>NC_070583.1:20427952-21823417 GCF_027409825.1 Scomber japonicus
ATTAGGAGCAATAGCAAAGAGACTTATGTTACGAGTTTTTTTATCCCTTATTTAAAGGCAACTACCAGGCGTTACCCCAACACGTGCATTATACAGAGAAAGAATCTGTGAGAGTTAAATCTCTGAGAGTTTAACTGATCCTGGACCATTTAATCCCTTAAAAGCTGCACTGTGTGATTCCTGGACAGGGGTCTTTGGGTCATTTCCAAGTCTAGACTGAAAACAAAAAGAGATTGGATCATTTCCAATGTGGTTCTTTGGCTTTTTAATCTCAATTTCATTGTCTCGCTCACAGTTAAAGGTTTCAAAGAGTCGCCTTCTGCCAGATGTTGATGGGTTTTTTTCCCCTCTACTTTACTATAATCTCTATTATTAAGTAATGTAATCCCTCCTCCACCAAATGATATGTTGTTTGCTCATACTGTACAGTATGTAACAAACAGTGATGATTCAGATTATTCATTTTTAGAGCCTTTATCAGTCAAGGTATAGTAATTGGCTCATTTGAGTCAGTTGGGTATTTTTTTAGTCAAATTGAAAGATTAACTTTAAAAGTACTGAATGATATAATATTTCCATAGCAACAGTGCGGAATAGGTGGCAAAACCTGTCTTATTATAGCAAAGAGATATGACAATATTATCACCGATCATTATAAGCATTAATAAATGTGTATTAGGCAGCACATTTTATATTCAGGTAACAATACCCTGATGAATCCAACAATCCAAGAATCAGATAGTTGGCTGATGTGTTGTAGAGGAAGTAAAATAGAGACTAAATCAAACAGGTCTGATGACTCTAAACTGCACATATTTTGGGGTTGCAGATAGAACATTTTGTCCTTGAACATTCAGCATTTATAGCCTCTCTATAAGTATAAAACCTTCAAAACCAAAAGCTGAGACAATAAATTACAGGATTAAAAAAAGGTTACAGACTGAGCACTTAAGCTTAAATAATTGATAACTTGACATAAAATGCAAAAGTGTTTACCACAACAAAGCCGAGACGAAACAAAAAATTTGGGGTTGCTTAAAGATGAAAAAGGAATCTATGCTATAAATTTGAAAAGAGAGGCTTTTGGTTGCCATTTCCTTTGCTTTGTTCTCTGCTGGGTGTATCACTGGTTGACTTTATTCATTTCTATTATGTCTGCCTCTCAACTTTGTTACCCATAAAGCAGAGAGACTCAGAATGCTCCTGTTGTAAATGTTTCTATTAAAAAAATACACATATTTGAATATTTATTTTACTTTGAGCTTGTATGGATAAAACAGTAAGCGGAATTTCTAAAATGGAAATGTACACAAATGACTCTATAAGACACCGAAGAGTAAATGTAGTGAGGGACACCCCAGAAGCCAAACTGACATCCATAAACCAAAAAGCAGACAATGATGTTGTTGTAGATTCTTTTATCAGAAGAGAAATCTTTAACCACAGAATAGATGGGACAAATCCTGTGGTGGGAACACAGAGACAGTCTGCCTCCACCTGCATCTCACTGCCAAACTTTTGCAAACACACATGCTGCTTTGTTAGGATCAGCGATCAGTGTTTGTCAGCCATGCTGAGTGTTGTTGATGGTGTTGTTTTCAAATGTCCTGCTGACACTGGGTTCTCGCCTACACGTACCCTGAATGCAGATTATTAGGCCAGGGCTCAGGTAACTGATATGTGCCTGGATAAAACGTAAACAAGCGTAAAACACCTTATGACACACACGAGTAGAGGGGACACAGAATTGAATACACTTATGAATAATTGAATCGCTGGTTGAATGACCCAGTGCTGCAGCAGGATACCTTTCTCCTCCCCCCTGCCATTGATGAGTAACACTTTAAAACTCATGACTTATGGCAAGTGTAAAGCTAACCAGTAATGAATAGTAACATGTGTGTCCATTTTCTGCACCAGATAAAACTGAAGGCAAACTCACAGAAAGGTGGTACTGAACAACTCATGAAAACATCTCTGGGCAGCTCCATCCACAACAGTGTGTAGACAATCTTTGTGTGTTTATGGGTTTTACGATGGAACTTACACGTGCAAATCAGTACCATTGTTCCAAAACCAGAAAATGTGCTATACCACAAGCCACCACCCACCAAAATACAGTCACAGCATCCTGTTGTTTTTAGTCTTTGTGGAAACGTACAGCTGCAATCTGTTTAGGCAGATTATGAATCAATTTCTGGATTGATATATAGGAGATGGGACAAATGTTTTTTTTGTTTGTTTCTCTTGTAAGACAAAGATAAAATAAAAATAAAAACAATATATAAGAGGTACAACTCAGAACTGGGCTTCTTTCCACTTTGTTTAAACTGGTGGCTGTCTCAATGATTAATGTAAAAATGTCAAATAGGAAATATTCAGTTCATTTACAGTATTATAGTTATTGTAAGATAGATTTAACAAGTATTGCCATGCAAATGAATGCCTCATCTGTCCTCTGAAGTGGTTTGTAATGTTTCCCTGTTTTCTTTCTTTCTGCATGTAAAACTTTATTCCTCTGTATATTATTTTATATATTTAAATTCATCTTATTTTTCAGCTCTGAGTGCATACTTGTGCAATTTATTGTGCAAAAAGTAATTGCTATGTGTTTGAGAGTTGTAACACAAATATATCTGCCTTGCCTCCTGACTCTTTTGTTGTTGTTGATGTTTTACTTTGTCCACATCTTTTACATCTTGCTCTCCTTCCTCTTTTCTTTCCCTCTACCACACCATTCTACCATAGAAGCTTAAGTGTTTACATCCTGTGTTCCTTTCAAGAAACCCTTGTTTATTCTTCAGAGTGCCAGTGTGTGACTCTCTTACTATCATTCTGGAGGAAATACCATGGGTTGCATGCCAGTCGCAGCTAACCACAAACCCAAGTTGGGTGGAGAGGGGCATTTTTCATATGGAATATGACTGTGGGCAAGCTATTGCCAGGTTTCGTGAGCAGCCATAAATAGACTCCCATTGCATGTAGTAACAGCTTTGAGCAACACAAAGGCAGACTGTAGTAACCATAGCCTGTGGTATAGCTGGGAAAAATGGCTCTTATTGTTTCTGTGCATTACCGAGTTAGTCATAAGATATTACCAGACTGTCCAGTTCAGTCCATAAAGCATCAGAAGTGAACCTTTGAATCTAATTTGAATCTTTGAAGTTCACTGAATTTCACTTCAATCCTCTCCTCCCAGCACCCGGCCTGACAGTATGACAGGAAACTCTCTTAATGAACCCTACTTAGATGTCGGGAATCAGTGGCTCTGACATACTTTGGCTTTCAACAAAACACTTACTCACAGATTCTGCTGTGTCTAGCTCAATTTCCCAAGATTGCTTACATCAGATGACATAAATGGAGCTCTCAGGGATACATATCTAGCACTTATGATGATAGATACTATAATAATGTCAGAGGTGGTTAAGGAGCAAGAAAGTATGGCAGTACAAAGGTTGCATGGGGTAAAGACTGATGTGGAATGTAACTAACCTGGAAGCTGAAGTCATATGGAGCTAATCGGTTCCAGATATGCATAAATTACAAAGGGAGGAACGGTGATGGTCAGCAGCTCAGTCAGAAACAATAAAGATAAAAAGGAAGAGGGAGAGAGACAGAATCAGATCAGTATGTGTGTGAGTATCATGCCTGTTGGGTGTCTTATCAAAGCTGCTGGAGAGGTCAAGTCAGGACACAAATCACACCCACAGGCTGGGCTGTCTCTTCTCAACTTACACAACAGTTGAACTACATCTGTTTGTCTTTTACTCTCTATGTCTCTCCACATCTAGCTCTCTTTGTTTCTCCTCTCACTACTCTTGAAGGGATGTTTGTTGTTCCCAAAGTGGACCTGCACAAGATGACGTGATGGAGTGCAATGGAGCGTAACTGATCATCAGGCTTTATAAGTGGCACCACTATAGTTCACAGAAGCATGGTTATGTTTAGCCTGGAGTTTAGTTTAGGCATAAGGTCAAATTAGATTAACACATAAGCCCATCATAAAAGTACTTGGACTTATCAGACGGGTCTTGAGCTGACCAGAAAGGCACCTGAGTATACCAGCAGGTCGCTTAAGCTTACCAAAGGAGCATTTGGAGCAAACACAAGGATACTTAGGCCAACCAAAGAGGCATGTAGCAAAGTGTGGGCACTTGGGCCAACCAAATGAGTGCTAGGAGCAACAAAAAGGGCACTTGAACTAGAGGGACACTTGAGGGGACTTACGCCAACCAGAGAGGCACTTGGACCAACCAGAGGGTGACTTAGGCAAATCAAAGGGGTACTTGGGTCCAGAGAGGCATGTAGCAAAATCTGGGCACTTGGCCCTACTACCAAACGGGCATTTGGGACAATCGCACGGGTACCTTAGGACAACCAGTGAGACATGTGGGCCAAATAGAAGGGTATCTGGGACAACCAGAGGGACACTTGGGCCTATCAGAGGGGCATAACCGAATGTGCACTTTGGTCAGTAAGTAGTATGTGGGCTTTGGGCTTACCAAAAGAACACTTAGTAAGATCATTAAGGCACCTGAGGGAACTTGAAGGGAACTTGGCCAACCAGAGGGATACTTGGGTCAACAAGAAGGGCTCTAAGATCAACTACAGATATGGGTATGTGGGCTTACTGAAGAAGTACTTGGGCAACCAGGCAGGCATGTGGGCTGACAAGCTGTCAATTTTAATTATAAAAAGACACATTGGCATCAGCAACATGCCTCTCATTGAGTTAGATTCATGATGCTGCGTGTGATTACTTAAGATATTACTCTCCTTCAGTCAAGACCCAGCTTGGATGCATCTAGAAACAACATTGTTGGTTAGCCAAACTTATTTATTACATAATGGTATATTGCAGTTTTCACATTTCGTTTATTGGGCCTTCAGGTAAAAAATAATGGTTTAAAATAGTCTTTAAAATAATAGTTTGAATATACGTTAGACAAACAAACAGGTTAACAAACTAAACAACATACCAGGAGAACTATAAAATAAATATAAAATGTTAATTTCTGCTGGGCCAGTGCGCAGCAGTCAAGCTCATGTGAGGCTGGTGACCACCCTTGGGTTCTGTCACCCACATCGGCACTTCACTAGTTACAGGCCCCATTGCTTGGTGTCTTTTGGGCCCAAAGTCTCTCTGAGACTTATTTGTGTCACCTATGGAGCCCAAGAGATATTCTCTCAACACACACACACACACACACACACACACACACACACACACACACACACACACACACACACACACACACACACACACACACACACACAGACAGTTAGGCAAGTTCAGACTTGCATGATAGTTAGAAAAGATAAGTGTGATAAGGTACAATAGATTACAGATTTTAATTTTATTTTTCACAATTCTCTTGACTCTTTTCAAAGTTTATAAATGGCTTCAGCTGAAACAATCCTTAAGAACTTAATCTTCTAGCCCAATTACATAGTTAGATTTAGAAGATTAAGATTAAGAAGACCGAAAATTCTATAAAATATTATGTGCAACAGAACTCTGTAGATCTTTCACTAAAATCACAGACTACTGTGACAGTGTACTGAATGAGGATATCATTGGATTTGTTCCAGAGTGTGATTCTGTTTGGATGACAGATTTGAAACTGTCAAGTCAAGTCAGGTCAATTTCATTTATATAACGCCAAATGACAACAGAAGTTATCTCAGGGCACTTTTCACATAGAGCAGGTCTAGACCATACTCTTTAATTTACAGAGACCTAACATTCCCCCATGAGCACATGAGCAAGCACTTGGCGACAGCACCAGCAACAGCAACTGTCTACTTATTTATTTTACACTTCTTTTTTTTTAATTTTTCTTTATTAAACAGCCGAGGCATGCACTGACCCACTGTACAGACAGAATCTAGCCTGTAACACTTTTCACATTAGATAAGCAAAGATTTGCGCGGTTACAACACACTTGCCCCAGATGTTCCATGTTGTTTTAGTGATTATCAATAAATATGACACACCATTTTTATTTAACCAAAAATATGTATGCTTCAGTTGTGTGTGATGAATATTCTGATGAATGTCAATAAGATGGAAAATATTAGATGACCATTACCAATTGACAAAGCCGGCCTTTAGTGTTTTGTTAATGGACAAATACCAGGAAGGGGTTTTGGTGACATCACAGATTTGACTATTGCCCATGGTATTACAGTACTGTGAGAGTCCTGTGTTTGCAAATATTGATTTAACTGTCCCACTAGTGGAATGACAAGAATTTAGATATAAGGGGTTCTTATTCTTTAAATTTGCTCAGTCTCTCCCTATAATCAAAAGGCTGCACCTTTTATCTTCTTTAACTCGAGGCACGAGGAAATACTAGATGGAAAAATGTGAAAGTACAAATGCAGCAAAGAGAGTGAACTCAATGGCATACTACGTCCTCACACAGCATCTGTGTCCTGACATGGCCCCAACTGTCTAACCGCATTTTGCCTTCTCGCACCCAGGGGAACATAAGGATCGCATATGCCTTTGGCAGAAGTCCACACCCACATTCCTCAGCTATGTGTGCTCACAAGTGTTCTATCGGCCGCCCCCCCCCCCCCCCACCCCGCTCTGCTCTGACACCAAAACCTTGACCCACATTGCTGTGTGCAGTGTAAAGAAATGCAAACACTCCAATTTCTTCTGGACGCAGGGTGGGGGGGGGGGTGAAACATACAGTGTGCCACTTCTTGAACTAAGCTGTGCCTAACAAGCTTTTCTCAACATGCTACAGCCCGAACTGGCTATCATACTGTACATGTGGATTATGAAAGTTTGTCCAGGTTCCACGATGGTGTTAAATTTCAGCTACGGTTGCAGGTACTGATTTTCTTCAGTGTGAAATTCATAAGTGTAGATGAAAAAAGGGTAAAGTAAGAAAGACTGCTGAGCATGAAAAGCAACAAGTCTAGACTGCAACTTCTTAAGAACACTTCTTACCCGGGGATTTTTATGAGACTAGTCCCCAGTGGCTTGTCTAGTTAAAGGTTATCTTTTACTTACAACTCAAAGCCAAAGACACTGGGGCCAGGGAGGTTTTGCAGTTTGCTGTCTGGGGTGAATGGGTTCATTGGTAGGGGGTGCATGGTGTGGAATGTGGCTGTAAGGAAAAGCCAGGAGGAATCATTATAGGGAAGAAATGAGACGCCAAAACCGGGAGTGCAGCACACAAGTAGAGGATTTTCACTCTTTTATAAAACAAGCCTCAGCACATGGCTTGAATCTCCTGTTCTGGGATCCTTTATCCCTTCTGTGACAATTGCTGTCTCTTCCAGTTTAAGTGTAAACACTAAATAGAGGATGCACTTGGGGATTGTGCTTATTTACTCTGCAAAAACTTTAATTTTTAGACAATATGTTGATAGCTGACAATTTATAATGGGTTTTGCTAAACAAGGCAGCTGCTGACATATTATTAATTTCTTTAAACATAGCCAATGCAGAGTTATAATTAATCCTACTGCACTTCGCTAATAGTCCTTTGCAACTTTACTAGCACATTTGTCAAATACTGTAGGTCTTATAACTCTACATTTGACCTGGAAATGTCAGTTGGCTTATTAGTTGGGATGAAAATGTGACCTTGGTCCAGACAACTTCCAGTCCTAATCATTACCTGTGAAGCTAAAGATATTCTCCAGTTTAGCTATCATCGCAAAAACTATTTCACTGTTGGGGACCAATAAATGAGTGATTCATTGCTCTCAAAGCAGGAATCAGTTATTGTCAGATGTTATGAAGCACTGAACTCTTGCTAGTAGCCATTGCTCTGAAAACAGTAGTTTCCAGAGAACCAATTAGATTATTAGTCCAAAGGTCCAGTTGCTAGCTTTTGAAGCTTTTCAACCTCAACTTATAGTCTTCTTTAAACTACACAAAGTAAGTTGTGGTTTTGTTTTTTTGTTGCTGCTGTTTTTGTCCCAAGTGTAAAGAGAAAATGTAAAAAATAGACACATCTTTAACACAGAAGTACATTTATTCAGGTCTTAATACATTAATATTGAACAAGTTACATATTCGTATTGATTTGCAAATTACACAACACAATTCCAATTTATTTCCTGCATATAAGTTAAATGTAACAGATTTTTATTTTAAAATATGTGGGAACTCTTCCTCTTATTACGAGGAGCACTTTGTTATAAAATGTAAGTAAAAGTGCAATATTTTTCTACTGATAAAATTACAAAAATTGGTCCAGAATCTGGGTTCTGAGCAGGACTTATCTGACAGACTAAATATTGTGTTTTTCATTTTTAAAAATGCAATATATCTTTACATTGTTTTTAAAAGTAATTTGCTTTTTGACGCTATTTTCTAAAAACTGTAGCTAAATACATGAAATACAACATTGTCAGTTTACAAAAGCTTAGCATGTCAATCACTGCATCATCTATTTTCTAAATAAACTTCATTTTTTCCCCCCATACAACTATCTGAAACATAGAGTTTTGACAACAACATCACCATAGTATCTCACAGCGCTATGTTACAATAAAATATCTCTGTAATAAGTTCAAAAGAAAAAGGAAATATAACAATAGCAACATAAAATTAAGGTATACAATGCATAGATTCAATCATTTAAAAATGTAGATATAATTTACTTAGTACAGCTCTTTTTCTTTTAGAGTGAACCCTGTGACACTGACTACATGGATTCATAACAGTTTATCCTGACTTGAGTGACCGGCACAAATATATATAATTCTGAACATATCACATGATAAAAATGCTAAATATATCACTTTGACTTCAAAGGCAAATTTGGCTATAGTACACTATGGCATGTTTGGGTAAGAAAAGGCAACACCTGGCACCAAAGCCAAACAGCAGCTTCTTTAACGGCTTCTCTGCAGAGCCTTTTGAAATGTTAAGAATTTCATTTTACTCTTCTCAAACCTGCCCCATCTCCCTGGCTTCCTTAAAATCTATGTCAGTGGTGTCAGATTATGTGCTATTATTGGCCTGAAGTATGCAAGTTTTCATTTCAGCCACATACCCCCCCAAAAAAGATATTACTTCTGGTTGAAGATGAACTTTTTGTTGGTGCGACTTGAATAAAAACTTGCATACTCACTACCCCCAACATATGATCAGACACCCACTGATATATGTGGTTTCTGGATAAATCAAACAATAGACATTATTGTTAAATAGGCAGTTTTCAGTTTTAGTTTGTTATCTCTAAGCCACTTGGTCTTTCAGCCACCATATCAGTCGACCTCATGAGAAGCTAAGGTCGCCTGAATCGTGTACATTATGTGTGACTCTGCATAATGAGTCTCTGACAGGCTGACAAGCTCATTGTTAGTACAGCAATAAAATGGGAAAAGCAAGTCAAGAAAATGCAAATATACAAGCTTGATAAGATACTTAACACTTAGTGGCGCTGTTCAGGGGCAACATTAAAAAATAATTAAAATAGGACTTTGAATGAAAAAAAATCATTGGAGCTATCAAGTCACATGTTACTGTTATATCAAATGTTTAAAAAGACACAGAGATAGGTAGAGGTAGGAAGGACAGAGTGAAAGTAAAGTCTCATTAAAAGCAGCAAAGCTGATCTGATTGACAGCATCAGAGGGCTCTTTTGGCCTAAAAGGAATCATACTGTGCTAAATTAAATCAGTCACGCTAACCTTTTTGAGACAAAGAAGAAAATGAAACAAGCTCTGAAACTGAACACGGGACAAGGCTGGTAACTCACAGTGTCTTTAATGACAGTCACCGGCAGGTCTTGGACTCAGCCTTGGTGTGAAAACAACAGTAGCACTGAGAATATCTTTTATCCACCAACCTGCCTTGACCTCCTCACATTCACAGCGGCGCAAAGAGTTCAGGAACCCCTAACAATAACAATCTACAGTCACTTGTTTCTTCTTGGTTTCTAAAGAAAAGTGAAAGCAGGACACTGAAAATAAAGAATCCACTGTACGTTTCTTCAAGACTGCTAGATTTGAGTATGTTCTGGACCGTAGACATTTACAATATAAAACCCTTCAAGCCTGCAGTCAATATCTACTTTGTTAGGCACAATAAATAGGCCCCTGTGGTATTAAGGTTCAGAGTGACAAACGACTCAGAACAATTGTGATGTCTGAGTGCAGGTTACGCACCAGAATAAATCTATATTAACCACAAATAATTTAGGTCTGTAATATATACTAAATCTAGTAAACATCTACTACATCATTTTAATATACATTCTTAATGTATGTACAAGAAATCAGAGAGGGTATTACCATTTTACAGCCTGATTGAGATAGATCCTCAAGCACAGATGTGTCTAAAATAATCTGATCCAGTTTTCTCTGTAAGCTCATTTCTGCTGCCTTGATTTTTGCTTCTGTTCTGTAAACATGATTTACAGTCTTAGAAAACACACTACTAGACCTGATTTTACAAACTGTATGATGCCATTATGTACATTCAGGCAAGAACAAAGTGAGTTATTATGTAACATCGTCCAAAGATCCCTTGAGAGGTCTGTCTCTTAACATCATGTCAGTCCACAAAACCCATGAGCCAGATTACCTTCATAATTTGTCCGTAGTGGTAATCAATTATCACTACACTGTACATAAAGAGTTTGATTGTGAAAACACAGTAAAACAGCATTGAATGTTGTACGTTTGTGCTGCTGCTGCTGCTGCTGATGAGATGTAGTTTGCTTTGTCACATGAAAAAGTTGCAGACACTATCACTGTAAAGTATCTGTAATCTTTGATGAGTAAACCAGAGAGGTGTGTTTCCGTTGGCTCTTATGTTAAGGCGAAATGTTTGGCACTTAGTTTGTACAGAATATTTGATATTTCAAAAATAATTCTGATTTTTATCTTGACCAGTTCAGGGGCCTTAATGGAGACTTCAGCAGATTGTGACCAGTCTTAGTCTGCTGCAGTGATCAGAAAGGCATCTTTGAAATAGAAATGTTGATGGTACAGAATTTGCAGGTGATGTTTGGATTAAGCATCCTCGGATGCATTTTTTCTTTGAGTTCTGATTGTGTCTTTTACCAAATGGCAACAACAAGAAGTCAGTTGAGCAGAACTTTTTTTTTTCGCACTACAGTCTCTACCCTGACACCCAGCTATGTGTGGTGGTCTTCACCCCATGGGAGAAACCTTGCTGGGTCACCATTGGCTCAAAGTTGAAGTCCAGTGAGTCCCCGTCCATCAGTGTCTCATGGAGGACAGTTTCCATGTCAAACTCAAACTTCTCAATAGACATGTCATCCAGGTCACTGGGCAGCTTCTCCGGGTGCGAAGGTGGTGGCAGACCTGGTCGACCGTATCCGTTGGTGTTGAGAGGACAGAAGCCACCAGGCATGCCTCCAGGGCTGAGGTGGCTCGAGAGGCCATAAGGCACCTGCATGGGGCTTTTGGTTGTAGGCAAACGCATATTGCCCCCGCTGTGGCTAAGGGACATGAGCAAGCGGCCATTCATAGCCGGTGATGTGGCCGGGGCTTGGCTGTGCACATTGTGGGGGTGAGTGTGAGAGAGATTGTGCGGGTGACCATTCCCTCCTCCCATTAGTTTGGCTGCATGCTGGCTGCTGCTGTAGGGTGGCAGCATGCAGCCTCCGCTGGACTGAGACACCACAGTGTCTACTGATGGCATGAGCTCTCCATGCTGGTCTGTATCTGACGTCAGCAGCTCCTTCAGAAGCCCAGGGCAGCTGTACTGACCCATACTGGGCCCGAAGGTTGGCTTGCTCTCTGGAAGTGTCTGCAGTGGCATGGACGACAGGCTATTCATGCCCACTTGGCCATACGCACACTTGCGATACTCCTGCTGGGGCTGGGAAGCCATGCTGGGAGAGCTGTAAGCAGAGTACCCAGGGCTTGGCTGCATCATAGAGGAGGGGGAGGACTGGGAGGAACCAGGGGTCGTTGCCCCTCCTCCAACCTGAGAGTTGTTGGGTGAGAGCAAGTTCAGGTTGTCCAGAAGGTTCTCCATGACATTCTCAGAACTGTGTCCCAAAGAGCCCGTCATTTCTGTGAGGCTGGGCAGTGTGGCTGTCATCTTGGCCCCTGGGGCTCCAGGGTAGCCCATGTGTACGTCTGCCTCCGCAAGGTCATCCTCAGGCATAAAGGGTGAGAGGCGTCCACTCAGAGTGCTAGCGTTGGAGCTGGTTCGAGGTCTGAAGCTGCTCCACGCATCGAAGTCGTCGTTGCTGTGAGAGTTGGGGCTGCCAGGCCACTTGGAGTAAGAGCCTGGGCTGTCGGCGCCTCCGTCAGGGCCGCCCTGCAGGGACAGCTGTGGGGAGACAGGGAGACTCTCAGTGCACCAACAGACATATCGTATGTGTCAGGATAACATATACTTCTGCTAGTAAAACACGAGGTTGAAGGATACTTAAAAATCTAATATTTTTATAGCCAAAATACTGTATCAGTAATGCAGTAAAATGTAGAGAATAGATACCTAGAGACAAGATAATTCATTAGCAGTGTGGATATGATTGTCAAACACAAAATCTCATTAACCTCAGTTAATGTTTTTTTTTTAGTTCTATTACTATAAACATAGAGTGATAATTTATGAAAAAAAATATGAAAAGACTAATAACATCAATATACTTTCTCTAAGAAGAAGATTGGAACAACCATTTATAATTTTCAAATTCTTATTTGAAAAGATAGATAGTGGAGTGAATGTGGAGATAAAAATGTTCTTTTTTGGCAAACTAAGCCAAAAGCAAAACACAGTTTGGTTCTTTCTTTACCTTTTTCTTAGCTGCCCTTCCTCTGCTCTTGGTTAACTTGCTGTTGTTGTCCATGGAGGCCGCCCTGCGACGTGGAGACTTGCCGCTCTTTCCACCCTCTGGGTTTAGCATCCACCATGAGCTCTTCCCCGTCCCCTCATTCTGGACACGAACAAAGCGGCTGTGCAGCGACAGGTTGTGTCTGATGGAGTTCTAGAAAACAGGGAGAAAGAAAGAGAGAGAAAAACATGGTGATGAGAAGACAAACAGACAGAGCTTTGTGTTTGCCCTTTTCCCAAAACACCTCAGATTTGCCTCCACATAGAAGTGCAAATCCATCCTTACAGGTGGTTCTCTTTTGAAAACACACCCGGCTTGACAGCTGACTTAGAGAGGAAAAAAGGGAGATTTTAAGGTCACTCAACAATGTAATGCCATTTGCTATGCAAAGAAACACACACACACACATAGACACACACATACACACAATAGGTGTCAATACATTTACTTCATGAGCAATACATCCTGAGCAGAGTAAGGCTTAAACTGCAGACAGTCTTATCTCTAAACACACTGTATATGCGGCCCTTTATTTCCTTCACAAAAAGAGTGGGTCCCACTTTAAAACAGCATTATACCAACACTCACATTCCACCTGACTACGTGTCTTTTCTAAATCAGCCCAAAATCAAAGGGAGGAAACAGACTAATCTTTCCTCCTTACAGACACATTAATACTACGCTCTAACGTTGCTTAGTGACACCCCCAGTGGAAAAACACATTTTTGTGAAGGAAGCTAGTGAAGCATTATAAAAACACGGCAAACAAAAGAGCGTGAATATTGGGCAAATGTCTGAAGGTGAGGCACTGTTTCTGTCCTACTTTAATGTAACTACTGTACAGGGAGACTTGTGTTACTCAACTTTCCAGACTTAATTTTCAGCCTGTGATGATTTTGAGACTAAATTAGCCAGAACTGTTGTTCAACTGAGCATTTACCTTCAGAGAATAATTTATACTCTTGCTCTGTGTTGCTTTGTGTCCGGGCCATAACATGAAGTAATGAGCCTTGGCCAGACATTACTGTGCATGCGTAAGGCTTGTTGTTTTGGAAGAAACGCTGGAACTCCCGGCACACATACACACACACACGCGCGCACACACAGAGCTTAGCATGCATAGTGGCTAACGTCATCAAGCCTGTTCCCGCTGTGAGTCACTACTTCACATCTGGTTCACAGTCTGCCCTTTGCTCGGTTTTCACCTCTGCTTCTCTTCCTCATCTCTACCATATCTTCTCATTCTCGACTATGAAACGTCATCCCCCTCTTACGATGTTATGATTCTTTCAAATGCTGATGTTGTCTATTTTTTCCAATTTCTATAAAATGACAATATGGCAGAGCTCAGGGTGACAACTTCAAATTGCTTGTTTTGTCCAATAGTCCAAAAGCTCAAATATATTTATTTTACAATGCTTTAAACAGAATATCATTATACTTTTTAAAGGCTGAAAGTTTGGTATGTTTGCTTAATAAATGACTCAAAAAATTAAAGGGATATTCCATCTATTTCATATTGCACATTTATAAAATTTAAAGACTTTCAAGAGACAATCTTTTAAAATTAATGGTTAAATTATTGCAGAAGAAGCTAGAAATATTGTGACTTTTAGTCTCTATTAAACTGTAAGAATGTTGGTGCCTACATTTCCAACATAATGAAACTCAATAGTCTTTTAGCCTTATGTCTTTTGAAAAGCCCCTCCACAACCACAGGAGATGAAAAAAGTGTCCCTTCAATCAATAACCAGAAGTGCTGTTGTTGTCTATTAAATACTATCACTTCCTATTTCTGCTGTAACGCCTCCTTTCATTTGTCAGTTCTTTATTCTCTTTTCATTTCACCTCTTCCACTCCTCCTTCTCTCCACCTCTTTCATATCGTTACTGCAGGACCTCAGGCTCCAGGGCACATGAGGGCGTGCTTGAACACTGGCCCTTCACAAATGAATGAAATTACCTTCGAATCAAATGACCCGACACCCTCAGCCAATAGTCTGGGGCTAGTTTGCATGATCTGAGGGACGTGACAGCCCCCCCCTCTCTCCTCGTGCACATCGGTAGCTATGACAAAAGGCGAGGAGGAAAGTCTGGTCATGAGCCTCTCTTTCCCATGACCACTAAGAGTGCTGGTAATTTCAGCTGTGCTGCAACAAGGAATGACTGCAATGTGAGTGCAGACGCCGGGATGTCCTGTTACAGCCTTATATCATCCTGATGACAGGAAGGAGAAACTCACAGCTAAAATCTCCACTTTGGAGTTTCTGGTTTCTATTTTGGTTCATGTCACAGCCAGTGCATTGGGTGTTGTGATGATCGAGAGTAAACTAGTTTAAAAGTCTTGATGCAAGAAAAGGAGTACAAGTGAAGGGTCATAAAAAATGCTCTGATGGGAAATACCAGGACTCGGCAGAACTCAGTGTGCCGTGTGGGGAGTGTGGCTGAGGGTGTCTGCTGGGGCCAATGGAAAAGCCTCGTCTCACACTCTGTGTGTGTGTGTGTGTGTGTGTGTGTGTGTGTGTGTGTGTGTGTGTGTGTGTGTGCCAGCTCATGTTTTTTGTGGAATGGCAATGTGACAAACAGCAGCGCAGTATGGTTTTGATTTTGTTGTTCACTCCACTGCAGCCACTGATATGGTGGTTTGAATGCACACGCGATTGGGGATGAAAACATACACATGAACACAAAGTTGCACTCAAACACATGCATGCACTCAGACACATGTTTGAAGCAGACATGCACATACAGGGTTTCCCATACATTCATTTATTTTTGGTGGCCCGCCACAGCATCAGAATTGCCCGCCACATATTACTTTTCTATTTTTGACGCTGCACGCGCCACTCCCTCTCTCTCACACACACACAAACACATAACAACAGACCCATCTGTCAACAGAATAATGTTACACACTCCAGTACAGTAGGTGGCCGCATGCAATTTTAATGTTAATTTGTAGTCTACCAGTAAATCAGAGAAGATGTGGAGGGGTATGGTTGGTGGCTGGCCGAACCAATCCAGAGATCACAGCTTTCTGAGCCTGTTAGCATGTTAGCATGTTAGCCTGTGTGTGTGTGTGTATGTGTGTCATAGGCTACTTTTGGGGACAAATTTCCTACCTAAGTTGACTGGGGATGGTTTGTCCTGCTGGGGACAAAAGCTGCGTCCCAAATTGGAAAAAAAAAGGTGATTTTTGGGTTAGTGGTTAAGGTTAGGGTAAGGGTTAAAATTAGTACCCTAGTGGTTATGGTAAGGGTAAAATGCTATGTCAAGTCCCCAAAAGTCAGGACATCAGGCTAACAGCTAAAACACTTCATACTAAGAAGAATGACAAATTGCTGTCTATATTTGCTCATGTACTTTTCATAAATTAGATTTTTTTTAATATAGAAATTAAAAGTCTGTTTCATTTGGATCCTGCGACTATATGTGACACTCATTTATCTCTGGCTGCAGTACACAGGAATCTCACATTCCAGCTAATCACTGTGTGCAACGTTCAATCATAAGCACAGCCAACTTGTTAGTATCTCTTAGGAAAGAGTAAAGGCAGGATTCCCAGCCAGGCAGCCATCACAATCAACATTCCTCAGCAAGGTTACAAAACCAACGATTTCACAGAACTGAACTCTAATTACCGTCACTGGAGGATAGTGGAGAGAAACAAAAGATTGCGTAAAGATAGACAATAATACCAAGACAAGACATGGCATGTTGCTTTCATTCAATTCATTATTTAATTAAAGTGAATACTTTCTGCAATGGTGAACCTCATGATAATAAATGTTGTGAAGAACAGGCAGCCAGCTGACATTATCTCTGAAAACTGAGTTCATGTTAGCCAGAGATAATAAAGAGTTTTCTCTATTCTGCTTGAGCCCACCACAAGGAGCACCACCTCCATTCTCTGAGTCAACAGAACAGAGCAGCGCTGGCAAAACATGAGGAAGTGACCACATGAAAGAGGACTGTGACAGGAAACAGAGCTAACTTCCTGCCTCACAGGAAACACGGCGGTCGTGAGGTAGAAAAAAAGGCATGGAATGCGAAGCGGCAAGCATCGCGAGCCAAGTGGACACCGCAAATTTAGCTTTGCTCCCCCGCACCCCCTTCCCCTCCCTCCTCCCTCCTCCACCCCCCCCCCCCCCCCAAAAAAAAAAAAACTGCCAGTGAGTTTATGTTTAGCTGCAAACACCAACCCCTGATGTCACACTTTATTTATTAAATGAGAGTAATGTGCACTTTGTCGCGTGACTGTTTCAAAATAAATTACATGACCGGATACGTCACGACTGACTCAACAAGTGGCTGCAGTATGGGAGTCTGGGTGGTGTGAGTGAGTGTGTGTGTGTGTGTGTGTGAGAGCAGGAGAATGTGTTTGGAGCGTAGGCTATTTAAGAAAAAGAGAAAGAGGGGTTGTGTGTGACAGAGTGGGCATGGATCAGTAAAGAACACACTGTGCTGGTTTAAACTCTTTCCCTGGCAGTACTACTGAAAGGCCACAGTGTTCAGTACATTACCTTCTCCTCCTTTCCTTCCTTCTCTCCTCCTTATTTCTCATCCCTTTTCTCCTATAGTCATCTTTGCTTCTTGCCTTGTCACCCTTGCCTTGTCACCCTCTCACTTCCTTCCTACTCATCTCATTTCCTCTCTCCTTTTCACCTTTCCTCTCTCCTACCTTCTCATCTGTTTGCAATTTTTCTTTTCTCTCCTCCTTACTGTCTCTTTCCATCTGGTCTTTTCTTCTTCATCATCCTCTCCTTCCTTCACCCTTTTCTCACTGTCTTCTTATCTCTTCTCCTTTCCGGCTCTCTTTTTGCAGATGGTAGCCACCTACCTGCAGAAAACTGAGTGACAAAATGCCAGACAGATGCTGGCAGACTGACCGAAGTGCTAACGCTTTCGGAGCTGCTCAAATGTCAACTCATCTAATGAAAAAATCCCCATATGAACGTAACACCACCCACATGCAGGGCTGCTCTGAATCAAGTGAAGCCACAAGTGAAACCTCAGCTGCAAGGCCAATACAGTTATATGTATATGGTGTCTGCAGCATTGCTCCTTCTTCAGTCTCAAAGCGTGCAGTAGGTATGAACTCACACGCCAGCAGTTCTCTGAGCAGTTTCACATGCATTTACCAGAGATATGGAACTGATCAAAGTGAAAAAATGTGGTTTCCCTGCACTATTTCCACTGAACTCATTAGTGTAACGGTGCTGTCCTGAGCAGACTTTTTCACCTTTTGTTGCCCCATGTTTCAACCTTAACAGTTAGTTTCAAACGTAGTTTTATTTTTGCACGATGCACAAAAAGTTTTCTTGCAGAAAAATATGACGATAATACATACAGTAATATACAGTGCAGGAAGAGGCGGTTAACCCAATGTGCGTATTTGAAGCATCAACCCATGTTATAGAGAATACCAATTCATATACAAATAATGTTATGACATAAATGTGATGGCAAACTAAAATGAGCTATAATAAAAAGAACACGGATAATAACAATAAAAGCAAAATAAAAACAAAAAAAGTGAGTGTCTGCTGTGTGTGCATGCAAGTGAATGTGTTTGCACGTGTGTGTGTATGTTAATGCATGAGTGCAAGTGTTTGATTGAGCTTGTGAGCGCGATATTGGTTTATGCACCTGTATTTACTCCAGAGCAAGAAGTAATGATACATTTCAGTGTGAGTGAAACAAATAAAACCTGCACACATGGACAACAACACATGAAAAGCAGTTACTAAAAAGCAGTTAAGTCATCTTTTAAGCATTTTTTGAGACATTTTTATAAAAGGAACAGTGTTTTGTCAGCTGGGAAAAGCCATTCCATAATTTGGTACCTCTAAACCTTTTTGAAAATCGACATCTGCAACTGAGAAATTCAAGATTAACAAGTAAGGTAAGAATGGACATGGGAATTTGCTTTTTAAGTAAGTCTTGAACTATTCAAAACACATATTTGAGAAATATTGATGTCATAAATGGTTTCTAAAGTAGAAGAGCAGAACAGATGTGTTACTCTGATCGGGTTGCAGTCCTAACAAAATGTATGAAAGAGTAAGGAGACAACAGTTTGTGTCTGACAAGATGACTAACCCTCCTCTTTATAACAATAGATTTATTCATTTTTCTGCTAACCCAGTTTGTTTGAGCTCTTCAACTCAAACTCTCATCAACAATATTTCCCAGGAGTCTCAACAGACTCAATTGTTATTTTAGATAAATTCCACTGTAAAGATTTATTCATATTCAAAGATTTATTTCAGGGTGTGATTTGTGAAATGTTTTTATTCATGAAAATAAATCAGAACCAGAGGTGGACCTATATACTATGAAGTATATTAGGCTATTTGTTGCATTAAACCCCCTCCCCAAAGCTCCTTTCAGTCCACCCCACTCTGCCAGATCTATCTGTCAATATAGGCCTACTTAATATCACTGTTTAATTCTATGCACAACATGCAAATCTATGCATAGCATGCAGCAAACTTCAATATTGAATTTAAAATAATCACAACATACAACAGCACGACAAACTTATATTCTCTTTTCATGCTTTCCCGTGGAGGGGTCATCTGCAGCGTGTTGCCCCTGTTTTACCCAAATCTCTGTGGAACTCTGAGCAGGGAAGGAGGCAACCCCTGGTGTTTTTGTCTCAACCATCTATTATTTCCCATTCCCATCATCGCCCCCCACAAATCACTCCTTGGTTTATTATTAACGTCCTTAATCAGTGAACTGACATTTTATGAGAGAGCTAGTGTTGTGTCATCTGCAAACATTATTGAGAAAGAAAATTTGAAACATAGATAAAGAATACTAATAGTCCAAGAATGAACCCCTGTGGAACCCCACAGGGAAGTCTGGCTTTGTTGGATTAGCAACCTTAACGCAAACAAACTTCTGTAGGAATCAAGATGGAAAATATGTTATCAATCAAAGTTGCTGCATTGTCGATTTATGAGTAAGAGGGGAGAGAGTAACTAGAGTAAAGAATATTGAGGTAATTCTTGGTAAAGGTATCTATTTTTAAACAGTGTTTATCCTCAGTGTTTATCAGGTCAAGAGAAGTGGACAAACTTCCATTAAAATCACGGTGACAGAATAAGGTGGGCGAGAAATAACATCAACAATAACATTCTTTCCATCAGAGACACCAGCAAACTCTAAAAAATCAGATTCAGAGAAAGGGAGATCATCCCTAAATTTAAACTCATGGTCATCATGAATAAACAAAGATACTCCACCTCCAGATCTATTCTGTTTTATGTAGTGAACCAAACTGCATTTAAGTAATTTAAAGATTTCTCTAGAGACGCCTGTAAGCCTGAAAAAGCAATTTGTTTAATTTAAAGTTTGAGGGAAGATAAATAATGAAAGAATTTGTCATAGCTGCTGGAATGGCTTCTTACATTTAGACGAGAAGTAGAGAATATATAAAGATAGAAACGCATAAGTCATTGAAGCGGTTTTCATTATAAAAACTAGAGAGGTTAGATGCATCAAATGATGGAAGAAAAAGTCTGGGTCAACATTGGGATTGTAAGAGTCAATTGTAGAGGGATCAATGGGCTTAAAGATCTAGGTGTGTTTGCACATTATACCTACCTATTTTCTGTGTAATGTCTGCGGCTGTAAGGAGGACAAACCTACAGAGAGTGTAGCTCACCATCTCTGACCGCCAAAGTGAGTAGCCCTAAAGCTGCAGCTTGGTCATGTCTGGAGCAGCGTGCTTTGTGCTGAGTCTGGCAGAGTTAGAGCAGTGTGGTTAAGACAGAAAATGTGTAAACCTGTAATTATCCTAACACCACCTCAGCAGGTCTGAGGTGGTGTTGGGGGCGAAGGTGATAGCGGGACGACAAATGACGGGGATCTACCACTCAGAGTCATCAGGTTTTTCCCCTTCATGTCTGATGAACTTAGTATTCTGTGATCTAGAGGCTGATTACTACGTATTCCATTAGAGTATGAAAGTAGGTTTACTAAAAGTGGTGCATTGTGGTACAAGTGGTTGGTAAAGGCAGATCAAAGTGGTAATATCTAGAAGGCGGGACGGTGCAGAGCAGACATGAGAAAGATAAGATGAGATAAAGATAAATGAATGGATTGTTATATGTATGGTAAAACACTGAGGTTCAGACAATGCAATGAAATTCTTATGGGAGAAGCTCTTCTTGGCATAAGATAAGCTGATGGGGGTTAGCGCTGAGTATCAAACCTAAATGACTTAATAGTGTCTGTACAGAGTATCGACAACTGTATCAAAAGGCATCAAAAACTGGCACTGATGCCTGGTCAGATTCTTTTTTTCTTCCTTTACTTAATAATTGATCAAGTTTGTTAAATCAGAATTTCAATCTCAGACAAAGTTCTTACATAACATTTGTGGAGTATATTTATTTATTTTGGGTTGTTTAATGGGTGGATTTATTGGAGACCAACAGTCAATGAAGACAAGCTAAAAATGGGTTGTTATAAAACTGTCTGCATCTAAATTGTGCCTTAATTTGCTCAGTCACAACATATTGAGTGATTAGCGTCTTTCTTTCTTTCTATCCTTCTGTCACACACACACACACACACACACACACAAACATAACAAAAGGAAAAAAAGCAATACACCCTCACATTACCACATTCACAAGGCAATCTGAATAGCCTGTGATGACTTCATGTGTTTGCAGTTTGATAGGTTGATAGGTTATCATCAGCACCAATATTGAACTGACCAGTGATAATCTGACCTATTTACTAAAGTCAATACAGCAATGATCATAAAAAACGGTGGAAATAAGAACAGCGCACAGGAAATGTAAAGCTCCGGGCCTTTTTTATTATTTACACCCTCGGTTTCATTAAAACGGTCTGGAGAAAAGGAAATGATTGTTGTCATTAATGTTGCGTAGCAGCGAGCAACACAGCACAGGCCTCAGGTTTGAGTGGCTGGGAAAAGCATAAATGTGTCACTGTTAACAGAGATATAAAAAGAAATCTGTTTTGCCACAATTTCTGTTTTTAAAAAAAGTCTTGGATTAAAAATGGAAACTGACCCTAGGATATGGTACGATCCAGAAATAGGTTGTCTCTGCCCTCTCCCTCCATCACGCCCCCTTTCTTAGTTCTCTATTCCTCCCTTGTCCTTTCCCCTTGCTCCTCTGGGACATCATGCACATGCACTACTGGCCACAGCTGATCGCACACTCGTGTTGCAACAAAAAGAGTCCTTTTCTAACCTGCTGACGTCAACTTCCAATAATTCAATTTGGCAGAGAAGGGAGACAAGAGGCCTGGACACTGAGTGCTCAGTGTGGAGCTCCTTAAATTCACTTTAGAATTCTATGGGTCCAAGTAGCAGTCTATGACTTCCAGGAAAGTACCTCTTCAAAATGGTCATTGTCAGATGCTCAGTTATATGACTGATCGTAAAGCGCAGATGGAAAGACAGAAAACACAAGTCATGCAGGAGCAAATCTGTCTGCAAATGTATTTACTGACGGCCTCTTGGCAGGATCTCCTTTTCACAATCCTCTGCAAGGAATCTGAGTGCCCTCCCCCCAAACACACACACTGAACTTGGAAGACTGAGAGGATGGTGACTGGTTAAGCTTAAGATTGATCGGTCTCACAAATGCTGCAGACACATGATAAATAGGCTATATGTGGTTTTGTGCATACGGTGAGAGGCAGCATAGTCGCTGACACTCCAGGATCTTTCATCGCTGTATGATAGTGTGAGACAAGTGGCGTAGTGGACGGGCTATTAGTGAACTTCCTGCTGCATTGTATCCGCACAGGAAGAGCTGGCCAGTCCTGATACTGATCCCACTGAAGCCTCTGGTTTCTATGCAAAACACTGCAGAATAAGGCCCTCATAGATGCAATGCTGGAGCCAAGCTGAAGAAAACAGCGGGTTCAAGAGCTACTACTTCCTAATCAAAACTCTGTAGTCTGACTGGGCAAAACAAGAGGAAAAAGGAAAGAGGGGGCCCTTGTCCAGGTAAAGTTTTTCAGCAGGATTACAATGGCAGATAAAGCGCTTACTGTACATATTACAAACAGTTAAGATTTGCTCTCAATTACAGATCCAAAGAGGTACAACAAATCATGCGCTATTTCCTGGTCTGACATGTGGACAAATTGCTCCAACAGAGATCTTGGCTGTATGTATGAGTGAGTGACCATATATGTTTGGTGGCTATAAAACTTTCAACAGCCAATGAGGTTTTAGTTCTTCCTTGTATTTATTTCACGAGGACATCGAGGGAGGATGAGGAGTTGACGACCTCCTGTTAAAATCTAAAAAACATGCAGTTAGTTGTTATCAAAGGTAAGCCTATGTATGTTCTTGATCAGTTTCAGCTTATTTGAATAAAAAAAACCAAAAAACATAAAAATTAAACATTGTGTAACTTTAAACCAATTGTCAATTTAAACTTGCTGCTTTAAAGCCTTAAAGGTCTTTTGTCCTTCAAGACATAAGGAATGTGGACTTTACTAACTCTTAAAGGGCTGGGCGATAATTATCCTGTGATGATGTGATCATAGTTATCATCTTTCAAAACTCAAATGAATGATTCAAAGTAAACTGTGATTAAAAATTAACAAATGCAATCAACAGGCGTTGTGCAGTAATTAATCTTCAACTGACACGTCAGCTGTTTTCAGTGCTTACACTTTAACTGATGTTTTAACCGACAGTTCAACTACTCGAGTACCTCTTTTTCGAGCAAGAAATTTACATTTGAAAACATTTTTTAACCTATTTGCACAGTTTAAAAAGCTTTGAGAGGTTTCAAATGTGCAATTTCTCAGCAGGAGCAAGTATGTAAATGTTCTTCAGAAAATCATGAATATTTCCCAGAGTCACTGATATCAGAACATATATTAGTGCAATAAAGATTTGACCACGCTCCCCTCATGTCACTTCACCTGGAAAACCCATGAACTGTATGAACTTCATCAGTAAGTGATTTCATTTCCTCATTTTTCTGGCTGTACATACATTATGCTGTTTATTATGCCTGCTACATGTACTTTTTAAGATAATGTCCCCGTAGTATTTTAAAGCTCAGTGTGTACATGTCAAGCTCCCTCACTGATTTCCTGACTCAAACTTAAATGGCACGCAGTTCATGTGTACAGACAGGGACCGGGTTGTGCTGGCTAAGCTTGCCATGCTAAAATATGTGCATGTGTTGCTATGTGGAACACAATGTGAGTCTGTAAATGCACAGAGCTGTGTCTGTGGAGCGGGGATATTTTTCGCCTCTGATCAGCGGCACGGCTGGGCTGGGCTGCTGCCTGCTCAGCCTGGATAAAGATGCAGTGTGTGGACCACTGCTGGGTGCCTGTGTGGCGGTCTGCGTCCATAAGCCTGACCCAACAGTGGAGGAAAGGAGGGAGGGAGGGAGAGGAGAGTGTTTGGGGGTTATATTTATATGCTTGTTACACCAGTTCAACCTGGCAAACACGGGGATATCCCCGAGCTGTTTATACTGCTAGATGTTGATTCCAACAATAAATCACCATTTGGTTTCGAGAGGATTCCTCATGATTTGTGTACTTGTTTTCTGTGATATTTCATGACACTGTAAAGCACTTAGATAAATATGTGTACTGCCACATTGAGTACTTAAAAAAGATCACATCAACTGCATATCAGAGAAAAATGCCTGCCTATACTATACTGTTTTCTTCTGAGGAGATGACTTGTATTACATTAGTCTGGGTTCATAGTGGTTTTAACTCTACTGGCATATGCACAATGTCCATGATGCAGTCTGTACACCTGTATGTTGGGCTGTAATGCCTTACCTATTTGAAAGATCTAAAATGAACATGACTCAATCACCAAAAAGTCACAAAAAGTACAAAAGGAACCTTATGAGATGTAGTGGAGCCATTATAGCACTTTCATCACAAAGTAATTGTTTTCTGTCATGGGCTCATTATGACAAGGAAATAAAATGTGTCACTGTACACATCACAAAATAAATAAATATATGTGAACTTCACAGAGGGAGTGCTGGGAGACTTGATTCAAGTGAATTATTTTAACAAAGACCAATGACGAGATAGTCACTGTGCTCCATTTCATGGTTATCTCCTGATGATATGATAGTTCCTTCAAGCGTCTTAAAATGTAAAACATAGTTTGTTTAACATAAAAATACTGCTTTGTTTTACATTTAACATTTGCTGTTTTTTAACATTATCACCAACGTCCTTGTTACCCGGCCTTGTTGCGATTACACAATCACCATTGATGACACACGTTCAATATGTGCAACACTATGCAATATAAGTCTCTTGAGTGCAGTTGTGATTTCAGTAGTCATGGAAGAAAATAAGCTGAAAAGGGTGCTGCTTGTCTCTCTCAAGTTATAAAGTGGAGCAAAAGCAATATGTATGACTACAAAAATTCTGCCCAACGTTTAAAATCTCCTCCGATGATTATTAAAAACCTGGTGACTAAGGGCTTACATTTTTGTGAGGGACAGTACACGGAAAGTGTGACATCAAACAAGGGCACCAAAAGCTGGACTTGGCATCCCAGTTAGAGGGGCCATTATCAAACTGGCACCAGTACAGGTCAGGATGAGGTCACATGAGTAAACCAAAGCCTCACTCCAACATTTACTTTGGCTCTATTTAGCCTAACTGAGTTCCATTTAATTTAGCTCCATGTGTTCGTGATCCTGCACTATAAAAGGCCAAAGAGATGTCTGCAAAAAAAAAAGAAGCTCTGCTGATAATGTTTTTAATTTAAAATGATTAAATAGACAGATGATGAGAAAAACAAGTACTGAAGTATTTCCAAACTCTAAGTGGAGCAAAGAGGAAGAATGAAAAAAAAAAAAAATGAAGGAAATGCTGGAAGAGGAAGAAGCCACAGAATCTGACATCATGCTCAGTGTTGCTTCCTCTCCTGATGACATCACTACCATAGTGTTGCGTACCTTGTGCTGCTTTCAAAGCACCCACTTCCTGTCACCCATGGGCTGAAATTTGCATCTCTTAAAAGGGAGAGGAGCAGGTGGAGGAAGAGAGAGGTAATAGAAGGCTAGAACAGGGATAATTTCATGCAATCAGTGCAGCAAACTACATGTGCTGAGAAAATAACATAACTGCTGGACTATACAGATGTACTGATGGAAAAGCACACATTTTATTTCCCTCACTTTATGTGACAATAAATGAATCACTTTTCATGAGATCACAATGTTTCTACAATTCAGGTTTTCCGCTGTTCTGTCCTCAAGAGAAGCACAAAGAAATGACAAGTTGAATAAGACAGATGATGTAAGCTCATTAAATTAAACTCATGTAAGTATTATATGCATAGAATATAAATATGCTCAGAATAGAAGATGTGAGATGCACGAATGCAACAACAGCACCATGGTAGAAGAGAGAAACCATGGACACGTTTTCCACTTGAGCACACTTGGCTGCTTCCCAAATGTTTTCTCTCATTTCTCAACCTTTGGTGACAGTCAGTGAAATAATAATCGCATGTCATGTGATTAAACAGGATAAAGCCCCAACTGAAGCTGTCTGTCAACACTGACAATAATGATTCAGGATTTGTAACATCCCAACACAAATGATCTATGTCGTCAGCAACTCCATATTTATTTTGTTCCTTGGTATCTCTCTTGTGGGTTACTTCAACCAGAACATGAATGATTCATTGAGAGAAAAATGAGTCCACAAGTGGTTACATGTTTAATTTTCCTGACTATGACTGCTGCACTTCCTCGAGTCCAACGCAAGAAACCTGAATGAAAAGCCACACAAGAAGCTATAGATGCCACCCGCTGACTCTCACCCCCCCTACCATACATCTAACCAGAAACATTACTGTGTACATCCATTGTGAACCATTGTACAGTACCCCAAACATACATTAGTACACTCAGGAGAACTAATTTTTCATTCTCAGCTATCAATCCTGATAATATAATAGTAACATCTAACTCAGAAGAAGACTTGCTTCAGAAATTGCTAACATAAGTCATTTCTGGACTTACAAAACCTTTCTTTAACCAGTTTTATGCATGCAGTGTACATGTCTCAAGTGAAGCCTGACTTCTGGTAACCTCTCCTCTTCCGTGTGTGAGGTGTTTCTTTTATAAACACTACGTCAGCCAAGATTCTCGCTATACGACACAGACAATAGTGCTGCAATGTCGCAACATCTATGCACACCTCAAATGAACACTCCAGTAGGCAGTTTCGTTACGCTGTTGTACGCACTTTGACCTCAAAACAAACTAGTAGTGTGTCCGTGACAACAGAGGTGGGGAACCCGCGGTCTGACACACAAGTCATAACCGCACTTCTGATTAAAGTGAGCATTTGAATTTCCACCCATGCCAGCCAGCTACAGGGCTCAAGTGAGCATTCATGTATGTGATAGAGGGCCTGAATGCATGTGTGATTGTGTGATAATGCCGGGCCAGTCTGACAGGCACCATGCATAATCGCTTTAGGGCGGGAATTGCACAACAATGTGGGTCTGGGTAATGCCTGTGGTTTGGGGCCCTCAGCAGCGAGCAGTCCCGTAAATGTGTTGCTCTACTCAGCACCCTGTGTGTCTGCAGCCGGTTCTCTCTTTCTCACACACACACACACACACACACACACACACACACACACACACACACACACACACACACACACACACACACACACACACACACACACACACACACACACACACACACACACACACACACACACACACACACACACGTAAGCTATGAGGAATTGATGGGAGACCAGATATTTCATGTGTAAAGAAGCGTTGAGGGATTTTACTTCTCATTTCAGTGGTGAAATTATCAAAATCTGTGTCACAGTTCCCTTTTCTCACACCATAAAACAATGCGGAGGCCATCCAGACAACTCTACAGGACATTTTTACAATTTTCCTGACTGATGAGAAGTTGTGATGGCAGACAGAGCAACAGTATGTACTGTGAAACAAACTGCCATGCCTGGGCAAACCCTCTGCCAAAACAGACAGTCACGTGCTCTCGTCCCACTACTACTAACCCTCACTCAGAAAAATACAACATTCTGACTCATCCTAAATGACTGTTTACCTGACCACAGCGCTGGATGTCAACTCTCTGTGTTTTTCGACTCTAGACAAGCAACCTGCGTGGGCACATTTTTTTTCTGTCCTGCACTTGACTCTCCGCCGGCGTCTTTCTGTATATCACTTACACTTTGTGCAGTAACTGGATGGTACACTCACTGAATGATCTGGTACACAGCCAGAAAAAGAACTGACAAAACAAAACACTGGCAGGGGTGCAGCAGGGTTCACAAAATCGCAAAATGACAGGGGCACTTTGCAGGGATTTTCCTGGGTCATTTCCAGTCAAGTGAAGTATTCACAAGTGTCACGTTGCCAGCTGTTAAACCACTCACGAAAAGTTAAACCGTATATTCAATCAAAATATTGCTTCTAATGTAGACAGCTAGCATTCCTCAACTCAGTAAATGTACAGTTTTAATAGATTATGCTCTAATCCAATATGTTTAACATAGATATTTTAGAAAAAACAATAGGGTGGGGGTCTGATAGATGGTTTTATTTTGCATTTTCCAAATCTAATGAGGCTCTTGGCAAATATTCAACCTCTTCTCATTTTTAAATAGCAAAAAGCAACATAAAAGACACATAACCATACAGATGAACTACAAATATGCAATCTTAATGAAATAATATAATGTCACTCTCTTGAGTTTTAGACTCAAATTTTCTCAAAAGCTAAATCTAAATGAATCGGACTAGATATTCAAAAGGATTCAAATTAATTTGCTATATCAGAAGCAAATTCTTTTTTTGTGCTATGACAAGCACTGAATTCATTACACAAAATTTAAATGTCACAGGATTTTAAACCTTGTTTCTTTTCTCAGTTGAATCAAATCTCTGATTCATGGCCGCCTTTCAGCTCTCAATGCAGGGAAACCTTGACTGAGTGGACCATCTGTTACATCAAATAGCATAGCAACCCTCTGCAGATACATTGTGGTTTGTTCTATGTGGGAGCAGAAATCTTAATTATTGCCCTTTTCAACTATAGCTTATTTGCATGCTACATGGGAATACATCTGCAATACAGTCTGACAAGTGGAGCAGTGACCCAGAAGAATCTGAACTTTTTGGAGACAAAATTACAACGTTGAAGCTTGATAGAAAACCAGACAGACAGACACAACGCCCTGTGTGGTATGTGGCTTCTGGCCGCTGCCTCTTGGCTTCCTCCCCATGGTATTCTGGACACACTGTTAAAGGGTTACTGTGAAACACTGACCCAAACAGCACCAGCACATGGTATCAATTGTCAATACTCACCTGAGGTTAAACTGATGCGTCAGTTCAGCTACAGAATGTCCATGAATGGATCCATAAATAAACACACGTGTACCACACAGACATAAACATTCAAACGCTATCCAGTATCCCCGGCCCACACTGACCTGCTTTCCTGCCTCTTTTATATTCTGTCTGTTAAGGTGTAAAAGTGTGATTAATATCCTAAAATGTTCCTTTGTGAGAGGGAATGAGATACAGACAACAACAGAGAGTACTCGTGTCAGAGCCGAGAGGTAAACAAATGTGGAGCAGGGCAGAAGGAAAACATGAGGTTGTGAAATCATCCGTGGGGTTACTAGTTTCACACTGTTGCTCAATCGAATCAGTGAGGATGGGCACAGTTACATCACTTTGAACACAATGATATTTTTCACTCATCTGTCTCACATTTTCTGCACATGTGCGAAACCAAAAACATCTTAACAAGTGGATCATTTTACTACCGCTAAAATGATTAGTAGACAAATCGATTAATTGGTCATCATAATCAATCGCTTAAGTCATCTACACACCAAAATATTTGTTTATTCCACCTTTTTAAATGTGACTAGTTGCTATTTTTGTTTTGTTTTACATCATTAAACATTGAACCATCTTTTTTTTCTTTTAATTTTTTCTGACATTTTATGGACTCAGCAATTCACTAGTTAATGAAATAAATAATCAATAGGTTCAGTGATAATGAAAACAATTATTACCAGTACATCTCACAAAGAGACTAACAGGTAGTGTTCATCAATACTCGCAGCTGCTTTTTAACACCCGTGGTGTGCCAGCTATGGTGATTCAGCACATCAAAGCACTAAGCGAGTGCAGAGAAAAGGGCAGTTGTAAGAAGATACTGGATTAAAATCAGCTGGGGAGAAAAGGAAAGGCAGAATATCACGCCACAATAAAAAAGATATAAAAGCTTGTGCTGGAATGTTCCCTGTGTCGGCCTGTCGGTCTGTCTGCCATCGTGTCTGTGCATCTGCCAGCAGCAGGGCTTTAATTATGAGGCCCAGGTTATGTGCGTGCGGGCACACACACACACATGCACAGGAGACTTGCGTCCCACATATCTCTAACACAGTGCCTCACAGTTCCGCTGACTAACCAGTGGCACCAGACTTTGGCCTGCGGCTCCCTGATTCCAGTAAATGTCTTGTTATGCAACTCCTAACGAGAGTCACCCAGTCTGAACTTAGAGCATTCTGGGTCTCTATCGCTCTCTCTCTCTCTCTCTCTTTCTTTCTATCTCTTAATTTTTCTCCGAAGACAGTGAGCGCTCCTTGAGATTTGAGGAGGGGGTGGGTGGGGAGGGGTGGGGTGGGGGGTGTCCAATAACCCTTCAAAATACAAAGTGTGGCCTGCTTTGTGCAGCAGCAGAAAACCAGGAATGGAGAGGCAGGCAGCGTAGGCAGGAAATGGGGAGGAGGGTGAGGAGAGCTCCTCCAGCTCTTTGCCTGAGAAACACAGCTGCCCCTCATGTCTTGGGGCAATGCCAAGGTTGGACTCCTCAACTGCCTCAGGGGGTTGAGGTGTGTGTGTGTGTGTGTGTGTGTGTGTGTGTGTGTGTGTGTTGAACCAGGAGAAACAGGACGACTGCTGTTCTATCCAGCTCCCTGTCCTACTAATACACATTCAGACTCAAGAGAGACAAGCTTCTTTCTGAATTGTGATAACCAAATCAGCTTTGTGCTCGCTCAGGATTAGAATGCCTTAATTCTTAGCTTCTGTTTTTCTTTAAGCTGTGTTCGCGGGATCCATGGGAAAGACATTTTAGATTACAATATGATGCAAACACAAAGGAGCAATCTGTGAGGAAAATTAAAGCCAACTAAAAAATCAAAGCTTATATAACAAAACGGGGGTACAGGGATACTGTGACACATAATATTTGAAATCTAGCAACAGTTCACGTCTGAGTAATGTTAGCTGAAAGATTGTTGCATAATGCTCTGTAAGCTACAAGTTGGAACTCATGACTGTGCCCCGAAGATATCATGTCCTGTTGGTGGTCACAGTGAAACGCAAAGTGGAGCTTGAAGGTTATGAGACGCTTTACATATTCAGACTCTTCATAGTGTCAGTGTGTCCCTCAAATAAAACAACAAAAGATGCTTTCTGAATATTAATCACCAGTCAGGTCACTGTGATCCATGACAACGTAGATAAGCTTTCAAAAAAAGATGCTGAGATTCAACCCAGACTCACATCCCAGTACAGCTACACAACCAATCTGAGCCTCTCGTCTCGGCCATACCTACAGTGTTTACTGTAAGACTAAAAGGGATCAATGGGTGCATTTACATGGTAATGACCCGTGTGTCACCAGCTTATAATCGGCTCGGACCTGCATGTTTGTCTGCTCCGACACAGTTTGTTTTGAGATCCGTGGGAGTGTTTACCAGCGTAGGCTGAGGAATTTTAGGTCAAGAGAGCGCCATGTACAGAGAAACGCTACGACCGAATTGATCTCCATACTGACATCAAAGAGCACCTGAGCCATCCAGCTTCATTGGCTTAAATCAAATATTTATTCAGTGGTGACGTACGAAAAGTAGAGAAATACAAGAAAGAACAGATTTTTGGCAGGCGTGTGAGAATGTGTGTGTACTGTACATACTGCACTGTACAAATGCCTGTGTGCAGTTTGTGTTTGTGTGTCTCAGCCTAAATCTGTTGATACATACATTAAAAACATATTAGTCAGTGAAATTAAAAAAACCTCAGCCAGCACTATTGGCGGATCTAACCTAACCAATCCAACCACATTTTAAAGCTACAATTAGCAGTCTGCGAGGGAACGGGACATATTAGAACTAAGTAACTGGAGCTGCTGAGAGGTTCGGTGATACATCATTTTGTGCCATCTGTTCTTCTTCCTGTTGGACGGCGTCCTGTGCCAGGGCCAGTGTCCAGTCCACTCAGAGAGCTCCTCCAAGCTGGTCCCACCTGGCACAACTGTCCTCAAAATTCACACTGTCACAGATGGCCTGAGAAGTGTGGAGGCTGTCATGATTCAGTTCAGACACGACTGACTGTGGGAGATCGGCATCGCTGTGAAACAAGCTAGCCCTTAAACAATTACCGAGCAGACAGCCTTAATCATAGAGTAATGAAAACTTCATGTGCTTCAACGAGATCACTTCAAGGGAGCTGCGTCTGCTCACAGAGATCAGTCACACAGAGAGATGATTCTTCTTTAAATTCCGAAAGATTGAATCTGAAGTAAATGACTGATGTTTCAAGGTGTTGTACAGTCACTGGTTGGTCGTGACTTATGTCAACATGAGTTCCGTCGTGCAGCACAAAAGAAGCCACAACAAGCTTCAGCCTGTATGTGACTTAAAACTCAACCAGTGAAGCACTTCCACAAACCACAGAACATGTACAGTCCCCATTCTGAGGCCTTTGTTTCTTTGTCTAGTGAGGGTAATATTTAGTCTGTGTGCTTTTGTGCAAATGTCTAGAGTAATTTTGCAGGGTCGGTGTCTGTGGGATGAGGGGCAAATTTTTACATTTTTCTGTTTCACCTGTCATGTCCCCTCAACTGAGACAACGTCTAAGTAGACACTTGGAGTTTTACACTAGAAAATAAAATGATGCATCTTCTTCACTGAGAAAAGTTCTGTCAAAAAAAAAAGATTAAATAAATAGGATTTAAATATTGTTTCATTGAACTGTTTAGAAAATATTTTTTACATCAAATAACCACTGAAGAGGAAACAACACAAAAAGCATGGCTGCCCACAAAATTACCATCTCACATTATCATCTTTCCCCCATACGCGCTTCTCTCTTCTCATCTCCTCTCTGGCCCCATCTCATAAGTAAGCTCACTCTGAAGAGACAATGTGCGATAGCCCCCCTGTGTGGAACCGAGGGGAGCTCTATGAATAACTCCCCTCGCAGCAGTTAATGGCACTTTGCTTTCCCACAGTATTACTCAGTCTACACCCCCAACATGGCAGGATAAGCAGCGAGCCCAGGCGGTGGCTGAGCGCCCCTCTCTGAGCCACCAATCACACAATTGTTAAACGGATGGAACACCACCGAGAAACTTCACTATTTATTTAGGTGTTTTGAGGAAGATTAAAAAAAAAAAAAAAGGCACAATAAGGTCACAGTGTTTGTCACTGTGACTCTGCAGCAGGCTTCACAGAATGTAAATGATCTACAATGAAGGAGACAATTAACTCACAAACCCTTGTCTTAACTACACTCTGCTATATAATAACTTAAGAATTATACTGTAACAGGCGAGTATGACTGAGAAAGTGTTGACCACAGCATGTTTTGCGGTTACTGAGGGGTAGGTACCAACCCTGACATTCCTGTGGCCGACTGAAAAGTATACATTCTCACCAAAACTGCATATGATATAATTTATAAGGAAAAATAATAAAAGTACAGACATGTCCTCTAAATTCAACACCAGCCATTTTCTGTCCGTTGATGATCCACTTTATACATGACTAACACTCTGTAGGTGTTGGCACACATTGCCAATAGATTCTATTTGCATCCTAGCTTCGATGACAATTATACTGGGGTTCACATAGATGTGTTCAGGTTTAATTTCCCATTTTCCATTTGTGTGACCCTAAAGCACATTTTAGGTTGAAACAAAGCCGCAGAGCAGTACAGATTCTGAACCATGTAGGACAGACAAATACCAATAACCTTCAAAGAAACAAACCCACTGGGCAGTATCATTGCCCTGACAGCACATGTGCTCGGTACCTGCTTTGTTTACTATGTGTAATTCACTACAGCTACTGTACGGTTTTTTCCACTCCCATAGTTTGACTGACAGGTCAAGAGTTTTTGTGTTTTTTCTAAACACTAAAGGTCAAAAGGATGAATGTTGACCTGGGCGTTGCTGAAATTTTGTACTCAGTCAACTTTTGAAAAATGTGTTTAAAAAAAGAAAAAAATCCCCAGTACAAATATGGCAACTGTACTGATATTTTTAACGTATCTGTCTACGTATCTGAATTAGTAAGAACCAAAAGAGATTTGTGACTGACATGAGTGTGTCATCTCGGCACATGACTCAGACATGGGAGTCTGCTCTGTTGGGGGAAGACAAATACACTCCACTACTGCTTTAAATTTCATCGGCAACCCAGACAGCCTATAACAGAGGGAAGCCATAATAAATCTCTCAATGTGTGACTACAGGCTCAATATGATTTCCCGCTGGGAGAGTAGACTGTCATCAATTTATTGTCAGACACCACTGAAACTATGTGTCTCCAAAGGGAGGTTTACGCCCTTAAATAGTGTTCAGTGGGAGGGCCTGTCACACCACATCAGAAATTTTAAGTCCCCTCTTGTGTAATGTTTTGGACAGTTTCCAGGACACATGAATGCTTCTGGTATCTCACTGGTTCCTTACGACATAGATGTAAAAATTCCTCTTTCCTTCAAGCCACACACTCTAATATGGAAAACTGATTGAAGTGATTGAGCCTAACATCGACCATAAATTTTAAGATAACAGCGGAGAGAATAGCGCTGTTTCAATCACGCCAAACCAGAACTCACAGCACTGAGGGAAGCAATAAGGCAATGAGAAGAAAAAAACCCTGTTGAGTCAGCAGACTAATATAAATCACATACTGCAGGGAGAAGTCAGATGACTGTCATGGTCACGGTAGCAATTGGTCAGTTTACTGAATTGCCATGAACTGGATGGATGACAATGACGGGAGACATGGTTTCACGAGACCATGAATGGAGCAAATGATAAACAACTTCATGCATCTTTTGTTAATGTTGAACCCTTTGTGTTAGAAAAAGCTGGATGGATGCTATGCAAATATCAACAGTGGTCCCAGCAGGAGACAACCATGATAACACAGAGGATGGTGTTAGATGATGATGATGATGATGATGATGATGATGATGATGATGGAGATAAAAAATAAAATAAATAATCCTGACCAAGAAGCATTATATAGTTACAATAAACTGACTATGAAACACCACAGACAAGCCAGAAATCCCTGGAGTGATATTACAGTGATACCACAGGAGATAAAAACATAGCATAAAGCACAATGAACTCCCTGTGAAGCCACTGTTACCGTACCACAAACACAAAACTTCCCACTGGAAAAGTTTGTTCAAGAATTGGCACAGGGAGCTGCTTTATAAAGCCAAGGCAGCAGCCATAAGCCATTCTTGGTGTGAACTCCCACCACACACACACACACACACAGAGAGAGAGAGAGAGAGAGAGAGAGAGAGCGAGAGAGAGACTAAAGGATGGAAGTACCAGTACCGAAAAACAACCAAACAAACCAAGCTTTTAAAAAAAACCTACCTTCCACCCTGCAGAGCTGTTGCTGTCTCCTTTGTCCTTGAAATAAGGCACACTCTTCACCATCCAATCATAAATCTGAGACAGAGTTAGTCGGTTCTCAGGAGAACTTTCGATAGCTTTGGTTATGAGGTCTGCATATGACATATTCCCCCATGCGTTTCGACGGGAGGAGCTGCTCTTCCTCTGGGCAGCGGCGGCAGCTGCGGCCGCGGCCGCCGAGGACGACGAGCCGACCGGGGAGGAGAGCAGAGGCACCTGCTGCTGCTGCTGCTGATGCGGGAGTTGCGGGTTCGGGTGCTGCTGATGCTGCTGATGTTGCTGCTGATGTTGTTGCTGATGTTGCTGCTGCTGCTGCTGTGGAGGTTGCTGGTGGACGCAGTTGTCCTGACACTGGAAATCAGTGCACAGGATAACAGGCTTCTGCTCCGTGAAGTCTTCAGTCTCTTCCAGCAGGCTGAGGTTGTTGATGAACTCGGCGTTGCCGGTGGGCTCCTGCTTCACAGACGGCACCGGCGAGGACGTGTTGGAATCACCCGGGTTGATGAACTCCGGTCGGGGCAAGGGCCAAGTGCACGACCGGGGCCGCGACAGGGGCTCAAAATCCGGGTCGATTTCCACCAGGTGTGGCTGCTGGGCCGCTTCCGCCATGGTTGAAAGGTGATGGAGCAAAGTGTTACAGTGTCATGTAAATGTGACAAACCTGTCGCCCCTCAAAAGTAATAACTTCACGGATGAAAAGAAAGCGAACACAAGATAAATCTGTCCGGGTAAAACAGCTCCGCCTGGGCTCACTGAAAGTCACATCCCAAGCCCAGCAAAAAATGAAAATGAACAATGATTTTTTTCACCACTACTCTAAAAAAAGTATTTCATGTGTAAGAAAGCTGTGTAAGTGGCCCACAGCTGGTTTGTTTTTGTTATCCAGTCGTAGTGATGTTCCGTCTGTGCCCCGCTCAGCCTGTTGCCTCTATGTGGTGTACAGCATGTGAGGACTTACTGGAACTATCATTTGTCAGCTGACACCGCCCACCTGCGACTGACAGCCGAAAACAGCCAATGAATGACATCTAAAGAGTTGCATAAAAAAAAAAGAAAAGCCCCGTGTTTTCATTCTTTCGCCTAGTAAACATCTTAGCCGGAAAAAAAGAGAAGGAACTTTTCTCTGTCACAATTGGTCTGTCTTGAAAAATAACGCAGGCCCACCAGCTTTGATTCATTTATTAGTTATTTTACACATTACTCCAGTCCAAACCATAAATATTTTCCTTACATCTCAAAAATTAGTATTGGGCAATCAAACATCCTGTTTCTTGATAAGTCACGTAAATTAATTTTCTGATTTCTCAGCCAACACTAATACTGATCAATCTGTTCCATTACTTTTTGGATAGTTCACTTCCTGCAACCAGATGTTTGTAGATACTGAAGATAACAACGATAGCCCAATATGTGTCATGTGTAACGTAATTTTAAATAAACATATCAATAAACTGAGTGTGTTTCTAAGTTGGCTTACACTTGAGACACACTGCTGCTACCTGTGTTACTACAATATTATATTGATAATCCTCTGAGCTGCACATAAAATACAGAAGAAAACGCCTCAAAACAAGAGGAGCCACTAAGAACAATGTTACTATATCATAGTGGTAAAACACAGAGACAGTATTCATAGATAGCCTATTTAAAAAATAAATAAACAAAATTCAGATCCAAAGACATGTACAGAAGCGTACAGTTTTAATTTATACAACATAACTGTTTGTGGCTGAGCTGCAGGTGGTGGATGTTTGACCAATTATGGAGTTTATTGACATCTTGTGGCCGCAGCGAGGTATGACACCCAGACACATCCTGCAGCTTCCGCATTTTGCTCTTTATTTTTGTGGAAGAAAGATGAACCGCACACCAAAAGACAGAAGAAATGGTCAGAATCACCACTGTGTGTGTGTGTGTGTGTGTGTGTGTGTGTGTGTGTGTGTGTGTTCAAAAGTTCAAACTTTTAAATTATCGTGACTCCACATCCAATTACTCAGTCATTTTGGTCAGACAAATACAAAACAATAACTGTTACATTATTACAGTTACATGAATAGGAGTTACGTTGTGTCTTTTTCAGTATCTGCCCAGTCTTTTTCTTTCTTTCTTCACAAAGAAAAATAAAATAAAATAAAAAGGTTTGCAGTCCAGCAACAATGTACTCAAGCCAGACCTCCAACACAAAACATAGATCCGCAAAACAAAAAAACAAAGCACAAACACAACACCCTAGGAAGTCTACATAGTATACACATCCTGTACCTGAACCAAATAAAAGATTATGGTAGGTAGCGTCATCCTTTCATATCCAGCAATCGAGCTAGGAATGGACCCCAAACTTCATTAAATAGATCTTCCCTCCGAGCTACTCTATAGGTGACCTGGGCCCTGTTCCATGAAGCAGGATTTCGAAATAAGCCAGGCTTATTTCGTTAGTCTGGCTCATTTTCCAGCAGATTCGGTTCCATAAAGCAAGCCCAGCATAGTTCAAACTCAGTTACCATGGCAAAATGCTGGCAAACTAACCTGGTCCAGACCAGGCTAATTGTCAGGCTAGCCTGAGTTGCTGCTTATCCTGAAAGAAAAGAAATGATTTAACATATTATATGGCATTTAAAAAGAAAAGTTCACATAAAGTCGACATAATAATAGCCTAATCATATGAATATATATACATATCGTCAACTTAATACTCATACATTCATACAAAGCCCTATATAGTCAGTACATAGTCAACTTAATTATATATATGTATTTGTGCCTGTGTGTGTGTTCATAATATTGAAAATTGAGGCCTGACAGAATATCAGCCTCATAAATAATGAACAACTGCAAAATTATTTGGACAACAGATGTAATATTTAAATCCATGTCTTTAACTGGTAGGAAGCGCTGTTAAAGGTATTGGTTATTGACTAGTACATTTAAAATAATGTCTGAAAAGTCAACTAAGACGTTTTTAGTGGATGCATGTCTAGGCGTTCCGTTTTTCTGTTAATTGATTAAGGTCCAGTCTATAACGACCTCAACCCATGCGCTGTTTCCCTGTTTGTGAATACGTGTCCCTTGATTGAGAAGCTTGTACACGACAGAGCTGCTATAGTACGTAGGGCACTGCAACAAAAGCACACCTTCAGAGACAGATCAGACCCATTCAATTGATCAGCAATTTCCTGCCAGCCTTTCTCTTGGATTTTATTTACTGTTTTTTTGTGATCATATGTTTACATTCTTCATATGTCTTCAGCAGTGTATGCTAGAGACTGCTGCTACTCTGTGGCACGTGTGCATGTGAATGGCGTGCACACAAGTCTGAATACTTGAGCCTGTCTTGAATTAGTTTGATTGCATGAACATGGATCGACCTTTATGGAACCACTGTAGCCTGGTCTCATTTGTTAGGCTCATTCAAATCAGGTGTTCAACAATAAGCACCGCTTGCTGAGTTTGCTTTATGAAACGGACCCCTGCTCATAGCTTGCCATTGAGCTTAGAAGGCCTACTTCTATCCATTCCTTAAAAGTGGACAAAGCGGGATATTTCCAGTGGCGTAAAGTTATCCTGCACCCTGTTATCATAGCTAAACGACACCATGATTTTCTGCGTTTTGACATTTGAACATTATCTGGTAGTAATCCCAAAAGCCATAATGAGGGGGTTTTGATCAAATGTGTGCCAATCTTATTCAAGAACACAATTATTGCATTCCACAGGTCATTAGTTCTATCAGACTCATACAACAGCACCAGAGTTCCCACCTTTCTATTACATATCCAGCCTACGTATATCATTGTTTCTGAGCTTCAGTCTTGCTAATTTGGAAGGAGTCCAGTTGGATCTATTTAATATCTTATAACAAATGTTTCACGTGAGTAACACTACCATGATGCACATAGTTTTTTCTGGTATCTCCTGGGCCAGGTCCCTACCCCAACATACTTCCAGGCAGTCATTTCTATCAAAGGTTTCTTGTATATACCACTTTCTGGCTATATACTTCCACCCAAATACCATGCTTTCTGCATTTCCAGCATTGTTTTGCAGCTATCAGCTCTTTAGCTGAATGCCTCTTTTGTTTCAAAGCGCTTAGCAATTCAGTTCATCTGTCTGGTATCAATACAAATAACTAATTCTTTCAGCCTTCTCAGGCAACTTCCAATTTTTACAGTTTCAGCGATGTATTCCAACTCTGGAAGCTGAACAACATTATTCAGCCATGCAGTCAATGCCTGAAAAGATTTTTAAAAATGTCTTCTACCGCTCTCTTCTTCTTTGTATATTTTATGTAATTGTCATTCAAATTCTGCCACCTACTGCTCTTCATTAGTTCAGTCAACCTGAATCATTGTACTGTCCTGCCTCACAGTTGTGAAATTTTGTGTTATTCTTCTTTATAATTCTCCTTAATCTTGATTTTTAGTATGAATACTTAAAGTGAAAGTGAACTCTCACAATTCCTCTTTTGGATTTAAAGCTTAAGGGAAAAACTTATCATAGGAAAAACTGGACTGTGGCAGTTAAAGCGATGGTTCGGCGTAATTTCGACCTAGCGTCATATGCACCATGAGGTCTATCTAATCAGCGCCTCAGCCCTTTTTTTTCATTTGGTTGCAAAATAATGGAGTTAGAGCCATCAGCCAAATGGCTTAGTACCGGCGCTAACGGGACCACCAGTGTATCTCGTAAATTACGGCCAAGGAGGTGCAGCAACCCTTCGAAGCAGTAGATTGTGTGCTAAATAAATTGGACGGCAAGTTTACTTTGAAAATAGAACAAAAACTTGCGCTGAATGATTTTTCCTTCATAAAAAGGATGTGTTCGCACTGCTCCCTACAGACTCTGAATATGTCATCATGTACCGTTGATATGATTGCCTGTAAGTTTGTCCAACAGAGTACAGAAGCATTTGATCGACATTCGTTGATCCCGCCTCAAATACAAGGAAATTAACGGCTCCCCGCCAGACGTTAGCCAGGCTATCATTAAACAATCTTGACAACAAAAATACAAATCTACAGTGTTAACAAGTGCCAAGGTGAAAGTCTTTTTTGTCTGATGTCCAGTGTTCTTTATCTTTTCAGTTGAGTTATTTTTAGTTTAAAAACCACATCACTTGTAATAGTAGCTTTGTGAATAACCACTGCACATGTCGTCCTCCATATTTTTGTTACTAAAGAGGGTTGACAAATTAATTAAGTACCTCAAAATTGAGCTTAGGTACTTCAGTAAATGTACTTATTTACTTTTCCACCAATGGAACAGACATAATGGTTGGAACATGGATGTTGTGCTGGGTTGTTAGTATTATAACCTGATTCTAGGACTTAATTTACCAAGCAACAGTGTGCAATAAATTGAACCTAACGCCAACCCTAACCCTAACCCATCCAATTTCATCCCTTTACTACCCAGAAACTACAGGTCAAATAGTGAATGGACAGAAATGAGAACCCTCTGTCTCTCCCATCCATGAACACGCTCAGATATGTTCGTTTAATGTTCAATGAACCAAGCCAGTGATGGACAGGAATCTGGTCAAACTATCTATGCACCATATCATGTCTGTATCATCTGTGACAGTTTTAATTATTGTGGAGTCAGGCTCCCACTGCTGTCCATAATGTTCCTGTTGAATGTCCACTCCTCATCACTTTCAAGTTGAAAGTATTAAATGATAAATGGAAAAAAAGCATGATTAAGACAGAATGAAAATTTACATTGGTAGTCAAGTTTAGTCAAGGTTTGAGACCAATTCTGTTTTTGTTTTTTTCATCATCATGATCATCATCATTGTTTACTTATATGGAAAACTTACTGCCAAGGATGAAACTGAGTAACAAAAAGCCACTGGATCCAGAGATAATGTCTGTAGAATATTATATGTATAATAATACAACTTAAAACAAATGTCAGATCTGTTCACACACAGACTTATACATGGTTCACACTAGTTTAAAACAACTTACTTTGTAAAAAGGATGAGAATAGCTGGAGAATGAGTTCTGTTCCTGAGGTTTGAAATCCTAATAGACATATTTTGGAAGTGGATGAGGTCTGTGTAGTTTCTCTTGTGCACTCTGCTTACTGACTGTCATACAAAAAAAATCATAAAAAAGAAGAGAGCAAGGAATATTTTGTTTTATTTTAAATAATATGAATAGACACAAATTCCAATTTCATGAAATCATGTGTAATAATGAATGATTGAATATAAAAAAGCCAAGCAAAAAGTCTCACTGCACACATACATTGTTTTTCTTTTTTTTTTAATGCTTTAGATAGATACATTTTAAACTCATCCCTGTAAATTAAACTAACAAACGGTGCTGCTGTGTGCAGGACTGAACAAGTGGAGCTGGAATTCAGATGCACATCTTGTTTTGAGTGGGCTGTCATGTGACCAAGGGTCGTGTGACAATCCAAAAAGAAAAAATATGAAAACCAGCAGCTCACATGTAAGTTCTTATGACTCTGTAGTTTACACTGCACATCTTCACATCATAGAAATAACTACTTTACTTTTTTTTTTTACGTTATTGCATGTAGCTATGTATCCATATTGCTCTCATGTACCATGTTTTAACAAATATTAAATTCCCTCACCTCACTCCTTTCCTCTCTTCCTCTCTCTCTTATTTTTTTTAAACCAATTTTAAACAGAAATCTTACTCATTGTGAAAAATTGAAAAATCTTTTTCAATTAATCGAAGCTTGATAAGCGCAGTTTCGGGAGCGGGAACACACACCAATTACACCCCTTCCGGCTCCTATATAAACAGACCTAACAGCTTCCCCCTCGTTCACTCTCGCTTTCGAGTTTCACGTGCAGGCAGTCTCAGTCAAGCTTTCATGGTCATCCCAGAAACAGATCGTACTTCCCGCATCGCATCAACAAAACTTGAACAAATGCTACGATTACTACTCCAAGAGTGAACTCACCACGGATCACGAACTGCAGATCAACCCGTCCGACTTGACTGAAGATTCGTGGGAAACCGGTTCTCCTCTCGTCACACAGTAGCAGACCGCAGCCGAGCGCCCCGCGGGGCACATGCCGGCCTTGCAGGCTCTTCAGCCCACACTGATGTGACACTCCCGGTAGATCTCCGGCTTCCTCTCCTCCACTAGCGAGGGCAAAAACCAGGGAAGCAACGCACAAAGCCGCTGGAGCAGCAGCTTCAATCCCCTCCTCAACCGCTTCAACAGTCCAGATAACTCTCCACCACACCGGACTCGCACTCTCTAAAGCTTCATCGTTTACTCAGCATCAACAACAGCAACCGGCGCTCCCGCCTTCCGGGTTTTCGTCTAAGCCAATCACCGCCCGGTTCGGCACGCGTGACGTCACAGAGCCCCGTAGCCCCACGGCCACAGCGCCCCGGGCAGGGGCCAGGTAGTATTGCGCTACTCATTCTACTCAGACTTGTCAGTATTATCGTTTTGGTGTCATAAAAGAAAAAGAGGGAAAATAAATAAATAAATTAATTAATAAATATAAATAAATTTAAATTAAATTAAAGTGGCTCCCGAGCAGCAGTCCACAAACCAGTGGGTGACATCACATTGTTACGTCCATTTCTTCTATACAGTCTATGGCATTATACCAACGGCATCAGTCCTGCATCATACGTTATCCATCGCCACTACTTTGTAGTAAAGATTCATAATTAATTTAAAGTTACTTCCACATTGTCTTTTCCATATACCAGCTGGAAGCTTCTCGCGCAGCTACTCTAACGTCACTTTGCCATTGCACACATTACACGTGCTTGAACATTACAAACACCAGGTTGCACGTTGCCAGCATATCGAGTCATCGTCATTTTAGGCATCATCTGCCATTAAACGCATCGTATTGCACGTTACTAACACAGTTATCACAATACTAACCGAAATCACTCTGTATCGTCCACGTTAAAAGCTGGATCGCAAGCTACTAACACAATTTATCACAAATACAACTAACCTGAAATTGATTCTATATTGTCTGAGTCATAAACCCCCTGCCGTCTCCTCACTCCAACCGCAGCGCCGCTCCTAGACAGGGACATCAGGCACCGGGATGCCTGCGACCCATGCGGTTTCTTACTCCAGCCACAGCATTTCGTTTAGACAGGGACATCAGGCACCGGGATGCCTGCGACCCATGCGGTTTCTTACTCCAGCCACAGCATTTTGTTTAGACAGGGACATCAGGCACCGGTATGCCTGCGACCCATGCGGTTTCTTACTCCAGCCACAGCATTTCGTTTAGACAGGGACATCAGGCACCGGGATGCCTGCGACCCATGCGGTTTTCTTTACTCCAGCCACAGTGTTCTGTTTAGACGGAACATCAGTCACAGTGATACCAGCAACCATGCCATTTCCTCAATACGACCGCAGCGCTTCGTTTAGACAGGGACATCAGGCACCGGGATGCCTGCGACCATGCTGTTTTCTAAATCCAACAGCAGCACTTCGCTTAGTCGTCTACATCAGGCACCGGGATGCCTGCGACCTATGCGGTTTTCTTTACTCCAGCCACAGCATTTCGTTTAGACAGGGGTATCAGGCACCGGGATGCCTGCAACCCATGCGGTTTTCTTTACTCGAGCCACAGTGTACCGCTTAGACGGAACATCAGACACAGTGATACCAGCAACCATGCCATTTCCTCACTACGACCGCAGCGCTTTATTTAGACAGGGACATCAGGCACCGGGATGCCTGCGACCCATGCGGTTTTCTTTACTCCAGCCATGCATTTCGTTTAGACAGGGACATCAGGCACCGGGATGCCTGCGACCCATGTGGTTTTCTAACTCCAACCAGTGTTCCGCTTAGACGGGAACATCGGGCACAGTGATACCAGCAACCATGGCGTTTCCTCACTACGACCCCAGCGCTTCGCTTAGACAGGGAAATCAGGCACCGGGATGTCTGCGACCATGCTGTTTTCTAAATCCAACAGCAGCACTTCACTTAGTCGTGTACTTCAGGCATCGAGATGCCTGCGACCGATGCTGTTTCCTTAAATCCAACAGCAGCACAGCGCTTGTTTAGACAGGGACATCAGGCACCGGGATGCCTACGACCCATGCTGTTTCCTTAAATCCAACAGCAGCACAGCGCTTGTTTAGACAGAGACATCAGGCACCGGGATGCCTACGACCCATGCTGTTTCCTTAAATCCAACAGCAGCACAGCGCTTGTTTAGACAGAGACATCAGGCACCGGGATGCCTACGACCCATGCTATTTCCTTAAATCTAACAGCAGCACTTTGCATAGTTATGGACATCAGGCACCGGGATGCCTGCAACCCATGCTGTTTATTTGTCCAACCACAGCACTTCGTTCCAACGGGAACATCGGGCACCGGGATGCCTACAACCCTTGCCTTCACATGTTTAACGTAACCTACACTTCATCCTATCTCATCACTTCTACCATTTCATTGTCAATGCCCCTGTCACACATTCAAAGTAACATATATATGTCGTCCTATTTCACCACCATAACTATTTCATTATCGACGCTCTATCGTATCGTCCTGTCGCTTCTGTCTTCCTTGTCACGGAACCAATCCTGTCTCGCCGAGCTTCGCTTGTGATTCCATCTCCTCTCTAGCCGGAACGGTATCTCCTTCTTTTATGATGATCAGCTGACTAACTCCCTTGACATCCAGCTACACTGATGCCGCTCCTTCTGCTGATTTTGGGGGTTTCTACAATGGTAGATGGTTAGCATCAGAATGGCCCCCAGAACTCATGGACAATTGCCAGGTCGCTTCCTCCGCCTCTTCGAAATCTACCCCCGTAGTAGCCACCGCTGTTCTATGGGGACACGAATAGTCTAGTTAATCCATTCTTATACACTATGATAATCTCAGTCGTTGAAATCATTAACCAAGGTCGCTCCAACTCCTTTTCAATCACGCCATTCATGCGTCGCTCACGTGGCACTCCATCACTAACCAATATCCTCCATGCGGCCTACGTCCCAGGCAACCATAATACCATCGCTGACTCTCATTTTATGTTCCAGAAGTTCAGAAACTGGCTCTGCACGCCAAACCGCTGCCGACTCCAGTTCCTCCATATTCTGCACTGACTTCAATCTGTAAATCCATCTTTAATACTACTGATCTTCGAATTCCAAACTACAATATTAACAGTTTATCTTCTACACTCTCCTCCTACTGGACAGCTTGGAATAAGTTCCAACACTTTCATGACCGACACAACATCATTTCCCCCTCGTTCTATCTCACCACCGTCATCTGCTACATCACCTATGCTCATTCTGCCATGAACATAAAACACCTACTATCAAATCCTATCTCAGCGGTACTAGTTTTTCTCCAAACTAATCACAGGTAATCCCAGCCCAGCCATAAACCATCCCCAAGTAAGTCACTTCTCGCTGGTCTCGTCAGCCAAGAACCAGCCAAACGGCTTTCTCTTACCGCCAATCTGCTGTCCACTTGCTTACACACCATTCGCTGAGGATACCAAACTCCTCACATCGCCCTGACCCTCAAAGCGAGGTTCATAATCCATATTCCATATAGCATCTTCAGTTTCCTTGGATGCTCAGAATTCACTGTCACATCACACTTCGACCCGTGCCGTCTTGCTTGTATCTTGGACTCTCACTATTAACGCTCATTAACGTATCACAGCTATATCTGCTCAGACTCAACGATCTAATATCCGCACGAGCACATCTCAAATAATTGGAGGTTTTTTGGGGGTTCGTCACTGCCCGGGCGCAGCGGCGGATCCTTCGTCCGACCTCCCCACACCGCATCAAGAATCACCGTATCAAGAATCGTTCCGCATCAAGAATACACAATTCATTCAAATTCTGTCAATAAATCTGTTAAAACATATCTCGTTGGTGATGTGTTCCTTGCTCGTGAATCGAAGCTTGATAAGCGCAGTTTCGGGAGTGGGAACACACACCAATTACACCCCTTCCGGCTCCTATATAAACAGACCTAACAGCTTCCCCCTCGTTCACTCTCGCTTTCGAGTTTCCCTCCCCCCCGCCCTCTCTTCTGTTCTTCTCTCCTCTCTCATAGGTTCCTGGGGGTTCGTCACTGCCCGGGCGCAGCGGCGGATCCTTCGTCCGACCTCCCCACACCGCATCAAGAATACACAATTCATTCAAATTCTGTCAATAAATCTGTTAAAACGTATCTCGTTGGTGATGTGTTCCTTGCTCGTGAAGCTCACTTTAAATGTGGGGAGACTTGAGACAAGAAACATGAGCATGATCACATCTTGTGCCTGCACCAGCACTCATGTTTCACGACTTGGATGCCACCTATTGTTTATTCATATCCCACATCAACAGGTGTCAGACTCCTGGACCTGCATGTAAGAGTATAATAGGATACCACAAGCGCTGAACCTTAAGCTGGTTGAGATCTACAGTATGGTTCATGTTACTTGTTGGCACCCACGAGCTGAGTCCATGAGTCACACATCATCAAGTGGGAGTTTGAGTTTGTGTGTCTCCGGCTCCTGGAAACCAACTGGTAATTAGGGAAGGGGATAGGCCACACCTCTCAGGGACAACAGATAGGTAAACAAGTGCAGCACTGCTTCACTCACTCCACCACACTGAAACCTTCTCACAAATGATCACAACGTCCAGCACGGCCAGTATGGTTACGCAAGGTAAACTTCAAATCAACTCCATGGAGAACGTTGCAGGTAAATACTTTCTTTGATCTTTAACTGAATGGGACAAGTCTGGGTATTTGGAGGGAAAATCCCATAGAGTATAGATATTGTTAATGGACCCCAAGTGAACTGTTTTTAAGGGACATAGAAACATGCATTACTGTCTTTTAGTAAAACTTTACACAATACAGATACAGCTGGCTTTGAAATTATGTGACTTCCTTTTGAGATTATTTACATCATTAGTGACAAATGAGACATACATAAATACAAGGTGCTGTCCCGCTGGATCATATTACTCTTTAATTGTGTCAACAGCATGACTGCAACAATCTTCGGTTTAGATTTCAATGCTAAAATAACATAACAAACATAGAAAATGAATAATCACTCCAGTACAAGCTTGTTAAGTGTTTTCTACTTCCTCTACAGATAAAAACTCAGGGAGACTAGGATGCTTTGGTTGGATATTGGTCATCGTATCCCTCCTCTTTATAATACCACTCTTCCCTGTCACAATGTTTATGTGTGTTAAGGTAGAGTATATCCATATTCATGTACACTTCTGATTGGTGTTAGGCAAGTATTGGTTTCTGAAGGCTGTTGCAGACAGCAGTGTACATGACACACAAACCCACAATCACTTACCCACTTACCTTATCTGCACTCCTGCTTAACTGTGTAACTTGTCTACATTTAATCTATTTATTTGACAGATGATTTTGTCAAAAGCAATGTCAAATGAGGTACAATCCAAGCTATAGCAGATCAAATATAACCCTTCAAGAATAAGTGCCTCCGCACCCAGTTCCATGTCCCACATGACACAAGTGCTTGCAGGTATATGAAGTGCTTAGAAGATTACTTATTTTTTCAAGAGAGACAGAGTGAGCTAGGATTGAGATATAGTAGTGCTGTAATAGAGAAACCTAATTTGGATAGGGTGTAACGCCTTGAGTTTTGAAGCTTTTTAAGGATGAAGTGGAGAATAGTATGTAATTATAGCATCTTTGAAATTATTCTTTGTTTTTTTTGTAGAAAACCAAAATCTGTGTAATGATCAATACACTTTTTAAAGTCTTTACAAAATATATTTAGTCAATGAAATCCAAAAGTAGAATGTGCAAATGTCACAGATGTCACAGTAGTTCAGATAAACTGCCATCATGATGAGAGAAGCTGATCTTTGATGTCCAGCTACATAAGCAAACTGATATGGGTCCAGTCCTTAAAGTTATGCATTTGGATTGAGTTCTCTGATGTGGCTACATGTCATGAGATACTCTTACTTTTCTTTCTGTATGACTGACTGTGTCTATAATGTGCAGATAGTGAAGGAGTATGAGCGAGCCGTCATTTTTAGACTTGGCCGAATCACAGACAGGAAACCTAAAGGACCAGGTACGGCTCTTACACTTTGAATGACATGATCATTTGCAATGCTATCAAGTCAAGGATAACTTTCCAGAAAATTGTATTTGTGTTATATACTGTATTTGTTACTTCATTCTGTTATACCAAACAACTAACTAATATACATAGGATGCTCTAAATAGATTGCACAAGCACCCCTTGCTTAAAGTAGCTATAAAGATTGGTCTTACTTCCTTTCAGGACTTTTCTTAGTTCTGCCCTGCACTGACACCTTTGTGAAAGTTGATCTGAGAACTGTGTCCTTTGACATCCCCCCACAAGAGGTAAGGTTTTATGCATTTCTTCTGTTTTCATGGTTTACTTAAAATGTGGGGAGATCATTTTGTATGTCAAAATCCAATGTGTTAGAGGGTCATTGCATGCTACCTTGCAGCCATTAATAGAAAATAATATATGATCCTCCTCCTTGAACCCACAGCATCAGAGTTTTTGTTTTTTTCTTTTACCTTTTCAGATCCTGACCAAAGACTCTGTGACAGTGTCTGTGGATGGTGTGGTGTACTTTCGGATCCACTGCCCCATATCATCTGTGGCCAATGTGTCCAATGCACACTCATCTACACGGCTGCTGGCTCAAACAACCCTAAGAAATGTACTGGGCACCAAGAACCTTGCAGAACTGCTGTCTGAGAGAGATGCCATATCACTCACCATGCAGGTGACAACTAATTCTGTGATGTGATAAGAAGGTTTATGAGCAGCTGGAGGTCAAGAGAGTAAAATCTTAAATCTATTGGCACAATATTTTATAATTATATAATTTATATATTTTCATTTTATATTTTATATTTTATATTTTACAATATTTATGCCCTACTGGTCCTAGCATCAGCTGAACCTCATTACCTTCTATTTCTGACAAATGGCACTTGTTTGGTAAATGTTTGACAACAAAACAGAAAGTTGAAACTTTTCATGGTCATTAAAACTAGAGATAGCCTATGAGCTCTTATTATGATGAAGCATTGACATATCTTTGCCTTAAAAATTGCTGTGGCTAAGATGTTAGCATATATTTCCCTCCATACGACTCTAGAAGACATGGAATAACATTTTCATCTAATCAGCTAATAGATGTAAATCCAAAATGCACTCTTTTTTACATGCAAATTTTTCTGAACTTTCAAAAATGTCTGGTTGTATCATTTTTGTTCTTGTCTTCACTAGCTGGCTAGCTTTGTCTAAAATTTGGGACAGTGAGTTTATCAAAGTTTCTCACATAAAGCAGCAGCCAGCTTTGGCAAAAAACAGCATATAGAGCAGTTAGGTGGAGTAAATGTGCCACAAAACCAAAACTATGAGCTACTAGAGGTTAAAAGATCTATAGAACTGAAGATCTTGGTGTTAAATCTCAGTAAGATCATCAATATGAGCAATGTCTTACATTAAAAATAGTCATAAAAAACTGAAACTGTAATAGTAATGTTTTTAAGTGCCTGGAATATTTATCTTCAGGAAGCTCTGGATGAAGCCACTGATCCGTGGGGTATTAAGGTGGAGCGTGTGGAGATCAAAGATGTGAAGTTGCCTCAACAGTTGCAGAGAGCCATGGCAGCAGAGGCAGAAGCCAGCCGGGAGGCCAGGGCTAAGGTGAAGAGGGCCACAGAAGATTGAAATTAATTTCTTAATGCACTCCGCTGATGAAAAAGAAGAGAGGCTGAGAGAGAACAATGTTGTTTGTCTGTCTTTCAGATCATTGCTGCAGAGGGAGAGATGAAGGCCTCCAGGGCTCTGAAAGAAGCCTCTCTGGTCATCTCTGAGTCACCCTCTGCTCTCCAGCTGCGATACTTGCAGACGCTCAGCTCCATCGCAGGAGAGAAGAACTCCACCATTGTCTTCCCTCTCCCTATAGATATGTTGCAAAATTTTATGCAGCGGAAGTGATGACTTTAAATTTCAAGTAATATAAAAGTTACTTTCAGTCGGATTTGTATCGTTGTTATAGTTATATTGTCATTATTACTGTTACAAACTACAGTGGTATCTCTTTTTGATGTAGTCCTTGAATGTTTGCATTTGCACTTCTCAAACATAAAATGTATTCTAGTTTTACTACAACAGACAAGCTCGATATATTAGCACCATGTATATGAGTGGCAACAATAAAATAGAATAATTGAGGTATATCCACACCAACTTGCACTTATTTTCTTAATGTGATTTAATACTTAAATACAAAGTGCAACATATACAGTATGGACATTAGTGTCTCATCACTGACCACAATTATTTTAACCAGCTAAGCTACAGTTGCAGTTGTGGAGGAGGACAAATAAATAGATATATGAAATGCACAAGAAATGTAAAAACAAAAATCAAGCACAACAACCTTATAAAGACATGCTTTCATATAAATGTGTTTCTGAAATACTGGATACAATCTTTACAACAGAAGTCCTGTAAACAATCAACAGAAGTACTAACAGCTACATGATACGTCAACCTGCTCTGACATTGGATGTAAACTGTAAACAAAAACACTTATGTTGAACAAACATTCAGTAAATGATTACTATGTCATGTCCATAGGACACAGAGGCAATCAGTGCAATCGGAATACCTGATGGAGAGAAATATCATTTCCACTACCTTTCAGAAATCAGTAAAGTTGAACATAATCAACTAACAGTCATAACAGCAAATGCATCTCACCAACAACTAAATACCTGTTTGAGCAGATTTCTACATTTTATGTGCCAGGGGGGATATTATAACATTATAATAAAGTACTCCAATCCGTTTTATATATTTGCTAACTGCACTTTGCTCTTTAAAAAATGCATACACATTCTCTACATCCAAATCATGTTGTACAAAGAATATCTTGCAAACAATGGTTACAAAAACATGAATATACCTTTAAAAAAATACAACTAATACACAAGCATGTGAACTAAGTTATGGCAGTTGCTTCCCTTTGATGAATCATAATTTGCCTGAGATTATTCTCTATACTGAGAAATGAGGTAAGAGCTTGCAGATTTTCAATTTTTTTCACAATTATTTTTTTGTGAAGAAATTTTGTGAAGTCAATTTGGTGTACAAACAAAAAGTTTGGAAGTCATAATAGTGTTTTTCATTACATTTGCTCATGTTTTTTTTCCTCTGGTGAAATTCAAGCTACACAGAAAACTACTCAGTTAATCAATTATTCAGAAAACAGCAACAATGCCAGGCTGCAAGAGCGATGCATTAAAAAAAAAAGTGGTAATGAAACAGATGTCAGATTGAAACGTGTACAGGTTAAAACCTTTTGACAAGAACTGCAGTGTATGCACCATTCATGGCTGATTTTGCAGCAACACACACCAGACATGACAGCTAGGTGGACTGTTGTGTTTCATGATTTCTTCTTTGGTGGTTCCTACAGATCCTGCATGCTTATTTTGTGGGAAATAGAAATTGTTTCTTGAAGGGCACCATCTCACATGAAAAACATGAGATAAGTTTCTGTGTGAAATGTGTAATTATGTATTGATCTATTATTTATATTGTTTTCAATAGATCCTGCTCTGATTCATTGGACATAGGAGGTAAGTCGTGTTGCCCGTTCACCATTCTGCTCCACATCATCACACTGATGGTAATCTTAAAATAAAGTTAATTGTCACCGGAAGACAGAACATGCTTTAAAGAGAGCAATAAATGTACAGTTTTTACAAATGAAAATCAATATTATAATAATACCTTGTTGGCAGTTCAACAGATTTATGAGTTATGTTGTTGCAATCATACATTTCGGGTCGACGCTAATACCTAGCTGTTGACAGAGAAAGTAGGGTTGATGATTGAGGTTAAATGGCTAGGTAGTCATTCATACACTCCAGATATATGAACTATTTCAATTAGTACTTTGTGATTTTACTCAAAGTATTTCCTGTGCCTGGACAGACGTTGCTGGTGGAAGAGAATGGACGGCAAAGGCGCTTCTTGTGTTGTGGTTGCACTTTTGATGCTTGCTATGTCTTGTACATCCATCATCTTGAGCGCTGGATGAGAAAGTGGAGATGCAGATGGAGGCAAAAACATGGAAATGAGGCACCGTGAGTCTGATCCTGCTCTCTGGAGTCTAGAATGACCAGGTCTTTCATCTACTGCAGTGTTTTGAGGGGTTTTCATGTAGAATAGAAAAAAGTGGACAGCAGAGAATTCCCTTTGAACAACAAGAGATGTGACACTTAATACAATTCTTTAGGTCAGACATTAAAATTCCTGCGGTTTGGCTTTGGAAATGCATCACATGGGCTTACGCCATTTCCTATGAGTAAAACTAATGTGAGTCATTCCATCTACACTGTGTAAAGTCCTACACTTTAAACGGAGAGGAACATTCAACAAAGAGTTAAAAAAATTAATCAGGGCATCCGATGCCAGATAAAAGAAAGCGTTTGATACAAGAGCTTCCACTGAGAATGTCATTGATGGTAGGAGTGTGGGCGGGCAGGTGAGCCTGGTCCAGAGGAGGGTCGATGGATGGGGGAGGAGCTGGGGGACATGCGAGGGCTCAGCTCGCCTGTCTGAAGACGCCACAGCAGTTCCTCATTGGTGCGGCTCAGCCGTTTCTTCTCGTTGCTCTCCTTCTCCACGTTTACTTGCAAGTTGGCATTCTCCTCAGAGAGTTGCCTAATAGGGACATGCAAAAATTAAAACATGAATACCATGTACTAGTCAGATTTCCAGCTGCAAATCTTTACTATTTAACTTTATATTTCAGCTGTAGATTTACCAGAGATGTGTTTGGGTAGATGTAGGTTTGTTCAATAATGAAACCCCAGAAGGTAATGAGCAAAAAGTGGACAAAAAGTATATGCAGATGTATATTATTATACTTTATGTATAATCAAATGCATACTTCCACAAGATATATTGTATTCGATATGTTTACACTCGTCCTCAACTCTTACTCTCTATACGGTTCTCTCTACCTGAAAATACAGTATAACCCATTCTCTTTGGGTTATAAAAAGTCATTATGGAAAATGTTAGAACACTTGATATAACACTTGAAATGCATTTCAAATATATATTTTTTTATATTTCAGGATTTACAGCGCACCAATTTTTGAATTTTCAAATTGAAGGTATGCTGCAATAATTGTTTTCTTGTGAGAAGCATGAATCTCCATTTTTTCCCATGATGTCATTGTAAGTAGTCAGAGAGTCATGCTTTAGTGAGGCAAACTAGAGTTATATTTCAAACTGTAAAGTCACATCAATATCAGAGTTAAAAGAAAAATACAATTACCAATGACATTATTGGATACATTACAAAAGTATTTACATATTTTAATAACAAGATATAACAATGCTTCAACAATAACACAGATTTTTCCTTCTGTTTATTTTCTATTTCTTTTATTATAGTATCTCTTTTATCAATATTATGAGTTTAAATTCATTTAATCTCACTGGTTTGAACTGGATTTTAAATCTGCATCAGTATGCATTCAAAAAAATCTGACCTGGACACAGCTAAGTTCTTGTCTATTCGAGCTTTCAGGTCCTCATTCTGCTGCTGCAACACCTGCACTCTTTCCTCCAGGTACACATTCTTTTCAGCCTGCTCAAAAACAAAGAGGAAAATGTGCACAACATTAAATTCTTCAAATGATGAATGAGTCTATAACTAACAAAAAATGGCAACTTCACATACAACAAAGCATATCTAAAGGTTTCCTTTGTTGCTAAAACAAAATCAAAAATTTTAAGCTTACTATTTTCTCCAGTTCTGTAATCTTCAGTTCCTGTTGATGGATTTGTTGATTTTTCATCTCCAGAACTTCTTTCAGACTCTTCAGGTCCTCCTCAATGTGTTGATATGGTGCCAAAGCATCCTGTAAACAACAGACAACATCAGTGAAAACTACCGTCAATCTTTAGAGCAAATAAACAATGCAAGCAAACAATAGATTTTTCCTGCCATTTCCACTGCCATCATATTTCTCTGTACTGTATCATGCAGCAGTTACCACTATCTGTTCGTCTGTGCTCTTTCGTAGAGCTTCTTCAAAGCGCTTTGCTCGGTCTCGAAGGCTGTGGTTCTGAAATGTCAGCGTGTCCACCTGATCCTGGTCAGCCAGCAGACAATAAGACCATAATTAGTTAGTTAGTTACTGTCACTGACCACACAATGTATTATATTGTATATCTTTAGAAAACATAAATCATAAGGGAGGAAGAACCATTAACCTGCAGTGACAATCTGATCTTTCCAAACTCCTCCTCCAGAGATTTCCTCTGCTGCTCATGGGCCATCTTCAGATCTGATGCAAGATAAAAAAAAAACATTATAATTATTTCAAGCTGCAGAAAAATGTGTCAGTAAAGGAGAGGCATTTTAATGATTCATACTTTTCACAGTCCTGGCATGCTCCTCCTGCAGAGTGATCAGTGTGTCATTGTGTGCCGTCTCGATCTCCATCAAGGACTCCTCATGGTTCTCAAACATCTCCTCAACCTGGACCAACATGGAGACAATGAACAGTTAGAAAAATGTATTATGATTGTATTTTCTTCCATGAGTTGACTGTACACCCAAAGTTTCTACAGTAGAACTCATAGCGGAAGTTATGTATTTGCTCTTAAGCTGCTAGTAGCTGAAACTGTATATATAGAGGGTATTTAGAGTATGTGAGGATAATGTAGGATTTCAGTGGAAGTTTTACACCCAGCAACAGCAGTGCCAAAACATCCTAACTTCTCAGTGGATGAAAATGACATACAGTACCTGCTCCTGCTGTTTGACCCGTAGATCCTGTAGTTCTGCGTATTGCTGGGCCTTCAGGCTCTTGCACTCAGCCATATGCTGTGCCTTCAGCCGCTCCTCCAGCGCTCCCAGCTCTCTTTGCTGCTGAGCGCGCAATCCTTGCAGCTCAGCCTCAAAACGCTGTTCCAGTTCCTCCTTCTCCTGCTGCAGTTGCTCCCAGTGTGCAACACTGAAAGCTGGAACACAATGAAGAACTGAAGTCTCATTCACTAGATCCAAGATTTGGGTCATTGACTAAAAGAAACAACTTTGCCTTAAGAGGATATACCAAAGTTAATTTAATGTTTCTTATCATTGTCAGTACTTGTGTTTTAATGTCTGGATGTTATTTGTTGTGTGAGACAACACAACTCACATATTTGGAACTAGTGTGTACCTTCATATGTTTATTTTGTTTGAATATATATTTTTATTTTATTTGAAAAGCTATTATAATTATGAAAAAGCAAACATGGAGGCTTTTATGGTAAAATGGAGGCAGGGATTTCTAAATGAAACAATGACAACAGGGCAGCGTTATTACAATATCTGGTATATGGTGTTCAATATTGCACTTAATCCAGACCTCCATTAGTAGAGTGTACTCCCAGGGGACACTTATTCATATATAGCTCTGTATTATACATGATACGCTGTGAGGTAAGAGTGACTCACTGCACTCCACCCTGTGGTGCCATATCTGTCAGACTGTATCCCACTTACCCACTTCATCCCTGATTCTGGTGAGCTCTAGGGACAGTTCCCTCTCTTTGACAATGGCACTCTCACTCTGAAATGCAAACACATACAGCTGTGAACATCTTTGAACAGTAAAAATGGATTTCTTACAAACAGCAACAATATAACTCAAAGCATTAAAGTCAAATTAATGTGACAGTTCTGCCACAAATCTAGTGAAGCTGGTGAAGAGTACAACAAAGTTATATGATATGAACATCACAATATTAAAAAGGAGCTATTTTGTAGTGTTAAAGTGTTAAAACTCACTCCACTTTTTAATTGAAGCTGTTTTAAAGATGTTTAATCCTCCTTTAAAATGTAGTTAGAAGTGCGGTAGAATGTTGTGTTATACTGAGAGCTGTTTTTTGTTCACCTGATTTATATCAATGAGGGATACTTTAATGTGACACTGCTTAACACTGAGCTGTTGTGCTGCACTTTAAAGATAAGATTTTATGGCATCTTTTAATTCAAGCAGAAAAAGGAAGGCTTAAATCAGAAAGTAATTTGAACCTAGAATATTGCAGGTACATGTGCAAAATGATATTCCTGCTAGATATCTTAGGGTTTTTCCCACACACACAGTGACAATCTTAAATTCTGACTATGCTTATGTTTTGTAAAAGTGTTAATTCCTTATATGGTAACAGCAAGACAACCAATTAGCTGTAACCACAAACCAACAACAACCACACACTGTACAATTAATAAACTAAACACCAGCACTTTATACAGCAAATCCTATGCTTGAATTGACATGATATTGTCTGAGCCCATGATTCAATGACAAACATAGCAAGCACAACACAAGCAATAAAAGCCCTATGTTATAATTTGCCACAATTTCCTGGAGAGAAGGTCAGAAGCCACAGCTGTAGTATGTTTCACTTTGCAGCAGTGCTCACAAATCACAGTAGATAAAGCAGCTCACAATGAATGGTAGTTAATTTAATTTTTTACATTTATGTGCATTTCAGAAAAAAGAAATAGGAACCATTTTTTGTGTGGTACTATATTTTTGTGTCAGTACATCACCTAGTTCATTACAGGCCAGAGAAGTAAGCTAGATTCTTCACTTCATCCTGCAATAGTCAACAAAAAAGTTAACATTTTACAATGAAAAAGCCACCAGTCACAGCTTAAAGGCTTCTCTAGTATCCTCTGGGGACTCATCATGATGTGGCACTCTCAAAGCTCATCTTACTCACAGAGGCAGCATTGCACACAGTTCAGTTAAATGACCATGCAGTAAGGTGGTTACACACACTGTTGCTTCAAGATCAAGCAAAGCTCATCAAGCTCACGCGGAACAAAGAGAGTCTGAGAGCAGTAGGTAAAATATGTATGACATAGTGCACGGTATGTCTCAGCAGTAATGATGTCATCGTCCTGACCAGGTTGTGCTTGGAACATACAATCATCAGTGTGAGATTGCAGTGATCACATGAGGGTTGGAGGATGGTCAGCAGCTTTTTTTTTTTCATTTCATAGTCCTAAGCTCCACCTCTGCTCCTACCCACCATTCCCCCAGTCCTGCCCAGAGGTCCATGGGAGTCTCTGGGGAGTTCCAGAATGTGACATCCATCTCAATTTTCTCATCTGATGTTCATCCCTCACCAAGGCAACATAATCCATTTTTAGTAAGTAATTCCACTTGTCATTTTTGTAATTCATCTCTTAATCCTGTCTGTAGACATGGCAGAAAATAGTGAAAAATGACCATCACAAGCAACCAGAACGATGGAGTAAAATCTTCAAATTGCTTGACTGAAAGTCCTAAAGCAAAAGATATTATAATTAAACTGAAATAAACAGAGAAAAGCAGAAAATCCTAATATCTGAAAAGTAGGAACTATATAATGTTTGGCATTCTCCATACTATAAATCACAAATTATCAAACATGATGTTGTTGATGAATTCTCTAACAATCAAACAGCACCATCAATTTTAACTTCTGGAAAAGTGTCTTTTTATAACAATACTGGTCATTCTCAAGGATATAATGAGTTAATTAACCTCTCCAAAATCAGCACCCATGCAATCAGTCCAATGTGAGAAGAACCATAAAAAGCTTCAAATGTGCATCTGTTTTTATATTTCAACTTTTTGTGCTGCAGAGAACCAGACTCTGTAACAGCAGTATGAAATCCAAACGTGATTTCTCGCAGATGAGAAACACAGCAACATTAGGTAAACAAGGGGATAATGCATCCTGATCATAATCAGCAAGACACAATATGCCCTACTATAACAGGAAAAAAGGTTAGAATATAGTATAGCAGCAATAGTGTGTTATGTAATATTGCTGCAAACTGTAAAAGAATAAAAAGAGGGACAGTGCGACAGACAAGCCTGCTTTGACTCAGCATATTCATGCACAGCTTTACACTCTCTTCACTGGCTCCGTCACTAGGAAACAAGTGAATATAAAGCTCATATAGACAGAAACCCTCAGAACCCCCCCCCCCCCCACACACACACATATACCAAACACACACATGCGCACAACCACACATAGATAAAGAAATCCTTGATGCTAAAACAAGCCTACTGTCTGCAGAAGATACTAGCTTTACCGTTTGGTCCAGACAGTGCAGAGGGAGGAAATGCCCACAGCAGCAATGGCCCATACTATGCTAGCAGACAGCAGCATCCCTGAGCCGGCTAGGGAGGCAGCAGTTACAGATGCAAATGCCAGAAAGATACAGAAAGAGAGAAAGAGGAGGAGGGAGACAGGCGGAGGAGGAAAGAGGGGGGAGGAGAGATTGGAAGACCGAAGCCTCACCTCGTTTCCTGGTTTTCGACCGGCATTTATCCCTGCTGGAACAAAGACTGTCAGCCCAGCCCAGCCCAGCTCTGCCTGCCTGCCCACCCCTTAAACCCCAGCCAATACGCCCTGTATCACATTCACATGCATAAAAGGGAGCAACAGACACACACACACACACACACACAAACACCCACACATACACATACACACGTACGGTCTTTTACATCTTTGAGAAAAAAACAAAAAGAGTGCAGCAGGAGAAGATGGGGGAGGGAGATAATCAATAAGTGGCCAATTATCTTCTCTGTTACTCAGCTCAGGGAAAAAATAGCTACATGCAAGAATTTCAATACATACAGAACACACACACACACACACACACACACTTAATAGAAATTCATGAATTCTTCATAGTTCTGACTGAGGCAATAATGTTCAAATAATATATTTGTATATATGGAAGCTCTCGAAAAAAGTCGATATGCTCAATCAAGATATGTATAAAACACCTCAAATCTGATGGCTCTTATTCAGTAGAATATTGGTCCTTTCACTTTGACTTCAATACAACTGATTACAATTTAAGCTTCATAAACATATATTGTGACTGCTTGTACAGTCCTTAAAACAGTCCAGAAATTAACGAAATAGTGGTGCGGGATTACAGGATGGAAGGAGGTATTCTAAGAGAGATATGAGCCTATAGAGACCTGTTGGAGTATATGACATCACAAATAAAATATATTTAACAATAATGAATAATTGACAATAATTGACTATATTCCATCAAAACTGGACAGGAAACAAACAAACATTTAAGGCTGCCTATCAAGATCATGTAATAAAACACTGCCGAATCAAAAATCTAATTGAATTAATGTTTTCCAACGGGCACCCTGTCCCTCCGGTTCTTACATGCTGATATATTTCCGATGCATTCAGTATATTTCAAGGTACTCCATGAGTCAGACCTGGGTATTCTGCGCTAGTCTGACAATCAGTCAAAGTAAAAGCACAGCCAGGCCGAGGCAGGCAGCTCTAATCTCATTAATCATATCCCACTGTTGAGCAGAACATGTGGGTGGGGCTGGGAGATGGATGAAAGACAAGCAGAGGACCAGGAGGAAAGGACAACAAAAATAAAGTACTTCATCTAGGTTTGAGATGCAGAACACAAAATGAATAAGAAATAATATGTTTGATTTTGACTTTGGCAGTTACAGGGATTTCCTTACACAACAGGAGAATAATGTGTTACTCAACTTTACATCTTATTGAGTCAACCTTTCAGCCCCACATCAGTCTTGTGCATGTCCACATACACCTGAATGTATAAAGGGCCATCATGCAAACAAATTGTTTCCATGCTACTTGCAAAACCTCTAGAAGTAAAACCCTTGTTTGCCTGCAACAACAGAGTCATCCATGACACATTCAAAAAGCCACAACAGCAACTGTTTTAAAGCAAGTGATTGGCTTTGTGAACAAAGTAATACTAACAACAAAAGCAAGGTGCTACAGGTGTCACTTGTTCAAGTGGAAGCATCAAAGTTTGTAGTTGCATGCTGAAGCCATGTGTACCTCTCTACTCTTGAAAGATGCCTGAAAAATGAATTATTCACCATATTAACCATGATGCACACTTTTAAGCTTTTGTGTATTTGCATGAGACTAAATGACCATGTTTTGGCCTGTTTACCAGAATACTTTCGCAATCATTTTCAAGGCAACATTTTATGTACTTGTATTTATTTATCAACTTCAGTCAGTGTTTCTGTTTGGCATGAAACCTGCTTAAAGGACCAGTGTGTAGGATACAGTGCCATCTAGTGGTGAGGTTGCAGATTGCCACCAATTGAATACTCCTTGCCTTCACCCACCCCTTCCAAGTGTGTAGAAGAACCCATAGTGGCCATGAAACTCACAAAAATGCCATTGTGCCAGTCTGGCCTACTGTGGAAACATGGTGGTGCAACATGGTAGCCTCCGAGGAAGAGGATCCACTCTAGGTGTGGGAATCTTTGGGTACCTCACGATTCAATTACGATTATGATTCAGGGGCTACGATTCAATTATAAAACAATTATTGATGCATCTTTAATTTATGTATATTGATGCACTTTTCATATTTCTTTTTGTCTCACTGATTAAGCATTCATCACTTGCAATTTAAAAAAAACTTGTAATAAGATAAAAAGAGTTCATTTCCATTATATTTTATGAAACTAATGGAAATGCATGCAAACTGGAAAGTTACAACTTTGTTGTAAAGGATCAAAGGTAACTCTCATGTTTGTTGTGTTGCCAAAGTATTGTAGCGTCCGCCAGCCAGGATGTGTGGAAAAGACGACGCAGTTATTCGGCAAACAACTTTATTACTGAAACAGTACAGGTTACTGTTGGCCGTAACCACACCAAAACAACTAACAAACAAGGACTTAGCTGCAACTCCAACTCCAACTGTCTACTGCTGCGCTCTCCTCCAGCTTGCTCATACATACACAAGCATGTGCACTCACACAGCCCTCGTCCCCATCACACTCGCACTCCGGCCTCTACCTACTCATTCAATCTCAAACATTTAATTAACTCAGAACATTTAACATTATAAAAGAACATTACTGCAGGGTTGCTACAGTATTTTATTTTAGCACGACACAGCTTACATATAACGTGGCTCTTGTCCAGTTCGCTTCCGCCGTCGACATTTTAGAAGTCAATGTGTTTCCACACGTCTGCTTTTAAATTAGAAGGAGCTAGTCGGATTTCACAGTGGGGTGGGTAGCTGCGGTCAGCCTTGTTTGTTTTCTTTGTTCAGCATGTCCACTCCTGGCGCGCTCCCCATAGTGTCTCAGCGACATTCCGCATTTTAGAACCGTCTGTATTACTTTATTTAACAGATTTAAATAATGGAAATTTGGACTTGTGTGAAACGATTCGGGTTCGTCCATGTTCAAATCTCGATGCATCTAAGAATTGGAAATTTCCCCCACCCCCTAATCCACTCCCTATGTAATTATAAAGGATTCATTCTAAAGTAACAAAAACACAATGATCCTTAATTTCAGGTGATTATATACTAATTAAAGAATACTAAATAATTTTATTATTTTTATACTTACCTAAATGTATTCAATTTCTGCAAATAGATACCACAGAATCTTACACAGTGATCCTTTAAGCTAGTCAATCCATCCCTCCCTATGAACATTAATGAACAAAGTTAGGGTTATGTCAGTATTTTACACCCTAATGCGTTGAACTGCATACATCCATGAAGTCTAATAAATGTATTAATTCCGTTTCTTCTATAAAGGGAAGATGAGAAGAAGGTCTAAAGCAAAGATACAGCACATTAAATTAAGCTTTTATCTTGCTCTTAAAGTGGAGGCCAGGTCAAGTTTTCTAGCTTGTTAGTCCTATGCTGTAGCCTAGCTGTGGCTCAGGAGGTAGAGCGGTCCTCCAATTGGAAGATTGGAGGTTCGATTCCCGTCTCCTCAGGTCCACATGTCGATGTGTCCTTGGACAAGACACTTAACCCCAAATTGTATGAATGGTTAAATTCCCCCTGATGAGCAGGTTGGCACCCTGCGTGGTAGCCATCAGTGTATGAATGTGTGTGAATGGGTGAATGACATGTAATGTAAAGCACTTTGAGTGGTCACAAAGACTAGAAGGGCACTATATAAGTACAGTCCATTTAGTCTATTTACCTTGTGACAGAAGTGCTGGGTGGTGATGGTGAAAACGTCCAGGCACAGGGAGGCCTTTTTTAATTGGGCCTGGAGGCTCTGTAGCTGCAGGTCCTGCTGCTCACAGCGCTCTCGCAGCTGCTTGATCAGAGCCTGGTCCAACTCCTGGACCCTGTCAGGTCGACCAGCACCATGGACTGCTGCTGTCCGTCCACGAACTGCAGGAAAAGAGAACAGATGGTTTAACAAAACAGAGGCCTAGTGAAAAATTCTCAATTATAAGAGAGTTGATGAAATCACATGTACAATAATCAATTATTTTCTAATGAGACAAGGACACTGGTAGTACATCAACAAAATGCTGCTTTTCTATTATATATGAGTGCAAATTTCATGGATTTGGGTTTGGATTGTTCTGACTAAACAGCGGTCATGAAATGTCTCCTGTGGCTTGGAAACATCTGCTAGTGTTTAATATTGAACTACTTTTGTAATTTTTTTTTGATCAAACAATTATTCGAAAAAAAAAAAATCAACAGCTTAATCGATTATGACAAGAATGATTAGCTGCAGTCCAAACAGTAAAACACTGTACATAATTTTATAGATTGGTTTACTCCCTCAGATTAGTGGTTCACATCCTCCCACATGGACTAATGGGCTTTTCAATTTACTATTACTCAAGCCTGCTCACTGTTCAGGTCAATCGCCTGTTATGTCCTCTTTCACCTCAAAACACTCCAGCTTTCCCAGTATGGGTGTGCTATGTGTGCACTTCTCCTGCACTGGAGCTCTGCCAGCTGTTACTCTGTCTGCCTGGTCTGAATAAAGGACCAAATGCTGACTTGTGTTGGCAATCTAACTCAGCAGGATTACTTCTGGAGGAGCCAACCTAGCATTGCAGCTACTGTAGCCTGTCGCTATGACAACAGCAGGCTGCCATCGGTCTTGTGAATGTAGTGCAAAAGAAGGCAGAGAGGGAATAACTGTGCCTTTTAAAGGTACAGTACATGCTGAAAATGTTGCATCCCACACTTTTATATCACATCAGAAATAAACACAAAAACACAATATAAGATCAATGTGTATAGTGTCACATGTACAGCGCACACACACACACACACACACACACACACACACACACATACACAATGATGTGATATGTAAGGTCTCACCAGGGGACTGAGGCTTGGGCGAAACCACTGCAAACCTTTTAGGGGAGGACTTTGGTGGCAGCGCAGTCTCTGGGTCCTTCTGCACCTCTCTCCGAGAAGCTGTGTAGTGTAGTAAAGAAGTATTTTACTTTTTTTTATACAAACAGTGGAAGAGCAAACAAAACCTTCATCAGTAGGCTATTATGTAAAATCAGTGGAGGGAAGTAGCTACTGTAAGTACATTTAGGTACTTTCCCCCATTTTACACTACTTTTACTTCTATTACTACAATACTTCTACTGCTCTGCCCTTTAGAGAAAAACACATTTAGCTGATAGTCCTTCTGTACTTGTATTTGTAATAGTGTAATTTTACACTATGGCATCACTACTTTTACTTAGAAGATCTGAATACTACCACTACTGTTAATAACTTACACAAAAGAGTACTTCAAGTTCATTAGATTACTACTGCTAATTGTAAGTGTTTAATTCTGAAACCCAGCATGCTTTGTGAAAACCTCCTGGAAGTTTGAGGGGATGCGAGATGGTAACTGTGTCATGAAAAAAACAAAACACACACACAAAACAACCTGATATGTTTTATACTTCTTAGATTTTTTTCCCTTGGGAACTACTTCAGCTATTTAAAAAATAAATATAATATAAATATAAAAAATTATAAAACAAGATAATCAATGTGTGCAGAGGGACTGCAAGCAGACTTTGTTTCCTTTCATCTATTTACAAACCAACAAGGTTGAGAATTCTTGGTGTATAACTACAAGTGAGAAAAAGATCAAATAAGATACAGTGTGGTATAGTGACCACTAGCTGGAGTCGCTGCTCCATTTCACACAGATTCTCTGGCATGAAGAGCAGCCTCTTGCAGTAATACACTCTGTGACCACGAGATGGTACTGAAACACCACACTCTGCAAAGATGCCAACATCGGCACTAAGGTGCACTAACTAACAATAAAGACGCCTACATCAGCAGAGAGAGAATACATTGCACTGTATCACCACTGTGATGCAATACTAGGCAATATGTAGGTTACATTACAGAGGGTCTCAGTTTTGGCCAAATAATCTTTAATTTTGAATTTCTATTCTTCAGATGTAAATCCCCGAAAGGAAAAATGAGATGAGCAATGGCTGTTAAGGGCCTTTCAGAGGACACACTCAAGCACACAGCTTTATATAGGAATTTCTTTATAGAAATTGCCTGTGACTAAAGACACTATAGCCACAGCTCAGCCTCAGTTTCATCTTGTTAAAGAAGTAGTAGAAGTTTTTAAATTTTGTGCATCTACCTGTACAGTATAAACATGTTAAGAGCCATGTTTAAAAAAACACAACCCACCCTGACTTTCTCATTAAATGAAACTGAGCAGGCATGACTAACCTATAGTAGCAGGCATTGGTAAGACTGATATACTTTAAGTGTTGATAATCGTTTTAATAGAGAAACTGAAAGAAACTCTCCCTTGCCATAGCATGTTTGTTGTAGTTCATCAATCTGCAGTTGTCGTTTGTGGTTGTTGTCACACAGTTTGGTTTTGATGCAACCATATAACCCACAACCTCTGAATGTAACTCCTCTCACTGGGGTTAATTCTAACAAGTTCATTTTCTCTGTTCTCGACCATTTAAGCCTTGTTCCCATTTGTCATGAGGTTCCCCAACACCTGACACGTCAAGGCGGTACGACTCAAGTTTGTGATTTCACTCATCGTGAGGTACTGTATGCCAGCACCACCAAGGACTTTGCCTTTCGAGCTACTTATCAGGTAATAATCAAGCTCTTTATATTGTACATAAATACACTTATTTTAATAAACATGTGCAGGATGGGACAAGACACAGATGTGCTAATAGGTCAATTCATTTTATGGCACCTCATGAAGACAACTCAGTGTAACACTGATGACCATAATTTTTGCATTTACATACACAAATAAAAAGGGCATAATGCTCTGACAAAAACCTTGTGGATGAAATGTTAAGTAATGTCTGTAATGGGAATTGGAGTTTTTACCTTTGCCTTGAACAAACAGGTTGTACAAGCAACTTTAAAGTGGCTTTTTCAGTTTGTTGAAATTTGGTTATACTTTCTCATTCAAGTGAATGGGAAGGTGTGGAAACTTTTGTCTGGAACTGTAATTTACATTTTAATTTCTTTTTCCCAGCAAGAAAGCCAAGATGTCAACAGAGCCTTTTTTAACATACATTTTATATTAGCTTGAACATCTGACATGTACAATCATGTCCAGACCTAAGCACTAAAACACATAAATTGCCCAATTTCAATTAAACTGCTTGCGAGTTATACACAGAATACATGTCCAGTTATGTCTATTCTATCTTCCTGCTCCATTATGCAATTCAGTAACCTTAATAAAGTAAAAGATCAATTTCAAAACAGAAGTTTCTGTTAATCATATTTTTAAAGTTTGCAGACACCTTCTGTGGAATGAATACCACCATGTGAATTCAGTTGTCAGTGAGTTGTCAGTGCTGACGGCAGTCTGCTTTTACATTCTTGCATTCCACCTGCCACCACCATCTGATGCCCTGCCAGCACACACTCACACGTCCAATCTCAGGGGTCGTCTGATCACCAGACAGTGAGTGACCTTCGGTGGGGAGGTGTGGAAACAGCTACAGTACAGTATGCTGTTCCATGAGACAGCACCAACATCACATACACATGTCACCAAAAATAGAGCACTGTTTCCACTGGTTGAGTGCTGCAGGGACTTACTGAGGGGGGAGCTGTGCGCCGGCGGCAGAGAGCGTCGCTGGAGGCTGGGGGCGTTGGGAGGTTGAGGCCGGTTCTGACCGTAGGAAGATTCACTGGGGGCCACTGTAGCTTTGTGGAGAGGTGTGTCATCGCTGCCGCTGCTGGGATCTGAGTGGGAAGGATGTCAAAGAACACAAAAGTGAAGTCAGTGACAGTGGCTTCATCAGTTCTCATCAGTTTTTGTGTGTGCATCTATACATATAAACACAACCCACCCTGACTGTCTCACAACCTGAAGCTGAGCAGGAAAGAGCAACCTATAGTAGCAGGCATGAGTAAGACGTAATGATATACTGTATAGTGTAAGTGTTGATTATCATTTTAGTAGGTGTTTAATAGAGAAACTGAAACTGAAATTTTGGCTTATATATAAAATAAAAAACTCATCCCTCTCTCTACGGGCCATAGAGTTTGTTGCATTTCTTCTGTTGTCAACACACAATTATTTCTTCATCACGGTGGGTTTCAAAGCATCCATATATCCCACAACCTCTGCATATAATCCCCTCTCTCAATGGGGTTACTTGCAGTTTCCCAACAGGTCCACATGCTCTGCTCCATGCATTGTTCCCATTTTTCATCATTTGCCATGGTTCCCTTGTTGACCCGTGGTACATCCAGTACGACTCAAGTTTTTGGTTTCGAATGCTGATAGTTGGTTTGAAAATGGAACATGATCTTTGGTACAGTAGGTCAGTGAGGTTTACATTGTGTCTTTCTTTTGTATTTTTAGGATCAAGTATCAGAATATCACTGCCTTTCCTAGGAGAGTAGTTTTTCTTAACTGCAGACATTCACCAGTACTAGCAAAAAGCAGAATGCTGAACACCTTTTAATTATTCATAACAGCTGTTATTACGCCTCTAGCTCTCTAAAGAAATGAAAGGCTTTGATTCATAGACAAACTGAGGCCATAGCAACAAGCCATCGAATGGAGAAACATCACCGAGAACAAACATTGCTTCCATAAAAACAGGAAAGGCTTTCATCAGTTTATTAGACTATCCAGTATATGGGTTTCCTTAAAAGTGAAGAGTTGCTGGAGTGCTTTGGTAGCCTAGTGGTTACCGCCCATGTCATTCCCCTCTCTCTCTGTCCCTGTTTCCTGTTGATCTCTATACCAGCTACTTTCAAAAATGCAAAATTGCCCATTAACATAAACATTATTGATTTTTTTTTTCAAGTGAAGAGTTCCTAACCCGATACCTCCAATCACTTATCATGAAATATTCAGTTCCTCAATCAATGATAGTGCTGACACATGCTGTAACTATAGGTAACTCAGCACTCTGCCAGAGGAAAGAACAGCATGCTTGTGCCCTTGAATTAAAGTAACACACTGCCAGTCTACAGTATCTGGATAAGTCAGGAGATTGTTTAAGAAGCCTGAAATCACAGATAAAACACAGAGCTGAAATATATAATGTGGCATCACATTCTTAACGGTACTGCAGTATACAGGACACTTTTTTAGGCACCTGATAAAATCACATTTTTTATCTAATGGAATTAATGCATGAAGAGCAAAAAAGACACTTCAAAGATTTTTGCTTTAATGTTGACGCTTACAGTAGTTTCAAATGCTCTTTGACGGTGTATTACCACAAACTCAAAATCACTTCTGATGGCAAAATGCTCAGGGCCTGTGTGAAACCTCCAGTGGCAACTCGAATTAATTTACCTGAGAGAGTCAGCAGCCTCCATTTTTTTTCCAAATGAAGGCTGAGCCACGAATCGTATTGGCTGAGTGAGACGGCTGGAGGCTGACTCATAGTGGTAAATGCTTGTTTCCAGCCTGCATGTACAGTACAAATCCTTCTCTAGCTATCGGCCTGCTGGCATCAGTGTTACACTAGCAAGAGACAAGAACGACTTGACTCTGCTTACATACTAATCCTTTTATTTTTTACTTGCAATAAAGTGTATCCTTATCACATCTACTGAATGTACAGTTCTCATATCGTCCATTTCTCAACAATCTCCCTTTATGTATGTGCATTTTTCAATTAATTTATTTGCCTTGATGATTAAAGTCTTTGAAATACAGTACCAGTCAAGTCTGGACACACTTTCTCATTTCAATGAATGGGGTAGTATGTGCAAACTGAATTGACTGATACTGTATACAAATTCAGACGAGATTTCATAGGAATAATGTTTTTTTTTATGACTTAAACTTTAAACTACAGAGTGGCAGTAAGGGAATGATGGAATTGGAGAAAGCAATATGGGAAGACAAAATTGTCAAGCCAGCATTCACCACAATACCACCATATTTTTTGTATTTCATATTCACTTTCATGCATTTTGCACATTTATCTGTTTCATATTTCAGAGTTAAAAAAGAAAAATTGGCATCTTATCAGCTTTATATGAGATGATTTCTTATGCATCTCTTTTATATGTGGTTATTTCTTTGACTTCAGTTCACAGGCTTTATATAAGCTTGTTTCTTTTATCATGATCTTACTTATTTATACAGTATATGAACTTATTACCTTTACTTCGGTCTATTATCATTATTATTATTGTTATCATTATTATTATGACAGGGGCAGGATTGATTTACACACTCAAGCAGGCAAAGACTGAAACAGAAGCCTACTGTATAATATTCATATAATATTCAATACTATGTCACAGTTATTTATTGTGTTTCATCTACTGTGACTACAACTCTACTCTGCGTGCAACTGATAAACTATATTTCCAAGCACACAGGACTCATGATTCTAGCCAGCCAAGTAGCATACAGCAAAAAAAGAAACATGAGCATACTGTGTGCTCATAAAAGGCTGCCACCAAGTTAATTAGACAGAAAAATTCATCATAGCATCAGCTACACTCAACAGGATCTACTCACGCCCAGTCACAATGTTTTGCTGGAGCACATCCCCAGTGAATGTGGCTGCATTTGAGGCACACAGAGGCATACTAATAGATCAGCACCGACTGAGCCAACAGCCTGAAGGGAAACATTGCCATGCAAGCTGCCAGTCATGTATATGCTGTTTGAGCTACTCCCAAGTGATTTACTATCTGGTAGACACCCATCTATTCACTGCAGCACAACAAATTACATTATTTTTTTTCTTTTTACTGAAAAGAATATAGCAAATTTGAAATTGGCTTACACATTCTTGATAATGGAACAACAGATCCACAGAGAAGCTGACAAACAAAGACAACAATGCCAGTAAAAGACAGGGTAGGCCACACTTACATGACTGGAGATTATCTTCTTGAGCTGTGGCTGTTTTTTGAAGAATGAGTGTTAAAAATGGTACAAAATAACCCAGTAAAGTGTACATCTGAGCCTTTTTCTGCTGAATGCAGTTTAAGTTTGAGGAGGGGATCCACAGGCAGGAAAAAGAGGCAAATTATGCAGTCATACCACACCCTTGACACATACTATAGCTGCCGGCACCTTTTTTTTTTTTTTACATTTCAGAGATTATAAATAGGAAAGAGGAGACTGCTGCAGACATGTGAAGCAGTTACTGAGGCTGAGGCTTGGGGGCGCACCCTGAACAAGACAACAGCTGTTTGAGGACGCTGTCTGCACCAGCACCAGCAGTTTGAGGTGGTGTCTGAACCCAGCAGGTCAATGTAAGACAAAAAAGTGGTGAGCAGGGAGAGTCAGCAGTCAGTAGCTTCTCAGCTGTCTACTGAAACAAATGTAGTGACACTCGAGCAGAGGACAGCATTAACTCATCATCATGTCTGCCAATCAGCACAGTCATTACAGATGCCACAGAGACACTTGTGCTTTTAATGCAAACGGATCGGTCCAAGCATTCAATATTACAAAGCAGCTATGAGTACATATTTTGGATGGTTTAAATACATTTTATTTAAACAAAGAGTGATTGCTGTTTGAAATTATCCCTCTTTCTGTGATAAATGTCATAACACAGGAGGGGAAAACATTTTTTTTAATTTATTGGATCTCTAAGGATTTGTCAGACAATGGATGCCTTCAACATACACTGCATATATTCAATGACTGCTTTCTCTTCAATCATTTATTTGATGAGTTAAGTCTTAACATCCCAGCTCAACCATTTGTATTATATCTCCATCTCTATTACATCCAAAGATAACCAGTTTGTTGACTGAGTTTTACATACATCATTGATGTCTCTAAATGAAGGCTACAGGTGGTGTCAGACTGAGCCCCAGATCTGATCCAGATAAAATGATGCAGTATGCAGGCTGAAGAGAGACAGCAGAGGGAGGAGAGGAGAGTGCCTTTTAAGATTTTTTCATCAAAGGTTCTGTGGTGCAGCGGTTTCTGGCGCTGGCTTGTGATAAATGAATGAAAGAATTAATGGAAGCGAGTAACAGTTACTATAGTAACCGAGGATAGTAGGAGTAGCCACTTCTGCTAGTGAACTAATAAGGAGATGTAGCTGTGATAAAGTATGAACGTGGAATATCCTTTTAATCAGATTGAACCATATCTGCCTGATGTCTGGGAATCTCTTTAGTCTGTCAAAGTTAAGTTGAGGTACACAGAGCGTTACTCACGCTGAGAGGGTCGGCAAGGATCACTGTGACTGCTTTCGTTAGACTGGTTGCTGGACACAGACGAGACACTCGAGCTCCGGACGAAGCCGAAGGCAGCCAGACGGGCAGCTGGCAGGGCGGAGAAGCCTGGAGGACGGAGACCAGACTGGCCTGGTTTGGCCAGGAGGCTCTTGGGGGAGGCCTCTGGACCTGACCTCCTTTGCTCTCCTAGAGGTAGATGGGAAAACATGCAATATTATGGTATGACCTGACAATCTGTTTCAGTGATGATTATCACCTAAAAAACACCAGAATGCTTTAAGTCAACTCAGAAGAGTAACAATTTCAGTTCAGTTCATTGACTCAGTTTAAGTCCCTGCAAGTTCTGACCAGAAATAAGTTCAGGATCATAGTTTCATTCAAACTGTAACTGCATAGTTAGTGACTCCTGTTAATAGCAATGAGAAACTAAAACCTGATATGACTTTGTTTTGTGATATAAATGGTAGCACTAGATATCTTGAAAAGGAATATGCAAAGAACAGTAGGTGTTACATTTGCTGTGGGAGTAAAAAAAAGCTGACTAGACTGTGATTTATGCAGTGAGCAGGTAAAAAATATACAATGGCAAGCTGTATGTGAGTTACACTGCTATCAAATACATTGCACATCAAAGAGTTTAGGTGCCACAAGCTAAGCCTCATCCATAAGCATGACAGAAAAAAAAAACTTTGACACATCATGCAGAAAGCTGAAGGATAAGTTTTCTGCAGCTCCACAACAACAGGATGTGCACAGAAGAGAAAAGTACGCAGAGAGATGTCTTTTTTTTTCTTTTTTTTTTAGATGTAAACAATGTTAGTAAAATTAGCTTTTGTGTTCTCTTATTTGAAGTGCACAGAGTGTTGCCCTACCACTACAATTTCTCTTTTAACCTGTTCTGATAGCCATCTCACCTGTTGGGTCCTGGTAACCTTGAGTGGACACTCCAGCTGCCTGAGCAGGATGGTTAGGGCCTGGTGCTGATCTTTGACCTGTCTGCTGAACTCTTGTCTTCGCTACAGGCTGCCTGGTGACCGCCCCCAACCCCAGCTGAGGCCTAAGTGTTCTTGGGGAGCGGTATACACCACCTCTGTCTTGGGAAACATGCTGTTGAGAGACATTCAGTTGATTGGTCAACCACCGACACAACAAACATTTCTTCTGTTGGCAATAAAATGGAATAATATAGTTTTGAGATGGAATAAAAATGTGTTAAATTAAAGCTAGAAAAAATTCAGTGGCAACAGCAAGGAGCATCCCATCTCACCCACAGATTTGTCCCAGCAGTCTCAGAGAAGTGACTGTTTCTGCAACAAATCTCACATGTGGATAAAAGTAAAGCAAAAGTAAACTGACCTCAGCTTCATTTGGCAATGAGAAGTTGCATTGCTAGTATTACTGTTTAGATGCACATACTGTACATTGTTGTTGTTAAGTTTTCGGTGAGTTGCCTCTGTGACGTGTCAGGACACACAAAGAGGGAATTTGATGCTAAAAATACTGTAAATGTATCAGATATCCAATTTATATGAACTAACTAACTCAGACTGCTGCCTGAAGCCTCATATAAGCTTCAGATAAATTATTAAATCAATTTTTGCACAAAATGACTGCGTTGACTGGTTTCATTTAATGCTAAGTGACCATTCTACTTACATGTAGAATGGTTTACATGTCTAATCAGTTTTGGTGTTTTTGTTTTTTGATTGGTCGGTTGGATGGTAAACCTGGAAGCTTTTAAGGGGAAGGGTATGATGTCCCTCTTGCTTGGGCTTCCTGGCTCAGGAGCGAGTGGGCGGGACTAGAGAGGACACCAGGCACACTACCTACACCTGTGTAGTTTGGACCTCAGCCTATTTAGCTGGTGGCTTTGTAAATCCTTTGCTCTTCTCTTCCTTCCAGGCCTCCACCAGCCAGATGGGTTAGACTTTTGGTTTTGGTTTTGTTTGCGCACACCACACATTTCACTCATCCACACGCTGCATTCATGAATGATGTAACTCACTAACATTATTTTCTTTTTAATTTAAGTTTGTAATAAAAAATGATTTTAGATCGTTTGTCATGTGTGCTTCCCATTTTTGTTGTGGACTCTGAGCCGGTTTGTAACACACATTTGTAGGCAATTTTTAAATAGCCAGTATGAACAGGAGGAATGATTACAGTGAGAACATCTGTGAAAATCTGTTTTAGTGTTCATAAGGACACCTGTTTTTTGGTTACTTTTGAAAAAAAAAAAAAAAATTTGGATAGCTGTGGCTCAGGAGGCAGAGTGGTCATCCATCAATCAAAAGATTGGCCGTTTGATTCCTGGCTCCTCCAACCCACATGCCTATGTGCCAATGTGCCAATGGTGTGTGAATGTGTGACTGAATGTTAGCTCTCTCCTGATGAGCAGGTTAGTCAAAAAGATTAGAAAAGAGCTATATATTAGTAAGTAAAGATTAAACTAATAATGACATGCAGCTCTGTTAAAAGAATAAAAAGAACATTTTCTTACCTCCTGATGATATTTCTCAGTCACCTCCTCATGTGAGCTGTCTGATTTCCAACTCAGATTATGAGAGCCAGCACTGCTTGGAGGCTTCAACCCTGTCACAGCCATGCCTGGAGGATAATGTCCAGACCTATGCATCTCCTGCCGATATTTGTCAAACAGCAGATTGGAGGAAGATAGCACTGGTGTGGCTTTGGGTTGAGGACCAGCCTTCGGATCTTTATGAGCTGGTGGGTTGCAGTAAGAAGATGGTCTTAGTGTGTGTGTAGAGGCTTCAAGAGGGGCATCTGTAGTTTGTGATTTTGCTTGAGGATTCTTCCGAACGTAGGTGATGATTTTTGGTCGGACATTTTTGGGTTTCTGGGGAGGAGAAGACTTCCTGGCTTCAGGCTCCCTCTGCTGAGTCATGACAGGTTTTGGGATGCCGCTGCTCAAATTTGTCTTACCTGGTGGTTTGATCGATTGACTTAAAAATCTCTGAGGGGAGCTGCTGCGCTCCAAGCTCAATGCCCTGACACCCTGTACCTTGGCTGGAGAACCAGGGGGTCGTCTCTTGGGCGAACAGGAGGTAGTTCTGGGAGAGGAAGGAGTTGCTGGTCGACTAGGGCTTCCCCATGGCTTCCTCCTCTCTAGACTTGAAGAGCTGGTGTTCTCAAAAGAGCCCTGCTTTTTTAAGCTGTTATCAAAAGAGAGCTGCTTCTTTAAAGTATTCTCAAATGAAGGCTGTTTTTTAAAACTCTTGTCAAAAGAGTTTTGTTTCTTCAATGTGTTATCAAATGATCCTTGTTTCTTTATGGCTTTGGATTCAATTGATGACTGAGTCCCCTTTGTAACAGTTTTGGATGGGCTGTAGTTCATAACGGGGGCATCATCAGCTTGTGTGCTTTTATCCATTTTAGTGTTACTTTCTTCTGCAACAGGTAAAGCCTTATGTTCAGTGCTTCTTTTTCTATCACACCCTCCCACTAATGAAACAATATTCCCTGCTTTATTTATCTGGTTATTGTTCTTATTGTGCTCATCATTGACATCTTCAATGTGACCTTTACGTTGAACAACTCCATTGCTCACTTGTGCTTCTGATATGACATCCTCTGAGTGAACTGAGGAATTCAAATTCATATCCACATTTTTCGGATGTATTGTGCTTTTTCCAGAGAGGAGGGAATGGTGTTCAACTCTTTGAGATGACTTTTCTCTCTCAGAAATAATGTTGCAAGTCTGGGAAGCCAGTGTCAGGTCTTCTGAGATGGTTGAGTATGGACCAGAGGCAATGTGCCATGAGTCGGTTGTTTGTGTCCTGCCAGCAGTGTCCATAGCTGTTGCCATGCTTGAAATGGTGGACAGACAGGACACAAAGGCATCCGTTTCAGAGCTTAACTCAGTCCTGGACACTTCTTTACTCTCAGATTCCTGTTCACTGTTACCATGTGTAATAGACTTGCGCTCTTCCTTGCTCTTTTTATCGGTTGCCTGTTTTACTGTGGCTTTGCTGTATGAGGATGGCTGATCTTGAAGTTTCTCACGCTCTGCAAGCCCAACAAAATCCTCTCCATCGTCCACCAGGTACGCCTCTAGTTCCTGACACTCCAACATCTCGAACTCAGCCAGCTCGGGGTCGTCGCATTGGGAGTCCATACCCCAGATGATGACCTTGTCTTGGTCTACTGTTTCAGTTGTCAGTGCGGACAGAGTGCTGGTATCACCTGTCCTCCTGCCATCCTCTGTCCTGATATCGTTGGCATTGGCGTCACCATCACCATAACCCTCAGCCAGCTCTCCATCCTGCTGGTTATTATTCCTTAACTCCTCCTGTCCCAAGGGCTCAGACATTTGGGAACAGCTCTGAGTTTACACTGCCATCAAGAGCACTTAAAAAATCATTCATCCATGACATCAGTTACCAAAAAGTCTTCCCATCAAAGAGTCTTAGCATGCAGCTGGAGCATATGACTGATTTTCACATTTCTTTCCAGTATATCAGTGATCCAAATGTTGAATATCATGTCTAATTTAGAAGATGGATCTTCATAGAACCAGGGTTCCTTATCCTGTACAAAAGCAAAAGATAACAAATAAAAAGATTAAGAAAATGGCAGACGACTTCAGAAGAAAGTATTGATACTGAGCTCTTGTAAAATCTGACAAAATAATCACTTCACTTTAGTCCATTGCTTTGAATTGATAATCATTTTTCAGGCTTCAGCACTCAGCAGTGACATCCACATCACAGCACCTTAGACCCAGACAAACCCTGGAGCATTGCCTGACTATATTCATCTTTTATTTCAGAATCCTGAATTAACTATTGTCAAATGAACAGCACTGCTGTGGCAGGGCCCTACTTTTCCAAATGATTTGTTCTTTAAAAAATGTGCAAAAGTTAAAATGTTTTTTTTTAAAAAGGAAACTGGCTTCTTCCTGATCTGAAGTGTATTTTAGAACATATAACTAAGTCCTATAATTAGCAAGTGAAACAATACACTCTATCCCTCAGGTCACTGGGAAAACTGTGACATGTATTCTCACATTTGTGTGACAGAATGTCTGATTCAGTTTCAGATGCTTGCATGTGTGGTTGCTTAACATGCAAACAAAACCTAACAACGGGTTCTGTAACTCTGTTCTGTAGCAAATAGAACTAATGCTGCCTGACCCACCCAGGTACAAAAAAGCCCCCCTAGCCCCCACTGCTGAAAAAAGTCCTAGAGGAAAAACTGTAAAGATTTTGAAAAGTGTCTTTGTGGGGTTGTGAAGTTTCATCTTGACCATCACTTTCTGAGATCGTCTCCTCACAATTTAAAAAAAAGAAAACTGTCATTCTCTAGCAGTGGTGCATTTCTGCAGGATTGCATTGTTTGGTTGTCCTTGCAGAGGAGTGGTGTAGTTGTGACACTGACATGCTGTGATGTGGGAAGAACAGGGGTCTGTTCATTATGTATGAATGGGTCCAACAACTATTGAGTACTGCTGGTGATCTGTTCCTTAGGATTTACCTATGGTGATTTTTCTTTCTGTGTGTGTATTGTATAACTTCTGCAAGTTCCTGTCACATCGGATCACACCATTAGCCCCACGTCAAGTGAGGACTGACTTGCCCCGCTGAGATCATTAGGGGAAGTTCTTTGGCCTTTTAAAGAGCTTAAGTCTGTCAAAATACATTTAAGGTCTTTTTTGCAAATGGCCCCAAAGTCTTGTCGCTCATTACTGCATTTACTAATTGCTAAAAACGACCCAGTGATTATTAGCAGCTAGCATGTGTGTTCCCTTTTTCTGATATTTAGCACAGAGGGTTTCTGATTAGGCCCATAGTGTAAACTGGAAGAAACCAGTAGTGTTTTTTCTCCTCTGCTTCCCTTCATCTTGTCAACTAAAAGCTTACAATAAAGGATGTCTGCAACTGATCTATTTCCTGAGTGGACTCTTGCACAGCACAAAGAGCTCTGACAGACCCTCTGATCTCAGGTAGCAACTCTTTTTCACCAAAGCTTCCACGCATTAAGTTCACCAACTTGCCACGTCTTTGTAGCTTAGGTCGTCACCTCAGCTAGGTACCATATATTAACCTCCATGTTTGAAAAAAACCTGATGTTTTCCGCTGATGTAGACACAGCAGTAAAAAAAAGAAGAAAAAAAAGAAGCTTTGATAGATTTTGGGTCAAACTTCTCATTTCATGTCCCGGTTACTACCGGTTAAAAGTGGTTACTTTCCAGGTATGCAGTATTTGTTGCTAAAAAGGACATAATCTGGACTGAAATAAGAGCATTTAAACAGCTCAGGGCAAAAACAAAGCTGAACTGGTGAATTACTGTCTGTTTGTTAGACACATGAGGTGACTAGCATGAAACTTGACTGACTACTGCTCCATTTTATGCCTTCACTCCACATTTATGTCCTAATAAATTCACTTCCACAGCAGGAGATGGCATCTCATTTCCCTTCTTGTGAAAATAAAATTGTGTTGTTGTGTGATGATAGGATTTGTAGCATGCCGAGAACAAACACTAATGAATTCAAAAGATATACGCTGTGTTTTCTTCTTTCCTCCGTTTTTTTTCTGGAGTTGCAATTAACCATAAATGCAAAAAGGGTCTCAATACTTCAGTTTCTGTTTTGCAGTACAGGCTAACACACTAAATGCTGTCTCAGCATCTGCACTGCAGAACAGAGACCACTGAATCAGATTCTCTTATACCTGCCTCTCTCCCCACCTCCCAATCAGGTTTCACAGTACTGTATAGTAAATGTGCCACTAGTCAACCACATAAAAACACCACACATCCCTCTGGATAAGCGAGTTATGGATTAAGCATAAAGAGAAATTCTTATAGCACACTGACAAGCGATGACAAATTAGGAAAACTAACTTTCAAGACGGATGCTGCAATCTGGAGAAGGATTGTTCCTGCTGCAGCCATGATTGTTTCACCATCCCTTAAATTGAATTCTGACTCCTAATCGATGTACTGCAGACCACTGCACTGATACAGTAGTGTACAACATATGACACACTTATGACTTATGACTTAAGTACAGTGGTAAACAACGACAAATGGAAATTTAACATACAAACTCTGCTTTCACTTAATATGAAAAATATGATTTTTTTCCTATTTGCATTAATTTGGAGAGTGAAGATGTTCTTACTCAGTGCATTTAATCATTTTCCACTTCACAGTCGACTCATATAAATGAAATGAAAGCATTACAGAGATAATTAAACTTTTTAATTTGTTCCAACCTCTTTCTCCTCACAAATCTCTGGAGTGCAGGCGAGAACGAACAGCATGCTTTCACTCTTACTGACCGAAATAGTGCGTTGCAAGTAGACTCAGTGACTGGAGTGATTTTCCTCACTTCGTTTACCACCCCATTAGCCATTTCCAATCACACACCATAATGTCCATGCAACCTGTCAGTGTGATAGGCTCATTCCTGAATTGGCCCAGTTGCCTCTACCTTTTAGTATTTCTTTGTATTTTTCTTCTATTTAATGGTTTCCCTGCTACTGCAACAGCTGATAATGTTCTTGCTGTGACAGCATAATGGCACCACCGAGATTTAGGAAATTTATGTTCTCTCTAACAACATGCTTCCCTGAGCATGTTTCCCCATCCCCCCATTGTTGAGCAACTCACCCCGCCACCTGCCTCCTGATATGCAGCGAGACTTTCATCAGGGCTTCTTATGAAATCTGTGCATCTTTGCATGAGAGCTTGTGTATGTGTGTGTGTGTGTGTGTGTGTGTGTGCTCAATCAACTTGTTTCTCTATGTAAAATAAAATCATCAGATCTATTGTAGTATAACAGTTCAATTTGTAACACATTTCCGAAGCGGAGCAAGGCCTTCAATCGTCTACCAAGCTTCACTTGATGTTTAAACTGGAATCCTCATGAAATATTGAGGATGAATGAAAATGGAGGCACCAGTCTCCCTCCCACTTTAACGCTTCAGTACCTCTGCCTTCTTTGTGTAACCAACGAAAGCTTACGGTATATCTCCTGTTGTTGTGACTAAGGCAAATTGAAGCAGCAAAGGTGTTCATGTATATGTGTTTATAATAAGACACAGGCCAAGCACAGAGGCTACATGCACACTGGCAACATGTTCATGTGACATGATAATGTACATTTATCTTATTTTAATGCAAAAATATGTAATTTTAATGCCCTTTGTGTTAAGTTATTATAATCAAAAGATATATAATGAAAGCCGGAGGGGCTGTGAAGGCCCTCACATCGTACATAATATAAGAAAAAAATCACACTCCCCCTTTTGGATGATTCAAGTCAGTCAGACCACACCAGTAGGAATCACTCACTTCACTATTGCTGGTGTCCATTCATTTAACACATGCTGCCTTGTTCCTCATTTTACAGTTTCTAAATTTAAAGTGCATCACATGTCCCCGAACAGAACAAAACAGAGGAAGGACAGGCATCTCTGCTCTTTACTGGACGACACTGGAAAATAAACATCAGCAAAGGTGAAAGAACATAAACCAAGGTCTAACCCCTCCACACACACTAACACACACACACATCTACACTAATACACACACACACACACACACACACACACACACACACACAGGCTGAGATGAGTCCACCTATTGAGAGGTTACCTTTTTTCAGCTTGACTGTATGCAACAGCTACCTTATGATTTTCACTTCTAGAAACCATTACGCAATGACCTGAAAATAACAACGTTGATATACAAACAGCAGCAACAACAGGATCATCTGCAGTGTCACCAGCAGATGCATCAGTGTCAATGAATCCAATTAGCACTGCCGTTGATCTGAGATTGAGGTTGAGAAGGGGAGAGAAAACACCCGTCCTCCCCGGTGTGAAATTGAAGTCCTTACCGTTTTCGTTCAGGTAATCAGCGGGAGAAGAGCTAGAAAGGTAAAAGAGGAAGAGGATGAAGGAGGGACACATCCAGCTCGAGCCGTGATGAAGGAGATACAGTCTGCAGCATCGCTGGAAAACAGGGAGGAGAGGAGAATCAACCCAGCCCATAACGAGACAGGCTTAGGTCGCCCCCTGCAGGCCAAACCTTCAATTAATTTTCCCATCATGATTAAAATAAAATACAGTACCATCACAGTTTACAGAATAAATAACTTTTTTTAATTTAAAGAATTTCAAGACTCATATATGCCCATATTTTACCCCCATATAATATTATAGCCTATTTTTGTTCATGTTTTAAGTGAAAAACGAAATAAAAATAATTTATTATAAGCACCTAGATAAAATCATATGATTCATCTTCTGCCTGAACACATACAGAAAAATAGGAAAATGTGCAGAAAACAAATAGCAATGTAATGCAAACAGCATATTTAACATATTAGTGGGATGTGTGCATTTATTATCTTTTAAAAATCAAAAGGCAAATTCAGTGGTTTTAACTTACAGCATTCTTTATTTACAGCAGGAACCACACCCATTATCAAGATTACACATGCTCAGCAGCTGACTTTCACCACTTGTATAACCACATACATGACTATATATATATATATATATATATACATATATATACATACATATATATATACATAGACACATTTTATATCTGTAAACCTGTTCATAATTTAGCAGTACAATAAAATCTACATCTTTTTTCAAGCATCATAAAATTTAACATTTAGTGCAGCATGCAAATATTTACATGAAACAGACGGTGTCATGGACAAAAATCCATTGGTAAAGATGAAGCCTGACTTTTCTACAGCCTACAATGTCGCTACAGCTTCCATAATGAAAAGCATATTCAATGTCAGTGAAACTGAGGCCTAATATTTTACATCCAACTCGTACGGGAGTCTTCCTTTCTGCAATGCTTGCAAAAGAATATTTTATAGATTTAAGCTATTTGGTGGTTTACCTACAGACAACCAAAATTTGCAAAAATGGCAGTAACTTTCAAAATGAAAACTGTATTTACAGGTGAAAACAATCAACAATACAATGCTTATATCCAATTATGTAGATTCAAACATCTACCAATTGAACATAAAGGCTAGTTTCTGCACAAGGACTGATACATTGAAACCAATGACAACATAGTGTGTAGTAAATGTTATATACAAAACAAAATCTGGATGGAAAAACTAATGTTCTTCAGCACAATCTTATTTGACAATGTTGCTTTGATATCGTCTTAAAATGTAATAAATTACATACATTGAATTTATATACAAAGCCATCATTAACTTGTACTTCAATTCTATCATTAGAAAAATCTATACTAACAGTGTCAATAAATAGTGTGTTTGTGTGTTGTATAATCCAATTAAATCCTACTGAATTTAGCCTCAGGTTACATCAATATTTTCTCCCAATGCATCATAAATAGCAATTTTTCACCTTGTTGCATTTCCAGTCTGTAGTCAGCACACATACGTTGATATGTCTTGGTGAGATTTTAGCTGCCCTGGGAATCTACACACACTCACAATCAACCTTCATTCCCTTATGTCATTAAATAATGAATGGCAGGCAAAGACACTTAGAAATACATTGTACATCTTAACTGCTTGAGGCATGCTGTCACAGATAGTGCAGTTTCTGAATATATCATTTTGGCTTTTTCAAAGTTAAAGAAAACCAAAATACTGCTACAGAAACCACAGATGTTCAGTATTTTTTGTGCTTAATTTAATTTAGATGTATGCAAATTAAACACAAAAAATGGTTCACTAAGGTGAAATGTCTCATATATTAAACTGTAAGCTTTTAAAATCCATAGTGTACATTATATACAGACAACATATTTCACAATATTAGCTGGTGAGATAGGAATACTATATCTTCAAAGACATTACATTCATTACAGAAGGAGGCACTTAAAAACAAACAGAATATACTCTGTAGTTTCTGATAAATTCATTCACATTGGAGGCTTTTTTAGAAATTTATCCTTGGCTAAATTAGACAAGTGCAACTCCCTGATGGAAACATCCCTGCTGTATTTGATCTGTGGTAAATGTGTGCTGCGAGGAACAAGACAAAATGTACCTCTTATTAACACTTTCACACAGAGATGCACTGATCACAAAGTACTGCAGCACATTATTCAGAGCACCATGCAGCATTTCTTTGAGATATACTATTAATACACAGGCACAGTTGGTACCTTCTCTATCTTCCCTCAATAACAAACACATTTTTTCAACACACAAAGTTGTACTTTTGAGAAAAAATGAGATGTGTTTGAGGTATGTATTTGCTCAACACATTGTTCTTAATGTAATCAATTACTGTATGAAATAAAAGGATGTGGATTTAAAAAATAATCTCTCACAGGCTTTGGGTTAGGGTTAGGGACACAGTAGCCAGCACTGTGCCTTCTACCACACGAAGGTACGTTACAAACTGACCAAAACATTTGCTAAATGTTGGCAAACTTGATGAGACTTAAACTTTTTTTTATGCAATGGTTCTGTCTTTTACAATGGCGTAGAAAAGTAGTAACAAATACTAAACTCCCATTAAAAATAAGTTGGTCAAATGTTATTGCAATGGGGTCATCATTCTGATAAACTGAGAACTACCTGAAAAAAGTTTAGAAGGTGAATAATAAACAGATGCCTTAATAAAACTTCAACTTTGTTAAAACTATTTGTGCGTTGCCTTTGGGATTTCACTGTGTTAGAGGAAATTGATCATACCAAAGTGCAAAAGAAACTACCTTGAAAGAGAAAAAATCTTTCAGGAGTAAAGAGATTCTTTGTAAAAAGCTTTTTGCTGAAGCTCTAATTCGCCTTTTTGCATCCTAGACAACATTTTTGGTTACATTTACAACCAAACAATTAACAACTCAAAGTTCTGATTAGAAGGGTGATAGAATCTCCATATCAAATGGTTTAGCAGCTAATTCAGATAATTTAACAGATGTGAATGTTTATATGAAGAACAGAACCAGAGAAGATTAGTGGACCTCCCATTTCCTCAGGAATCATCATCATCTCCGTTGGTGTTAGTGTTGTGCAGGAAGGCTTCCTTCTCTGTGGCCATGGGCTCTCCCTTAATTGTGCAGGCTGGAACGAAGGTATCAGACCTGGTCAACGATGCCTCTGCACTGTTGCGAATACCATATCCAAAGTAGATAACTAAACCTTCAAATGGTACAGACACATAATGGAAGACATGTTAATTCATTTTCAAATCAAACAGTAAGTAAAGATAACATTTGGTTTTGTTTGCATTAAATTCAAAGCACCTATGACCATCCAGATGGCAAAGCGCATCCATGTTCCTCTGTCCAGTTGCATCATCAGGTACACATTGATGAACATACTGATGACTGGGATAAATGGCAGCAGGGGAACCTGTGAAGAGATAGTGCATGCATTTAGTGACATAAAATCATTTTGAAATTAATAAAAAAAAATAGATGTCATGGGACTGAGTCGGTAATGTGATGTTGCAGGGAAATTCCTGACAATCAATCCAAAATAATATTAAGAATAATTATTGAAGACTATAATAAGATGTTGCAGCACCTAGACTAAAGAACACCTTTCTTGAAGGCAGACATTTGTTATGTGTATTCTCTTAAACACAATGTACACATATTTTCTGAATGTGATTAAAAACAAAACACAAAACTACACATTTTGTGCATTATGTTGTCATAGTGCTATAAATACAGTATGCTGGGGCACAGACTGTACACTCAACTATTCCATGTGGATTTTGGCACATCAAACTTAAATACAATTTGCAGTGATTTTGTGTGACATTTCCACTCAAATCAGCCTGGTTTATCTGGTACACCCAAAATTAAAGCTAGATAGACTTAAACAATGAACACATTTACATTTGTGCCAACTATTTAAAAAAGCTTGAAATCTTAGGTTACTATTTTCCAGGCAGCCAGTCATTGTTCATGTTACTACAACTTGAAAACGTACAGCAATAAATCAGCTGCACTGAATCTGACTGCATTACCATACAGTGAAACAAAAGTGATGAAATGTTCACTATAGTAGCATTCCACTTTTAAAGAAGTTTCGGGTCCCTGCAAGTTCATTTCAGTAATGAGCTGAAATGAACAGAATGTAAACGTTTCAAAAAGTTGCGTCATATTTTGTAAATAGTCGGCAATAATGTGCACAAAGTTTGTAGTCCTAAGCCTTAGGTTACACAACATAAATGTAGTCGGTTTAGGGTGAGTAACAGTCTGAAGAGTAAATACTCCTCATTGCACTGTTTGCTTATTGATATTTGCTCTGTTAATTGTGTTTTATAACACTTACAGTGCAGCAGTTCAACTACAATTGAATCACTTCCTTTTATAGGCCTTTTTATGAAACTTTTATGAAAGTCATTGAGATCTGCAGAGTAATTGCACATCACGCTTATCGCATTCTGTGTCACACAACCATGAACAAATATAAAAAAACACTTTGATAGAAGAACACACTACCTTGAAGGCAAGCTTTGCCTTGCTCTGTGGCTGCCTCGACACAATGAAGGTGACAATTAGACAGACCACCATGAGAATAGTGAGGACAGACACCGACCAGGGTGCAAACCCTCCTTGGACAGCTACAACACTGAAGAGACACACCAAAATACCTGCAGGGGGAGAAAACAGTCATCAGATGTTTTGTGCTGTATTAGTAACCAGCTACATTATTCATACAGTTTGCTCTGAGCTATTTGTGTGTCTAAGTGTCTCACCAAGTATACTGGTGCAAATGCTAACAGCAAAACCAGACAGAGGGGACGGTTCTGTGTTCGAAGGGAAAAGGAGGTTCTTCATGGTGAAGTGATCCTCTGGCTGCGGTAACATGTCAATTTTCCCTTCATTATAGGACTCGCCAATTTCAGGTTCATCCTGAGTGTTGGCCATCTCATAGGCTGCACTGGATAGTTCAGGCTGGTACCTTCATACATGGAAAAACGGTCAGAATCAGACATAGAAACTGTGTGACTCCCAAAACTGCTCTGCATTAATGCTGAGGATTCACAAGAAGATTATTAAAATCCTAACCACGTTTACACCTATCTGAATTATTAAAATTATATTTGACCTCAATAAAGTCTCAGTATCTATTCTCATCCTCAAAGACTCCATGATCCTGTACTTGAAAATTTTACGTTTGACCAAGTGGAAACTGAAAAGGTAGGTTCCTTAAACACTTAAACACATCTGACATGACTCAAGAGCCTCTGACTGACCATTGACTTTTCTCAGTGAGAAGATAGATAGATATGGTGCTATTCAACCTGGTGATCTTCTATTTTGCAGTCAGCCTTAGGCTTGATATATAAAGTGAGAGATAAGGACTACCTGAGGACCAGCACACAGGCAGCCACCAGAGTGTAAGCCAGCAAAGTGCCGATAGACATGAGGTCAACAAGGTCCTTCAAGTCAAACAGGAAAGCCATCACCGCTGCAGGACACAGGAGAAAAATACACAATGTTAGCAAGATGATACACTTCTTCAAACAAATCCATAAGTTTAACAATGCACTGCAATGTCTCCAGTCAGTGTATTTGCAGATAATTCATATTTATAAAACTGTATAATGGTAGCTAGCTGTAGAGTAATAGTATGCAACTATTAATGTACAGCTCCATTTATTTACAACCACATGTCATTTTTCTACATCCTCCTTCCACAGTTTAGCACTGGTACCTTTGGCCTCATCTCAGCTACCTACCAGACATAAGCCCTGCCACAAAGGTGGAGATGACGGGCGTCTTCCTCTCGCTGACATGTGCCAAAAACGAGAAAAGCAGGCCGTCGCGTGCCATAGAAAAGATAATGCGTGGCAGTGGAAACATGGAGCCAAGGAGACTGAGCCAAGGATGAAGGAAGGAAGGAAGAAGGAGGAGGAGGAGGAGGAGGAGGAGGAGGAGGAGGAGGAGGAGGAGGAGGAGGTAGAGATTTATAACTTAAAGTAATATTTCAGAACTCAGGTTTTACACAAGGCCTCAACACACTCAGCCTGACAAACAGGATGTTGTACTCAAAAATGTTCTGTGCCAGTTTTGTACATGACTTTTAAAATTTTAAATTTGCAGGACTATCTTTATGCTGTATGCCCATTTTGGTTTTGGTTGAGTGCTTCTATTGAGGCCATGTGGACCAAGAGTGTCTTTGTTGGATTCTGACAAGAACCCCAACCAGTGAGTAGGTTATGGTTGTGACCTCACCTGCCACAACACCTGATGCTAGTGTTGCTGTTAAAGGGGTTTTGGTTCGTGGACTGATTTTAGCCAAACATTTGAAGAGCAGGCCATCTTCTGCCATAGCCCAGACCACTCTCGGCATTGGGAACATGGAGCCTAGTAAACTAGTAAGGGAGACAGAGAAAAGCATGCCATGCAGGTGAATGCACACAGTTAGAACATGTAACAGGAGACTGGTTTCTGAATAAAGTCACCTTTTAAAAAATGCCCCAAAGAACACAGTAATTACATGTGCAACTTCATGTATATAGAGTGCAAACCAAAACTATGTGGACACCTGAACATGACATGCAGTGATTGTTGAACATCTCATTTGGAGCATTGTTACAGCCTCCACTCTTCTGGAAAGGCTTTCCATGAGATGGTTGCTGGGATTTACTGCCACTCAGCCACAATTACAGAAGTCAGTCACTGTGGTTGGCTGATAAGTCTACATCTTAATTCATCCCAAAGGTGTTGGATCAGGTTGAGGTCAGGGCTCTGTGCATTCTAGTCCTGATCTTCTACACCAAACTACACCAAATGGTATGTTGAAACATAAAATATGATTTTCCTTAACTGGAAGTAAGGACCCCAAGGCATGAAAAACCAGACCAAAAATGCCTCGGTCCACATATTTTTGGCCAAAATAAAGGACAAGCACTGTAAATTGCTTAGGATATATTAAATTCAGTAAATATTCTTAGACTTTGTTAAAACATTGTAACAACACATGCAAAAAATAATCAATAGTTATGCCTAATTATGTGCCCATTTTATAGACAAATTTTAGTCCCAAAAAGTATTTGAAGTTGAATTAAATGTAACCTGTGGAGTTTTTGATCACTAGTAGCATTTCAATTTGTAGAACCTGTTTTGTTTGCTCTCTTGCTCAAGCATAGGGAAGTACATCTGCACACACTCTGGAAAAGTAATGTGTAGTTCTGCCAATGGTTTCACATTTTCCATTAATCTAAAGGTTATGGTAACGCATCAAGAAACACAGCAATGTGCCAACAAAGGCAATAACAAAGAAGAAGATTGCAATCAAGTAAACGTGGGTGTTTAAAATGCAGGATTAAATCCTGTTTCACAATCTGCTTTTACAAGCGTTTCATGATAAAGGAAATGTATTCAGGACGTTAGACCTCCAGGAAACAAACAATGGATTTCAGTGACTAACAATATATGTAAACAGAAAAATGTTTGCTCATAAGAAACCTCCACAGGGCACATTTACATAAAACAAATAACTTCAGTTAAATGCACAAAAACCAAATAACCTTTAAATAAAACTATCTGAAATGGATCAGCTCCAGATTATGTAATCCATTCAGGCCATGAAAGGGGTATGAAGACACTTATTTCTTAATACTACAACTAGTTCACCTTAAATATTGAATTAAACAAAAGTGAATAAAATAAATATAAATAATGGGCTGGACATGGACTATTTACTCCTAAAATGCATGCTGAATAATTACAAAGTCCTCTGTGACTTCGAATGCTGAGGTGCAGTGGGAGAGCCCCTTACCTGGTCGACAAGGCACACAAAGAGCCAAGGGCCACTGCGTAAGTGGCTCCCTCCCAGCCCACATACTTAAAGGCCACTGGGAGAGGGCTGTTCTTGTCTAGCATGTAGTAAGGCATCATCACGGTGAGGGCTGCAGACACACCAAAGTATGCCACAAAGCAGATAAGCAGCGATGCCACAATCCCTATAGGAATAGCCCTCTGGGGATTCTTCACTTCTTCTCCTGGAGAGGAAACATAAGTGGAGATGTCAGAGGATGGATGTCAGGTGTACTGAATATTAGTTCAATGTAGTTCCTCTCACCTGTGGTGGCGATGCAATCAAACCCTACGAAGGCATAAAAACAGGTGGCAGCACCAGAGAGGACTCCAGAAAAGCCAAAAGGCATGAAACCGCCTTCACCAAGACTTTCCTTTGATGGTAAGGGAGTGGACACACTGGAAGTAAAAAAAGAAAAGATCTGTTTATTTATTATATCAATGGGCCCATTCAATTTTGGGAATAAGCCCTTCATTTCACCTACTTCAGGCTAGAGTTGCTGGTGACATTAAGGATTTCTCCAGGGTTCACGTCCCAGTTTTTCAGGTTTCCTTTGATGAAGCCCCCGATGACCACAAACAGCAGCACCAGTACATTAATGCAGGTGAACACTTTATTTACTAAGGCTGACTCCTTCACTCCAAATGAAAGCAGACCTGTAAGCAGTTAGAGAGCAGTATGAGAGTGTGAAAGATGAAAGCTTCTACTGTAAAGAAAAACAAAAAAGAGATAAAACATGAGAGAGATATCCCGGCTGTCCCTGACCTGTCAAAGTGAGTATGATGAAGACAGCAAATATGTCTGGATACTCTGCCAGGAAGCCAGGGGCATTCATGGTCATGTATTGTCTGCAGAACACTTCAATGTGCTTTCCAATCAGCTCATCAAAGGTTGCACTCCATGCTCTGGCCACACTTGAAGTTCCTGTGGAGGAAAGTATTTATGTAACTAAAATATATCACGTGTAGCAGCCAGCTCCTTTCCATCCTCATTTAAAGTATCTCACCGATGATATAAGAGAGGATGAGGTTCCAGCCGGTGATAAAGGCCCACAGCTCTCCAACTGTCACATAACTATAGAGGTAAGCAGAGCCTGTTTTGGGGACACGAGCTCCGAACTCGGCATAGCACAGACCGGCCAGGACAGAAGCGAGGGCAGCAATGAGGAAGGAGAGGACGATGGCTGGTCCAGAACTTTCTCTGGCCACAGCGCCAGCCAGCACGTAGACACCAGCGCCCAGAGTACTGCCAACACCCAGGGCAACCAGGTCGAATGTGTTGAGGCATCGACAAAAGTGGGATTCGTCAGCATTACAGTCCACAACCTTAACTCGCAGAAGCTGCTTCCCAATGCCCTTTAATGTCGTCAGAATCATCCTGGCCTTCACTCTGCTCTAGAGAGGATAACTGGCCTGTTGACAAAACAAAAATGACAGTGTTGAAATTACTACTGTTATATATTATTACTATGCATTTGTAAATGTAAAAAATAACAAAATCAATGGTATCGTTCCAGTTCCATATCAGGCAAACCTTTCCTTGAGCTTCTAACTTTGATTACTGGTTGTTTAATACTAACTGTTCTTATTTCTTCTTTTTTTTGTTTAGAACAAAAGCTTTTTGTCTATTGGCATTTAGAGTAAAGACAATCCAACATTCCTCTGCTCAATCTACTTGCACTTGCACTGATGGAGGACAGTACTATGAGCATCTGGTTGATGTTACCACACAAAAACAAAACAAAATGAGAACATGCTCTATTGATGTATTTTGCATCATGATGGTAATTAACATACTGTAATGACAGGAAAACAGAATTTAAGGATGTAGACTCTGGATAGGAGATTTGTTGAAATTCATATTCACTGCCTGTAGAGATCAACATAAGTCGCAAATGATTTCTATTAATTTTCCCCCTTGATGTCACATGTAGCAAACTGTCACTATTTAAAACCCCTGAATCAGAACACATAAAAACATCACCTTAGATATACAGCTGAGTTTAAAATCTTCACACAAATAACATGCCATTGTATGTGTGATGATTATTTGTAAAAAGTGCAGGTATGCATACAGCATTTACCAAAAGGAATAATATTAAGTGTGGATCTGGTGGTCAATCAAAATCATCCCATAATTCTTTGCACATCAAAATCCCCATGACAATGATAAACTCGGGGACATTTTCTGATTAATGAGGCATACATAAGTACAAATGTGTTTTTTTTTAAACCTAATTGCAACTTATTTAACACAGGAGCCAATAAAAAATAGCTTACGTGTTCAAATAGGTTACACACTTAGACTGAATACTTCATACTATTAGCATATACAGGAACGCAGTATGGTATGCAACAAGTACTGTAGGTTGGAATTTGCATAAATGTTCAGATCCTGATGAAAATGACCTTTTATAGGAATCGACAAACTATAAACTTCCCATTTACTTTCTCTTTTACTGTCTCATAAACACATTTTTATCGTTCGGACTATTGAACATTCTGTTAATTTGCTTTTGTTAATCTAAACTGCTGTCACTCGTTTTGTTGTCCATCATTAAAACGTAGCTCAGATGTGGTTGTTTTTCTGGTAACAATAAGTTTAACAGTTTTGACTGTGTTGGCATCTTCACCTTCATACGCAATGCTGTTGAATTTGCACACTAACATAGTACATTGCACTTCAACAGCACTGAATCAGCTTTTAGTCTGAATGTATTTACCATAGTATGCAGCACATACCGCGTTCTACATTCTGAATAACTGCTTCATTAATATAACAGTTTGTTCTGCATACTGCAAATAAATCCAAACTATTAGGGTATTTTTCACATTTCAATTACTAGAGATAAACTGAAAGGTATTATATTCTTTCACTTTGCTCTTTTATTCTAGGTTAAGAGTACATTCCATGTCATATGGATGAGCCAACTTGAGATTTAAAATGATTTTAATGAGAAACTAGTTTTCTTTCATCAAATGGCTTCATGCCAAATTAAGTCACATCAGTCATTTCTTCTTCAGAAACTATAAAAGTTAAATTATGCTTAGTACTCACATTTTTCATCTCTCATTGTCTCATATGAAAAAAACTAAAAAAGGTGAACCAAAGCATGATGTTGGCAGTAATTTAATAACAGCATCAGCTGCCAAACAATTAAAAATAATTATTATCATGCAGGGCATAATTCTGGCAGTCCAAGATCCAATTTCAAAGCCTCTACTAAAACAGCACAGCAAAGACAGATATAGATCTGCCAAACAATGATGACACGTACTCACTTTCACAAAAGTAAAAGATCCTCTTTCCTCACAGATGTACAGCTATTCTTCTTTCAGTTTATAAATCCACTCAACTGCTCCCTCTGCTCTGAAGTGTAACTACAGACTCATTTCCAGTCTGCTTTAGTGCTTTAGATGAATAGAGCTGAGAGAAACGTTTACATGGCCTAGTTTGACACGTGACACAGATGCCTCTCAGACACCATTCAGGTGTCTAGCCCTCAAATAGAACAGTGACACATCACATGGCTTGGGGGCTCAAGACACTCAGAGCAGCTGTGACGATAGCTATCCTCCCCCGATACAAGACTGACTCATTCTGGCAGGCTCCACTCTGACATTATAGTCAAGTCATGAATACAAGACCAACAGAATAAAAGACATTTTACATATTATATATACTTGACCAAGACCAAGCTTATATATTTTGTATATTGATATATATTCCTAAGCTTATATATTCCTGTATTATGAATAGTTACATAAGACAACATCATTCACTTACTTTGTGAATAATATGCAGATGCAAAGAGGTATGTGATATCAGAAGTTCCTGGTATGCAGTATGCCCACAAATACCAGTAACATTCCTCTAAAATGAGACAAGATTCAAGGTTTTGTAGAGTTTTGTGTTGTCTGTCTAGGTTATGATGACCTACAGAGCAATACAACGTGTAGAAGCCAAAACAACTCTGACTGAATGTGCATAAAAGCTATTAAAACACACTGCACACAAACTAAAAAGGAAGTCCAGCATGTAAACGTGTACTTTTCACATCAATCACAAATGTGAAGGCAAGCAGGACTCCTTATATGTTGTCAAAGGAGAACATTTGTCACATCGCAGCCCGGGCAAAAGGGGCAAGAACAGTCGTTGGTCCAGGACTCAGCATAGAGCCACAACATGCCCATGATGTGACATGCAGTGGCTGAGCTAAAAAAGGAGTGTGGGCAGGAGAGGGCCCTGCCCACCTCACAGCCAATCACCAAAGTCAACACCTGCTTGTGACACACAGGAGCATGCATGTGAATTTGGAATAGCAGTCAGTCACATGCTCTTCACTACACTATTTGGGCCAGCATTTTTTTTTCCTCTTTCTGTTCTTTTATAGTAGCTGTGACCTCGTTTATACACACGGAGAAGCCAGCAGAGTCACACTGAAATTCCTTCCAAGGAAGGGTGAAGACAGCAAGGTGCCTTTCAAGTTTTTACCTGAAGCAACACATTCAGTGGTAGTGATAACAAATCAGAAAACAATGACTTGAACTAGCTGTCGAATAAGTTGATGCACTGATGCTCCATGCCTCAAGCATCACCACTGAAAGATCAAAAATCAGTCAATCAATCCCCATAAAAAGTACAGCACTGTAATAATTCTACATACTGTACAAGAAAAGTAAAGAAAAGTGTAGAAGAAAAGTAAAAAGAATGTAATAGTTATCCCAGAACAATAATGTCAAGTCACAAACAAATTGGCATATGGGTCAATGATGTTCTTTTGTGTCCATGTGGTTTAGTCAAATTTAAAAAGGGGTTCAAATTTGAAAATAAACGTATGAATACCTTGCACACATACTTTTTTATATTATATAAAGGTAATGGAATACAATTGTTCTAAATATTACATTTAAACTGGGGAATCATGTAAATCAGAAACCATTTCAATATTCTTTAAATGAAGTAATTATTTTTATAAGTCCACTTAAATACACTGTAGGTGGATAAAATATTTAAAACTCATTGTTCTTTTGTGGTTACACCATTTGACATTTTCAGAAGTCTTACTTTTGGTAAAGAAAAGGTGCAAATGTCATTTCAATTTACATAAAACCAACAAAAATACTAAATGTATATTTTAACAAACCTGACGCTGGTTTTTAGACACTTTTAAATATATTTTTGGATTGCTTATTTTGCCAACCCTTATTTGTTACTGACCCATATATAATGATGAGGCTGGCATAGACGTATTGGTTTTTTAGATATACATGGGTATTATCAAACATTCTGTGTGGCTCATACAAAAAAGTACAGTTTCATTCATTTTCTCTATGTAAATTGAGGATAATTCTAACAATATATCCTAAAATCATAGTTGACTTTCATTGCATCATGCATTAATCCTGGACCTGCAGCAAATGTTACATCCATTACATGCAACAGACCAACATCTGCAGAACCACCTGCGTCTGGGAAAACACATTAACCTGAAGATGTGGGTGTACAACGTGACATTTTTCCAACATCAGTTGCGAAGGGCGCTAACTGCCTTTAATTACAGTTTTTCCTGTCTGAATTTAAAAGAAAATGACAGCAGAGAGCTGGTGGTTTCCCAATTGGCATGTGAAGGGTATTTAGCAGCACTACAAAAAGCCCACCTGCTCCCGTGGTGTAACTGGGGATGGAGCAAACAAAACTGCCACGTGAGGGCCATCATAAAAAAAGACAGCTTACACAAGCCAAACACACTTTCCTTTTCCATTTAGGCTATCGTGACACTTGAGGGCCACGCTGACCTTGCAACATTAAAGCTACGACCATCACCCCAATCTAACACAGAAGGAACAACAGCTTTCACTGTTTTCTGGGTTTTGGTGAGTAGTTCATACCTTCACACAGACAGAAGCCTCAGAATAGGTCTTGAACACGATGACACTGTTTCTCACCTTTGTGGAAAAGAAACACAAAAAAAGAGAGAAAATGGAGTCCTTTTCATGAGGCAAGCAGACAGATTAATAACTACTGTGTGGACCTAATATCTCAATTTCTTAACATTTTAATATATGAATGTAAAACTCTGAGGATACATTTGACTCACATGATGGGAAGTGTGAGGTGAACATTACACAGCGTGCATTTTGCACACCCGTGCATTTCAAAATTAGAGGGATAACTGTGTTTCATTATATAACAACACTAAATTACATTATCTGTTTAAATCTTTGGGCAATAAAGCAATCACATTTTAAAAACTAATAACAGTCATTAAATATAGTATGGGGGGGGGGGGGGGGGGGGGCTAAATACACACACACACACACACAGTGCAGCCAATAATAGTAACATTCATGATGTAAACTGTGAGATGTTGACACCCGGGATTAAAGCCAGGTGCAGTGTCAACAACAGTCCCCCTGTTAAAGCTCAGCTGACATGACCTTGCAGGCTTCTGACTAATTTACTGTTTACATTATGTACTTTCACTCTGTTGTTAACTCTGTGACTTTATGTAAAATCATTAATGTGTCACAGTGACACCAAATAGAACATCTACATAATGACTTTCATCCCCAAAACATTTCGGGTAGGTATTCCAGAGACCCTATCTTCACTTGTGTGTGTCCCTGATTTGTAGGAACAGTCCTTAGACTCCTGGCTGATTCTGTGTGAGTAAAACTGCTGCTAACAATGAAAAAAATAATACATTCATTCATACATTTATTTGGCAGGTGATCACACACTGCTGTTTAAGATGATTGATTGACTATCTTTCAGGACATTTTCAGATCTAATTGTTTAAGATGTATCTTTCTCACACATCACAACAAAAGTGGAATTAAAAAAAATTGGGACGGTACAGTCTAATTCAAGCTATTGTTCAACAGACATCAGCCAAACAAACCTGATATGTCAATTTCCTTTTGATAATCTGATATTATCTCATAAACGATTGTTACAATCTAATAAAATCTTATTTTGAGTACATAGTAGTTTGGCTTAGTTTAGTTTCAGATGATTAATACGTTAATTATTATTGTTTTAAAAACACAAGATAATAATGTTTAATGTTTAATAAATATGTTTAAAAACATTAAAAAATGAGCAAAAAGTGCATTTATATGAGTTTATCCTACATTTCTTTTAACAGTCACGTCAAATGTAAATTACACACAGATGTGATCTTTTTTGTTGTAGTTTGAGCCAAGTTAAAATCACGTTACACGTGGTGCTTGTTAACACTTGATCAAAAATATGTAAAATATTTACTTTTACAGTGGGTTGAGTCGAGTTCACCCATACCATGGGTGGAAATGACACTCCTGAAAAGATTTGGCGCTATAAAAGGTAATGTTCCTCCCCACGCTCACAGCGCACTCTTTCAACGCTGCCAACATCCGCACAAAACTGCTTCTAATTGACTGAACAGCAGTTTATCAATAATGAAGGTCTCTGTTCGGCACATGCAACTTTTCTGACCGCTGCTATGAAGGAAAATGACACAGTAGCTTCTCTAAGCACTCTCAGGCAGCCTCAGGTTATATTGCATCAGCCAGATGGTTCCCCTCTCCTTTCAGACCATGTGAACTGCTTCCTTGTAGGCTACTGCAGAATACACATGGCAGAACTGTGCCCCCCGTCCCCCATTAATAAAAAGCTACACAAACATAAATGTAACACTCAGGAGAAATAAAGAGAAATAGGCTAACTTCAATTTCAAATAAAAACTTGAAGCATCTTACCTTATGAAATAAGAAAAAAAAGTTTCAGCCTCTTTCAATTATCCCGACTACAGTCAAAGGAAACGCTTTCATCAGCCTGTAACTTCTCCCAGATGGTTTAGTGGGAAGGTCTCATACACTCACGCACACACGCACGAACGTACACATACACGGACTTCCAGCCCAGAGACACGGACATTGGGAAATCCGCCCAGCTGTCTTTGACTCCACCCCATTGTTACAGGATATCGAATTATCATTCCTCCTATTCTGCAAGGACTATCTGCAACCACTAGATGGCGTTCTTTCCAAGCAAATGCCCCTCTAGCACCTAGTGTAGCTACCTTCAAGACATCCTGGATAGTGTTCAGAAACAGTAACACACACCCTGGGTTGTCTCCTTAATTTTAGATTTGGCTCTATCACTATGCATTTGTTGACATTTTGGCCTGCTGCTGCTGCTCCTTCCTGTCATCGTGGCATACAAGAAGTCACATCACCACGACACAGGGTGATGATGGATTGCTTGGAAAGTTGCAAAAGCCTCAGTCAAGAGAAACCAAGCTGTTACACTCTGTTCTCTGAGTTGTGCTGTGCCTGCGGAGCGATACGCTACCATGTTGTGATCCTCTTATTTCAGCCTGATTCTTGTTATATAGGCCCAAAATCTACACCAGGATTTGGGATTATAAACATAAAGTGATCCAATTGTCAGAATAGAACAGACGGCCCAGCATACAAAGAGGAAGGCAGACCAGTCATGACTAAGCTCCACAGAGGATGGAGAGATTCCTTTCAACCGGATCGCTACTTTTTAGGCCCTGCTGAATAGCTGCAAAGTTTGCAGAGTTGTAGAAGGATTGTTGGATATCCGGGCAGCTTCATGATTCCGTTCTTAGCTTTGACAATAACTACTACATGTATCAAAGCTTACTAAGACATAATTGGTTAGAGAAGTGCTGTATATGTTGCTTTATCTGACATTTCTAGATTTATGGTTGACTGCTGCTCACCCTGAGGGCCAATTGTGGATTTCCTAGTATCAGTGTGATAAGGTGATTTTGAAGTAAAGCAATTGTGGTTTGAATTTATTTTAAGCACCTGAGCATATTTTGTGTCAGCAGGCCAATGTTTCCCAGCTTGTTCACAGGGTCTTGATTGTTTTAATCCAAGCTGTTTAATGAGGACAGACTAGACATGCGATAACAGGACAATGCAGTTAATTACCTTGTACAATAGGAAAAAGTGGCACTTTTTGGGTCCTGATGATCTGCATTGGAACCAATCACTGCCAATGTTCTGCATGAAGATGAAAAAATGAGGGTAATGACAAAAAGAATATCAGCATTCTCTGTTCATTGCTGGCCCTGACAACAGTCCCTCCATAAACACTGATCTTCTCTCTCTGGCTTGCTGATGAGTACTCCATTAAGAGTGCCCAAATTAAACACCAGTTTTGTTTACAGTCATACCAATCACAATGAGATAAGTAAAGATTAAGATTGGTTTGACCCAGAAGGCGGATCCCTCGTTTGCAAGGGTTCGGTATTGACATCAAAGGATTACTCCAGCATTTTGGAAATGTTGCTGTCTTACCAAAGATTAGATGAAAAAAACCTGATATCAATTTCATCTTCACGTTTTCAATAAACACATAGCTTGGTCACATGTTTAGCCTTGCTTCTAACACAAACACTGGAGGCTTTTGAATACAATTCAGCCTCCGTCGACCCCAAAACAAAACAAAACAAAACATTATGATACTGTAGTTCCAAAACTAGCCCCAGGTTGTGCCTCTCATGTATTACCAATAAAGCCCAGCCAAGCATCATTTTCTCTGAAAAGTAAATACCATGTGATCTTACAAAAACAAATCTCAAACACTCAAGATACCAAAAAAAAAACCCATCAAGATAAAAAAAAAGCATTCCTCACAATAAATAAGATTTTGAACCTCTTACCAAAATTGTCCTACTGTTTCCCAATCCCAACAGATGTTGGCCAGTAATGACTGTCAATGTCCAATTTGACTGATGTGATGTGTATATTTGTCTATATTGTATTATATTATATTATATTTAATGATAACATTACATTTTTATATTTAATACAATGTGTAATGTCTGGCAACCTGAATTGGAAATATATTTGAAACTTTAGAGATAGGTTTTAAATCTTTTTTATCTTGCAGCAGAGTGATTTTTTCATCTACTGTAGATGGTTAGAAAAGTGCATTTGCAGATTCTGGAGATAAGTGTTATTAAATGAGCTTCTGGGTTTAAATTTTTCTCTCTCAGTGAAATGGACGCATAGTTCTGTGACTCAAATGCAATTGTAACACATAAGAGGTACAAGCTGGGACATCTCCATAACTACCTTAATTTAAAAAAAATGTATCCTCTGGTTCTACAAGTTTATGACTTAAGATGTAGTGAAAGATACCTGCTAATATTTTATTAAGTACTTTTGTGACATCCCTTTTTGTGTTCCAAACATGACAATAAAATGCAGAAAATACAAATCATTAATGCTCCTATGATTCGTTCCACCTAAGCATCTTTTGACCATATCATAGAGGAGGCTAAAGTTATTGAAGACAGTAGTGTCTTACCGTTCAAGAAAAGAACAACTAGCTGGTATAGAGAGCAATAGGTTCCATACTGTGTTCCCCAGGTGGTAATACTTGTTGAGCCGTTCCTGAAAACCACAGGCTTCAGTACCTCTCGTCAAAGACAATGTTGAAGAGTACACGCTCTTCTTCCCTGTTCCACATTTTCAGGAGAGGGCAGAACAAGCAGTCTTGCTGTAAGCTGAAATCCACATTTCACAATGAAGTATGTGCCAAATATAAGGATGGAAAATGTTTTTTAAAAGAATCGAACCTCTCAAATTTATAGTGAATTATGAACAACACTTTAACATTGAAGGGTTTAGGAGAGTTTAATAGTTAACATGTGCTCATATTTGACCCAACTGGCCAGATTGAGGTTTGAATAAACTGACTGACAGAAATTGTCTGGGAGGGTACATGCTGTTAAATTGGGTTCTTAGATGCTGGTTCTCCCTGCTGCTTCAACACTCTTATATTCACATACAAACTGAAAGACAGGGAAATGATGGGATTTCATGCACTGTCTAGATTAAGGCATATGACATTTGCCATTCAGGTGGCAACAGATGAAATACTATATAACCAGGGAACATTTATTGCTTATTAATGTAATTAACTTAATATATGCGACTGAGATGTTTGTGGTAGAAATAATAGAAATGGTTCGCAGGTGGTCGAGTGGTTAGAGCACATGCCATGTACACACCGGACCCTGGTTCGAATCCTGGCCGGAGGACCTTTACTGCATGTCACCCCTCTCTCTCTCCCATTATTTCCTGTCCATCCACTATCAATCAAGGTGTCTGTGCCTGAAAAAATCTTTAAAAAAGAAATGGTAGAAATAATGTCTATTTTGGTCTATACAATTACACATTCATCTGGAAAACATAAACAACAGAATCAAATATCATTTTGGGCATTGTGTGATGAAGGTGCAGCAGCACACATTGTGAAATCCTTTCCTGACTTATGTCGTCTCATGGGTCAGACTCTGAAAACATCCTTTTTGTGCATGTGATACCACCAATTCTGACTAAGACAATATTTCAGTCTCTGGAATCTTCCCTATAGGCATTAACATTCTTGGAGTATGTGCCTGCATACACAACACAATATGTGGTATATATCTTGCATATTTCATGACAATCATGTCTAGAGGTGGTGCTCAAAACACCAACACTTATAATTCAGGGCAATACACATGAAATAGTTGTTTAACTTTCTGAGGCTTAAAAAAAATGTATTTTGCTGAGATTGTCAGAAATATGTTGTTTTAACATGTAGTGGTGTTGCATTGTGCTGTAAAGTGTTTTGGTAAATGGATTGAACTGCATTACTATAGTATACAATAGTTAATGGGCACTACAGTATTTAAAAAAAAAGCATTGTTGGCATGTGTCTTTATTACATACTCGACGATGACGAAAGGCTGAAAAATTGCAGAAACATATTTCAAAACATGTACTTGAACCCTAAGTGAACCCTAAGTACTGTATGGGCCAGTAGATAAACTAGAGAGAAAATATATTCAGAGGGGGAAAAAAAATCACACTGAACCACAAAAATGCAGCTTCAAAAACAAGCACAGAATTGAATCAGCACCTGAAACAGCCTCAACAAAAGCTACATTGTGATCTTCCCAAAGTGCTTTTCATGGCGCAGCTACTCTTCAGAAGCTGCTTGTATTGATGCAGCACACAAAGACACATAATCTGGTGTTATATGTGACACAAAGTGTCGATGCCAAGAAAATAGAAATTGAAGTATTATCGTCTCCATGAGTTGCCTTTCAACCTCTTTATATATGTTGTGGGAATCGTTGAGGCAGCTGCTCTGTACGGTCCTGTAACATTTCACAGCTTCCCTGGTCACCAAATTGAAACTGAAACTTCACAAGGCAGAGCATATTACTTCTTTGGGGGTTTTCCTTGTTGAAGACTGGTCCAGTATCCTCCTTCTACGCACAGATCAGGACTTGGTTGCTTAAAGCTGCTTGAAAAGGCAAGAATTAAGTTCATTTGATATATTAATTCCCTTAGTTTGATCAAAAACTTAAAATTGTTGACAAAAAGGTAAAAGTTAAAAACCTGCCCACTACACCTTGATTAAGAGCATTGTCTAAAAAGGAGAGTCTAAAAAATATTCAGTATTTCAAATATTTGCAAGCAAAAATTACCCCCCCCCCCCCAAAAAAAAAACAAAAAAAAAACAGACAAAAAGTAAATGTGATTGCAACATAATTATTCTTCAAGATAACCTTTAATGGAACCAGTTGCAATGTGATATATTTCTATAATTTGTACATCATTTCTTGTAAGCATCATTATTTTTTATATCACCCTGAGAGAGACCGCAGATGAAGTTGGCTTGTATGACTAAATCTGGCACATTTACACGATGGACCCATCACAATATGCTCTGGGGATGCTGGATATCCAGAAGTGTGGGATGGATCACAATCAGTAGTCAAGCTGCACACTCAGTTCATCCACATTTTTCTTGCAACCAGACAGATACTGATTTGTTATCATTAGTAATAATGAAAGAAATATGCCACAATAGTTACTGTGCATCAGACATCAATTTTACTTTTGAGAATAAATGCAGACAATTAATTTTGGCAGCGGTAAAACGACAATGACACTGGGTCAGATGAGGGATGATTAAACACTCCACTTCAGTCTCGTAACCTCGTTGCTTGAAATTTATGCAGAGTGATCATCTCTGTACTTTTCGAGAGGTGGGAAAGGGCGTTTTTGAATGCTTTGGTGTTATACAAAAAGAAATGACATGTTCATGATACTTTTGGCTAAACACAGGAGGATGGACTTGAATATAAATGTGTTTTTCCTTCAGTTGCAGGGGAGGTAGATCAAAACCTGCCATACAGTATGCTACAGTATAGCATACATAAAATACACTGGTTTAAATGACTAAGACTCTGCACTAATGCTGTAGGTGTACATCACAGTATTACAGTGTCTATGGCAGTAAATCAAATCAAATCTTTTATTTAGGGTGCCCTAAGTCAGCTCTTGTTTCACTTACTGCGTTATTAAAATGTGCAGAGAATACTGAAAATAGTCAAAAGACATCCATTCATATGGAACAAGAGACGTTTGGTGGGAGGCTTGAAAACAGGCAACACAAAGGATGGGGAAGTCTTTTTTATCACAGTCATTTGCTAAACATAACCTTAAAATATGATGAACTGTCACACGAAAGACCATTTTAATGATTTTGCACATTTTGCCTGAGTGAGTGAGTTCAGAAGACATAAAAACAGTCACCTACCATCAATGATGTTCTACAGTTCTTCCAAATTTTAGTTAATCAACAACCTTCTCACGTAACAGCTATGGGGAACACAAAATGAACATTGCAGATGTTGTTTGAGATGTTCAATCATCAAGTACGACGAGAGAAAAGTCACGTAAGTCACAGCTAATTGGAGGAGGCACGTCATTCTCTGTGTGAATGTAGGCTGCTTCTGTGCTTTTCAGGAACATCCCAGGGGAGCACTACAGAACTAATGAACATGGTGCACATAAATCATAGTACCTTAAAGTAGCGAAGTGTGTGAGTCATATCGATAAAACTGTTTTCTACCACACAAAATGATGTGTTAATTTTCAGTATCAGTGTTTAGTAGAATTTGAGAATTTAGCAGAAGTGCAGTGAATTTGACACAAACTACAGCTGTGATCTACAGTAGAGAAAACTGAGCATTAGTTTTTGTAAAGTGGAGAAAAATAACCTATAATTCAGCTGAAATTGTTACTGTGTAATGTGTGTTATGCGACACACTGTGAACATTCTAAATCAGGTGATTTTATCACTTTTCTTTAGCTGCAAATTACTGGCTTAATAACTGTGCCATAAATAACCACATAAATGTTCCCAGTAGCTGCATAAATTCAAACATTACAACACAATTGCTTTAGATACTCATTAGAAGTATAATAATTCAAAGCAGCTTATTACTTTGTGCAAATTGCAATATTTTTATACAATGGTCTCACAATGCAAATTAACAAAGATGGATTACCAATGATTAAATACCTAGACATTTAGATTTTCAAGTGCTGGTAATACAGTAAATCTCTTTGTGTCTTTGACAATGACTATAATATTATTTGTATTTAAACACAAAATAATTAAAACCAAGTCGAATGTATTTCAACATTTATAAAATAAAATAAAAATGTCTCTGAGGTTTTACCATGCATGAATAAATTAACACTTGTATTGCTTTCCTCTGCTACAGTGACTGGTCATGTGTTTTCAGATGACACGGCAAATTCAACGGAGCCTATAAATGACTACTGGCTAGTGGTGGATGGATTCGACAGGCAGGGCTTTGAGTTTTAGCATCTAGCTGCTGGTTAGGTTGGACGCTTCCCAAATGGACCGATCTGTAGTAAATGGGGTTACACAGCATCTAAGGTTGCAGATGGTGTTTGAAAGCAGAAAAGCTCACAATGCTTTTCCATCTAGAAAAAGACTTATACACAAAAAGTGGGATTTGGGTGGTGTGCAAGGTTGACACTATAAGACGAAGTTGATTGTTAACACTCAGTTTGGGGTTGGAATCCATTCTCGATCCTGGTCTCTGTGGAGACAATCACCCTCTAATAACAGTAATCTACCTCCTCGTTGGCCAGGACAATAGCTGTTCTGCAGGGGATGTAGACCTGAGAGAGAAAGAGAAAGAGAGACAAAGAGAGGAAAGAAAGTGGGGAGAAAAGTGAGATGATAATTGAAGACTGGTTATGAAAACAAATCTCTGATTTTTGTTCATCCATTCCAAAAAGTGAGACACAGAGGCATTTGGTGGTGCCTTGATGATCAGGAGTGATCGCTCCTCACAATCAAGGTCGACGTGATGGATAAACGAAGAGGAGGGGGAAATGGGGAGGGGAAAAAAGACAGGACAGTGAAGAAGAGGATATGGACTGTATTTAGAGGGGATATTCAGATCTGAGCAGAAAAATAACTCTTCGGTGGAGACAGTACACAAACACCACAGCCTTGATCGAAGAGGACCGTCAAGGTTAGAGAGGTATAATTAAAGTGTGACAGACTTGCAGCTACATTAAGACCTCTGGGTGGCACTGGAGTCAGCAGATCTGCTGTGAGCTTAGATGTCACAAATGCTTAAAGTTGAGCCTGTGTGACTGGTGCAGTAGCATATATTTTTAAGCTTTGATCTATGGAGAATATACATCATGGCATAGTTGGTGCAGCATTATTATTTTTTTTATCAGTGATTTAATCTGCCTCAGATTCATATCATTAACATTCCATTTCATTAAAAGCTTGTGCATTCAAGTGAACAATCCTCAAATGAACAATTTTGCCTCAAGTGAGGGCAAAAAAAAATCTAAATTTTTCAATTCTAAACTCTCCAATCAATGCAATAACTGTTTCATCATCTTTCCATATTGGCAGTGCATCAACTGTAAATTTGTGATTCTGTGAAGATGCAGTCCGCCTGTAGGCATATGTTGAGCTGAAAGAATCTCCCGAGTTTTGCTAGACTGAAGAAAACACGTCAGCAAAAAATACGTTTTTTTTATCACAAAAAAAAAGAAGAAGAAGAAAGTCAGGAAATGGCAGATTCCTTACAGGAATCTCACTGAGGCTGTTAGTTTGGAGTGGTGCTGCTAATAAAGTCTTTGATCAATCCTTTTGATATTCTCAGTGTCATTTGAAGGCAAGGAACCACTGTGTACCATTAGTCATTTTAGATTTATGCCAAAGGAAAAGCCAAGCAGATATAAATGATGCTATATTTCCCAACAGAAAACTGAAATCGAGCGCAGAGCTGTAAACAATTCAATCACCCCCTGAACTCTTCAAGCCGCCCCTCGGCATCAGTGGATCTGAGCTTGCTGTGGATGTGTTTCTTTGGCAACAGTTTGTCACTGAGGGAGTTGAGCAGCCCAGCGCTGAAACACTGACACAGACATTGGTGACTAATTAAACAGTCTCAGTGGGAGAGTCTCCATGCAGACACACCGCAGAGAGAAGGAAAGGCAGAATGAATCATTGCACCTGTTTGAACAAAAGCTACCACTGAGCCTAACCTGGAATATGTCAACAGCTTTTATTTCCACCAAATAGATAGCAATAGTGACAAATTCTAAATCCATCTGTGAACAAAGATCAGCACATAATCTCAAGTGTTAGCACAGCAATTACTGGGAGGCCTTGTAATTAACATTACTCCTGACAGCATGGTGATGGTATAAAATACCATACATACTTTACGCACAGTATACATGACCTGTTGCACACTCACACTTACTTACTTAAACAAACAACTCATAAAGCTGCAGGGTTTATGGTTCGGATTTATCTGATCACACAGGACAACGTAATTGATTGTTGAGATGAAGGTAGAGCTGTCTGTTGTTTCACAGATGTAAGGGTTAAAGGGCCACACATGTAAAAAAACAAAGAAAAACAGCAGCAGTGATATGTTTTGTACAGTTTGCCGGTTGACTCGCTAGCTGGTAAGCATCCTCACCGCATGTCTTCTGTGTGACTTTAACAGCAGCAGAGTCGGCAGGAGGCACAGCTCTATGCTTAAGTGTTCATTACCAAGGTGTTTAAACAACATACCATTTAAGGTGTAGAATACAATTACCACAATGTTAAACCTTTACTACGGAAATCTCTCCTAAAGTACAGCTATTACATCTCTTACTCTGTCTGTTTGTTTAACTATGCTTACTATAGGTTCAAACATGTCAAAAGATTGTATTTATTTATATTTGTAATACCTAAACATTACAAATCAATATCTAAACACTACATATCAAAACTAAAGGAAAACAACCGAATCTAAAAGGAAAGCCAATGTTGTACATACTGTATTATGTCTAATAAATCACAAAAAATGGAAAAATGTTACATTAAACCCTGCTAGTGGTTGTGCAGATTTTAATCCATTTACTAAAAATCATGTATACGTCAGTTGTAATACAACAAACTTGAGTATCCTGCTGTGTTGAATTTTGGATGTATTTATCTTAAGACATAATTTTCTTTCTGTTAATTTTTCAACGTTAAAATCTAAAACAAGCAAATAATACTTTTAACTTGTATTTACTTGTATAGTATTCATTTTGGTCAATGCCAGATCATCATTTTATGTAAAAGAACAGTGGCCACTATGGACAAGTGACATGAGATCATAACTGCTAAATGGCAGTGTTACAGTAGCACAGATAGATAAGTGATTGACTCAGTGATGTTCATTATACAGCAACATCTACCTAATGCTCTCTAACAGCCTAAATCCCTAAGTGCAATAAACTGAGCAAGTGTATGTATTATTTCTTATGAAACTTCTCAGTTGTGACACTTCAGCTGTTGACTGTAAAACTCAAGCTAGCTGCCGTTTAAGTAGATGACTCCATTATGTGAATGGAAAGGTTATTCAGCGCTCGGGGAAATCAACGACGATCATCCTGCTGATCTGTCACATCTGTGCTAATAACTTCACGTACCAAGTTAACCTTAGCTATGATTTAATGAAGATCACAATCTCAGTTTTCTTTAGTGCAGCACTAATTTGACTGAAAATGTCTTAGTATGTACTCATGTCTTCCAACATCTCACTGGGTTTGTTTTTTTTCTTTATGTCCATAAAGCCTCTGCTGCTTTCTGATGAGTCATTTAGAGTAGGTGTTAACTGCTTCACTATCTTCAGTAGACTCTACTACTGTAACAGTGTCTTCACAGGTCTCCTTAAAGCAATTATTCAGAAGGCTGCAGTCGATTCAGAACGCGGCTGCTCGAGTCCTCACTAAGACCAAGAAAGTGGATCACATCACTCCAGTTCTCAGATCTTTATAAAAGCTTCCTGTCTGTCAAATAATTGATCTCATAATACTAATGTTGGTTTACAAAGCGCTGATTGTTTAGGGCCAAAATACATTTCTGATCTTATGTTACATTATTAACCAACCAGACCTCTCAGGTCATGTGATGCAGGTCTGCTTTCTGTTCCTGCAATCAAAACTAAACATAGAGAAACATAATTCAGTTTTTATGCACCACATATCTGGAACAAACTCCCAGAATACTGCAGATCTGCTGCAACTCTTAGTTCTTTTAAATCAAGGCTAAAGAGCCTTTTATTCAATCAAGTAATTATTCATTTCTCTCACTGCACTGTAGCTTTTATTCTGCTGTTTTATCTGTCTAACTCTATTTTAGCTTGTTTTTGTTTTCTATTCTTTTGGCTCTTTAATGAATGTTTTTAGTTGATTTTAATATCTTTTGTGTGGCGTGTTTCTTTTGCACTTTGTCCTGATGCTTTCAATGTTTTATGTAAAGCACTCTGCATTGCCTTGTTGCTGAAATGTACTACATAGATAAACTTGCCTTGCCTTCACTGGCAGACATTTCAGATCTAAGCAACAGCAGTAGCTACCAGCAGCCAGATCCAACAACAGAACCTTTGCAGATCTGAATATTTTAAAGGATAATTATGAAAACTGCAAAACAAAATTAGATGAGGAGGAGGCCAAGCAGATTTTTGGAAGCTACTGTATTCGTAAAAAGTTAAGTCCATTTGTCCTTTTTGGCTGGACCGCAACACAAAAGTCTGTGACTGACAGACAACCACACTTAGTGGTGTAATTTCATCAATCACTTTGGCAAAGTGTTTAATGTCAAATTTAATTTCATTCAGGGCCATGCCATATTCTAGGTTTGGGCCCTTTCTTGAATTCTTTTGTTGCATGGGTGTTTTTGTATCATCTTGTATCACACTTCCATGTGAGAATTAGTTTTTTGACTCACTTCAAGAGCAGAGTCCAGCCTTTGAGCTAATACTCAATCTGATCAATGTTCAAAAATGCTGATAAAGAATTCATGAGGTCCTTTACAGGAATATATCAACCACTAGGTTTCTGTCTCCTGACACCAGCTGCTGGCAAGAGCATGGCTTGACTACCCTTGCACTTTCACTCTCCAGACATGTCTCTGTTCTGCTCCATTACTCACTTAACAAGGATCAACTCCCTGTAAGCACTTCTGTACATGCAGGTTATATTTTAGGCAAGGACCAAGGATCTGACATTGTAACAACACAAATGTGGCTTAGATATAAATGAGTTAAGACTCAACTACAGGAACATTCTGCTTCTGTTTACATCCTGGTCATCATTTTGACTGGTTATAATACTTCAACAACTTAACTGTTGAAAGTAAGTTGTAGCATTAACACTTTTCAGGATCAGCACTTAAATTGATATTCTAACCCCAGTAAAAGGACCAAAATGACAACATCCAGGTGATTAAGAAAAAACAAAAAACAACTTTGGATTTATTCACGGTCAGCCTAATCACCAAGCTTACGTGACTGACATGACTAACAATGTGTACATTAAGCTATTCTATTAGCCATGCTATCTCTGTACTTTGCTACAGCAGCGCATTGAACTAAATGCTAACATCAGCATCCTAACATGCTTACAATGACATTGCTAATATGCTGATGTTGCAGTCAAGAGGTACAGGATAATCTTTCTCATCTTCACCATTTTAGTTTATCATATTAGCATGGCAACATTTGCTTGAAATAGATAAGTACAGTACATTTCATGGAAACCCATCTGATAGTTGACGAGGCATTTTTCTCGAAAACAAAAACGCTGAGAAGTCAGGGGATCACCGAAATCATTAGGATACATCACCTAGGAACAATGAATGTCTGTACAAAAGCTAAAATACATAACTCACACATACTAATCAATGCAAGCTCTTACCTCTCTATTATACAGTATACACGGCAAGTATATGTATTTTAAGTACTTCACATATACCTGCTTCACATATAGTGTGAAGCAGGTCCTCTGCATTCTGTCACAGTTTTACTCTGTTAGTTCAGAATTCCACATCAGGCCTCAGATGTTTCTGATGGAAACGTGCGTCTTTTGATCATTTGCCACCAGCCTGCTATGTTTCCCCTCACTGTCTTTTTCTTCCTCACTTCAGCTTAATTTCTTTTAGTGAAACTGTCAAAGGAGACAACTCCTTTGATGCATGCAAAGTTTATCAAAAGGTTCTGAAGCAGCTAATTATTCATCAGCGTTTCTTAGCGCTTTGCCTTTGACGTTATAACACAAACAAAACTGTAAATGTGACAACTTACAGAGCAGGTTAACTTACATTTTATCATAAATTTGTATGCTAATATGTATTAACCGGCAATGAATCAACTTATTTTACAGTCAAAAATATGGAGTGTTAATTTGCTGTCAATTTAACTGTGAAATATGAATATTTTCACAAACTCAAGTCTGTTTTAGCAAGAAATGTGTAAAAGCTGCATCAAATACTGTAATAGGAAGGTTTGATATTAAAACTGTCTACTACAATATGGAGCATTTTCCTGCATAGTTTGTAGAAATTGTTTACCATCTGTTTACCATGTTTTGTTTGGTTGTTTGCTCTTTAATTTCTTTACTGATTTTTTTTTTAGAAAGGAAAGAAAAGTGAAGGGTTCCATGTGAACAGCAGTTGAAGGGCTAAAGAGATATCACATGGCAACGATGAATGTCCGGATTTGTACACATGGGGCATTACAGTCCCTCTGCTGACATCATCCAATTATGTGCATTCTCAGTCTGAGGAGTGATGCATTCTTGCAGGATATGAGTTTATTATCATGCAGTAACGAGGAAGCAGGAGAACTGACAGACCCATTAAAAAAACAGAAGCGAAGAAGTTTGCGCAGACTTTGAAAGCAACAGTTGTTAAATAAAACATGGATGGTGTGGGCACCTTTTGCAGCCCCCGCAGAGGCTCTTGTCTGATTATTCTTGTCATAACAAGGTAGGTAAGAGGAGGAGAAGAAGGAGGGGGAGGAAGAAGCATCTTTATGCAAGAATACAGTCTCACTGTGCAATCTCTACGCAGGAGTCTGTGAAGGAGATACAGTATGTACAGAAGAGTCCAGACCCTGCTTCCTCCCTCCCTCCCTCCCTCCCTGTCGGCTTCACTCCTCTCACTCTATTTCATTCCACATTTATCCATGATGGTGCCAACATTAGCAGATGACTTGTTAACTAAACTTCATATTTTGGCCAAGAGGGACAAGGGTGAAGCAGTGGTGTTTAAATTAATAAGAGTTAGAAAAGATTTAAGAGAATGTGGAATTTGAATCCTTAACTGATGAAACCTAAGCTAATATGATGGAGAATGGCTGTCTGTGTGAAAGAGGAAGATGCTTTTTATCCCGGGCTGACGGAAACTTAAATAATGCTGAATTGATGCTCTTAATAGCAATGTAAGCTTTTCCAAACACATTTTTGATGCATTAAAGTACTCCTTCCCACAGTTAATACAGAAAAATATCTGCTATCCATTAAATGCACCAACGTGTTCAGTATTGATCTGAAGAGGTTCAAGCTGAGTTCAGATAAACAAACACCTTATCAGGTGCTATGTCAATGCTGCAACTAACAGCAACAGTTTAAGTGGATTGCCTTGAAATATTTATTTCCTTACCAAACAAACCATGGAGGGAGATCATGACTGTAGAGAGGACTTCACAGATATCACTGTCCTCCTGCATTAATTGGATTCATTAACACATCTACAGCTTGGAATCAGCTGATTTACAGATACATTTCACAGGACTATTTGGGTGTCTGTGGTGATCATTTCCAGTGCATCCCTGACCTTCATAAACATCTTACTGCCTTTCAGCATTTTAATCGAGAAAAAAAATTACATCAGAAAAAAAGGAGGCAAACATGAGGAAGATCCTCAAGCACTATGCTTAAAATGCATATCAATGTTTCCTTCTATTTTTCAAGGCCCAACCTATTTCATGCCATTAGCCTTAAGCAGTCTTCACGATGGAAGCTCAGTGGTTTGTTCTCCCAGATATTTTTCTCCCCTCTGTGACACTGTGCAAGTTTAAGAAGCATGCACATGAAAAGGTAAGTTCTAACACCATGAATAATGCAAATTGTTTGCCAAAGATTCTGAAAAGTGGTAGATATTATATTCACATAACTCTCTCACATAAGTCCTGGATAACTGGAGGCTTGAGCAACGTAAAATGCATAGACATCAAATATGATATTCACAAAGTCTAATGATGTGGAGAATCCACAAACAATCAATACTTTCCCCTGATGAACAGATATAGCCATATTTGATCATTTTCTGGATTCTGCATTAAAAATCATATTGATGAAGGAGATACTAAATTATAGAGTAGTGGTTAAGCTGAGAGGTCCAGACTAGGGAGATGGTGGCTTTGTGCCAGAGAAGCCAGCTCTCTTTTATGGCAACACACTTAAACCTCATTAAAATGGCTTTAAAAGATCCTCTCACTACAAACTCCATTCTGGGTTAATTAAACTGATTTGTGAAATCAAACATGGAACATAAAAAGGACAAAACATGAATAAACTGACAGCTATTTCATCACATTTTACACTGCCACAAGCAGTTAATGTTCAAATACTTTCTTTTTACTTTACTTGTAAAGATCTATTTCTGCGTAGGTTCTTTTCTAAAGTATTAATGCACAAATCCCAGAGATTCATGTGCAGGAACTGACTGATAAATGCATGTAAGTGTGCAGAACATTACATTGTATATTCAGGTATAAACTCTTGGCAGTGCTCCAAAAAGAACATTTAAATAAAATGTGTATGTGTGCATGCTGTGCATCTGCTAGATGCAATAAATCATATGAAAGGTGGGTGGAGTGTATCAGAATATGAAGTAAAACACTGACAAAAACGACAACAATAGGTTACTGCTGCCATTGTCGTATTAGCAATATAGTTACCCTCTCGAGTGTTGCCATGTTTAATAATGTTTAAATTGTGTAAACTTGGAAGTTCTCAAGAAATATATTCTGGTATCACCCATGAGTCAGCTGTTATCTTCTGCTTGGTGGATACTTTTTAATCTTCTCAGTCCTGTTAAAACATGCATCATGAGCTTTAAGTGTTTCACTGAGCTGGTCCGGTGTTGAGAAACAGCACAGCAGCATTTCCTCAAAGCAGACATTTTAATTTGTTCAACACAGGTGCAGCTAATAACATAAATAATGGCAGCATTATGCTTCAGTGTTGGGATCCATTGTGTTCACTGAAGTAGTCTACTGGGAAACGTCAATGGAAGGGAACCATCATTAAAGTCATCTGTTTTCCTGCTATAATAAAAAGGTCTATACCTGGATGCATAGAAAAAACACACCTAAACAGAATGCAGTCATTATTAATGCTATTAGCTACACATTAGTTCAACAAGTTAAAAGGCTCCATCTTGCGGTCGGCACAGTGGATGGCGGGTGCGACGCATATGTGTTTGTTAGTTTCAGACTGACGCAGTTGTTACATTCCCGCCCTGCGCCCACGTTGTCTTAATAGCAAATGCACTTGCCCAGGTGTGTGTGCCCATAAGCGTGTTGGTTTCAAATCAAACAGATCTTTCGATCTGTGGATGACTGCTCTACCCCTGAGCCACAGCCTACACAATACATTAAAGCTGCAAGTATAATACAATGAATCAATAAATCTATTCTATCTACAGTATTCTACTTTGACAGTTATTACGCACCAAATTCATTGTCTTTTGCTGTAAAAATAGGAAATTATGTGAGTCATGTGACTTTGTAAATCTGATGGCAACATTCAAAAGAGAGAAAAATGTTTGTCCAACAGTTTTTTATACCTAATGTTTTGGTTTTCTGAGATGTCTCATCACCGCCCACAACTCTTTTTCATGTTTTCCAGTCATGAGGAGCTCCTCCATTATATATGTGCATTGCATTTTGGGACAATAGTGTCCATTCAAAGCACTCTCAAAAATCATTTAGTATGCATGCTGACATTTTTGAGTAGTACTTAATTTTGTCATTTTCACAGTGTGAATATACCACATCCTAAGGACAACATTAGAATTAGTATGCAGAGTGGGATGGTGATACAGCTCATCAGAAAAGTAGTCTAAAGACTAGACTCCACTACAATGGCCCTGGACTGGTAATTTGAGTACACTCCATATTTAGGACTTGATTATGTTAAACAAAAGATTACCTTTGATTAGTCAAAAGTGTGATGTTGAAAATATGTTACCTGCATGGAGTTGGGACGATCAGCGAAGGGCACAGGCTCAGTGAAGAACTCTGTGTTGTGGTCCAGCCGTCCATGACCTCCATACAGAGCCTCATCTGTATCCAGCTTGATTTTGTATCTGGCAAAAATGGAGGTTAAGGCGCAATGACAGTGGGAAACAAGATTATACGATCTAAGACAAAAAAGAAGCACAAGAGAAGGTTTTAGCAGCAGTGCTTTTGGTGTGCAGACTTGGTTTAGCAGGGCTCAGCTGGTTTATACTCATTGAAATCCTCACATCCATCAGCATTCATCTCCCCCTCACAGCACTGCAAAGTGACAGTGCGGAGCCCTAACAGACAAAGGGAACGCTGCCTGAAATTAACATAAATACAAAAGTGATTCAACCACGGCTCAACCATCCAGCCTGCCTGTCTAATTTATCTAATTCACTGCATAAATAATGAATTCAATCAAAAAAAGTGATCCAAATGAGTGATAACAAATACAGTGCCTACATAAAGTATTTTCTCTCAGAAATGCTTGAGGTTTATTCCTTTGCAACTTTGAATCACATTTTAATTTTTTTGAGGATATCACTAAAATAACTAATATAACACAAAAAAGAAAAGACTGCTCAAGCATTCATCACTATTGATATTTAGTTAAAGATATAGCCCTGGATCTATGTGGTTAACATCCTATATAAATACTGCATATACTGTCAAAACTGTATGTTGCTCATGCACATGATTTTTTTTTTTACATGAAAGTCCTTATCAGTTGAAAGACACTGCATGCTTCTTTACTCCACAGAGAGAATGGTAGTAGTAGAAACAGTAGTATGTGTGCTGTTTGTGTGGGTGGAGGTGGAGGGGTAAGGGACTTTTTCCTCATTCTTTTTGTGCAATGTCTCTGCTGTGTTCCATAAAAGGGTACCACAGTTTCATGAAATATGTGTGCTCCTGAAGAGAAACCAAGATGGAAATACATTACATTAAATATAATATGTAAATCATGCCATATGCTCCAGTGAGGGCTTCAGCATATATTCAGCTGTTACAAAAGTGCATCATCAAATTGATCACATGATGAATTATGCCCTTCAGCTGGGAGAAATTGAGAATACTGTCTCATGTGATATCTAAATTGTTGGGAAACAGTTCCAAAAGTCTGCCTGAGGAAACAATTTAGCTGGCGGACTTAAAAAAAAAAACCTTCCTCCCTTTGTCAGATGGATGGATGGATGGATGTCAGAATCAGTTAGAAGGTAATTATTAATGTCAGAGGAAATATTTAAGACATTTTAAAAGCTGAATTTAAAATGCAAGAAAGTGCACTTTGACAAGCATGTACATAAATATATATTTTCTATTATATTTCTCTGCAGGCAAAAATCTAGCTTGGCTCATGCCTGTCTGAAATGCTTAGTAGTCTACATGAGCACCTCGATGTCCATGTAATATGTAAATACCGTAAACATCTTTGCAATGCATTATTTACTCCTGTCTCTCAGGGAGCTGTGAGGAGTGGTACTGTAACAAACACCAGGATAAAGAAGCAGACATGCAAACAGCAACCCTAATTGGCTGGCTGAATAATCACCTTATATCCCCATAGGCGATACTGTGGAGTTTGAGTGTGATCCTCAAACACTGCCTCATTCTGCCCCAAAGCCGGAAAAATTCCGCTTTTGCTGCCTGCTTGTCTGCTTTGATAGTGATGATTAAAAAGAAGTGCTGCTCTGTGCATTGTTTCTGCTGAGGAGGAGGATCCCCTCCTCCACACCTCCTCTGCTCTCGCTTGCCATGGTGTTTTATTGACAGAACAAACTCATTTCGCAATGGAGGTTTTACAATAATTATCAGAGGAATATGGAAATATTCTTTCAGGGGTGACAATGCTTCAGGGAAACCAATAATCTATGTGCGAGAAATAAGTCTTGTACTACAGAAAATAAATATCTTTACATGAACATGAACTAATTCTAAGTCTAACTGTTAATATTTACAAATAAAATGTTTTTATAATTGATTTGATGTGCTAATAACACTACAACACTTCATAAAACTATATATATACAGATTATAAAATCAAACTTTGTATTGTGGACCATATGGGAAATTCTAAAAACAAGTATAAATGTTCCACATGTTGAGACAGGTTGATGTATGGTATTTAACACCCTTTTTACTGTACTGTACTGTCCATTAATACCACGTGATACTTATAATTTTATTTTATTAAATGATCAGAGCACTTAATCTACCACTGCCAATATTTGCATTTTCACATATAGAAAATAAGGCACAATGGAGGCCCGATGCGTGTTTGCCTACAGTAGGGCGGCCAAATCGCTTAATCCACTCTCTTGTTGTGCATTTCCAGTCCCATGGATAGCATGTGCATGGTGCGCGCTGGAAATGAGGCATAGTTACAGTAATTCAGAGCTCCCTGGCAAACTTCTCTACAAGGAAGTGAGAACCAGCACAAATTGGTAGTTGGAAGCTTTGAGCGATTAAGTCTTTGTTAGTGGCTACAGACGGCTGCAACAAGAGCTTGTAGTTCAGCTGTAAAGTATTGTAATCAATACAACCTTTGTGAATGAAGGGGAAGATTTAAGAACACAATCAATTTTGCCCAATGAGTAGAAAGAAAAGAAAGCAATCTGAAAGCTTGATGATTAGAGTCATTGATGACCTGAAAACAATCTGGCCATGACCATGATTGCAGACCAAGCCACCACTAGGTTTCTCTATCAGCTTGTCATTTTTTTCTGTCTTTATGAAAGTAATAGTACCCTGGCGTGGGTGAACAAGAGCTGAGCGAGATGTGTGTGCACATCTGAAGAATGTGGCATGGCCTTGTAAGCATTCTAAATGCATTTTCAGAGTCGGCTTTTCCATGCTTTCTGCTCAGCCTGTGCAAGTTACATCAGTGGAAGAAATGGTAGAAAGAGCTTCTGTCACAGAGGAATAAGAGATGGTTGAAGCCAACCAGCAGCTGCTCTATGAAACTCATACAACCTGATGTAAAGTGGGACCCTTAAAAACTATTAATCTCAAAATAAAAGGATGTCTGTCAAGAAGAGTAGCAGGAGATGCACGCAAATGCAGGACACAGGTACTATGAACTGAAGAATACTTTCTTTATTTTAGCTTGAGTGCAGGCAAAGAAAATCTGAACTGAACTAAACAACGTAAAACCAAACAGAGCAAACTGAACCAAGCAGAACCAGAACAAAGGATCCAGCAACACTAAACTGAAAACCAGGACTTAAATACAAACTGAAGTAATGAAACAACAAAGAACAGGTGGCAAGACACAAGGGCAGGCTGTGAGTTGATTGGCTGGGGAAGACACAGGGAGCAGGGCAGGGCTAATGAGACTGAATGCAGGGAAAAGTGTGAAGGGAAAGGCAGGCTGAGGGGGAGTATAGGAACGCAAGAGGGAAACACAGGGCAAACAGAAACCAAAAACCCAGAAAACAAGCTAAGTAGGCTCAAGAAAGCTTCGTATGTCAGGGGGCCAAATGCAACCATAACAATAATCTGGTCATTAAATGAACATTCTCAACCAGGAGAAGTATTTCAAATTACACTCAGTGCTGTTGGCTCTTCTAAGGGAGCAGACTGAAATATATCTTCTCTGTCCTTCTCCCATTAAGCCCAACAACACAGACAGACAATGGACAGAACCGTGACCAATGTCCATTACTTTGTAGTATATTAGTAGAGTATTACACTTACAGTACTGCTTCTCATCCTTCAACAAAATTCTGCTCTGCATTATGTTGTTTGGGGAGATTCAGACCAACCTTTGTCATACAAAGTGGCGAACATCCTTTTATTTTTATATTTATTTAAGTTTTTTTATTTCATAAGAATCATATGCTATGCCTTGTTGAATTTGGTGAAATGTGGGTTTTATTTTCATAGTTTTAGGCTTCCTTCCAATTACCAAATGACTTGTTAGACTTGGCAACAAACATAAGCAATTACACCATCAGACATGATTTTAAACCAATCCTCCTAATAACCAAACTAGAGGAACAGAAGAATTATTACCCAAACTCAATTGTAAACATCCATCAAAGTTTACAGACTTTGCACACACACAGCTTTACTCTTGAAATGTCAGTCAATTGTGTCCTCTCTTGTGTCACTCATAGTTAGTGATTGGGAGAAAGATTTTATTAATGAAAGCGGGATGCCAATGATTTTAGATGACTGGTTGACTATCTGCTGGAGTCTTTTTATGGGTTTGACAGTCTGAACCATTGTACCAGACTGTTATGAATAATGTGGAAATGCTTTCAATTATTACAGAGTAAAAACTGAACATGAGGTGTAGTCTCACTCTAAATTTATTGAGCTGTCGGGAGAACGAAGAGTCTTACTATGTGAGTATGTGTTCATGTCCCATATCCAGTTATGGATGGCTAAAGTCAAAAATACATTTTAGATGTGTTGAACTGCAGATTGTCTTTGCAGCTGATACATGCCTATTTTACCTGTACGTGGTAGTGCGTCTTATTTTTATTTGCATGAGACCTACAATTGCTGTGTCATCTGCATACTTGAAGATGTTAAGAGGTCTGTTAAACGCTGTCTGATCGTCTCACTGCTTGTGTATTCTGCCCCATGAGATTTTTGTGGTTATAGTTCATATAATTGAAGGTTAAAACTATAAAAAATAATATCCAAGATGTAATACACAACTCAGAGCCTGAAAAAAAGATATGCTCTGTTTGTTTACACCATTTGAACATGAAAAAAATATTTGGAATCACAGATTAAGCTTTTGGATTTATGAGGAAGATTGTAGATGATATCTAGTGGAGTTAGAGACTAATGGGACCCCACACAGAGAAAAGTAATGCAACTTTGTACATGTGTTTCATCTTACAGCATGCTGCAGAGAGTTGTGATAAATAGATGCATATTTTTTTCATTTTCAGTGACACTATCTGGTCCATTCTAGATAATATCTGAGTAAATTATTGTCAACTATGCACGACAGTTTGTATTTTATTCTAAATTCTACTTAGTTAGTGTCACTGCACGTGTGGTTGAATTATTCCAAACGGCATTCAAGGGACGTCTCAGACAGAAAAGGAGAATGATGACCTGACACAATCTCAACTGCCTATTGGCACAGTGTAAATCAAAGACCAATCTGCCCTGACAGGTACAGCTTTCATGACGGGATCCAACTGGGATTTCAAATACTCTAACCAGGCAGATAAAGCCCACTGCCTGAAGAATGCCTCCACCACAAGTCAGAGAGAAAATAATAAAAAACACTGATGGTTTGAGTGCCTGTCGAAAAGCTGACGTTGACTGCATTTTAATGGCCAATATTTTCGGTGAGGTGCTTCACTACGCTTCCTTTCCTGTTCCTCAAGGAGAAAAAAAAAACACATTCAAAAGAGGACAATAAGAAGCAAAAGAAAAGCTTGTCGAAAAATATGAAGAGGCCAAACAGTCACTGAGCCTCAAACTAAGGACTGGTACAGAGGGATAATGACTATATTGCAGTTGAGTTGTTATTTTTTTATTTATTGGAAAGTTAAGACAACAGACTTTCAGTTTAACATTATACCCCAGACACTAAAACACAGCAGTTATCACGCTGCAATGCGTCTGTACAACATCAACTGTATGTTATTTTCAGTGCTATATTGACAACAATTTTTCCTAGAGTTTCTATGTATAATTAACCAGCACACTGAAGCGTTATGTAGAACTGCAGATGCACTTTCAAATAGTGCTGCTGCTGGTTGACAATCTGTGGTCTTTTTTTTGTGTGTTTGTTTTCTTTTGTTTTACAACTATAATAAAAGTTTTACAAAAAGCACACAAAGAGACCACCTGAAATCCCATCCAGACCAACATGCAATCATACCGCATGTGACAGAGGGCAACAGAAGCTAACTTAATGGGTTTTTTTTGCTGGTGAGGGACACCTTCTGATATAATACGGTTCTTGCTATTTTGCCAACGGAAATGACACTACCTATAGGATCCATTTTCAGTGGTGCACACACCATGGTCAGCTATATCTGGCTATTATTTTCAGATACGAGAGTGGTATGGGTCTCCACAGTGACATCCCTGACCCTCACACAGGTAGAAGAAAGTTTAAGTATATGACAGCTGAGTGTAATGAAAAAGCACTTTTAGACTCTTTGAGCTTGTCTTGTTTACCTCCTCTGCCTCTGAGTGGCACTTTCATCTGTCTTCTCCCCTAATTGGATCCTCTGCACACATTCCCATCGGAGGATCTGCATCTCCTCATACACATGGCGCATTTACCTTACTCACACACGGCACATTTGCCTTTATGTGTTTACTGCTTCTCTGTATAATGACAGCAAGAGCTTTGCCCTCACATTTATTTGCATTTCCTCTCAACCCACCCAGTGTCTGAGGCCTCTCCTTAAACATCAAAAGAAGCACCAGGAGGAAAAGATGCGGTTCCATCCTAAATGAAAATAAACCCCTCAAAAACGGTGTTACAGACACTGTGCAGCAAGGCTATTAGTGCCGTACCCAAGTTTCACCCCATCAAGGCAGAGCTGAAAACACAAGGCAGAACGTACAATTACTGCACATCAAACAAGCTTACAATTAATGCATGATATTAAGAGATTAGGGGGTTTCTGTTGTTTTTTTTAATCATCAAATAAACATGATTATTGTTTCTCCTATGCTTCCCACATTTAATAACATGTTTTTGTCTTCATCTTTTATTGTTGATTGTTAACACTTGGCATAGAGATTAGAAATGTTCTTTTTTTTTCATTGCTTTTATTCACTTTAACAATCATCCTCCCAAGATAGTCATTATAAAATGACATTATCATCGAAACATCTATCCAACAATAATATAATATGATAATTGCCAGATCATGTACAGTAATAACCAGGAAGAATTTAATAAGCTGTATTAAACCAGTGGGAATGTTAATAATATCATCATGCTGATCCTGTATTTTCTTTTCTTTATGATATTATGACATTATGATATGTCTTCAGAATTATCCTAGATTTAGTATTATTTTAGGTCAATTAGCAAGTAGCTTCAACTTTAAATGAAATCAAAAATAAAATGTGTAAAAATCAAAGAAACAACTGCTGTTTAACAACCTCATTGTCAGCCGACTGAATCATAATAATTTGAGACCGAATTGTTCATGCGTAGTGATTTGAACTGCTGGAGTTGTTGTTAGAAAACTAACAAGCTCTGTCTGGTTTCGACTCAACATCGCATTACTTAAGTCATAGCTGAAAAAACAACACAGCTTCGTATCCATCCGGGAAACTGTTGGCATGAGCTACAGTGGGCCCCAGAAGAGAGTGATGTCCGTTATAATAAACACAAATCTGTCAGCTTTCTGTCCCCCCTCACATCCCTGATCATTAAGCCTGCTGTAATCACAACTGTGGGACTCATTAAATTCCTCTGCGCTGCTCGCTGTGAAGACAGACAGCCAATGCAGCTAAAGAGAGTGCTTTCTGAATCACTGGGCTCTGCTATTATTTCTCTCTAATAGCATAACAACACCACCATAAACAGTTGACTCATATTCCTCTCAAACAGTGACTGCTAAAATTATATAACAAAAGTATTAGCCCTGGAGAAAACACTTCCATTAAAATTGCAGGTCTTTACAAGTCACACGCACTTTAAACACATCTGACACTGTCTTTAGATCCCTGATCCAGTTCTCAGCCTGGAAGAATGTACGTCTTCTCAACAGTGATTATTATTTTTTTCAATCCCCTGAAGACTGTACTCACAGTAGAATCATGTCCAGCTTTCAAACTCAGATCAACAATTAGCTGTGAAGATAAGTGAGGTTGTTTGATGACCATTGGACTTCATTGATTGTACACAAAACCATCTGATTGATTAAGAAGCTCTAGTCCACACATTGGAGATTAGCTACTTGTTTCCCTTGATTGTGCCTGATGCTGTATTATGTAAAAAATAACCCATTTTACGCTCTATCACTCCATCATTTGAATTTACTCTGAAGCGAACACACACTGGCCATATCATGCAATGTTTTCTTATTGATCAGACATCAATCAGCCCCTGCTGCACACACTGGACAAGCTGTACAGACATAGAGGATAGTCCAGGTACATGAGCTGAGATGTTTTCATCTGGGTAGAAAGTGTAATAAAAATCCTGCTGTTTTTATTATTTTTTTTGGTAGTTGGCATGCATTGCTAGCAAATAGGACAACAGCATATCATGATGCAGCAGATGCCCTTTATGGATAAGTCTAGTGCCATTCTATATTCTTCTTCTTGCCATCAAAAGAACATCAATGAATTAATCTTACTACTGTCTGTGTAGCTAAAGACTAATATAGCCTCTCTACAAATGCACAATTTAATCCTTTTTGAGTTGCACTTTTTTCAAGATTTACATCTTGAAGACTTACATTTTTTATGAGGAATAAATGGATGTGTCTGAACTGGGGAAGTCATAAAGTACTGAGAAAGCATTGTTGATTTTGGTATTGTCCCGAAGTGATTAGGTTTGTTGACAAAAGGAAAAATGATCTTTTAAAAGTCTATACAGTCATCCCAGCATCCCAGTAAACACCCTAACATCATCATGGTGAATCTTACAGTATGGCTGAACTGATGGGAATGTGGTGATATGTTTTATAGAATCCTTTAAGAAAGTATTGGACAAGTGGAAATTTGTATTAGTTGAAGGTGTTAGATGAAAAGCACAATGACCAAAGTTGCCTGGATTTATCCTCTGGGAGACTGGGACCATCTCTTTTTAACAGACATTTACTCTCTTCCTTGAAATATCTTCAGTAATTTTGTCAAGCTTAAAAGATTAGTCATGTTATGGTATAAAAGAAGCATCTAACAAAGACATCATTACTCTAAGAGGCACTGTGAGTGTGCACTGTGGCGTGACAAAGAAAAAGGGAAAGTCAATGTCTGAAGATTCAAAGAAAACAAACAGTGACGTGACACATGGGGCTAAAAGGATACCTTCCTGGACTTTGTACAGCCACCCTGTAGCCCTGGTAGCTCTTAGTGGGGTGGAAGTTGAAGATAAAGAGCGCATTTGCCCTGTCAAACACAATGACCTTGTCCCCTTCATGCTTGGCGCTGACGTAGGCCTGGAGGGGGAAAAAGGGAGAGAAAAGAAAAGCTAATGAAATATTTCTTCATGAATAATCATTACCTTTTTCATCTTGGATTTAAAGAGTTACAATGGGGAACATTATATCAGTGGACTACACATTTCTAAATAGACAGAGTTACATTCCCACATCAAATTTCAGGTGGCACTCATCAGTAGAAAGCAGTGGCCCGGGGAGGTGCGATGCACACACTGTCAGCTTTAGACAGCTGCACATGATAAAGCCACCACTCTCCTGCAGAGCGAGCTACTATTAACGTGTCATTAGCAGAGATTATCAATGTCACCCAACCCCCTATTTTTAGTGTCTTGTTCCCCAAGCCATTTTCAGGGCAGCATATTCATGGCTGAACGAGAAGATAAGCACCCCTGCAACCGGACCGGCAGAGAGGTTAAGAAAGGAGCTGACAGTCTGGGGTCTTTTACAGAATCTATTTCCACATGAAACGTCAACAAATTTGGTGCATGTATATAATTTGTGACCCGGTTAGCATATAGAGTAAATTCACATTTATACTTGTAAGTAAATAAATAAATGCAATTGTGGTAAACTGATTTGGTGTTAATCAGTAAATTATTCAGATTAAATTAGAAAATGTTTGTTTGTTATTTAAATGATTATTTTTCATGTGCAACAACAAAAATGTCTCCACAAGATGTAAATATCAAGTGTCACTTGATATTAAAGCAATGTCTTCTAGTTTGAGATGAGGTTTGAGAACTTTACAAGCTTCTGTTGCAGTCACTCCCTGCAGCATCACACTGACAAGTTGGCTAGGCAGTGAAAGCACAGTAAATCCCAAGAAGTCCAATGACCTCAATATTAGAAAAGTGTCCTTCATGTTATCAAAACTCTGAAAGTTGAATGTCGCAGAGAGTCTTTATTATGTCAAATTAAGTTGTCATCAATGACCAAAACTATCCCACAGGCAGCTGTAATGGTCCCATCATACACTTTATGTTTGCATGCCACCAGTTATACTGTTACAGAATAAATAGAACAAACTGCATAGTGATGCCACAGTTTGTCTGCTAGTTTGAACTGCTTTAGTTCCATGTTAATACAGCTGGACACCTAAAGTGACGTTATCTCTGCACCAACTGGAGCTTTAGTTCATGCTCAAACTTTGACTTCACAGCTGCACTTCTCTTTAAAGACATTGGAACAAATTATACTTTCAAGAAAGGTCCTTGTGTGTGTCCCTTTCTGTTAGGTTCCCATATAGTAGGACATCATGGAGTACAGCCTACAGCCCCTCTTCTGATTATCATTTTAACGACAAAACGCCCTTGGACCCTCCCATAATGGTGAAGTACTGAAATGAAGTGTGAAATATTCCTGTTTAGCACGGTTACCTTGGTAGTGTAAGTGTAAGTGGTACAAAGGAGTCAGACTCATCTGGTTACTGCAGAATATCTTAGCAATTATCAGTGTTATCTGTGAGTGTGTGAGTGTGAGTGATGTTCTACTTCAAGTCTTTTGGTGATATTGTAGAAATCTCTGAGAGACAAATGCACATTTTCAGCTTTTTTAGAGTGGTATAGGTGCAGGGTCAGCTATAGTCATCAATTCACTTGCATACCTTTGGTTTGGTTTTACATAGCGCTTACTTTGATTCATGTGTCTACTTTGACACCACTTAAACTACCCTACTTCAAAAATATTCATCTCCAACTGGTCTTTAATTACCAGTGGCACACACAGGTTGTCTAACGGCTCTGCATTAATAAATAGATGGATGCTGAGGGAACACTTTAGGGATTGTTATATTTCAAATTGTCGTGGGACTCACTTGAGACAATGTAATTATCATTTTACTCAACAATCTTTTTTTCTCTGTCATTATTTAGTGATGATTTTTTGATTTTTGAAACCCAGACAACAGGCTGTCAAAACCCTTTTTAGATAAATAACAATTAACTATCTGGCAACTTAATATAACACATTTTTTTCACATGTGTGATCAAAGACAAAGTCTGTCATTTTATGATCATAGCAAAAGAAACATGAAAACTAATTATTTGCACCTCCTCTCCAGCCCTCCATAAGACATAAGTAAATAAATACTGCACTTTTTCAGTTTTACTCATGAACACTTCAACAGGGTGAACTCTTGGTGTCAGAGTTATCTACAGTATAATACGGCTTAATGATTGGGCTTCATGCTCCTTACACAAGCTGCCCTGAGTTTTACACATAACATACCTTAGCTAAAATAATAACCTTCACACTGCCATTATATAATCTAAGAGAAAAAATAATGATAATAAACGATTTGGTGTTATATAATATCTTAATGAAAGAACAGTTAGATTATGTCTTATTGGAGCTGTCATCCACTATATGGTTTCACATAAAAATGAATACAGCCTTGTAGCACTGATGCCAAATAAATGCATATTCCCTGCCAGTAGCGTCCTTAGGGATCATTATTCCCTCCTTTGCCTTTAAAGCTGATTCATCCAGTTGTAAAGGTTTGAAAAGGTTCCAGTAAGTCAGAACACACTTCTGACTGATAGACCGATGTGCAGAAATTATCCTGTAGAACCAGACATGTCTCTAATTATGCTCTATTATACATTTACTACTCTACTGCATTTGTCTGTCTGCTGAGGAGGGATACGTAGGTCAGACTGTAATGCAGCAAGGTGAAGTAGCTCTAATCTGAGGGCTGATTCTCTGGGATGTGAGGGAAAGTATTTTTGAATCAGTTACACAGATTTACTTCTAATCCCCATCAATTTAACCACACTCTCCATTTGCATTATCCCATTACTTTGATATTAGCCCCTCAAGAGAATCCCCCCGCCCCCCTACAGGCTTCAATTGTAGGCAAAAAGAGAAGCTGCTGGATGAGAGTGAAACCTGTGATGTCTGTTCACCTTCACAGCAGCTACAGAAAGAAGACACATCTAAAATAAACTCTCTTTATGGTGCATTCATCTCCACTTGCAAAAACTCTCCAATTTGGAAACAACAATTCAACAGTGCCACTTAGATTTCACTTTGTTCTTAAGCAAGACTATGTCAAAACTTGGAATATGGCTGGACTGTGTATGTAACACCAGAGAGTGTAGGAAGTGTGTCGGGCCAGTTTGACACACTGTGTTCCTCAATACCAAGTACGTGAAGTTCAGATTGCGTACTTGCTAGTTCAGACTTAGGAAGTTTGAATCGGTAGTGCAAATTTCCGAGAATGGGAGGACGCAGTACAATAATTCTGCAATTGGAACAGCAGTGTACTTGACTGTAATGTGACAAAATAATCTCAACTCAAAGCTAATAGAACTTTTTTTCTCACCTGAAAAAAAGTATTAAAACTTAATAAAGTGACATGTTAACAGTCCTACAGTAATAATTCAAACAGGTTACTCTTAGTCATCGCTGCCAGTTGGTGCAAAATGGATCCTGGGAAACTTATCTTCAAACACCTTCTGCCAACCAATGGTGTAATTTAATCCCTGTCATTCACACCCCACTATTCTGGCATGGCCAAAAATCATGTTACATAATGCAAGTCATTCATGAATAACAGCTTGAGGTTATAAATATTCCGTATGTGGCAAAAAATGGTGCTGTGACATTACATGCTCATGTGATTTTGTCACTCAGAGTGTCTGAACAAAGCCTATTGTACAGTGAGTGTGTGATGCTCTTACAGGTGGGGCAGCCAGCCAGCCGTACTTGTCTTCAGTACGGTTCATGTCCCGGTCAAAGATGTAGAGCTGATGGTAGCGGAGGTCCTTCTTATCTGCTAAGTAGAACTGCCGCCGGGCATACAGGTAACTGTACCCGTTCCCTTCTCTGGGGAAATCCAGCCACTCAGGATGGCCAAACTCATTCCCTGTAACACAGAGAATGTTATTAGAGAATGTACATAATGAAGGGAAAGGCAGATTTCCTGTAAATTAGCATAGCCTAAAGTACCATGCCGTGCTATATGAGGTCTTGTTCAATTTTTAACAAGACAAAAAAAGACAGACATCAAAGCTACCACAGTCAGCGACAGTCTGTGACCTTCTTATAACCCCAGCAGAGGTTAGTACTTTCCATATTAAAACAGAGCCCCAAAGCTCTCGCAACATTTTCACCAACTGCAGAGTGCCAGCCTTCATGTCACCCAGGAACATGCCTTTTCATGAATATATATATATATATATATATATATATATATATATATATATAAAAAAAGCCAACACAAGTGAAAAGACTGTGCAAATGAATCCCATTGCTTTCATTTGAGTCTCACTTTTTCAACTAATATATGTAAAAATAATTCACCAAGACATATTTATATAATATTTCTCCATAACAGAGAGCATCTTCAAGTCAATCTTGGAAATGAGAAACTGCAGAGAATCATTCACAAGTCAGACATAAAGTAAGCACACCAAGGGAATTCTGAGGGAGATCTGTCTTTATCACACTGTTGATTAATTCATGTTTATTAAAACATTACCTACATTTTCAAAATATTCTGCCACCTAACTATGACCACTACTATTTTATTTTGAATGTAACGACTCCAGGATATTGTTCATCTAATTTTAATTGAAAGGGAAAGCAAGCAAGGGCTAGGGTAAAAACTTCAGACTAGCATCAAAGACAGAGAAAGAGTCCAGATGTAAAGCTGAGTGCATACTGCAGAAGTGTAGGAAACAACAGTCCTGATGGTACTATCCTGTCACGCCGGGAGATGAGATAATGAATCCGTCATTGGATGTCACAACAACATCATAAAACAACAGCCGGGATAATTGAATTCCCTGCAGAGGAAGAAACACTTAGACAAGAGACAGAGGAAGATGCATGACAACAGAATAGAGGCTAGTTGTTTATTTGGTGCTAAGAGCCCCCACCTCCTTTAAAAAAATCTGAGTGATGGTATGAAGTGGAACTGACAGCAGATTCTAATGGAATACATTATGTAGGTGTTAAAGAAGTAGCAAACAATAAGGCCTGGACTGCCAACAGAACAAGCCCACTGCAGCACTTGCCTAGGAATTAGGGCAGCAAAGACATGCTGAGACAGAGAGAGAGAGAGAGAGAGAGAGGAGAGAGAGGAGAGAGGGAAAGAGAGAGGGAGAGCCTTTTCTTGCGACATCTGCATGAATAACAAGCCTCCCACACAGCTGAACTTGAAATGTAAAGGAGAGAATTACACCTCAGACTTGCTCCACTGGCAGTCAAAGGCAGACTGTCTCCCCTTCACTCCACCAAGAAGTATGTGTACATTACACAATTCATTGTGCATCTGAAATTATTGTATTGTTATTTTCCTAAGGAAACAATCTCACCAAGCACAGTTTGTATATTGTATACTGTGTTTAGTGAAGGATTTGTGAAAAAAATCAAACATTGTAAATTTCATGGGATGGCGTTTGGGACTGTATGACTCTTGGGTTAAGTTTCACACCAATCTGTTCTCAGTAACTCTCACAATATTCTCTTTCAAAGAATAAGAAGATAACTGATACCATATGGTACAGTAGTTCAATTTCAGACAGGCTATGTCCTTCAAGCTGCTCTGCTCCACAGGAGACTAACATTTTCTTGCACTGTGTGCTCAACCAATGGGGGCGAGTCTATCCAACCTTTGCGAGTGGGCAGCAGTGGCGCTGCTCCTCATCAACTTTTCTTCATTCCTGTCTCAGTTTGCTCACCAGTGGCCTTCTGCTACTGGCATATAATGTAAGATATGGACTGCCTGGATTTGTCATCAAATTATACGAAGACAGTGGTGGTTTAATTGTTCCCTTCATTGCCCATTGATGAAGCTCCAGTGTAATCACTACACTGTAGTGCAGCCACAGTTTTGTAAGGATCCCCGCCTAGATCCTTGCTAGTGTGCCCTCCCTTAGTAAATAAACACGACTTCACATCTCTTGAGGACTGAAGACTACACCTTCTTGCTTTTCTCATGCTAGGATGATGGTGAGGTGAACTTCCCATGTGTTCTCCAGTCTGTGTCTAAGACCATCAGCGGTAAGCTTTACCTTTAAGACCCTCTTCACTGGGCAAAGGTTTTTTATAGAGGGTATCGCCAAGAACATTTTCATAACTTCAGTGCCCGAAGCAATCTAGGAGTGCATGAAGGCATCATGGCAGGAGTTTCTTATAGATTAAGGTTACCATCTTAGATAAAGGCGTTGGACAGCAAATTAGCTATTTCACCAGGGATGTTACAACCACTGCGTGCTGTATCATGGCCCTACCTACAAGTGACAACTGATAGGTCTGCTGGGCATGACTGTCCTCAAGGAAAAATATGTGGGAGATCTCCTGAGTGCTCTGCTGCCACTAGGAGGTGTCTTAAGTGACAATCTCCCCAACTGCTCAGTGTCTTAAGAGACTGGTGGAAGAAATAACTAAGTTAAAGCAACTTTCTAAGCTGTCTAAATCACCACCCTCCTCTGCTGCACAACTACTGCACAGTTTGAACAAAATTCATGGTGAAATGTTGGGTTTTCTATGTGTCCGAGACCCTCTTATTGATCGATATAATAGGATACATTGCACTCAGGGGTTAAAGTGGGATTTGGCAGGTGGGGAACCCTTAGACCCAGTGTAGCAATACAGCAGGGAAAAATGACTCACCTCAAAATAATTGATTTCTACTGTAAGCTCCCGGTCCACTTATTTTTTTGTGGACAGGCTACATGATCAGTTGACCATCTTTAAAGCACCAATTTCTTGACATATTTTTCTGGATCACACTGATCCAAACAAGGCCCAACCAAAGACATGGACATCAGTGCTGATACCTTGTTGATTTGTAGTTGTGTCCATAGTGACACTATTATATTGTTTATTTCAGAGAATCCTCTCAGCACTGCTAACAGCAAGTAATCTTACTGCTTGTTGCAGTTTGTGCACCCCTTAAGTCACAGCATTTTCTGGATGCTCTTTGAAATCTCTGTCTGACCCCAGAAAAGCTGATGTCAAAAAGGTCATAGAGCTGTCTTATGTCCCCCCCCCCTCCACCCCCCTATAAAACACTGGTAAAGGTGATGACCGTCACAGTATGCTTTTGGCATAAGAACTAAACTAATGTTTAATTTTCAGTCACCATTCATGTGCACATGTTGTCAGTGAATGCTGCATTAAATTTATGGGGGTTGATTGATTTCTGTTTTGAGTCATTTTGCACGGTTAACCAATGGAAGCTTTCACACTCAACAGCTTCAACAGCCTGTCTGTAGTATTGTCCAGGAATGAGTTGTCTTGCCAAAAAACGATCATGTTCAGCATGAGATAATGTTATGTCCCTTTACTGCAACCTTTTAGACAAATCTTTGAGCCTCTCCAGAGCATGAAGCATAAGACCAATGTTCTTTGTGAAGTCATCTGAAGACAGCTTTGTAGCAGATCCCTCACACATGCATCTGTTATTTGAACTCTGTTCAGTATCTTCACTAGCCTTGCACAAATGACAATAAAGAGCACCATGCATTGTCCAAACAGCTCCTATATGATGAAGCCACCCATCTCACCCCTAGGACTCAACCAGTCTTTTATAATCAGGATGTCTACTGTATTTCTGAGGCTGCAGAGCTCAGTCCTCTCAGATTTTAGGGGGACTGGTGATACAGACAATATGATTTATCCATAAAACTCTAACTTTAAATTATTAATTTCAGTGCAGTGCTTGACAGCATCCCCAACAGACAAGCTCCAGTCTGTGGTTTAAACAGTGCCAGCCAATCAGATGTGGAAACTTGCCTTTCAGCCTAAGAGAGACTTTCTCCCCAACATCACCGAAGCTCCATCAGAGCAAAACGCAACCAAACGCTCATTTAGAAAGGCATCATCAAGGCAATGACTTATTAAACAGTTGAAAAGAGCCTCAGTAATGCCTTCTGCATTATGACTTATTAAACAGTTGAAAAGAGCCTCAGTGATGCCTTCTGCATTAGATCAAGTTCCACCAATTCCAAAAAAAGAAGAATTATTAACCAAGCACCTAAAGTACACAACCAGGCAATATTTGTTCTCTCTTATTCTTGTGCCTTAAGTAAATCTAACTCTTTTTCTAATCTCTTTAAGTATTGCAACTGCCTGTTTGTAACTCTGTGAAGATTTGTGTTGAAGTATTTTTTTGTGCAATGATGTCATTTGTTTGGCTTTTGAGATACATTTTGTAGTTTTGCCATTCACAAGAAAAAGAGTGACTTTGTGATCCTTTTCGATGAACACCAAGTGGTGTAGCACTTTTGCATACAGAGAATCCTAACTTATTGCATGAGACAGAAATAAATGGATATATTTGTTAGAAATATTCATATTGAGAAACTCGCAAACAATCTGGCAAATCCTGTTCTGTGTGTGTGCTGCTACTCTGGGCTGTGCTGCATTTCAATTAACCAGCCAACTCCAATAACACAAATCCACTGACTGATTAAAACAATTAATAGATTGTTAAATAACCTTACTTATTGTATGCAAGGTTTACATTTCTTCCAGTTTATTAAATGTCATTTGCTGAGCAGTCATTACCCTTGAACATAATCTATCATCTTACTCCTCTGTCCTCTTTCTTTCATGATTCTCCATCTTTGAGAGTAACATTAATGTTAATGATGCACTTTCTAACTGGAAAATACTCAATTGCCCAATTTGAGGGCACTTTATGCTGTACCACATGAAAATAAGTTACTTAAAATTATTATGTACTGTATGACACTGACAATCACATTTATTTCCTTATTAATCAAAGGTGCCAGAATGCTTTCAGCCCACTTTAACTTCTGAGTGTACTGTTAAAGCCTCCATGTGCTGAGTATGTTTCTAACAATCACAGTCACTTCATGCAGGAAGGGGACAGGTGTCCAGAGGTATGTATGTAATCAGGGTTTGCACTGCCCATGTTTCATTTTAACATCACTTCCTCCATCACTTTTCATGTGTACAACCGAGTACAACACCACTGACAGCTGACAAACTGTCCTAAAGGCCATTATCCCCATTTGTATGATCCATCACGTCTTACCCCTGTTTATAACAAAAGGCTTTTCGTGTGGCTTTTCAAAACAGGTGCAGACATGGTCAGACACGTGTGAAGGCTATCAGACCTAATTAGGTTGAAGCATACTAAGACCTTTAGACCCCTAACCCTGAAAAAGCTACCCTTTGCAACTGTGTTATGTGGAAATGACTCAGGTGCTGAGATGTACAACCCCAGGTAATGGGGGGCATTGTTGCAGGCCAGTGGTGAAACAGGCACAGTGGCAAGACTGCCTCTCAAAGGTTGGGTCTTGACAGGGGCAAAGTGGTGTGTACAGGATTAATAGCAGCTGTTGTGCACAATATCCAAGATGCAGGTGCACAGCAAACCATTTAAAGCTGGCTATGCATTTAAGAAACCAAGTTTCTTTAATGTCTGCAGTTAATCTGGTGTTAATGGATAGTGTGGGGTCTGGCTGTCCCTTTTATTCTGTTTTAAAGGAGGGCTGGGGGATGGGCAAGTGAGTGGCACATCATTACTGGTTGTGTTAGAGGGAAAAGCCTGTGTGAGGTTTAACAACAGTTTTAACAGCAGGGCACATGACAACTCCAGCTGGCAGGAGGAGCCTGGTAACAAGTTATCCTCCATCAGGCAAGTAAGACTTATTTGATGAGGTTTTGTACTGTATGTATCAATGCTCCTGTTTCATTAGGGCTGCCCCATTCTGTTGAATAAGCTCATTCTGGGCATATTTCAGTCTGTGGAACAGGGGAAACGAGTAGCTGTATTGATGGTTGCACTTGTAATCACAGAACCAGAATTACAATGGAAAAATATACAGGACATAATACAATATGACAATCTTCCTTCAAGAAATACTTTTTTTTTTCATTCTACAACTGAAATCACAGTAAGCATGCCACTCTCTGTGTTCAGGTAGCATTCACATGCCACCAGGACATGTCATGTGGAAGCAATGGTATTGAAGAATACTGTCAATCGCTGTGCTAGAGGCTTCACCCTTTAAGGAGCACCTTTAGGAATAAGCTCCATGATTACCTCAAGGATATCATTTTTCAGGAGAGAGAAAAAGAAATCTAAATACAGATTTCACTTTCACTGCATCAATATGTGATGTTCAATGCATCAACATCAACAGTACTTTTGAGTTCCTAAATTTCCCAGAATGACTTTGGACATCCCCTAAGGAAATGGGCTCTGTGTTGCCTTGTGTTGCATACAGTGTGTGTAGGTGGTTAGAGTGATAGAAACCACAGTAGCATTGCACATTTTCTGGCAAAGAAAAAAGGGAGAAATGGATCAATGTAACAGTGTGTAATGCACTGTTGACAAACCATCAAAAAGGTTGTTGTACTTACTACAACTACTACTACTGCCAATAATAATAATACCTATTTATTTATGTAGCACTGATAAAAAAACAGCAGTTACAAAGTGCTTTACAGGGCAAACATGCCACTGACAACAGATCTATAAAGATATGAGCTACAAGTACAGCTACATTACACAAATATTCAACCATGCGCAAAGTTATATATACTAATCATGTTTTGAGCATGTAGAGCATCCACTCTGAAAAAAGGGACATAATTAGTATTCACAAAGATGTCAGTGTGCATACTGAATCTATTTGATTTATAGTTGTACTGTTTATGGACTTTATTGTCCCAAAATGTAATGCACGGTAGAAATTGAGGAGCTATTAGCAGCTGCAATAAAATCCACTGCTGCTAATTTACTAGTAAACAAATTGTGGAAGCTAGATGAAAAGGCTTTGGTAGGATCTCAAGAAAAAAAAAAAGTATGAAATTTGCAGAAAACATTTTGCTTTCTCTCTGTGAAGTTTAACTGTCAGCAGTTTTTAAAAGTTTGATTGACATCTGCCAGCTGTCTGTCCTTTTATCCCTTCTTATCAGTACAGAATGGGAAGATATATTGATTTATTGAATACTAACTGTGAATCCAGGCTGATCTACAGTTGGTGGCATGGTGATGCAGTAGTTATTACTGTTGTTTGGCCAGCTGAGCTCTTTCTGTGTGGAGGTTGTCCTCAGCCCTCAGAAACCTCCATGATGCATTGTACCGCTGCAGGCCAGAGTGAAGCCATTGCTTTCACTGCACCTTTTCATGTGTTTATGTGACAAATACTTTACAGGTGAAAACGTTTCCTTTGGTCAATGTTCACTTCCACGGTGATCACAGATATTGATCATAGATATGTAATAACAATTGTACATAATTCATTTGCTGTTTACAATAATTTCTTCTAATTATACAGCAGTACAATACATGTCATTTCAGTTGCTGTTCCTAATATTTCATCATTATTAAATACAAATTAAAGGGTGAACTATTGCTCATGACCACCTATTGCTATTTGTGCGTGTGTTTTGTGACCACCAGGGGAAATATATTTTGACTTCAAGCGCCGGTAAGCACAGCATCACTTGCTGTCAGTCAATGAAATTAATGTTGTTTTCATTTTACCCCACAGGCCCATGCAGCACTGATGAAGCAGAATAGGTCACCGAAACTGTCCAATGAATAAGTTACCTGTTAGTCCACGTGACTTTAGTTTATGACTCTTGGTTTGTTTGTAATAAGTCAGCATGAACCCTTAATGGCCTAGAACCAAAAGGCAACAATGGATCTTTTTTTTTTCTTTGGCTCAAACTGAAAGAACTGAACTACAGATGAGAACACAGTCAGGGCAAAATAATGAGCATATAAAGAAGCTGTTACTCCATGCTGCACTCGAAATATTTCAACACAGTGTCAAATCTTCTACCGGCCTACACTTGCCCTGCACAAATAGGACCGCCAGCAAACAACAAAATGTACCCAAAATTGCAAAGTAACAGTTACTTAACAGTGTGAAAAGGTTTACTGTAAGTGGACTTTTTCCATTAATGAGCAGGCATCATTATGCTATTCTTTATCACCCACTTGCTCTATGAGTGTGTGTGTGTGTGTGTGTGTGTGTGTGTGTGTGTGTGTGTGTGTGTGTGATGTACGAGGCTAACAAGGGTTAGAGCAAAAACCCCAAACAAAAACAACAATCTCTGCCCTAGATGGCTAACTTAGATGCAGGCCTGTACTTTCATAAAAGCTTCAAAAGAGTTACACTTCATTAACGGTGTTAAGTGCACCAGCCTCTTTAACTTGTATTTACTATCAGTTTTCCAGTATTATTATTTTATAAAGACTAGTGGAGATGATTGATTCCCTGTGCAGGTTGATTCAGTGCCCCGTGGAGGCCTTTGACTTTTCCTTTCATTTCAGTTTTAAATAAATACATTGGACACACCTCCATGAGATAATCATTTCTCTCTCCTCTTGGATAATACAGCAACGTTCCTCCCTTATGCCTGCATTAATCACTGTGATAATCACCTTCCTCTGCTTCCTCACAGCTGAAATAAACCAGATAGCATATTCTGTGCAATGATGATGGATTCCTACCATGATATACACATAAATAAATAAATCAATTGTGTCTCATAATATACCTAGGGCTCTGTGATCCAAAATATACTGCAAGGGGTTCTCGGATAAAATATACAAGTGATGTTTTTTGTGGAGATCATTAAAGGATAATTCCAGTTAACAAATTGGATGTTTTTTATTTGTTTTTTTTTGTTGTGAGTTTTAGGAACACAACAGCATTGCCACAACAAAGTCAGACCAAAAAAAAGGAACCATGGACCATCAGACAGGTTGTAACAACTAGGCCAGATGATCTCAATTAACTCAGTTAGAAGTAAAATTGAAAGTGAGCACACCTGATGAAATTCGCCTTCTGGTGTTCCTGAAATATCGCATTCATGAGAACTGGATATACATGAAGTCCCACTTTTGACTTTTGACCAAAAAGTAATTAGTTCATCCTTGAGTCCAAGTGGATGCTTGTGCCAAATTTAAAGAAATTCCCTCAAGCTGTTCTACAGATATTGCATTCACTAGAATAGAACAAACGTATGTATGGACAGATGGACAACCCAAAAACATAATGCCACCAGTACTTTATGCCCCTGTGGTGTGACCAGCACAGAGGCATATAAAAAAAAGTCAGAGTTGCTAATTAAAATGAAAAATCATTGGAAAGTCTAGAGTTTACAATTTAGGGTGTAGTTTAAAAAAGCCTGTCCTATCATTGGATTGCTCATGTTCCAGATTTTTAGCAATCTCAACAATCTAAAAGTTTGTTGAATAATCTTCATGCGTGAATTTAGGCTGCTTTCAATAATGATATGATTAATTCAGGGCAACCATGTTTACACAAGGTTATGTCAGACAGCTTTTCAGCTGGCACGTCCCATTACTCCTCTACGCAGCCCTGCATGAGATAAGGGCCTGACAGTGACACAGTCCCCTCAGTAATTAGCAGCACAAGAAGGAGCCAAGGATCAATGTGTTTTCCATTGGACGGATTCTAGTAAAGGAAGATCAATGAGGGAATCAGAGAGGATTGGAAGGCGAGAGTCACAGAAGGTTTTAGATGCAATGCCAAAAAAAAAAGAAAAAAAAAAAAAGCTTCAGACATGATGCAATGATTATTTGCACTTGCTAGATTGATTTCTTGTTGCAGTGTTAACGTACACTCCCACTCCCAGTTTGCACATTAAATAAGTGTTACTGGTCCAACAGCAGAGGAGGGATTGGCACATTCATCCAAAACCACCAGCCTGAAAGCCCAGTTATTGTAGCTCTCAGTGAGATTATCTGTTTGAAATGTGTGGGGAGGAAGCGCTGGTTTTCAATTCACCATCCAAGGCTGCAGTATAATGGTTGCCTGTTGCATTGTAGCATTTCATGAATACTGAGTGCAGAGAGAAGTTTTTAGCTCAATAATTTAGACTGTAAATCTGCAAGGTTATCTCGAGTCTCTGTGAGCCTGAAAGTCAGGAAGTGCGAGTGCTTCCATTCTGTCCCTGCTGATGTAATGATAAAACCACTGAGGCGTTTCATTACTGCCACGCCACTTGGTGCTTTAATGTCATTGACACTCCAACATCCTTTACAGTATCCATCTCTCAGCATCTCAAATACGGATGTTCCCTCTGTCCTTTTGCTGTGCAGTGTTTGCCATTGGTCATGAGTAAATAAATGGGTTTTTCTAAGCTCGGCACTTCAAATTGATTTGCTTGCTCAAACAATTTACTCTTGCTCAGCACTGGCTAAATGAGTCGGCCGTCATTGATCCATTAACACGGCATGTCATCTCGGATTTACTTGATTTTCTTTTTTTTTTCTCCTTTCTCTTTTTTAAGCATTTGCCTAATGCTCACCGAGTGGCCCGAACTTTGGAAAGTTCTTGGTGTCGAACTTTTTTGCACTCTGTCTTTGTAGATTTTTTTTTCAGTCCCCTGATTTTGTGTTCTTAAGAAAAGTTTTAGATTTCATACATTATTACTGTTATCAAAAAGATGATGACACTATTCTTTTGGTGTGGCAGACAGCAGTTCTCAAAAGAGAACAATATTCCTTTCTTTGCCGCCTTAATATTAGTCTGCTTTCTATATCTCTGCTCTTCAAACCGCTCAGCACTGCTTGACATAAATGAAAAATTAAAGTTTGAATTTTGAGCAATTCTGCTGAAGCTGATTTGATGAAAATAAAACACAATTAGCCTTTTTTTTTGAAAAGGGACATCTCATTTTACTGTATTTGACTACTTTTCCTGTTCCCTGTTAATACCACAGAGTAGTTTTCCTTTCCCTAAATTTATGATGCAACATATGAATGAAAACTGATGAATTAATTGATGCATTGAAGATTTACACAAAAGTCACTACTGCCCCATTGAATTTCCTAACTATTTACAATAAAGAGCATATAAGTCATCATAAATATTTGGAAGGAATCGAAATAACAGAGGGAGTGGGAAAAGTCATGTGTCATAGAATAACAAGTAAGTTCCAAAGTAAAATTGGATTTGGCAATGGCAACATAAGGTGTCCAGTTCAGGTGTTCCATGTTTTTAAATGTAAATTCATTAAAAATTGTTAATATGTTGACACACATCTATACAACAGTGCATTTATGGAATTTATGATAATATATGTGATTTGTGATATAAGGATTGATGGTGAATGGGCAAATCCTCTTATCTTTTTTTTTCACAAAATATGATTTATTGCCTTAATAATATCATTGTCAAATTGACAGTTACATTTTTTCTTTTTTTTTCATCAGTTCCTACTGCACTGATTGTTTAAGAGTAAATGTATAAATCGACAGGAGACAAAGCACTGAGCACAACAGAGTGTCCCTTTTAGCAATACTTTAGCAAGAGAACTGAATGTAATTACTATCAAATGTCCTTCAACGCCCACATGAGGTCAATTCCCTGACACCCTGTTCATTATGAGCTGCCCTGTTATGGCTGTCCATCGAGAACAGCTGCTTTGTTTGTGCCCCCCCCCCCTCCATCACACACACACACACACACACACACACACACACCCCTATCCAGGCAGAAATTCAGAAGACGTTTTATTTTGTTCCTCATTTAAGATTGTAAACTGTTGTGAGCACAGACATATACTTATTCATTGGACCCAGAGTTTGACTGGATCACCTAGTCACCAGGTGGAGCTAAAATGCTGTGGAAGTGTACGATGTATTTACATTAAGCAAGGAAATACATTCCCTTCAACCAAGGTCAGCTTCTAACATCATTAATTATCACTTTATTATCTTTACCAGCAGGCCTTGAGAGAGCCTTGCCATAGCTAAGATGATGTGTTGAAAGTGAGGAGCATCTCAACAGTGACTGAGAATTAGATCCATTAAAAAAAAGAGACTATCTGATCTTAGACATCTTTTGTCCTGTATTTCACAATCAGCTCTGGAAAGTGAGTATTAACCAATGTGAACCCCACTTCAAAAGGTTCCTTTTATGCTTATCTTAAGCTATGATTCATTGGTGGCAAGCTACTTCAGAGATATATCTATGAAAGAAATCGAACAAATCTAATAACTGAGCACTTTTCCCCAAATGGAAAAAAAAGAAACATTAACAAGGGCTACATTAAGCTATTTTACGTGTTAATGAATCAAGATTTCAAAAAGGTACAAGCTTTTTCTGGTCTTACCTTGAAGTAAAAAAAAACCCTCATATATACACTATGACATAATGATATGTCCAAAACTAAATGACATAATAGCAGAAAACATAACATCCTTAACAGAAATGCAAACAAAGAAAGGATAGTCTTATCAATTAAATATGTATACTGCTGTCTGTGATCTATGGAGGACATGGATGCACAGGCCATTAAATGTGTGTTTATATTTATTGGGTAAATACTTAAAGATTGTTGTGTCTGCCTGAAGGGAGAATCTCAAATTCGAGAAGAATACAGTGCATGAGAGGGATCTGAAATTATTCCCCTCCCCCATTTTAATAAAAAAAGAGGCAAACAGAAGGACGCTGCTTCATACTCATGACCTCCATCGCCTCCTGACTGTTCAGCATTTCAATGACAGTGGAGCCACACAGACATGAGGTTGGATTATATACAGCAATATGATCTGATCGTGTGATTGTAGGAGATAAGATATGCTTCTGTGACCGCAAATAGCAATATGACATGTAATATGATGCGATCTGATATGTTGTGTCATATGTCATATAGTACACGATGTAAAGCTAAATTGACTATTGGATTGTGAGTTCAACATTGTTTTGCAAATTTAATGCCAGAGTTTCGAGTTTGAATGCGTGCAGATAAATTCAGCTGCGCAAAATATATGCACAGTATATTATAGCTGCAACTTTCTTTTTTTTTTTTTGGTGAATAATTAATTAGATATATTAGATTTTAATATAATATTGGAGAACAAAAAGCATTTGAGTGGCTAGAAACAAAGAATGTTTGGCATTTTTGTTGGTCAAGTGATTTGAATGATCATATTTTTCTGTAAATGGATGGGGCGTAATTTCCACTGGGGACAGGGGGGACATCCCCTTTATTGCATTTTAACAAATAGAATAAAGCTTTTACACTTCACACAAGAGACTTCTAGAGGCCTCTCTGTATTAATCCAGTCCAGATTAATTTTACCAGTCTTTACTTTCTGCAAGAATATATTATTATGACCAACTTAAATATTTCCTGGATTTTTTTTATCACCATAGTCCCAAAATGTAAAATATTTTTATGGCAGAGGACCCCCCAGATCCCTTGTTTTATGCCCCCCACACTTCTCAAACCAAAGTTACACCCTTGGTCAATGGACTAATCATTTGAGCATTAAATGAGAGACTTACCAAAAGGTAGGATCCTATTGATCTGTAGACAACAAGACTAATACAGTATTACTCACTGACTACTTAACATTATTCATTGTAATATAGAGTATAATTTATATATAAGTGGATTGTCAGATTTTCTGTGTGCTACCATGATCACTCACCAATGAAGTTGAGGTAACCCTCTCCACCCAGGCCATGAGTGATGAGGCGGATCATCTTATGGAGCTGCAAGCCGCGGTCAATAACGGCTGTCATGGGAATCATGGAGCTCATGTTGGTGTACATCTCCTTGTCCATCAGCCAGAAGGCCAGAGTCTTATCCCCAACCAGAGCCTGGAAAGGCAGGTCATGTTCTGTTATCCACAATGCGGGGTAATGCAGACTCTACTGATGCTGTAGTAGGATCATATAGAAAATAACCTACCTGGTCATGACTTTCTGCATAGGCTATGCTTTTCTCTGCGTAACGCCTGTTGATCAGTGTGTGGACAATATTGCCCATGTCCCACTCCTCATCCTTTTTCTCCTTTAGGATCTACACAATGACAGAGAAAGCTTATTGAAAAAAGAGTATGATAGATGTACAGCTAAGAGATCCATTCAGGGTCTGACTGATGTCTAAAGCTCAGTATTTCTGTTCTGGCAGTCTTTCTACCTTTCTTAAGTTTTCTCTGGGTTACACTTCTTTCTCAGATCAATCTCTGTTTTGACATCTCTATATCCGCACTGTGAGTTATGTCTACCTTTGAATGGCGGTAATGGAGTTTTTAATAACTTCACCACAGACCATGGGTAGTAAGGCATCAGCTCTCCCCACCTGAGATGGGCAAGGTCAAAGCCTCTCATCCAAACGGAGGGATTCGACAATAAATCCAACCATGGAATCAATGCCCTGCCTCTGGCCTGCCTACATGCACACTTCCTGCCAGGGAGTCATTTTCAGAGGTCAGAAGGAAACAGAGGGTCACCAAAAGCACATCTGCCCACACAGTGCTGCTACTGTATATGGTCACGAGGGCTGCTCCTGATCACACAGTTACACAAGCAAGCGAGAGCACAGGGCAACATAAACCATGTGCACAGCTGTGGACAAAGGCATCATTTAAAGGTGACCTATTATGCTTTTCATATTTTCAGTCATAAATATAATGTTACAGTGTTGGTTGTTCATATTAAACATGGCCAAATAATGTGGTAAACATGTATGTAGAAGTAATACCTGCTCTGAACACTCCCAACTCTCACACTCCAGAGTTATGGAAGTCCTGAGAGGTTAGTAAGATTTTTGTTTTTTTCTAGAGACCATCTCTAAGTCAGATCTGAAAAATGTTCTCTCTTGTGTTTATGAATCAAAAACAGGTGAAAAGGATAATCTTTCTAAGTTCATTTTTTTCCATCATCAGGTGAAAAATTATCACTTGCCTTCAAGGCTTCTATAAGCTTGGGCTGAAGAGGGGGTGCTTAAAGAGACAGGAGCTAAGACTGCCTTCGAAGAGACAGAGGCTTAACTGAGGGGCTGCACAAATAGCCAGTATTAAGATAAATATGTTTGTTGAATTGTAAATCATGCAAAACTACTCTAGGAGAGTACTCTGATAAAATATAGAAATGGAAATGAGCATAATAGATCTCCTTTAATAAACTACATAGAAGCTAGAAAGCTAGAAGCTATCAATATCAATCCTGAATGAAACAAACAAACAAAAAAAAAAAACCCTGCACTTACGCCCTACAAGAACCCTTGGTAATAGACATGCAGCCTGTCTGACTGGTGGGGGAGTCAGCAAGTCCATCTCAGTGACAGGCTTAAGTCTGCTCAGTGGAATTGACCGTGACAGCTGATTGACATGTCAGGAAACCTTTATATTACTCTACAGAGCCATAATCCTCTGAGTAAAGAGAATAAATTGTGCCGATCAATATGTCTGAGATGAACTGGCTGCTCCACCTAAATAGAGGCTACCCCACTCTATATATCACCATCTGTTCACATTCACTCTTCTTCACCTTAGCCTTGTGTGGCCATATTTGTCATTGCCAATGCCGCTAGAAAACCTCAGCAAGGCACTTATCATCTGCATGTTCATCTACAAATTCTCAGACCTTTTAACTCACTGTGAGTTCAGTATGCTGTGTCAGACCCTCAAACCGAGCTCAACTATTCTATGGTTTGAACTAATCGGGGCCCTGCTGCCTCAGAAGCTTACACTGTGAAAACAAAACTAAAAAAACATCAATATAATTTATATAACCACTTTTTAAATTACAAGTCAACAAGCAGCCTTTGACAAAGATTGCATTTTTCCTATCCCAGCCAGGTTTCTTCCAGTGTACAAGAATTTAATGTAAACAGATTTCAAAACACCTAACACTGTCTCAGAACTGTTCATAGTTCAATTTATTTACTTGTGATTTTGAGTGTTAACTTTAAAAAAATGTTATTGTGTTTTCATTTGTCATATCGAAATGTTCTAGATACTATAGCTTAGTTTAGTATCATTTATCACTGTTAAAGTTCATTAAGCCTTACCTATTCAGGTAAGGCTTACCAGACCAGATTACATATACACAGGATCACAATAAGATGGTTAAGTCATGTGACAATCATAAAACAATCATCACACATGTACAAAAACAAATCATATATAAATAATATAATCAAAATAATAAACAAACAATATGAAGCAGGTAAAATATTAAAGTGAGTGTCTCCAACTTCAAGCAGTGTTGCTGTTCATTCCAGTAGTATAGTGCATAGTACCAATCTTCCCCAGTTTGTATGAAAAACGTCTAAATCCGATGTTTAATATATTTACAACTAAGATAGGAAAGCCTTCTAAATGAACACACAGATATGTGCATGTGGTCTTGTGTATGATTTCAATGGCACTGTGTACTAGATAACATGCCTTGACTTAAGGGCCATGGCATACATGATATCTCCATAATCCTGTCTACAGTGGGTTGGATGGTAATTTGAAGGCTTAATCTGAAACCAACAGTAACAACAGTGTGAACTCTATGCAACAGTTATGACTTGAAACACAAACCACAGACAGCAGCTTATTAGACAAAATGTTGTAATCAGCAGATACTACGGATAGTGTGGCATGATGATGCTTTTTACCTACTGAGTCGATAATGTCATCCACAACAGCAGTTCCAGCAGTTATTGTACTGTGAACCTGTCTAAAGCCTGACTGCTGAGGCTGGATTACATTATTATCCACCAGGAGAACATGTACTTGTGATTTTGGACGGATGGGACAGCTTGGATATAGGTTGATAGTTGTGTTACCACCTTTATGCAATGGAAGCTGATTTCCATGAGGTTATTAGGAGAATTATCCTCAACAGAGAGACTTTCCTGTGTTTAAATGTTGAGTAAAAAAACATGCTACTATGGTTGAAGTTGGGTTTTTGTGAGCATTTTGTGAGTCATTATGCAATGAAATGGTTATCAAAAGCTTCAATTATGTCACTTTTATTAGCACTGGGCTTGTTTTCACCTTTAATTATTGGTAGGAGCAGTGTGGGGGATGAGTTCTTTTACAAATTTCTAGAATGTGGTTCCATTACTGCAGCACTTTGAGAGGGCAGATAAGTAACTGCTGGATTTAGCTTTTCTTTTAAAAAGGTGATGACACTATTCCTCTGCTGTCGAAAGTTCTGCCAGTGTGTGTCTGTGCCAGAAGCTCTAGCAATAGAAAAAAGTTTATTTCTATTATGTATAGCTAGAGCAAGTTCAGGAGAAAACCAAGGGTTTGATCATTTTTTTATTCTAAACATTTTGTAAAGGAGTATTACTGTCAGCAGTGTGGGTAAATATTTTAGAAAAATAATGTAGTTCTGAATCTAGGTCTTGAAAAGATGTTTTTCAAAAAAGACATACAATATTAAAACTAACTGGATATGTGCAAGGGAGAACAATGCCAATGGGGCTTACACAAAGTCCTCCCCAAGATGTAAGAAAATAGGAAAGAAGGAAAAGGACAGGTGGAATACACACTGTACAATCAAAAAGAAGGGATTAATAAATGAAATAAAATGCTTAGAAAAGCATTAATTATTTGGCACTGTGAATGAGCTACTTGTTTTTAATGAATGTTCAACACAAAATAAATGACTTTACAATTCAAGCCTTAAGTTTACTGTGATGGTATATTGTAAAGGTAAGTATGACTATAAGATAAATGATAAATGTCCTTTGAAGGCTGACTAGAAAATGAGTGAAGGTCTAAAAATGGACTGAAACAAGACTTGGTCAAAAACACATAATTAACAGTCCTACAACGAAAATTACAACAGCTTAATCTCTGTCATTACCGCTTGCTATTGGTTGATTTGGAATGCATTCTGGGATAATTAGCTTCAGCCAATCAATAGTCTAACTTCATCACTCAGTCAGTGGCTCACACAGTTGGTCAATGATAGTCTTTGGAGTGTGTAGGGATGGTGTTGCTGTTGCAGTCCAGTCAACCATCAAGGAGCTATGAGCTACATACATATATTTATAAGATACTTATACATAAACATGTGTGAAAAATATCAATACTATGAATAGATAATAAATACAATTTCTTAGACATCAAGGTATGGGTCAAGACCTTCTCAAAACCTTTTCCCGAATGAAAAGTATCTTATTAAGGCAGATGGTTTGGTAACATCTCAAATAATACCCCAGGTCAGTATGTGAAACTGACTCATTTTTTCCTCACCAGCTTCAATATAAAAGCTAAACATTGGAATGTGCAGGATATACCCCCCGAGATCATCCTTGCTGCCTCCTCATCCAATCAGACATTTTACAATTCCTTATGAATCATTACAATTCAATTCAACCGCAAAAGTGGTCTGGAAGCAATTAATTTGGAAGTGGGAGTGTCAGCGCTGAAACAGGGGTGACTGGGCTGACGACTTCTCTACCACCGGCTCACCCACATCAGCCCAAACCAGCCGAGCTCACTGGCACTGCTGACACTCCACTTCATCAATGATAATGAGAAGTGCACAAATCTTACTTTACAAGCCTGCTGTCAGGAGCCACCAGAGTGCCCAGATTAATTAGCCAGAGCCAGAAATAAAATTTAAAAAATCTCGCAGTACAAGATGAGGTCATCTCACTGCAAACTGACATGCTGTGACTGATTCAAGAGCCTCTCTACTACCATCGCACGGTGCTGGGAAGGACTTTGGCAGAGATGTGTTTAGTGTGAAGCTCTTGCCCGAGCATCCTGCCTCTCCTGTCTTTGCAAACACTGTGTTTGAGTTTGCATTTCTATGGGGACATCCTCTCCTCACACATATCGTGCCAGCCCCAGAGGTGAGTAGAGAAGCAAGATATATATATATATATACACATATATACATTCACACAGTATATATACACAAATGAATGGGAAAGTTTGCCCAACATATATATATATATATATATATATATATATACACATATATGTGTGTGTATATATTTACAGTTTGGGAAATTAATGAATTTTCTGCCCACACAGATGTCTTTGCCGGAGTCTTCACTCAGCTGAAAGCCACTCTTTAGCTCACCTCAGTTTTCTTGTAATAAGCCTCACTGAAGAAGCGTTTGCTGTCTAAATCCTGCATCACCAGTTAACACCATACAGGGAGGCCACAGAGGGCAATTAGCCGATAAAATAAAGCAAGATGAAGCCTTAACGCTGCCGTTATAGAAGACGAGCGGCGGGTGACGCCAGGCGAGGGGGTCAAAGAGAGTGGGCGCCCTTTAAAGACTGGCGGTGAAGCCGCTGACATGTTTACGTAAACAAACTGTAGTCCATCATCGCTTGCCTGCAGCCTGAATTTTATTAACTTATGTTAATTGAAAGCGTTTCCAGTATGATCGACAGAGCAAAGTATGTGGACCAGAAATGGATTTCTCAAACTAATAAGGAGAGAGCTGTGCAGTCTTATATTTTCATTCAATTAAAATAAATGGAGGAACAGAAACAAAAAATGGGACAATTGACTCGGAGGTCAGTCAAGTTGAAGAGCTAAGAGAAGCAGAGGGATGCTGGAGAATTCTCCACATCGCATTCCCTTATCCTAGCTGCGACCAGTGAGCCCTCTACCTCCTCCTCCTCTAATTGTTTCAATTACATCTCAATCTATTGTAGCTGGAGGGAAGGGTGCTTGTTAAATTAGAGGGCTTTTGTAACATTATCCATTAGGAGTGACAGCATTTTATGGTTATAATCAGATTGAATCATCCAAACTTGTGCTATGCGCCTTATCTGGTCTTCTCATTAGGATATCTTAATTTTTCACAGCTTGTTGGTCCTAACAGCCTTCTGCAGCCAGTAAATGAGTCATATCAATCAGTCATGCTGAGGACAAAACACAGTGTGAGGCCCTGCTCGAGGAATTGAGAGAGATTTATTCGTGCACACATGTGAATCTATAAATAAGCTCACAGCTCTGTGGCTCTGACTATTTGTCTCTCTTTCCTTCTGTTTTTTTCTGTCTGTCTGTCTTCCTGAATGCCAGTCCTCCCTGCTCCTTGTCTCCTTCTCTGCAACACACACCTCACTGGAGGCTCCACTTCAGTCCATTCAAATCCTTCCCTAATTGACACTCTGTGAGAAGAGGCAAGGCTAGCCCTGAGTGCACTTCACTGACTATACCAAGGCATGTTCATATGAATGCTTCCCTGCACAGAAATACATGAATTTCGCTGCTCACTTGCTCTCCTTCAGCTTTACGATTCAAGTCAAGTCTCCTCAGGGAGGCAACAAATTTAATTGAAAAAATGCAACCAGAAGAAGTATCTAAGCGAATATTGCATTGCAAGCAATATTGTTTGAAAAGTAAAAGCAGCAACAACCTCTCCAGAGGCATCCCGAGAATAATCCTGTGAAACCTCTGGTTACCGTGGAGGAGACTTGCGTCTCAGCGGTACAGCACTGTTTGCCGCACAGCTAGTGCAAGCATCAACGAGGAAGGTCAAGTCTGGGACTATCTCTCTCATTCCCCCTCCCTCCTTTCCTCTGCTCCTCTCCTCTCCTCCCTCCATCCCTGCTACTGAGTAAAAACCCACCGCTGTGAGAGACAGACTTGATTAACGATGCATAGGCTTCCCCCATCGAGAAACACAAGAAACTGTAGTGTGAGAGGATGCATGCTGCGCCGAGGTCACACACTCTGCTCTTCTTCTTCACCAAAATATGAGTAAATATAACTTTCAGTTTGGGCTTGTTGATAAAAAGGCAGAACTTTACATGAATCTTACAATATATTACCTCCTGCATTCAGCAAACAGCTTTTTTTCTCCAATATCAAAGAAGGAAAGGCTTCAACTTGCTCTAGACACCCACCCACACACACACACACACACGAAACAATCCACATTCATCCAGCAGCCAACCTAAACACACACATCCCCAGAGATCACCTTCTCCCTTTAGGCTTCCCTACAAACGTACTTTCTAAAGTAATATTTGCTGATTTCATAAAAACACTGTCGCATACTAATGATGAATGGGTAGCATTTTTAATTTTTAACTTAATTAATAAAAGGCTTTGAGGAAAACTCCAAGGAGGGCTGTAAAATAAATTATGAGCAGATTCCAGTGAATTTATCCAAGTTCTCCAGAAGAAGTAAACATTGCACCAGAACAGGGTAGCAACAAAGCTTTCTGAGAGAGCACGTCTGCAGATGTACAGCGGGATGTCGGTGCCATAACAACAAACAGGATCAAAACAAACTTTCAGATAAGGAAATATATAATAGCCTTTATTTATCTCTGGATGGATGGCTGGATATACATGTTCTTTTCCTGTGCTGCACAGCATCAACATCATACAGTTATGGACTTTCATACCTAGTGGCTACACTGTTATAAACAATGTTTTCCCATCGTGGGCCATTAAGTACTTTCACAGTGGCAGTTTGGGCTGAAGTGGCAAGCTAAAGGGTGCTTCAACAGTTGTTGTGTAAGGATGGAGAATATTTGGTGCCCAGAATTTCCCATCCAGTCTGAAGCAGCACTGGACGGCAACACATCACTCAGGGATGTTTTCATGTTTTCCAGTAATGATCAGTGATAAAAAGTGCTGCTTCTATTTCAGTAGCGATATTCAATATTCAAGTTGTTTTTGTAAAGTTGCCCTTTTAAAAAGTCAAGTTTCTGCTTTTGCTATCACCCTTCCAAAATGTGTGTGAGTATGATTAAATTAGCAAAAAAAATAAAAATCTTTATCATCATTTGTTGTTCTGGGTAATGGTGTATTTCATATGTTAAATCTAGTGTTACAGCTCCAATTCATAGCCCCATAGACTTTATATAAAATTATGAATCAATCTTAATCATAAAGTGAGGTTGAAAAAAAAGTCACATCCTCCCAGATCAAAACCTTTTCCAGCAGGTCTGCCCAAATTAAATTCGGGTTTCAAGTATGTATGAAATGTAAAGCATTAGATAAATGTGGAGAGCAGTGAAGAGATTTCCCCTTTAATGTCATATGCTCTGTTAAGTAAAGCCACATTAAATTATTTTAATATAATATTAAACAATTTAAGTTAAAAATGAACAAGTCTTTCAAGTCTCATCTTTCTGGCATTTTGAGCTACCATTCAAAGATAGGCTGATATCTGAAACTGAAGAGAGGACAGAAGAACTGTAATAATAAAGTACAGCTACTGTTATTATAGAGATTAAATAAAATAATAACATAATACAATGTAGTAAGTGTCACATTAAAGCTACTGTACTCTTACCTTTCTTGCATTTCTCACGGCACATTGAAAAAACTTGAACAGCAACAACCCCTCTTCCCTCCTATGTCCCACCCCCGCGAACACGCACTACAATATTGATGACCAAGACAATGCACATGCACACACACATAGTAACGTGAGTGGGCAGGTTGTTACAGCAGAAAGTTAAAACGTGATCCGGTAACTGTAATGTTACAACAAATACAGTCAAATGTAACGTTATCACATGATGTTAGAAAGACTGAAGGCGGAACCTAAGTTTGTTGTTGCCATGGTTTCCTCCCTGCCTGGTTATTGTTGCCAGCTATTTTCCCTAATGTGCGTCCTTAAATGATAAGTAAGTTATGTTAATTGAAGTTTCACTGATTGTTTGTTTGACTATAACCTGTTTATTGATTTATGTAAAACTGACGGCATTTATAGAATTTAAACGGCAGTTATAGCACTCATTAGCATTATGCTAGAGCATTTCTATAACGTTTATAATGGTTTTCTGTTATTAGTGCAATAAATAGCAACAACTCATTTTATCACCATTAACACATTGATATATTACTTTGAGAGAAATTATAATGTTTATTTATGTCAATTATGTTTATTGAATGTGTATAGCCTCCAGTTACATTGTATACCATTGTTGCCATGGTGATTAATGTTACCGTTTGTTATATTGTTTCCAGACCACATACATACCCTGCTACAGATGTTGTATGTTAGATTATGCAAATAAAAATACCTTTCAAGCAGACACTCTGCAACCATTTCATCCCCTTATAGTTCTGGATGAAGCTTCATCGAAAGCAGAGCCAATGTTGTCTTTGTGGTGGCTTTTTCTAATAAACTTTTCTTTTTCCCCGTGGGAACGGCTCGAGGTGGAAGCCGTGGCCCGCTTTTGTCTGTCATTGTCAGCCGTTATACTGTCTGTTTATGGATATCTCTGTGTATCATGGATGTATTATAATGCCATGGACCCACAACAGACTCTCTTCCAGAGTTGTTTCTATGCCTGGTGGATCTCTCTAATATTTTAGAGTGCCATTACCTTATTAACAGCATTTTAACCTAAACAAAAAAAGTGTAAAAATGTAACAAAGGTAAAGGGTAGCTTTAAAGCGTAACTCTTTATCTTCTGCATCCACTTCTGCAAGTCAACAGCAGCACATTCATTATGAAACAATATTTTATCAACATGAAATGAAGCATTTATCAGCATATCATATAATTCAAGTGTGTCAGTGCTTTGTACTTTGCCATACTGACTGTTCAATGTATTTGTTTAGTAGATGTTTGTCTGCATATTTTTGTGTTTGACTACACACACATTAGACAGGTTTTGTCAGAAAGATAGCAGAGCATATAGCTACACCTTATTGTATATAGTATGACTGATGGTAACCTTCTTGAAACATGGAAAAAACTCAAAAGCTCCGACAGTAGGCAAGAAAACTGGCTCTACCCATGAGACCTCTCTCTTCCAAACAAGCTTTTTCTCAGCATAGTATAAAACATTTTTTGACTGTAAACTACCACACTCTGTTGCCAGTTATTCAAATGCATTAATGGAAACTGCATCAATTAAAAACATTTCTTTATGGCTTTCTGTCTCTAGTAGTAAGGAAAAAAGGTCCCTCTTCAATTCATGATGACTGAAATCATCCTCTGTGCTTCCCCTGTAACAGAGTGGATGATGATAAAGCTACTAGGACGAGGATTTGTTGTTGGGAAAGAAATGTTACTGATTCCACGCAGGTTGTCTGACTGGTTGAGAAGAATAAACAGAGCATTAAATTCAAACTTTAAAATAACCTTTGCTTTGACATCATGTAAAGCTACGGCAAGGACAGACATTTCAGACTGAATAATGAATCAAAGTGAAATGTTAAGGTGACTGTCAACCTACTCAAATGCGCCACTTAAGAAAAAAAAACAAAAAAAACAACTCAAAAGACATTTCAGCCTGGATCAGTGAATAGATGACCTTCACGTTAACATTATTAAAGCTTGTCTTTCTTCCCACTTGCAGATGAAAATGCACCAGTAAGGTCCAAAAGTCTGACACGGCTAAGTCAAGATACTTTTATTTTGCATTTGTTTTGAATGCAATACTATATTTTTTTCATTATAAATGAGAATATCAGTTTAATAATTTGAGTAAAAAAAAAAAAAAAAGTACTTTCATAGTCAGAATATTTAACATATGTAACATATTTTCCCCTTTTGCTTTCAAGATTCAAACTGGGTTAGGGTTAGGGTGCCTAATCTGATGACCCATGTTAACCAAACACGATTTGACTATGTTTCAAAAGCTTCTTGTGATGTAACAGCTTTGTCAGTCTTCAAATGGAAAATGGAATGTCTATGACAGTCAGGACTCCTTGGTTTTCTTTGGTCTTCAAGTAGTTTTTGCAAGGCTTTGAGGTTTGTTTGGGGTCATTAACCTGCTGCAGTATAACTCCTCATCCACATAGATGGACACCAGAGGGTGTATAGTATGTCTCTGAAGAATGATACTTCTCTTTGGTCAGGGTGTAATCAATTTGGTGCAAATTATATTCAGATGTCTTTTCATATAGCCTTGTGTTGCTTTTGCATTCCATCTTGATGCCTTTTCTGTTTTAGGGAAAGCACTTTGAAATGCCTTGTTGTGGAAATGTGCTATACACATAAACATGCCTTGTCTTGCAGGTGTCCAAATCCAACAAAACACCCCCAGACTTTAATATTACCACTACCATGTTTAACTGTAGGTTCTGTTACTCCCATAAATCTCAAACTTGGATTAATCAGTAAACATATTTTCATCCACTGTGAAATGTTGCTATTTCTTAACCCACCCCAAGCTTTTGGCCTTGTTGGTTTAGAAACTGCTTCTCGTCCTGTGAGACAACTACAACACTGCCTTCTTCTGACAGTACTTTTGCTGATTGGAATCTTGCGTTCTCTATTTAGCAAATTCTGTATCTGTGCTAAAGTTGCTGTTCTATCTCTGAGGGAACTAAGCTTGATATATTGATCTTCTGATGGTATGGTCACTTTTGGTCTGCCTGATCGTGCTCTGGATACAACTGAAGCAGTTTCTGCAAAGTGTTTTAGAGTTACACGCACTGCCCCCCCCCCCAGAAACCTTTAGTCTAAGCCACGATTTGATGCTGAGAAAACCTCTTTGCTTAGAATAACAATTTCAGTTGTTATGCCACATTTCCTACTATCACAATGCTACTTAATCTGTTGGAAACTTGAGGCACAGCTATATTGATCACAGGTGAACAGTGACTGCAAGTCAAGTTACTTGAACGAGGCTCTGATTAGTACATCAAATCCACCTGAGTGTTATCTGAACACTTAAATGGAAGTGTTACAAATCAAGGCAATCTGACCTTCTGTACAAAGGGTTAAATTGGTCAATGCCAGAAATGTTCGTCTTCTCTATTTGATTGCAGACCTAAAAATAGTAAATAATAATAATAAAAAATTTAAAAAACATATTTCTCCTTAATTGTATATGTCATAACGTGTGTTTTAAATTGTTTCTGAATCCTCAAAAAATGACAGACTTTCTATGTGTTCTCAGACTTTTGGACTCCACTGTACATCCATGCAAAAGACTCGGAATAATAACTGATCTAAGAAAAGGGTCACTGTGAATGAATAAGTCAAATGCCTTTATTTTCAATAACAATTATGTCTCTTCCATCACTTATTCATAACTCTGTTTGAGGGTATAAATAATGACCTTCCCATTCATACAGCAGGTAGGATTAAGAAGGGAAAAGAAATTAGTCCTGCTTTAAAGAAATCACAAAGACATTTTTCAGCTTGATAAAAATCCTCTCACAGCTCCAGGTGGGAAAAAAAAGATTCAAGTGCAGAGTCTCTTCACACATGAATAGACTTTAGACTGCTGTTCACTGAAAACCAGGGGACTTGTGTACATTTGTGTACCTCTGTGAATGTCATGTGAATGTGGTACTTCAGTTGACACTTGACAGTGAATGTAGAAATCTGTTCATTATGACCTGTTTCATAGGAATAGAATACAATTGCTTATAAATGAGAGGTAATAAAGCATGATATCACCATTTTATCCCTCAGTTTCAAATTCAAATTGTTGTAGCTTTGCTTATTGAAAAATGTATTCTACTTTGCATTGAATTTAAATGGGGTTTTTATGAAATTTTATGTAAAGCACTTTCGATTTTCCATTCCATTCTCTTTTTACTGTATAGTATTGTTGGTATTACTGTAACAGTTAATCTGCCCAATATTGTGTTCAAATTGACCAGCAAAATGTACGATGCAGATGATACAAAAATATCACTAACTGCAGCCCTACAACATATAATAAATAAATACCTGAAGATGGCCAAAATTGCGTACCACAGCTTTCTGAAAACCGTTCCACAGCTGCCCGCAGGCCCTCTCACGTTGTTTTAAGAAGCATTGTAGAGCAGCTGTGTATTGACAAACTGGTTGGACAGGACCCTCAGACTAGGATACTCACTCCAGTTCAGGGGGCTCCTCTCAGTGTTCAGGGGCATACAGGAGATGGGTCTATCCTCACAGCGGGAGGTAGATTTCCTCAAGGGAGAAATTCAGGACCTGCTATCAAAACAGGGAACAGGAAACTCCCCATACTTTTTGATTCCCAAAAAGACGGGGGATTCCAGACCCATCCTGGACCTCCTTGTCCTCAACAAGCGTATTGGTTGCAAAACGTTCCGCATGCTAACCATAGGGAGGCTGCTGGAACTTGTCTGACCGTGTGACTGGTTTACAACCATCGACCTGAAGGACGCTTATTTTCATAACGAGGTGGCATCGAAACACAGGAAGTTCCTGCGTTTCGCCTTCCAGGGAACAGTCTACAAATACAACAGGCTCCCATTTGGCTATTCCCTGGACCCCCGTATGTTCAGCAAGTGTGTGGACGCGGCGCTACAACTGCTGCGCAGCCACGGGATGAGGGTCTTCTTTTATTTAGACGACCTTATTGTGATGGTCAGGTCCAAACAACGGGCCATTTTTCACACAGCTCAGTTGATACTTCACCTGACCAAGTTGGGATTCGCCATCAACTGGAAGAAGAGCACCCCCCAAGCCAGTGGGCCCAGTACTTGGGGATTGTGCTCAACTCTGTCAGCCTGAGGGCTGCTCAAGCTGCATCGGGGCCCACATGTTACAGCCTTGACCGTTATGCAGGCACTGGGACACATGGCGGAGGCTCACCCGGTGGTTCCACTGGGACTGCTGCACATGCGTCACCTGCAGATATGGTTCAGCCTACACTTAGACCTCAGGAGGCAGAAGTTTCCGCTGCTGACGGTCCCCCCAATGGTGCAGGGCAACCTGCAGTACTGTGGGTCCCCACAACATTTGTTGACCAGGACACCGCTGGGACAAGTGACCTCATATACGTCTGTGTTCACGGATGGGGTGGGGAGGCACCTGCCTGGGGAGGACAACCTCCTCGAATTACAGGCAGTGTAGCCCTCTACATAGGGCCCTGCCGCTCTTTCGCCTTACGCTGAAGTTTGGTGGAATGAGGGCAGATGGCAATGCACCTGCTTATATACCCCCCGGAGAGGGCAGGTCAGGCAGGCACACCCTATTGGCTGGCTACGTACATGCTAATTTTCCAGTGGGCCATCGCATGTATGCGATTGGAGGAGGGTTATACCCATAGAGTTCAGTAGAGGTCTACGCCTGTGCTAATATAACTAGGGTCACAATATCGTAACCTTCATTATAGGCCTCATAAAGATAACCATTGTATTGAATGACATTTACGTGCATTGTGAAGTGCATATTGCACACAAGTGTTTAATGCCTCCTAACAAGACCTGTCTTTCTCTTTGCTTTTAAACCACGGATGAAAAAAACAAACACTTTCACTTTTCTTTTGATTTGTTAGAATTTCAACACAAGCACAAAGAGTTTATAAAGTTGCTGTGGGTTAAAGAAAAGAAAGAGGTAGATTAAAAAAAGAAAAAAAAGAAAATCATCTCACCTGAATCCACTTGTCGGGAATAGCCATAGATAGTCGGTAATCAAAACCAAGTCCTCCCTCCTCCACTGCTCTGCAGAGAGCAGGCATCCCTGACACATCCTGCAGAGAAGTCACACTATGTCATATCACATTTTCTTTTTGTGTGCACAGGTTTCTATCCCAGCAGTCAGCCAAGATCACATCAATACCACTCAGCAATTCACATATTATCAGGTGAAAATCCTACACCACAGGCCAAAAAATAGTGACATCCCATTTCCTTTTGCATTACTTCTTAATTACACCTATGAATATGTAAGTAAGCTATGCCTAATGAATAAGTGCTTTTAATTAATAGTAGCTTTGGGCAGTGTCATTGCAAAATAAGTGGATGCTGAAAGTGTGTGTGTGGTCTTTTTTTTTACCTCAGCAATGGTGATGCAGTCAGGATAAAGGGTATGAAGAATGTGATTACTGAGCATCAAGTAAGTCAAAGAGTCTTCGTCCACATGTAGGCCGAAGTACTCGCTGTAGTCTCCTGAAAAGGGTACGCCTGAGGAGCAAACGTGCACACAGTCAACACACGTCATGTTTTCCACCAACTACACTTAAGAAATCCTTCACTCCTCTATTTTTAAGTGCTATTACAGTTACATTTCTGCACTGTACTCAACTTTAAAACATAAATGTATAATAACAATAGTCACATTTTAAAAATACCTTATTTCACTATTCTAACCTTTGGATTATTACAGTTTAATGCATTGTCCATACACTAAATAGTTTTCTCTAATTAGCACTTAAGACTTCAAGCTTGATTACATTATCCTTTTCATCACCAACAGGTTTGAATCACACAAAGTTAATTTTTGAATCATTAAACATAACATGCTGTGAAATTGTTAGTAGCAAGTGGTCTAAACACTACCATAAATACTACATATGTTGTGCCATTGTTGGATTTTTGTTCAGGGCACTTTGTAAAATGCATTTCACACTCAAACAGCAGTGTCCTGTTTCATTCACAAGTACAAGAGGTACACAGTAAGATGCCACTTCAAGGATTAATATTAATCAAGGAGTATAAGTAGCACTTAACAGAATTAGTAATATTCTGAATGAGATCCATCAGAAAATGATATATTACAGACTATGTGACTACTTCAACAATGACTATTCAAAATGTGTGAAATTCTTCCAATTAAAAAAAGTTATTGTTCAGTTACAATTGTAAAGGTAACAACATACATACTGTATTTTTATGTTATTTGTTCTTACAAAGTTAATATTGTATTGCATGCTATTCCTATAGGTATACCGTATAGGGTAACTTTATTGATCCCCCTTATATACTTATATATATATATATATATATATAACTTCCATAAATTTGCCTTCAGATAATATGCCAGGATTCATCGGGCTCAAATTGTGAAAGAGTGGTTCAGGGAGCATCAGACATAATTTTCACACATGGATTGGCCACCACAGAGTCCAAACCTTCACCCCATTGAGAATCTTTGGGATGTGCTGGAGAAGGCTTTGCGCAGTGGTCCGACTCTCCCATCATCAATACAAGATGTTGGTGAAAAATGAATACAACACTGGACAGAAATAAATCTTATGACATTGCAGAAGCTTATCGAAACAATGCCAGTGAATGCGTGCCGTAATCAAAGCTAAAGGCGGTCCAACGAAATATTAGAGTGTGTGACCTTTTTTTTTTGGTGGTGACTTTTTTTTGGCCAGGCAGTGTATATTTGATATAGATTTTTTTACTTTTGTATTTGTAAAATTCTTGTTTTTACTCTTTGGCAACAGTTCTTTATCCAGCAGTTTTAGGGACATAAATTATGCTAATGATCACATTTTATTAACTGGCACCTACCTGTGAAGAGGTGATGTTCATTGGGTTGAAACAGGCAATTTATGACAAGTTTCAAGTTTGTGAAGTTGAGAAAGCTTGTTTCAACTTGCAATGCCTCACAGAAAAAAATAAGCTTTAGGATAAGAATACAAAATGAATTCCTGCAAGAGGCCCATTGTGTTTGTATCCTGAAGCCCTGACAAACATGTCAAATGCATTTCCATCCTCACAAAACATTTTCAGTCAACTTTTGAGCTAAAGTTGATTGGCACTCCTCACTAAAAAAAGTCCTAGAAACCTTTCCTAACAAGTAACTTTGCATCACATAAAATTACACCTCCATTCAGAAGGTTTAGCTAATTTAAAACAGAGGAGCTGTTCTGACTGTAAGGATCTCATTTTTTTAACTATTAAGTGGTTTAAAGACTTAGACTCACTAATGTAAATAAATAAAAGACATCATTTGTAAAAAAAAAAAAAATGCTTTTTCTCCTTGAGCCTTTTGAAAATGTTTGAAGCCACAGTTACATTCCTGTACAATACAAAAGGCCATTAGTAGAAATACTGACCATGTGTTTTTTTAATGAAACACCCCATGCAGACAATAATAGATAATTGACTCATGAGATGAGAAAGGCCTGTCATTTAAACCTTTCTTGTCCTTATTCTTTAATGTAAATTGAAATTCAAACTATGTGGTTTATAGGAGAGGAGGATGCACATTTACACACACCCAGTCCTGACATGCTAGATACACATAGACCAGGCTTACCGATGCCATGGTGATGGTACAGCATCGAGGTAATTCCATCGAATCTGAAGCCGTCAAAGCGATATTCCTCCATCCACCAGCGCAGGTTTGACAATAGGAACCGCAGCACTTCCCAACTAGAAAAACAAACACAGGCAGGCACACACACACACACACACACACACACACACACACACACACACACACACACACACACACACACACACACAGGTACACACACACACACACAGAGACACACACAGAGACACACACACAGAGACACACACACAGAGACACACACACACTCTCAAGGTCAGATAAACAAGAATCTGTGAATTATTCACACATCTCATCATGCACTTTAGGCACCAGAGATTAATTTTCACCGCTACAGGACATTCACATATTGATAAGCAAAGCTTCATTATACTGGAGATGGAGTGTCAGTGACAGGAGATGGTGTTTTCATTAACTACTGTACGCTGCAGAGTAGACGCTGTCTTTCACATATCCAGTTGTCAGGATGACAAATCAGCTGCTTATAGTGTACAGTCAAGTTTCCTGATTTCTATCAGACCACTTGCATGACCACTGGGCAAGCGTTTAGCAGAGCCAGGCCCATCCCTGTGTATTTGAACTGATAGGATTTCATGCTACACTTGGGTAAACAAACACCATGCAGGGGAATTGAGTTCCCTCTCCTGAGGTTGAGATAAATCATACGCTTCTTCCCATTTTGGCTTCCATCTTCAATGTATGACAAGCTCCTCTGTCCTACAAGCAGGAGGGCAAACATGTGGAAAAAAATGGGGGAAACCAACAAACTATCTGAATATGGAAGCTTAACTTTTGGCTGTGTACTCTTGCTCTCGGTGTGCTACAAAAGCATGCAAATGCTTTCTCTGGCTGTTGACTGGACTGTGTTGGTGGAGGCTGGAGGAGGTGAATTCCATGAATGGCCCCAGTCCCCATTCCTGACTGAGTGATGGGAAAGTCATCCGGATCTGAACAGCCACTCAAGGCGAAGTACACTATACATCTCACCTCTTTCTATTCAGTGGTGTGTTGCCATGGAAACATCAGTTAAAACTCAAGATTTGGTTGTCTCTATGCATAGTGCGTAATGAGCACCAAATGAAACATTGTAAACATGGATGCCATGCAGAGAAGCAGCAGCAAAGAAATGAGAATGTGAGGGGAATGACACATTTATGACACTGATTAAACATGAACTGGCTGAAATTCACGATTCAGATGTTGTCTGTAAACTCAGCTCCAACAATGGCTGCAGGAATATAATTATGGTGTACCTATATACACAACTGTATACAATACATATTCCTTATTTCATATCATTTTGCATATAGTAGTATGTACTGTATGTCTGTGAGGCACATTGATGAGATTTTTCTTTATCAAACATTTGCTTTCACCTAATCATTGAGTTTTCGAAGCAGAGCTGCTTTCATGTTAATGAATATAATAAAAGACTTCATTAACGGTTCCTTTCATTGTTGTTTCTAAAAAAAAGTAAATGTTTCTGGGATTTATCCAGTACAGTACTTGCTTTATAATTTTAAAATTTCATAATTTTTCAAGGTTTGAGATTACTTTATTTGTCTCTAGGGATATTTGTCTTGGACATAAACGCTGCCACATAAAAAATACATACAATTATAGTGCCGTAATAAACATACAGTGCATATCACAGATAAGTGCAGACATTAAATGCATGCAAATGTGTGCAACACAGCCCCTCATTTCACACCTTCCTAATGTCTTGAGTTTACGAGATTCACTGATAGAGCCATGAAAGATTTTTTTATACCTATGCAGGCATCTTTTCCTGTATTTAATTGGAACCCTGTAGCGTCTGCCTGATGGGAGCAGATCATATTAAGAACACGGGAAATGAGAGGGGTCAGTGATAATTTTCTTAGCCTCTTTTAAATATAGTCTTCACAAAGAGTATTCAGAGGGAGGGATGCTGTGTGGACTAGTCTGTTTATTTGTGATATTAACTTAACTGATGTGTTATCAAACCAAGCTGAAATTCCCTAATGCAATATACTTTCTATAATAGCATGATACAATAACATTATTACCCTGTGTTTGACTCCAAACACCCCGGTAGAGTTACCGTTGGATCTTAGAAGACTATAGTCTATAAGGAATTCACATGGACATTCCAATACAGATTACAGTCAATATAATGTATACTCTCAAGTATTTGTAAGTATGAACATGGGTAATACAATCATTATGGACCAGTAATAGGTAATATCCCCCAAATATCTGGGATTTTAACACTTAAACGACAATTTATTTGTTAGAATATTGAAAACTACAGTTGGGAATCACCACAATATGATATTATCGCAATAATTGTGTCACAATATTCTTGCCATTTTTAATATATTGTGATATGATGCGATATATTGAAATTCATTATCTTTTTTCAAATTATGTCCACAAAGTAGAACTTCCTCCTACACACTGACTGTCACCTCTGCTGACCTCACCAGAAAACAAAGTAGAGCCATCTACTTGGCGTCCGTGTATAGATACAATGTTGCCACACAAAATATCGCAATACTATGCTGTATTTCTTCCCCCACCACTAGTAGTTTCAACAATGTTTTACTGGCATGGCAGCACACATAAAACATTATTGTAATGGCTTCTTAACCAATGTAAAATGGTCAGAAACATTTGCAATAAAGTCAATATATGCACCAATGTTCTCTTCTTACATCATCATAGTCATCAATGTCTTCTCATGTCCAAATATTCAGTTTTGAGTTACTACCGCTGTCAAAAAAGACCATTTATGCCTATTTTTGTTATACTCTATTATATGATTGGATGGATAAGTGAAACTGACAATAGTCCACCACTTGTCCTGCCTCAGCATGATAAGCTGGTGACATTTGAGCAACCAAAACAAAAAAATATGAAATAAACAATATCACAAGATGTTTTTCTGTAAATATTTACTATCCCTGAGAAGAATGAATAGAGTGAATAACATGATTGCTGAGAAAGGTTATGCTGCAGGGCTGGATTTCTAGTGATTTGTGTTATTAAAAATGTAAAAATGTAGTAGGTTGGCTCTTTATATCTACATAGCAGCTTACAAATCTGATTCAGACCTCAAGTTAGAAAAGTTAGATACTGAATATTGTTAGGATTTTTTTTTTCAGTTGCGACACCACGCTGAAGAGCAGTTCAACATTTCTTTGCTTGAATGATGCAATTTCCTCACGTCAAAAACTTGTTGAAGCAGTGATGAGTCATAGATTCATGCTTCAACAGAACTTCAATAACATCTCAAAAGAGCAAAATCCACCCAAACACTTGACAATTCTCGTTCTCAATAATACCGCCTCTTTAAAATGTATCATTGATTCATCCCATGCATGTTCAAACACTAAACCCTGAGGATTACATCTTCCATGGCAAAAGACAAAATCCCAGTTTTTTTTTTTTGTTTTTTTTTTTGTAAGTAAGCCATGACCCAAAATATATTTAAATGCATTCCCTTCTGTGCTCCATCCCTCAGGGACGACCAACCTCAGCACTGTTTGACAGGTGTGAAGCTGCATGTTACATCGGTGCTTCCTCCTTCCCTTGAGGAAGAGCACAAGGGAGCCTGGTATGATCCGATATAGCAGCCTGGCTGGGTGGTCACGCAGGCCCTGTGATAAATAGATTAGGTCCTTCACTCCAGTGCGCAGAGCCAACAAAGGCTCAGACACAATGTATCCTCACGGGATGGAGATAATAGCCAGTGAGAGCCACAGGCCCAAGATGAAACCATACTGCCACATTAGGACCCACAATGCCATTCATCATCAGGTCCAATTACAGTGAGAAAGTTAGATCTCTATACCTGATGCAATACACCGCTTATCTATGCAGTTCAATGAAGTTATCACTTGGTCTGTGGTGTTAATACAAAAGCAAATTGCATATTACACTGTCCTCATGCTAAAGCTCAGCAGTGACAGTGAAACCTTGTTAAGCAGCCCTAATAGAGTAAAGCTCTAATATTGCTGCTTGTAGAGTAAGATAAGGTAATCTATCATATGTGGTCTTGTTTTACCTGCAAGCACACACACTGCTATAAAAGCCACCACAAGCCAATTCAAATAGCAGACTTTTTTTTCTCTCCAGATCATCTTCATGCTTAGTTGCTCCTTATCAGAGCTTATTTCCTCCTCCAGCTGAAAATGAATAAGACTCATATTATGGAATTTACATCTAGTTGCAAGCAGTGTAGATATCAAAAGGCTCTGTTTCTGGAAGTCAATTTTGCATAAGGGGTCAAGGCAACTTGTCATGATGGCAGAGAGAAAGATTTAAGTCCCTGTTTTCACAACATCACAGGTAAGCGGCAGATAAGACCAAATAAATTTAAGAAGCTGACAGGTCATTCCACAAGAAGTGTGATGCTCAAACAACGACGCCAGACAGCCTGATGGATGGTGTGCATTTGTTGGACCAAAAAGGACAAATAAGGTGCCTCATTTAAAGCATTTCAAACTTTTCTCCAATCCCTGCAGCCATTAATGCGTCCAGGACAGAGACACTGACAGGAGAGACGCCTGCAATAAATTCACATTTCTTAGTTGAAGCCTGATTTATTCATTTACTCAATCAGTAAGTGTTTCATCAAGCGCATTGTTATGGATAAACTACATACACATATGGAAGGTAAATTCTTAAAGGATATACCTTAAATTGTATTATTTTGCATCTGTATGCAAAAAGAAAAAATGCTTAGTTGTCACGCATTCTCAATCCTTCCATTAAATACCAACTAAATTGCAGTCCAGTACAAGAAAAGGGTTCAATGAGCCAACCAGCATGAGGTATGTGCTCTGTGCTGGACTTGCATGAGAAATGAGTCTTGATACTTTGCATAGCATTGCTAAGCGGCCCTCAAGGCAGTCTGGTGACGCTGGCAGCCATCCGAGGTAAACTCATCTAGCTGTCTGACAGACTGTCCCTGTATTGCTGTGCTTTGTGTCAGATATCTGCCATTTGTCTGGCATCTTTTAGACTGCCTGGCAGCTAGCTGCTCTTGCTTGGCATCCTAGGAGGGATATGCTGCTGCCTGTGAGACTGTTTATATGTTTAGCAGCCTGTAATTAGTATTACCTTGTACTAGCTGCCTTTCAGAAATCAATTGCAGTCTGACAGGCCAATGCTACCCCACAGGAGTTTTCTACAATGGACTGTATTTAACTAGTGGCATAAAACCTTTTAAGGTGTATAATATGGTCCATAGTGTGGGAGCTCTAATAGCAAATGCCCAATTACCCTTGGTCACTAACCGATATGACCTTAATAACAAAAAGCATGTAAATTATAGGCATGTGTCCAACCACAGCTAATCATAGCTATTCTCCAACACCATCATTAAGGTTGCAGATGACATCACCCCCATCGGCCTGATCACTGGGCTGATCACTGGGAGTGATGAGTCAACCTACAGAGAGGATGTATGAGCCCCTATATCATGGGGTTAGAACAATAACTCAATGTTGAAAAGAAATGGTTTTTGATTTCAGGAAAGTGCATGAAGCACACAACCCCAACTACATCCAGGTTCCTAAGAGGTCAGCTCATACTGAGTCATTGGTGAGGACTGCAAACCAGCCTGTCTTTTTCCTCAGGAGACTGAGGAGGTTTGGCTAGGACAGGAGCGTACCATGTAACTTTAACATATGCACTATTGAGTGTTCCTATCTAGCTGCATCACAGCAGGATATGGGAGCTGCTCAGTGTATAACCAGGTCTGAAGTGAGATCTGTGCAGAACTTCTACATCCAGAGGAGCATGAGGAAAGCTGGGTAAATCATCACAGACCCCAACAACCCCAGCTATAGGCTCTTTGAACCGCTCCCATCAGGCAAGCAGTAGAAAAGCATCAGAGCCAGATCCAGCAGGCTTAGAGACAGCTTCTATCCTCAAGCCATCAGACTGTTGAACTCTGGGACTTTGTGAACATACATAACACACACATACATGGACACACACACACACAAAATTTCTCTGTCTCTTTCTTCCGCTCCTACACACTTAAATCACGCCACCAAACACTCACACTCTCTTCCCTACTACACTAAATATAATATTAATATTTTTCATCTCAAGTATTCATCAACCATCACTTATGTGTAATACAATTACTAATCTGTTTACCATGGATGTGCAATACTTCACCTGCACACCAATGTGCAATATAATATATATATGCCCATATTTTAATTTGTCTCTCTCTCTCCCACTCCCTTTTATTCATAAGAAATAAACAACCATTACATTCCAATATTTTTTATTATGTTCCAATTATAAATTCTAATTAGAGCTAGTGCTGGAAGAAGCCAAATTTCACTGCTTTCAATGTTGCCATCTGCTGTGTTTCTGTGCATGTGACAATAAAAGCTCTTGAACCTCTTGAATCTTCTAGCTATCCACCTAATGGCAACAACATGTGTTGCAATTTGCTCACCTCTTGGGATTGGTTAATTACAAAAAGAGGTTGGCAGCCAGAACAAAGCGAGGGTGCTGCCTTACAGTCTTCACTGGGGAGAAATACTGTTTATTTGGTAAGTGGTGATATCAGGCAGCTAAAACAGCACATACTATTTGCTTAGTATTGATTATAATGGAATTCCACATCTGTTACAAAAGGGCTTGCTTGCTTAAACTAGCTGTGAATGAATGAATTCACTAACAAAACAAAGTATCACTTTGTATAACTACTATGTCCAAGTTAAAGAAGGAACTTTTTATGTTTTTTTCTTACCTATATTGTGTGTACTATATTTTATGTAGGATTCACATCAGTGGTAGATGAACATACAATTAATTTCAAATGTGCAAGTGCTAATTAACAAAATGTTGTAAGAATGTATTGTAGGTAGATGGACATTAAAAGGGTTAGGAAACCCCTGACTACTATCAGAAGGCTTTTTTCACATATTCCGGCAATTAAACTTTTCTGCTATTTGTCGGATAGTTTTAAGGGGCTCAGGGGCATGAAGGTGAAGAGCTGCTATACGTTCCTAACCACTGGCTGCATCCAGCACCTACTGGAAGCACTACAGGCAGCTCCAACCAACCGCCATGCACACCTACAGCCAAGTTGAGCTCATTAGCTGAAGCTCACCAGAGGGGAAAAACAGCTTTTCCCCTTGCTGTGTGAGTTGATGGGGCAGGGGAAATAACTCATGGGTACTTAATACTGAAATTACTGCATTTGGACTGAGTTGACACTTCAAGTGTGAGTTCATTGATTGATCAGACAGACGCCGGGCACCCAGCTATAGTCCACAGTAGGTCGAAGAATGTAAAAGGATAAATGCTCAAAGGGGAGTAAGATTTTTTTTTTTATTGTTTCTGCTCTGTTTCTTTAAAATAAAAGCCTGCCGTTTATCAGCAGGAAGGTTCTTTGTTTTCCTCCATGTCTTTCCATGTGTACACTTGTGATTTTCATTGATTTCAGTTTAAATGCTAGTTCATTTTAGACTTTACAAAAGTCATATTCAAGACATGATTTCTGCCCCATGTTTCACAGATTGCTCTTTGAAAAACACCACAATATTGATACTGTCAAGACAATACAATACAAAGAATATATCACTATATGACAGTAGCTTGTAATAATGAATCCTTTAAGTTTCATGACATCAAGGTTATGGATTAAAAACATAGCTTGATCACTGGTTTTAGCATGATATTATACATCAGAGAACCCAAATGATTTGATTCTGCCTTCTTTAAGCTCCCATAGATTATACTAAGAGTACAATCTAAGCAGTGTTAATCTCATTTAGTGAATGTCTATAAACTATCTTTTGTCGCCATTCATTTAGGATCAACAGCAGCACAGAGGCACAGATAAATTCCCTGCTTATATTTCTCCCATCCACACATAATTAACAAATATTTGAACCTAACAAAAACATATGTATGGAATAATCTTGTCAAAGAGTCTATTATTACTCCTTGGTTCTCAAACACGGGGCTGATCTCTCAGCATGAGAGCATGGAGAAGAGTTAAAAAGAGTTTTCAAAAGCCTGGCCCTCGGCCTATTTTTCATATCTTAAGAATCCACACAAAGATTGATGAAAAATGGATGCAAATGATCCTGAGAGAGGTGGTGTGATGTAGTGGTGGTGGGTGGGTGAGGGGGGGGGGATTACAGAACGAGCCAACATCAAGCTTCTCAGAACTCTCTCATCTGAAGGCCCTGATCTGCAAACAGGCTTGGCTTCTCCGGCTGCCAACCCCCGACACGCCAAACCGTGGGCTCCATTTACTTGGTCACTGTCTCAAGGTGACTTTGAGGTCTTTGAAAAGGTTTATGAAAGAAACAGTTGCCAATGAATAATGCCGATGCTCTCCTAATTCATTTCTACTCATCACAGCAAGTGTCAGGCGCATGCACTTGTATTTACATATACTGTACATTCTGAGATTTAAAAGAGATTGAAAAGTCTTATCTGGTGGTCAATTGAAAAATAAGCACAGCATCCATTAATGTTTCAAGGGCATTTGGAATATTTCAGGTCAAGCTAGCTTCCACCATTATGCTCGAATAATTCATTTCATTTTATAAAGCAGGAGTACAAACTATTCTCTATAGAGCGATGCCAAGAACCTCTTGACATCCACCAGCTATAGTTTCAGCTAGGACAAACGTTTGCAGTACATGTCCTTAAATAGTTTCAATGCAGCCTGGTCCTTCTATCAAGTTGGTATTCAGAAACTACACAACCATTTCTTGCATTTCTATGGCCTGGAACTGATATTTTCACAGCCACGCGTTCTTAATACTGAATGAAGACGCATTTGACTGAGAGGCAACTCGAGTTAACAAATTGGACACGAGGAATCTATCCAAACACCATTCTCTCCAGACTGAGTTGAATTTTTTATGAGAAAAAAAAAGTTGAAGAGAAACATATCAACAAAATAAGGTGGTTGAAAAGAGATTCACAAGTGGAAGCTGAGCAAAGGGGCTGCAACTGGGAAAAATATATATCTCTGCTCCGTTGGCCTGTATCAGTCAGCTTCTGTCAACTTAATAGGAACATCATGGTCAGACTCTGATGGCTGATAGCAGGGCTGCTTGATTAAAAACGGGCTGTATTTCACATGAGGTTCGCGACTACCCTGCGAGGTTCATTTCCTTCCAAAAGGAGGGGAGCACAAAAATCTTGACACAAACGACACGTCCAAACAACCTGTGAGAGGCAGAGAAGACAAATGAACTGGCTATGACATTGCGGAGCTCCTTTGGGCTTTTACAAATGACTCCTCATATGCCTCCCAGTCATGGCATAAGTCTGCACCGTGTCTAATGAGTGCTTCAGATATGAGGAGAGTTCAATAACTAATGAAAGAAGAACCTTGTTCTCTTATTATAGTCCCCATGCCTGACACTAAGCATTGTATAATGTATTGGAAACTACCGACACACACACACACGCACACACACACTTATTAAAAGAGAGTTCAAAAAAGGCATTTGATAAACTCCACAGTAGTTGTTCCTCTTTAATGTACGCTGGGATCATTTTCTGTCTACAGAAGAGAGGGGAGAGATACTTAATTAACAGGGCCTACAACAACACCAATCAATAGTTTTGGTGTACACTGAGCACCAGCAGACTTTAGAAAAAAAAAAAAAAACAGCCTGCCGACTTAAAGCCTTTCATGTTTTTCTTCACACTTGTAATTAGCTGAAAATATGAACATTACTAAAGACTGCCAGCACTGTAACATCAAATCATTACTCATAGCACATTAATATTCAACACCTGTCTGGCCAAATGTGTAAAAAGGTAGAAATCAAGAGCATTTGAGGAAACTTAAATTTGCCATTAATGGCCCATTCTCTGCCTTAGGAATATCAGATTAACATTAAACCTGACTGCGTGGCCATTTGTCTTGCTTTTGACCTTGAACACATCATGTCGTATCAGATAGTCTCAGAAAAAAAATAAATAAAGAGTGGTATGTCATCTCTCATTTGGCCTCATTTATCAATCTGTTCATATGGTCCTTACACATTTTAGTTAAATTCAGAAGGACTAAACCTGATGTGCTCATGTATCATTCTTGTTCTTCAACGGTAAACATTTATGTATATCTAATACTGCCATGGCTGTATACTGTGTCTGTTTTAAATGTTAGCAGGAGCACTCTGTTTCGTGAGTTTAGTGTCACATGTAATATTACGTGCACCTTTTATCTCCACAGCTAGAGCATAATGTGAGTTGATGATAAATTGCAGTAGTCAGTGGACAGTTCCTTTCCTACAGGCTCAGAAAAGAAAAAAAAACACAAAAAAACCCTGAATGTCAGATTTAATTATATTAAAATTATAGTAATACAAAGTCAAAGTAAAGGAATTCCACGCTGTTGAGTAAATGCAGAGCTACTGCTAATGACACAAAATTGTGAGCAGGTACATTTTCACTACTACTGTACATCAGTTAGTAATAGCATTCTGATTTAATTACATAGCACAGCTTCCCGTATTGAATATGCTCTTTAAGACTCTCTGAACCGCCATAAAGACTTAAATGACTGCTTATATAGCACTTTTATCCAAAGCGATTGACAATGTTTCTGCTGCTCACTCATCCATTAACACACACACTCAAACATTCACTCATACACACACACACACACACACACACACACACACACACTGATGACAGCAAGTTAGCACGCAGGATGAAGGTGTATCTTGCCCAAGGACACTTCAACATGCAAGAAGGAGGCAGTGGGGATCGAACCACCAACCTTCTGATTAGTGGACAACCACCTCTACTTCCAGAGCCACAACTACCCCAGTAACTTCTTCCCAATAACTTAATTTAATTAATTAGTTAATTTTCCTTCAGAATGTTTTTTCCCCCCACTTTGCTGAGACTGAAAATGTAAATTGCGATTTACAATAAAAACTCATCAAACAAACACCATGTATTAACCATATGCATCAATGCACATCCAAAAAATATGCTGTGCAGTGATGCCAATAAACTTAATTATGCTAAAATGAAACAGCTTGTGTTGTTAATTTATCTTGATGTGCCAGAAATGGTAGCATGTACCGTGAATGTCTAAAACTTAAAACACACATACATTTAATAAAACATAAACAAAACATAAAATTAGAGGATAAGGGTTATTCTCACTATGAATGAAAGGCAAAAGAAATTATTTTTAAAAATATCTACCCTTAATGACCATTGAGTTTACTTTAAGTCAAATCAATTCATGTACTGCAGTGTGATGAACTGATAGTAATTTCAAGATGAGGTACAGTACAGTACACTACACCCGGACAAGGAGTACCTGGAGTAGTTGAAGAGGCGGCTACCCCACTGCTTGTGTTCCCCCCTGGGAGGTTCGTGGAAGAAGCACGCGTCAGAGCCATCAAATTGGTTGAGGCCATCCTCGGTGTTCCGGGAGGCGTGGCTGTGAACAACGTCGAGCAGCACCACGATGCCCATCGAATGAGCCACATCAATCAGCTGCTTCAGCTCCTCTGGGGTACCATAGCGACTGCAGTCACATAGACACACATGTTAGCTCAGTACGTCCTTACACTGTCCTTTTTTTCACTTCATGGAATAAATTTAAATCTACCCTTAATCCTGTTGTTAACCCTACATTAAAATAATTTATTGATTGATTTGCCCAACTTTTTTTCTGTATATATCTATACAAATGCAAGAACACAACTCTTCACACATGCTTACATACATATAATCCATTACATAGAGTACTTAAACACCAGTATATATGTATTTGTTTCTATGTTGTGTGTTACAATGTTATTTCCTTGACAATACAATAATCTTCATGTTTCTTTACATCTCCCAGGCAAGGCAAGGCAAGGCAAGGCAGCTGTATTTATATAACGCATTTCATACCCAGGGGCAACTCAATGTGCTTTACATAAAAACAAACATTTAACAGAAGAATTGGAAGCATAAAAACATATGATTTAAAAAAAGAACCCAATTATAATAAAAATAAAACAACAGTATATCTGATTCCTAACTTAAACTTGTTCCCCCAACCAACAATAAACCTGGTTTGTGTAACATAATGATCGACACGTTTTACCTTGGGGGGTTCTTTTGGGGGAGGGGGGGTCCCTAATCAAAACGTTTTGAGAAAACACTCTAAATTCACAGTTTCATTACAATGTGTTTGTAATTCATATAACCATGAGACTATTGAGCAGTATATCATTTCACAAACATTATCTCCTCCTTGAGCAATTTAGTCTAAAGATGGTCCATCAGTACCTACTGTAGCTGTCAAGGGGTCTTCCAAGATGTTTTGTCATTTCATATATTTTGTAGAACATTATAACTCTCTAAAGTTCTTTATTACCATTCAAACGTCTGTAAAGAGGATACTGCAGAACTGAGACACAATCAGAAAACCACAGATGTGTACAGAGAGTATGTATGTATGAATGCACACCTCACTATAAGCACATCTCTGTGTATACCTATCATATTGTCCCACAATGTCTTGTCTGACCTTCCAGCTATCATTATATCTGCTCGCTTGCAAAACAGGACAAATAGTAACAGCATTACCTCGCTTCCCAGTATTCAACCGCTCAGGTTTTAAATGACACTGAGAGATCAATCATGGGTGAAATTACACTATATACATTACACGCAGTTTGTGCTCCACTCTAAGCAAGGAAGGGGGACCTCTGAAAGAAGATAAATAGTCTGACTAGTCCCCCTCCGACCTTATTTAGGAGTCCCTCCACTCTCTGGATTAGCAGCAAATGTATTTACAGAGAGATTATTGCTGGTCTCAAGCTTCCTAACCTTGATTTGAGGTGACTGTTTTATGAAGTGGGAAGTTGCTCATACAGTTTTGTCTTGATGACTGTGTGAAGTTACTCAACATTCCAAATAAACATACATTTCTAAGAAATAATTTGAATTAAAAAAGCAGATGAGGCATGTAAAGTGCTGCACATCTGAAACACTGAAAATTCTTCAGTAGAGAAAACCAAAGAAGAACCAAACTCTGTTGTTGCTTTGCCTTTTATATCATAAACAGGTTGTCATGATTTGTTTCGGAATTGCTTGAATCCTCTGCCAATTACAATGAAAAGTGCAATACAGAGAGGCAATTACAGATTGTAAATACACCCACACTGACCACTGTTGAACAAAACAGTTGACTATAAATAGTGTCACAATGATTTGTTACGATAAAAACACATGGCAAATACATCAACAATACTAAAATTGCCAAATATTTACCTGGAAGCAGCGAAGAAACTTGTAATCTGATACCCAAAACTTGCATAGTAGGCATGCTCCATGACAGCCATCAGCTGAATACAGTTATAACCTGGACACAGAGGGGACAGAGTAGAAAAACACACATTTTAGAGCTTTCCAATCAGATAATGGAGCAAAATGTGTCTAACTGATGTTAATGCCATTCAGATAATATCTGTGGATAAGCTAATAAATTATGTATGATAAGAAAATATGTGCTAGATATGTATGGCAGCGTGGCTCATTGTTGCTTGACATCCTGGTGCTTCTTTATTAAAGGGAGCATTGTATCCTGTGTATTTGGATAGCCTCATTTCCCTGTTATAACTGCAGGGGATTATTATGTCTTGGCATCTTCTCTTTTATTATGATTCTTTTTAAAATAACACTAGCTGGCTTGTGAAAAGTACAAATTAGTATTATGATGTGCTGGGTTGTGCTCAGTTGGCTCCACAGGATAGATAATAAAATAGTTTTGAATACTCAGAAATACTGACAACATTAACTGAAACATTCTCCACTGCTCTGATATGTTTGGCCACATTAATTTGGTGCAGCAAGCATCCAGAGAGATTACGACTTGCTGTATTAATACTTGATCCGTGTCAATCAAACTTTAAATATTACTTGTATTTCCTTTTTGACATAAGCTCTAGCATCCTACAGACAAGCTGTGGCAACAGGGAAACACCAGCTATCAGAGTCAGGAGGTCATGTACAACATTTCAAAACGACCTGCGAAAAACCGCTTTTATGAATAAGAGAACAACAGGCTTTTAAACTGCCACTGAGCACTCCAGAAGGAGGCCCTGCGGTTTTTCACTGTTGTGTGGAGCAGATTTATTTATTTATTTATATCACAGCTTCTTTTCAGGCTAGAGAGAGAGAGAAAAAACTTCTGGCTTTTGAAGGAGTGTGACAAAGCACTGGGGTGAGAGAAAGTTTATATATATATATATATATTATATATATATTATATATTATATTATATACACACACACTCTCACACACACACACTCACTCCACAGTCAAGAATATGAAATGGCAGGCAAAGGCAGAGACGCTGGAGTTTAGCCTCCTTCAGAATCCTATTGTGCAGATTCCCCCAGCTGCTGCAGGTAGATTTTTTGACAGCATTTACTCTGGCAGGTTTTGTTCCAACTAAACAGGATGACACGACCAGGGAAACAGCATTTATCAGATTGCTCCTGGTTTGCCGTGGCAGTCGTATCTGTGTCTTTAAATAATGTCAGTGCAGCAGGCATGTATTTGAATGCAAAATAATGCCACATCTCATATCATCTGTTAAGGAGACGAGTTTCAAACTGAGACAAGGAACTGCTCCGTTAGGGTTAAAGTTACAATTGAATCCTGTGCTTTGTTATCATTCAGATTATTATGAAAATGAATCAGACGTCCCATTTCAGGCCGTTCTCACCTTTGGGTCACATGTGTATGTGTGTATGAATCATCTCAATCAAAGCTGTATGCAAATTAGTCATGAAAGAAGAATGGTGATGTATGGTTTTAAGAAATTGTTCAGATTTTTTTTTTTTTTTTTTAAATCATTAGGTTACCATAGCGCCACCATCAGGATAAGAGAGTTTAGTCTGAGTTAATTTGGATAATGTCCATCATGGCAAGGTGAAGAAACCAGAAGGAAGAGAAAACAGATGAAAAAAAGAGGAAAAGAAATACAAAACAAATAACCTAAAACTTGCAAAAGATTCAATATACTTCATTTTACATGTTGTGTTAAAATATTGCCTTGCCTCTTAATTTCTTTTATAGCATAATAAAAACATTTAAATATCATTCTGTATTTAAAAATACTTACTGTTACTGGAAACATGTATCATTATATAAAGATTAGGTCATGTCCAGCCCTAAGCAAAAAACAGTGTGATATTTTTTTACTGAATGATGCCAGGTGTAGGAGGATGTTTTTTCTCCACTATTGGCTGTCTAGTGAAGAGCGAGATAATAGAAATCGAAACAAGTTGTCAGTTTTGCAGCCCACTCTCAGCTGTGAAGTGTGTGTGACTTAGACTGTGGAGCCCCCTTTACAAAACGCTGTCCAACGGTCAGTGATTTCTTCAGGTCATGCCAGTAAACAGGATGTTGACTTGCTGATGTGGCTTTGTGCAGAGGGAGTGTGACAGGTCTGCCAGTGAAAATACTGGTACTGGAGGAACAGTGGCACACAAGGCTGCATGGCATGTCTACTGGGGTATGAACCAATGTTGACAGAGACGGACACTAAGAGATAGCAAAAAAAGGAAAGAAAAAAAAAGCCTCTCGAAGCCCTCGACTCTTGTTTGTCAGATTTGATGTGTGAAGGGACATATATACAAACATCATCTTAATGCTTCACTTCCTCCCTGTACATGGCAGGATAAGTTGAGTCAATAAAAGCTCTGACTGACAATCACTTAGATGAAAAGAATCACAACAGGGTCATTGCTGCACTCATTTTGAAGCCTTGAGTAGCCAATGATACATCAAGGAGGCCGAAAAGGGAAGAGAAGGTCTTACCCAGGTCTTTTATACGAGGCAGAACGTTGGTTATGAAGTTGGTGTATGATGCGATCTTTTCCTCAGGTGAAGCGATGCCCACGTGGGCCTCATATATTCTCAGGCTCGTGGGTTTCTTTGGCCGAGGGTGGATTTGCTGAAGAGGATACCAAAATTGGACAAAATGAAATCATATATGAGAGTCTAATCCATTTTCCTAAAAATACATTTGGTGAGTAATTACGAACTACAAGGTCAAAGACAATGTGTGGGTTTTCTGGGTCCCTCCACCAATATCTCACCAAAGAGGCTGTTAAATATTAAAAGACACATGAGTAACTCTGTCTGTGTTACATAACTGAAAAGGGATTTGTTTTAAACATAGAGCAGATTTCCTGATGGCTACCGACCAGCCTTGTGATCCCACTATTTGAAGTACATGATTGAGCCACTTGTAAATACAGTGAATATACAGCCAGTAAGAGGACTCATCTAATTCAAATGGTGCAAAATAAAAAGCAAGGTGGTCTTTAACAGCCTCTTATTGTTTTGCTTTTGTGCACTTGTCCTGAGCATGTAAAGTAGCATTGAGACACATTCAGACCCTCTCACATCAGCAGCTTCAAGTAGGCCCATTAAGAATGGCCACACCAGCTGTAGATAGGAGATGTAAGGCAGATTTCAAATGTATACTGTATTTTATTAGCATTATGATAATAATATGCCATACTTACAATATAAGGTAGTAGGGGATCCCAGTGAACCCAGTCATAGATGACACGGCCCTCCTCCCTGGTCACATATTTTGCCCAGGGTGAGATCCGGTACAGTCGCTTTCCATCCTTGGTGTGAACTACCACCTAGGAAAATAAGACAAATGAGTGTAATGTTTTAGCAAGGGCACTCAAAACAATGACACAGAGGAGGGACATTGAAAAAGACAATAAAGACACTTTACATAAGCTAAGTGAAGGAGACACACACACATTTTCTAAAAAGCAGACAAAGGATAGGGATCATATGATATATCTGAATTGAAAAAATATCTAATGAAAGGATTAAAGATGATAAGAAGTGCTGAAAAAGTAAAAACATAATTGGCAAAAAGAGAGAGGAAAAAAAAAAGATACCAGTCCTCAAGGCCTGGCAACAAATCAACAAGGGCCTCAGCGTCCTCTGTGACTCCTGCCTGTTTCTGTCCCTGCATATAAGTGATACTAAAGTAAGCGTTTATTTGCATCTTCCAGGCATGAAGTGCTAACTGTACATCACAACACCATGCTGTTACTTCCCATCCATTATACAGAAAGATGGCACAGATTGTTCAACCAATAAACCAAACATTTTTCAAAATGTCAACAACAAAAGCGACCCTCTTCCAGAGAACAGCTCCCTGCTCTACCATGCAAAAACTCACAGCTTTAAAACTATTACATCCCACATCTACGGGGCTCTTTGAAAGCACCGAGGACATTAAGTGGTGTAGTAGAGAAAAAGCTTCAGTATTGATCAGAATACTTGTTGCTGTGAATTTTGATTCAATGGTAATTATGTTGTGAGGGGTCCACTTCATTGGTTTGGAACAGACTGACTGGCTCATCTGGAAACAGGATTTGAGCTAGGGAGCAATTTAGAGAAACAGGAAATCTAAATCATTATCTTTTATCTATTATGTCTGCAATTCAAGATTGGAAGGGGGTCAAATAAGCATAGTTAGGAAATCTAATTGACAAGTTACTTTGCCTCCATCAGTCAAATAAGAAAGAAGGAAGTCAGCGTGAGAGTTGGAAAAACCCACCAAGAAATCGATCCTGTAGTGTTAGCCACAGTATGTGTTCGCCCTGTTTTGTCCCCTGCAGAAACGAGCATTAGTACCCGACTAATTCTGGCCACTGTTGTGAAGTAATGACTGTTCCAATGCCACCTACCTGCAAGCCCATGGCCAGACCCCCCTCTGGGTTTTTTTCATTATGGCCGGACCACCTGGGGGTTAGCTGCCTGGCTCCCCTTATGACATGCTTCACAGTTTATAGGATTAGGAAAAGATAGTTGGATAAGTGGACTGGCATTAATCCTGTCAGAGCACTGGTCCTTCTGACAAATTGGCCAGCATTAGGAACATTAAAGAAAAATCAGACTACTGGGCAGGAGCGAGTGCATGAACGGGATAAACAACTAAGAACCAGGCAATATGCGAGAAGTTAGGTGTGGAATGAAAAAAAAAAAAAAGGCGTTTGATCCCTTCGATAACACTTCAGTTCAGTTTTTGCATACTCGAAACATCAAGAGCTTATTGTAAATACTGTACACTCAAAAGGACACTGCTTGTTTATAGAGACAAATTGGGCCCTGAATAAAGGGGATGAAGGGCAAGCTGCTCTACAGGAGAGAGATTGGAGCTAGGTTTGTGCTTCCACGAGGGAGTGCTGTGGAACTAATTCTAAAGTGGAGCTCACAGCAAGACAGCCATTCATAGGCAGCGGGGGTGCACAAGGAAAGGCCAGGTGCCAACGTTTCCATCTGCTTCTTATCGTCCTTAGACTGACCTCCGTTGACAATGGGAGCTGGGCAGCCTGTCCAGGGCGCAGGAGTCTGCCAACGATGACCCGGTCCCAAGGAGAGTGGCGCTGCAATGCCATCCATTCCATGCCTGGCATCTCATTTCAGGATTATTTCTCATCCGCACTGTTTGCTTGGGAGACAATGCATAATGGGAGGTGTGTCTTCTACATTTAACCCTGATGAATTATTTACTAGAGCTAAAAAACAATCATTTACACCCACAGTGGGCTGTGTTTTGCACTGAACAAACACAGCACAGTGTTCCTGAGGGATATCTGCCGCAGATGGGAACTGAAATAAAAGCCATCAGCTGGACTCCTCAGGTATATCTACCCTCCACTGCGCAGATTGTGTACATACAGTAATCTCCCGTCTGCGCACTGTGAGTATGACATGTTGTTGACGGCGACATGCCAGCTTTTCACTTGGTTCATAAGACACCACACATGACAGGGAATCTCCCTCTCACATTACAGTGACAAGTCCCTGTAGCGCCGCTGCAAGATGGCACCTACTGAGTGTGTGAAAATCGGCGTGAAGATGTTCTGTTCTCTACCTTGAGCTTGGTGTTATGATCCACAGCTGGAGACTTGTCTAACTTGGGCGGTAGAGTCAGTTCCCACTTGCCATATTCTTTCTTGGTGTAAGGGTGGGAGAATTTGTCCCAGCCATCTATGGGTAAAAACAGAGAGGATTTAAACCACATCGAATTAATTGGTTTAAAATACAAACAACAATACTGATATGAAAGACTGACAGTATGTATAGAGAATAAATGCCTAAAAATGAGCTGCAGGGAGAGTAACATGCAGTTTACTTACTGATATTGACCTATTATTTTGATATAAAATAATAAGATACGGTAAGATATGACTTTATTACTCCCACAGTGGGGAAATTTGCATTATTACAGCAGCAAAGTGGACAGTAAAATAGAAGAGCAGCAAGAAGAAAAATAATAAAGAACAATAAATAAGAAGTACAAAAAACAATAAGGACAATAATAGAAAAATATATATAATAAAATATTTGTGACATTATGTTCAAGAGTAATATTGGTATTGAGTGATAATATACCAGAGATGATATTATAATGTGTGTAATAATTACTACATGACTATAGCTTCCTATTACAGTAAGTAGCATGAGTTTTAGTTTTTAGCAAAAGAAAAAGAGATAATTATGTGTTTCTTTTATTGATACTACCACTTTGCCAATGTCAGGTATTTTAAAACCCAACCACAGTCTCTTCAATTATTTTTGATTGCAAATAAAACAATTAACAGTTACATTCTACCTTATAACAGTAGTGTGGTGCTAAAACAGCTTGCAACTGATAGTAACCACTGTGGGCTTTTGCTCATTTTCAATATCAATTTGTGGTCACAGCCTAGGGCCTCTTTATTTCTTTAACTTCTATACCCACACTATTTGTTCCTTACTCTGTCCTTTAAAACCTTTTGCATAATTCTTTCTTGTTGTTTTTGTGTTCTGAATAACTCTCCTGTATTCTGTGGCTTTGGTAACAGCGAGTAAACCAGCAGGCTCCATCATCTAAAAGAAAAGCTGAAAAAATACCACTTCACTGCTCAATGAATTATATCTCCGAGGGAACAATGGAGAGGTGTAACATTCCTAACTTGCTGATAACACATTACCACTTGTCATTGACTGACAGGACTATATTAGGATACAAAACTTTTATTATAAAGACACCATCCCGGCATGTCAATTTAGAACGCTGTTTTTTATTCAATAATCCATATCTGCTTGCTATTCATGAGCAAAAATAATGGCAGTGATGCTCCAGAAGTGACCGGGCACAACACCAGTTCTTTTCATAGGCAGGCCAAGCCATATTTTTTCACAATTTATTTATCTCCCTTTGCTTAAACTCCTCTACAAAAAAAAAAAACTGTGCATTATGCATCCAACCTGCACCATATTCATGGCTAGGGCTGCTGGGCTGTTTCCACATTTACTATGAAATTGAAATCAAATAATATGACTGAGCCGTGTCAAAATGTAATCTCTCACAGAATTGAATGTTGGAATTGAGCTGCTGCCCAAGGTCCTGGGAAGATAATTAAAAAGGAAAGGCAGAAATATGGAAAGAGGAAATGGCAGCAACAGAACTAACTAGCACATAAAATGTGTAGGGACAATAAACAAATGGATAAATCTCTGGCTTTGCACACAGTATCAATCTGATGGTATTACTATTAGCATTTGCTTTCCTTTATCATTGCCTGCAGGGTGTTAGTTATTTCAGAATGGCTGCGGCACAGAGGGAAGTGTTTGTGGTGTGGTGTGGTCTGACAAATTGTATTTGAGCTACATGCAACAGTCTACATTTTTTTTAATACTTTCTATTATTTTTTGTATCTCCCATGAGAGTAATATCCTACTGGTGTGTGTAATAATAATCTAAATGCATTAATAGACTTGATAAAGGAGAGAAAAAGACATAAAAAGGCAACAAATTGGCACTGAGAGCATACTTATTGTATATATATCCGACAGATGAGAGCAAATCTCATTTAATCTTGTTAATGATGATCAAAATAAGTAATTTTGTTGGATTTTCACAGCCCACATTAACTGAATATAAAACTTAAAAGTCTATTAACCTGAAATGACTTCCAAAGTTAGTACTGGAGGGAAAAGAGATTTCAGCGCAAACACAGAGGTTGCACTCTCCCAACAACTTTGCAGGCATGATGAAATAACCAGCTACTAAAATATTAACAAACACTCCCACATTTAAAAAAAGAACCCCCCTCAGTATGCAAGTTTATCCTGTGTAATCAATATTTTCCACATTCTCTTCTCCCAAGTTGGTTGATCAAAAGGGCTGATACCCTTGTACCATGGTTGACTCCATTTTTTCTTAATTTCTGGCTTTTTTGTGTTCAAGAGTGCAGTAATGTCATATATCTTATTTAATGCACCGTGAAGATATGCAACCTTTGTGTTTGCACTGAAATCTCTTTTCCTTTTTAGCCCCAACAGTGAAGATAACTTTATATTAAAAGTATCATTTCCTTTTAGTTATTGGATTTATTACTCTAATTGTAATTGTTATTATAGAAACATACTTTTATCAGTCAGGCTGCTGCATGCTTCTTTAAAACACAATAAGAATTTCTGTCATGCCAAAATAAACCTTTCCCAAACCATTCAAACATTCACTATTTGAAGAAAAGGTGAACACTGATTACTTAAATGAATTGATATCATAAATACAAAGTTAAAGGACCAACTTTCAGCTTCTATTTGAGAGCGTTCACATCTATACTGAATCACTTCTGTAGGAATTGAAGCACCTTTAAACATAGACCAGGAGAGTGAGGATAATAAATGAGTAGAAATAAAACTCTGTGAGCTTTGGGAAACAACCTGGACCTGGACATCACACTGCTGACATACTGTTTAGTGAGCTGACTGTTCTCCTCAGGTTGTAAACAGTCTACTTACTGAATTCACCGGTAAGAAAGAGGGCCTCTGCAGCTGGAGCCCACTCTTTAAAGAACAGGCTGTTGTCAGGGCCCCGCGTCACACCATGGGAATTGTAGCTGCGTGTGAACTGGTCAAAGCCGCCTTCTACCTCTTCCAGCAGTATAAGCTGCTTCTGGAACAGCTCATACCTGAATAAAAAAAAAGGGAACAGACAACAGGAATTCAATGAAAAATCTACTCTTGAGACTGATAATCTCTTGGACACCTACTGTAGCCTAGAAATCATCACCCTGTAATGTTAAATGCATTTCAGTTATTTTCAGACTGTATTTCAGTTGGCATTTCAGTCAGTTCAGGATAACAATGAGTTTCTCCAGCTTTCTCTCTGGTGCCACTGCTGTGAATGTCAATGTAAATATAGTGAATGCAGGAAGATGTATAATCAGTTCTTTGACTCTGAATTACTGACACGAAACCTTCTGTTAACCATCGCTTTTTTAGATCAATTATCAAGTATGTAAAATGTTCACGTAGCATAATCAATTAATTATATGGTACTCCACATCTTCATTTAACAACGGCTACTACACTTTACCTAGAAGGATAATACAGTGGAAATTATACAGTAATGATAGTTGTTTTTTCATGTTCTCTACTCATAATGGTAACAATAGATATTGATAAGCAAACCGTCAAATTACAGTCACTAAAACACTAGCCATCTTGAATAATGGTGGGTGATGGATAAAGATCATTTGAATTCAATCAATTTAGTCCAGCTGCAGTACAAACATAAATATGCACTCTGATGAGATGTTTCTTCACCTGTTCAGCAGCCATTTAGTGTCTCAGTGTGGACAAATATACACACAAATATACACACCACATTCATGATTTTTAGACTAATTAAACTGTTTAATTACTGTGTGTACTGTATGAATGATATTTTTTTCAAAGTTCCATTATTTGCACATGATTTACAAGTGTCCAGCTTTTCTCAAATATTGTAGCAAACACAGTGTAGCAGTGCATGGTACTGCATCATAATGTTTCCATGCAAACGTTATCTCTTTGAGGTCCCACCTCAGGATGCAGACTTGCCTCTTTCCTTCAAGAATGTGTGACTACAGGCATATCCTGGGAGATAAACCTCTGTCTGTTACCTTCAACTGGGAAGGATAGACTAACTACTTTGCAATTTATCTCACTTAAGTTCCTGCAGCCAGCTGGTGTCCATATCAGATTCCCCCTGGTACAGAAAGACGCTTTCAGCCAGCTGAGTTAAGTGCACTCTCTCCCCTATAGCCACGAAGCCAAGCTCAGACTGGCCTGTGAAGGCCCTGGGGCTAGTGATGATGGGCTGAAGTTAACAGCGCGATTTCTCAGCAGCTGCTCCCTGTGTTGAGCCTAGTGGATACAGACAGTGCTTGCCAAATGTAAACCTTTAAAGTCCAACCAATGCTGCCACATGCCTCCTTTGCCACTTTGTCACCATTTCAAGACTACACCGAAAGGAAGGACAAAGGAAAGATTCACATGAGGGCAGAGCTCCACTACCACAGTATTAATATGCATGAAAGTCATGCGTATGATTATAACAAATGAGTTCCAGGGGGTTGGACCTGTGGGAATAGTGAGCCAAAAATCCTGTATGGATGCAGTATTCTCTGCACATCTCTCGTGCCTGTTTCCACTTGAGATTACAGCGAGGAGGCGAGAGCAGACCACACATCGCAATCAGACAATTAAAGTGGCAAGAAAGACCAACTTCATTTCTGAAAGTCATCAATAGGGTTGAAGATATAGGCTAAATCAAAACTTTATTTAACTATTACCACTAATTAGATATTCTGTGAGCATCCTTGTTTGTTAATATGTACTCAACCCTACCCCCGGCACTGGTGCCTCATCTCTATATCTAGTCCCCTTTTTATGATTTGCTAATTCTTCAGTTTACTACAATATTCTTTGGTTTACGGGACTGCACATAATATCCACAGGCAACATTTGGCCATAAAACACTCTCTCATCAAGCTGCAAAGAGCAAAGCCTCAGAGTGTGACCATTTCATCACATATGGCAACCCTTTTTTCCTCCAGCACTGGCCCTGAATTCCTAATACCGACAAGTCAGCGTTCGCACAGCAGAACTGGAGCTAAAGTCATGCTGTTTCTCTTTCCTCACCTCAAAAAAAATCTCGTTTCTTGGTAAGTTATGAAGAAGTTAAGAGATTCTATGTGATTATAGCATCATTAAAATGATTCTGCTGGCATACGTGTTTGGTGTGCATTGCTGTCAGCCACAGCATCTTCCCGGGAGTCATCAAAGTCAGAAATGGTCAAATCCTTCACATAGGGGGTTTTAAGATTATAGAAATGTTTCTAAAAGGTGTCAAGTCGGATGGTAGGATAGGAGTACTTACGTTTAATATGAGAATACAGTATATTATTCCTCACATAATACTGCATTCAGCTGCTGTGAAATATATTCCCCATATGCAAGTTGAACACATTAAATATTTAAATGTTAAACCAGGCTGGGAAAAGTTGCAATTTCCTATGACTTTCAAAGATGCTATATGGAGACTGTTGGACTGTTGGCAGAGGCATGTCTAGACTGTCATAGGTGTCACAGTTTCATGGTGATGTACTGTATTATAATATATTCATGCTTGACATTCTCACTCAATAAAAAAAAGAAAAAAACCTTAAACCTGCATTAAAATGATTTTTTGGGCAATTTGGAGAGATCATTACTCTATCAGTCTTCTCAATAGACCGAAGCAATACCACAGCATTTCTAATTTTGCCTTTGCACCAGAAATACTACTAATTCCTGCAGCCTGAAATTACAAAAGAGTTTTGTCCTGTCTCCTGTTCAGTGGTAATGGAGCAGCAGGCGATTATAGAGGTGAGTCAGTAATCTGTCCCAGATCCCTTATCTCACAGTTTGGGTAACTGTTCTTTATCATTGAAGATACTGTAGGAAATATCATATAGCACAACTGAGATATTACTTTTACAGATTTTATTGCACACAGAAATATTGTAAGTGACAGACATCAACCACCTGTCAAATAACTGAATCAATATTTTCTGCTTCTTCTCAAACTATCTGGTTAACTTAATATTCGCTACAACTTGTAAATTCTTGGCAATGTTGCAGATTTGAAGTATTTCTGCAATTTTCTGTGCCTTCAAATGGGATTGTGTTTAGTTCATATAGCCCTGTTGTATTATGCATGACTTTGCAAGCAAGAATTTTCTACTTCAAGCAAATTATGTACAAACATCTCCTGAGAGTAAATAAGAGAAGTTGTTCAGGTATAGAAAACTATCTAAGGAGGTGCCAGAGAAAGCAGATCAGTTTAAGAAGCTCTCCTGAAAACCAAAAGTAAAGGTCCTTCAGAAAATGGAAGAACAGCTGGGGGAAACTCTTCCTGAACAAGAGGAAAGGAGTTCAGAAGCAGCTGGAGGACCATGGCTTCAGCTCTGAAGCCTGATGAGGATTGATCATCCATCATCTCTAGTGACAGAGGGAGAGCTTGACTAACTCAGGACCAAAGAAAAACTCTGCAGGAAAAATATAAAAGGGCAAAGATACAGAGCAGCATGAATCCCAGACCTGGATCAGGAGACAAAAAGTCCAAGAAAGAAATGTTACTAGCAAAGCTCTTGTGTTGATAGTTTCATGGTTATCCAGCTGTACAGAGACAAGGCCAAATCCAAACATTTTGTAGGACATATGAGTCGTATAGATGCATCCATAATTGATAAATATACAAACAAAAGGTGCTATCATACTATACTCAACAAACTTGTGATTCAACAAAACTTCCTCAGGTCAAGAGAAGTTCACTGCATATAGTCTAGTCAATTCCAGCCAATTCATTTGGCATCATACAGTATGTGAAAGGAATCTTTGGGATGTCTTTATTTTAAGGTGTATAATAAACCTTTTAAAAACCCTAATTTAAATGATCAAAATCCTTTGGTTGTAAAGTGCAAATAATTGGGTTGAAAAGACAGACAAAAGAGGGGGGGGGTACAATTCAGTTCAACAAATTCACAATCCAGTCCATCCAATCCATCAAGTAGATACATTCATTTTCAAAACATCTACACAGTACAAATTTGCATTTTCTAACAATCCTTTTAGCGCCACCACCAGGCCAAAGTTGAGACTTACATTACGGTTGTAGTTTCAAATAATCAAACGATTCAATTCAAACTGGTTTACAACAGCTGGATGAATCCGAGAAGTCTATTAAAATGAAACCTCTATGAAACCTTTAAATGGAAGTATTAGATATGGTATGAAGTGTTACTGTAAATGATGCTTGCAATAGAAAAGAGAAACAAAAAACAAGACAACATATGTTTCAATTGGACATCTGACCAGTTTTAATGTCAACTAAACTAAAATATTAAATCGTTGGTTATATTTAGTATCTCCTTTATTAAGTTCTCCCCAAGGAGCAACTGACCTAAATAACCTGTTCATACACTAGACACACTAGATAACTAGACAATCGGACATCTAAATATAGGGTTGAATGTTGCAACCTGTTGTGTTGTGTATAACTGATGGTGACAGCTGAAGATCAGAGGTGTCGTGACTGTATGTAACAGCCTGGAGAAACACAAGTAGGAAAGGCTGTTCTCCCTCTGATCTCAGTTACCCTTAAGGGCTTCCATACAGCCCGGCGGGAAGTTGACTTTCAAATAATGTTATTAATGTCCTTCTTTGACTAAATGCATTAATGAGGAGGCTAAATAGAGACCTGAACATTTGCAGGGCGGTTTGATTAATGGAAGCTTAAGTTCTGTGCTAGCCTCGTTACTTAATTGACCCTCAAGCAAGGTGACAGGAAAATAAATGCTGTAAAAGCTATCTTTAAAGAAGCTGCATAAAACATCTATTCACTATAAAACCATTTCAGAAATTTAATCCAGTCATTGTAATAATTCAGCTAAATTTGTCTTCTGTGCTAATGTGACAAATGTAAAAATCAAGGAACTATAAGTTTTCCACCAAAGGTTAATTGCTGTGTTCAAGTCAATAGTCAGTTTTCACCACAACGAGCATAAGACTCAGACTTATTGCTGCATTTTCACATTGCAATAAGTTGTGACGACGTGCTAAAACTGTTGCAAAATCCTACTGCCATAATAAGCAACGGTCCCAACGCTCCTTTTTTTCATTTGGCCCAATTTACGAGATACATAGCGCCACGAGCTGCACAGTCCTCGCTGCACTAACTGCAGACTTGCACAACAGGAAGGGTAAATAATGAAGCATGTCGACAGAGCACTGCTCACTGGGGCTGTAACCTGCGTGCACCATCAACGTTTGTTTTTCGCAATCAATCTGAAACTGCCATCCTGATAACATAAAATAAAGCCGCCAGCAACCATGAAATAGCTAATTAGAATAAGAGCCTAGCAAAAACTCTGTGTGTCCTGTTTATGTAGACTGGCTGTAACTGGTGCGAGGTAAAGGTCAATAAACCTGAGATGTGAGTAGACTTGAGCCATGACACTGTGGGGAAATCTAAAGAATCACTCTGTGTGGTCATAGGTCTATTTCTGATAAGCCAGATGAATTCTTAGCACTGTGCAGCTGGGCAAGAGGACTCAGCGTGACACCACAGCCCGAGAAAGCTCTTGATTTCCATGCCTGTGTTCATGATATGGTGTTTGGACTGTGGGGCTTAGAACACAGGGGGCTTATCAAGAATTAACCTTCACACAGCAGTGCTCCTACATGTAAAATAATTTATGTGCAACTTTCATCAGCGAGAGGAGCGTTGGAGACATGTCTAGGGCTCGGTGAAGCCTAGCAATCCCAAGCTGTGTCTGAGATGGAACTGACACGCTCATCTCTCTGCAAGGCTAGAGCCCTGCTCACATGCTTCAAATACAAAGCAGGTGGTCCCTTTACCTGCCACATTAGAGACAAGATCTGACACGTAATGAAAACGGATAAAACTATATGGCCCCTATGCAGAGTTTTAAGGTCTGGCTTCTGAGACGACCTGCCAATGAGCAGATACCGCAGCAATGTGAGTGTATTTCATTATCACTGTCGACTTTTAAGCAAAATATATTACACTCATTAAAAAAAAGAAATCCAGCAGCAGGTAAGGCCAGTTGTACATGAGCTGGATGATGGAGCTGAGGAATAACACTGTCAAGTCTGTGAGCCACATGCCCTTACATGCAGGAAAGAGGCTACCGTTCCAAAGAAACAGAAACTATTGTGAAATCAATATTCATTAACTTGAACATTTTGTTGCTACTCTGTCATTATTATTTTTTAAAGTGCACTCCAGATCATTTATCAGGTTAAAACCAGGACTCACAGCAATTAAAGACACAAGGACCAAAAATCAATGAATAATAAATGAAAATTTTGTGAACTGTGAGACGACAAGCCTATTGACTTACAAAGCCCGTCTATTTACTTTTGAAGATTAGTGAGGTCAAAAGGTCATTGGATTTGTGAAGGACACCAGGTTGTTCCTTTCAGATCATTATGAGGCAACACTGTCCTAATTTAAGCACATAGAATAAAAACATGTTGATTTCAGTGTTAAAAGTAAATATTCACTGAATAATTAGCTGTGAATATTCACTGTGATAATTCAGCTTCAAGTGACAAGGAACGAGAACAATGCACTATATAAAGCCACAATGATAAGTTGATTAATCAATCAATCCACTGAAAATGAATCATCAACCGTTTTCATCAATTCATAATTTTAGTCAATCTTAATTGGAAAGTCAAAAAATTGCCTGGCTTGAGCTTCTCAAATGTGAGGATTTTCTGCTTTTCTTTTTCATATGTGATAGTAATGTGCATATCTGCGAGGTTTGGAGGGACAAACAAAGGCATCTGAATACATCTCCCTGAGCTGTGGGAAATTATAGCTGGCATTTTTCACTATCTGACAATTCATAGACTGTCAGCAGGTTAATCGATAATGAAAATAATCGTTAGCTGCAGCCCCAGAAGAAATAAGTCAAAAGGAGAATACAGATCGATTGATGGAGTGAGAGAGAGGGGGACAGAGATGAAACCATGCATTTTGCAGTGAAATTAAAGTAGGATGCTGGTTAATTACCAACTGTGTGGCCCTCACTGACAGTGACATAAATCTTGAAGACAGCTGTTAAAATGTCTTCCAGTGAGCCAACACGGCTGCTATTTCATTCATCATAACATCCCACTTTGATTAGAGCATAAATATATGACTCAGGTAAAAAGATGCATCTTGCAAACAAACTCTAGTCTGGTCATAAAATGGTGTAATCTAATCTACTTCTAAGTGTGATTTGATATCCTACCATCAACCATCATACTTGTTAGAAGTGCAGAAGAAAGTGTGATTAGAAATCATGCTGGAGATAATCCCAGATTAATAAATGCACTAGCTCTCTCTCACACACACACACACACACACACACACACACACACACACACACACACACACACACACACACACACACACACACACACACACACACAGCACAATCACTGGTGCCACACACTCTTACAGAGTAAGATTTACACCCTATAATTAATTTGAATGGGGGCCAAATCGTGGCTGAAGGGGGAACAAAATCATGCAGCATATGAGTACTGCATTAAGTCAATTAATGTCTGAGGGGTTGTTTGTATTTCAGGGTCTTTCACACAACAAGAGCCAAAGCAAACCTATCAACTAGTGTAAAGTATGTGCTGCGAGTTGCAAGCCTCCAACTCCAGCCTTAGAACACATTTTCATGATCATCATGATGCTTTGATAACAACTGCACAGAATTAAGAAAAAAAACTCATTAGTAAAATATATTTTTAATAAGGGCCTGCAGTTAGGAAAGTGTGTTGTGATGCTGAGCCACTGTGAGGTACAGCAGCCTGAAAAACATGAGAGTTTCAGCCAAAAGCACCACCTCACAACGCAACGTGTACATCACCTGACGAGGAAACACATGCCTCTTCTTTAAACTGTCAGACAAGTTGAGAGACAAACCCCCTTCTTCCGCAACTTGTCAGTTACAACAACTCTTGTCAAGTAGCTGTTCATTAATGTTGCATAAAGCTGAGCATCCTCCAAGAGCTAGCAAGCTAGAACTGGGGGGAGATAAGCTACGTGCTGCGCAGGAGAGGGGGGGGGGAAACACAGCTCCATGCGACCTCTATTCATTGAAAATGTCAAGGCTGACACACAGATGACTTTGTGGGTTGCAAACATCGACTTATTATTGTTAGTCATGTATATTTATTTGAAGACACTTTAGCCAGCGTAAGCAAAGCATTAGCTCGCATCGCCGGAGGCTGATTTTGGCGACAATTTGCCCCCAAAACCACCTTTAGAGACGGTTTTACCTCCGCTTGAAGTCCTTCTCGTACGCTTTGAGATAGGGATCCATTTGGAGAAGGCAGTCGAACTTGGGAATGGTAACATTATCCTCTTGGTCTGCCATGGTTGCAACAGACTCAACTAATCGAGCACCGACTGCTTCTGGTCGGACGCACTGACAGTGACATGAACAATATACAGGCAGGAGTGTACTGTGTGAATGCTTTTGAGCATCCGGAGACAACAGCGAATCAGACGGCTTTGTGTTTAGCCCGTCCCATCACTACACGCTGTGTTTATGTAGCGGGTCAGAGATAAGAGGGACCAGTCGTCCACTGCCGGGATACAGTGTAACTTTAAGATGACAGCACAGGACGTATCTGGTGCGTCAGTGTGGTAACTTTGTGGATGGAGTTGTGAAATGGAGAGGGAACAAGGGAAATGGAAGATGAGGAGTTTGAAGTTAGAATCCGCGGGGAGCCTCAGGGAAGAAAAAGAAAGAAAGTTGATTCATTGAGTTATAGTGAGAGTGAACATGAGGAAAGAAGGTGCAAGATGTTTTTGTTAAGAAAAGCAGTGTGGCAAACCCAGCCAGCACCAACCACTAATGATTTCCTGTTGAAAAGTGGGAGATGTGTTTGAGTGTGAGGACCTGTTGTCACCCTCTTTTCAACATGCTAAAATATGTTTACACCATCAACGTTTCGTTCAATCATTTTAATAATTTGTTCAGTTATAGCTTGAAAGAGAGATGACAGTAACATTGATTGATGATATTGGTTAAAGTCATATTGCACCAGGTGAAATGTAGGCTGATTTAACACACATAATGTTTGATATAAAATGTCATAAATATAGAAATGTAGGGGTGGATCTGAATGTAGTTTAATTAGAAAAGTACCAATTGTGGGTTTTTCAAAAATATTTATTTTGTACAAATATTTTTAAAATGATTTCAAACACAACTATCATGGATGTACAGTGTGGTGTAGCCGAGCTTTGGCTAAGTGATCAGTGCAGTTGTATGTGGTCTGTGAGACTGGGGTTTGAGACCTCTTGCAGGGTCAGTGGGCTTTATAACAGTTGCCATTTTTCATCGTCTACAATGTGCAAATAATAGCCTATTGTCGTTATGAAGCCTAACCAAGAAACCACATCCAAATTCCTCAGGTGTAGATAGGGATTGTTGATAATATCAATATGTCATCAGCATTGGCCTAAAATTAACATTTCTACTGATGACAGACCGATTCATCACCTCCTCCTCCATCACCCGGCTGTGATTTCCTCTGCAGACTATTTCACCTTGTTGCTGCCAGTGTTTGCTCCCCAGGCTTGTGGAACCATACCCCCCTCCCCCCCTCCCCCGCAGCTAGCCCCAGTTCTCTGTGTGGATCCAACCATAGCACTGAGCCCCAGTGTGTTATTCAAGTTATGAAAATTACTTATTGTGAAATAGTCCCAGATAGGAAACACCCAAGCTGACAGGATATGACACCATACTTTATTGTCCACGTAGGGAAATTTGTCATGGACTCAAATGCCTCTACAGTTACAGTAAAAACTAACCATATATGAACAAAACAGCACCAGCTACAACAATAAATGAGATGGGATGTACCACTCTGTTGAAAAAAAAAAGCTGTGGTTGGCAACCAGCATATTAAGTGCATTACCACCATCTTCTGCTCCAGAGTGTGGACTAGAGATTAAATCCTTCCCATTAATCTTGATTGTCTAACTACATTCCTTAAATTCTTCCTTTTGTGATCATACTTTGTACAATCTACAGTGCATGCATGCATGATAGTCTCCTCAGCCAGGTGGAAAAAAAAATAAGGTGCATATATTAGTATCAGCATCAGTAATTGCCTTAATTAGTTGGAAAGTATTGGCATATCAGATATTGGATAAAAAAAAAATCCAATATCATGCATCCCTAGCTGTAAACCAGTATTGCAGAACCTGGTGAAATATGGTCTAAATGTGAATGTTTAATCAACGTCTTTAAATCGTTTGTCTTGCCAACTGTCTTGAACGTCTTCACCAGTGACTATAGCCATTTTTTAAACGTCTTTTCAAAGGGAAAATGCTCACTGGGAAGTTAAACTAATCGAAATGAAACGCTTCAGCTTGATAGTCGTCAAGTGTATGTCACAGATGGGAAGATGGAAAAAGCCTTGACAATCTTGGTGTTTGGTTCCGGGATAGATTTATACCCAGTGGCGTGTTTTTTTACGCCTATAACAAGAAATGGATGGATGTAAGGATGTTTAAAGAGTGTAAAGGGGTGACAGGCAGCTATGGAATGAAAACGTTTGACAAATTAGTTAATGAATTGTATGAAACTAAATCAGCTATGCTTCCCTTTGATTTGGAGTACTTGCCTAATAGAGTGTTCTTGCATCACGCGTCATACCCAGTAAGGCAGCATGTTCCTTTCCTTTGCAGTGCAAGAATGATTGGATGTTTGGTCACAGTTAGTTTGTATGTAGGAAAGATTTTGCTATATGCTGTAAATCTCAAGAGAATGGTTGTGGAGGAGACTGTGAGAAAAATCCAGAGTGTCATCTTTGCAAAGGGGATCATACAGCATGGGAGGTTAACTGTCCAAAGAGAGTACACGAGGCAGAAATAATCAGGGTTAGATCTAAGAAGAGAATTAACCACAGTAAAGTAAGAAATATTGTGATGTGAGACAAAAAGACAAAAAGAATAAATCAGTCAGAAAAGCATAACACATTTTGTTTTGTAAGGATCAGGATAAGGAAGTTTTTGGCCTTTTTGGTAATTAACTGTACTGCTTGAGTAGAAAGAAAATCTAAGAAAATGGAGATTGTTGACGCAGCAAGGAGAATTCTGAGTGCTGTGGGAGTTTCTGTAAGTATGCAGCAACTGTAGAAGGATGCTTTTAGCTTCTTGCAATCATCTAAAAGTACAGAAGTTATAGCAAAGTGGGAAGGGGTTATTATTATTTTTATTTTGTCAGTGGAGATTTTAGTTTAAATCCAGTAGATGGCGGTAATGTGACATTTTGGACACCGACTGCCACAAAAAAAAAAAAAAACAATAAGAAGAAGAACATCTGGCGCATCAGAGGAAGATGACTCAGATTATTATGCAGAAGTGCTGCTTTGTAGGCTATTGCAAATGCACATGGTGCTGTATGAATTATTTGACTGCCTTTGGTAGTATTAGAGCAATGTACGATATATGTACAGAACACCCATGGTATGACTGTAGAATTGACTCGCTGTCACTTATCCATTTATTCAACGCTATCATGGCATTTCCTCTGAATATTTATTCTCAAAAAGGATTTCTAATAATTTTTTAGACCTTTTGGCTGCTGTGTTATGAATTTCAGTACATACATTCATGATCCTCAAAGGATGGCTCCTAATAATGTTGGTGACCTCATTACCTTTTTTCTATGCGGAGGTGCTCAACATTTCTTTGTGATCCTCTTCCTTGACATTTAGTATCCCTAGAAAGTGAATCCAAAAATGTTGATGGATCTCCTGACATCTTTCTTTTGCCATCATCAGGCAACAATTTCCATTCTCAAAAAATATTAAACTGACTATTTTTGTGAACTTTCATTCTCCACAGCAGATGAACCAATTTTTGATACTTCATGAGCCTTTGTCAACTTCCAGCCAATATGTGAACTTTGCATGCAAGATTTCTCACAATCCACTAGACAGATTAGAATAAAATTCATTCCTGCTCCTAAGGGGATGAACCATTTTGCTATTAATGACCCTTTGGCTGGAAAACATCCTCAGCATGTTCTTTATTCTGCCCAGTGCTTTCATAATGTGAGGTGTAATGAACAGTGCAGCCTCTCAGGACCACTACTGGGGCTTTAGACCTTTAGTATTGTTGAGCTGAGTTACTGTAATGAGTAATTTTTGTGTGTCATTTATTCATGACATTTTAAGCCAATTGAATATTTGTACAGTTTTGTAGTATCCTTCAGATTTGGAGATTTTGTAAAATGTTTTGTAAAAATGAAATGGTAATGGACCATGCTATAAACCCTTCACACACAAGTAAGAGAGCAAAAAACTTGTTGGACATGATAGAAAAAAAAGGCATTGCACATATTAATCCATTTACTCTTTGCAATAATTTTTTTCATACTCCATGTCCAGTAATGAAACTGAACCTTTATTAGCAGAGAACACATTGATTGAAAGTGCTTATTCAGTCAGTCAGTCCTCCCTCGCACGTCTCCAGTTGGTGCAAAATGCAGCTGCTCGCCTCTTAACTGGAGTACGTAAGAGGGAGCACATAACTCCCATCCTGGCCTCCCTCCACTGGTTACCTGTACAGTCCAATTTAAGATTCTTTTATTTGTTTTTAAATCTTTAAATGGTCTGCCTCCGCACTACCTCTCTGAGCTCCTTTACCCCCACACTCCTGCTCGGTGCCTCAGGTCAGCTGATCTGCTGCTCCTGGAGGTACCGAGGCCAAAGCGGAAGCTCAGAGGGGATAGACCATTTTTTGTAACTGCTCCTAAATTATGGAACAAACTTCCTTTAAATATTAGACAAGCCTCCTCACTGTCCATTTTTAAAACTTGTCTTAAAACCCATTTTTATTCCTTGGCTTTCAACCCAGCATGAGACTCTGCTCCTGTTTTAGTGTTTCATGGTTTGTTTGTTTGTTTTTTTGTGTTTTTTAATTATTGTTTTATTGTTTTTAATTTGTTTTAAAAACAATAAACAATTATTTTAGTATTTATTTCCTGTTAATTGTGCTATATAAATAAAGTTGAGTTGAGACAGACGCCATGAAGCAAGATCACACTGATTTGAGCAAAGTCTAATTTGAGCAAAGTTTGTTTAATGTCAAGGGTCACTGTCACAAAACTGTATGGGGCTGTTTCTGACACCAAAACAAACTCTTTCCTTTTGGTCATTCTACTTTTCTAACACTAAGTGCTCATACTACTTGGATCTTATGTCCCTGGCATTAATAATTTTTATCACGAACTGCTTCACAGAAGTGGCAAAACTACCTTAATGGACTTAAGGAGGATAACCTTGCTATAATTTAGATTAAACTCCTCTTGAAAAAACCTGATAAATATGCATGCTGACTGAAGAAATAGTGAGGCTCTTGAAAGTGCTGTCCTTGTCACAGAATAAAACTGTTCAAGCTAAAGGTCACAAAGTGAGTGTCATTCTAAAGAGCCATCTGTTGGAAATAGATGGAACAAGTGTGTCACTGTCCACCCTAGAAGGTTATGCCAATAAATTCTTGTCTATGTGATTCACAGCTAAATAATAAACGTTTACAGGATTATGTGGAAAAACCCAATACCCAGTGACAACAACAGACAGGTTTCATCTGAAGGATGTTAGCTTGATGGGCTGAAGTAAGTAGTTGATTGATTTTATCTGAAAGCAATATGACAAAATGAGCAACAACGACAATTTATACCACCTGGGCCATCTGATTTAGTAATATTATTTTCTCAGCTGTAATAGACAAGATGTTCCACATGTAGATGTTGTTCATTTAAATAGGAAAAGATATATTTCTCTTACAACAAATGGGTGGACCCAGCATGAGTTAGCTGACTGGCCTGAAAAGGGCAAACACTGCAAAATAATTTAACAGGTCAACAGGGGCAGTCTCACAAAATGATGACATAGAACATATGACACACAGCAGGGTTACAACAGACTATTACCCTTTATATAAGGAGATGACACATACTTACGTGGTCTAATGTGACCCTGCTTTGTATCAGAATTTGTATCGGTGTTGCTGTGGGTCTGCTCCATTTATGTGGTTATTGTTGTGGTTGACTGACCTGACCTAGCATGAGAGTTAGAGCCCTTTTCAGGTTATTGTGTCTACCGCATTTAGGTGCTTGCACAAAGATGTCTTTCAGGCGACTCCTTAAATACAGCCTGGATCAAATTTGTTATTCCCTAATGAATCCTGTAAATGGCAGATTAAACCTTTTTTTCAATCACAACATTATATAACCAGTAAAATTACAACCATCACAGCTTTTAAAAAGAAAAGAAAAAAAACATGCTTCCTTTCCTCCCATCTTGTTCACCCAAATCTCAACCCAAGAAATCTTGTTTCCTTTTCCCAAGACACCACGGTTACAACTTTGGGTAGCTATAATTTATTCAATCCAGATCCAGAATGCCACTCTGTGGCACTGAACTGTGTATGTCCCACAACAGAAGTCTGTTTTAGTTGGAAAGACATTGAATTAGACATGCATCACACAATTAAATGAAATGCCACTACTTGACTTTAACAGAAGCCGACAAAAACAAGCTTCGTATTTGACTTAATTGATGTGGGTATACAAGCATGCTGCACTGATATCATGTGTAATGAAAAAATACAATCACTTGTTCAATACCTGCAATTATTCATCAAAGCATTATAATGCATCCAACCTGAGAGAATTACTTTCCAGTGTTCAGCCCTCATATAGTAACACACCTCTAAGGCAAAATGATAGAAAACTCTTAGAAAACAGAGGATTAAACAGATAAGTGAATAATGAAACGAAAATGATTTTAAAAAGAAATACTTGTCATATGAAAAGACAAAGTACAGCAGCTACAAATATTTATTCATCAAAAATAATGATCAGCAGTAGTGTCTCCTTACTATGTCGCAGTAGTTTTACTGGGCAGCTCCAGACATACAGTATTACTATGTTAAACCAGACTGTATGAACAGGCAGGGCCATGCTGAAAAATAGTTTACAAGGCAGAAATTATGGATAAACAATGTTTAAAGAAAAACAAAATATGTCACACGTGATAAAAGTTAATACAGTATAAAGAACATCATTTTTGAGAGGAAGCAAATGCAATTGATATTTGAGAAAATGTTGAACTTGTGACACGAGAAAGTCGTTGTACCCGTTTGTTCAATATTTTTGTTTCAAAAAGCCTGCACGTTTGATCCATTTTGAAGAAGGCCATTTATGTACAGTCGTTCACAGATAAATGTGCTATTTACATATAAGTGAAGAAAAACAGGTTTTCAAAATATCTTGGCAACAGAGGATCTGACAGTTTGATGTGGAAATTAAATGCTAAATCATGTGCAGTGTTTCTGAGGGTCATGCACAGAAACACTAATGGGTAAGTATATCAGCATTAACAAAGAAAAGAAGACAGAGAAGCTCCAAATTATTATTATATGACAACAACGCTGTATGACCTGTATGACCCTGATCTATTTTGAGGAAAAAAATATTTATAAAATTACAAAATTGGGAGATGTAACTGAGAACCAGTAATTGAAATTATTTTAACAATGTAACACAATATGTGCAGATGTGGCCAAATGGTGAGATAAAGAGGATAGATGATAGATGAGCAGTGGACCTTGGTGTCTTATTTTAATTCATACTTGCAGCCAGTTTGATTGCCTGACAAACACAGTCTCTGAGGATTGCAATTCTGAATCTGATGATTAAGATTAAGATGATTAAGATTTTGGATGGGGAACAACTGTTTTTATGCAACTGATGGACATTGTCACAGTTGTCTACTGAAGAAGGATGTTTTCAGAGAAACAGGTTTTTCAAAACAACAGACATCTCCCGACTCCAGCTGTCAGACAGGAGCAGAGTCAGCTCTTCTCTTTGTGAATTGAGGAAAACAAGGCCTATTTATTTGCATCAATGCAAAACATATCAATCAAAATAAACAAAAGCATAAGGCAATGGTTTTTGGGCTCCATTCATCCAACAGCATAATTAGTATACATTTTCTGTCTTGAATTCATGCTGATTTCTGAGTCTGTGGAACTGAATATTATTTAATTTTTCATCAGACAGTTGGGTTCAGACAATGTTCTGGTGTTTCTATGTACACCTAAAAATATGTACACTACATGATGCATTTCATTTGGAAAATCCCTCTAAAAGAAAGCTGTATGAATGAAACTATTCATACACTCCTATTGTAACAGGTCTCAGTAACACAAAATGGAAATGTATGATAATTAAAATAAATGTAATTCAGTGTAGGAATGGGATTTAGGCACAATGCAGACAACCGCCTTCTGCTAGGGATCAAATTAGATGTCGGGGATCAGTGTGTTGAAATATTGCAACTCATATAATTCCACTGAGGGAAGGACACCACTTCTCCATGAATGCCACCGAGTGAGAAGGTTAACACTGAGCAATAAAGAGAGCGAGAGAGAATGGGAATGAAGCTAATAAGAGGCGATAAGATTCACTTCAGCCTTCAATTTCAAGGATGGAGGAGCTAGGATCTCAGAAAGGACTGGAAAGGATCTCTCTCTCCTCGTGTCAAAGGAAAGAGATCTTTAATGAGAGACATTAGAGAAGGCGGAAACGGTGACATCAGTGTGTATGTGTGAGACAGAACACAAAGCATGTGCTGACGGTGGATTTTGAGCTTGTCAAGTGCATGAATGTCTTTATGGAGTTGAGATTTTCTACATGATATGACTCTTATGGTCCTCGTATGGAAAGCCTCACGTTGGCAGTGAAAGCAACAGAGTCTAAAATATATGATTCAAAGTGGTTTCATATGTTTGATGTCACGGTTGCAAAAGTAGGTGGAGGACATGAAATGGTAAGCAGAACCTGTATTGCCACACTTAGGGTTTTCTGGCAGAACTCATTTATGAATTTCAGACTAGTCAGCCCCTTCAGAAAGAGTGGATTGTTAACACCTGACCTCACAATACAACAGGCCAAATGGTTTAAATCAAGCAGTGGGGTCTCAGGAGACAATTGAAGAGGGTGAAGAGGCCAAAATTCAACTGGTCCTCAGCAAGAGGAAGCCAAGACTTTATTAAAAGAAACAAGAAGACTGTTGTGAGATAAGGTTAGAGAAAAAATAATTACACTGGCCTCTCAATGTAAAAAAAAAACATATCTAACTCACAACATGCTGTGGTCTTCATTGTTTTATATTCCACACTATGAGAATATTATTTTGCTCTTGGTCACTCAGTCCCCCAATGACCTCAATCGTACTCTGTTTAAAATTTGAAAATGATATGGTGAATGTGATAGATTTGACTTTTATTGTATTCGTCCATAGCCTGAACCACTCTGCTCTTCCACTGGAGAAGATTTAGCTGTTAAAACACTCATTGAGATTTGTCTCAAAAGTCAACATAAGACTTTTTTGTCACCATTTAACATCCAGACCTTAAACCCATGTGGACGTCTGAAATGTTGATTGAATGTTCTGTACTTACATATTATTGCTCATTGTGAAGCTAGTTTGATAAACTGGCCAGACTGATATATTGGTCAATAATAGTGTACTGCATATACAGTATATTGGTATTGGTGTATATTGGGTATATGCTGGTCAATACATAACAAGTAATTGTATTATAAAAATGCCAAAGTAGGTTTGAGGTAATTAAGAAACACTACTAGTACGCCTGAGAGCAGAGACAAATCTATTCTTCAACTGTAAAATGTGCCACTCAGTCATGTTATGTGAAAAAAAGAAAAAAAATCTGTCAGCTGATATATTGTAATAACATTCCTAAAAATTGATATCATCATCAGTCTAAATATCCAGTAACTCAACCCTTCAATCCATGAAACAAAGGAGTATCTCAGTCAGAACAAGAAACAAAAATGGATCAACACCTTATCTGTGAAAGACATGAGAGAAGATCACTTTTAGCTCAATGCTATTCGGAAAACCAAAGGACATACTCATGGACAATTAAGACACACTATCAAACAACATAAATACTCAGAATAAAAGAGCTTTATATATTTTTTATTCATTACAAGGAGAACATTAGCTAGAGAAACCTTGGTGTGGATTGGACACATGAGAATGAGTATCCCTCTGATTGTTCTATTTAAATATTGTCCGGAAACGTAATGAAGTAAAATTTCAGCTGTGAAAGTCTGTGAAGTTCTTTTTACAAGTCTTTAAGCACAAAACAGTGATCGATCTGAACCAGTGAACATTTACATTAAAATAATTAACTTAAGAGGCACATAATGTCCTCCATTAGCCTCAATGGATGCATGAATGCCTTGAATATTTGAATTCAATTGAGTTCAGTAGAGTGCCCATAATGTGACAGAACGTGTTTATTAATATAAGGTACTTTCTAACCCATTCAGCAAGGGCCAGCTGTTTTGAACTCAGAACTCTTCCATCAAAAATGTACCTTAATATTTTTAGACTTTATTTGTCACTTATCACAGTAGAAGAAAATGTGGGTATTAGCAAGGCTTAAATGTATATTTAAAGATAATTATTTTATAGGTATCCATTAGTTTTAATGAAAAGTGCAGAAAATGAACCTAATTTATAATGCACATTTGAAGTGAACTTTTTCAAATCAGCACAAATTCTCTTATTAATCATAATGATATGATGTCTATTTTCTTAGTTAATGATATGTTTCCACATAACAACGGATAACTTGTTATTAATTTAAACTAATTTTACTGAAACAAAGCAAAAGAAACTCTTTTAATCCATATTTATATCCATATTTAATCCAAGTAAGTATATTCACAGTATGTTGCAACAGTAAAACCTACTTTTAACTAACCCATTATGTTGATCTACCCCCAGTGCATCAATTTTAATGCATTAAAAAAAAGATTAAATTTACATAGAAACTGTATCTTCTGTGACATGGATATGGAAATGTTAGAGTATTATTGCAGTTTATGACTTATATGCTTTCAGTTTTTTAATCAGTCATTGAATTTTTACAGAACACTGAAGTTCATAAAATCGAAAGAACTCAGAACATTGATTAAAAACATTACATTTCCTTAATTCCTGTTTAGACTTGTATGCAGGAATGATTAAATATTATTCTGTGTTGCTTGTTGTCAAACAACATTTGCAGTAGGTGACACTATTGGCACTGGTCCACAGAATCAACTGACTTATATTTTTTGGCATCACTGTATGCTGACAACTACATAACGGAGAAATCAATAATGTTGATTCAGTGCACAGACTGAGTCACCAAGAAAGTTTTTTCCTTTTCTGATCTTTCAGGTAAACTGAGTTTATGATATGGCACCACTGCACTTCAATGGTGATGGCAAGAATAGCATGCATGCCACTATCTCTGTTACAGTGAATCAGTGATGAATAACCCTCATATGTGAATCATATATCCACAATGTACTAATTTTATACATGATCTATGATCTATGACAATGCATACAAACAGAAATGTCGTATTCTGTCTTATAAAAGGAAAGTTTTGGTTTAAGGTTTGAATCTCACCTTTAAGATCATATGGCTTAAAAATGTTTGGAACTCCTTGAATCATTATGAATTTTATACCACACAATACATTTCAACATTTAGGTGGCATAAAGTTTCTAATGGGGTGTAACTACGCTGTTTCTATATTGCCAGCAAAACTCAGAAGTTCTCTTCACAGGCTTTACTGTCTTGGAAAAGATGTTATGTTCAATGCTCATAACTTTTCAGCATAACTTGGAACAATGGTAATAATGCTGTTATGGTAATAAAAGCATAAGTGAAAAAAAATGGATTTCTGATCAAATTGTTGTTCCACAGGTATAACTAAAATATTCATGTCCAAGTGCTTTGTTTAAAAGTTGGCGGGATAAAATTAACAGACATAAAATGTACAGAAAGCATGGAAGAAAAGAACCTAGAGAATTAGATCATATAAACTTGTGCAGAGCGTGGTTATGCCCCTTCAAACAACATTAGAGAAATGAATTATTAAATCTCACATGACATTTACCCAGGACTGGACATTCTATAACAGTGATATCTAAAACATTATTACTACATTTGTACGGTGGCCGAGACCCGCCATAGCTGCAAATAAAAGTAACGCTGCAAACAAAAACAAACGCTGCTGCAAATAAAAAGATACGCTGCTGCATATAAAAGAAACGCTGCAAATAAAAAGACACACTGCAGCAAACAAAAAAAACACTGCAAATAAAAACAAACGCCGCTGCAAATAAAAGAAACACCGCAGCAAAAAAAAAACAACAAAAAAAACACCGCAGCATATAATAATAAAAAAAAAACGATGCAAATAAAAAAAGCCACAACGGAAGTGGATTACCGGGGACTGTTTTTGCCGAAACACCGGAAGAAGAAACAACAACAACAGGACTACGAATTTGAAAACGAACTAGAAAGTAAGTGAAAACGGTAGTGTTTAATGTCGCTACATGTACTTTTTAATGTGTTATTTGGTCAGGCGATGTAGCCCCAGGTTTGAAGTTGAGCTGTCGTTGTTGTTGTTGCTTGTACGTGTAGGTCAGGAAAAGACGTAAAAGGGACCGTATATGGTTTGTTATTTGTGTTATTACGTTACGTGTTGGACTAAATACATGGACATATTGAGGAAGGTATTTCGATGTTATGGAAACGGATTTCATATTTCACAAGAATGGATACTTGGCGAGCTGTACAGAAAGTCCTGAGTCATAAGATGATCGTTGTGGATAAAGGGAAGACTTTGAAGGTATGTAGAGATTATAGCTGTTTTTACTTTAGCTGAGTGGCTAGCCGAGCCAATCGCTAATACTATTACGGCTGTGAGCAACCAATATAATTCGTGAGTGGTCTTGAATGAATCAGGGCAACCTAAGCTTTCTAACAATGTATACAACAATATATATATGTTTAAGGGTTGGTGTTTAAAACGTTCAGAAGGACTTGTGGCTACCTCCCAACCTCCAACCCGTCCCATAAGCGGAACAGCGTGTTTTAAGTGTCTGCAGTTCCGATCCTCATCCCCATGTTGGCTGAAACAAGTCACCCTCAAACATGCTGAAAACCATATTGAAGTTTGGCCTGCAGTTAGTCTTCCCTAATGTTTATGTGGCTTTGAGGATGTTGCTCATGTTGCCGGTGACAAACTGTGAGGGGGAGCGCTCATTTTCTCATTTGGGGAGAATCAAAAATGAGCTGAGAACAACCTTTTTTTTAATTTTTTATTAAGACAATAAGACAAACAACACATACAACACAACAGACAAAAATAAAAAACAAAACACAAACATAAAACAGTCAGAGGTTTTTACAAATCATTGGCACAAAATTTCTCCATAATAAAGTATGTTTTGGCAGCTTTCTTACTACTGATATCTTTGATTGTGGCAGAATAACGGTGCAGTTCATGTTTAAAGAGTACAATGTTCGGTTTAGATTTGGCCCATTTGTTTTTGTGGATGTGAAATTTCCCCAAACTCAAAACTAACTGACAGAAAAAGCACCAGTCTTTGTCTTGGTCGTCATAATAAATAAAAATATGTTTTTCCTGGAAATGAATCATTCTTCCTGTTTTCTCTTGCACAAAGTGTTGAACATCATTCCAAAAAGGTTTACTGTAGGTGCAATGATAAAACAAGTGAGAAATGGTTTCATCTTCAAGTCCACAAAAATCACATACATATTCAAGATCTAATTTAAATCTTTCAAGGGTTTTCTTTGCAGGGTAGATTTGATGTAAAATTTTAAACGAGATTTCTTTCACCTTATTATTGAAACAGAATTACTCACCAACCAACCATGCTTTATTCCAGTTAATTTCTCCAAATTGTGCAGCCCATTTAGTTTGACCTCCAGGTAGAATCTTGGTTTGTAAGCAGCTTCTCAAAAATCTGTTAGAGCAGGGTCTTTTTGTAATATCTACTCCGCCCACAAACATATTGCAAGTATAATTTTGTGGGACAGCAGTAATTCTTTCAGTCCCTTTAAGAAGCTGAAGCACACCCTGAGTTAAAGCATCAAAAACCACAGCGTATTGTTTCGGTGTGACTGGGAATTGAAATTTTAACAAAAATTCTTCATAAGAAAGTAAGAAGCCATGATCATTAATAAGTTGGTCAACTGAGCTGAGAACAACCATGAATCAATTTTCCAATTCGTAGTCCTGTTGTTGTTGTTGTTGTTGTTTCTTCTTCGGGTGTTTCGGCAAAAACAGTCCCCGGTAATCCACTTCCGTTGTGGCTTTTTTTATTTGCATCGTTTTTTTTTTATTATATGCTGCGGTGTTTTTTTTTTGTTTGCTGCGGTGTTTCTTTTATTTGCAGCGGCGTTTGTTTTTATTTGCCGCGTTTTTTTTTTGTTTGCTGCGGTGTGTCTTTTTATTTGCAGCGTTTCTTTTATATGCAGCAGCGTTTCTTTTTATTTGCAGCAGCGTTTGTTTTTTGTTTGCAGCGTTACTTTTATTTGCAGCTATGGCGGGTCTCGGCCATTTGAATGTAATAATATACTTTGAGTTGCATGACAAATCCTACAATTGTGTGGAAGGGAGGGTAAGAAACTGTCTAGCACCAGGACCCAGGCAAGGGGCACAATCTATAAAAAAGGGGTTCTTCCCGTGTCGATACACACCTGCGGGAGCAGCTGAGGCCAGCATTTGTTTGGTGTTTAATTTTGTAGGCTCCTCTTTTCCAAATATGTTTAAAGGCATGAGCTTAACAATGAAACTGTAGCATTATGAAATATTAATTTTAGCTCATGGTATTACATTTGCATTTTGTTAGAACAGAGATCTTTTTAGTCAATATCAGCATGGTTCTTTAAAAATCTAGACTCCAGTCAAACCTGCAGGTCTCCTGCTGGGGTAGGAGACTGTGTTCCAGTTTAGCAAGGTATATTTTTCATTTTACATGAATTGTTTTGTAAAAATATTTATTGTAAAGTTTCCTCTTTATATTAATGTGTTTCTGTTTCTTTTAGTTTTTAAACAAAGATACTACTAGTGAAGCCAACCACTGTCGTTCCTAGATTTATTACATTTCAGTGTGCCTTTAAGTAATCAGTTGAATGAGCCATTTTCTGTTTTATGGGTCTTGTGGGTCTTTCTGCTGTGGTAAAGGGGCGCTGAGTTAGAGTAGCCATTCTGCATGTGAGCTCTAATGTGTGGTTTGAGTCACCTTAGCTCATTGTGGGCAAAGTTGAGTGTTGTAGAACAGTTTCGATTTGACTCAAATTGGTTTATGTGTAGCAGTGATTAATTGATGATCTCCCTACACATTTTGTGACAATTTCCTCTTTTTACACACAACTCCACACATAACTAACCCCTCTGATAGTGCAGTCTAGCCCTCCATTGCTTGTATTATTTGCTTGTTCATTTATTGTTAATTTATGTATTATTGTAAAAATGATTTCATCCCTCCTGTATCCACCCTATAGGCACTGATCGCTGGTTGCTGGTTCATTCCAGAGGACCAGCAGGATAAAGCTGCGTGGAGAAATTGAAGATGCAGTCCTTTCCACTCCCTCATGATCACAACTGAGGTGCCCTTGAGCAAGGCCCTGAACCCCAACTGCTCCAGTGGAGCTACTGGCAGATCAGACGGTTGTACTGGGCAGCTTCCAGGTATGAATGTGTAACTGTGAATCAGGGTAGCCCTGAAAAAGAGAGTATTTCTCTCAGAGAAACTTCCTTGAATAATTAACGGTAAAAAAAAATAGCCTGCTTTTATGCCTTGCTGCCACCTAGTTGACATACATAAGGCAAGATTCTCTAAGTCCTTCACAAGCCTTAATGTTTTTTCTGGTACATAGATCCATAAACCCCTATGGCAAACAAAAAGAAAAAAAAAAGGATTTTCTTTTCCCCTATGATTAAGGGGAAAAGTTTTTCTTTATTTATTACGTTTAGATACGTTATGCTTTATGTTTAATTTATTATGTTTACTTTTTCATATGTCATTTGATTGGTATTTTCTTTTTTTCACACACTGGATTATTGAATTGTATAAGAATGTCCATTCCATGTCTATGTATTCACATACAAAGGCAATGAGTCAGTCAGAGATAGAGTAGAGCTGGTCTTGTAACACACCCTTTGCAAATTGTAGGGCTATTTAAACTTTTGCTTCTGCAGCACTGCTCACTTTCTTGCTCTTTTATAATGCTGCTTTAAACTTACTGCTATTGCTACTTTTGATGTAGCATTGCATAAGCTATCTTGCCTTTGGACAGTCTAAAGATGTTGCTTACGGGAAGAATATTGGCCGTTTTCATCTGTCAGCAAAAAAGATGAACTTCAGTCAGTGGCTAGCTGTCCTGCTGTCGGCAGCTTCATTTCATAGATAAGTACTGCTTGACTGTGCTAACATACACTCTTTTTGACTCCATTATGTCTTGGCTCTGTTGAGTTGGTGTTTGTGTGCTTGAGCTTTTTGCTTCTGCTATGTGCAGGTTTTGTATGTTGTGGATTATGGCTGAGCTAATTCATCTTGGGTTGTAGTTGGCACCTGCATTATGATGCTCTCAAGCTATGTGAAATTTTGATTTGTATGTGTATGATTTTGAGTATCACAGTATGTGTTTTGGGATCATTTCCTCCCTGTTATTTATCTGTGTGACCCCAACAAATCATGGTTGTTGTCAAACAATAAATAGCCAGAGTAACATTTTGTTTACAAAACTTACTTTTATATTCAGCAAAGCATTCAGAATATTTCTGTGATAACAGGCTTTATTATTCTTTGTATCATAATTACATCTAAATTGCTGCTCCTGTTTTGTTTCATGCTGCTGCTACACTCAGCTCTGCTCAGGCTGATATCATACTGATGGTCAAAGCTATAACGTTATAACTACCTGTGAAGTTCTGTGATTTTAACATGCATTTATAGACAATAATTCAGTCATTTTCTGCTACTTTGTTTGATGTGTCATAGCCTGCTGCTTCAGGTTGGGTTTAAGTTTGTCCATCTCTGTACTGTATGCCATCTGTATGTATTTGTCACAACAGTCTCTCCTGTGCTCAGCTCAGTGTATGGGTGTGAGGTCAGAGCCTTTAGATCAATCAATTCAGTAATGAAATATGGAAATGTGTTCCCTACCATTATTTGCAATTGACAATTGACATCATTTTCAATCCTGCCAATTTGCACTGGATGTGTAGACTCACTGAATGTCTCCCTGATCATGTCGGTGTATACCAGTAACAGTGAACACAACAGCTGTGGTTTGCAAGCGCATGCAATGGTGTTTGGTCTGTTCCGTAAAGCATGGTCTAAGGATTTCTGACACATAAGTTTTTCCTGTGTAGTCAGTCTGTTTCAATGGCAGAACCTGACGTGTTAAATATTAACGTGAATTAAAACATCTGGACTGGTGTTTTTCAGTGTAACAGGCTGGAAGATAATCTGCGATTCATGTGGAACAGATAGTAGATCAAATTAATTTTCAGTTGTTTGAAAATTGTGCAACTAACAATAATCTTATTTCCTATGACACATTTATCTGTGATTTATCTATTAGGCTGTCTAAAAAATCTAGGAAAGAGACAAAAGGAGATATGAGGGTTTATAATGAGGAAACTCTAAGTTACATCAGCTGAAAAAGACATTAGGTTTTACGGATGTTATGGCCAAGTGGGAATATATACAGGAAGATAGGACCTAAAACTGAACCCTGAGGGACCCCGCAAGTTATGTCTGGCAAGGAGGATGATAAATTGCCCACAGTGACAGAAAAGGTTCTATGGAAAATGCAGTAGCTCAGCCAGCACTGTGCTATATCTCTGATACCCACCCAGTGCTTGAGGCAGTCAATTAAAATTGCATGATCTACAGTATCAAAAGCCTCACTGAGGTCTAAAAGGATTAGGATCGAACATTCCCAAGCATACACTGTTAAAAGAAGGTCATTTGTTACTTTAAGAAGGCCTGTCTCAGTGCTATATAGAACTTTATAATTTGAATTTCAAGAAACTGTTGACTGTTGAATGTTGAATGAGCAACTGGTGTGACACACCACAAATACCAAAAAGCTATTTGGATGTATAGTATAGCTTTAATTAATGAAATACCAAAGAGTGCAGATCAAGATTCAGAAATGATGTCATGATAAAAGTATTTCTAGTGAAAGTTAACAATAGGATGGTTTGTGCAAAGTCATTTTGGGTGAGGCTCTAGGAAAACAGAAAGCCAGCTTGAATCTTGAAAGACTTGAGATCGGGCTCTGTGGAGTGAGAAGAGAAAAGTGGTTGTGTGAAAGACAGACCATTGCATGCAAAAGCCTTGCAAAGTCATAAAAACAGGATATGTTCGTGTTCCGGCTGATGACATCCAATATGTGTATAAATATGAGATGCATGATGGATTTATTGGGTGCTTTGCAATAAACCGCTTAAATTCTACAAGTCAATGCTTAAGTCTGATTTTAAATCCTCTGAGACATGACATAAGATAGTGTTTTGCGGCAGGATGGAAAGAGTTAAAGGACAATTGTGACTGCATCCTGGCTTGGGTGACAGTCACAACAGTGCAGCCACAGAAAGCCACGCCCCCCTCCACTCACTCGGACAAACAATCAACATTTAGTGACAGGCGCTATGGCAGGTGTCACAGTAGGAGACATTTCACAGGAGGCCATTGATGATTTATGGAGACAGAAAGATCAGATATCATCTAGAAGTCACCAAAAGGGTCTAAACTACGCATTGGAGGGATATATTAATCATTTTTTTTGATGAGAAAGTCTATAAAAAGCTTCAGGTACAAGCCAAAATGTACAGGTCCCAGTGCAAACATGATAAACCGCATCTCGTTGCCATCACCACCTCAGACAACATTGTTGACATCAAAGTGCCACTGAAGTTAAGATTTTGGCTTGGAATATGAGAAAAATGTAAAAGCTTTTTTACCATCTTTACCAAAAGTGTCTCTCCGTTAGTTTGGTGCTACAGTATTTACATTGAATCATTCAGCATGTGGCTTAATAAAGGGTAAAAATTTCACCCCATCACCCAGCCTCTCAGGATACCATAGTCCCATAAAAATGATGTGGGAAACACTGAATTATTGTTGGTTTTTTGGGGGGGTTTTAAACACTTGCAGGGCATTGAATGTCAAATTTTCATTAGGAGCTGAGCCCCTCTAAAGGTCTGATCCTAATCGCCCCTGCTGTAAATGATGCTATATATATATATATATATATATATATATATAAATAAAATCATCATTAATAATTAATGAATTAGTCAAAGACTTAAAAGACTTGTGGAACTGAACTAAATTGATGAAGTTAAACTGCATTTATTTGCATGTATTAATTGTGTAAGAAAATCAGTACAGCTGTACAAGAAGCACAATAAAGAATTACAGTTACCTTTTAACTGTACTACAGTACTACATGTAGAAGAGACTATAGAGGTAAAAATAAAAGAGTAAAACTTAAGGAGAAGATACTGCAGTGCCCCTACAATGTTTTATTTTTATTTTTTTAGTGGTGCAACATTAGACAAGACAGCTGGACAGTGTCAGAGCAGAAACACAGTTTAAGACATTAAGCATTAAGGTTACATTTAAAGTAGTTAGTGTGGGAGGCTGAGTTGTTTAGCTGTGATGTTTGTGAAGTGTTGTGTGTGGTTAGGTTGGGTATGTTTCAGGTGGGAGGGCTGCAGAATTAAAATAAAGGAAAGAGTGAGAAATAAACAAACAAGAGTATAGTCATAATATAATTACTACAATTACTGTTAGTAATAATATACTGTTATCACTGTAAAAATATATTAAATGTCAACAAAGTGACATGAACAGTCCTAGAGAGAAAATCACAACTATCTGGCTCAACATTTCCATCATCACCCTCAGATAACTTTGTTGGACCACAAAGCATACTGGGTAATGTAGGCTCAGCAAGGGCCCTCTTCTCTACGCCAAGAGAGAGAGGTTAAACTGAAAAACAGAAAGCTGAAACTGTCAACTAGTGACATAGAGAGAGAGGGAGAGAGGGAGAGAGAGGGAGAGAGAGGGGGAGAGAGGGGGGGAGGGAGAGGGGGAGAGAGAGAGGGAGAGGGAGAGAGAGGGAGAGAGAGGGAGAGAGAGGGAGAGAGAGGGAGAGAGAGAGAGAGAGAGAGAGAGAGAGAGAGAGAGAGAGAGAGAGAGAGAGGTGATGCCTTTCTTGCCTGTAAGTTTACTTTTGGAGCACCATGGGCCAGATATTTCAATCAATAGCTCAGGCATTTAAGTGACACTGAAATGAGGCACTGAGCAGTGAGGTGACACAATAAAGAGGAACCTGATTGGTCATTCTGTCTACATTCCAGTACCAAGTTTGAAATCTCCACTAGTTGCCAGACAGGGCCATGCTCATCAACTGCCACCAAATTAAGATGTTATTATTTATTTATTAATGGTTTTGTATTATTAAAGAAGAATAAAAGAAGAGGTAGCGAGAGAGAGAGAGAAAAAAGGGGGTTCTGTTAAAGCAGGGGATGTAGTCTTTGTCTTTAAATTAAATTAATACTACTAGTACAACAACTACTACAATTGCAACTACTATCACCACCACTACCACTTGTAATGGCAATAACAACAATAATAGTAATTTTAATTATAGTCATCATCATCACCCCATTGATAGTTCTCTTTCTGACGACCATAAATAACTATGATTGGCCAACATTGTCCTTGTCCTATTGATAATAATAATAATAATATAAAAAACTGTATAATAATACTAAAATTAATAGGACCCTAATATCATTACTAATTATAGCACCAACAGTAATCATGTTTTCAAGATTTGAATGAAAAAGTGAGCCTTCAGCACCATAAATGGCACAGTGGTTATGAGATATTTTTCTCTCAACAGGACTATAGTGTTATGACAAGTCTTTTGTGATGCCATAAAAGGCAGTTTAATAACCTTCCATTTAAGTTCAGCTTTTGCACTCACTCTTTAAAGACCTCCTTCTGTGGTCTCATCCTACCATTCAAATTTGCTCGGCTCCAATGAAAGAGGTTCATTACAAAGAGAGATGATTATCTTCACAAGTCTCAAGTTCACTTTTGCAGAAGGTGAATTAGTTGTCATTCCCCCTTTGCCCTCTGAACCAATGATTTGCTTTCAAGGCCTCTTTGAAAAATTTAAAATGGTTGATGAGGTCACAAGAGGGGTGTCCAAGTGTGGAAAAGGCTTTAAATTTGTGACTTTATACTTTTAAATACAGTAGTGAAATAAGGTGTATGCAAGCCTTCGTGGTAGTTTTCTTATGACTCAGTAGTAATAGAACTGGGAAGTGCTGTAAAGACTAAAATAAAATGTAACATTGGGTAGGTGCATCATTTTAGAGGTGGAGTAAAGCAGTAACTGATACAATTGCTTTGCATTGAGATCCATGAACAATATCCAGTTAAACAATACTAGGACTAAAGGGCAAAGCACATTAAAATTATGACTCTTTTCTTTTTCAACGTATTGGCCGTATCACATAACGGAAGACGGATAAAGACTCAACAAGGTGCTTGTGCATAGAGTTTCAGATTTAATAATGACTGTGAAATGACTGAAAGAATTAAAAACATGTAATCTGAGAATTTGTTTACAAATATTATACAGTTAGATTAGAAATTAGGAAGTTGTTTATTAGAAATCATATTTGCTGTAATGAATTTTAATAAACTGAAACAATGTTGAGACACTGAAATGAAATTATGTAACTGCAATTATAATTTAATTTGTGAGAAAATATTAAATTCAGGGTAATGCCTTAGATTACAGTCTGAGTTCTAAACTATATCCTGTGGTAACAGCATAACAATAAGGTATATCCTGTATACATATAGGTACAAGGGAGCAAGCTGTGAAGTTAGAGAATAAGCTGGTAACAAGATGGGAACTTAAAAAGAATGTATTCTGTAGTTATTTTTAAACAACAGGTACCTGTTAGTGGACATATTCCTATCATCGTCTTTACCTTGATAAACGACAGGAATTTAATTTGCTTCTGTCTTCTTCCAAGACTTTGTAGTTACAGTTACACTGCATTGTACACAGTTACTGACAATTGAATGATGGAAGTATCAGCCTAAATGTAATTATGGTGGAAACCACTTGGACAGTCTTCATAAGCTAGTGAGTTGATTTTTGGGTCAGTGCGCTTAGCTTTGGGATATAGCTCAGCTGGAAAGGCAGGCTTGTGCTCTGATCATGCTGAACATCATTTTACTTTTATTTCTTGGCATTCATACAAACTCAGATTAACAAAGGGTCATCATGGGTATATATTGCTCAAAGAAAGACATTTCTGGCAGCAACTACCTATCTATGTTGTGCTGATCCCGCAACTATCGCCACCTGCTGGTAGTTTTTTGGTATAGTTAATTCTCTTAAGTTTTCATTTTCTCACCATTTGCTCAGTTGATGAGCTAGCAGCCTACAGTGTGTATTATAGCCTTGGGAAAAATATGGCCGTGAGTATAACTCAGATATTGTTTAAATTCATATTTTTTGTGTTGATTAAAATTCATAGTTGTTGTAAAAAGGGCAATATGCTACTACAATAAGTTAATGACCGCTTTGAAGCTGCAAATGTTTGCTTTGTCATCATTTCATGTACATATATGTATTGTGTACAATATGTATTGATTTGTTTTTGTTGTATCAGTTTTACAGAAACATTAAACCACAAAACCAGAAGATGGATTGTGGGAGTTTTTGTTTGCAAATCAGGTCAGAGGTCTCAGGCTCTAAGGCATCATCCAGATCAAGTAGGTCTTAGGTCAGCACAGCAGCAACCAAAGCAAGGGCCAAAGCGGAGTAAGTTGCAGTGATGAGAGAGAAAGCACAACTTGAGGCAGAGCACCAGAAAATGTTAGCTGAAGCAGCACAATGCAAAGCGGACTTAGAGGCCAAACTATACATGTTGCAGAGAGAGAGCAGTGCTACTGCAGCCTCAGCTGAGGCAGCAGTCTATGAAGTGGCAGCAGAGATCAAAGCTGAGCCTGTCGATGATTTAGCCCAGGTTGCTCTTGGATGCTCAAGTGAGTATGTTCAGGCTCATTCTTTGCCATCAAACACTGAACAATATGATCCAGTCATACAGCAACCACTTGTCACACCTCACCACGTTGAACCGAAAGCAAATCATGTTGTTCCACCTGCTAAGACAGAGAAGCTTCTCTCCAAGCTGAGCATTAAAGATGAAACTATGAGACATTATTCGTATCCGCCACCTCCCCCAATGTCTTATGCTGCCAGCTTTCACAACTATCCACGTGAAGCTCCAGTAAAATTCGATGATCATCCAGAAAACTACTGGGCCTGGAAATCTTCCTTCCTAGATGTTACAAAAGGGCTTGATTTATCAGCCAGAGAAAAGCTTGACCTACTGATCAAGTGGCTTGGTCCACAGTTGGCTTCGCAAGCGATGAGGATCAGACCAGCTCATGTCCACAGTCTTTTAGCGGGTGTTGAGATGGTTTGGCGGTGGTTGGAGGAGACATATGGCTCTCCTGAGGTCACTAAACATGCCCTGCTACAGAAACTGGAGAATTTTCCAAGAATCTCCAACAAAGACAGCCAGCATCTAAGAGAACTTGAAAACTTACTGGTAGAGGTATAGTCAGCAAAAGCAGGTGGCCACTTACCTGTTTGCTCGAGGAGTCAATCCTATCATAGAAAAGCTTCCATATGGTCTGCAAGAACGCTGGGTTGTACAAGGCTCCAAATACAAAGAACATCATGTTTGCTTTCCACCATTCAGTTATTTTGTAGACTTCATCTGCAACCAAGCAAAGATCAGGACTGACCCAAGTTTTGCCTTCTCTATGCCCAATAGCTTCAGCCATTCAAAAACAGAGAGACCTTGGAAGTACAACAGTCAGAGATCTGTCTCAGTAAGGAAAACTGACGTGTCATCCCTTCCCTTGGCTTGCCAGGAAAGCACATCTGGAAAGACAACAGATGAACCACATGATCGGTGTCCAATACAAAACAAGCCACATCCTTTAGCAAAGTGTTGTGGATTTAGAGGCAAACACCTAGATGAAAGGAGGGCCTACCTTAAGGAAAAGTCTATCTGTTTTTGGTGCTGTGTATCCACAAGACATATGGCTAAGGACTGTAAAATTGTAGTTAAGTGCAAGGAATGCAGCAGCGACAGACATTTCTGCACTGCATCCAGGTCTGGCTCCTTGGTTGGAGGAGGCTCAAGTGAATGACCAACAGCATGGCCGGGAGCAAGAAAATTATTCTTCCTTTGAAGTCACATCAAAGTGCACAGAGATCTGTGGCAACGCTCCTGGTCCCAGATCCTATTCCAAGATCTGTCTAGTCCATGTATACCCTGCTAACCATCCAGACAAGGCTCAGAAAATGTATGCGGTCTTAGATGACCAAAGTAATCGGTCACTAGCCAAGTCTGATTTCTTTAACCTTTGGTTTCAAGGGACCTCCATCTTGCTACACTCTGAAGACCTGCTCAGGTGTAATCGAGACGGGAAAACCCAGACAGCACTTCTTGAGTGTAACATGATCCTGGAAGATAGATCAGAAATTTCCACCCCTGACATTGCTAGGTTCTTCCCTCATCTTGTACCAGTCGCCGGCAAAATGTGACTAGCTGACTTCAGTGCCCCTATTCTTCTGTTGTTAGGACGGGACATTCTGAGTGTGCATGAAGTGCAAGAACAGCGCAATGGTCCACATAACACACCGTATGTTCAGCGTCTACAGGACAAATGTGCTACAAAATGGACGCACCTCATTTATCATGCCATATACTGGATCAGTCCATGTAAAGGAGAAATTCATCATTCCCACACAGCAGCTTCTTTTTAACCCCACTGAAGTGGCTGAAGTCACCAACACAGATAACCTGGAAGATACAGTTTTCCAAAGGACTCCATATGACTATAAACCAGCGCCGTCAGTTGATGATACAATCTTCCTTCCAATCATGGACAGAGAGGTCTACATTGACGAAGAGAACCACTGGCTGGCACCGTTGCCTTTCCAAACACCTCAACAGTTTCTTCCAAACAATAGAGATCATGCTCTGAAGCGTCTTATCAACCTGCGGCACATGCTTCAGAGGAAGGCAGAAATGAGAGAACAATTCATCAAGCAAGACTTCATGAAGCAAATGTTTGAGAAAGAGCAAGCAGAAGCAGCCCCATCTCTGACACATGGCGAGGAGTCCTGATATCTCCCCATTTTTGGAGTTTATTAGAAGATTCAGGTTGTCTTCGACTCCAGTGCACAGTGTGAAGTGATTTCCCTGAACGATGCACTCCTGAGCGGACCAGATCTCAATGACATGCTGATAGGTGTTTTGCTGCGCTTTCGCAGGGAGTTAGTGGCTATCTCCGTCGATGTTGTGCAAATGTTTTATTGTTTTAGGGTCAGGAAGGACCACAGGAACTATCTCAGGTTCCTTTGGTTCTAAGATAATGACCTCACTAAAGATGTTGCTGAGTTCCGCATGAAGGTGCATGTTTTTGGTAAAAGCCCTTCACCAGCCGTGGCTATATATGGGCTGAGACGGGCAGCCGAACTGGGTGAAGAGGAATACAGCTCAGACGCGAAGCATTTCATCTTTAGGAAATTTTATGTGGATGATGGACTAACTTCTGTCCCCAGCGAAGAGGAAGCCATCAACCTCTTGAAACATGCAAGAAGCATGATGGCAGAGTCAAGTATCAGGCTTCACAAAATAGCCTCCAATCACCCACAGGTAATGAATGCATTCCCACCAGAGGAGAGAGACAATGATCTCAAGGACTTAGACCTGAGTGCTGATCCTCTGCCTGGGAGCTATGTGCAGCCGTCTTAGCAGTCAAACTGGCTGAACTGATTACAGAGGAGAGCGACATTGATCTGCACAGAGTCACCTTCTACACGGATAGTAAAATCGTCCTTGGATACATTCACAACAGCACTCGTCGATTCTAGTCTCACTAAACTGTGACTTCAGACTCGACTTGGACTCAACCTCAAAAGACTTCAGACTTGACTTCGACTCGAGGCTCGAGACTCGCGAACAACCTTTATTTCATGTTATTATTATTATTCTCATTATTTATCTGTCATTCATCTTTTTGTATGAGCTCTGACTCTGAGCTAGATGTAAGTTTACGCCAACGTCACGCACATGAGCCATGTGTGAAGCGCGCATCTTCAGTATCAGACAGACACTGACAATGGCGAGTGCGACAAGTTTACCAGGAGTCCCTCGGATCATTACGTTTGGCTACAATGCCTTCACACAGACAGCCAAAAAGCGAACAGCAGTGTGCAAAGAGTGCGGCAAAAAGATACAAGATTGTGGTTCAACTATACCTCAAACTTCATTCGGCATCTGAAAATACACCCAAACTGGTTAGTCACTTGCTAACATGAAAGACGTTAAAATTTGCGATTAGCCATCAAACTAGCCACAACAATTGATTAAAATTCATAGTTGTTGTAAAAAGGGCAATATGCTACTACAATAAGTTAATGACTGCTTTAAAGCTGTAAGTGTTTGCTTTTTCATCATTTCATGTACATATATGTATCGTGTACAATGTGTATTGATTTGTTTTTGTTGTTGTTGTGTCAGTTTTACAGAAACATTAAACCACAAAACCAGACGGATTGTGGGAGTTTTTGTTTGCTATCTGTGTAGCATTGTTCTGCTACACCAGTGTGAAGACAGAATATATGTACTGTTTGGTAAAATAGACATCACAAGTGAACAGTAATATACTGCCTGAAGGTTTATTTATCTAACCCTATCTCTCACCGAATCCCACCTTTACAAAATTGAGATTAAGATAAAAACAGGAGAAAAAAGACAACTTGTCCACATCTTGCTAAGGTCTGGTAAGGTCTAACATGATGACATATTAGATATAGAAGAGACTGTTATTTCATGATTGTAAGGCAATTCATTATTGATATGGAGAGAGTTACGTACACTCTGCAGAAGAAATCAAATATTATGATTTTGCATACAAAGTTCAGAGTGGATCTATGTACAAATGTTTGTCTCAGGGCCTTTGAGATAAGAAGCTGCATTTTAACTACTTTGATAACAAGAACAGACATTGTAGATAACAGAAGTGTCTTAATGGAAATGCTGATGCTAATTTTCTTAACTGTTAGGACTCCCCAAAGCATATGGATAGTCAAAGATCAAATATATATTGTTCTTTAAATGCTACCTTTCTACCTTTTGCATAACATTCATATGCAGATTGTACTGTATACAAATGCATTTATAAACAACTGGGCATACATGCACAATCTGTGAGCCAATTTATTAATAAACCTCATTCTGAACACTTTAAACCCCATCATAAATAGAGCTACACATTTATTTTGATTTCCCGATGGCTACATTTAGAGTGGAGCACCATTGTTGGAGAATGTTCTATTATTGTCAAAGCTTTTAATGTTCCTGTCATAAGTGTCAGCAGTGATTATCAATCATTATTAGTCTGATTTGTGATAGCTGTCAATAAAAAAAAGTCAAGTAATCCTGTAGACTTCAAGAACCAGAAACCCCTCCCTTACAAATCAGAACAAGATGATGTATGTCTGTTATGAAGCATTGTGATCCAGGAAGTATTGTGTAGTTTTGCTGTTGTGCATGTGAAATTCCTGTGGGTCACTGTAAACTCTAAAGGAACTCTTTGTTTTTATAAAAACACCTTTGTAGACAAATTTCTGTCTTACCTTAGTAATGTATTGCAAAGAGAAAAGTTGTGGTTTTATATTTAAAAGATATGAAATCAAACACAATATTTGTGCAACTGTATAATCCCTCAAATACATATCCATAGACACTATTTATGTGTGTGTGTGTGTGTGTGTGTGTGTGACTGCTAACAGCCCAATTAATGGCGATGGCATTGTTCTCCAGATGAGGTGAGAGCAGCCCATTATATATCAGTCTGACTTCGCCTCCTCCATTCAGTGCCCTGATAGCTCTTCTCTGTGCAGACCTGTTTTGGAGTAATGCCACAGATGGTGATGAGCCTGTGTAATCCCTGTAGATTTCCACAGTTTATAAACAGCAAGACAAGCAGCAGGTCCCTCCGATCTGAACAAACACTTCTAAATCAGAGGGTGTTTATCATGCCTGTTTGGGGTGGAGGTTGTAATGATTGCAAACAAGAGCAAACATGCCAAGAGAAATGGATTTCACAGATCTAATTGATTGGGAGAAGAGCAGCAGACTTAGCTGCTGTAACCACCCCGCCCCCCCACCCTCCTCTCCACACTGCTGAATGAGACTATTAGATTTATTATAGTTTATAACACCTGAAGTATTTATCATTTCCAATGCGCTGCATTCAACGTGATACAGGGAGCATTTCATTTCCTGGGGCTAACTCTGAAAAACTTAAGCACAGTTGGAAATGGCTCATTGCAATGTACCACACAGAAAACAACACATTTCTGGCTCATAATAGTGAGGACCATGAATCTAACCCCGCATTCACAGACAGAAAGAGTGTTATTGAGATAACTGACAAATTCCTTGGTGAAATGAAATGCGTGCATGCTGAAAGTAACATCAGTATTTGCTTTCTGTCTGGGAAAAAAACCCACAGCATTTTGATGTATTGCCTCACCCATGCACAGAAATACATTCTTTTTTTCAGGTGAATTCCTTCCTAATATTCCAGGGAACAATAGGAACATCTAGGAACTGGTTTCATCCATGACACGTTGATATTTCATTTGGAGAAATCAATCAAAATCTACCAGCAAAAAGGGTGCATGATATGTGTCAAATTAAACTGCTGAAATCAAAAGTTTTATGGGAATGGTTTTGGAATATTTATCAAGTAAATGAGATATATCAGAGCACCACACAAATCACAGGAGAACTAATCAAGATTTTGTTCTTGCACTGTTAGTGAGAGGTTATACTCGGGGGGGAAATTATTATTATCTGCAAGGCTAGTTTTGTTTTCGGGTGCTTTAGTGTGAAAAATCTAACTGGTTATGACAATTACAAATTGGAAAATATATTTTGATCGAAAATATGTGACATTAAAAATCCACCCATTTGTGTGTTATGCTGAAATACAAGCTTTATATTAAGTATGTTTTTGTTTTTGTGACTCACCTTGTTTTACATGTACAGCGGCTAGAGAGTCATCTAAAATTAGCTGCACAGTTTGAGACACAGCAGGTAGTGCACCCGACTAATAGACTCTAGAGGTGAATTAGCCATTAGCTGAAAAGGCTTATTCACCTCTAAAACAGATGTCTTTGTGAAAGTGAAAAAAGTGAAATTGTAAATGGAACATTAAGGGAAGTGCAGAGCTTGTATCAGAGAGAAAAATGTGTTGATTAGACCCAAGTAAATGTTGAATGGTGTAGGACATCAAAAGTAAATATACTGACCAAAATAAATGTTTACGTAAATGCCATATATTTAATTTAATATCTTAATAGGGAACTTTAAACTAGAGGATTAAGAGAAAGTTTTTCATTTGATCATTACTTCGATGTGATCATTTTCAGTGAGATATTTACCTGGCAGAAAACCATTTTATCCTCTGAGGTCTGGCATTACTGCTCTGCCAGCTTTGTTTTGACCAAAGAGGCCATATCGAAACACTCTGTTTAGGCGAGAGGTGCAAATGCCTCCTAATGGATTTGGCTTGACACTTGTCAGGTCTGCAAACAGAGCCACGTTTAGCACACAGCACAACAACAGACTCTCATCACCCTGCTGTGGTCTGGAAGCTGTTTGGAGGATGCATCTTAAAGTTTGAACCAGCTAAAATATGAATGTACTTTCAAATTCTGGTTTAAGTAGGGGAAAAAAAACCCTCAAACATCAGCAGGCTGTTATATACTATAGTAATTTGTCAGTGTGGTAGTCTGCTTGACCAAAAACATCATTATACGACTTATACTCTGTATTCTCATGGAGCATCAATTAGCCTGAATGCATGTTTCCTTACGTCCCATCACTTATTTATATCAGTTTATTTTACTTTGATGTGAGCAAAGCTTGTAATTGCGTGTACCTCAGTCATCATGTTTCCTTGATGAAATTTTCATCTGTGTATGAATTATGTATTAGTTATGCATAATGTACTGATGGAATTCCACTTTTTTCCAAAACAAAACTTAAGAAACTATTTTTTTTTAATATCATCTGGTAACGTCTATATGTTTGATGCTTCTATTTAACAAACTCAAAGCAACCCTTTTTCCCCCCAAACACTATAATAATGTTTGCAAGCGCTTTCTGATCAGAACGTTACAGGATAAGCAGACTTCTGTTAAATGTGTTGACCACAGTGTATTACTGCACCCACATGCATCACTCTGTTTAGGGGCGAGATATTTTACAGCAGTCTTTCAGTGGTTTGCAAAGAGCATATTAGTCATTCCTTTAAAGCCTGAGGCAAGCAGTAGAGTTCTTAATACAAGTGAAGTGGACGCCCGCCGCTGGCTCCAGGAGGAAGTGGTGAGTGTAGAGGACTGTCAAGGAAAAAGCACAGTAAGGTTATGTTTTAAATTAGACAACAATCTTCTGAGGCACATAAATATTTGTCTTCATAAAAATATGTTATCTGCAAAAAAAAAATGTTTTTCTCTGTTACATGATGTTGAGGTGACACTTACTATAGCTTGTGTAGTCGAATGATGAACAACCTGATCAAGAAGGCTTACTTAGAGATATGGGTTGAATTTGGATTTAACAAAGAAACTGCACATACTGTATTACAACTGCACAATTTATTTTCCCTGCATTTGACTGCTCATAGTACAATTAAGTACTTTTTGAAAGGAAGCTGGTGGCTGAACATTTCAATGCTTGGTTCCAGATTGGCTGTTAAGTTGAGGCAGAACACCACCGTTAATATTGCTGTTATTTATTATTTTATTTTTTCCAGGAACAACAGAGATGCTCAGTAACTTTAGACTGTGTGATGATTCAAGAATTCAGAATTGTATCACAACGGTATAAAATAATGTTAAAGTTTAACAAATGATTTCAAGCTAATTATAATTCAAACTACAGAAAGGGGTTATCTATGTGTTTAATGTAAATCATACTAGGCTAACACAGTTAATTATATTTAAACATGAATGCAATTACATTTATAGATGACTTTGCATACATTTACCACATCACTATGTGAGATATACTGTGGTGTTGATTTCAGCAATATTGCCATAACCAGGAATAATGAACAACTAGTATTATCTGTCTATAACAACATGACTAATTAAGCAACCATCTGCGTTGTGTTGGTAATATTTTTACACAGCAAATCAACAAATCCTTTTGAGTTAATTCATTTAGAGAAAATAATCATACCATCTAACCCACATAAACACCAAACCATATGAAACTGTAATTACTACTGAACTCCTGCTCCAAAACATGTAATCACGGAAAGTGTTTTATTTATTCATTTACCACATTCTACAACGAAACAACAGAAGTTTATTTATTTATTTAACTTTCTATTGAATCACAGCTAAATATATATAAGCTATGGTATTTGATTCTTTACATTTAAGTTAAAAAAATGCAGAAGAAACAGAATAGCTCAGTTTGTTTCAGTTATAACTTTAAATACTAATGCTCATATTTCTAAATCCCAACAACGTTTAATCCTTATTACTGTCAAAGAACATTTAATGTATTTTTTTCCCAGCGTATAGCCAGAAGCCAGTTTATAAAAGTTTGAGATGTGTAACAAATTATAAACCGTATAACATAACCCCGTATCAATCAAGACTTCTATTGTAGCTCTATTACACTTCAGACTGCTGTATGTTAAAGAGACAAGGATGGCAGAAACAAAGAGACACGGAGCAAGGGAGAATATGATATCAATACTAAGATTGACTCAGTAGGGAGAGGATGTAGAGGCAGAAGCTGGCACACTCAGAAGATTGGCAGCAGGGAACAGATGGTCAGGAGGAGAAAGGAAACATGACCAGGATGTGTAGTTATGCAAAGATAAGCAAAGGAGGTGCCCAGAGTGCTGATGAGCTATGAGACACTGGCATCATAATTCTGTGTATAACACAGCTATCCAAGTATCAAAACTTTAGGTATCGCTTGTTGTGTCAGGCTGCTAAGGAAGCCGTGCGGTGCCTCTAAAACGTGTTACTCTTTTGTTTCTCAATTAGTGTATAATGAATAAAAGCTGATAGACACCAGATGTGGTGTTTTTGATTGATGGACCTGTTTAGGTTTTTGTATATTTAGATGTAATACAGTACATCAATATATTTTTTAGATACCATCAGCAACATTTAGGTTTTTCTATAACCACAAAATGTTGACTTTCCATACTGATGAGAGTGATGCAATGACTTTGATGTTTGATGCGACATGTTATTTTCTTCCAGACGCAACTATCATAACAACAGATGCATCAGAGCTTGAATTGTTTGTTCAGATGCAAATATTAAATAGCTGTATGCTAATAGGGCAGCTTTTGTCAGCGCTGCATAATGTCGCTAAACGGCAGCAACACTGACCCAAATCTAACAAAACAGGGACTGGAGACTTGAATCTTGCTCTTAATCTTGCACAAGTCCATATCAAAATGATTCTGGCTCCAATAAGCACTGAATGAGAAATCCACCATGGGAAACTAAATCCTGAAATCAGCCCATTTTCCATGCAGTGGTCTGTGAGAACACCAGCTGCTGTGGGCTATCATGGACGTGAGCCCTAACACAAAGCACTTCACTCTGCATAACCAGGGCACTAGGCTTTGTTTGTATCGGCAGGTCGAGAAATGCGCGTCAACTTGAACATGCCTTCGTAGTTGTCCCACGGGGGATGTTGTGTGCCCTTGAAAAGATGCTTGGTTTGTAAAGTTTAGACAAAAGGCCAGTATCGATTGAATTATAACAGCGCTGTGCTCCTGGAGCTGTGCAGTAATGATACAGTAATGACATGCACCTCTCATGGCCGAGAGATGACTCATCTTTCAATAGTAGTTTCTGAAGAAAATAAGGTGGGGGTCTGTTCTGTCACCATGTTTATTCAACATTTCAATTACAATTAATGAGCTATGCTAAGGTTGTGCCCAGTAATTCTGCGTGAGTAATATAGCAGTGCAGTGTGGCATTTTGCTGGATATCCTTGTACAGTAAGCAATTCTACATTAAATGATGCTGAAATATTTTACTCAGGTGCAAACACTCACGCTGTAATATGTCAGGTTGCTGCAAAACTGAGGGCTATGTTGGATAATAGGGCTTTAAGGGAATATTGTGTAAATGTTTGTACTCAAGTGCGGTCGAAGAAAAATCTCAACTCTCATAATGTATTAAAATATTGTTCAAGGTTTTGCCTTGTAGTTTGTTGAGTTATACTTTCAATAATCCTGAGAAGCATGAATGTTCTGTAGGCTAAATACTTTGAATAGGGAACATGGTTGTCTTGGGGCCTGTTTCAAGTCTTACTAAGTTACCTGGATAACTTTTCTCTGGAGATGCTTTATATCGGTGTGAGCTGTTCAGATAACTCAACTTGTTTCTCGGAACAGACCTTGTGTTTTGCTCTTAGTGACCACCTGGGGCCTGTATTGACAACCACCAAGCGGGCTCAGGTATCCTGCAAATATGAACTGGAAATTTATTACACAGATCAGTGGTCTTGTGCTCACCTACACATTTATTTATTTTTAATTAGTTATAAAAAGTTGAATCTTTCAAACTCAATTGCCTGTTATGCAACAAAACAGAGAGCCACTAACAGGAGCAGTTACACGAAAGCAGCAGTAGACTCTAATATAATCAAATACAACAGCCCTCTTGGCCCATTTCTGATTCACATGTTATCTGACAGTGGATTGCTTCTTCAAATATATTTATGTGATGTCACAGAGGTCTACAGTCTGCTAAGAATGATAACATACTTCCCTGAACAAAACCAACATTTAAATCCAATATTTTTTCAAACCTGCTTTGGGCTAATGCAGCAGACTTAACATACATCCAAGAGCCTATAGTGAAGCAGCACAGTCTGTAGAAATACTGGCTTCACCTTGACCCATGACATTTAATCATTTTAAGCAGACAGTAGACATCTGTGAGATTACATTTGATTCAACTCACTGTTTGATAATAGGTAAAAAAAGTGACATTTTGACTTTGCGTATAGGGAACACCCGCAAAAAATGTGCAAGCTGATCTACTAACGCAGCGCACTGAGGTTTGCGTCTTGCAACTGTGTAAGATAATACGTGCTGTCCATTTAGTACATTTGCCTTAATGAATATGTAATATGGGGCGTTTCAACCCCAGTGTGCAAAATACAGGGAGGAGAAAATGCAAATATGTTATTTAACACGTGCATTGTGATTTACCAAACCTGAAGGTAATTTTTCTGACGGTAACTGCGTCTATAAATAATACCTTTGAAGGGCAGGTATTAACCAGCTGAGCACTGCGCACAGATGACTACTGTTACTGTGGAGAGGAGGAGAAGGAGGCATAATGACAGAATACGTACAGGACAGAGTTTTTCTACCTGTGTTATAATTTTTGAGTGGAATATTTTTGGTTTTACTAACAGCATTGACTTAATAATAAAATAATCTTCCATTTCTGGTAATATTTGTTTTTCTTATAACTCAATATATTTGTTAACCTCTTCCACTAGAACCTGATCACATTTCATTTTGTGCTTGCAGCTTTCTGCTCGTCCAAACTCTCCATTCAGACACGCAAAACCCTCATTTAAATACTGCTGTCTCCACCCTGTTGCACCTGTTTTCATTTACGCATTTATTCTCAGTAGATCACCCGCAAAACGCACACAAACGTAACGCGCCATCTATTGCACTGTGCATGCAATTTAGTACCCACTATTTGGGATCTTAGTAAATCAGGCCCTATGTGTCATAATTAGTAATGTATGGAGCGCTCAAGTCACCAATGGAGCTTCTAAAAGAAATTATACATTTGTAAAGCCTAAATTCAATTTTTGTTTTGTATTGCATTATTCTGTGTACTTGATATTTTTTAATTCCGTAGTATTTGATGTAGGTTGAGCAACACTGTCTAGTACCACTAAGAATTTTGATAATGGCCAATAGTTAAAACTGAATTCTCTCAGGGAAATTCATCTCATTAATACATAAAAATATATGGTTAAAATTAATTCATATGAACATCTGATAAAGCTATTATGAAACCTCTGTGTTATGAGTGTAGTATCATCTATGTTTAGGTCTGAAGTTATTAAAGAGGCTTTGGTTTCCCTTTTATATGTCTGCGACTTAGCAACACAGAGCTGAATCCCTTTTGATTTGATTGTTACTCTTCCAGCTGACTGATGCTCCAGCTCGTTGGCAGCATATGGCTTATATCAAGACTACATTTTTAGGTTAGATAGCTGATCATATTAGACATACATATGGCTGCACTTTTATTGGAAAACAGTCATTAGAACCCGCAAGAACAGCAATCTTGACAAGGCACCAATGGCATGAATGTATACTTAATGGTGAAATTAGATTAAAATGCTGTGCGGAATGGCTGTGAGGTGCATATGTCTCCAGATAACATATGAATGATTACTTCTAATGTTGCTGCATGTTATGACACCCACAGACTGCTGACTTGCATGTTCTTTGCCTGGTACAGAAAACCCATTATGTATGTTGCAGTTCCCAGTCTCCCATCAATAAGGCAATAAACAAATCAAATTGTATCAATGGCAATGACAAATAACATAAAGCTCTCATTATGATACATTGTTAAAGTTCAAGCTTTACCAAGCTTTAAAGAGCAGGTTTTTATTTCCCAGTGGAGCTCTGACAGGACAAAAATGTATGGATTACAACAGGCTCATATGGAGTATATACAAAATGCTTTGCTATTTTATCCCTCTGTTCATTGGTTGAGAGGCACCGTACTTGTATGTGTCCAACACATTATTTGTCTTAAAATAATCACTTCATAATAATTGGTGTTGCTACAAGAGGTACAGGAAATCTGTGACGTTCAGACATCATTCAGAGCAACAACATTAACTCTCAATGCTCCTCTCCATCTATGTCTGCTAGTGTCTTCAACAGCACACTGCAACATGCATCCGCTGCACATCATTACACAGAAAAGCATGATGCAGAGTAATGACACTGGTTTAAATGTAGACAGAAATGTTAGTGCTTATCTCATTGTGATAAAGTAGCTTAGTGCTAATTAAAATATTACATGCATTTCTTAACCAAGCAGCTACTGTATCTGCTACCTTTTTGACATTATCATGAACGCATGATATGAATGACAAATGCAATGCTTACACTGCAGTTTATTCTCAGTAAGAATGTTATGCTTTAAGATATCCAGTCCACTTGTCTGGATACAAATACTGCAACTGAAATTTATACATAAACATCAAATTCACCAGGAAATCTTTCAATATAAAACAATCTTCAACTTACAACAGTGAGAGACAGAAGTGTTAGAAAATGCATCTGATGAAAAATAAGATTCAAAGTTGTAATTTTTGTGACAATTTATGCATGTATGTGCATTTAGTAGCTCTATGTTTTCCTAATTTGTAAAGCACAACTGTAAATCTCCCTCAAGGTGAGAACCAAACTGAAATGCTTTTGTGAGTGATACGTTTAATTGAATCACATGAATGAATTAATTACGGGTGTTTTGGGAGCTCATTAGTATGAAAACTGAACAATTTAATCTCATTGCTTTTCATGATATTTCTGAGTGAAAAAACAACACACACGTGTTGTGGGAATAAACTGTTTAAAACTGTAATTTAAATTATGTGCACAACTCTTTTGTGATTGCTAAACGCAAAATGTATACATCTAGTTCAAAGCCAGCAAATTTAAACTGGACTTTGTCAAGTTTAACTCATCCAATGAGTTTGGAAAAATGAAAAGATGATAGAAAACGGACCATGTTGAATCTGTTCAGCTCTTCTGCTTTATTCTCTTATTAAAGCCAACTTTCTAATGGGAATCAGTAACAGTAATGTGTATCTCACAGAGTTTAAACCGTGCTTGTCCAATGCTTCAGCTGAAATGAAAATAATATAAATGGAACATTTTAGAGCCTGACTCATACTGGAATCAGGAAACAATATATTGTGCCATAAACACATCACCATAAACAAACATTTGTTGTGTAGAGAAAGAATTATGACCCAGATATAAACTGAGCAGTACTTCTTACAGTTAAAAAGCTCCCTGGTGGGATAACTATATGAAGGTGACAATATTTATCACATCATATATCTTCAAACATACCTGAAATATCTACACTGCAAATTATTTTTACTTATCAGCTGAAACATGCTGTGATATCGGCAACAAGTTAATATTGGTAGATAATAGCTGATTCATCGGTCAAGTTCTATATTCTGTATTTAATAATCCATTTTGGCCAGCACTGCCTCATCTAACACATTTTTAGAATTATATCAATATAATTATGTTGTATTGAGTGTATGTATAATAAGTATTATACTCATTATGCATGCACTATTGAATGTGGATTCAGTTTTTGTGTAAACTATAATGAGGTATGTAGTTGAAAAAAAGATGAAAATGAAGAATTCTACAATTAAGAATTTTTCAAACATGTGAAATGCAGGAGAAGCTCATACAAAGGTTCTGAATTCAAACTGGAAATCAAAGTATTTTAGTTGTTATGAAGCTCTTGTTAACTGTAGATGTTGAAATGCTAAATGGGGTTACTCTAGTGTAGTACAGCATTTATTGCTTGAATGACAAAATGACTGACAGAGTCCATGCCCTGATCCTGTGTGCAGCACTTCATCATCTGGAATAGATCATTTACATAAAGCATTCAGGCTTCACGACTGCTGTCAGTCAGGCCCATCTTGAAATGGATTGTGCACCGAGTGTGTCTGGATTAGTTGTTTTTCTATCAGTGAGGAGGATCAAATACTATCGGTGACAGATTAATGCATATTAGCCTAAACTTTTGTCTTTTGTCCTTGTTTCGACTCTCTGTTGTGCATGTTGCAGGCCCGTGTTTGGCTCAGAACCTCATGTTTTCATTTCATTTAATTCAAGGATCAAAATAGGAACAAGAGGGAAAAAAGTTTTTTCTTTTGGATTGTTGCCTTGCAGGTAGTTTGGATTCTGAAGTAAGTGACCTTGTGAAATCTGGCAATGCACATAGTCTAGCATTTCAAATCTTACATAGCACAAAATAGCAGTATCATGTCCTAGAGATAAATGCAAAGGAGAACATGCTCCTCTGGATTACAGATCTGTGTCAGCACTGTGCGCTTTTCTGCTGAACCCACATGGTCAATAAATTCTTGCTGTTTAAAAGGCGCATGAGAGGAGTGTACTCTCAAAGATCTAATGTAATGACGAAGAATTGACCTTCAGGACACATGGTATAGATTCTTTACCACCATCCTCATGGTAATTGGCTTCGTATAGTTCTGCTCTGAATTATAAGTGCGTTGTATAGTGAATGTATGTCACACAAGAGCGCTCAGTCCTTCAGGGTTTACAGTTCAGAAGGCAACAATGGTTCCTCTGGGATTAGAGATGTGCAGAGTTCCAAGTTAAAAGGCTAACAGGCAGCATCTACATACTAAACTGAGGGAGCGCACATCTTAGTTAAAGGTCCCCATACGTCTCATTCTGATTAAAAGCTGTAATGGATCAGAACATGCGGAAAAACGGTGCATTAATTTCTTGTTTGGCAATGAAAATTAGTGATCCCACTGATTGCTTGTTTAGATAATGACTTACAGAGCTCCTCATGTCATTTAATTTATTCCTACTGAGAGAAAAGCCAATTATTTAAAAGCCTGCAATATATTTTTAGCACTGAGCTTTTTCTCAGGTGGTATGGCCAGGTCAGCAGTTTGATTTGAAGTGGGAGTGGCGTGGAAGGCCACTGTGCAAAATTGAACCAAATTCGCCTGGCAGCATGTTAAACCATGTGTAAAATCCTCGCGATGGGCTTAGAAAACGATCCCTGGCTGGAGCCGCCACTTTCCCCCACACCTCTGTCTTTAGGGATGGTCACACTCATTTCTGTGCACCACTCATAGCTCCTTTGAAGGAGAAGGGATGTCCAGGAGCCCATTAACCTCCCCTGTGCCTGTGCACTGATTCCTGACACACACCCAGACACCAGGTCACAACCTCTGGGAAAGCAAACTCTTTTTCACACACGCCAAGAGCAGGGCTTTCTTTTCTTGCTGTTTACTGTACTTTTCATTGTATTTCCAAGAGAGTAGATCTCAACAAATGTGTCAAATATTTCAAAGTGATAATAAGTGTTGATTTTGCAGTGACACTTATCTTGAGTTGTCTTGTGTTGACTGTAGGCTTTTTTATCTGCTCGTCAAGCTGTTATGGCTCAGGGGTGGTTTTTCAAAAATGTCTAAAAGTGTTAAATTAACTCTGTTAGCTGTGGGCATTTAATTCATCAAATCACTTGCATGGTGGTTTTTCTACTCACAGCCACACTCACACTGACAATAAACATGGAGTAGACTGCATCAGCATTACATCCTTTTATATATAGAGGGTTAATGGTGCCCAGCATCTCTTAACCTTAATATATTTCATTAGGTTTCTATTATGGGTCTTACTCCATACTCCTTTAGTATCCTCATATTTCTGCAGATAGGTCGGTATTGTTCTGCCCTTACATTTGCTGAATTATCATTCAAAAATGTATCACATGATTTCTTATTTAGAAAGTAACCATTATATCACACGGTGTAATTGTTTTGACAGTTTACCGAAGATCAGAACTATTTCTAGGTGTTCTCCACTGGTGAAGCGTCTTCATTAGTCAAAAAGCGTGGGCGGGACTCTTGCTCTCTGCAGCAAGTCAAAGAGAGAGGCAATAAAGAGAGGCAGGATCTGCACTTTACCGACGAGCATCTCTGCCGTCCTGCTTCACTACGGTAATCTGCAAAAATACACAGGACTTCTGTGGGGGAGAAAAAAAAAGGCAGAGTTCATCAATGTAACTCTGCTCAGTCCGAAACTGTGACGTTTACCTGGATAAGTCCATCCCAACGAGAAGAGAAAGAGAGAGAGGAGGAGGAGAGAGAAAGAAATAGAGAGAGAAAAGACAGTCAAACGCGAGTGGAGTGTCGACGTAAAATTGTGAAGGAAAAGAGAAGAATATGATTGTCAAGCAGCACTTGATCTTCATCCTTTACAGCCTCTGTGCAAGCATCTTTAAAGGTGAGCGCTGAATGTTTCTGTGTAGACGGGCGTGGTGTGCGGGGAGGAGGTGGCTGCGTTAAGTGTAAAGATCATATGTGAGCATGTCACACGTGAACCCAAGTGTTCAATGCAAAGAGAGTTCATTTTCTTTAAGGGGCTGATGTGTGTTTGCGCAGCAGTTGTGGCCAGCGGACGGCTGTCGTTGTCGGCTGTCAGAGCCGACTGTGCTGGAATGCCTGGAAGTTGAATTGTGCGTCGCTATGAAAAGCAGAATGCGGTTGCACAAGTTTTTTTGTATCGGAGACAACTTGGATGTTGCCCTCCCTTTGGTATAAACTGACACATCAAACACCAGGCTGCAGATGAATCGCCTGCAGTCGCCTCCTGTTTGTCTGTTAAGCCAGTTATGTTCCCTGAAGCTTACACAGAGATGCACAAAACGTTGCAGCAGCTCATGGCGTGCGTGTTGTTTGTTGTGCGACTGGTGTCATTGAGTGGATCTGTGATTTGTTTTTTTTTAATAAGTCATCCTGTAAGCCTTTTAAAAGCAATTTCACACTTCCGTTCAATCACCGAATTAACAAAGGTGACAATCACTTAGAAGCCTTCTCTCTTCCACACAGCAATGACTGCATCTGAGTTGAGCTTTTGTCTTCAGTACGGGCAGTTTGCGCACTGTGTGAAAGTGTAGGCAGAATGTGTGTGTGTGTGTGTGAGTGTGTGAGTGTGTGTGTGAGGAAGCATTCTCCGAGAGTGTCGGTATGTATAAGCCTACTGACCGTGCAAGCTCCGTAGTCTAGTCACTCATTCAAAGTTGGGCTGCTGGGATCAGATGCATGTAAGGTTGTGCGTGTGATGCCTTTGTGCAGCCTGGTCTCATTGTCTCCTCATGACAACTCCCTTAACTCCCCACAGACCATCCCGCTCTTGGACATGCTTGCGCAGCCACCGCCCTGTAGGCGACCAGTGCGCAGATACATAACGCCCACAACACGGAGGGATGAGGGGGGCTTTCAAATGGTTTAACGTCAGGAAGTCCCAAATCAAAGCAAAAAATGCTCACTCATTCCAATTTAATAACAGTTTGTTCCACATGAGATGAGAAGGGGGAAAGATATTTTTTTGGCATTGCTGATTCAGTACTACTGTAGTGAGAGGATTATGTGAAAGTCACCTATGATCAGATACAGTCTATATCTGGGGGTTGTAAGAAAAATCCAACTTTGGGAACTAAAACAGACCATCAACCAATGGTCAGTTTCTTAAACACGACATAGCTGGTGCATTTCATGACATGTAGCCTACACATTGCATCATCACATCGGACATCAACTCTCAAATAAGTCCTGTTTTGATCTTAGATTTTGTCATAAAACTTCACCACATGCTGCGTTTCAAATATTTTTAGTCCAAGTGTCAGACCATGATGTGTTAAAGAAAAGGCACAGCTGGGTCTCTCAAATGTTAGGTGTTGTATGGTGTGGAATCTTACAAGACTGACTTACACATTTTTTTTTTGGGTTAATGTAAGTTGCTTTCTTACTGTATTTTGCTTTTGCAAGTTTCAGCCCCACACATGTGATTTATCTTTGTGAACTGTCCAAGTTGGAATGTCATCAATATCCAGCTGTAGCCTGATGACACATTCAGCCATGTCTACCTCCTGCTGCCCCCCCTAAAGATTTCCCCCTTTTGGAGAGGGTTAGGGTTAAATGACCATGTTTGATTTAACATGTTTTACAGTCCATTACCTACAAAGTGTGCTTGACATTGCATAACTGCTGATCTTGGTATTCTTTTAAAAATAATTTCTTACCATCCAATCAGCCTATAGCATCAGTCTTAAACTCTATGGTATACTTTCAGATACATGAAATTTGCTTCAGTTTTGTAATTGCCATCAGGTATTGTTATCTTATCTGGGATTTAAGGATTGACCTCTAAAAGGCGTTGCATTAAGGGGCTATGTTGTAAGGAAATATTATTTTATGTTAAAAAAATATTAATGTAGTGATCAGGATTTTCATGTGAATTTGGCAACATCTTGCATTAAAGGGTTGTTGCATGATGCAGATGTTGAGTGTGTATAATTTCCACTGGCGGGTTTAGGATGAGTTACTCTTATAGTACAATGGACAACACTCTTGCCTTTAGCCTTTACGATTACCACATAATACATTATTGCATTTTATTGTTGCTTCACTATTTCACCATATTAGGACTAGAAGTATTAGCATCATTGACAAGTAGTGTGTGACTAAAATGGACTGGAGCAAGCTAGCCCATCTTGAAACAGATTTGATTTCTTGACATCCTGTCAGGGAGAATGAGCACAGATTTTTTATCGTCTTTTCCAAGAGCTCTGCTGAGATAGAGCCCAATTCAAGGGTTATTTATATATATTAATATTTATCCTATGTGGCTTAAGACATGAGCTTGTAGCAATCAAACAATAAATGAAATGAATGAATCTAGAAAGCACTCAGAGAACACACACTTCCACCAAGGCTGCACAAAATGTCTTTTTAAAATACTTAGAAAATGTTTATCTGCATGGGGAAATGGATCAGCTGGGGGGAAAACACACAGATATGGGCAATTCTTGGATGCATATTCCAGACTTTTTTCATTTAAGTAAGAGCAGTTGTTTCACTGGTGGCAAATATTCAAAGAATGCCATATGTTGTGGTGTTAACAAGTCTGTTAGTAAACTGGATGTGGATTGTGCATCTGGATCTGGTTCTGCACTGGGCCATGGCAGAACGTTTTTGAGAACTCTTGCTAACTATCAGAAACCTCCTCAGTGCAGGTATTACCATGCATACACCTTCTGCGATCACAGCCTAATCGACAGTTAAATTACAGTGCGCCACATCACACGCTGCAGTGGTACTGGAGACAAGACCTTAGCCTCCGACAGCTCTGTTCATGCTCCATAATGCTGAGACCCATTTCGTGCAGGCTCATCCCTCTTAAAAAACTACACTGTTAGTATTTTGCTTAAATGCATTCCTGGACTCTTATCTATACCTGCAACCTATGGAGTGCTCCACTGCTTAAATGCGTAATATATTGTTGTGACTGAGTTGATTAATTGTTGTGTCTCTCCTCCAGAGTGCGAATTTCTGTTGTCCACATATGTGCATCACTGGGAGCTTATTTCACCCTGTAAAGTGTTGGTATATAACCGCACCAATCGTCACAACAGATTTCACTAAAGATGGCTCATGCAGACATCTGGAAGACTTGTCGGAGCCAGTTAACAGTTTAGGTGGCAGACAGGCTAGTAATGCTAATTAGCCATGCGGTGCGGCTATACTTAGTCTCTTTGGAGACCTGTGGGCTGGTTGTGTCAGAGATGTAAGTTTTATGATCTGTGTCTTTCTTTTTTGGCCACAGCTTCTCTGGTTTAGTCTGACATTCCTTCTACTCAAGTGTTTCATCACTTTCCTTCTTACAGAGCCCAAAAAGCTCCCATACCGCCAAGGGAACTTTTCTTTTGTTTGAGCATGGAGCCTTTCATCATTTCTTATCTCGTCAGACATTTTGGCAAGTACAACCTGCAGGTGACATTTGAGCATTGGTGTGTGTTTGACCATAACGTGTGGGGGCAGTAATGAGGGCAAAGTGGAGGATAAATGAAAGTGGCTCTCTTTTTTCCAGACTTTTAATCTGGTATCAAAACCACAGACATCAAAACTACTGACAAAAAGAGACAAGGAGGTTGAGGATGAATAATTCCCCCATAATGTAAATGGAATTCTTTCCCTGATTAGGGAGGGAATTGAGGCAAGTGATAAAATATGCAAAAGCATATTGTAAAACATTTGATATTTCCTTTAAATATTGGCCTAATAGAATACCTACCAGTTTTTGAGAGTTAAAAACCCTACTGTGATTATTAAGTACTGCTTATTTGAGTAGAACAGGAAGTCATTTGATTAGTCAGCTTACATAAATTACACAGTAAATTATGGAATGGTTACTGAAATATGTATAAGTCTATGCATCTTTCTATGTTCCACTTATATCGCTCATTTCATTAAAGAAATGATGATCCATTGGACCATATAGTTTCCAAAATAATATTGTCTTGGGAACAGCATTTTGGTGATTTACAAATGTTTGATTATGATTCCATAATGACATTTATCTCACACAGTATTACTTTGTTTTTATTTGCATCTTTTTTGCAAGAAGCCAATATTTGAAACTCACACGTTTCATATGCATTCATAGGAATGCATATATTGTATAGTATAAACACTTTGCATTTTTAAAATGTTTTCATTTGCATTCATCAGGATGAAAATTCCAATAGATAAGCTAAATAAATGGAATCTATTTGAATTAACACATTTTGGTCTGTATGCATATAGTTAGGATTCTGTATAGCCTATTATGTCAGTAAAATCCAATCAGCTTTCTCGAGCCTAACAATAGTCTAAAATATTCATTATGTATGAAAAAAAATTAAACACAGCAGAGTTTTAAAGGGTCAGGATTAAAATAAAGTATCGGAGTGTTTCCTTTCAGTTCTCGTTTGTGCACTACAGTTGTCAGGGACTGAAACCACATGGCCTCTCTAGAAAGCCATTTCAACCATTTACATGGTTTATTTCAGCACCATTCTCCACATTTGAACAGTGGACATAGATGTGAATAACTTTCCTACCAGCACAGTCGATTTTTCATTTTGAGTGCACTATAGGATGGCAGTTGGTGCACCACTTCATAGTCCTTTTATGTGAAGATGGAGCTCTGTTTCAGCTTGGATCTGGGTGTATTGAAAATCTCTTGAAATAAATACATATTGGACCAAAGTGAAAGTGAACCCCAAAATGTCACATATTGTGAGACACAGGGAGCCTGTGAGATATAAACATGGGCGTATCTCCTGTGGGTTGGAATAATCAGGCAGCAGGAATAAGCTGGCTGAACTGAAGGCAAGGTATGACAGAGGAAGGTGGTTTACATTCAAGGATACCCGTTCCTCACTGCTGAGGGTTAGCTTATCCCTGCAGATCGTCTCCCTGCTGCCAAGTCCTGGCTGTGGTGCTGCGTTGTGTACTACTGCAAATGAATAATCCAGTAGAGGGGACAAATGTGCTCCAAAGGAGCCACTGCTGGCCTTCTTGCTTTCTGTTGACAGATATACATCTGTGAGGATAAGCCACAAGCCAGAGGCAAATGTGCTCAGACAAGTGGGGAACGGGCTTAAAGATTAGCTGCTCACTGCTCCAACTATGCCTCGTGCTGTCAGTCTCCCTTCGCCATGCTCTTTGTCATAGCACTTTTACATGCCATGACCCCTCCGAATGGGTATAGGCTTAGCAAGGAAGTTGATAGACTGTAAGGGCAATTACTTTTTTAAAGATTATTTTGACCCGTATTTGAGAAATAGAGGTTAAGAGATTTTTCTACTTGTCAAGAAGACTGTCTGAAGATACCCATGATAAGTTTAATGTCATAATTGGTCACGCTGAAAAGTGGTTAAAGCGGTGCTACATCAATCTCAGGCTCCTATAGAGGCACCTTCATACATCTGAAAGTGGAAATCTACCATAAAACATAATTTACATGTATTCTTATGATTTCAGACAGCTGGGTTGATATTTCTAAACATGAATGGCCCTCTGCCCAAGCTGTAAACAAGAGCTAGTATTATATTTGTCATGTCATCAAGTAAAATAGCTGGAATACATGTTCATAATATGTTTGGACATGCATTTAAGAAAACGTATGTGTTTTATCTTTAGTAAAACATTCTCTAAGCACACACAAACATATGCCCCCCCTCCCAAAAAAAAAAGAAAAAAAAAAGAAAGAAAGAAATCCTAATGAAATAAAGCTAATAAATCAGAACTTTCAGCAGTTCTTTTTCCAATTGATTTTTAATACAATATATTGGTCATCCAAACATGATGTATTTGGTATGCCTGCTTGCGTAAATTAGCAGCAGTTCCACATTTAATTTGTTTGCCGTTACACACCAAGTTGACATTCAAACTTGGCACTCCTTGCCATTGGGGTTTCTAAATGACAAAGATTTATTTTCTGTTAACCCTGCAGATATATTGTGAATAATTGCAGCCATAACTCATTGTGTTCATAACATAACACACTGTCATCATCAAACATACACAGGAGAAACAGGGAAATGATATGAATGTAAAAGCTTGAGGATTGTTGCATTGAGAACCATAGGTTATAATATGGCTTCATAGTATTTAATTTACTGAAAAAAAAAAAACATTTTAATGTATATTTTTGTGATGCAACTATAATATACTGTATAGTTAACAATAAGGGGTTAAACTCATCAATATACCCATGTCAAAGAAAATACAGTAGAATTAATCCTACTTGGATATACACAACTCAAAAAATCTATAAATTGAGTGAAACCTTATTTCACTGGGAACTATGGAAACAACGCACATTTCTCATTGAAGCTTTGGTGAAAGAAATTTGGTTGTGTTGCTGGAATGGTGATATGCATCTGTTTTATGCATTCCCTACGTTTCAGTTTTGTGCCCAAAATGAAGCCTATACTTCATTTTATGCCCGTTTGCAGTGTTGACCTTTACCAATCTCTCTTGGCCCTCATCTCTGTTGAAGTGGGCTTTGTGCCCGACTGTGGATGAGCCTCTGAATCTCATTTAGCCTGTGTGATGATCTCCTTTTTCTCCTCTTGCTGCAGTCTCTATGAACAAAGTTAATATTTTTTTGTTCAGAAATGACAGCGATAGACCATTCCGTGACCCAGTGGGCATGTAATCTGTATTAGTCATTTTTTTACAGTGGATGTTGTATCACCTAGTGTGTTATGTCACCTCGGTTTTCTGTTGTCTGTTGATATTTTCTGATTGTTATCACTGAAGTAAAAGACATCTTCACAAAAGTAGTATTCAGAGTCAGTCTGCTTTGGTAAAAAAATAAAAAATCTTAACAGTGTGTTAAAGATCTGGTATTATGGCCATTTTGACTCTTTATAATATATATATTTTTGTATAATATCTGAAATTCTATTCACTAAAAGGTGTTTAAATTTCTCTAGATCCATCTTTCCTTACAGCCCAGTTTCCCCTCCATTCTACAGGAGGATCTTTTGGAAACTATTTACATAAAATCAACATTGTTAATGACTGCCTACCTCAATTGAGTGGTGGTTTTGGCCTCCATCTTCACCCCCCCCCCCCCCCCCCTCCAAAAAAAAAAGAATACGACCTAATGAATAATGCCGCTTTACCTGGAGTAATGGCTGCAGCTGGAAATGCATAGCAGTTTATGAACTGGAATCTGATCCTGAATGAAGGGAAGCACCTGACGTGGTTGAGATTTCAAAGGAATGAGTAAGTTATTTTTTCAAAGATAGCTGGAAGTTGCCCGCTAATCTGAAATGCTAACTCTGGCAATAGAAGTTACAGCAGGTGTGGGGTCATGCTTAAGCTCCCTAGCATCTTTGAGTTGACTTTCTGTTGTCACATAGTAACGAGTTCCACCTCAACACTGCTACTGTAGCTCTTAAAGCCACAAATTAAAAAAAAATCATACAACTTAAAAAGACGGAGGACATAGACAGATAGAGTCCCCCTGCCCACCCCAACTGCTCATACCCCAACCCCCACCATCACCCTATTCAATCCCAAAGCTCATTTTTCTTGTTTTCCACAATACCAGCTCTTTAATGAAAGCGAGAGCAGCGTTGAGTGCAGAATGTTAACCATGAAATATTGGTAGCATTATGTGGCGCATTATGTGGCCATAATAGATGTCCTTTTCTTTTTCTGCTGTGCATATTTGGGAGGCTTCCAAAAAGAGTGATTGAATAACTGAGGTACAGCACAACCAAACACCTGGCAGCCTGACCAGAAGTGACTGCTTGTTTTGAGTTATGTCAGGGACTTTTTTTTTCCAGGGCACAAACATGGCTGTAATAACAACAATAAGCTTGGCAGCCTCTCTTTAGCAGTATTTAAGTTCAATTCTGAAATGGAAATCAATGTTTTTTTCCCCAGCTTAATTCATAGTTATAGTCAGTTGTACTGGATGCTGGTGTTTTTAGATGTAAATGTCTGTTGTGATCTTAGTTAATTTGCTGTAATGCTGTTTCTGAGCTTATTTTAATATGATCATCAGAGGTAGAACATTTAGCCTGTTTTAGTTTTGAGCAGAATCTTGGCTATGCCTCCCTAAACCTTTGAAATGTAAAAAAAAACAAAAAAACAAACAGAGGTCATTTGGAATTACTGTGCCCACTCTACATTGAGGTTTTTAATGTTTCTATTTTTATGTATCGACACAGAAATTTCATCACTCTCACACAGTCAACAGGACATTGCATCAGTGGGTTGCCATGCTCATAATGTCCCTTCAGTGGAGCAGTCAGGCTGAATGTCTGAGCTCCAGATAAAGCAGACTCTGTTGCACTATCTTTGGAAATTTGATAACTTGCTGGAATAAGTCATGCATTTTCATAGACTTGTAAGCAGCAAATCATGGCAAATGCATTTATTTATTCCAGGGTAATGTTTTGCATTTCATGGCTATATGATTTGATATGGCCAATACAAATTAAATACCCTGAAAATAAATAAACAAGAAGGACACATGCAGACAAAAAGGTTGTTGACTTGTGAGAAAAAGCTTGTAACCTTTTGTTGGGGGCAAAAATGAAAACCATTCATATTCTCACCTCGCTCAATTCCTCTCAGGGTCATGAAGAGCTGCGGACTATCCTAGCATGCATTTTGCAGAATGCTGTTAGATACTCCTGGTAGGTCACCTGTCCATCACAGAGGCCATCATGTGCAGACAGAAAATAACATTCATGTTGTAAGACAATTTAGTGTCTCAGTCCACTGTAAGGAAAGCTGCAGGAAAACATGCCAACTTAAAGAGCACACACTGTAAAACTTAACAAAGAGGAGGCTAATTAAAATGTCTTCATGTCTGGCAGTGTTTCAGTGTATTTCATGACATTTTCCCATGTGGTTTTGGTTTTTCTACTCCCAGTGTTATCACTGGAAATAAGTAAAGCGACTGTTTATGTGCCTGAGAGCATCTTGAAAAAAAGCACAATTCCAACCTATTTATTTTCTTACAGCAATTAAATTTGACAATTTTATTGAGCAAACTTGCTTGAAGTTATCAGTAGACCTATTCCCACTGCATATGCTGTCTGAAGCCAGTAGAACAAGCAACGAGTCTTTGCATCTTCACAGTTGCACTATAGACCCAGTCCGTGACAGTTTTTAAAAAAAGTTCTCTGCAGCACTAGCCAGTAATGTATATTGTTATAATCAAAAATCCATATATTACATTCTCATAGTTTTTAAACCTGCATCCATTTCAAGCTACATAGCCATATAATATAACTGATTTTTAAAGGGTGCAGAGGAATCTTCCCAGTGCATAATGTCCACTGTAATAAATGTATATATATTGTGCAGATCAGTTATATAATGAACTGCATATTCCTACTTACAGTGTGCATAACATTAACTAGATCTGCAATGTTTACAAATGTTAAATCATCACTAGAAGATTATGTTATCATTCATCACTCATACATATTTAATTTAAAAGTAAACAACTGTTTTATTGAATTTTAAAAAAAAATCTTAACTAGTGAAGAAAAAAAATATTATAGATAAATATAAGAAAATCATCTTTTGCTTGAAAGTAACAAGTGGAAAATGATAAAGTTTCCAACCCTGATCAAGTGAGATGCCATCCCAAAAACCCAACTTTGGAATAAAGACACAAAAAGCACAAACTTAAGCTCATGCATGTTTATACCCTTTTATTGACTTCCTCTTTAAAGGCTTCCCACGGGTCTCTAAAGCTGGAGTGTAGATACTGAATGCAGGCATATTTGCAAGTGAAGGTGGGGGATAAAAGCATTGAAACTCATGTCCTCATAAAGAGGGATCAGCAGTCTGAACGCGAGCTGCATACCGATGCAAGAGATGCCAGTGCTCAGAGCCAGAGTGCATGCTTTGCTAGGAGGAAAAAAAAAAGCCTTAAAGCCGCTAAGCTGAGAGCAAGAAGGGGAAAGGAAGAGAAGGTGTGAAACAGGAAGGCACACAAACTGTAAAAAGCAAAGATACATGCCATAGACAGATCTGACATTTCCCTCACCTGCTATGACTGAGAAATGTAAAAGGGGTTAATGCAGTTATAAAATACAGGTTAAACCATTTCAACATACTGTAGCGCACTGATGTTTAATTTTCTTTATATAGGAGATTTATGTGAGGAAAGAACGCCTGAGATTTTTAAGGAAATTACACATAAATTCAAAGTTGCAGTAAGTTTCCTGTGTTGGAGCAGTACACTTAGTAAGGACTAAGAGACTACATTACATTGGGAGTTGTCTTTATAGGAAGGGTACAACCTGCTGAATGCTCCTTGAGCATGACATTGTGAGGGTGTGTTCACACCGAGCATGTTCAGAGAAGTTCATTCTAACCCTGAAGCATTATTGTTTCAGTTTGGTTCATTTTGGCAGGCTTAATCTGTACCTCTCACCTTCACACATGCAAGTAACATAACCACTCAGGTACAGAAGGTGAGGTAATCACACAGGATGATATCTTGTACATATTTTCCAGCAGATGGTTATCGTGAGTTACTTTTTTATTAGCTATAAGGACACACTTTTTGATGCAGTTTCCATCTTCATTTAAGGGAGACTGACATGGTATAAACAAAGAGTATAAATAATTATGCTGTTGTTGGCTCTAAAGGAGGTAAGGGTCACTCATGCCAGTTGTCTTTTGCCAATTGCGAAATGTCAGGTAACCTATGTCAGGCATTATTAGTGGGGTAATTTACGAGATACACTGGTGGTCCCATTAGCGCCTGTACTAAGCCATTCGGCTGATGGCTCTAACTCCACTATTTTGCGACCAAATGAAAAACAAGGGCTGAGGTGCTGATTACATAGACCTCATGGTGCATATGATGCTTTAAATACAAATTTGGTGTTGGAACAGAAAATACAACATCCATACCATACTTAAGCCTTTTGCTCCTCTAGGGAGGGTAGGTCATTGAAAAATGTACTTCATTTGTTTGGGGTTCCATTTCAGGGATTGTTGGGTGATGTTTGTAGCAGGTTTTCTAAGGATGTCCATTTTCTCCTTTGAATTTGTGAATCAAGTCAAGTGTTAGTCAAGTGTTAGTCAAATGTTTACAGCCTGCTTGTTGTGTGTTTTATCGTTTTCCATGTCTCTTATTCATACAATATTACCTGCTTCTCCTTGGAGTTAAAGATGCATACTTTGTTATTAATTGAGAAGCTCAGAAAGATCTCAAGATCTTCCTGCACATGCTCATGGCCGACAGACCCTCTGATGCCAAAGAAATCCATCCCTGTGGGGACATGAAACATCTGAACCATGCTCTAGGCTGGCGAGGCTGTTATAATTGCCAAAGAAATGGTGCACTACAATCTCTCAGTCCTAGGTTTGGCAGAAACAACATCCATATGCACAGTGTAAAAATAACCTGCAGGAGGGTTTGGCAAGCATGGAGATTTACTAAATGTTTCACTAATTTAGTTTTTATTCATGTAGATTTCTTAAAAGACAAAAGGGGAATCAGAAACCTGCCAGTATTTTGGAATAATAATTCACCTCCTGTGTCGGGCTGAACAATTCATTTTGCAATATAGCTTACTGCAATTTTAAAATCGCGTGAGACACAATAATATTTAAAGGCGAAATGTGTGTCAAAATACCATTTTGAATTAAATATTGTGGTGCAGAGACTGCAGACTCAAGAAAATGCTAAAAATCACAACGTTGTACTAGTATGTTTTTCAATGAAAATGATGTAAAAATTATGATTCCCTTTAATATTGTTAATCATGTCACAATTGCACCCTAGAACGTCTGAAGAAACACAATGTTGAAAGCCAGATTGCTAACACAAGTAATGTAAGATGCTACAGTTTTACTGTACATAAAGTGAAAAAACAAGTGGCTACATCCATCTGATACTAAATGATCAAAATATTGGTTTCAGGAATAGGAAATAGTTGGACCCATGAGAAGACCAGACACTATAGTTTTGCTCTTGGTATGAACTTTGAGCCCAATAAGAGTTCTGCCTTCCCCATGGCCAGTTATATCAGCTATCTGTTAGAAAATACCACAGGAAGGATGTACTTTTTTTGGATTGGGCTCCTGAAATGGCAGGATATAAAGCCAGGCTGGACCCTACAATAAGCTCTTATAATGGCAACTCTGGACAGTCCAGGCCTTTTGTGGGCTCAGAGATGATTACACATTTAGTATCCTCCAGTACTAGTGGAGTGTGAGGACATCCAGTGTGCACCAGGTGACCTTAACTACTGGAGCTGTAGCATCCCCCAGATAATGACCACTCTGAACCCCAGGAGCAGGCCTCATCACCCCATAAATACAGGGACCATATGGGAGGGGGGTGGAAAGCTGCCGACAGTCACTTTTCAAATGGATGCGTACTTGTAGGAGGCTTTTGTGCTGTGAAAAAAAGACTGTTGGCATTTTCACAGGTTCATGAAGACTGTATTTTGTGGAGGCTGAAGTTCAGCTACACTGACCAAATGGCAGAGGTCTCTAAAAGTGTAATGCAATTTTTCAATAGTGGTCTCAACCTGAAGAAAACGATATGTTCAGAAAATACTGACTGCATTTGTGATACATTGCTCGTCAGAATGTTAAAACGCCTGGTTCAGGGCAAATTCAGGGTCATTGTGTAACAGATAATGCAGAATTTCTATTTTCCAACAGGGCAAGTTTTTACCAAAATTGCCACTGATCTGAGTTTAAACACATTACATGCATTCAACAAAGCACAGTTCTGAAACCCCAAATATGATAGCAAAGGAGCTGTTAGCTACTGTAGTAATACCTTATTGATGGTTGCAGACAACACCACACCACATGGCTCATACATTATTGACCCTCGGAAGCACAACTTAGGATGTTTTTGAAAAATGATGTGGCTCCTTTGAAATAACAAATTGATCGACTTAAAACTGTTCAGGAGTTCCAGGGCTTGGAGATGATTAAAAATTTAGATACTCTTCCTTTTGAAGGGTCAACATAGTGTGTGGAGTTTCTTGGTATCCATAGTTGCAGTCATGACTGGACAATCACTGCGAGGTAGCTTGATGTAGAAGTAGGCGCTCTGCACACAATTGCTTTCTGTGGTAGTTACATACCAATCAATTATTTGATGCTGAACTCCAAGAAATTATATGACTCATCCAGGTCAAACAAAATATAGATACACAATAATGATAGTGTAGCAATATTTAAAATACATACAAGAGTAAGTAATACAAGTAATACAAGTAATAAGCAAGTAATACAATAAAGGAATTGAACAGAATATACATCTTAATTGTCCACTCATGTAAAAAAAGTGATTTATATATACTGCCATGGGTTAGAATACATGATGGTTGAGATGAAAGTGCTACAATAACAATGAATTCATATCTAAAATAGATTTCATAAAACAGCAGTAGTCACTAATACAAGGGATAATTGACAGATGACAGAGGAAGATGACAGAGGATGGAATAAAATATGTCTTAAAGATGTTTCCTGTTGCTGTGGGTATACCTTATATCATTTACCTGAAGGGAGTTTTTCAAATTCAATAGACAAAGGATGTGAAGGGTCTTGAACTACTCATGTTGTTTTCCTTCTGGTTTGTGTGGTGCACAGCTCCACCAGCTGTCTCTGGGGGTTCTGTATAATCTTGCTGGCTGGTTTAACTATTTTTGTGACCTTGTTTTTGCTCCTAGACCAAAATTTCTGTACCAGCTTTTGATGTTGTAGGAAATTATACAGTACTTTCCACTAGACTGGTATAAACCATCCTCAAGGACTTCTTTGCGCAAGTCAAAGACATTTAATTTCCTTAGAAGAAACAATTTTTGCATTGCTTTCATAAAATATAGTCTGATTGTTCAATAAAATTCAAGTTGGTGTCTAAATTCATTCCTAAATATTTAAAAGTACCTTTCATTACTAAAGGTTGGCCCTCAATTGAAATAGGCCGACACATAGGCACGCATATTGTTGACAGGTTCCTTGGCCTTGTTAGCATTTAAGAGCAAAGCACTCTCTTGACACCATGTTAATAGATTGTTGATGTGATTCATGTGGGAACTATCAGTTCATTCTGACCCCTTGAAAATTAAACTCACCGTTGTCATGCCATCTGCATACTTAGAAAGTTACAAAAGTTGCTGTCATTCATCTGCATTTCATTTATATAGAAATAAGTGGAGGAGACAAAATGCAACCAAATGCACCCCTGTATTCACAATTATTTCTTCAGACAGGGAGCCTTGTACAGACATTCTTTGGGGGCAGTCAGATAAAAAGCCTTTGATCCACAGTGCAAGGTGTCCATTGGTATCAAGTTCGAAAAGTTGTTTCAATAAAATATCAGTCCTGATCATATTAAAAGCTGGTTTGAAATAGATACACAGAATTCTGACTTAAACCTCAGAATACCGGATGTGTAATAGTAATCTGCACATGTTTTTGTAGTCACATGCAGTATACTGCACATCTTCATGTATATGAAGACTACTGCACTATTGCTATTGCTGAGCATAGTATCATCAGTACCAAATTAGCAAATTGGAGGTTGTCCAGTTGACCATGGGGAGATGTTAGGTGCTCCTGGAGCACTGCTCCAGTAAAACCCTTTACATGCATTTGCATAAGATACTGTGAAGTGAATTGGGTCTGAAGTCATTAGGAGAAGATGGGTGACTCTTTTTACTCACTGGAATGATTGTGGGTCTCTTCTATGAGAATGGCACAACATGTTCATCAAGGAGACCCTGGAATAATCTTGTAAAACCACCTTTTAGTTGATAAGTGCACTCTGCAATGGCTCTTCCTGTGAGACCATCTGGACCTGGAGCTTTGTGTGGTCTTATCTTAGCAAGACTGCCTGTTATCTCCTCTTCAGTAAGTGTGATACGATCCCAAAGTGGGTAACATACATTGTTGAGTATGTCCCCATGAGTGTCTTTGTCAAACCTACTGAGAACTGGTTTAGCTCTTTGGCAAAGGCCACAGTACCTGCGGGTAGGCACCCTTTTTTCCTAGCCTCTCTGCCCATTATTGTATTGAGACAGCTCCATGCTTTCTTTGAATCACCAGTTATACATTGTTGCTCCATTTTGTGTCTATGATGTTGTCTGGATATTTTCATCACCCCCCTCAGGTCAGCCCTCTTTACTTTAAATAATGCCATGTCTCTATGAACAAAGGCAAGAAAAAACTAATTCACACAAATATTTTGACAAATATCCACATAATTAATTGCTTAGCTGGGTGAATGCACTTGAGACAGACAGAATGAAGACACTGTGTGTGTGTGTGTGTGTGTGTGTGTGTGTGTGTGTGTGTGTGTGTGTGTGTGTGTGTGTGTGTGTGTGTGTGTGTGTGTGTGTGTGTGTGTGTGTGTGTGTGTGTGTGTGTGTGTGTGTGTGTGTGTGTGTGTGTGTGTGTGTGCGTGCGTGCGTGCGTGCGTGCGTGTGTGTGTGTGTGGTAGTAGTAGTAGTAGTAGTAGCAGTAGTCTGCATGTGCCAGCAACCTGGATAACATCACAGCGAATGTAGTCAAGCTTACATTATTGATGCAACCTGGTGCTCAACTGAACATAATGCAAACAGGATGCAACAGTGGTACAGCTAAACTGTCTGTGACCTCATTTATGTCTGGTATTAACATGCTATCTGTATCTGGATTTGTTATCTGGATAATGACATCTGATCGCAGGTCTTAGCATTTACACCTGCTATTATACTGTTCTCATTATCTCAAATTTTCCAACGTTGTGAATGGAGTTTGCAAATAAGGTAGGTGGAGCTGGCTGACTCAACAAACATGAGTTGTCCCAGAGTCTGGTGAAGCGATGCTGCTATAGTCTGGTCTCTATTATTTGAGAAAAGGGTCATCTGTAGCTTTTTGCAGAGCTCGCTTGAGATGGCAGGAAGAGATGGGGTTATGTGATGTTTTAACTCATTGGGCTGATTTATTTCTTAAGTGTGCCCAATTACAGCCTAGTCTATGTTCCCGGTAAAGATAAGATATCCAGATAATAATACCAGGTGTAAAAGGGATGTCTGTATGCAGAGTATCAGGGTGCTGACTGCAGAGATGGCTTATGTGGTTAACTTTGTTTCCTTATCACAGCCGTCACTAATGCACCACATTCTTATTCAATGAAAAACCTATCCCCTCCCCACTTCACAGGTGGAAGAAATGGTAATAATGCTGTCTATCTATCTGTCTGCGATATAGATATATGACAGATAGAGACTCTAGCTACTTTCAGAAATGTACCATAACTATACAGTTTATTTATACACACAGTACAACTAAAGGTGTAGAGGTAAAAAGGGCAACTGGATGACCTTATAAATTTTGTCATATTTTGTCACCAGAAAATAACGCAATATTGCAATATTTTTAAAACATTTTATGGAAATGAATATGTCATGAGTTGTGACACTCAAAATCACCATTATGACAATAATCACATCAGGACAAAAGGGACACACTAACAGGTTCAGGTCTGTTTCAGTATATGACTTTAATGTATCTGAACAGCAACAAGAAAATGGAAAACAATATGTTTTCAGCGCTGGGCTTCATCAAAAGAAAAAAGTAATAATGTTCACAGTGCAGGGACGATAACTGATGATACTTGTAATTGTGCCTGACTTTAAACCCGTCTTGGTGCTCTACTTTTCTTGGTTTGAAAACACAATCAGTGAAACACAATCAAGATATTTTAAGATATTCCTCTCCAACACTGCACTGGGCTGATCCTAAATTACCTACACTTTTGCCAGTGGCAACACAGGAGCAGTAATAGGAAATATGGGGTTTTCAAGATATTCTTAGCTCTACAAAGGCTTTGTCAAATTTATCGCAGATTGACAGGCTCCACTGGGGATTTTCAGATTCAGTAGTAACACTGAAACTATAACCCACTGTCATTTCTTACAGGACAGGTTTAACAGAAAAAATCATGTAAAGTTTGATCAGTTGCATATGCTTCATATGACAGACGTTTATCATTTAATCTACATCTATATTAACATTCCACTACACATCCAGATAGTATGTGTATAACTTGTGTCCGATTACAATACTTAGACACTACTTATTCACTACATTTAATGCACAGTTTCAGCAGTCAGTAAGAAATTCATTTTTTGCTTGGCAAGAAGTCTGGGCTTCCCTGCTTAGGCTGCTGCCCCCGCGACCCGACCCCGGATCCCAGAGGATGGATGGATGGATGGATTTGCATTATATCGCATTCTTATATAATGTTGAGCTGTTTCCATTGGTAACACTTGAGAAAACAAAATTGGTAACACATGTTTTAAAAAATTAACCTGGAGGACTAATTGATGCTAGATGAGATATTTTTTGTTTCTATTCATATACATAATACATTCCACACAGAATCCAGATCTATCTCACAGTTGCACTTGCACATAATGTAAACTTAAATCATTAGGTGTGTTATTATAGTTTTCATGTTATATTAGTGGGGATACTTGATTATAGTGGGTATGTAAAAGGTTAATGTTAGAAAGGAGGTTCATGAGGAGAACACTGTTTTCAGAAATTGTGCAAACTGCATTTCTGTCAGGTATTTCTTGTTCTTCTTATAAGACTGTGCATAATAAGAACTGTTTCCCAGAGTGGAGAGTGCCTACACACAACATCACAACATCATGTTATTGACCTCATCCACAGAGCACCTGGTAATAATTTGACATTTTGTTAGGAACATTACATTTACTGCATGAAAACTAACTAATTTTGACCCATAGTGTGGAGTAGCAGAAGGTGTGCTTCATGACATTTCGGCCTTTGCAAATTATTAATAGCCCACAAAGTCTTTGTTTTAAGTGGGAAATAAGTTAATGCATTATTGCTATGAAATAAAAGAAACCATGGAAACAGCACTTGGTAAATGCTGACATGAAAATGCTGTCATGAAGTCAAAGAGCACAGGTCTTAGAATCGTTTCCAATAATTGGCTTAAGATTTCAACATTATAACACATCCCTCTGACGAGCAGAGCGTCAGCCACAAACACATTTCTGCTGGAACGAAAACACTTTGTTTACTTCATTATTCACTCTACTATTATTTTGAGTAAATGATTTACTACATTCACGTTATAGTGGCTCAATTAGTGTTTTAATTGATACAGTATGTGCAATTTATATTGAGATTTATTGTACGCAAAACCTTGAATATTTCAGTTATTGAATACATAAAGTTAAAACTGGTTAGAATACCAATTTGCATTAAAATTACATTTAAGAATGTAGATAGGTAATTATATGAAATGCAGCACACCATCAAAGATCGTGTAGAGAAGAGAAGAAGTAGAGAAGGTGAGGAAAAAAACCAACTGTGTTGTTTTTCCCTGAAAATTATAATGATAATTACTGAAATTACATGTATAATATAACTGTAAGTGACGATCCTGGAGAAAAGTAGTTAATATGATAGCTTGTTTGCACTGTATGTACTTTACACCTGAAACAACAGACTGTTATCTGAAAGCACAATAAATGACATGAAACCATACACTTACTTTTTTTAATTGATGGAATCTGTATCTAATGTCAGTATAATTCATGTGAATGAATTACTTGAAAATACAGTATGTTTTTTTTTAATGTATACACCATACTGAGTTAAGTGTAGCAGCAGTGGGTCTGCTGATGATACCTGCTAATATTAATCACAACATGCCTCTCTGAATTTAGAGAGAAACAACCTTTTCATTTAAAAACAATTAATTATATATGTGGTAATAATCAGAGCTTTAAAGGTATAGTATGTAACTTTCTTGTCTAAAAATGACTAGACCAATGTTAAATATTTTGTTGAGTTGCGCACTTACATCATGCCGAGTGTTTCCAACATTTTTTAAGCCCAGACAAATATGTAATTTTAATCAAGGTAATGGTCCATTTCATTTCATTCATTTCAAAAGCATCATATCCCCTTTGCACATGCGTAAACATTGTGGTTGTTTACAGAAGCTGTCATAGATTTACTTTTTATCCAGTTTTAAGCCACATTTTTATGATACACTTTTGATATTTTTTTGTCATTTCTGACTATATCTTTGAATCAGATGAAAGATTTTTGTCATTGGACATCTGGATCTTAAGTTATCAGACAAACAAGCTAAGCAAATATTAGCAGTGCCTCGGCTCGCAGCCCCTCTGGATGTCCTGTATCTGCTAAACAGTGTCAGAGAAATGCTTATTTTAAACATGAAACTGCTTTACTCAGTATCTTTACTGGTTTGTTTTGGAGAGATGCAGACCCCTGTGGAGAATTCGGCTCCTGGTAAAAACCTCATGAACAATGAACACTGAAGGAATCCTAATTGGGAGAAGCTAACTGCAATGACGGAATAGACATTCCGTCATTGCATAACATCCATGATCCCACACTACCTCACATTGTCATCAAGCTCCATCTTTTGTTTTTTGTTTTTAAATGACAGACCCCATAGTAGCAGAAAATTACATATTGTGTCATCTCATGAAAATATCTCTCACACATACAATATAGATCCAATGTATTTCCTGTAAACTATGCTAAATTACGGATTGTGTTTTGTTTCAAAACATTACATTTTTCTGGGTGTATTATGCTATTTTCACTGTTTGGTATAAATTGTGTGTGATCATCACTTTTGAATGAAGTAATTCCACTAAATCAGGGACTTTAAATGCATTAACAGATGCCTAATGGGTATGATTGTTCCTGACATATTGTTTGAATGTTTAAACAGGGGCTTTGCACTCAAAAGCAACCCCTTAAGTGCTTCGTCGGTGTTACTTGATGTTTTTAAATACTCTGCAATCTAATGTTGTGTAAGAGAGAATGCATATTTACTCTTTCACCAAATGAAATACTGTAACTAAGTTTGGGTGTGGGAGTGAGATAGCTTGTAAGTTCAGACAACATTTAAACTGCTAATGAATCAATTTTTGGCATTACTTTCATTCCCTAAGCTAATTTTGATTATGTGATTGTTTTTTCTTTGTTATAATATCCTTTCCCCTGCCTGTACCCATAAGAGCTGCAGAGTTTTCTGCTTTCATTATGTGTACATACTGTAGCACCATATAGAATCAGTTCTATTTTTATTTTATATACATTTGTAATTATTCATAGAACCAATCAATCTTAAATGTTTCTCAATTAAATGTATCCCTTCTCAGTATAATACATTAAAACTGAGGAAAGGGTTTTTAAAGTCTTCCATTAAAGCTAACTCCTCTTCCTTTTCCCCACTTGTAACGGAAAAGCATCTACAAGCATGTAAGAGGAGTAGACCTCTTCATCGTGGGGTGCTCAAATTCTCCTTCATGTTACATTATAATCAAATCAAGGATGTACTTCCTTTACTATATCCTTAAGGACACTGGCAGGAAGGATTTATTTTCATAATCTCTTGGCAAATGATCACGTTACACTTTTCCTTCCATCTAATCCTCCATCAGAAACTTTAAAGCTGAACTGATTTACCTGGAAGTGCCCCATGATTTTAAAATGCATTTAAAGTAATGTACTCTCTAGTGGCATATACAGGTTGGTTTCATTCATCTGCCAGTGTCAGGGAGATTTTGTCACTTGAGTAAAGAATACTCACTTGGGAATTTATTTCCAAATTAGAATATGGGAACTGCCAGAAATGTGAATGCTGAAGTTGAACATATCTGTTCACACTGTTGGATGTTTGACTGAAATAAAACCTCTGGAAGTGCTGATGAACTTTTGGTAGTGTTCAATGACTTTGTGATCCTGACTCCGCATGCTGCTTGGGGGAAATTTCTTACAGTTAAGTGAGAGACACTGAACAGAGAACAAAGAATAACTGTGTTTGTTGTATGCTGTAGCAAACTGATCCCAGAGATGGTGGTAGTGAGTCATAACAGCTGAACTTTCCACAATGGTTAGATTATTTCTAAAATGTGGGCACTTACATGCTTTTTACTCTGACTTGCTCTGTCTCAAAAGCTGCACAGTTGCAGCCTTATATGCTTGTTTGGTATGTGTTCAGCAGTTACGTAATTGGCCTGCATTCACAAGAGATTATAGTGGGGTGCCTGTTGCTTGGGGTTCTCACTCAAGCTCTTGCAAAAAATGTATGTTAGGCCTCGATGTGAGTGGTTTGAACTAATAATACTAATAATGGTAGTAATGATATTTCATGAGGAACTTAAAGAATGAATGCTAGTCCATTAAAGTCAGTGATAATCAAGTTACGTGATTTGATAAAAGGTGTTTTTTTCCCCCCAATATAATTATAAGAATTGGTACCCATCACTTCATAGCTGCTGCCAGAGTAATCAAAGAGCTTTTAACCACACAAATATTTTGTGAGCTAAATCTAAAAACTGTTTTTCTCATATATACTGTAAACCAGCATTTGAAAATTCTGGCCTCATATTTTAGTGTGGGTGGTTTAAACAAAGATTACGACTATGAAAAAAAAGCCTGCTCAGACAGGGTCAAGTGATGTGTTGCGGTAAATTTAAGATGACAAGTTTCAGTCTCCTCTCACCCTTTTTGTGATCACTCAAGTCAATGTAGTCAATTGCATAATCCCATAATAACAGCAGTCATTGAACTGTATGTATATTGTCAAAAGGCATATGTTATGGTGCTACTCTAACCTAGGCTCGCATTGCTGTCGTAACTGGAGGGGTGTTGTGTGTTTGAGGACTCATGTTTCAGTCTCCTTCTTTCCTGTGCTCTCGTGTCTGCTTCTCCAGGTGACATCTTTTCCCTCCACCTTCTGTGTCAAGTCCCGCCCAAAAACCTCTTTAGCAATTTGGGTTGATGACCCCAAAACACCACGCCCCCCTCACTTGTGTGCTTCAGTTGTACCACTTGACCCAAAACCACACCCACAGACCCCTGAGAAGACTGTTTCATAACACATAGCATGCATAAAATAATGATTTGATTTGTAGCAGCGCAAGGAAATACTATTTACCTGGGTCAGTTTTACAAAGGCAATCTGACAGTGTTGCTTACGCAGATCATATTATCATCAAATTATGGCAACTTCCATGTTTCACAAATGATTGTCACTTGCAAATTGCAGATACATTTGAGTATTACAGGGTTCCTGCATGCTCATGCATGGTTCACAGGTATGGAATTTGTTTTGATTAGTGAAATGTGTCAAGATTGATGCAAGAGGAAATTATCTCACATTGCAAATTGCAGCTTGAATTTTGCAAATTTGGTGAAACGGGCCCCTGGTTAACAGCTGAACAGTGACTGCAACAGAAAACATATCAGTGGGAATAACTATCAGGTTCGCTCGGCTCTGTTTAAACACAAAGTAGGCAACCATGGAGAGAGGTTTAACTATGGAGTTAAATTACTGCCAAAACTCCACAAACACACAAAACATGTTTTACTAACGCCCAACAATTCACAAACAAATTCAGTGTGGTTTGCAAATACAAAACATCATTCACAAACTAATGCATTTTGTTTTGCAAATAAAAAACGTACCTATCAAATAAATACATCATGCATATTTCTTCAAGTACAAAAAAAAATCTTTCAAGTACAAAATTCAATTCTATAACTACGGAACTGTCACGTGACTTTTGGCATTAATATTTTGCCTTGCAGATCCACACACAAATGCAATCCGATCCACACACAAATTTCCTGTAATTCGCACTCCACAACATCAGGTGGCGCTGTTGAGTCAATTTAAGGCCGCCAGGACAACCCCAGGATTTATTCATTTCGACTTTGACTCTCACGAACATGGATACCTACTCGGAAGGAGAAACGCTGGTTTGGGGGATTCAATTTAACACAATGAGCAGTTTGTGGTCGATGAAAGTTAAGTTAGCCTAATCGGTGTAAACTAGGTTAGCTTCTGTGGTACCATAAACTACATTTTTATCATCCTACCCACAAGACATTTCTGGAGTTTAGTTAATATTTAATTTTTCACCAGCTACGACCACAAACGGCTCATTGTAAATAGGCTAGGCTACGTGACCAAAAAGGTATAATGAAAAATACGCCATGATAAGAGTGCGAATTACAGGACATTTGTGTGTGGATCGGATTGCATTTGTGTGTGGATCTGCAAGGCGAAATATTAATGCCAAAAGTCACGTGACAGTTCCGTAGTTGTAGAATTGAGTTTTGTACTTGAAGGATATTTTTTGTACTTGAATATGTAATTTGCTTCTGAAGCACGGTGTATTTGTTTGATAGGTACGTTTTTTATTTGCAAAACAAAATGCATTAGTTTGTGAATGATGTTTTGTATTTGCAAACCACACTGAATTTGTTTGTGAATCGTTGGGCGTTAGTAAAACATGTTTTGTGTGTTTGTGGAGTTTGGGCAGTAATTTAACTCCATATTTAACCAGCTGAGATATAGCAGGGTAACCATGCCATGCATCCCATTTTTACTGATATAAGTTCATCATAGCCATATTGGCACTGGCACATATATTGACTGATAAACAACAAGTATCATGAAAACTAATTATGAATCCATTTTAACCTTCTTGATCCAAAATGTTTTCTCTTCAGATGGTGTTAGTCCATATCATATGCTGTTTTCACTGAAGTGGTTCCACTACTGACACGAAAAACAATCCTCAGAGTGATTTCACATGTACCCTTTAACTGTACGGAGTCAATAGTGAGACACAGAAAATATATAAACCAGCTCAAATGAGGCTTTCTTGAGGGGCTGTAGAAGAGCTCCAAGCAATATCCATGTTTGGTATGCTCATTATTGCCACTGCTCTGAGTTTCAAGAGGGTGCTTATGCTTATCAAAGAGTGAATTATCTAGCATGACATAAACAGGCATAATTAGACCATCAATCAAGTGAATTAGTTATGGATTATCTCTCTGTAATTGACCCTTTTGTATTACGGGTTCAAAGTGAAACTTAGCCGAAGATTTTAAAAGTGGGCTGGGTGGTCATGATTTATGTTTTCCCTCCTGCCTCCCATTAATGTAGCAGAGGATAGTATTTTGTATGTGCTTACCAAATTCCAGCAATTGCAATCTCTCTGGGCTACGCAGCCGTTGTTATTTTTTTTCTTTGCTGTATTGGTGATGACGGAATCCCTTGAAATGTGTCTGAAGGCTTGCAGAATTGCCAGGGAAGAGAATGGATGTACACTTGCTTTTTTTAAATACATCATTTGATCATGAAATGGGGCAGGAGTTAAGTGATGAATTATAGGCTAATACTCAAAGGCAAAGCTTGGCGGTGAGCAGTCTATGGCAATATGGCACTTTCAGGAAACTGGAATGTAAATGTTTCCTGGCCAGGCTTCTCTGAGATCTCTAAATGAACTTGACATACTGTATCACAGGAGATAACAACAAAAAAGCTGCCAATGTGCAGAGGTGATTTGCATTGAGGCACTGCTGGGCCTTCTGCTATACCTGAGTGAGCTCTTAGAAAGGTTTCCAGAAATTCTTTGGTAAAGCAAGCAGCAAGCCAGCAATTGTGATGACTTTAGATGTTTACCATAGAGGACGTGTGTCTCATCCTCTATACAGCTCCACAAGTCCATGACTGATGCTGAAAAACTGGACTGGACTGTTTTTTTCTGTGACACTGCCCCCAGGGTCCAGGAGGGATGTTTTAAAGATCTAATAAGTTAATATTATGTTTGCTATGTCTAGATAAGTGTGTCCTGGACAAAGCAACTATTCTGAGGATGCCAAATAGGACTCTGTGATGTACATTTTTTACTATTTTTTTTTTACCATTTCATAGACTAAGCATGTTGAATTAATAAATAAAGTTGCCAGAATGATTTCAGACCATTTTCTGGATGGCGTGAAACCTTTAACTAGAATTATACTACAGCTTAATGCCATTTTATCAGTTGTTGGGAAAATGTTAAAAAGCAGAGGTCAGGCCAGGGACTTACTGAGTTGAGTCAGCAGCAATAATACTGAATGCAAGAGACACCTGTCAGTCAAGCAACCAACCCCAACCATAAAACATTTTCCTTCTATCTTAATGTCCTCTGAACAGGAGAAGACAAACATTAGAAGAAGTAGCATTAGCTATTCAGTGCATAACTTCCGCAAAGAAAATTGTTGATTTTGTATTTCTAGAGAAGTTGAAAGTTTCCCATGCACTTCAAAACAGTTTCATTCAGAGCCAGCATCTAGCAGCCATCAGGGAGCTGCATCTTAAGGCATTTCTACATTAATTTCAACACCCAGACATGGTTGTTGGCGCTCCAGGCTCAGTGTGGCATCTGTGGATCTTGGCATTTCTTCTTGTCCTTTCACAAAGATTGAAAGCTTCCAAAGTTTGGAGTGTAAAAGTTCAGCTTGTTCAAGATTTTTGACTTGAATACATTATTGTTTTAAATGTCTTAATTTTCGTTGCAGGTATGGTATGAGTCCACACTGTTACATGTTAGGTTATAAGATAATAGATTCTCATTGTAAAAAAAATGTGTCATATTTATGGTCATTAGACATTGCAGTGGTCGATTTTTTTATCTGTATCAGTAATTGTCCTCTTGTTGTTAATTGTGTAATATTCAGGGTTGATATGTGACGATTGGTAATATTAACATGATCAACAGCAACAGCTACATACTGGCATGCCACCACACACATTCACACCAGAGAGCCTCTCATAGTAGAGCCGCTAGCTCAGCTACAACACAGGTACCACACAAAGGGCCATGAATGTTCTAGTGACAGTTAAAGCTCCAGCGGACTCTCTGTGTTTTGAGAATCTGACAGTGATGGCTCATGGCTGGTAAATTTTCTTGCTTTTTTCCTTTGTTTTCACCTAAAATTGTCATCCATCCAACCATCACCAGTCTGTCCAGTGCAGGGTAGTGGCTGCAGCTGTCCCAAATAACTTTTTTGGGCTTTAAAGCTTCTGCAGCAATTATTAGAATTTATTTAAAGCTTTGCTACAAATGAGGGGTGACAATGCTGCTGCTGCTTTCCTGTACTCACTCGCTTACAACTTTGAATATATATTTATATAATAATAATAATACATTTTATTTATAACGCGCTTTTACAAGTGCTTAAAGACACTTTACAGAGCACACAAAAAATATAGAACAAAGTGGAGTAAACAATGTAAAAGGTTAAAAAAGACATACAATGGAAAGAACAAACAATGTAGAAGGTTAAAAAAGACATACAATGGAAAGGGGATAAAAGAACAGTTTACTGGTTAAAAGCCAGTTTAAAAAGGTATGTTTTTAGGAGTGATTTGAAGGTACGGGGGTCTGTACAGTCTCTGATGGGTTAACAATGGCGATATATATATATATATACATATGAATATTCAAATACTGATTTTGCTGTTCAAATACCATGGCTTCAAAGGAGCTTCAAAGCATTCAGGTCAGCCATAGTAGTGGTGCTCTGGTAGTGGTAAAACAAAGTAATTGAATCTATTCTGAGCAGTCTTATGTTTATAAAAAAAAGGATTAATAATTGATGCCAATGTATTGATAATGTATTGCAAGTGGAAATACTGCACTATGTTGCAAGGCTGCTCTAACAATGGCGTCTGTGTTTTTTTACACAATAGTCTTCTCAGTGGTTGAAAATGTCAGTGTCTCAATTAATTTCATTCATTCTATGTGCGTCATTTTTTTATGAATGTCTCTAAACTATTCGTCTTTCAAAACAGAAATTCTCAGCCTACAGTGAGCTGTAATAGACAATGTCAAGCACTTTTTGTATCCGAGACACTCTGAAATTCAAAACTAAATGGCGTGATAAAACTAGATGTTTTTGTTTGTCATGGTGCATATATGCTAAAATGTGATCCCACACATAGATCTTAACATATGCCTTAAAAACACACTAAATATATACTACATCTCTTAAGACTGACTGAGAATCTGAGTCCCTTCAGACAAAACCAGATAATGACAAGAAACTCTTCACACTTCAGGAACCAGAACACAAAACCTATTTTTTCAGACTTTCTTGTTTGAAAGCGCTAATTTCATGGTGTGACCTATTTTCCATTTTTACCCTTGCATTCATTGTAGCATGAGGTAACTGTGGAGTACCAGTGTCTTCAGTGTTGGATAACTGGTGTCCTGTGTTGAAGTTGTCAGAGTAGTGATGGTGGTGATGTGTGTGTGTGTGTGTGTGTGTCGGTGTCGGTGTCGGTGTCGGTGTGTATGTGTCTGTGTGCCGGAGCCTGCAGGGAAAGCCCAAGCTGCGGATATCTGTCACTCCACTATTCCAAAGAGCTTATCACAGAGGGAACATTTTCAGCTTCAACAGTTATTTGAATTGAGATTCTTTCTGTATGTCTGCGTAATACAGATTCTTACAGTGTTTATATGCAACTTTATACTGTAGAGATAAGATATTAAATACCAGATGTGCCATCATTTGATGCAGTAATACCAACATACTTTAAATTCATCTCACAATGGTTAAAAGGAAGGATTGGATTATGTTGATGCTGACTGAAGCAAAGCAGTAGTATTTCTAAATTTATATCATTATGATTTTGGAAACCTTTAAAGGTTATTTTTGCAAACTAAATTAATTATCATTTTTAACTTCAGTATAAATGTACTATAGCTATGGGAGGAATGCTCTGTATATGGTGGTTCAGTTGTCTCACAGTAGGCATTAATGTCAAAGCCGTGATGTAGCAGATGGCAGGAGGTGCCTCAAGTAAAAGTCCCTCAAAGGCATCTGTTAATTGTTTTTGAAGACAGACATGAGTTGCTGCTGCATGCATTAGCTGTATCTGTGTGCAAGTTTGATTTTATTATCATATCAGATGACCAGCGGTACTTTCTGATCAACATCAAGCTCTGGCAGTTGGTTTATCTAATATGGCTTTGGTCTGTTGCTTGAAGGAGAAACCTCTCATGAAAGTTGGGAATAATTTCAGGCATTCATTCTTCAGGGCCTACTAGCATCACAGCATAATACTCATGATATCATATGAATTAAGCACGTTCTGAGTGGCTGCAGAGATTCTGATAATTACCTGTACAATAACAGTTCATGTGGTAAATTGAGTAATTAACTGAATTAATTTCCACAGCACTAATTTCATCTGACTAACACGTTGTGATTACCAATCTGCTGCACTGAGTTTCTTTTTTTTCATTTTTTTTTATCAAAAACAGTTTTTCATTATTTAATCATTTCCATTTGCTTTTAGGTTTTCTTTTGCACAGTTACAATCAATTAAATGTCATATTTCCTGTGGATATGTAACATTAAAAGTTGAATCGCATACTTCAACTTTATACTTTCGGTACTTACTGCAGTTGCCCTTACAAAGTACATACTGTTGTATGCAATCTGCATACAACTGGGACATACTAATCAATTTGTCATTGTGGCCTCGCTTGTTGCAATGGCTTCTGTGACTGCACTGTCAATTCACTGTCATTGGTCTGTACTCTCTGAGCGACTCATATAATATGACATCCATCCATCTTTTTCTGGCATACTAAATAGTATGGCAGTCTGGATATTGGAATGCACCCATTTTGCCCTTTGAAACACTTTTATTAAAAGTGGAATTAACTAAGGAAATTGTTAGTAAACAAAGTGTATGACATGTATGGTTATGGTTGTTGTTGTACTGATGCAATTAACACCATTATCCTGAATCAAGACCTTAGGTTAACATGGGGGAAGTACAGTAGATCTGAAAATTGTGAGTCTTGTTAATAAAATGTGATGAAGTATAATTAAATAAAAAAATTGGGAGAATTAGACGTAAAGTGTCTATAATATAAGTCTGATTCAAATAAAGGGTCGTACCAGTGATCATATACTGTAGAGTAAATTATATCTAACAGAAAATGATTGATTATCTTGTCAAACTATAATAAAATCACATTATGTTACATGTGAATAGCGTATAACTTAAGTCTTTACTCATTTCACAGTCCATTTCAAAGTTCCATTATACATTTGTAAGACAGTCTGTCAGCCTACTTGTCAGATAATCAGAGGTCTAGTAAGTCTCCTTATTTCAACTTCAAACATACTAAAATAATCTTAAAATAAATCTTTAATATTCATGAGAGTTTAAGCTATCTCCTCAAATGTATCTCAGCAGTGATAAGCTGAACCGCCTGCGGATCATCATCATACAAATGCATAAAAAATAGAGTAAATGTTGAGAACTGATGTGCAAAGTACACAGGGTCTGGACTTTTGAAGAAATGTCAGATTTAATGTCTGTCAATGTAATGGCAACCCTTATCCATGATAGATGTTAGCCAAATAACATAAAAGAAATATCAAATAGCGTCCTGACATTCACGTAATTTGCATTTTACTACCCATCGCTGCTTAAATTCATTGCCTGCTACACATTGATTTGGCCTCTGTATGCACTGGCAAGCCCAATACTAATTCCTGGAGTAAGATATTCAGCCATTGCCCTTTTTAACAGCCCAAAGTTTCCCAACCAACTTCACATTAATAACCAATCGGCCCCAGAGTCCGGTGTTGTGTTGTTGCCTGGAATTTATTTGTCCTCCCATAAATTATTCAGTATTTTGCATCGACTAACTGCCATACCTTTAAGGTTGCAGATCCAAGACCTTGGCACACCTTGCATGTTAATATGGTCAGACTCACAAGGTGAAAGACAATCCCAAAATGACCAAAGCTTTAGTAGAGTTATCCAAAGAGACTGAAGTTTTGTCATGTTTCTCTTATTCTTTGTCCACTTGTTGTTATTCCAGTTGATGTCTATATTAAATGTGTGGTCCTGTGTGTCATGCCTGAAGCCTGTTGCTGTCTGAGCAGCTCAGAAACAGCTTGTGGGGCAGGTCGTCATGTTATTGGACGGTGGAAGGCTCCTTTGTTGTCAGGCCAACATAGTGTGAGGTATCATGGCCTGTCACCATCAGGGTGTCAATGCAGATCCTCAGTCCATCTGTCTATAGACATCTACTGTGAAAGCACATCCCATCCCCTCTGACACTCAATTCAATTACAGGCGCCTGGCAGAGGCAGGGCAGCCTGTAGTCGAGATAAAACAAACTCACAGTGAACCATATTGCTTACATTCGATCTTGCTGCTTGTCAGGAAATGAAGTTGAACCCGTGCATGGCAGTTGTCATGTTGTTATGAGCACCTCAGCTACATTTTCAGCTAAAGTTGCCTTTTCTTCAAAGGTACAGGGCTACTAGTTGGTCAGAAAATCCCAAAGGAAAATGTGTTGTGCAAGATACTAATAACAAATTACACTCAAAGAAAGCACCCATAATGTAACTTGTAAATGCTTGTGGTCACTTTTGTATCTGAGTTTCATTATAGTTAATTGTATTATGTTGCAATATTCATATACAATTCGATTTCATATGGTTGTAATGAGAAGCATTTACAATACTAAAACTAATATGTAGGTTTGAGTAATGCCCATGATGGAATACATTTAATGACGAGTACCACAGAACATAAAAATTAAACAAAGATACTTTACAGGTCATCTGTTAAGCATACTATTTTATAAGATGTGATGAGGCTGAAACACAGAAAGAACAACCTGCGCACCCCAATTTAGACCATCTAGGTTAGACCTATTTGAAGCATTTTCTCCAAATAGCAGTGGTGAGCATCCTGTTAAGAAAAACTGGATACTACAGCTAAAATATTCCTTCCCTACCATGCATCTCCTCTCCTCTCCACTGGCCACTAAGAAGCTGTATTGTGGGTCAGAGTGGTGTGCATTTGCTGACATTATGTAAGATAAAATGGTAATGAAGACCTTCAAACCTGAAAAAAATGAAATGGCTATCTCCTGCTGCCACCTGGGGTTGCCACCATGTGCTGGTTCATCCTGCAGGTCTTAAGTAATGTAAAGAGCTACTGATCAGAAGGTAATAAGTGCTTCGGAGGATCATTTTTGCACCCAAGGGCTGGGTTATATACTGTACCAGAAAAGAATTGGTAGCTTTTCAGAACGGCCACTGTCAAAGGCAGAGTGAACAGCCAAACATCACAGACAGGTGGGAGACACATTATTATGGATATGTACTATATATGTATTGTGTATATGGATGGAGATAACAGTGCACATTGTCATAGTGTTGTTGTCGTTCACATGAAAATTGGGAAAATAGCTTGAGAGAGAGAGAATTCTAAACCCTTTGTCACCTCCACACAGCTGGCGAAATAAAGAATAAAGTGGGTGTGAATGCCAGATTGTCATTTTGTGAAGTCACTGAAAATGTCGGACACAGGACATTTAAAAGGAGGGGGAGGCATCTGAAAAACTGTTCTGATGGACAGCTTAAGGCTTAGCTGTAAGGTGGTGATTGAATAATTGTGTGTGTGTGTGTGTGTGTGTGTGTGTGTGTGTGTGTGGAGGTCACACGCACTTTAGGTGTGACTTTATGTCTTTGGTCACTGCAATGACTCACACTGCTCAAAATAGAAAATGTACAGTACACGGGGAAAACAGACGAGACCAAGGATCAGAATACCAAAAATCTGCCATATTATCTGCAGCTTTAACTCAGTGTCAATCATGTCGAAATAGATGAAATCTTCACTTGTATCATGCAAAAACAACATGACTACAAATCTTACTTTTAATATTGTATTAATGTTTCAGACTATATTTATTTAATGTACATGAAATAATATATATAATATGATAATAAGATAATATGTTGTCCTTGTGGCAAAGTTAAATGTTTAATTTTGTATTGCTCTCATCATTAGTTTAATATACCTACAATTGCAGAAAAAGTGAAATTGAAATATTTAATATTAGTATACTCTATGAATATAACAGTAATGAGTGGATGTGTCAAATGTCCAAATGTGTCCTTGTAATAGACAATGTTATTCTAGTAATCTTTTATAAACTGTTCCAGATATTACTTAAACATTTATACATTATGAGCAAATGCTAAAATTTATAAATCACATTTTTTCCTTGACAGATGGAAGCTGCAGTATTGTTGCTTGCAGCTTTTCTTTTTTTTCTCTGTTAAGTTTACAGTGCAGCTCCTGCTGCATTTTTCTTTGTTAGTGGCTAACACTGCTGTTGCTAATTACTCAGCTATCCTCGTAGTAATCACAAACAAATCACTGTTTCTTTTTCCTGGAAAGACCTACCAGACACTGACCATTCAGAGCAGCAAATCTAAAAGTGTTTGCCCGTATAGACCAATCAGATAGTATTAACACAGAAATGTATTTATGTGCAAATGTTATGGATTATTGCTGTAGAGTAGAGGTTAGAAGACAGGGATGGAGGGGTGGAGCAGTGGAGGTTGTCAGACTTTGAAAACCATTGCTTTAGACTATTGAGCTCCAGCATTGAATGTGAAAACAAGTGACTTTCTGTCTGAAGTGCACAAACGGTTATCCATCAGTCCCTTCCAGTATTGCAGGTAGCTGTTTAAAAGGACTACTGGGAAAGGAATCAGCTAACGTTGAGAGTATTTATATTGAACTAGCGAGAGAGTATCTGGCCGACCATTTACAGTCTCACTGTGCTGACATCAGCCATCTCACATCTTTAAACTGCCTGTTAGCTTAGGTACAGTATTGCTGATGTGGGGGATGCAGGCAGACCAGTTTTTCCTCATTTGAATTTATACTGGCAAGGATTTCTGTCCAAACATCCTCCCCTCCAGTTACTCCATACCTCAGATTCATAATGCAACTGCACCTGAGAACTGCCCCATACAACTACAGTCTTATACTACTGATCACTGTGCAGCTTCTCCGGAGCAGCTGAAGGTTACATGCCTTGCTTAAGGGCAATTTTAAAGTAATCATTAAGCAGCTTTTCCATGATGATGTATGGATTTGAACCAGTGACCTTCAGCTCAAAGGTCTGCATTAGTTGACTGCTGCCTCTGTAGTTTTTTACCTAAAGGCTTGTATTTACTCTGTTTTAACATATTTTTTCTCATCATGTGGGCATGATGCAGCTTGGTGAATTTGAATATTTCAAAACTCTATGTGATTGTTTTTTCATAGTAAATTTTTATGTAATGAAACATTTATCTTAACTTGAGACACCTTAACATTTCTCTAAACCAAAAATAACAACCCACAGTTATTAGGATACATCATCTAGGAGCCATACATGTCATGTCATGCAAAACATTGCAACTAGTGCATATGAAGATATTTCACTGCAAAAGTGAAAACTTTGACCTGCTGGTGCTGCAACATGGAAAGTCAGGGGACTAACAAAGGGGATTAATAGGAATCTGTAGCAAATTAGTTTACATTTTAATTCTTGAGATATTTCACTATAAATTAAAAAGGTGAAGAGAGTTGAGTGATCATCACAGATTGTAGAATTCATCTCCCTGCAACTGTGAATGTCTGTATGAAATTTCACGGTCCAAAATTTGTCAAGATATTTCACTCTGTACCAAAGTGGTGGAGTTAACAACCAACTAACATGGCTGTGCTCTCCCTTGCTCCATTAATTGAGTGGCTAAACTATTACATTTGCACTTTGCATTTGTTTCCCAATTGACTAGTTTGTTTATTCATTAATAGTGCACCTGAAAAATTCTGACCTTCTGTCCATTATATTACTATTGTGAAAACGTGTCACATTTAAAGTTTGTGTTCACTTAATCACATAAATATGTTTTTTCTACTTCCTGCATGACCATCATAAAACCTCTAAAACAATTTACCTTGATGAGTATTGTTTGAAGTAAACAAGAAACCCGATTTTGTTTTTTGTAAGATGGTTTTGTAATATAGGAAAATTAATCCTTAAATAATTTTACTGCAGCAGATTCATACAGCACTGGCCTGGATGTGCAGCATATTCACAGTTTATAACCCTAGTATCTATGTTTGCTCACCTCTGCTTGCCCTGCCAGCTCATTAAATGTGTTAAACAAGATAACCAACGTTTTTAAATAATCTCCATGTGCCACAAGAGCTCAGCAAAGAAGCACACTTACTCAGATAAAAGGAAGTGTCGGAGGAGGTGAGAGGAAGGAATATCAATCCAATCTGATCTCCCACACTCAGCCATTACAGCGATGTTGTGTGTGTGCATCCTCCTGCACAGTACTTTGTAAAAATCACTCAAATTCAGGAAGATAATCATTCGCAGTTTGGGTGTGGAAGCTCTTATTATAAAATATGATTATCCAGTCAGATTTGACATTTTCAGCAACTAGGAACATTGCAGCTGGAACCAGGGAACTTGGGATCTGATGGTCTGACACAGCAGGCTTGAAAGAAGGACTGTGCAGTATGACCATATAACTTATTTTATATCCAGATAAGCATAAATATCAAGATAGTGTAGCACATTTTCTATAAATTCAATGAATAAATACTTTCTGTCCATGTCAGACTTTTCATACTGGAACCACGTTAATGCAACAGAAGTAGCCCCTCTGTCCTCTGTTAGGTATAAGCTCCTCATTCTGCACATACAGCATACAGAGGAGAGACATTTATTGCACATACATTACTGTAAGTGCAATTAAAGGTTTATGAGTTAAAAGCCAATAAGAGCGTTTATATTAACATAATCCATGAAAAAGATGGACAGACTCCAAATGACAAAAAGACCATAATGTGTGACACAATCATATAAACAATACAGATTCATTAGCAAGACTGGGTGTAATAATCCCTGAAGTTTCAGCACAACAGTTGGTGGGGATGTTCTTGGAGATGATCAAAAGCTATTGCTACCAGAAACGAAAGATGTCTTCTATCATCACACGATAAACATATCACCATATCACATAGCTTTACCTGACAATTGAATATTTATATATTAAAATATAAAAACATGAGAAACCAACTAGTTCAACAAACTCAAAACTCACCTAGAAATACTTATCCTTGCAAGGTTAAATGCTTGATGGATTCTCCATTGTCTCTATTATGCAGCAATGGCTGTGAGCTCTGGAGTTTGTGCAGAAAAGTGCTGAAGGTTGCTTTAGCAAAGTGCCTTCCATATCCACACGAAGGACAGTTTTTGAACAGACTAGACAGGTAATTATGTGTTATTTCTACAAACTTGTGTCTTTGAGCCAAACTGAACTCCAGACATATGGGGTCTGACTTTGCTCTTAAGTGTTAATTAGGCTTCCAGTATCAGTATAATGTGACGCTTACTGAGCAGAGGGAATATGCCTAATCTTTCATTATCAGTACCCCGCTGCAGTATAGAGCCATTTCTGTTTACAAATTGTAGAAAGTCTTGAAAGTAATTCTTCATCTCCTCAGACGTGTATGTTTTTCAATGTGTTGTAAATTATCCAAGGTTATCGAAAACATTTAATGTTTTTTTATATGAAGACAGTAAAACCTGCTAATTTGGACTGCCAGAAATAATGAGGAAAGACGGATTTTTCACTTTGTTCATGAAGGCAGAGAATTGTTTTATTTAGGTTTTTACTGCTGGCTAAGAATCACTCGTTAACAAAGAATATACAAACCACATTCTGCAGCCTACAAAACAGTGTTTAAATAATTACAGGATTTCCAGATTAAGACTGAGTCATAACTCTCTATTCAAATCTGAAACAAGGCTGTAAAACTAAGACCATTCTATCCTGGCAGTCCAATTTTCTTAAAGAGTAACTTAACACAGGCAGAGAAAAAAATTCAAGACCACAGCCAGTAGTGTGATGATCTGTGAATCATCATTGACTATGTTTACATGCTGATATTATTCCAGTTTTTGCCCCTATTCCAAAAAAGACAATATTCCGGCTAAGCTGTTTACACGGCTAATGAAAATTAATATTCCAGTAATATTCCCATTTACATGTAGAGGATTTTCAGGGTTTCCCTCTGCTCCGATGGGAACGGGAATCACAAGATCTCTGCAGGCAGTGAAGTAAACCAGTGAGATGAAAAACATTAGTGAACTGTTGCCTGATATTTATAAGAGATGAGGTGAAGTGATGTTGTATAAATTTATAGTTACAGGCACATCCAGTACCTAGCAGTAACATGCAGTGAGGTCCATGGCTGGGTAGGCAGGATCAGCCAGAGCTTAAATCGCATACAAAAATATATATTATGTAGAACTCAATATTAAAACCACTGCAAAGTCAGTCAAAATGCAGCTGTCAAAAATGTAGCTAGTTACTGACATCAGCGGATTATAGCGCACACACAATTACTGCCAATTAATTTTCTGAGACATACATTCACCTGCATTTCTACAGGATTTACAGCATAGGAGCACCCAAAGACAAGACAAGACAAGAAATCCATGCGTCTGTCCCTCTGCACGAACTTGCTGATAACTTGATTGTAGAAGACGTCCTCCTTGTTTGGCGCATTCTTTAATTCCACAAGTCTCTCCTTTTCAATGGAAATTAGCGCCAATGATGAAAGCCTGCCCCGCTCCATCCTATTAAGGCTGTAAGTCTTGATGCACTTTAAAGCCGAAAATGTCCTCTCCACAGATGCAGTGGTAGCATGTATCATTAAGACCAGCTTCAATTCTGGTGCAGTCTCTTGGAGGTCATTGTCTCTCAAAAATGAGAGCAACTGTACAGGTGACATTCCTTGGATCATTTGTGAACAGTATAATCCCACAAAATCAGACTGTAATCTAACCAGATCAAAGAATCTTGCGTATTTTGACAGGCTCTTCAGTTTATCAGTGTCAAAATTAGCTGACATCTCTGCAAATTTCTTGCTGTCAACTAAGCCAAAGAAAGCAAGCTCATTTCAATTTTCAAATCTGGCCTTCATTTGCGCAGTGATGTTGTCAAGTACACAGAAGTAGATTCTTGTCCTCTCATCTCTTGGGGGTTCGTTGCGACGAGTGTTGACTATCAGTTTCAGTTCATTTTGTTTCTGTTCAAAACTATCATAAACTATCAAACCGGTCGCGCTGATTGCTTAAAGCACACATAGTGTCTCTGACGTGTGCACAGCATAGGCCAATGTCCATTGCCTTATTTTGAATAAGCCATCGGCAGAAAATAGGTGGATGCTTTTGATAGCCAAAGATCAAATCCAGAGGCCATAGCGATGGTCTCACCGTCACATTCACCAGACTTCTCCATCATTGTCCGGAATAATTGGCGGAGATCTGGTACGTGTTGGATGATAGTTTGTACCAGCCTGGAGTTTGAATTCCACCTAACAGCTGACGCTTGGGGGATGCAGCATTTCACTCCAGAAGATCTCGTCCAGAAGATGTGTGCGTTTAGATGCTGAGAACCCTTCAACAGTTTTGAAAAACACTTTACACTCGGGGATGGATTTAGCTGATTGTGACAGAACTAAATTCAATTTATGCGCATAGCAATGCGTAAAGATAGCTTCTGGCACTTTTTCTTAGACGTATTCTGATATTCCCACGTGCCCTTCTGTCATTGCTCACATCGTCAAATCCCAAAAAGGCTTCTTTAACTTCACAGTTGCTGTTGACATATCGCAAAACAACAGATATTTGGGCTTTGTTGGTTTTATCTGTGGTTTCATCCACTTCGACTGCAACAAAAGATGCAGCGTTTATGTCACTTTTAATATGACACCTTAAAACATCACTGATGGTCATTCTGAATCTTATTTGATGTGCCCACAAGTACAGTTGATTCTTTCAAATGTTTGGCTAATTTGTCATCTTTTTCTGCCATCAAATGTAAAAGTTCAACATAATTCCCACGACTGATGGTGTCACTTCCCTCGTCATTCCCCCGAAAGGCAAGCTCTTGTTTGACAAGAAATGATGTGGCATCGATGAGACTTTTTAAAATCTCCCGGTTAGCTTTTACCTTTTCGTTTTGTGCAGAGATGTGGAGCCTGTGCTGCCCATCCAGCACTGTGTCTATCCGACTCTTACCAAAGGTCTTCAGGGCGATCTGAGAGTGGATGTGGGTTGTGGATTTTTCGTGCTTCAGCAGAGCCCTTGGCAGGTTGTTCAGGTCGCAATATCCCTCTTTGACCCATACCTTGTCATTCCCCGCCAAAACAGTAGACATGGAAAGCAGAACAGCTTGCTAGCCTGACTACATCCACACAACCAGTCTTTCTTTTTCTACCATTCCGTTTAGAAAATCCTCACAATTTTCCCTTCCTTTGGATTAAATCTTTTAGTTCAGGGTTTGGTTTCCCAGTTAATATTACGTTTTTTTCCCCCTCATAAGTCAAGGTGGAAAATCTTTTCAGATGAGAAATATCCATCTTCGCTAGCTGAAATCACTGCACAGTGGTGACAACAGAATTGCGAGACCTTGGGGGATTTGTGACATGTCGGGATTCCCGCCGGGATTCCCGACATGTCCCGACTTGGGAAGCCAACCCACTGTGGAGGCAGAGAAGCGTTGTGCCTCAATGATGCTCATTGAAGACAGCGTGAGAACAGACTACGCATGCGCAAACCTCCTAAACTGTTTGCGTTCATTTCACACGCGGCAGAGAGGCAGAGGTTGAGTCTGCCTCAGCCTCCTGTATTCACATACACCAGCTTTGAAAACAAGCTCTCCTGAGTAGTGGCATTCCTTATATCGTTAAAACAACACATTTCACGTTTTCATTTTTTATTTTTACAACAACAAATCAACAATCAAAACAAAATTATAAAGAAATACATAAATATACTTTTTAAAAATGATATAATTTTTATTTCTTTTGCTTTTTTCTCATTAGCCTAGGTGAGGCACTGCCTAACCTGCCTCACCTGACTGCACACCACTAGTACCTAGGTTGTCTGATGATGTTTACTATACTGCTGAGTTTTTTTTGTGCATCACACCGAGTTGTCGCCGTCAGTCCATGGCTGCATGTCAGGATAATAACCAACTCCCTCTGTCCCAATAGTGAAGAAGGCGCGCTCTGTTTTTTCAGCCTGCTCTGAACAGCTCTCCACTCTCCTCTCATTCCTCTCCTGTCTGCCTTCCTGCTTCAGCATGTTATTTGTGTCAAAAATTGAGGGAAAAAAACCAAATGAGACACATATTAGAAATGTGTTGTATACATGTCCAAAGAAAGCTCCAAAAACCTGAATAATATCAGCATATCCCACGTCTTAATCAGAAAATGCTACATTTGGAATATGGCCTAATTCCTAATATTCAAATGGAATATGCTGTTTACATGACCTGTATCAAATTCAGAATATTGTCATATTCAGATTAATAGTGGAATATTAGTGTTCATGAAAGCGTACTGCATCATGGTGTGCAAATTTAGAAATGTCATTTAACTGCAGTTTTTTAAAATGCCATTGTAAACCTTTAAATGTAATCTCTGAATTAAAGAATCAGCTTGTATGAAGCACTGCAGGTTTATTTAGGGAACTGAGGTGAGCTTTCTCAGACTTAAAGCAACACTGCTGTGCAATTAGGTCTCATTAGCATTTTGATTTAATGTAAATGCTATTATTTCTACAGCTTCCTTTGCATTATACATGTAATAATGTAATTGAAGTAAGTTTAGTGTTAAAGAATATTGATAGGGCTGAAATGAAAAGCATAACCTCTGTAAGTCTCCAAAGACACCATTATGGCAGTGTAATAAACTTTAAATTAGCAATAAATTGCTCATTTTACATTGTTACAGAAGATTATTTGAAGTCCAAAATCATAATTTAAGGTTAACTTAAAATGGAGTAAATAGAAACATCATTAATGCCAGAGCAAAAGTGTATCATGTGTTTTAAGACAATCGGCCTGATTACTGCAGTGAAAAGGACAAAAAAAAAACTAAAATAAATTAGGGTTGAGATAAAAATGGAAACAGTTCAGTTTTAGTGATGAAATAGGGTGTCAGGATGTAGATAAAAAAATACTGTGTGTGTTACAGTTGCTCACACAAGCATTTTCTCACTTGAATTCAAATGAACAAAACAACCTCATGTGCTCACTGTGCTCCCTCTGTATATAGTATATATAATAAAAGTACAGGCTGAGACTGAATGCATGTCAAGCAGTAGTAGAGGAGGAAGTGGCTGCATTTGCAAAGTAAATTTATTTTTTACAGTTTCAGCAGAGATTACATGACACATCTAGCACTGTGGGTCCTGGAGGTATTTCAAGTTGTTTGCCATGGAGGAAAAAAGCACACTGACATGTTTGTGATTATACAAAATTTCAGGAGATATACTCTCTGGGCTGCAGAGTTTCAGCTAGTGGGGGAATTTTTGCAAAGTTTTCACATTGCTCTTTAATATTAAACAGTGGGGTGCATTGGGAGTTTCAACAATTTCAAATGAAACAGTCCCTTACCGGCAGGGAGTTGAAAAATAACCACAAAGTTATTTGAATATTTCACTGTAAGACTATAAGAAAATATTGCATTTTCTGTAATAATCAGGGCTATGCATCAGTGGTTTCACAGGTGTAGACAAGTAATGTTAAATGAGCTCCTGAAGATCAATTATGAATTGATATAACTATAACTGCTGCTGAGAAGAAAATCCTGTTATTTCAAAGGCAGAAGTGTTTAAGACGACATTTTGCATACAAGCTCCCACATTTGAGCTCCCACACTCGATTTATGATGCCCCTGTTCAGCTTTCAGATAATTGGTTAGTAAACTAGACACTAATAAACAAGCAGTTTTTTTTTTTTTACTACAGTTCGTCATGCTTCTTTCTGGTCAAAGTCAACTGAACTGTCAGGAACCTATGAGCTAATTTCCATATTGTTTGCAGTTGTATAATGACTCAAAGTTAGCTTCTAATTAAATCTGAGGAATTCACACTTGAGTGCAGACAGTGTGTGTCGGTTTGTGCACATGTCTCTGTGTGTGGCAGCTGCGTCCACTGAAATTCATTTAGAAGTTCTTCACAGAGGAGGCAGAAAATAATACACTCCAGCGAAAACACATTATCAAGGATCAAGTTTACTTAGTGTGAAAGTAAATGTTGTTTATATTGGAAGCAGATTTTAAGCTACAAGGATGATGTTATTTGGATACATGCAAGGATTTTCTGGCAATATAATGATTTTGATATGATTACTATAAATGAGAGGGTGATTTGAACTATGTCATATAATGCCTCCACTTCTATAAGCCAACTACTGTCACTGCCTGCCTTTGACAGTAAAATATGTCTTCTACATATTTCACAGGTTTGCTCTTCGAAAGCCTTTTAACAAGTTTGACACAATAAAATTGTGCAGCCTGGTTTTAGTTGTATCGATTCTGTTATCCATGTTTCTACACCCCCGGCATTTCAAATATGGTTTTCTTCCACTTTGTCTTATCCTGCCAGCTCCTTCATGGTGCCTGGACTGAAAAATCACTTATCAATAAATGCTATGTTTTTGCGAATGCTATCAATCAACAAACATGTAGGATGCAGCAAACTCAGTACAGCAATAGTTGGTGTATTCCAGGCCTCTCCTTTCATGCTTCTTTTGTACAAACTGAATTGCATTTACCATTATTCAACGGGGTTTTGTTGTCCCCTTTACAGGAATATCACTTCTTGATGTTTAGTAATTGCACTGTAAGCTCATCTAGGCAATTTGCTAATTTACTGCACATTGTAAGTGCATTCCTGTAAACTATTCAGCTACTTCAGCTATACAGAGGCAGATGGTTTCATTTGTATGTAGTCGTTAAACCACACATCCTCCTCGCTGATCGGTTATTTGAATTTGCATTTAAATGTGTTTGACCTTGAGACTTTGCACACGCTGCCTCCTCTTTGTTGCTTCACACCTTTAATTGGCTAATTATTTTGGGTTTTGTGCTCAGCCTGCTTCATTATACTTTGTTTTTTTCTTTCTGGTGTGTTGCTGGCGAGAGGTGATTAGGCAGGAGATTTGTAAGTGTCTGATTTTCACAGTAATTTTGTTTTTAAGGATTCACAGTAAATTATCTTGAAATTTGGACAACATTAGGTATTAAACTGTAACTGTTGTGATGAAGCTGTATGTCCAGTTTGGCTTGTCCCTCTACAAAGGGTAGGCAAGTTAGAAGTTCAACATCATCTAATATGACCAAATGACTGTAATATCTATAGTTCATTCTGTCAGAACAAACACAATAAACAGTCTCTCGGAAAGTCTGCATAGGGATCACAGTAGACCCACTGATCTCAACACAAACACAGTACAGGTGGCAGGTAACAATGTGAGCCAAGACTGAAAATGCTGTGTGAAATTAAACAAATACTGCAGTATTGTCGTCTGTGTTAACATAGGCTTTGAATCTTTTAAGCTTTAGTGACTCACAGAGGCAGAGATGCTTTGCTTGCTCATCAACAACAAAATCATTTTTAAGGTTCCTTTTCCATTTAAGATTTCATAATAATTGACAGTTGCTGACACATGGTCTATTCATTTTATGGTACAGCTCACCTACAGATGACTGATGATGACATTTGTCTTGTGCGTTAGATAGAATGGCCCGTGACAAATCCTCAAGGAGGAGTCTGCAATGAGAGAACCTCTCCAATTCTGCAGAGTACAAGAAGAATGACTCTTAACCTTAAAGCAATAAAAGCTATATCTTAATGAGTAACACAGATGAAGTCATTTTTCAGGAGAGAAAAAGTAGAACCGGTTATTTTTTATATCCAAGACACAGGAACAAATATTTTGTTTGATGAAACCTGCAACTCCGGGCTTATGTGTTGTTAAACTGTCTCATTGGCACTCATTGATGAAGGCTTACTGCACCAGTGAATGAATGAATGTTAATTTAGCTGAAAAACATTTTGGCCTGCCCAGCAGTACCCTGGCAGAGAAAAAAAAACATGTAAATGATTAGCCTGTTGATGTATCTCTGTTTTCTGCAACAAATTACATTTTAATTTGACATCACACAAAGCTTTTCAGTCACCTTGGAAGTACTCTGGCCCTCTCGATTGGGGACATTAGCATGCTGTGATGATCCCTGCAGCCTTATAAGCTTAATACCAAAGAGCTGTTGCATGACAATAACAGTTTGTCATTTTGCTCAGCCATCCACCTGACCACCAATCCCGGTCACAATGAGGGATGTTTAAATCCCAGCAAGCCGATGACACTGATAAGCGAACTCTTGTTTGATGAGGAGGCTCGTAAGAAATTGGGTTCATTTTAGGTAACTAAATATTCGAAGCAGATGGAAATTGGCCTTTTGAGGATCAGTGATGAAAGCGGTTGCAATGGCTTAGTGCAGTTCAGGAGGAACCGGTCTCTGTCAGATATAAACACGCATCTCTTTTCACACCCATCGTATCTGCCTCTCTCTGTAGATAAGATTTAAACACAGATTGCAGGTTTGAGGAGCTTTTCAAGCATCCTGGCTGTTCTTATTGGAGCTAATTGGTACATGATAGAAGTAAATGCCAACTGGTTTCAGTGTACTCACATGTATAGTGTTCTGAATATTGGCTTTGTTTCATGTTTCAGTTCAGGAAAGACGAATCCAGATTAGGTTCTTACATACCGTAGTTTAAAAGTAATGACTATTGTATTCAGGGTTTACATTGAGACAGATAAAGGTACGGTGGCCGACCGGGGCCAACCGCTTCGTTTGGGGGAGAACAGCTGCAAGTACAGAAACGATGCAAACTCCAAAAAACACAAACAAACGTCAAAACAAATACAACTACAAAATCATGCTACAAATAAAAAACATGCTGCAAGAAACAAAAACAAATGCATAATCATCAAATGCATGTAGTAATAAGTTTATTGGTAATGCTCTGAAATCCAGATTGTTTCATGATTATTGCAGAGGGATCATTTGGCACGGTTCTAATGTGTTTAATTCAGCTACATTGAACAAAGTGTATTCTAAATTTAAGTTAAAGAAACAAATCCTTCTACAATGAAGAGAATGAAACACTGGAACATTTATTTTTTCAATGTCCTACAGTATATCACAATATTTTTGGTCAGACATTAAAAATTGGGTGTCTCTAAAAATGAATGTGCCATCTTTTGAGCGATGATGACATATTATTTTCTACATGGATGATTTGACTTTTTCTGTTTCGGACATTATTAATATAATGTCGACTGGTTTATGCAGCGCTTTTTCTGTATGCAGCGTTTCTCTTAATGCAGGTGTTTTCTGGCTTTGCATCATTTCCTAATTTGCAGCGCGTTTGACATTTATGCATTTGTTTGGCGTGTTTTTTATTTGCAGTGCAATTTTGTAGTTGCATTTTTTTTAACGCTTGTTGGTGTTTTGGAGTTTGCATCATTTCTGTACTTGCAGCTGTTCTCCCCCAAATGAAGCAGTTGGCCCCGGTCGGCCACCGTATAAAGGCTTATCCCTCTTACTATAAACTGGATGTGATATTACTATAAACTGGATGTGGTCTTACTATAAACTGGATGTGATCTTACTATAAACTGGATGTGATCTTACTGTAAACTGGATGTGGCTTAATAGAACTTACCTGGTGTTGCACATATGGGTAAGACTTTACCATCAAACAGATACAAGGATATCATTTGCATTTAAATAAGTTCATTTAGAAATTATAATGGTAATAAGTGGTCTTTATGGTGGCTAAAGAACAAATGTTAAAACCTTTCTTCATTATTTGATGCAGGCCTCGTGAAGAATAACTCAAATTGAAAATGTCAAGGCACCTCTTCATCTTATTTCAACTTTTATTGGCCTTTTATTAGAAATCCATCTACTGCTAGAGAGCAATTTCAAGGTACCGGAAAAATTGCTCTTCATTTTCCCTTTTTAGTTTGCTGTGTTTTGTGTTTATTATTCTGACATTAAAGCCCATTGTTGCTTTACCTTTTTAAAGCTTTATGCAATTCAGGCACAGTTTTTTACCATCAATCTTAAAGATCCCATTGATAGATAGATCGATGTGTTCAGACTCAGCCTCTTTATCTTGTTTATTCTCAGTGCTTCTCACTATTGCAACTGTGAGTGGGACCATCTGGTTGTGTGTCAGAAAGAGGAAACACTACCCAGCTTTTCAGCAATAGAAAAAGATTCCAGGAGACAATAACTGCAGCTTTCTGAAATTAATTTCCACAGACAGCCAACAGTTTTCAAAAATCTCTGTTTTTGCTCCTAATTACACCATAGTTTTATTTCATGTTTTTACAAATTGAATATTTGAGTTAAGTGACCCTTATGACACTAACTTCACAGTTGTAAGCAGTCATGGTAGCACAGTGGTAGATTGGCTTTTAGTGACTTTAATCGTGAGCTCTTGAGATGAGTAGCAGTGAGATCACACCAAGCTAAATAGGGGAGGTGGGATATTGGATATAATTAGATTTATTGCTTGACTTAAAAAAGGTGTCTGACTTTTGATTTTGTTCATCATTTTAAAATACTTATCCAGTGATATTAATCATCACATTTACTGGGTGTTGGAGCTGCCAGGTTTAATAATGGTTTAATAATATCACAAGTAATGATTTTTTTCTCAAAACAGACATCAGATCATCAAATTGTTCCACACCTAGAGCAATCATTGGAAATAAATGCAATAACAAGTGAATGCCAGATGTGTCTGACAAAGACTGCATACCATTTTGAGGCATTTTTGTATTTCTGTGGAGGAACTGCTCTTTTGTTCTTTCAGCATACAGTCATGACATAGAATATGGTTTCTGTGGCAACACAAAAATCCCATGAAGGAAACTTTGTCCTCCATCTCACTAATCCATGCACTACCTGCTTGCTTCTCTGTTGTAGAATTGCAACAATAGAAAGTGCACACCGTTTAACAGAACTAATGGAGAAGAGAATGACCCTTTTCTCAGGGGAGCATAAAGTCCCAAGATCAACAACATGAAAAAATAATGAGTTCAGCCTCTAAAAAGGCAACCACAGCAGATTAACATAATGATACAGGAGGCTGGGCCTGGTGTGTATACTGGCTTCCCTTTATGGTCACAACTGGTTCTTGCATCTCTCTCCAGCTTTACTAAAATGTTTTGACTGATTAACAGATAGAGCAGTGTCATAATGCACAATGTCCTCTGACACATATGGAAGAAATGTGATTATTTCACTGTTGATATGTCTCTTTGTGCTTAATGAGGTTGTCAATGCCCAGTCACTCAGCCATTTAAGGCAAATTTAACATTAACCATATAAATCTAAATACATACCTTTTGACTGACGGTGCTTATGGCATGTAAGGCCTGACAAAGCCCACCCATTAACCAGACAAAAAGTGCATTTTTCAAACCTATTTGATTAACAGATGACAGTGTGATCCTAATGCATTCTTTAAGATTTCTTGAGTAAACACATGCTGTATACTATACACAAAAGCAAAGGACAGCTATTTTAATGCAACTGATAATGAATGCCAAACGTAACACCTATTTAACAAAAATGTATAGTAAAGAAATGGTAAATGGCTACATGTATATAGCGCTTTTATCCATATTGCTTTACAATTGTTCTGCTTCTCACTCACACATTCACACACACTCACACACTCACACACAGATGGCAGCAAGCTTGCACTTTCTTGCACTAGTCTCTTTTGGCTAGCACAACCATCAGGAGCAATTTGGAGTTCAGTGTCTTGCCCAAGGACACTTCGACATGTGGACAGGAGGAGTTGAAGATCAAACCACTGACCTTCAATTGGTGGACGACCGTGGTCCACCACTTGAGCTTCAGGCACCCTTGTGGTATTCAAGGTTTAATCCCAAAGTATGTTAATCATTGCATATACAAATACACATAACAGCATGCTGGTAGCTTGTCAAGCTTAGGACCTCCTTACCCAATTGACTTTACTGTTTCCCACATCAGAAACCAAACTTGTGCCCTTGATTCTATCATTAATGTATAAATATTGCTGTACTGTAGCACTGAAGGTCCTCACCCACAGCATGTGTTTGTGGTATATTTTTCTAACTCTAATTGTTTGAACGTTAGGTACTATTTTTCTTAACTGGTCCTCCACTGGATGATGGAGGACAAGCTTGGACATTTGTGTATCACATATTGTCAGTCATCTTAGCAATGCTACCAGCCATGTGGTAGGTTATCCTCAAAAGGGTTGTAATGGCCATTAACCTCTAGTTATTTAGTTCTATTTCTTATTACATTCACTTCACCATTAGACATCAGCTACCCAATGTAGCTTTTTTATGTTTCAAAATGCAATTTTACTTATTTGTTTTTGATACAGAGACACTGAAAAGAGCTTGAATGCCAGTGGGTGATACAGATTCTTTTGGATTAGCAGTGCCAGAGGTTGATGGCCAGCCAAATCAGACCAGGTACAAAAGTGTGCTAAAAAATAAAAGTGTTGCAGCAAAGTGAAATATTGTTTGAACATAAGGCTGGCAAATTGTTCTCTTCTGTCATTTTTCTTTAAAAATGTTCTAAGGTAGTCACCTTAGAACATTTAGAAGCATAGAACAACAAGAGTAAAGGTCTTGAACTTGATGGATGAGACTCAAGAGTTAAAGTCTTATAGATTTTATAGGTTTGTGCAGTGTTATTTTAGTAGCCTCTTCCGGCTTTCCCTGTTTTTTTTGTGTTTTTTTTTTTAGTAGACGGATGAAGGTAGGTATGGGCACAGTGAGGGCAATGGAGTGTGGCTTGCCTCAACCCTGTCACTTTGATAGAGTGAATACATTGTGAGAGATAATGGAAACTTTCTATTCAGCGAGGGCTGGAATAAAGAGAGTCTTCCTACTCATTCATCAACATTGATTACTGTACAGCCCATGGCCTGGAAAGAGCATGGGAGCACTACTTCTCACAAAGACTCTGCTGAATTGCAGGTAGAGGAATCAGAAAACAACAAAAGTGCAATACTGGCCTTTTAAGAAACATCACCCCAATTTGTTTTAAGGTGAAGCTGAACAACATCTGAAACACTGAGCTTTAGGGTTATGAGGAAGGTTGTTTCCATACTGTGTAAAGTATTGCAGAAACAACTTGCTGTACTTTTTCTAATGTTTTTGATTAAACGGTAGCAGTAGCTATTTTTTATAGAATTTGTGCACAGGAAACCAAAGTTAATGGTGCATTCAGTGAAATTTTAAATGACACAGGTACAGGTATAACCTTGAAAAAGCACACATTTGCCTTCAGGGACCCTATTGAATGATGATATTGTACGTATATTGTGGTAATAAGGTCACAGTGAAGACATTACATTGTATTAGCACTTCATCCAGTGATGGTTTGATAGCTGCCCTCTTTCCTCTCATTTTGGGATCTTTAGTTTTCACATAAAGTTAAGACAGCTGGCTGCAGAGAGCATTTTGCTATGTCACTGTGGTTTTTTTTTTGAAACTGTGGTACATTTTAACACATTAACAGGGAACTATGACAACCAAGGTCAGTGCTGATTATTTGGCCATTTTTTTAAACCAGAGGTTACAAAAAAGCTGTGTATGTATATATTTTTAAAATTATGTTCTTAAGTCTAATTCATTTATTTTTTTATACCAGGAATTTGTTCTGCGAAGAAAGGTTAAAGCTATAATTTATATATATTTTTAAAGCTGATTACATTATTCACCCAAGGGATTAAACAGTCCATCTTGCAGTAACAAATGATTCACCAGTATACTTTTTTGATGAATCATTTAGCCTATAAAATTAAAAATGAAAATCACATGATCCCAGAGCCCTAGGAGATATCTTTCAATGGCTTATTTTGTCTGACCAACAGTCAAAAACCCAAAGATGTTGAAGTTACAATGATAAAAAAAACATAAAAACACAGAAAATACTCATATTTGAGAAGCTGGCATCAATTATGTTATGTGGGACCTCAGATCACAATTGTATTGTACTTTCTGTTGATCTACTAATTGTTCCAGCACTATTTTCAACTGCAGGTGACACAATTTTATATGTTTTTGGTGTAGGTCCTGTGTAATAACTAAGCCCTTGTGTAAAGGAACTCCTCAGTTGCTGCACTCCCATTTTAGTCACTTTAGTTGGACTCCTTTGAAGCAAATCGGATAAAACGGATTCTACTCAACTTCGAGGTCGGGTGTGTGGAGGTTTTGCAGTCTGAGCTGCTGAATGCGAAGTACTTCAAGTTTCAAGCAATAATCAAAAACAGTCCTATAACACCTTTTTTTTCTCGTCTCTCCTGCTTGATGAAGCTGAGGCAGCAGCGATAGTTTTTATTATATTATGAGCAGCTCGGTTTGCTTCGACACACTCCAGTGGTACTTGCTTGTCAATATTTTCCCTCCTCCCTGGAGCAGGTACTGTATACGTTCCCCTTATGGTTGAGTACCTTGTGTTCTGCACCTCATTTAGAATCTGTTCCGTCAGCATTACTAAGGTGTCATGTCATATCACACTGCTAGCTGGCTATCACCTTAAAACTGTTTAAGCTAAACAGATCTCATTTCCTTATTTATTTGTTTGGGCCTTAGAGTGAGAGAAGCTGACTGCTTGAAAAGCCTGCATCAGTGGGCAGCCTTTTTAACTCCCCCTGAGTGATGCTTTTCAGACCATATCCTGTAACATCCAGTGGAACAAGAAACTGTTGCAAAATGTTAGAGTAGTTTTGAAAACATGGATTAAAGAAGATATGGTAATAGTATGTTGATTCATGCATTTACACCACTAAACCCTTTGGCACACGAGTACTCAAAATTAAAACAGTTTGCAGCAAGCTACAGTCTTTGGAATAGCCATTTTCTTTGTCATCAAGAGGCAGTTTTCCTGATAACGAGCCTGGCGTGTTAGCTTAATATCATTTTACTACAGTTGTCTGGAGCATAGTGAAGACTCTGCTCTGCCACGGCTCTATGGCCAGAGGCCCGTCATGCATACTGAACATTTCAGAGTGCAACGGTATGAAAATACAAACAGAAATTCTAGCAGGGCTGTGAATTAAAACAAAAGACAGAGACACCATCACTCCTGAGTTTTCAACATTTTGTGATGAAGTGGATGGAAATGAAAACAGAAATCATACATGAAAGCTGTTACACACACATTACAATCATACGTGCAGCAGTGACGTGCGGTGAGGTTCATGTCTGGTGAGGCACTGACTTCATCACAATCAGATTTACAAACATATGAACCCTAAAGAGTAGCTTATTCACCATTTGATTGGCAGCAGTTAACAGGTTATGTTTAAAATCTCATATCAGCTTTCTTTACACATACAAACTGTAGCACACAAAAAAACACATTTAATTTAAAAAACGTTATTATGGTCTTACCTTTACTTACTTTACTTGCCGACTAGCTCACTGTAGTTGTAGCATAGACTGTATGAGTTGTAGTTTACTGTCACTTATTCTGCAGCTAATGAGTCGTAATAAGAATCACTGGGATCAGGAGCGCCCCCTGCCATGAGGCCGGAGAACTGCGTGCCTCACTTAGTGACTTTTTGCAGCCGTTTTATGCTGCTCAGCACACGAAACACGCTACAAACACTGTACATTATATCATCAGCTAAACTATGGAAATTTAGTTCATATAGTAAAAGTGTTTGAACATGTTAATAGCGACATACAGAGAGACAGCTGTACAGCTGTACTGTCTCACTGCATAGCATGCCAGCGCAGTAAACCCAGTCATTGCGCAATCCATGGTGAGGCTCGCCTCGCTGCTGCCTCACTGCGCGTCTCTTTTCAGTGTTTGATCAGTACATGTGAAAATTCAGCGATTTTGAATTAAAAATAATCCGAAACTGGTAAAGTTAGATAGAAAATAACGTTATAGTGCAAATCACTGGACAAATATAACCATTTATTATTTTTTTCATTTTTAAGTCTTTTTCCATGATAACAGGTGAGGCACGGCCTCACCTGCCTCCCCTGACCGCACGTCACTGACGTGCAGTATGCCTCATTATTGAAACTGCAGGCTGTGTTCATGCTGACATCTCTCTCCCTTGTTCTTGGACAAATTGAAGTGCAGTTCTTACGTTATCAGTATGTAAAGGCCTGTTTACTTGGAATTTATAATGCAACGCTCGCCTTCACAGACATAATTACACACAGCAGACACAGACATGAATGGATGAAAGTTAGCAAAATACATTTCTTTCCTCATGATTCAATGCATGAAGCTAAATTTCAAGGTTTCAGATTCTGTAAGGGGAAAGCTTTCTTTGTGACACATCTTGGCAGTGATGCTGCTGCAATAGTTTACAATCAGAACAATAAGAAATCTTGCTGAATAAGCTGTCATGTGTTCTTACGAGAGCGAGACCCGTCTGCTCACCCTGTTCAGCTGAAACCTCAGCATAAAGCTGCCTTATTGGCAACCCTGAAGCACTTTTGTTGGTAATTCAATAGATGAGTACTTCAATCGCACAGCAGCAAAGTTATAAAAATAAAAGCAACTATAGAGCTCTATTGAATTATTATTTATTTTATTGGTTTGTCATTTAAGAAGCATAAATTCATTAAATGGCATCTAATGGCTACACAGATCTTTTCTTCGGAAGTGAAGAAATCATATGTTCATGAAATGTCTGCACTAACTGCAAGGTAGGCTATAAGTAGAAGCCTGCAGCCAGTGCTCTTACTGTAGTAGGTACAGACAAAGATGTCTATATGAAAATGAAGAGTGATCTCTGTTACAACAGCTGGTACTTGCCTACAGTACATGTATTGGGCTGATTGGTTTGACTGTTTAGCATAATGCAAGTATTGCAAGGTGGCAATTCCCTCGAGTGAAATTATTCGAGAGGAGATGGCAGCCAGATGCATATGCAAAGATTCAAATGTGACTTTCTGCAAAGTGGGTGTTAGTTTGCTTGCATGAGAACTTCAACACTAACACCGAAATGGAAACAGAAGAGTCACAACATAACAAGCAATCTGGCACAAAACCAATGCAAACATGTTTTTCATTAAATGTTTTTAATCTCAAAAACACAATTTTAGTAACAACACCAGAAGCTCTTTCAGCCTGTCCACAGTGAACAACACTAGAATACTGTTGCTGGACTTTTCCCTGCCATCCTTGTGATGATGGTGTGATATCAAGACATAGGGCCAGAGTGAGATACAGTATCTTACTTCCTCCTCATCTATACAGCTCATGCTGTGATGAACTTATGAAGCCTTATCTGGCTCACCAGGATATAGAGATCGACTTGCAGACTCAGGTACAATGACATAAAGAATTGCATTTGCCCTTGAAGGTGGGAGAATTTGGCTCAATACAATATGCAGTCAAATCTATTATGAATCTGACTTTAGAGTTAATACACATACCATATGTCACGTAGCAAAAATGACCATTCCATGGCCTTGTTTGTATTGTATTTTGTAAGCTTCTTGTTAATGGTAATCCCGTAGCATGATGTATAATAGGTTTAAATATAATTTGCATGTTTCCCGGTAGCCTGTGAATGGATGTGCTGCAGTCAAATTTCAGCAGGCTACTGTGGGTTTATTAAACATTCTGGATACTGGGTGGGAAGACAAATATGTCCTTCACACAGAGGATTAGATATTATCAGCTTGTGTTTCCCACAGCTAGCCTAGCCCACTCAGTGTAAACTTCAGGACTGCATAGTTAAGCAAACAGAAAAGCCTGGAGTGAGGCGCGGTCATTGGCAGGCTGTGGATGAGCAAAGACTCTGTTAGGCACGTAGAAAGGGTACGTATTTACCTTATTAATGCAGCTTTTTGTTGTGAGTTTCACTTTTGTGTAAATGTATGTGTCTAGTTTAAAAGAGGAAAGACACATCATTGATTAGCTTTTACTGTCAATGGATTAGTTAGTGGATCAGTTATTCAGCCAGACTTCCACATTCATTATATATCAATATCATTCATGCACATGCTGCTTTCATAGTTTTCTGCTGTAACGTGCTTAAAAGAAGGACATTTTTTTTAAAAACCCTACGTTGTTAGGCCCATTATTGCTTTCTGTGTAACAGCTCTGCCTGTAAATGCTTAAACAGACTAAATTGAACAGACTACATGTAGAATTTGTCACTTATTTTTACAAACAGTATATGCTCCATAAATAATCAATTTTGCTGATATTATCTATAAAAATGTATTTGAAGCTACCTTAAACATTGGTAGACAAAGCCGCACCAGAGCCATACAATACACTTCCTTTTATTTGGTTTGCCGGGAAACAAGCAGTTGTAATTGATGGAGCAGGTCAGCCTATCCTGGGAGCAGGCTGGGCTGGTCTCTATAGATAGCAACATATGGTAAGGCGCACCGAATATATAAATGATAAATGATTTTATAAGAGCAATTACCAGGAGGATTGTATGGATTAGTTCTTTTGGAACTTGGGAAATTGAAAGCTGCTCTTTTTGCAAATATCACATGCACTTTTTTGTTTGTGATGGTGGTAATAATCCAAGTTGAGCATATCATTAATGAGGGAATCAGATTGACTGAATGGTGATGTAAGCAACACAGGTGACAATGAGGTTAACCCTACTGCAAGTTTACTGTTTTAAAGCTTTGTTCCTGCAGGCATAACAGAAGATACACCGCAGTGCTTTCTTCCCTTCTAATTAAGTTTGTTTGTTGCGTTGGGATCTAGGGCTTGCTTGTCATGACCACCCACTGGAAATGAAACTTGTCATACTTTCTTCAATGCCACATTCACTTGATGAGATTAAAAAATAGAGTGTATGTAGGTGCAAATACTTACTTATATAAATCTGTCTGAACTCTCCTATTATGTGCCAAGTGGGATGCAGAGATTAGATCTGTGGTTGACTCATGGGTTTATCAGCAGTCACATTGCCCTTGGCGAGGCCTCCTGTTGCTTGACTTAAGCACTGCTTGTGGTCATGTTTGTCTTTTTTGAAAATATATTAGCCTTTATAATTGAGACAAGAGAGTTGGAATCCCGACCTTGATGTCCCATTTCAAGGCTATTTCTTAGCAATCCACAGAGCAAATTAAGTTTCTTTTCCGAATACAGTATATACAGCCACGAGCATCATGAGCACTGACCTCTCAATCTTTCTACGCAGTGTGATGGCAACACGGCCGATGTCTGCAGTGGTCTCTGTTACTTCCAATTATGCTTTGCTAGGGAAACATGTCTATGATCGTCACTTTCTTTTGGACATTCATAATGATTTTTCCACAATAAATACTAGCTGGCAGAGCTAAATCAGCTGAGTGTGCTTGGTCTGCTACACCCTGTAAGCCCATAGGAGACAATAGCCTCGCCTGGAGCTGTGCCAGAGAGGAAACATCGAAAGCAGTACAATAGGATGCTACTGTAGGCTAACTGTTAACCCATACAAACCCACAGTTCCAATGATACTGCTGGCTAATGTTCGTTCTCTGGAAAGTAAAATGGATTATATAAACTCCTAATCAGTGCTCGTTATTTGCCGATATTCTGTAGCTGTCAACATGGAACTGAAACATGCACTTTTTCTCTTCATCCACTTTGTACTAAGCCTCTTTGTTCATTTTGTTTTTTCTTTTCTTGTGGGATTTATTTTTGTGATATTTATTTTTAAAGGAATTTTTAGATGTCTTACTTTCTGTTGCACTGCTGGGGCTGGTAAGATTTTTTTTTTCATGAATGCAGGAAAATTACGCTAAACTTATTCTTGAGTCTTGAAATATGCAATCAAGTTGTCATAAAGAAAAGCTTCCAGAAATAACAGGGTATAACATTCAAATGTATTATAAAATGACAATTGCCTTAAAATTCAAACAGCAGCAGATTTGTCAGTCACTGTAAGTTCTAACAGTTTGTTTTCTATCAACTTTAGATAACCTCATTCAGACTGCTATAGTGTCTGTGTCGACAGTCATTAGATGTGCACACTGACACATTTATCCATTTTAGAAAAACTGTGAACAGTTTTCCATGATCAAGTTTTTCATATATCCTGTTTTCACCAGCTTTAGCCATTTAATTGTAGAAATGATTGTCATTGATTAGAGGTAGGTCTGGTGGCACACAACAGATGATATCTGTCTTACCTGATTGTGGGAGGCTTATATAAACGACCCCATTATAATCAAGGAGATTGAGCAAACGTTAGATTTGTGTTGAAGCTGGAAACTCTGTCTCTATTAAGTGTACAGTTTGACCTGGAAATCACCCAAAATTATGATTGGAGGGCTCTCAGAAAAGTCAGCATAACATCTTATGCAATTTAAGGAAAGCAGCTCATCTAGAGCTGAAGGGGAGTTGTAGATCTTTATCAAAAAAAAGCTGTAAGATAGAAATAAAGCTCTTGCGAGACATTTTCTTACCTTCATTAAAAACGTGTTACAGTGTCATACTGATGGGACATTACAACCTACAAAACAAGTCTTTTTATCTGAATCAGTAAAACATTTCAGTTACTTATTTCAGCTGGAGATTTAATGCAATGGAGAAATGCTGTGGTTACATAATGACTCCAGAGAAAGATGCACTCTTTGTATTTTCTGTATATTTACAGCATAACATGTTGCAGTTAGTGGTAGATTAAAGGGATTCACAATGTCTCATGAAGTTCATGGGTAATCAAGGATATTTTCTTGTGTTCTTCACTGTTGTGTGTTTTGTTCACAGCATTTCCTTGGTGTAATATGAATTATGTAGATTGTGTTTATGAATATATCTATGAATTTGTGCACGTGTAATCCTGAAAACTGCACCTGAGGAAGAGCAAGTATTGTCAGTTTTAGTCGGTTATTTTATAGGTGTAATCGTTTGAAATGTTTAGTATGCCGAAAGGTAATATGCTGTATGGTAATTCACTCATGCTGTAATTTAAATGTCTCCATGAAGTGCTTTTAATGAGTCATTTTATTACACATTAATAATGCATTGTTTCATATATATATAATTGTGATCTAATTCTTATTTTGACAAACATATGTCTCCTAATCTGTCTTCAAGCACAATGTTGGTTCTAATGAATTAAGATGGATAGCTAAATAATTTTCAGTTCTTGTGAAGGCGGGATGAAGTAAATATTGTCATTGGCACTGGTACAGTTCTAGATAAAATTGGAACATTTCATTCCGTAATGGGTGCTAAAAGATAAACAAACATTTTGAAAAACATTTGGGAAAATGGTCCACAGATCTGTTTGCATTTAATGGATTAATGGACTTTGTGTCTGCCACTTGTACACAGGACAAAATGAGGATGTACATGACTCTTCTCCATTCTGACATTAGTTGGATAAAATGCAGAACATCTTGTTGCTGGGCAGTTTGTTGGCAGCCCAGTGATAAACCAGACTGTTCTGAGATGAAATCACTGTGCAGAACACCACTTTCTATTTTGAATTGAGTTATTCAACTCTGGCAACATGACATTACCAAGAAAGCAATGCTGTGCTCTTTAAATTGGTTTTATTATCAGTTTTGTCAATTTTTTCCAACGTCTAAAACACATGCCAGAGACAGCATCTGTCTTAGCCATTTTAGATTTGGTGCCAGTCACTGGCGTTAGGGCACTGGATCTGGCCAGTGTATCACTGCAGTGCTTTTTAGGCTAGACAGATGGGTATGAGTCATAAGGCAAAGATTACGCCAACCAGTGGTCGATGAAATGGCAGATGGGTGGGAAGTTGTGAAGCATCCCATTAGCTATGTGGTATAACTGTTATCATCCTAATTACTTTTTCACTTTGGGATCATTAGGAAAGGATGTGACAATTTTTAGCTGAAGAGCTGGTAGGAAAAAAATGACTGACTGCTGGAATCAGTTTTTCCTGTAATGAAACTCTATTCACTTAAATATAATATGAGGAAAAAAATCCATCCATAGTCAGTAAGTTGCTATGGCTTAATGAACATTTTCAGCACATTTTCTTAAATGACACTATTCAAACAAATGAAATAAATAAATAGAATAATACAGCTCAAATGCACAATTTATCAGTGTTTAACTGATGTATGGTTAAAAATCCTTTTGGCTTCTTTATTCAATTATGCCTGAATTGTCAAGGGCTATGGGGAAATGATAGTCCACTGATGTTGAATAATTAGATTAGGACAATAATAGGATTCAATATATTTCTTTGTCCTCTGTGGCAGATATTTTAATAGGAGTTGAGACCCTACCAGGCCATTAGCCAGATGGGTCAGAGCAACTTAATCTCCAAACAATGTCTTCAATGGAGCAAATGACCTAATTAGCTTCATAATACAGGACACCCCACACAGTGAGTTGCAAATGAAAAGATGAAATTGTAGTTCTCTATTAAGTGTAATTATACTTGTTTGATTTGACAGCATTAAAACAGACAGCTTGTGTAAAGCACAATGACACACCCTGTCAAACCAAATACTCAACAATATTATTGTCCTAAAATCTAATTCATATATTTGTTTTCTATTTTATTACTGCTGACCCCTTTGACAAACTCAGAAACAGTTGCGGATGAAAGGCTCTAAAATAAACCTTTTCTGACAATTTTGTTTTTGCTAGATGTGAATAGAAAGACTGATTAAGAGGTGTTAACCTGCTCATTTAACCTTCCCTCAGTTTGTTAAGTAATTTCACAAAAGGAGTCTTTTCCATGAAGCATGCTGAACCCCGTGGGTGCCATCATGGAGCTCTGTTCATCAGGCAGTGTAACATGGATGATTTGTTTTGAGATACAACTGATAAGCTTTTATTTACTGAGATTCAGTTTGTTTTGACAAGCAAGTCTGTTGATTCAGGAAGTACAGTATGATGGGCTCAACACATGGTGGGCAACAATCAGCATGGGATGAATGTGCATCCAGACTGGTTTGTGGTCTAGTTCTTGCTTTAGTGAATAAATGGTTGTTTTAGGAAAGGAAATACATTTTATCACCATGGATTTGTGGAGTGATTCCATTTTTAGTAGGTTATTTTTAATGATTACCTGTCTTTTTGCAAGAATTTTAAGGTAATTTTTGACTTTATTTGATAGTATGTGAATGCTAGAGAAACAGATATAAAACGAAGTCAAATCAGTTTTATTCACATAGCCCATTTATCTCAAATGACTAATTTGCATCACTCATTTCATTGGAAATAAAAGAGGAGAGACTTAAGCATTTTCTCAATCTCAATAATGCTCCTTGTACTAATGCTCCTATGACTTATAATATCCACTGAAATTGTACTCACATATACCAAATCAACAGAAAGATCCAACCCAAAACAAATACAATTTGTACTCAAACACACACAAACAAATTAAGTGATGCATCTTTTTTCCCACACTGGTATATGATTTATAGTCAGCTGTCATCCAAATGAGGTCAGCTGTAATTCAACTGTAGTTATCCAATTATAACAGTGGAGGTGCTGCAGTATGCACCTGTTCTGTAAATCTTAAGAATGCACATAAAACCATAAAAAATAACCAGTGAGCAAGAGAGAGTGTGTGTGTGTGTGTGTGACTGTATGTGTGTTTTCAGCTAATAAACCAGCCACAAACAAAGGCTGTGATGCTGACAGACAGTGGCTATCTTTCCCATTCATGAGCATGTGGGATTCTGGGAATTATACATCTTTACACTCAACAACCACCTTCCGCCATGTTTGACATCACCTCATGTAGCCTACGGTCAGTTATGAATGAATTGTGTTTAAATGGGGAAACGGCTGCTACATTTGTGAAACTTTTTAGAAGAGACATTATTGGACCTTGCAGGCAGCCTGGATGTTCATAGTAGGTGTCATTTCCAGTTGAAGTGGCCATTGTGAGATTGTTTTATTGTGTCCCTGCGGCTGCTTTTGTTGTTGCCTCTCAGTCTCTTTGTAATACTGGAACAGCTGTAAAATTGTAGGCAAACATTAATGTTTCTTTATTTCTTTAAGTGCTATACTGTGAAATAGAAGAGAAGAAACATGCCTGAATCATTAAAGATGACAGGTTTTACCTTTTAGTCATTTTTTTGGGGTGTGTTTTTTTGTTGTGTGTGGTTCTGTCAATCAATAAAAGGAAAATGCATTTGAATTTATGAGGAGCTGTTTTACATATGTGTACATGTATGTCAATGCAATCTGTAATTGAAAATAAAAACAAACATTTTCAAAACGCTATATCTTGAATTTCTGGGTACATTTTGTTGTTTGGTAGAGTATTTCTCTTTGTAACTTGCTGGTTGCAGACAAGGTGACATGCAAGTCACATCTATTGCCCTTAGGCATAAATGTAAGTGTGAGCAATTGTCTGTTGTAGCCCTGTGATTAACTGTTGAGTTGTCTATTGTGTTTCCCCGCCTTTTGCTCAACGTGTGCTGGAATTGTCTCTGTGACCCTGAATAACAATAAGGAGGTGAATGAATTATTTATTTTATATTGTTCATCTTCCCATCTGATTAAACCTGCAATGTACTATAGACTAGTGTGCATCATTCTCACAAATGAATGATGAGGTTTTTCTTTCAGTATAATTTGTCAAAGTACATAGCGCTCTCGGTTGGCAAATAACTTTCTCTGATTTTTGTATGTCCTTTGTCTTCTTCAGCAGTAGGGTATTTTTTCCAAATCTATTGTTGATATAAAAGTTAACATCTTAGCCATATGCCAGAAAAACAAACCATAGAAGAGTATCCACAGGACTGATCTTTCCACTCCAATGGAGCAACATTTATGTGGCTGCCTTTCCAGTGTGAAGGAGGAATCACATACAGTATATATCTCAGTAGTTTGGGCTTTGTTTGAGGTGAATTTATTTTTACTGTTTGGCTTGTTTGATTACCAGCATCCTTAAAGGTTGTGTTCTTCATAATGTAATGTTGCAGTTTATCAAATTCTACAGCATAACTGCAGCATTATATTGCCAGAAGCCAGTGATGTGGGGGCATTTTTCTTTCTTTTTGGAATAAAACTGCCATGATCATCACGCTTATATCTGTTGAAATCCCACATTTCTTTGTCAGTGTCTTTTTCTTAAAAAAAAATCCTCCATCCATGGATCATAAGTTATTTATTTATTTACATACTCTGAAAACAAGATCCATTTGTTTTGACAGATGCTTGTTCTGGGGCAGCGGCCAAAGCTCAGCTTGATTTTCTGGATTGTCACGCAAGACTTGTGGCTCACTTTGTTGTCAGACAAACAAAATTGTTCATTTGGCACATTGGTGAATAATTATCTCTCCTCAAAGAGATGTAATTGTTGAACTTGTTTTGGTTGTAGGACATAGATTTTTGTTGGGAACAGCGCTTTGGCTTCCTTGTTAGTTTGGCTGTCATATAAAGCCAAGATTTAGCTGTAGTGCTCTTTTAAAATATCTTGGAAGGCTACTGCAGAAAGATGAATTTAGATTTGATTCCAGGGATTTGTGGATGGCATAACAACAAGAATTACAGCAGACATATTTTGAAAGATTGTAGAACTTTTTATTCGCTTCAGGCACAGCGATGTTGTGTGTTTGAGCTCATGTTGTGTTTCGAGCAGCAGAATGGGTTGCGGGAGGTTTAAGCTGGCCGATCAGGACCCCCTTGAGATTTGACAAGTCATGCCCTTCATGCAGAAGCTGTTAATTATGTGTTTAATCGTTAAGGATGTCTTTACTTTCAATCTTAATAACTCACCCTTTCCCCTCAAGCACTTAGCAAATGCAGTAGATTAGTAGTCATGTTTGAAGGTATATCTCTAAAGGTGACAGCAATGTCATTTTTCACGGGGCATAAAAATTGGTGCCAGGTAGAGATTTTATGTGGGCTTATAATGGAATCAAAATGCATGGGATTTACAAAGCGGAAAGGAAAGTAGAAACACATCTATTTACTGTTGCTGAAACAGCCTCGAGTGATCAGATTTAATCCTCACAGGTAGCTAATAAGCTTTTATCACAGAGGAGGTTTATTCCTTTCTTTGTGTGGGGATGGAGCTGTTAACGAACACATTGCTCTCCCCTCTGACAGGGGTGTGTTTATTCAACTGTTAACATCAATTTAAAGGTCCTGCCTGCTCTAAAAGCCTCTTTACAGAGCAACAATGCACAAATGATGCCAAGTTGATAGAGCCTTAATATTAGGCAACCTATTCTTATTAATTCCTTGTTGACACTATTTTTCTTCAATAAATGAATGAATGATTTAGCTGGTTTCTCAAAAGTAAGATCTGCTTTATTTAGTAAGGGGTTTATCTTCTCTGCAGTTTACAGTTAAAGTGAAAATTCAATATTACTCCAGAGAACATCCAGAAAATGTGTTGTATTCGTGTTTTTTTACCAGTGATCCCCGCTTTTGGATTGAACACGACTTCATTGTCGAGCTTTATTTTCTTAGCTTTGATAACGTTGAATGGTTGCAAAGCTTTTTATCCACACAGATGTTTGCAGCAGCAATCAGTAGTTAACAGTTCACACAGCCCTGCTTCGGCAGCTGGCGTTACCTCTGAGGACTGGTTCAATCACAGGAGGCTTTCATGTGTCAAAGAATTTGAATAGTGACCTCTGTGACTCAGTGGCACGCTAGAGATGTGTTCTGCAGGTTGCAACGCTAATCTTGGCTGAAGTCTAAACAGGGAATTTATTAGCACTGCTGCGTACATGCATAACAAATTCCCATCTCAGCCACATTTTTAAAAGCTTTTGAGTATTCCGGAGGTGTCGGCAAGGATATTTGGAGGTGAGTTTAATTAGAGCGCAACTCCCCTCTGCAGTGCTGGCAAAAGAATGCATAATAGCTTGAAGACACAAGAAAGCCGCTTTATAAGCTTGTCATGGTTTTGATTTCTTTACTCTAAGTCATCAATCTATTTTGTCTGCAGCAAATCAGTGCTATCATTTACAAACAAACAATATTGGTTTATGCAGGATGATATGAAACTAAATAACTTTCTGTCGCAAGTAGAAGTGGGAAATATTTAATCAAATTTCTTCTTTTCTGTCCCGATTCCGATGTACTTCACATACAAAGGGGTGACATAGCTGGAATATTTGTCACGATAAAATGTTCATTTCAGTATCAACATTTTTTTATTTAAGACCAGATTGAATTTAACCACTTTATTCATCAAAGCACACACAGGTATAATTTTATTAACACAATAATGAAACACACTTTTAGAAACAATTTCCACACCATCTGCAATCATTTTCTCACTTCACGCTCTTTCTGTTGTTTTATTTTATTTGAGATTTATTTGGCAGGGACAGTACACAACAATCAACATTTTAGTTCACACCACAATGTAAATTCATCTGTAGTCCCCGGGCAGGTCACATGTGGATGGTGCAACCAATCAGCACGCCTATTAAATGATTGGCAATTTGTGTGTGAGCCAGGGAGAAGGCAACGCTTGGGCTTTTTCATGCAACCAAATTTTATATATTTATTATGTGTTTTCATAGTGTGAGTGAAGTAGTGAAACTATCAATTTCTATCAAACCATCAACTATTCATTTTCTTATTGTTACTGATGAAGTGTCTGTGACCTGTACATAGGCATACAGAAATTATAATTTGTTTGTTTGCTTGTTTTTGGGTTTGGTGTGTGTGTGTGTGTGTGTGTGTGTGTGTGTGTGTGTGTGTGTGTGTGTAGTTGTAGTTTTTTTGTTTGGCAGACGTTTTTCCTGCTAAACAAAAAGCCGTTTGTGTGTCTGTACAGTATGTAAATGCAGTATTCAAATATGAGAGTAAGTCATTGATTTTTATTTTCCTCTGGGAAAGAGCCAGCAATAGTCTGCAGCATGACAACACAAAGGAAGGGTAATTACTGGTCACGTATATCTTGGCCAAATGTTGGCTACTCAAACATCAAGTAATGGAAGTCGTCCAAAGAATAATTCATTATCATGCAGCTGACAAAGCCATTCGTGCCTTGACCTTATAATAAAATAGGAACAAACGCATAATACTTTGTATTAAGGTTCAAATAACATTGAATAAAATGAAAAACATGTCAATTATATAAGCAAGGTGATTGCTGGATTAAATAATTATTTGTTTCTTGCTGTACAGTCTGTAAACAGGTGATAATAGATGGCCATGTTCCTCTTTTCAGTTACAATAATTATTATAGTGCCACATTGCTTTTACAAAGTGCTTCACTAAAAGCTGATAACTGTCTAAATGGAGTTTTAAAATCACAAGGATGATTCCCCCTGTTAAAGATTTTGTGTGAATTGGGGAAAACTGTAGCACACCTGTGAGAGACAGTTTTGAGAGTGAATGACAATCTTTTCTTAGATTAGTCAATGAGGATTAGGAGCGATGAGCTCTCCCTCTCAGCTCAAATATGGAGATGGCAGCGTGTCGGTGAGTGAGAACAGCGTGTTTCTTCCACAGCTCTTATCGAGAGACAGGGCAGCACATGTAAGCTTTCTGACACAGGTCTGATGTTATTCACCTTTTGCAGCTCTTTTTAAAAAACACTACTGAGAGATTTTCATGATGCACAAGTGAGAGGATCGAGGTTTTGTAATAACTTTGCAAATGAGTAAAATATTACAGTCAAGGACATCTGTTTTGTTCTGCCAACATTGCTATTTTGAGAATATAAAAGGTACAATAATTACTATTTTTACAGTCCCATGGCACATAATGGCCTTAATGCTGAATATCTGGAGGGTTTGATTGGGTCGTTAACCAAGCCTTAACAATGACTTTGCTACAGGGTGAGATTTGCTCATTTATAACTCATCATGAAATGAGTGTATTTCTTTTTATACAGAAATAGATAACATGAATTATTTTTCAATTAAATTTTATTCAAATCTATTGTCAAAGTGTAACTGCAGAAAAATAAGTAAAGTTACTATTACCAACTGTTATTGGTTCTGCCTCTTTGAGCTAACTCAAAGTAACTACAAAGATGCTGACATTTTAAGGGTCAGGTCACCCAAATTGAAAAAACCCCCCAAACAAAACAACAAAACATGTCTTCAGTTCCCCGTAGCAGTACCGGCAGACTGTTTCATCTGCTGAGATTTTTTTGTTTTGTTTTTTTGGTGGGGTTATTTTGGTGCTACAATCCTTAAAATATTATAAAACATAATGAAAACATAATATGAAACATAATTTCCAGAAATAATGCCATGTTTACTCAGGATAAACCACAGATCTCACTGTGAAAAGTTTTCACTGGAACGACTTTATACAAAAGAAACAATCCCTGTGAAAACTGAACTGACCTTTTACCATTGCTTTACTTCAGCATATAAGACCTTCATTGTAACTAAATATATAAAATGGCCACGACTTCATTGACCTTTGTTTTGTTTTGTCTTGTTATTTTCAAAAGTCATTTTTTTTGCAACCCTGGAAATTAAAATGCAATGAAACTAAATCAGTGACCACATAGCCAGCAGCTTAGTTGCTTGCCACATGAAGTGATAATGAAACTAGAGGTCTCATTATTTTCCTATTCGCTCCAGGTGATACTGTACCCATGTTTGACAGGTTTACTCCAGTCCAAATTTTTCTATGTAACTCATGAAGTATTTTGAAGGAGGACTGAGAGCGCTATTGTTTTCTGTAGTGAACATTCAACATGGAAGCAGAATAGAAGGGTGACCTCTCTCTCCATCACTCTCCTGATGTGGTGTTCAGGTATGAATCAGACAGCCAGCTGTGACGGCTGATCATGGAAGCTGTCAGGCGGAGAACTTTTCAAGGCAGTCCAGGTTCATCGCCAACTGCTTCCAAGCAAGATTGATGCCAGGGCTGCGTTGAAGGATTGCTCTCTGGTGCAGTCATTGGGCACGGAGATTGAGGCTCACCCATGGCAGAGCAATGGTGACATGACTCATCACCGGAGAATGATATGGAGAGAAGGGAGATGGAAAACACAAGGCCCCTATTCAATCAATCCTGTTTACTGGAAATTCAGAATGAGCTCCAAATGGGAGGATCAGAGTACAGTAAAACAGGAAGCCTGGAGCCCACCTGCTTTTTATTCACAGCTGCGCCGTTTGTTTAGACGCTCAATTTTGTTTTTTTAACTGAACATTGCTTGATGTGCTGAATAGGACAGCATCCCAGTGATTCACAAGCAAACAGCAAAAATAATTGCTTAAACAAACAACAAGTAAGCCCCAGTTCCACATGTGTTTCACCGTTTTGTCCAATGGATGACAGTAAACCCTACAGTATTTAGATTCTGTAGCAAACAAGCAACAGAGGCTTAAAAAGATGCATCTCAGCAGAAATTTGGCGGTTCAGCTGAAGCAGGAGTACATAGTTGCTGTCCATAATTAGCTTGTTTACCAGTGCATGGTATGGGTGGAGTACTGCAATGTCATCGTGCCACAGAGAAATGTCAAATGCTGTGTTAATATTTGGTTACGTTGCATCCATAATGTGGCCGATGATAAGGAAGGCATTTGTATTCTCATTCTCAGACTGATACAGACTGATTGTTGTTCTGCATATTTTATTCAATAACACTTTTTCAGGTATGATAAAAGCATTGCTATTCTGTTCGACAAAGTTATTAAAATACCAAATACCCACATTACGTGCTTCATTTACTTTTTTCTGGTTCATCATTTTTTTTACTTTCATCACCTCATCATTTTAGTTGACTTCACAAAAGCAACTCGGCCTGAATGTTTTGTTTGTTTGTTTTCTTCTTCAAGTATAGATGGGCTTTCCAGACAATTATTTTATCAGGGTGAACAATTAGCCCTCTAAACAAATTGCTTTACCTATTCTTACCAAGGAGGACTGAAGGTCATCCATCTGTCTGGCTCTATTTTTCCTGTGCTTTGTTGTTGAGTTGCTTTTCCAATATGTGAGGAGAGTCATTCCGTTCAATACACTGCCTGCCCGGCACTACTGCTTGGCACAGTGATAAATCACAACACAGAGAAACAGAACTTTATTTGCATTCAGCTTCCGTCCACTTTTGAAGCTGTAGATTTGGAATTGAATTTTTTTCCCTCCCAGCTCTTTTTCTCTACAGTAAGAGGCTATAATCTCAGAGCTCTTAGCTATCTACCTTGTTTTTCTGGGAAATCCTGATTCAGCTTGAATCTGTTAAAGCACAGCCAACATTTGCATATCCATATAAATGCCACTTGCAGGGTTCTCTGCTCAATAGCAGGAAATCCATGAGGGGAAAAAAATCTGTTTTAAAGCAATCGTCTTTCAATCTAGCTAAAAAACATTAGAAATCGCATGGTCATTTATGTCACCATAAGTTATGGTGATTACGGTGAGAGGAAAGAGCAGCTGGGGCAGGTCCAGAGGATGCAACCCGCCACCAGATTTTGGAAGATAAACAGCAGGGCATGTGGCAGGACGTTGACTGGCTCCCTCCTGGCTTTGCAGGCTGCAAAGGGGATATCTATCACGTCAAAGAGGCCATAGCCCCCAGCACAGTCCAGATTGCTCCCCCTGCATACGTACCCACACACACATACAGACTCACACAAAGTGTGCCTCCTCAAGGGCTGGCCCCTTCCACTTGACCGCTCTCGGTGGCAGAGAGGGTATATACTCCCTGTGACAGTGGCACTCTGTTGTCCTCCTGGAGATGGAGCTCATCCCCTCCAACCTGCCTCACTGCCGAGAGCTGGCCCACATCGAGCCTTGTGTGCTGTGACCTTCATGTCCGACAAGCAAAGGTGAAAAGCAGAGCAATCCTGGAATGACACCTTCCATCGAGCCCAATGCCAGACGATGTTTCCTCTATTTATTTGTTCTGAATGAATTAGAAATAACTTTGTATTCATCTGGGAGTCAAATGAGTCACCGGTGTCACCGATGTAGAGCCAAGCTAATCTGCTTTGCTCGATCCAGTTTGGAAATGACTGACAGAGTGCTGATGAAGCCTGTGGAAAGCTCAGCCACGGGTTCACCGAAGATACAAAGCGCTGCAGTGTGGGAACCTATCTACACCAGGGATTCATATTAAGGACATGCCCTACATTTCTACCATACCATATTCTTGCCATGTTGAATATAAACATAATGATTCATTATTATTAATAATTTAATTAGCACGTGAGTCATTTAACATATTAACATGAAATATATAATTGTTTTTAAAATACATAAAACCTTAAAAGTAACAATCATGTACTCTAAGAATATGGCTATATGATTTGACAGTGTTCCTGTACATTGTAGTATTTACAATTTACAATATATAAACTACATAAAAAAAGGGATTTCCCTAATTCTCAAGAGACATAAACACTGTAAAACTGGATATTCCTTTGGTTATATGGCACTGTTGCTCCTTCTGCATGACTTACATGACATCACCACTATCAAGGACGGAAAGTATCACTTTAGCAAAGGTGATGTGAATTTAGTGGATTAATTAACTTGATGGATTATAATATTCATAAGTGTGTTTTAATTAGTGTACAATCACTTGAAAATAAGAATCATTGCATTTACATTACAAATTGAGCTCTTTCTATCTACATAGGGGTGGGTCCTCTTCTGCAAACCCTGCCATGTTACGCTGCCATGTTTCTATAGTAGCACTGAATGGACAAACCAAACACTGGCTCTAGAGACAAAGGGGGTGGGAGGGGGTATTCATTTGGTTTCGGTCTCCAACCTCACAGCCACTAAATCCGGCACACTGCTCCTTAACTGACATCACATGGATCTGCATAGTCAGATTACCATTAACAAAATGTCTCCGCTACTCTACCAAAGATCAAAGATCATTTATGTCAAAGTTGAAGGAGGTCAGAATCCAGACTCATCAGAAAGGCAGGGAGTCCATATAATCTTATAGTGTAATAATTAATCGAACACTACCATTGTGAGTCCAACAGAGAAGTTTCTGGTGACTGTTCAGTATAATTAACACTCTAGAAAGTTTCTTGATGGGATTACACTGTCTCAGCACAGCAGCACTGGTTATAGGATTTTCTTTGGAGTCACAAGTTACTTAAGTCATTAACATCACCACCTTCACATGCATGGTTTTATGCTCTGCTGGCCTTAGCACCATTAAATACATTAAGCATGCCGTGATTAGATCTTGAGTGAAGGCATTATGTGAAGAATTGAATAATCATTCTAACCCTCCTTGAATATAGTCAATACAGTGGGCAGTAATGAGTAGCACGCAGGATTGCATTAGAGGTCCTCCGACACTTCAGTGGGTCCCAGATTGCTTTGGGCACAGACATCCCTCTGTACTAGGCCTAATGAAGCATTGTGCACTCCTGTGGCAGCCTTCTTAATCTCCCCACCATGGCGGCATTGTTTGAGAAGAAATCCAGTGTTGGGAGGTTGAAGGTGTGAGCTCAGCCTCCCTTCAGGAGTTCACAGAGTCGACATAAGGTGCCATCTGTTGAGGTATTACAACTGGGGTTCAGTCAAAGGTGAATGGCGTTGCTTAAGTTATTGCATTTTTAGACTTTGTTTTTGATTCTCAATGAGCGTGACACAGTGAATAATGCAGGTGGTTCCCAAACTAGTGCAATTGTAAAATGTTGTTTTTTGCTGCCTTTACCATTAACTTGCCTGAGATTACCAGAGCATTGATGACAAAATCAAAAATAGAGGAAAATAATATATGTTTTATAGACAGGTTTCTTTTTTTGTTTGTTTTTTTTACTATCTCATTCATTTATTCCTAGTTATTTCTTAATTCATCAAAAACAAGTCTTGGAGGTTCCTCAATCATCCAGATCATAGGATATCCAGAAGTACAAAGTCAAAGGAAACTGGATTTGTCTAAATGATCAAAAAAGTTAATTTTCTACTAAATATCTTTCTATTGCTGTATTGTAGCTCCTCTTCTGATGAGTATGATTTAAAAAATTAAAATTTTGTTCAGGCGCTAGCATATAATGAGCTGGCAAATAGAGCAGTCGTTTGAAAGACTTTGGTTTTGACAGACAAAATAACCGTTTACTTTTCACTAATTTACAATACTTAAGAGAGGCTGTAGTGCCAGTTGCTGCACTTGGATGACAGTTGCAGCACAGATACGGGAGAGAAGGAATTTTTGTTGATGGCTACCACCTCCTATCTGCTCACTTGTCACAGTTTGCCACACTTCAAGCCAACAACATGCATCTAGAAAAAAAAGTTTGACAGCTCCTTTGTTTCTGAAAATGCCGGAGCCCTGACACCGCTGAACAGCGACTAGCTTGTCTTCTTTATGATTATAGAGTCAGCGAGTGCTTCACCAGATGTCATCACACTGTTCTGTTTATGTTGGCATGTTGAGGGATGAAACATTGTAATAGAAATGCATTACCACCCTTCATTAAACTGAGACCAATCGCAGGCAGGATTATGTAAATGAACCCTGATATGAGAATCAGTATGCCCAGGACAGAGAGCCAGCAATGCCAAGAAGAGCTGGCTAGGAAGCTGTCACTCGGAGCCAAGAGTCTCTGGCTCCAGCAGTGGAGAACATGTGTTGGTCTCGATGTTGGAGTTACTTTGCATTTTCGCTCCTGACAGTCTTCATCATCCGTTTGGAAATTGTGGCGGTAATTGGGGAATATGTCAGCACAGAGATAAAAAGGTAGTCATTAACTCTTCTTGGGGAAAGTTTTTTTTCTTCTGATTGTTCTACAAATTCACTCTAATAGTCCATTTTTAAGAACAATCACAAATCAATCAAATAATGACCTTGGCTGTCTGTGCATCCCCCTGTTCTTTTATCACATCAGACTGGCTGGTTACAATTTGGCATGCACACATACAGTAGGTACATACATACAGGCACAGAGGGGGAGGGGGACATCCAGTTATTAGAAGCATAGAAATCACTTGTGTTCTGTTGCTGGAACTGTTGCAATTAATCTGCGCTGCATGTTATTTCACAAAGAAATCTGAGCCCCAATGATTAGCGAGCCACATACTCCTTTGAAACAAAAGGAATGGATGAATTAAGTACTAATTCAGCATTTAACAATAACATTAAGTAGCCCCTGCAGATTATGTCAGCTCAGGGAAGGAGTAGTACCTGCGCATTAGCTCCAAGTGTCTGCTCACATCCCCACACAATAAAGATGGACATCATCCCAAGTGGGCACCACCAGGCTCATTTTTAATATTCTTGCCATGAGGAACCTTCATAAGGAGCATCAGCATCTCTGAGTATGTGGTTATCCAGGAAGGTAAAGCTCTACAGGGCTGAAGGTAATGGCCATATTGCCTGCAGCTCTACCAGGGGAGGGATGAGTGTTGCCTGAGGCCACTGTCAGGAGAGGAAGGCTGAGCGCAGTATTTGTCACGGCTCTTGTATAAGAACCGCTTTGGAAAGCTCTCTGTCGGGGTAGGAATCTCAAAGTATTGGCAGAGGAAAAACCCGCTGATACTGTATTAACTGTCGCTTTAACAAAGCTCTGATGTCATGAAACTATGATTAGATGACATCAGCTGGAGACATACTTGGGTTTTGAAAATTAGACTGTATCAATTATTCAAAGATTCACCAGGCTTCTTTGCTCACTTCTTGGCCCTTACATTTTGCAACGCTCCTTTGAAATCTCTCTGGGATGTTCATGGTGTGGCAGAGGCAGCTTGTATGGATGGCTTTGTAAAACAAGAACAACATTAACTTTGACTGATGTCCTGTGTATCCATAATTAAACTGAACATCATCCCTAGGGCTAGATATATATCAGAAAAGATGAGTCAGGGTACAGGCCTGTGGAACAGCATGAAACAATGCCCTTGGCTGCTTGCACTTCGTCATAGAGCCACATATCACAATGTGCAGACCCCATGGCACCACAGACCACAACTGGGCAATGGACATTATTACAGAATGGCCATTGGTTCTGATATGATATAGAGTTTACCCTGAGGATGTGCTACAGACAGTAGAGTTATTTTTCTTTCATGGGCAGTCTGTCAGTGATGTATTATACATAATTCAAAGTGAGCGGAAATGTTTGGCTTTCTTTAATAGCCTTTAGCATCTTACAGTGCAGAGTGTTGGTTTAGTGATGTCTTTTTAAGTGTGCAGGCTCTCGCAGTTTCTTTGATACCAAATTGTGTGTTTGCAGGATTGTGATGAAAGCCAAAATGGATCACAGCACATTTTAGGCTTTTTTTTCCAGCAGTAATGACAGCATGCACTATATTCAATCTATTTAGGTCGTTTGCAGGTAGTATTTACAGTCTGTCTTCCTTAGCTGAGGACAAACCCCTTGCCCATAGCATAAGAGAGAGAAAGGAAAGAAAATGGTTTTGATGGATGCATCACTGAGAGTTCCAGAGGACTGTCTGAACTTCCTGTGAGGGATTATACAGAGGTTAGTGTAAGAGGTGCTTCTCACTTCAGCTAAGCACTTATGGGACCAGGCAAATGTTGTAGGATATTTAATGTAGAGTACCAGTGATATAAGTTAGCTGTTTAGTTAGTTTTTGCATAGTTGTTGTGAAATTTCATTAAACCACTGCTCATAACAATCTAAATAGACACATTACACTTTAGGAAAACATAATCATTTCACATTAGGCATTCGAGATGACAGTTAAATCTAAGGTCACAGAGAATATAGAAGGGAAATTGTGAATTTGGTACAGCTGATACTCTATGCCAATGTACTGGGCAGCTCTGGTTGCTCTTTCTGGAAGCCTCCTGGGCTACTCTGGGAGCAGAAACATGATCAGATTTATAGGGCAACAGCTGCCACCCCACTCTCTTCAAGCTACTTGGCTGCAGGGAGATTTGTTAGTATTCAGTCTCATCACTGATAATCTGATACCCATTTCTGACAGAGCAGTATAATGATGATAATTCTTAAGAGTGTCAGCTTATCCCTGACTGCTTCAGTAGACCAGTTAATTTAAGAGTGTGGCTTCCTACCCACATACAATAGGACGGCGCATAGTGTGTGTGGGTGTGTTTGTGACCGTATGGATATTCTTTACGCAGCCAGCGGATTTGAGTATAGGGAGGAGGTGAAGTGGTGTCACACGCCGTAGCCTTCCCAATGCACATTGATCTGTCTGTGCAAGGATCATTGACTGTACAATCTGTGGTTTTTCAAATGCTCAGAATGTGCAAGTGTGTTGTAGATTTAGTGAATCTGGTATTTGGTTTCAATCAATCTATATGCTTATTTGCCTGTGAAAGGTGATCAGACATTTTCCATCAGGCTTTTGGGCGACTTCTTGAGGCATTCACATTTGTCAAATCCTGTAACTTTTTTAACACTTTTTTTTCTGTGTGATAATGGTTTCATCAGCTTTCATGCCATTCGCAGAGTAGATTGTAACACTATAACCTGTAGTATTATGAACAGCGTATGGCAGTGGTAGTAAGTAACTAAGTATATTTACTCAGGCACTGTGTTTATATGCTTATGAGTTATTACTCTATTACTATTACTATAGTAAGTAGTACATGGCAAGAATATGGTATGGTAGAAATGTAGGGCATGTCCTTACTAGTTTTAAAGGGAACTATTTCACTTTTTGCTTCAGTAGATGTATTTAACAATAGTTAAAATTTGCTTAATCTTGACCCCTTTTTGACCAAGATTAAAATGTTGCCATGCCTCAGTAATAATCAGCTAATAATTTAACTATATAATTATAGACGCATTCCCCATAATGGTTAATTTTAATTGTACAAAAGTCTTATCAGCAATACTGTGCTTACTTGTGATAAAGTATTTATAATTTTTACTTACAATAAGTCACTTGTGCCCAGCTTTTTTTTGGCCTGGAACCTTTAAAAGAAAAGAAATTAGTACTTTCATCCAACCATCAAAGGATTAATATTATTTCTGTGAGATGAGACCAGAGCAGTCTTCCCTTCTTAGATAGTTTCATTTGAATAGAAGCCTGAAGGATATTTCTGGTAGCAAATGTTCAATATATTCAATATATTTATGTAGTTTGCAGGTAGGCCTGAAGGGTATTTTTTGGTAGCAAATGTTTTTCGTATTCACTATCTTGTTAATATTTTTACATCCCCTCTGATTTATCATGTTACCCAAAGCAAGGTTTTGACTCCAAACTTTAAGTTAAGGATCAGAATACCTTTCCCTCCGTTGATGATTAAAGTGGTAAAGTTACTACTGCAAAGTTTACAATGGCTGCAGGCTAATGCTGTCAGTTAGATGGTGGGGCCAATATGGCACAATACTGAATCCCCTTTCTCCATGTAAGTCATCTGAGAGGTGTGTTTGGCTGTAGAGTTAGAGCAGTTGTCATGTGTGAGTTAGAGGACTCAGCTGTGAGTCCTGGGAAGCCAAGGCTCGATGGTTCTAGTGAAAGAGAACGTTCATGCTGAGCCGATGATACAGTCAAGTGGAACTCTAGCGATTTTTGTGCCTCTGTCTTCTGCGTGTGCTTCCTCACCAAAATTGGATACCATCCTTCTGTCATGAGTCATTGGTTCTTTTCAGAGATGTGAAACCTATTCTATCTGGCTCCTTGTGTGCTGATGAAATTGAATGAACAGAACGCTTGTAGGAACAGAATAATTTGTTACTATTTATGAAAAAGCATCAGTTTGCATAAGTAATACAACAGCTTTACTTCAAGCAACGTCATTTAACTTGTAGACAGAAAACTACGACAAACAAATGTTCTTACACAAATACGGATGGTTGAACTACAACCTTGAAGACAGCAGATGACACTTTCACCCTGCCCTGACCCTCCCTATACACACACACACACGCTAATCTGGTGTTTCCCCAGACTATAGTAGCCTACCTACAGTATAACTGAGACACTCATTAGTCCTCTTTTTCGCTGTGAATCTTGGCCCAGATGCTTATGCTATAGTAGTTCTGTCAGACCGAGCTGCTGGTGTCAGAAATAATGGTACTGTAGGTGTATGGATAAGAAAAGTGCGATGAGTGCACTTTCCTTCTCTCCAAAAGAGGAATAATGAAATACATGGTCCGTGTTCCCCATGGGAAGTGTAATTTCGTTTGCACACCTGACAGTCTGTGATGTGCATTCCTTTCTCAGGAGCAGAGAACATGATTTATTTGCTCTGCTATTTTTGTCTGACCTAATTGGACATTATTCGCATCACATCAATGACAGGTGTAAATGTACCCAAGGAATATCAAAGTTAAATATTATTCCCCAAAGGCAGAAAATATGGAGGTTCAGGCCTTACAGTGGAGCGTAAAACACTTTATGTTTGCTGTCCTTGGTTGGTTTTATATTTCCAAACCCTTGTCAGCCAAACCCTGAACACAGAATTATAAATTAACTGTGAGACAACACAGACAGAGAATACTGTGACAAATTCAGTCTCATCTTTACACCTTCGTTGAGCTTGATTACTCTTAGCAGCCTAGCTGTGACCACATGTGGCCAGATAAACTGATGTTCTTTCACCCGTGTCAACAAATCATTATAAACTTGTGGCCGACTTTTGATGGTTCTGATGCTGTGCCAACCTTCACTTTTACTGCAGTTCATGTGTAAAATGTTGTTTGGGCTGCAATCTGCTGTCCAATATCTGCTGCCCTGTAAAACCAGAGCAATCTCTCCTTGCGGCTCTGTTATGGGTTGTTCATCTCACAACAGATGTGTCAGTAATGTGGCCCAGATACTAGAGTGTTGGTGTTATAGGCTAGTATAAACTGAAGCCTTGTAATTCATGCTTAACTTCATCAAGAACCTAATATATGACCAGGCTGTCTGTCTTGACATACATTTGAAGAAGTCATAATAACCAAAAAAAAGGCAACGGATCATTTTGTGAGAGCTTAATTTTCAACTTTAGCCAATCATAACACATCAAAAAGATGTTGAGTGCAGAATTAAATGTTACAGTTTCTCCCAAAGAAGTTTGCTCATAGTGATGTGCCTGTATACATTTATCACACTACTGCCCTTGTTGTAGCTCATTGTTTCAGTTTTAGAGCACACTTGTTGTATGGTTCAGTCTCCACTCACATTTACTCTGTGTTCAGCATCACAAAAGGTGATGAGTTAGTCACAAAGGTTAGTGACAGGTTGATACTCCTGGTTCTAAAAATTCAAGTTGCATTTAACTCCAAATTTATAATATTGAATTTCTATTTTTTTTTTTTTTTAATTGAATGTATTTCTCATTCAGAGCAACAGCAAAACTAAAGCCTGGGTGGATAACATCAACTTCACTGGTCCAAATTTTCCTTAACCTACAGAATGGAGATTTCTCAATAAATGCTTCAAACTGGCCTGACTGGGAAGATTACCCTCTTTTAAATATTTTATGATTGGCTGCTGAGGCTTAACAGAAAAACTGCCTGTAAAATCAAGTTTTGCAGTGACTTAAAATTTGAGCAATATTTATACAAAATTTTTCATCAATAATGTATAAAAATGGTATAATGCACAAGACTCTACTGCATTTCCCTCTGCAGTGTATGTGATTATTCAGGATGCTGTAATATGACAGTGATGGCCATGCTGAAGATGTGAATCCATGCAGACTGCATCCATTAGGAACGTAACAGGCTATCATGAATGAGCCCATAATCAAGGACTGGAATTAATTATGTGATACAGATGGCATGCATCTCAAGCAGGTGGTGTTTGGCTTCTTTGCTTGAAGTGAGATCAGTAGTGAAACTGTTAAGTAAAAAAAAAAAAAGGTCTGTGTGTTTCCAGTACAAAGCTACGTTAATAATATGTTGTCAACTAGCTATATCTGGAAGTTTCTGAAATGGTTTAAAGGTAGGTTCATGTTTGGGCATTGCTGTGGCTCTGCTGTGAATGCACTGTTTTATTAGCTTCGTCTAGTGCAGGCTGAAACAGCTACAGAATCTCAGGTGAGGCAAATTTGCATTTATGTAATTATTATTACTGTATACCACTGTGCTTTATGTTTTATTACTGGCTGTGCCAATCTCCTACACCACTATACTTTGTATGTTACTGTTGTTGTATGTCCCCAGATATTATTATTGGTTAGATTTTATATAGAAGTCTGTCGTTGGTCTTATTCCTTCGTATCTGTGTACATACATCGACACGGCCTTCACACTCACAATATATTGATTCCTAGTTAGTTGATTCTTACAGTTAGAACAGAAATATGCAAGAAAAAAAAAAGACGCTGCCCCTTCTTGCTGGATTATTTTACAGAAAGACCTGAAATTGTCAGTGCTGATTACTATGGGGGGGATTTAAGCCATTTTTAAGGGATCAAGAAAGTAGCACTCTTGGTCAGTGTTATTGCTCTCAAATGGTTCACTGAAATAGTTTCCATGAATTATACAGTATATCTTTTAAGCATCATAACTGGATTATGTCTTGGATTGTTTATTAACTGGATATTGTATTCACTCGTCTGTAATGTGTGACAGTTGCATTTGTCTCATTATGTCGTTTTTAGTTTTTTTAAAAGAAAGTCCTTTTTTATCTTCAAAATCTTCAAAATGCATGTTTTAAATAAAACACTGTACACAGTTGCTAATTTAAATCAGTAGCAGACACCAAAGTCCTCCATCTAAATTGATGTCAAATCATTTCTTTAACCATCAAACAGTTTTTGACTTCAATTTCACACCAATAATATCCCTTGATAATCTAAATGTTCTAATTACCCAGTTTAAAACTTCTGATGGAAATGTTCAATATATCAAAACTACCCTGGAAGCAGATAGAACCTTATATTTCCAGGCTCACAAGGTTAATCTCTCCCGACAGCCAACTGCGGGCAATCAATCTCTGTGGAGGAAGAGTATTCTCTCTGTCCATCTTGCGAGGAGTGTGATGGAGGGCTCAGCCAGGGACATCACTTTGGTAACATCCCACCCTGGCTCTGCCCTCTCTCCAGGGCCTGAAATGATACCTCAGCAGCGGTGTGTGAACAGCCCCTTCCCACACAGCACATCCATCATTACCGACACATAGCAATCCAGACAAATTAGTCCAAAATGATTATATTTTAATTGTGAAGTTGCTTGGTAGGTTGGTTAATAAAAACAGGGTAAATGTCATGGCTTGCCTTTTTGTTTGGCATGTAGTAAACAAACACATGAATAATAGCCTGCACTGAAAAGTGTTTGGTAGTCAAGGGCATTCAGTGTGGCTTGACTGGGATGACTGCTGAACTGACAATGCTGATAAAATTGAAGCTCTTGTTTTTCTGTCAACATGGGGACATGAACAAATCTGATGATTGTTAGTGTATGAAGGAACTATCAGCTATACTGTCATAGATATCAGTTATGACAGGGCAAAATTACACATTGCACCGGAGGCAGAGAGGCGAGTGAAAGAGACACTTGTTTAGACAGGGGGCTGAGATCAGAACATGCTGAAGTTGTTGTATTGAGAATGTGAAAAGCTCACCCTGCAGTCAATAGTTATGTATTTCCTATTTTCCTCTGGAGTGAGGAGTAAAGCCATGAATACATAATTGAATAAAGGCAAAATAGTCAAGTACAAACAACACCCCTTGCAAGACCTATTAGTATGAGCTGCTTAGGCTAAAAAAAAGAAAAAAGAATTTCACTTTCTCTTCAATTTTGCTGCTTTGGGAATAAGAACTGGTGGCAACATGAAATGCTCTTGGAGCAGAAAGTTGTTAGATCACATTCTTTTGCACAAAAAGTAACCATTTCCATGTGACTGTAGTAATAAACATACTGAGTCTTATCTTTAAGCAGTGTCTTCACCCATAGACCCAGGCAATTGGTGGATTAGAGAACTATAATTATCGAACATGGAGTGAGAAAATGGTATTTATTGGCATTATCTCAGTTCATGATGTCAGCCTGACTCGATTAACTCCTCCAGTGAAGAGTGAATGAGGTTATGGGCCTTATCAGGTGGGATTGTGCCTGTGAGCTGTTTGCCTGTTTGCCTTTGTCAGTCATGAAGACCTTCTTATTGATGGCTGGAGTCCGGGAGGCTAAACCGATATTACAGTTTTTAATGGCAGCTGTGCAGATACTGTGAAACCTTTGTTCTTGCTGCCTCCAAGCAAACATGTCTTTAATCAACTTCTAGACCTTGTGCTGAAGAGTAGCTTTAGAGATATGCTAATGAAAGCAATGAAGGCACATACCTTGTGACCATAGGCAATGACTGACAGTTCAACACACTGTGAAAGCTGTTTGCAAAGCAATCATCTTAACAATTTATGTCTCACTCTCCACTCGTACTCTTGGCTGAGACTCTGCCCATTGTAGGCATCGTCTGAAGTGGATAGACTGAAATGGTGAAACACAAACCTGATGACAGTTGAGGTGTTTGTTCTTAGCTGAAGATATCATGTTGTGATCTAGGCAAAAACAGCAGATTACACTTGATGGATGTGCAGCGTTCACTGCTACTTTCAGTGCAAGCTAAAAAAAAAAAAAAAAGAGTAATAAGTAGGACGGTCACATCCATTTCATAAGGATTCAGTAAATCTCTCCTTATCGCTGAGATACGCGTTATGAAAAACCATAACATGTTGAATTTACTTTTATTACAGACATGCAACAACACTGCATTAATGCAAAAGTTAGATGATAGTGCAATGGCAAATAATGACAAAAAAGAATTCAAAAGAGAAAGAGATGCTTCGCTGGGTGACTCATTCTAATTCTGTTCATTAGACAAAATGCGGGAATAATTATGATGGCAAGGCAGACGAGGCCAGCTCCTTATAAGTTTCCCGTTTGGAGAGAGTAAACAAGTGGACTCAGCTGTTTGATGCCACGGTTATCTTCATACATATGGATCTCTCAGCTGCTTCTGAGAGCATTGTTCTGTCCTATTTGAATCATTGTCAGCTGCTCTGTCCCATGATTGGAACAGTTTTGCTCCTGCTCGGAGATAAGAGGAAGTTTAGGTTAGTGTGTGTACGTGGCTTGAATAAATACATAATCTGTTAATCAACAAAAGAAATGTGAATACCCACATGGTTAGCTGAGGGAAATTTCTATTCATTATTTTCAATAGTCACAGGTTATTCAAAACTATATCCTGTTGGAGTCAATTTGCAAGTTCTTTCTTTTCAGTCACAGTTATCTGTGGATGGTGCAGACTCAAGGTGAATGTGTGTCATTTCGCTTTCTATTCGCTGTGACATGTTGCAGAAAGACTGGATGCCCTCAGAGCACAACTTTGATGATAGCTTGTGATGGCCTGCCCAGGTGCGAGAATAACATTAGACCTGCTGGACAGGTGGCAATGCAAGAGAGGAGGGCTTGGAGGCTCAATAATGAGGGGAATGCCAGCTAGAACCCATCTGTTGCCATGCACAGAACTCTGATCCATTAAATTGCAGCACACTCAAGTTTTGTCACAGATGAGGAAATGTCTACTCCTCTGAAGTTTGATCTCAGGTTTTCTAGTACATTGAAGCCATTTTAAGTCACCTGTTAAAGCACATTTTCAATGGGACCACTTTTGTCTTCCAGTAATATTTACACACACACATTAATGTGAACAGCACCTTAAAAGCTGCTGTATGTATAGTTTCTGTCCTCAAAGAGCATTCCATATCATTTTACAGTAGGTATACTGTTCTTGCTCTGTACTTCTACATGCTAATCTACAGGGAAGCTATTTTTAACGTGCCCACTCAGCCTGTGTACTCACTAATTAGAATATGTGGCGGTGCTCTGAGGAAGATGCCTCATAGGCAGTGAAATGCAGTGAAGCCAGAGATAAGAACTCCTTAAAAACGGTTAATAAACCAGGTAGTGCTTTTCAAACCTGTTTTTTTTCCTCCAGGGCCAGTTCAACCAATTTCCAAAAAAAAAAAAATCTATCTCACTGTACCTCGGTGGTATCTAGCCATTGAGATAGTTAAGCCACATTTGCAGATATACATCTCAGAGATTTCTGATGCTACCCAAGAAAAATGCAGGTAGATTTTGGTGATGCATTCATTTTTTACAATTACATTTATATTACATGTAAAGTAATTGCACTTCATTAAAATTCAACTCTTCATCTCTTTCCAGAATCAATTTCTTAGTATTTCACTATCAGTGTTTCTGTTACTTTTTGCAAGAGTTTGTGGAAGGACTGTTATACAGAGGTTTTTGGATTATCCAGAGTAAGGGGACATTTTGTTTGGGAAATACAATTTGTTATCCAGTTTTTAAAATAGCATTTCTCATTGCTGTGAGCATGATAAACAGAACTTCATTAACTTCCACTGTATCGGGGTGAAGTTAGAAAAGAAAAAGACAGATATCTCGAATCCTTAGCAGAAAAAAACACAAACAAATCTCAAATTATCTGTACTGAAAAATTAATGTGAACTTCATGAACCAGCCCTTTAAGAAATGTACCTGAATGGGACTACTATTTCAAATCAAACCTGGTCCATCTGAAATAAACATGAAAGAAAAGCAATCCTCATCTGACATGGCTCAGAGTGACATGTGTAGGCCATGGAGGGAGATTTTGCACTTCTGATTGAATATATCCTTGAATGCATGCACAAGCACATGCTCTGCGTTCTACTTTTGTCACTTTGAAAATCTACTTTAACAATTACACAGTGGATGTGTCATAAATAATCCACCGTATCCATAGGGATGAGTGTTTATAAGTATTGCCTTCTTTGAACCCAAACAATCTCTTCTTTGAGCTATCTTGAGGCTTTTCAGCCCAAGAAAAACAACAGAATAGGTCATAAAATGAATTGCCAAAAATGACCTGTAGTTACGTTTGAGTGACAGATGACATCTAACAGTCATAGTAATTATGACCCAGAGAAGTGACACAGTTCAGATTAGGTTAGTATAAAGAATCAGAGGTGGCAGGTTGGGTGGAAGGCTATATAGACTGATGGCAAAAAAACTGCAGGAGATCACTGCTTCTCGTTTCCAAATGTTGGGAGTGTTGTGTTTCCAATGAATTGGGATAGATTTTTAAAATCCCTAACTCTATCGTTGTGGGGTTTATTGTTGCCATGATGACAAGAGTTGCCTTACTTTATGGAAATAGTAACTTTAAGCCACATCAGGTTTCAAGTGATCATTTTAACTCAAACAATGATATTTTCCTGACCTCATAGTGTTTTTTTGTGTCTAAACATAACCCGACTTTAACCACAATGCTGTCATATCATAAACCATCATCATTTTGTAACAGTGATTTGTAATGGTTTTGGAAACTGATCGAGACGACTTATTAGAAAATACTCTTATGGGTCATTCTGGAGTGCATGATGCAATGTAGTTGTTTAATTATGAGGGACTGTTGTGTTTTTTGTGCCATGCCTCTCTCTGTTGCTCTCTTTGTCTCTGCTTATCTCTCTCTCCCTCTCAAACCGTGTCCTTTATTGCAGCAAATCCAGGAGTAAACATTAAAGGCCTGCTAAAGCTAAACAGGAGGCTTTTGTTTTCTCTCTCTTGTGGCTCAGCTTAGATATTATTTATTGTTTTAGAAGACTAAGACGGAGTATTTTAGGGATTAAGAGTAAATTATGACACTGGGGAACTGAGCTACTGGGAATGACCCCGTCGACAGTGATGTTTGCTAGGTGAAGCGGTTTCCTTGGATTTCCCACTGACGGCCAAGTGGATGTTGTATTGCCAGAACCCGCACTGTGCCTGGTGTCAAAAGAAAGTGAATTCCCACATACTCTGCCTCAGAACCAGTCTGGGGACTGCACTTAGTGTGTCTGCTGGCTCATTTCCAGCAGACACATCGTCTCATCCACAGCAGGGCGTGTCTCCAGTCGTGTGGTTGTTGCTCCCACCTCTCCCCTCTGCTCTCACATCCCCTTCCCTTCAGCTACCTTCACTGAATTCTTGATTGCTCTTGACTTGACTGGCCTGAATCAGTGTTGAGGTTACTTGATTACTCTGAAAAGACAGGGAAAAAACATTTGCTCTCTGTTATCAAAGCAGTGACATTAAGTCATCATCCCTCTCAAGTATTGATCATGCTGCTGGATAATGTGCCAGCAAGTTTCACAACAATAAGTGGTAGTTATGAATGAATGTGATTTCTCACAGACAGTCTTATAAAAGGTGCAGTCGCACTGACAGTGACACTGAGGGGGAAGTAAAAAATAAAAAGCATGAAAGCTTCCATTTCTTACACAAATTGCCTTTTGTTGGCCTAACTCTACAGCTGCTTCAAACATTGTAAATTATATTCCTTAAACTGTATCATTATTGTGTGGGGTGAATTCTGGATATTAGTTTGTATTTGGGGATTAAATAGCTTTTTCTCATTTCAGAATAATGATTAATCCTTTACAATCTGCTCATTTGCAGCCATATAAAGGAAAAGGACAAGAAAGGTAATAAAGATAAGAAAGAAAGAAAACCAAAAGTGAAAGGGAAAAGAAAAAGAAAAAGAAAATCAACCTCTGACCGCAATAATAATAAAATGTTTTTCACTAACTGGCTAAAATTGATTTTACACTGCCATTAAAGACAAGAAGTCTGCCGCATGCCAAAATCATATTAATTTCTTTTTTTTTTTTTGCAGCTCTCAGAGAGACTCTGGCCAGCTGGCACTGACCAGCATAAAACAGCTTGGTGTCTTCTTCATAAAAAACATGTTACAGTACCATACAAGTATACCATGGAAGTCATTGATCCCTTTGATTAAACCAGTTTAAAATAGTAGAATGCAGACTACTAGTATAACACATGAGTTTGAATATCTGCCTACCTGGACGAGGCCAGAATGAGATGAATAATTTATCCATTTACTCTCTAATGGCATTGTTTGAGACTCAATGATAGCAGTCTGCATCCTGTACAACTGGCTTCTTGGTGTGTGTTAGGTTATCTTATTTTCTATTTGCACCCCAGTACAATTAGAAGTGGTACCTGTACCCTGGTATATACAGTATAGCAAAGTGTTCTATTTGCACCCGTCTTGGTGCTAACCCTAACCCAATAAAATTAGGAGTGCATGCTGCGGGACTGAGTATAAAAAATAATGACAAAAAAGTCACATACATTTTAAAAATGACACCTGTGCTACATATGGAAACTTTTAATATTAACATGCCTGTGAATACTTTCTACATGTGGCCAATATTATTCCTTATCGTTTATATTTTGTGGCTTGTTAAGGTATTTATTTAATGTCACTTTCCCTCAACCTGCCTGTTATTTGTTCGGTGGTAGATAACTTTCAACAAAATCCAGAGAACTAGCATTTACTGTGTTTATTTGTGTTGTGAAGTATTTTTGATGAGTCAATTACAATTTATTAAAATAAATATAATCACAGATCACAGAGGAGCAAAAGAAAATGAATGAGGTGTAGAATAGAATACTATTAATAATATTTCATTAAAATCATAAAAGCACAGTAGAATTGCACAGAAAATAAATAATAAAAGCTGAGCATGATGACTCATGTCTTCATGATGACAATTAAAAGGCTGTAGATTTACCAAAACACTGAAGAAAATGTGTTAATGCTGTATGTAATGTAGTATTTTTCAAATATGCACATGATATGGTATTAGGGCACACATAATTAAATGTATCATGCATGATATGTATGAGATGTGTGGGATATTGAATCCCGTCATGCTGTGCTCCTCAGTGGAAGGAACACATTTCCACCACCACTATGAACCATGTTTCTGTCTCTACTGGCACAGTGCTCTGGCCAGCTGCTGGTTCAGCTGCAGCTGAAGCTTGTTGTGATCAGGTGAGACCTGATAACAGGCGTTATGGATCCAGCCAGCCTGCCTCCTCTTCATTTCCTCTAGCAGCAGCTTCTTAGTGCTATGCAGGAACTCCAAAAAGGCAAATGATGAATATGGACTGTTTGCCAAAAGCCTGGTGACAATCAATAGCTGTTCTTACTAGTAAAAAAGTGAAAGTAAAGTGAGAGCAAAGCTGAAGAATCAAGAACTCCTTTATGACACAGACTTTAATATGAGTTCGTCCTGAAAATTAAATTTGTGACTTCAGTGTAGGTAAATTGAATCACCCAGTGTATTAGTTTTCTGTGTTCTTAGAGTTGTGTGTTTTCTTAGACTTGTTGTTGATATGTTCAGTGGACAGATGTCTCTTCACCAGCTGACACTCAAAATCTGCTAAAGAAAATTAAACAGTATTTTTGAGGTTTCTTTGGACTCCTTACCTTCAAGGACCACTTCAAATTTAAAAATCAAACATGATAAAGTGTTTTTCTATCAAATAAAGTAGAGAGCATGGAAAATCCCCAGTTACTGGCTGTCAGTATATCTAGTTTTTGTGCCTTTGTAAATTGCCTTTTTTTTTTGATACCACTCTTTGCACAAATCTCATTCACAAACGAATTGCCATTTTAGTCTAATTTTAGTTATAATACTAGGCACTATTACAATTTTGTGTGACTGGTGCCCTTAAAATCTGATTTTATGTTGTTTTATTATTTAAAAGTTTTACAGAATTTTTGAATGTTTAAAACTCATTTTAATACTTCTGAAGCAAAATGTACCACAATCTTTGAACATAATACCATATGAAATAACATAATTATGGCAATTAAATTAGATATTTGTATATCAGGGTGTTATGCATAAACACACTGTGCTTTACCTGCTGTTTTTTTCCCTTGAAATATATTATCAGAAATAATAGTTTGACAATATAATCTAAACTCAGCTTTTACTTGCTAGCTTTAAAGCTTACCCACTGGAGAAAAAATGAAATATAGATGTTAAAGCTTTTGAAAGAGATACTAAGTGGACCTTGAGTCAAGATTATACTGTTACACTTTTTAAAAATATATGTGTAAAATCCATCAGTCACTGGGCCTGCACGGGCAGCTGAGTGGAACAATCTAGGTGAATGTTTTGCATCCTTCTTGTTCCAGTTTAGTTTTAGAGATACTGTATCTTTGAATTTAGTGGTGCTCCCTGTCTACATTTTATCAATAAAATATATAAAAAAAAACATTTTTACTATCTCGCTTTTCTCATGGAAATGTTAAGTAATTAAAGATTTGAATGAGTTGAATTGTTATGAAAAATTAGTGACATGCTAACATAATGTCTCATAGAGCTTTACTCATCATTATGACCGCTGTCCAGGGTGCTGAACTGAGGTTGCCATGGGCATCCCTGACATTTGCACTGACAGGCAGGAATTTACCAAAATCCTGATTGTTGTATCTTGGAGATACCAACAACATGCTCCCTCTACTTCCTTATAATTAAGAAAGTTAATCAGCTGTTTAATTAGTTTCTCTGTGACCAGTTCAGTTTGCTTTTACCCATTTATTTTAACAACAAATTTTCTTTTTTTATATTCACCTGATCAAAGAAAAGAAATACATTTTTTGAATTCATACCTTTTTGGTAAAAAGGTAAATAATAAAAAGAAAAAGATGTTAGTGTTGACTAAATAAAGCATTGATAGACCGCAACAGTCAATATGTTTGATGTTTTAATTATGGTAAAGAATACAGAAAAGTAAAAATGTTAATTAGGCATCAGTCTAATTGAGGCCTCTGCTCTATTTACAGTATAGCAGACCACTACACAGATCAACGGTGTTATCTGGTTAAGATGTTGTGATTTCAATATAAGTAGAAGATATCCATTATGATAAAGGTAAAGGTACTTTATTTGCCACACATGCAGTTGTACAGTGAGATTCAGTCTCTGCATTTAACCCATGCGATGTACTCGGAGCAGTGGGCAGCCATTATGCAGCACCCAGGGAATTCAAACTCATTTGCAGTGTGGTTTAATTTAATTAGGTTATATAACATACAGTGATAGGTAATGAATGTATGTTACCTTTTAGGTGTCCTTCTTCATACTAAGTTCTTTTGGATCTTGGCTATGTGCACACTTGTTCTTTTGGAAATCTAGAGCAGAGAGTTCACAGTAGAGATAAGGGATAAGAAAGAGAGAGAAGATATTAATGCAGCCTGATAAATAGTTTTTGACTGCATTAATTTTATATTTATTAATATAAAATAAAACAAATTGAAAGAATTCAATATTAATAATCATAGCTCTGTTGAAGCAGAGCTGTTAAAACAGTGTTTGATCCATAAATGGACAGTTGAGCAGAGAGAAGCCAGAATTCATTTCAGGGGGACCTGGTCCTGGTCAGCTGGTCAGCTTCCCTCTTGACTCCAGCACCTGCCTGGTTGCACTGTTTATTGGCACCTGTCCTGGTGACATTGGACAGGTTACCACCTGCTTTTCTCAACTCCTTTCATGGTGGCTCCAGGGCAGCCCTGCTGTTGTAGTCATGGTTAACACATGACCTTCATGCAGACATCTTTAAAGGGTGGAAACACTCTGTTGAGATGCCATAAATATGGAGAAAGCCTTGATAGTCAGTACTTAAAAATGCAAATGGTTCTTGGAAGGCATTGGCAAGAATAGGACTATATCAGGTTTACTCTCAAGTGGAAGGCCTCTTCATTGATGGATGGGCCCCAGCTCTTTGCTGCAGGAATAAGAGTGGGTGTTGCAGTCCTGAAGTCTCTGTCCAAAGTCAGATTCACAGTGTATCAGAATCACTCTCTTTGCCACAGCAACCCAGCGTCAATGACTTGGAATCTGTAGATTGCATTTGCATCTGCCAGGACCATGATTGAACAGCTCTTTGTATCTGTACAAGAGCTATGACTCTGAGTATGGTGGAACCTGGATGACAATGTGCTTCTCCATCAACTGAGCCAACGCAGCTGGGAAAATTTCAGTGATGGCTCCTCCTGTCTTTCCTCCTTGGAAAGATGCTTGTAAACTCACTTGGAAGCCTCTCAGTTGCTACAACCTTCTCATTCACCATGTTGTTTGTGTGAAAGCTTGGCTGTGCTGTCAAATAGAAGGTGGAACAAGGAGATGGCGATAATGAACTTTTCCTTCAGGAAAAAGTTGTACAAGGCGTCAGCAGAGGTCAACCAGAGTGATGTTGCCTCCTCATTATGTAGAGTTTATGGAAATCATCTACCCATCCCTTCAAACTCCTTCTCTATATGCCAAAGGACTGACACGACATGGTTACTGGAAAACCTTCAGAAAAAACAACAACAAAAAAACATAACAAAGAAAATTCAGCCTTAAACAAGAACACTGAAAGACTGTTTCTGAAAAAAGTTTGTAATCTAAAAAATAAATTCAAAAAATAAATCAGTATAAAATAATTGGAAGGCCATGCTTAAAACAGAGTATTCATCTGATATTGATGTGGTTTGATGCCAATAAAAAAACTTTTCAGTGCAGAAAAGTTTTTTAATACTAAAGATTGCTTTTCTTTGTCAACTTTTGATTTCAGTGCCAGAGCTCTGTGGCTTAATACCAAATATTACTCTCAATGCCCGATAACAAAATCATAATTTTGGCTGCACTGTCTAGTTTGAAGTTGGTTCTTGACGTGCTGTGGGTTTTAGAGTAAGTGACCCTCATTGTAACATCTCCAACACATCATGTTGTCATTTTCAACAAGTTTTCAATTCAGGCTGATGTGTTGTAAAGCACAACAATGTTTGCAAGCTGAAGTGATTTATGAATCATCTATTTCATATCAAGGTGAAAGTCGTGTTTCCAAAAGGCTTTAAGGATGACACTTTGGAAATGTGAACAGATTCATCAAAGTGGATTATCTTTGTAACCGAAAGTACTCTCCAGAGGTTGACCTTCTTTAGAATTCCATCACTGGGACATGCAACACAACTGTGAGTGTGTTTTGAAAGATAAGAGACTGATATGCCAGGAAGGTGATAAAGTGAGTGTGTGTGCAAGTGAGCCTCACATGTGGTTAAGTATGACATGCTCTCCACAGTTTTGCTGCAGACATTTGTATGAATTACATTTAGTTGAAGGGTTCATCACCAATGACAACCTGCTTTTTCCTTCTTTTCTGGCATGTAATGACCTTGAGGACGTCAGCTCCTCTCCATCTTCCATTTATCCCTCCATTTCTGTCTGTTTTTCTACCTCTGAGGCAGGAGAGCTGAATGCAGGCGTGACATGACAGACCAGTTATGAATCAAAGTGGAGACACTTGACCCAACAGTTGCATTCAATTATGCATTTAACTTAATCCAACAGTAAAAAAAATCTGTACTCTCAGTTTGTAAATCACTGCTTATGTACCATAATCTCAGATTTAAAATCCTTGCCCTCACATTTTGAATCCATGCAGATTTTTGTTTTGTCATTCCTGATAGGGGAATGCTACATTACCTATAATCTTCAGCCACTTCTTTTGCTATAGAGATAAAACAAGTCTGCTTTGTGTTACTTGTTAAAAAACTGGAATGTATTAATTCATTATTTTAAACTTATTAAAATAATGAATAATGAACCCACACACACACACACACGCACACACACACACACACTGGAGTGCTTTATTAGATGGCATGGCTGAATATTAATTGAGCAAGACTGCATTTTAAGAATGATGATTTCATATTAAATATCCTCGGCCACATATTCTTGGAAATGTAAAATGAAGTGAGCAATTTCCCATTTTACAATCAATTGCATTTGAGCGCATGGATTGTAAATTTTAGGGCACAGTTTACAAATCCAGGGTTTATAAACCGTAAGCACAGACTTCTAAACCATGAGTACAGATTTATATATGGATTTTTTACTGTCTCAGCTGACCCCAAACAGACTCCAAAGGATTTCATAAATAACATCGGAACTCATTTTTACTTGGCAAGAAACAGTTTCAGATTCAATAAATCTGACATGTATGTGCTCCAAGTGAAGAATATTATCAGTTTTTACAGCATGACAATTGTCTTTACAGAAAAAACAAGGGAAGAGAATCTATTTTGTTTAATGTAATTCTCCATGACATTAATGGGCAAAATGTCTAAAAGGTTTGGAACTGGGCCCAAGATAACTGTCAGACATCATGCAGAGTTTTAGCTTCATGTGAACACCTGCAAATATATCCAAAACCTCCAGAGAGAGAACTGTAAACACAGAATTTTGTGTCAGTCCATTTTTTATTCTTCTGAACTGCACAATGTTTTAAGATGTACATCAAAGCATTTTTTGTGTTTGTTTTTTGGTTGCATCACTCCCCCTGTTGTTCATCACAACTCTCTTAACATTGCTTTCCTAAATATTAGGTTATGAAGGTTATGTTGTGAATATAAATGACTGTATGTGGAACCAATTCCTGACACATAATTGCCTTAATATGGAGTGTAATTTCTGCAACATTAAAACCTTGTACTTGTACTTGTAGACATCCAGCAAATGAAGTACCCTGCAGATTGCCATCTTAAGGCCCAATTTAGACTGCATTAACATATGTAGTCCTGTGCATCCCAAACTGTGCAGTGCTTTAGTCAAGGTGCTTAGTGCAGGAGGGGGGGTTGGGGGTGGGGGAGAATTCCCATCTAAAAAATGATTGGAATATTATCGTTTTATCAAATGGTGAAAATGTCAGCATAATGTGTATTTCTTATTTAAACTAGTGATAAACGCTGTTCCCAACAATTGTTACACATTGATTGTAAAATTGGTTTTGGAATTATGCATTTCCCTTGTGTGCTATGTGAAGATATGAAGTCTGACAGTGTTCCCATCATGCTAGACTGAAGCAAGAGGAGTGGTGTGTGCAGGCCTGCCATTATGCTGGGGGTAGGCAGATAAAGACTTAACAAGTTTGAGTCCTGGATTGCCTTAAGGAGGGACCTTCATCTACATGCACAGGGCTGCTGCAAACCATCGGTGCACCAACATTATGTCAAGCAATTTTTTGTAACACAAGGAAATTTGATTTGTAATAGAGTGGAGAATAGAGATGGACACTCCGAAATCACTTTGAAACATCTCAGTTCATAGCAAATACAGTTGAGCTGGACTGAAGCGCATCCTCTTGGCATGGTGTCATGAACCCCATGGCCTGCACACCATAAACCATCTTGCAGGTAATGCTGCCTGATAGAAGAACTGCAGGCACTGCGGTTGCTTTTGTCGTGGTAGGTTTACCTCATCATGACTGCCACAAAAACAGGAGTTTATTGTATAGCATACCTACATTAAATAGCTTAATATTGTGGCCTTTTACAAGATTTCTGGGATTCTTTTAGAGGGTGCAGGCAGTACAGCTACCAGACAGAACTTAGCTTGTGTCTTTTCATATTAAATTGCAGGTCTGAATCTTTCATGTTGCTGTATTGAAAACATCTTATTACATCCTCTCACGAAAAAGGCAATTTTGTGTCGAATGGACCATTGAAATTGTAAATCTTAAAAGGTTGTGCCTGAAGCAAAAACAAAGATTTGATTTAAACGCCATGGTAAAGTTCAAGGCTGCTATGGACAGAATGGTGTAGAAGAAAACAAAAAGAAAAGCGAGGTAATAGACATCACAGTCCACCACATCATGGCAAAGGCTTGAGCTTCATCTTGGCATCAATCTGTCTTCAGTCTGAAAGTCATGACTCTTGTTCTTGCCAGTATGATTAATGGCTGCACCCACCCTACTACTTTAAAATCAAGTCCATGCATTAAAGCTGCAGTAGGTAACTTTGAGGAGAGAGAGGACTTAGCATCAAATTTGAAGAAGTACAACTTTCAGATCCCTCCCCGTCCCTCTCTGCTGCACTCCTGCCCTGCCTCCAAAGTCCCTCCCCCAGAGGAGGCTGATGTGCGCGACGGCACGCAACCATGGATGTGCACGCGATCAGTAATACATGAACTACACTCCACACAGCTAGATATAAAACGCTTTACAGTGACTTTCACATGGCTATACGTTATCTAGAAACTTGGAGATATGAGCTTGACCGAGCTTAGGAGGAAGGGGGAGGGGCCTGTGTGCGTGAGCAGTGGTTGGAAGCTTTCAGACACTCCATCAGACACAATCCTGGCTCTGATTGGGTCCTTTTGTCCAGTCGCGGTGAATTCTGGCAATTTGCAGTAGGAGCAGTAGTTGGGGCTAAATGAGCCTGTTTTTTTTTTGTTTTTTTTACAGATTACTAGTTTCATGTAATGCTGTCTTTACATAGTGACAGTCTTAGCAAATATGACAAAAAGTTACTTTTATAAGACTTACCAACTGCACCTTTAAACAGAGGGCAGTGTTTTTTTACCATAGCTGTAACTTTGAACAACTTCATTTACAATGATCAGGTCAGTAGGCACCATGTTTTAAGCATTTACTGGGAGTTAGGTTTGAGCATTTTAAATCCCTGCTGGTATTAAAATGATGGTGCTGTCAGTTAAAAAGCTTATTGAGTATAAGGTGAAGAATTATAACTTCATTATTAATAGTAGAAGAATCTATTTTTTTACCCACTCTGAACATAATCTGTCATGTACATAATATCGGTCTTAAAAGCTTCTAATTTGTGGGCGTGGACATGAACACTGCTGCTATTTGAATGAAGTGCTATGCAGTGTGTCTGAGCCTAATACACATTTTTTAGTTCAGTCACTCACTCCAATCATAGTGGTGTCTATGACCCCATTTAGACTGACACAGTGATGTGGGCTAAACTTGCATCACTAATTACTTATTACTAATCTTAATAGAGCATTGCACATAAGAAAGCAACTATGAATAAGCCTAACATGAGACTAGTGAAACTAAAACATGACTTATTGGGTAATTATGTATCATTTGATTTAGCAGGAGGCTTCCAAGAAAAACAAAATCAACCATTTTAACCAAGGGCCCCAAAATGACATTTAAATTCAAGTGACAAAGCGCTTTGGTGAGTGTAGTAATTATGACAAAAGACAAAAGCAAAGTAGGAAATGAGGTGATGTTATTACAGAGCAAACAATCCATGTAGGGAGGAGTTTGGGGGAGATGGATGGCTCAACAAAACCTAAGATTTAATTTGGGAGACCATTGTTCATTTGTCATTTCCAAAAACAAGTCGGTTTGGTTCTTACAATCGTTTCCTAACTTTAACCACATGGTTATTTTTGCCATAATGAAGTAATAATTTTAACTCACACTCATTTTCATTATTGGCCCTAAAATTTGAGCAAAGAAAAAGTTCCATCTCAAAAATCAATCTCAAACTTTATAACATTTTTACACATATAAGGTTCCAACTGCAAAGCACCAATCAGTGCTCAGAGTATAGACAGAAGGACCAATCAGGCTCCGCCTTTTTATCATGTGACCTCACTGTGCTGCGACTGTTGTTAAAGGAGCTGAATATATCATGAAACGTTGCCAAACTTAAGTTTATAAACCTCTGAATGATTTGATCTATGTTAAGTCATTATGAATACATTAGTTGTCTTGTTTGAACTAAATGAAAAGCAGATTTTTTTTCTAAATTTAATTACATAGTTATGATTAATAGGCTACTATAAGTGACTTAAGTCCTGTGATGCCACCAACTACATTCAGAGCTCAGATGAAGAACAAAGAGGGAAAAAAGAAAAAGAAAAACACAAGAAATGCTCTGAACTTAAGAGGAATAGACAAAGACCAAAACAAATACAGCAAGGAGAAACAATATCAACAAGTATATAGAGAAACATTTTCTTGACTTTTGTTGTTGTTGAAACTTTAAGAATTGTATTATCAGGGACACTTTTATATTTGCTATTTCTGTTCCAAGCGTGATATTTGCAATCTCTTTTCTGATATGATTAGAAAGCACCTTGAAGAGTTCAGAATGGTATTGGTTGCAGATGTAATACCGGCTTCATGTCAAAATATATTGCTGAGGTGCCAATTGCAGAAACATTATTCAAATTCACCCCACATTTAAGCATCTATATAAATAAAAATAACTATATTGTATGTCAGTTTTGCTAACTAGGATGTCAAAACTTCGAACCTCAATAACTCAAAACCACTCAGAATGCAGATAGGACCTTGTAAATCGAAGGTCACAAAATGATGTAGTCTTGCTGATAGGGGTGTCAGATCACAAAATGGTGATATGTGTCATTCTGGAGTGTATGGACCAATGACATTTTTTGTCATTTAGTTTGAGAGACTTGTGGTTTAGCAGAGATATATGAAACTACATTGCAGACAGGAGTCTTTGCTGATGGTGACACTCAGAGATTAACCTGTGATGGCTGTCTCATATGAATCAGTCCAACTTTTAAATGCTTAAAAATGACTTGTTAACTGAAGAAGCAGTTAAGAAGTCATATGTACATGTCTCTTTTATGATTTGTAGAAAGGAGGGCAAAGCATAAAGGTCTTAAATATGAAAAAAATGCATGCTTCCTTAACTCAGCATTTCCCGAGGTGGATTGCTCACTTTTTAAATGTAGTCTCTTAGCTGTGATTAATCTGAGCATCATCAAATTGTTTTGTGGCTGTAGGGAGATATAAAATGGACTAACACCAAAAGTGTAATGAAGAGATAAAAAATACAAGTCCAGCTTCAGGGTTATTGGCATATTATACCTCAAAGTACCAGCCAAAAACATAATACTAATAATAATGATATAAAAGCAGGGTGCTCTAGTGGAGGCATGATGACAATGACCATGAACTACAACATCCCTTACTTGAATCCATCAGAGGGCCTTTGTTGCATCCCTCATACAGTATTCCTCATCATCTCCCCATGATTTCTATCTAATAGAGACACAAAAATACCCCCAAAAATAATACATAAAAATATATTACAAAACCAAAGTCTATGTGATGGTGGCACTGGTTAGACTTGCAAAGCAGCAGTAGATCCACTGAATCCAGTGTTTACTATTAAACAGAATTAATGATATTTACAATCACGATGTATTGTTTTAGAAATTGTAAAATGATGAAATAATAGTTTTATATACATCCCATTTCTGTTTGTTTCTTTTTACATTGTAGTGAATGCTGTGCTTTAATGTTTCAAAGAAGATCAATAAGTAACTACTATGTGTTATTGTTTTGAAATTGTACCGCTCTGATGGAGCAGGTTGAAGAAAATGAGAAGAATAACTCCTCTATCAGGTCTTACTGACATCCTCCATTACCGTGGACAAGTATTCTATGTTGCATTTATTTTTACAATACCAGTGTGACATGAAAAGATGAGTAGGTCTTTTTCATCACACAGTGGCTACACCATGACACAGCTGTGTGAAATCAAGGTTTCTCAATTGCTCTAGCTTGCCTTCCCATGCTTGTGTTACTCTAACTGGAGGGACACTCGCAGGCTTTTGTTACATGAAGTGCTCCGATTGAAACACAGTAGAGACAAGATGAGAAAATTGAAGAAGGAATTGGTTTGGGGCATTGTTGGGAGGTACAATATGTGTGCAAGTAATGCTACATTTCACAGTGCTCTAGAAATGTGCTTAAATTGTGGTGTTTTTATTGGACTAGCAGCAGAGATGCAAGCCCCTGCAGCGGTGTGTGCTGCCAGGAGTAAGGAAAACATGCTTGTTTTGCTCCAATGGGAGTCGCTGCTGTGTACAGAGGAGTTGATTCTTTTAATCAAGTAATTCATTTGGTATTATTGCTGTAAAAAGCTGGAGGCACTGCTTGTTTTGTATAGTTTAACCTCATCAATAATCCACTAAACTAAATTAAATTATTCACAAAACTCACTGGACACAGGTGAGGGGATACATCTGTTAAATGTTACCAGCTGTGTCAACTCATGCTCTGTGGATTACAGTTCCTAATTTTTTACTTGTCTGTTATCACTAACAGCTTTGTGATTGACACACACAAACGTACACACTCATAAAACAGATAGCATAGATATTCAATTAAGAGCTTTTCTTCCATAAAATACTTTGTTACCCACCTATAAGCCACTAGCATGAATGGGATCTGATTTTAAGTATCCTGATATCTCCCACTCGGATTCAATATTTTCTCCATGATTGTTCAAATAACATTCTAGTTTTGGTATAAACGATCTTATTGTTGCTGGATTTTGAAACCTTGTTTGGATGTTATTACCAATTTGAGAACCTAACCTTGGGCTTTATAAAAAAAGAGTGCTGGACTTTTCAAAATATATATATTTAGACTAAATTGATCAAAATAAATATCCACAGACTAATTGATGGAAATAATGGTTATGTTTGTCTACAATAAAGTGAGATCAAAAATATAAAACTTGCACTATCTAGGGAAAGCAGCGCCACTGACATGATCCGACAAGATATCTGGGTGTGGAAGCTCAAAATGTCTGTTACCTGCCATTGAAGGGCTACAAAACATGCACAGTTGCCCACAGCAGCTTTTAAAACTGCCTTGTGAGTCCTCCGGTGAGTATGTAGGTGTGAGCTGAATATGATGAAGTGCTTTCCTGTCAAAGGTTTACTTACAGACACACTGTCCCAGGAGAGTTTGTTGTGTGACACTGGCAGAGGGAGCGCAGTGACCCCAGTGATGGCCAGCTGAGGGACGGAGGCCAACTCTCACTGTGTTAGAGGACAAACCTCTCAGTGGTCGGTTAAACTAATCACCACAGGGACCAGCGACTATTGCTTTGTTACAGGCCTGCATACGCACTTCAGAAATAGGTCTGACAGATAAATTAATGCGATTCATTCTGTTGCACTTTGAGACTCACACAATGCAAATACAGCTAACAAGCAGTGTGACTGTTCCAAATTTATTTCTCTGGTGGCCAGACTGGCCATAGTCCCATCTTTATGCCTTGTTGTCTCTCTCTTTTTCTCATTGCTTTCTTATCTCATTGTCATTGACATGCTATTATCCATTTTATTGTTTTGTTCCGGCACATATTGCACTCATCCATCTGGAGTGGGATCCCTGTTAAGCCTACACATTCAGTTCATTCTATTCTTCTGCTTGTTCAAGGAGTTCTCCGTCTCTTCACTGAGGTTGTTATTCAAAGCTAGGTAGTCTATTGTTCCCTGTGCATTGTTGACTTTGTATTGGGCCACATCTTGATTTGCATAATCTTCATTTGAATGTAATATGCTCATATGTTTGTAAATTTGATGACTAAACAACATTTGTATAAATTTGCAATTGTCTTGATAGTAATTTTTCAGAATCTTTTCTGAAACAATATTATGTTGCCATTTTTTTCTGCCTTGGTCGTATACCGCAAATTGATTTTTAATTCTCAAGGAGAAGGGCAGAGAATAAAGATTGCTTTACAATCTAGTTTTAAGGATGTTTTAATGTATTCCTGAAGTGATATAATGATTTTTTTTTCTTATCTTTTTTTCGCAGGAATCAAAATTAGCTAAATGTTCAATCTACAACATAATAGCAATTATATGAAAGATTGGTAGACATTGTTGCTATGGTTGATGTCATTGTTGCTATGTAAAACAACCAAAGTAGATTTTTTTTTTTTTTTGCAACTTTGCAATCAGTATGTGTTAAACGTACAGTGATATACTGCTTTATTCTCCTTTAGTTAAGTGTTAATTAGGACTCCATATGTTGCCTGTCCGAGATAATATACAGTAATGTCATTTTACCCTTGCACTGCTTCCGAGTCACTGATAGTGTAACTAGCTGTCAACATAGCTGAGTTACAGTGTAATGTTATTGATTATGAATAAAATCAGTTGAGAACTGCTTTGATTGGAGCAGTTATGTATCAAAAGGATTATTCTGCTCCCAGGAAAAGTCGTTACAGGTTAATGTTATTGCTTTCCATTGGTCTTCATTATCAAGCAAATATATGAGAGCCTGAAATCTGACTAACAAATAACAGCATGCAAAACTGAAATCCAATCTTTGTACAGTGGAGCTACATCAAGATTTCTCTGTCATTTTCTAAGAATTGTGCTTTTTTAGAGACAGATGATTATGTTCAGTAAGGTTTATAAAAATAGTATAGATTTATGTTTTCATTGTATTACAATAAATGCTCCAATTCATTAATGTCATATGTTTATGCATATAGTCATATGTATGTGTATTGTGTTGGATTTAATGAATACTCTTTATTTAACCATGCAATGAATGTGTTTAAGCACACTGACATTCTTACAGAGCAATTGTGTATTGTTATGTACACTGTTATTGATTTTTAGTGAAAGCCCTCTTAGGAATGTCAAAGCCTACATACTTTTCAGATAGAATATCTTGATGTGTCTTCTATGTGCTTGCAAACATTTCCACTTCACAGCAAGGAGAATCTTCTCATGCTGTCTGGCTTTGTCAACATTATTAAATTTAGAGGGAGTCAGAGATTAATAACTTTCACGTAAGGAGAAAATGGGAAGAGGCACAGGCTTGGGAGCATACAAAAAGATTAATGAGTGTCAAAAAACAATGGAATTACCATCAGATAGTAGAATGGCAGAATGGCATGCTTCTGGTCTTCTCAGTTTCCTCACCAGATAAGAGTTTGTTCATGGATCACAAAGAAGTGACCTATTATTATAGATAAACATTTTGTCCTTTCAGCAGGCTTAAAATTATTACTGACCTTTGTTTAAGTTAGAAATAGTGCTTTTAATAAGGCTTAATTCCACCCTCAGCTACGGGCACTGCAATCAGCAAAATTATCTGTATCTCTACTGAACATTTGGCTTGGCTATAAAAGTAAGTGCATTATGTGCAAAATTGGCCTGGTGGAGGTGGATTACTGAGAAAAAATGCAGATCAATCTTTTTCAGTCCTTTCGACTGGAAGTACCAACATGAACACACACACACACACACACACACACACACACACACACACACACACAGAATCATGTCTCTCAAATAGCCATCTCTGCAAATATGTCATTATTGTTATGATAGATGGCCAGCAGTTCCCAAATATCAACACATGAATACAGCACAGTTGAGCATGTTGAATACACATGCAACTTTGAGCAGCAGAAAAATGGTAAGAAGCCAAAAATGATCATTGACAACAACAGAAATAAATGAGATGTGTGTGCATAGTGTGAACAATGTCACTGGCACATGCAGCTGGAAGAGAACAGTAGCCTGTTAGCTGTTAGACATTTCCCATAATAGACAGGATGTGTCAGCACACAGTGCATTTGTAGACCAGAGGTGGAAGAGAGGTAAATACTACAAGAAGAGTTTATTTCATGAGGAGCAAAGACATGGCACTGTCAGTCAACCTCTGCATCCACAAGAAACAGCACATTGTGTAACCTCCAGTCACTGCAGATTTGGTCAGGGCTTTTTTAGGAAAACATCCAATCCTGCTTCACCTGCAGCTCGCTGTGATGTTTCATTTAGAGAAAAGCAAAAGTTAACAAAGGACAAGTAAAATGTTACTCATTCTGTAAATCTCTGTGAATTATAATTTACAGATGAAATGAAACCATTTATCAGGAGGCCACTTGTCCAAATGATTAATAATCCAGGAATTTATCAATTTTCATTCTCAGTATTGAAGAATACACTAGACTAAATCAAATAACCAAAAAAATGCAATGCAAAAAAAAAAGAGTCAAGTAAAAATTGTACTTCAAAAAACACCAGATGGCTGTAGTACTACCTTGGTGGGGGGCTCTGGCTAATTTGTAGCATAATCACCAGTGGTTTGTGTTTCTTTCACATTTTTCTTCTCACCTTTTATTAGCATAAACCTGGTTGGCTTAAGTGGCTGTTTACATGAAATCCAGCTAGACTGAAATTACAGCTTTTGGATGCACAGAAACTGCATAAAAATAATTCAAAATGTTTCCATTTGATGATTGTTTGGTGAAAAATAAGTCAGACTTGGCAGTATTCTTCTGATGGTATTCTTGTATTCCTAAAAAAGATTGATTCCAAAAACTCAACTGCAACAGAAACCGAGAGTTCCAAACCTTTCGAAAAAAGGTAATGGTGGCTAGTGTGGCAGTTGTGATAATTGTGTGTTTTGCATCCTCAGTTTCCCATTTCGACAATTGTTGAGCCGTGTACGCAACACTTCAACTACAGATCCCGCAAAGTCTCATCATCATTCCCAGAGAAATCAGGTGTGAGCTGTAAATGAATATAACCTCCTACCTCAGAGATAGACTTTAACAGGAAGGATCTCACAGGAGGACCAGCTGTGAGTTTACCTTCAGGGTTGTGTTCCTCATACGATTTTCTGTTTTGCTAATGTGTGCCGTGTTGTGTAACATCTGGGACAAAGGTCATTGTGAATACATTGTACTCCCTAAGAGGTTTTTCATGAACTCTGCAGTGTTTCAATGAGTTATTTTTTGTGTGTACAAAGGCAGAGATACCGACTTGTCACCTTTGAGGTGGGTGGTTGACTGTTTGATCCTCCTCCTATCATATGACCTGGGGAAATCCAATTGTGAATGTCGAATTTTGTTTTAGTGTTTGTTGTTTCTTGTGTGATGCCTCAGTGTAAAAATGACTACCCTACTGCTTCTGTGAGTTTGGCTACAGGTTATGCTTCCTTTATATGAATACTCAGTGGGGCAACTTCAAAGCTCAAAAAACCGGGTGTGTTCTTGAAATTGAAGCACTGAATATACTCTCTCACCTCCTCGGTTCATTCCTTTAGATTTAGTAGTAGTGGCAATAACTTGAAGGTCATTTATTCTCATTAGAAATGGTTAGAAATTGCTCTATTACTTTCACTCCATGTAAGCAGGGTAACTGTTTCCCTGTGTGAACCAAAGCCAGAAACCTCTCTGTAGGCTATCTTGATTATGTCTGACACATTACAAAGCAATTGCTCTAATTCTTAAGAGTGCTTTACGCACCACAGTGTCGAGTATATTAGGCTAGAGGGTGGTAGCATGTCTGGAATTGGGCCTTTTCTATGCATGGTGCTTTTTCTGATGTTGGGCACACTGCAGTTTTACTTGTGATTAGCATTCAGTGCTGATTTAGCAGTTTATAGCAATGAATTCTTTGCTAAATCTTAGGCTTGCCAGCAAATCTAGTGTTAATCTGAGCTAGACGAAAGCCTTCTGTAACAATGTTTTGTCCTTATTACACCCAACTGTCTCTACCTGAAAGATGGCTGAGCACCTACCGTTATGTAACCACTCGAGACAAACAAAGCAATGTCTCTGGAGTGACGATGAAAGGAAATTGTTTGCCAATCTGTCATGTTGGTGTGTAATTTGCACAGACGATGAAAGTTGAAAGTTATTGACTTGAAGTTTTCTCAGGCGCTGTCCGATCAGCCCTGATGGGAAAGATTTTCTGAATGTACTGTGATTAGCAGTGTTTCAGCACTTAATTGTTTGGATTATTGTATATCATGCCCCATGATATTTTAGCTATAGGAACATAATTTCCTGTGACACATTAATCTTATAATGCAAAGACACGATTAACAAATACAGAAGCACAAAGAATAGGGGACATTTATTTGAAGTTCTGTGATTTATTTGTATCATTTATGAGTTTATTATGGCATATTTTAACTGAAAATGTACTCCTTTGGCCTTATTTTTGTGATTCTTCCCTATTACAGTATGCCCAACACTGCCCACCGATCAACTACATTCACAGATATGGAATTAAAGCAGCATTCGATGGGGAAATAGAACCCGGTTGTAGACAGATTTTGATCAGTTTAATATTACCTACTTATGTATTACTTTTCAGTCACTAGAGGGCAATTTCTTGACCTATTGAGTGAGGCTGTCTAAAAGAAGTAGTCTCTGGCTAGGTTTAGCCTATAGCCTCCACGTCCTCCGGGCCACATATCTTCTTGGATAGCTTTGTGTTAGCTCAACGGTAGACCCTGACCCCTTGACCCTGACCAGCGGTAAGGGAGTTTTCAGGATGGATTTATATTAAAAGTTTTTTTTTAATAGTTTGGGGTGCCCTGGTGGTCAAGTATTAGTTTTTGCTCGTTCATTTATGGCTTACTATTAAAATGTACAGTAAAGACTGTTATTCAGGTAATTTCAGAAAAAAATTGCAGACATATAATTGGTGTATTGAGTCTTTTGCGGAGTTGCATATTCGTACAGTTTAAATGAATGTATAAAGCTGTGTTCTTGGTATGCATGTTTTTCAGGAATTCCTTTTTTGTAATGTCGTGTTGATGTGAGGTTGTAACATTTGGCGTGTCATGACACAACCTAGTCTCTTGTTAGTTTCACAATAATGGCTCTAAAATTATGAGATGCCTACATTTTTCAGGCCATGTCACAATCACAATCTATTTACATTAAAGTATGATATATTTAACATCTCTCAAAACAAAAGTACAAAAGTGCCCTTGATAACTCAACAATATGAGGTTAATGTTTGACCATCAGTTTTCATTATTTCACTTTCAGTTCTGAGAAGTAATGTAATTTTTTGTCAGTTTTTGATAGCAGTAGGCTAAGCAGGAGCATTGTTTTGTGATCAACTTGGCGCATTCAACTTCTATTTTGGGTTGTCTGCCGTTGGTGTGCTTCCTCCCATTTCAAAATTGCTGCCTGTTGGCCGTAAACCGCATCCAAAGAGCATTTTATAGCCTGTGATTGTAAAATGTGCAGTTTCTCATTTAATTTAATTTAATCCAAGCATATGTGGTGGAGAATATTTACTATCAGGCCAATAGAAATGAAATAGCTAAACAACAAACAACAAACAACAAAAAAACAACACACGTAGGCATCTAACAATTTTAGAGTTGTTATTGTAAAACTAATACGCAGTGAACCACATTCACATTTTGATGTAAGACCGGGTTGCATGACAGGATATGTTAAAAAGTACTATACTAACCACACATTTGCACATACACTACTTTAATCTTGTACTTCCTGTCACCAGCGATAGAGCCAAATAATGATCATACTATCATTGTTACCCCTTCATACTACCTATCTAACCTGCTGTTTCCTTGCTTTACCTCCTCATGCTATCAGTGTCTGGGACGAAAAGCAAAGCAAAAGGTGAGTTATTGCCTCCATTTTCTTGCTACATGATTTATGTTGCACACAGTTCCCAATAAACAATGTTTGGATCGCCCTTTTATCTCCCCCAAGAGCCCGGAAAGCATTAACATACGTTGCTTGCTGCAAAGCTGTCTGGGATTTTTTTTTACTTTTATTTGTCCAAGAAAGCTTTGCTGAACATGCTCTCTCTTTCTGAGATACAACCTGCTTCACATATGTATAGATTCACATGCTCACACCAGGGAGCTGCCCGCCTCATCCAGTCATGCTTTTCCTCTATTTGGTCGACTGTGCAGCTCCACTGGAGCAGCTGGGGGGTTGTTCCTGGTTCAAGGACAACTCAGCAGTAGACGAGGGAGGAGAGAGTGTTTCTCGTTTGCTTTCCCTACCCAGATTCCCCCAGGCATACTATGCATTCCAACTGGAGATGTTCTAGTCACAAGCCCACTCCTCATACTTTACCTCTACCCTTCAGTTTTTAATAATTTGTCTTGATGTTTGATGGTTCATTGATTCATTGCCATTGATTCGGATCTACTGACGAAGAAATTGTCATTTTCAGATTCATTATGCACTGAGCTGAGAAATACAGCACCTAGAGTGTTTTTTTTCTTTATTGTTGCTCAGTCAAAAATTACTTCTATCTTTGAGAGAAAAAATCCTGCTGCAGAATATTTGATGATTTACAGACAGCCTCTCTTCCTTTTATATTGGATATACATTTTGCGTTATTGTTCATGATCTTGGTGACTGATATTATTGCAGCATCCAAACATCAACACCCCTGTGACTCAGTGACTCTGCCTGTATGCTTATTGAAGCCACTGTTAATGCTGTTACTGATGGATTCTGTATACATTTTATTTCTGTAGTTGCTCTTGTTTGCCTTTGGTAAGCAGTTGACCAATTTTCACTGTTCAACATGACTCTTGTCATGTTGAACAGTGAAATGGAATGTAGCTTCCTAGTAACATGCCTAACTAACATAATATAATCATTTAGGTCAGTGTTTGTTGTTTGTTTTAGAGGCTTTTTATGTTTCTTTTGTTGTTGTTGCGTTTTTTTGGACATGACTTCAACCAAACCCCACTGATTAATGTTGTTAATGTTCATGAATGAACGCCGAGGGTTTTTCTTTTTTTCCCCCTTTTTGAAAATGCAGTGTTTTCTAATTACAGAAGTAATTAGGGCGCTAGTTTTTCATTAGCAGAAGATACACATTCAGCATTCTAATTACAGTTAATAACTTTTATTAATAACGCTGAAGATAATAACTATAACCACATGTATAAGTCTTGCATATTGATGAATGATTTTTGTCAGCTTTCCTATTGTATTCTAGTAATTGCTCTGTCATTTTGGCAGAAACCGTTGTTAAACCTAAGACCTTGAAGCCAAGATAAAAGATCATCATAGTTGTCATTATAATGGAAATGACTTCGGGTTTATTTACAGAAACCTCCTGATTAGATTTATTTGCTCTCACCTGAACATATGAAGCAATGCTTTGGCCAGTGCCAGTGCAGAGAAAAGGAGTGTGTATAATCTGTATAAAGGGAGAAATGAACTGTAATAGTGATTTTTTTTTGCAGAATAATTTGAGAATTCTGGTCACCTACTGCACTGGTAGTTATGGCAGAGGTGGCTAAATGAACCTGAAATAATGGACTGAGTTTTTATAATTGTGTTGTGTAACCATTATGAAGGGCTTCAAGCAGGTTTAGTGTAAATTTGGCTGCATTTCAAGTGAAGTGCTTCTGATGGAGGTTATGCATTTGGACACAGCAAGGATTCTTAGTATGATAAGGTCTTATTGAACCTTAAGAAGTGTAACATTATTCTGTGGGCTTATTTTGACATGGAGGTGTCACAGTACAGTCTTGATAAGTAATGTTTGAAGATCACCGAAGTTCCACCGAATTCTCATTAATTAGGGTTTATCACTTCTAAGAGCATGTTTGTGTTTTTATCCCAATTTTTCCATTTTTTGTCACAATATGTTATCTCTCAGCATGTAGGAGAATACTTGAAAGCATCAGGATTTGATAAAAAAAAACATAATCCCACAGTTCATTTGAGCACATCACATGTACAGTCGTGTAAAGTAACTCCAGCTTCATGTTGGCATTAATTTGATCGTAATTAAGATTTAAAATTTTATATGTACTGGATGAATGTGCTGGTATTTATATGTTGATGCATGTTTTAGATTTGTCTGTATAATTGTTTGTGTGTTAGAGACTATGTAATGGTGTTGCATGTAAATGGATGTTTTCATGTTTTTAGTATCGGGTGATTGTTCTGTGTGTACCTGCCTAGGGACTACAGATGGAAATGAGCTAATAGCTAAATCTGGCATAATTTATCTCTTCTCATTTTTAGATCCGTGTTTTTTGGGTATGGTCCTTGTATAATAAAGACTAATAATAAAAAAATAATAGCTGAACATGTAATATCCTGTTTCACCTGGAGACAATACAGTGTTTTTGACCCACTTTCTGAAGCTGATGTATTTCCTCTTTCCCTTTTCTCCTGTGTAGCAGAACAAAAAAAAACTGCTAAGAGTTTCCCCCAGCAGGGATATTTATTGCTAGTGCTGCGGATTGTCCACCCCCTACCTTCCCCCCAGCTCCCCCACTGTGGCAAATCACAGGGGAGGACAGTGTTCGGTACCACCTCTGAGTCAAGGGAGGTTCACATTTGCTCAGGTGCTACTCAGTAACAGGCAACAAATGTCCTTTTTGATGAAGGGTAAAGCTGATAGACAGTTCACTACATCTTGGTTATTTCCCTTCTATAGCAGGCTTCATTGCGCTCTGTAACAGCTCAATCAACTGACTGCATCATTTAAGATCACACTATCAGTGCCAACTGTGAATACGACACATAGTGGATACACAGTTGTCGTGTTGTGGTGTAACATTTGTGCATTGCGCCTGTCTGATCTTCTGTGAATTATTCTTGTTTAGAACTGATGGGAGTCTTGTAGGAAATCAATATAACCTCAGCACAGATAAAGAATGTATGCAAATGTGTCCTGATAAGGCTCCGGAGAACCACATTTAATGCAAGAAACATCCATGTTTGATTTTGCAAAAGCTATTCAGGTGGCCTTTACACCTGGAATTAACCTTCTTCCAGTGTTCGTTGCTCCACTGTCTGTTTTAACTGCTCTTATATTAACACAAAAACCATAAATCATCACCAAATTTAATTTAACACTTTTTTAGGTTTTAAACAATGTTTTAGAGTAGTGATTAACATGAGACTCAAAAATATGGTCCAGAGCCTTTTGGACAGAAAATCGCTTCATCAGTCACCCACTCAATTGTGTTCACAGAGTAAAATGAAAGCAGAGTGGAGAAATAGTACACTCAAGCAATTAACATCCAATCATGTTCTGTGTTATGTATAAAAATGCCCAGTTGATTCTTTTGCCATCTTGATTCTTTCTTAACAAGATGGTAGGACTCACAAAGACTGCTCAACTGGCTGGTGTTTCAATAGGAACAGTGACTAAAATGACATCTACATTTACACTACCGGTCAAAAGTTTTAGAACACCCCAATTTTTCCAGTTTTTTATTGAAAAAATATTTTCAAGCTTACCATCTTGGTCTTTTTTCCTAAGGTAGTTCTGGGATAGCTTGGACTTATGTTTTGGGTCATTATCTTGCTGTGGGATGAACCCCTGACCAACTACGTGCATACCAGAGGGTACTGCATGGTGCTGCAGAATGCTGTGGTAGTCGACCCTGGATCCAGAAAAACAACCCCAGACCATCATGCTTCCTCCTCCATATTTGACAGTTAATGTCACACACTGAGGAACCATCCTTTCACCTTCTCGACGGTGTACAAAACTCCTGCGTGATGAACAGAATATTTTAAATTTTGATTCATCAGTCCATAACACCTTCTTCCAGTCTTCAGTAGTCCATTGGTGGTGTTTCATGGCCCAGGCAAGCCTCTTCTTCTTATTCTGACGTCTTAGCAATGGCTTTCTTGCTGCAACTCGACCTGTCAAACCTTCAACTCGAAGTCTTCTCTTCACAGTTGAAACTGAGACTTGCTTACGACCAATATTAAGCTGTGCTTGAAGCTGTTGTCCTGTGAGCCGCCTGACACGCAAGCTATATGACTCTCAGAAACTTGTCTTCTGACTCTGTTGTGGCTTTGGGTCTGCCAGACCTCTTCCCTTCAGAGTTTCCCCCAGTTTCTGAGTGCTTTTTGATGGTGAAGGAAACTGTACTCACTTGCACCTTGACTTTTTTCGCAATTTCTCTGTAGGAAAGACCTACATTTTTAAGTGTTTTTGTATAATTTTCAGTTTTGGGTAACCTTACCTTTTTTTTAACCTCTGGCAGTTCACTACTTACCTTGGTACCATTTCAAGCTATTCAGGATGACGAATTTCAATAAAAAACTGGAAAAATTGGGATGTTCTAAAATTTTTGACCGGTAGTGTAGATCTATGGGAAAGACATCAGTAAATGGGGTCAGACAATGTAGTCGACTGTGCACATTGATGCTTGTGCATTAGTGCGATATGTAAGAAAAAACAGAAGAGCTACCTGTCCCATAAAAGGGAAGGGTCACTGCAAATCATTTTTGACCAGGAACACCAAAGGTGTAACAATGTTCACTAAACCACTCAATTTATTCAATGTGGTGATCAACAATTTTATATGTTCAAATGCCTCGTGTGGAGGATGTCATCAGGCCTTAAGGCAATCCAATAAAAAACACAATTTTTATGATATATAAAAGATTCTCCAGTGTTGACCCAAAAATCTGACCCAAACAGTGCATGAGGGTTAAAACAACAGTCGTGAAATAAACTCCAGTTGAATTGTGACATCAACATATACTCTCTTCTCCATCCTCTATGCATTTGCACTTGCAAATTATGCAAATGGTTTGTGAAAGAGAGTGACATGGAGCACATTAATCTGGGCAAAAGTAATCACAGCCTTTGCTTTTACCATAATTACATATGGATTTTCCATGAACAAATGACTTATATGTTGGAAGGTCTGTGTAATAAGATTTTAAATGTTCCCTGTTGATTTTAAATTGTGACATTATCTAAACAAAATAAGTCTGAAGCAGTAGATGGTCAGATGGTCAACATGCATCACTTTGGATAGGTAATATACAGATTTACAGATTAACTTTAGTTAATGGATCAGATCTAGATTTAGCTATAGCCTTAAATAGTTGCTTAAATCTCTCCAATCAAATACGCATATAGCTTTTAAAATGGCAAAGTTCATTGAATGCTCCAGATGTCCAGGTTTGCCATATACTGTAGGGGAGAGTGGGGTAATTTGTGCCAAGGGGTAAGTAGTTCCACCCCGGTTATCTAGAAAACCATAGAAGAAGTTGCTCATGTGACCACATATTTTTGAAGAGGCATCCATTTCACTCATCTTGTGAAGAGGGGAGACACTTGGCTTGAGAGGTTGGCACATTTAAGTTCAAAAAACAATTTTTTGCCCTCCAAAGTAAAATTTCTATGATCAAGTTTTTTTTAATGCTGTGTTTGAACAATTGTAGACAACTTTGAAAACAGTTCATACATGTTTTAGTGCTTTAGTAAGCTACAGCATGAGTATATACAGTTAGCATGATACTAGCTCAAAACAGCTGGGGGATACATTTTTTTCAAAATGGTGGGTCTGGGGTAATTTGTGCCAAAGGCCTGGGTTAAGTTGTGCCAATGGGACAACTTAACCCAATTTATGATTATTTACGATATATTACTTAATTGTATTTTATTGTTATTGTATATTGTATTCTTACATTTGATCACTAAAACTATGTGATATTCTTAATTTTAGACCATCATGCCACACAAATACAAATACAAAAAGGAGACATTGAACCCTTCTATGCTCCGGAGGAGAATTTCACCTCTAGCAGCACAATACGAATGTTTTTATAAGTAAATTGTATTGAATTTGTTTTACTTTTATATAGCATTATCATTTGTGAGATTAAAATGATCTGTTTTACTTCAATTATCAATGGCACAATTTACCCCACTGTATTCTCTCTAATGGCACAACTTACCCCCTACCGGGGGCAAGTTGTGCCACAGGACACTTTTTTTTCCTAAAGCTATATTTCTCAAACTGTTTGTTTAAGATCCAAAGTAATTGTTCCCAGGGATGCACAGCATCCTAAACTATATGTAGATATCTTAGTTGGAGGCATTACTGTTGTCCCCTTGTTTTAAGGGCACTTTAAGTAAAAATTGGCACTACTTACCCCACTCTCCCCTACATGGGAAGCAGTTCTGTTGACATTGAACCAATTTGTCTTAAATTACACTGTCAGAGTATATGATTGTTTTTGGTGACAGATATGACCTTTTAGTCGTTAAAGAAATAACTGACATGAAATATGTTTTTGCCCATGTTTTTCCTTTTAAGACTGTTCAGAAAAGGTCACTGTGGGTGAAAACAATCAGATATGATGGGGTTCCTTCCTTGATAAAAGGCAGGCGGTCTTATCTACTCTTACTTTCAAAGCATTTCCATTATAAACACTTACGGTAATGAATTTGTCAGCAAGAATATTCAGATTGTATTCGCATGATGAATGTGGTCAGATTTATTTTGGTGTTTGCATCATCTTTCTATGGCCTAAATTGTAACACCCCAATTTACATACAGTTTTACACACCGCACACTCTTTGCTTTTTAATGCTTTATCTATAGTTGTGCATTACCTGCTAAATTGATCAGAGGGTCTTTGTATCTTTTTTTTTAAAATAACAAACTGAGGCTCACATAAATATGATATGGCCTAAGTAAATAAGCAATTAACAGCTACTGACAAAGCTGTTTTCAAAACTATTTAAATTAATATAATAAACTATATATAGTAAGGAGTGTGTATGCATTAATATCCTGCCTTATACTGGCAACAACTAGCCAGAATTTTTAGAAGTGGTTTTATTAAGACTCGAGTGAATGGAACATGTTGTTTACATGATATGCTTCAAAGAGAGTGTTGGTGCACTCCACTAACATAAACTATGGAATATTTATATGTTGAGAAACTAACAGTTTGGCTATCAGCTTCTAGCAGATAAGCCAGTGGCTGAGCTGCCATTAAGAACAGAAGCTGTTTTTTGTTTTTGTAAAATATGTCAAATGTACTTATTATTGTACTCATAAAGTAATTTACACATTAAAGTGTGATAATAATTAGACATTGGTTTTGCTGCACTACATATTTAAAAGTGACATTTTTGTGGATTAGTAGTGTGGAGATGGCTTAGTGTAATAGATTTCTTTAACTATAGTTTGAGATGGTTTAAGTGTTTTAGAATGGAGGGTTGTGTGGGTTCAATTTCAGCAGTCCTCCTAAGATGGGTCGGCATTAATCTAATCCATTTCACTCCCTTTTAGGGAGGGGTGTTGTTAGTTTTGGCAGGAAGACTGCATAACTGCTATAGTAAGCCATAATATCAATACTGCAGTAGAGAATCATGTGACAGGCAGCAATTATCTGGACAGCCTAAGACAGACACTCTCAGGCCTGATTATGGGTTTTTCTGAGCTGTTGCATCAAGTTTGGAGCAGAGAACTACTATGTTTAATCAATTTTGAATTGGGGGTCCATTATATTTTGTTTTTTGAGGGTTTTTTATCACTCTGTAGCTTCCCAGTAGCGTGCCATGGTATTCAAATATGAAAATTCAAATTGTGTTCAAAGTATGTATGTTTTAGCGTCTAAATGCCATTATTCCACATTCTCCCACATGAACTGATGTAGGTTCCTGCATGATGACAAGCTACATATAGAATGATATAGCTTGCCTAGCAGGTAGCTAGAGATTGACTGAGCACCCACTGTTACTGCTGCTCTGCTAAATGTGCTAACAGACACACACAGATGGATCATTCACTGTTGCTGCTGCTCAAAGTGTAAAAAATAAACTCTGAGCTCTCCTCCCACCCGTAAATGTCTCCGGATCAGAGCAGAATCCGGTGAGCCTTGTGGGTGTTATTTGTCCCGAAGCTCCGGCTCTGCTGCCGGCTCTCCCCTCCAAAGCTCCCGGCACTCAGCAGCTGTCTGTCTCTCCCCTCCATCCGGTACATTTATAAACATCTCACACACTCAGACTCTGCTCTGCGACATTGCTCGTAGTATATCTAGACAGTTTTCGTGCTCTTACATACAGCAAGCGTGTATGTTAGAAAGACACTGTCAGCAAACTCTGTGTGTGTGTGTGTGTGTGTGTGTGTGTGTGTGTGTGTGTGTGTGTGTGTGTGTGTGTGTGTGTGTTTTTGGGGGGGTCCTTTAAATGGTCTCTTCTCCAGTGAGCTGATTCTGATAATAAGTATTATGAAGACATGTTAAAATTGTAAGATACTAAAAGAGGAATATTGTGTAAAGGAGGATCTTAATAAAGGATCTACTCATAATGAAGTTCAAATGGCTATCAATAAGGCAAAATTGGGTGCAAGTGGATTGAAAATACACCAAATTAAATATTAAAATCCGCCACATTATTTAATATTTTGTGCATATTAGTTAAAACGTGTTTTGAATCTATCAAAATACTATCTATGTGGCTTAAATCTATTATATATCCAATGCCAAAATCCCAAAGTGAGGACCCGAGGGTGCATGCCATTAAATTATAGAGGGATCGAACTAATGAGCACAATTTACAAGCTGTATTCCACTGTACTTAATGAGAGGATCGTGTTGCACGGCTCTTCATGGAAGAACAAAATGGGTTTCGTGAGTCAAGTTCATGTTTTGATCATATCTGTGTATCGTCAACATGGTTTCTCCCTGGTTACTCTTGATTTCTCCCATAGACCAAACACATGCAGATTTACTGGTGACTCTAAAGTGCCCGTGTAGGTGTGAATGGTTGTCTCTATATACACTCAACGGCTACTTTGTCAGATACACCTGTGCAATCTAATGCAATCCAACACAACTACATAAATACTACTTTTACAAAGCTTACATTTTCAGTTTTTGTTGAAATTGTCAAAAAAGGTTATAATTCTTCTACTTTATGTTTATTATAGAGGTTGTAGTGGATGGTGGTGGTGTACTAGAGTGCATTATATTGAAAAAGTGTTCCTTACAGTTTGTCCCCTTGATGTATGTTAATGGAGTGGACAAAATATTAGGAACACCACCACCAAAAAGCCAAAATCTCTATGTGCCTAGCTGTGAGTTTAACCTCTGACTACAGAAACCGGATGGTGTGTTAATCTAGAAGATTAAAGGTGGATTTGTCCAGTGTGCTGTCTAAATGATATAGAAAAATGAGTTCCATCTTCTTTTCTAATGTCTTTTTTGCTGAAATGTGCATTGCTTTTTTTAGAAAGATGAAAATAGATATTGATTTTGTAAGTATGGATGATGCACTGAGTTTGCTGCTCACATATGACACATAAATTAACCAGTTATGTAAAGAAAGCCTGGGAGAGGAGAGGAAAAAGCCCTCTTAGATATATAATAGTTCTTTATATGAGCCCAAAATAAAAAAAAATCCCAAATAAGCTATTTGGGATTTTTGTTTTGTTTTTATTTTGTTTGTGTTTCTTTTCTACTTTTTTTCCTCAGGCTTTGTATATGCAATACCAGAAGATGTATGTTTTATATTTAATAGTGGTGTCTTGTAATCCCAATCAGTTTGGGCAAATATTTGACATAATACAGAAATAAAAATAAAACAATAAACTAATAAAGTTTTGCACACTAGCAAAAAGCTGAAAAGTATCACATTAGCAGTATCTAAAATAGTAACAAACTGAGGCTGTATCACTGTGTAATCCAGTTTGGATGTGAGGAGTCACATATTTTTGACAATGCCCTGTTAATGTTTTGATTCCATATCTGACAGTAATTATGAAGTTCAAGGAACAAAAGACTACTTTTTTAGTTAAAAAAATACCTACACTTGACCCATATTGTTCATTTGAGGTGAAATGTGATTCATTGTCAGGTGAGCTAGTGACATACTTACTGCCATCAAAAGCTTTGAAAGTGCTGGACTCACTAATAAAATGAAAAGTCCAAGAATCAAGAATGCAGTAGCTATGTTTACTAATCCCATGCATCATGCATGCTCTTTACATTCTTTACATACATAAATATATTCATCCCAACTAATACACAATATTATATTTATTAGAACATAATATGTACATAAATATTAATGCTATTTGTGAACACAGGCAAAGCTTCTGCTCCACTGTTGCTAGAGCATAATTAAAAGAATGCATAAAAGCAAATTTACTCTTAAGAGACTAAAAGAGGCATATTTTCCTACCATGCTGCACTAAGCATGATGATATGCTGGGAGGTTTGCTTTCATACATTCATAAAACTATTATGAAATGTTTTGTCCCAATCACATCATCCTGAATTGTACTGCAAAATGGGAAACAACCCATTGTTAGTAGTTAACCTGTGTGATCAGATTCAGACTTCTTTAAAGCTGTTCATTTGCAGCTAATATATCAAACTGAAATGTGCCAGTGCCTCCACTCCCTCTAAAAGTTTACTGAAAAATACTAAGCAGTAACTCAAACAAAAGCTGAATGACAACATTATTAAGAAATGATTTACCTTGACATAATGTATCTACTATTATTAGAATGGCTACATTGTAGACTACGTCACACTGTGTTGTTTTGTGTTTGTTTGTTTACCATATTTTATAGTTTATACTACTGTGTACAGTGTTTATTGGTACTTCAAAATATTGCTAATGATGCTCTTGATACTCTTTCTGCTCATAAACTTTAAAACATACCTGCTAAACAAGCAGTGAACCAGTTTGAACTTAAATTTGAAGAGGACCTTTTGTTCAGAAAGGATTTTAGGAGTGAATTTAAAGGATGATACTGACTTAGCAGTCTGAGGTTGTCTGGCACGACGTTTCACAGCCTCTGTGTCCCAACAGTGAAATCCAGTCATCTTTCATCTTGAGCCTAGACTTAGAAACTGCCAAGAGCCCCGCCTGTGGTGCTGAAGCTGCACCCTGACTCATACAGTAAGGGGCCAAAAGGTCAGAGACAGCGCTGAGGGCAAAGCCTTCATAAAAGTTATCAATAAAATTTTGACATCGGGTTCTAAAAGAAATGAGTGATTGCCAATATGAGAGTGATGTGCCTCCTTCTGTAAGTCCTGGACTGGAAGTCACATGGCTGCTTGTTTGCTAAAACAGATGAAGAGAAGACAATATAAAAGTACATATGATATATTGACAGGTTTCTGGCTGAAGAAAACATCACTGGACCAACATTTGGAATTTCACTCAGCATTTAAACTTATATTGAGGTAATAAGGTACGTTGAAAAGCATTACATAAGCAATAAATGACACAGAATTCAGCTGAGAGTTTAATTGTAGAAAATTAAGGCATTGCTCTTCTTTCAAAACGTATTTGCTGTTGCAAATTAGTATATGCAAATGTATTTGTAAGGGACTCAGTAGCTGTAACGTTTAATGAGAATAAAACTGGCCCCAGTGTGTACAAAACAATGTAACTAAAGAGGTGGATGAAACTCAAACATTTCTATTTCACATTTAGATGGCCAACTATGTGGCACTTTCTTAAAGACACAATATGATGGAGAAACTTTTATTTTTCATCTATAATAATAAAGCATACATCCATTTGTCATCACAAGTGTGGCTGAGACGAAAAGAGATGAGTACATAATGGTCTTAAGTTAGTAAGGAGGGTCAAATCAAGGTTGGGCTTCTTCAGAAGAGTGTATTGTATGTGACACAGAATAGAGTACAATAGGTGATATAACATATGCAACCTCTCTGAAGTATTCAGTAATATAGGTATAATGGCTGTGCCAAATAATAAGTAATTCCAACACAAGGAAAAGAGGAGGAACACTGGGAATCCAACAGGATGTTAAGAGCAAAATGTAAGGCATGCTTTTACAAAACTTCACACTCAGTTTGAACAGAGAGCTGTCTGTATTTGTCTCACATGGGAGCAGGCAAAGCTCTGTTATTTCTTATTCTCTCCACCAAGGAATGCACACCACAAGAGGCCTTAAGTTTTAATTAAACGGAAAATTCATACACTGCGGATGTTCAACTTCCTTCTCTCCCAACATGCTGGCAAATAGGCCACACAGTTTAGAGTTGGCCAATTAATTACAATTTTGTCAAGTCACAGCAAAACCAGTGATTAATTAGCATGTTCTCAAGAGTATATTGTCTTTTTAAAGGTATACTATATTAATTTGTGCTTATACTGGCATTGTGTTTGTTTGCCAGAGGCTCTGTCTTAAATTGACTTTTTATCCTGTTTATGCCAAATTTGTATTACATTTTGCAGATTTGGGTCGTTTTTAACATTATCTTTCAACCGCATAAAGGATTTTAGTCATCAGATGTCTGATAAATCTAAATCTAAATCTAAATGTTAAATGTTAAATGTAAATATTAAATGTAAATGTAAATGTTAAATATAAATATAAATATAAATGTTTTACATTTATTTCTGTCTTAAATGAAAGGAAAATTAGCTAAATTTGAGAAAAGTGAGCTAAATATTCAAAATATATCAGCTATAAAACTTTAACCAACATTTTACAACTGGCACCCCATAGTTGTCGCTTTAACAAAAATGGCAATCAGTTCATAGTACTTCATTTTTTAAGTTTCCTCATGCCCAAAGCTGGTTTTAATGACTTCTTAACTTTTTAAGTGACCTACAGTTTGGTATTGCTCTCTGACTTGCTGGACCACACAGTAGCCACTGTGTGGACACCACAGTTTTGGGAGGCCTGAGGGGGCAGATATATTCCTGGCCAAGCCAACAAACCCAGACTCATGGTACGATTGGCCAGGAAGGTTACTGCTGATGTTTTGTCTGGTGTTAAATCAGAGCTAAGAGCCATTGAATCTGTGATCAATGAACTCCTGCCGTGGTAAGCTCAACTTGGCTCTCCACTGGCCACATTGGAGCCTGGCATCTTTCCAGGTTCTCCCGGTTCTTTTGCCAGATGAAAATGGATGTACTGTAAATGAGCCCTCCCAGGCTACTGTTATTAAGCATAGGTGTCGCTCTCCTTTTCTTCAATAAGGATTTCCGTCCGCTGTCAACCACCACCCCCCACCTCCCCCCTCTCCCTCCAAGACCACCAAGAAGCCCTCTTCCCATTCCCTCAACAACTATTCAGGGACATCTCCTGAGAGGAAGAGGCCCTGGGCCGTGGCCTTAATTAACTACTGTTTGGCTATTGTTGAAAACATTCCTCCTTTCCTAGACACTGTTATTGTTCATATAGGCACAATTTACATTAAATTCAGACAATCTATAAAACTTCAGCCGAACTTTTAGCTCCTGACAGAACAACTGTCTGGGCAAACAGTTAGTTCTATTGACTAATTCTCACTCTAAAGAAAGGCTTTGAGGGGTCTCGAGGGGTTTCAGTCATTTTTATGGTGTTGAATGGTTATGGTTACAGCTTCATCAGACATTTTTTTTTCTTTTTTTTGAAGTTGGGGCAGCAAAGAATTGACCTTTTCAGAAATGATAACTTTCACCCAAATAAAAGGGGCATGATCTCTAAACAGACCTGTTAATCTTGGCCCTGTGACATCCAAGTACTTCTCAATAACAGGCCACACACTCATCTACCTCATTGATCTGTTAACATGGATAACCTTTCCCTTTTTTCACTGAAGCCACACTGTCACGGCTAATAATCAATTAGAGCATATTAGCTTTGCTTTGCTCAATGTCAGGTCACTAGCTAACAAATACTTCATATGTAATGATCTCATTACTTCTTACAATATTGACTTTTTCTTGCTAACAGAAACTTGGCTGTCCGATAGTGACAACATTCCTCTTGTTGAATTCTCCCCACTGGATTACACTCTCCTACATAAACCCAGAATAACCAGACATTGGGGTGGTTCAGCAGTGCAATATAAAAGTAGCTCTATTGGATCTGAGTTTATTCTCTTCTTTGGAAATTTCGCCTTTTGTGTGGAAAAAAAATATTTTTGTATTTTAGTATATAGGTCATCTATATACATTTTGAGTGTTCAACTTATTAAAAATATTTATAAGATAATTGTAAAAAGCTGTACAATATCATATTTGATAAGTGTAATTTTGAATATCACAACCATCATTCTCAATCTACCCACTAGCCAGTCAGTCCTTAGCAGTTCTTTTTAAGAAATATTAGCATATCAGCCTTCTCTAGGGCAAGGCATGCTCTTTCCTAGCTGATTGTGTCTCAAGCATTTGAGAATATCCGCTCTGCTGGAGTGGAGGATGCCTGGACACATGTATAATTAGAGGCCAAGTTAAACAAGATGGGCAAGGTCCCTCTCCTCTCCTACTACCACCCAGCAGGATTGGTGGAGGGTAGTAGAGGAGTGGTGCTACCTGGATGTTTTTAAGGGCCAGATGAGTGAACAGCTTCCCCAGAGCAGAGACATACATGGGGTGCTCAAATTCACAGCAGTTTATGAAGGTAAATATCAAGATAAATGTAAAAAAAAATCAAGGTCACTTGAATAAAGGCTGATTTATACTTCTCCGTCAGAGCGATTTTCAGTTTAATTGAGGACATTTTTGGGAGATTTGGGAGAGCCAGTTTTTAGCATCTAAACTGGCACTCCAAAACATTTCTCAGTTTAAATCAGAAGCCATCATCATAGGTCCAGACCTCTTCCAACAAGCACTTCTTCTCTCACTTAGGTTCTTTATCCTGTTGCATCAAATCCCAATGAAGAAATTGATAACAAACTTAACTTTGACCCGCAGGTGAAGTCAGTCATTCAGTCATGCTTTCTGCAACTTTGTAATATATTGAAAATTAGATATTTTTTTATCCACTAGGAATCTAGAAACTGTCATCCATGCTACTACTGTAAGTTGCTGTACTTTACTCCTGTCTCACTTAATACAACCTCTCCAAACTTCAACTAGTTCAAAATGTCTGCAGCAAGACTACTCACAAAGTCCAATAGAAGAGTCCACATAACGCCTAGCCTTTGAAGTCAAGCCTTTGGAGTTAGGGCCCCATGACTCTGGAACGACCTGCCGGAGGAGATAAGGCAGGCTAGCTCTGATTCTTATTTTAAATCTCTTTTAAAAACACATTTTTTTCAGAACTGCTTTCTCATTGGTTGGTTATTCTTCTGTTTCCACTTTACTTGTTTTTACTGTAGTTTAGTCAATTACACCTCATTTGTCATTGTCACTGTAACAATTCTACCTTTATTCATTCTTTTTCTGGTAAAGTTTTTTATTTTATGTTTTTGTGAAGAACTTGTACCTTGTTATTTTAAGTGATATATAAATAAAAGTTATGATAATAATTATCATTATTAATGATAATAATTATAGTTATTATCATTACTATACAGGATTTGTTGGTTGGTGGTTGTAAACACACATCAGTCAACACCAGAGCAAAAGAGAGAGAGAGAGAAGTGGTGGTTAAGCAAGCTAGAGAATGCAAGAGCAAATGATGCTGGCAAAAACAAAACAATGAATCAGATAAATAAAACATTATTTTCTGATTGTTTCATGATGGTATACCTTCTAAAGCACAAATAAACACACCAACACCTCCGCACAACTCTGTGGGAAAGTGCTGCATTTCTGGATTGTGTGTGAATGCAGAGCTTCATCCTGTCCACTGTGGCCTCTCTGCTCTACATGAGTGTAGGTCAGCCCCGCCCTCGGTCAAGCACACGCACAGACCTGCAGGTCTGTACACACCCATGACACAGAGACAGACAGCGGAGTGAAGCAAAGGAGAGAGTCGAGGAAAGGTCAGTTGTGAGGTCGGAGTCCCAACCTCACACCTGCGTGCTGTTATTGGCTGGGGGGCTACACACTCACTGCCCAAATGTTGACGCCCAGAAGTGTCCAGAACACAGCAAAATAAAAAGAAAGTACAGGCAGAGGGCAGTGTCTCTGAAAATAAATATACTGCCACACACTTCTAGGGAGTCGTAAGTGATGAGAGGAATTACTTTTGTGTGGGTCTAAGCATTCGTTTATGGAAAATCCTGCATAGAATAGCCTACATCTTAAATATATTGTGAGTATTAATGCAAGACAAAACTTTTCAGCTTTACGGTATTTATTTCGTGTGTGTGTGTGTGTGTGTGTGTGTGTGTGGTGTGTATATATACTGTATATACATACATAGCTAGCTATTTCTCTGGTATTCAAAAATGGAAAATTGAGTATAGATTTATAGTAAGTAAGTCATATTATAAGTCAAATTTAGAAAGACAATAACTTTTTTCATTTATGGATGGGATTATTTGGGTATGTATTTGCATTTGCACAAAAAGGAAAAGTATTATTCCCATGTTCTAATTTTTTTGTGTGATTTCAGCTGCCTTGAAATTATTATGTTCATATTGCATAAAATATGAAAAACTTTTTTATGTTAATTTAATGTGAATTTCTGAAATAAATAAATATTATAAACATGTAATAGTTTGTAGATCCTTAAGTTATTTCCATGTAATCATGGACCTGACTGGACTGAAATACCAACCAATCAATTTTAGACATTCAATATACAATGCAGATACATACATGTACAGCAGGTGATTTATGGAGATGTTTTTGATGTTGATGACATTATGTTTTTTATGTTTCAGGCACTATGTGTCTCATTAGCATGCAGCGGGGAACTCAGTAGCTCCAACATCTCTATTTGAAGAGAACCACTTATAAAATCAAGCACCTTGTGGTTTGATAAAGGGCTTGAAATTAATTTCATATGAAAATTAATAGTTGTTATTATTATGTAATGAATGGAGGCATCGGCTATTTCTTGAATCTTTTTTTTGTTTTGTTTTGAGTTATTTGTTTTCTTTTTATCCTGCCTGCAGTTTACAGTTTATTCTGCAGTGGTGTGCTTGACTGCTCTCTAGCCATTCATCAAGGCACTGCTTTCCATTATTTGGTGCAGTCAGCTGAAACTGAGAAAGGCTTTTGGGGTGGTATGGCTCATTCTTCCTCTACTAACTCTCTGTTCTCCTCAACAGAGATGTTCCTTGTATTTTTCACCTTATACCCTGGATCAGCGGTCATTACAGGAATCAGTGAAATTATATATGCTGCACAGTTCTCTAATGATCCAGTTGTCAAACCTGGTTTCACAGCATTGTGTGATTTTCCATGAGTATCATGTAAAAAACAGAAGAGATTTCCACATCATCAATAAGGATTAAGCTCTGCATTTACATTCATCAGCCGACTCTCTTAATACTCCCTTTAAGTACAGTGAAGGAGATTTCTGTCTTTCTCATATTCACATTTTCTAGATACCCATGCACAAGACTCGCAAAATCAATAATCTAAGTATCATATTCTTGGCCTCTAATATTATCAAGCTCAGATTCCATCAGGCTACAGTCTGAGCTGCATTCTGATAACAGCATGAAGAGAGTCTGGTTGAGATGAAATAGTTTATCGTTAATGCAATTCAACAGCCAGCCATTCTGAACATCTGTATTCATATGTATACTCTACACCTGCTGCACAGACCTCATCCCACACCTAGCATGTATAGAAAAGATGAGCAGACACCTACATCTAGCCTATGTCTTAGCAGACATATGTTTCTGTGGTTTCCCTTTAAAATCTTTTCATCAAATAGTTGTATTTACAATGAAGATGCTATCCCCTCTCCCATTTACATTCCATTTCAGCTGTGCAGGTAAATATTTGACTCATGAGGCAGCATCATTTGATTTTGTATGAAAGTTAATGTCACGCAGGAGAGATGTGTCAGCAGCATTCTGACTGTGTGAAGCACAGCAAAGAACTTGACTAATCTCGTGTGTGCTGACATTGTGACTGATGATCAGTGTGCTGGTGACCCACCTGAATGTGGACAATAATCTCCCAGCTCAGGGTGATATTGCCAGTTTCAGCTTTCACTGGAGTGGGCTCCTTGCTTTAGCACTAAAAATAAAAACAGCCGATCTCAGATCCATGTGACTGTCATAAAAAACATTGTGGGAAGGGAAAGCAGTGTCAAGGGACCAATTATAGCTTTAAGAGTTAGGGCCATAAGCAGGCTGATGTTAGGGATGTTTTGATTAAGCATGTATACACACATACACACAAAAAAACAACAATAAAAAGCTTGAAATGTAATTGATTAACTTCAATTTTGATTTAAAAATGAGGGTTTAGAAGTCATAATTTCAGATGTTTAATCTGCACCTCCCTTTCTCAGATGCCATAGGGAGGCTGGATTAGAAAGAGAGGGAGGGACAGAGAGAGTGAGAAATGCCTATGTGATTTATCACATATTGAATTTTCCTTTTACATAGCACTTCATGATATTCATGGATTAAAGGAGAAGAGTTTTCAGCTTGAAAAAAATCAAACCATAATGGTATTCATGTTTCAGAGGGCGCCTGCTACTTTCATCAAGATATCTCACATTACTCAATCCTCACCTCACCTATTCGCTGTTATGGCAGGCAGGTTGCATGCTGTCTACTGTAAATATGTGCAAGCTGTCAGCATGCAGCCGGGCTTGACTGAAAATAAGTAGTTCCCTCTCATTCAGTATAATACATCTAAGCTGCAGAAAAAGGATACTGTAATGCCCAGTATTGACGTTCTTTAGCCTGTAGAGCTGATAAGCTTTGTGTTTAAGAGACAGCCCATCTTCCCCCAAGGCATATTGCAAAAGTGCAGGTTTATTCCTCATTTCATCACAGCACCTCACTGAGTTGTCTTGGATCATCAGTGGAGTAGACAACCTCCATACCTTTATTACTGTTTGTTCCCTTTTTGTAGGAAAAAAACAGTCTAATCTAGTCTAATTCTAGTTTTAACCTACATTAACTTGCTGTTACCTAGAAGCTTCTGTATTGCTCTTCAACCACAGTATGTCCTTTATACTACTGTTAAAGCCAGAATTTGATTTATGTGAATTATGATTCTGGCATGTTCATGGCAGAAATGTTCAAATCTTAGTTGTAGTAGCTTTAAATCCATTGTATGTAATCTAATCATTTACTGCTTTGTTTTAAATGCATCTTTGGTAACAGTGTGTATTACAGCTCAGTAATGTAACAGTATACAGGGATAACACACACACACACACACACACACACACACACACACACACACACACACACACACACACACACACACACACACACACACACACACACTTAATCTAGCTTCTTAGATTTCTGCTAAGGTGGGCAGAGCTATACTGGGACTATGATGTCTCCAAATCTCATGAACCTTTGTGTCTACCAGATATTTGAAATATTATCACCCATACTATTCTAAAAAAAAATTCTAATGAAGCAAAATCCAGTGAAACCCATGCAGGTGTACCATGGATGGACTGGGCCATTTATTGCCATATAACATATGTTATTACGGACCCCATATTACCCTATAAGAAAGGTTAAAGTTACCAATATTCTTACTATTATCACCAAGATATGGTTATCTTTATTGAATTACCCCAGTATTATTCTGTTGTTATAAGTTATAGACTGTTTATCACCCCTTTTTTAGTTGTAATGTCAAGTGCTATCACATCTTTTTGTACCAAATGTGCTATATAAATTAGATTTTATTGTTATTATCAAATTCAGAGGCCAGTTTATACAAGTTAAATATGTTTTGGAATGTCCCTTTTTGACACAAACACCTGAACATATGCTTCTTTAAAGTGAGGTCACACAGCACAGTATAGCGTCCTTGGAGCAGTTTGTGGTTCAGTGACTTTCTAGGATATTGTCTGGCAGTGTACTGTATAAGTAAAGCCGGCTGCCGTCCAATCACCATCTCAAAAAAATGAAATACACTCTGTAGTTGGCGCTGGGGATTATGTTTCCACAGAAAGGACAGCATTTGCCACTCTAGACTGCTACAGAATGTCAAGACAGTGGAATTTCATGAATGTATTAGGTGAAGCCCAGTTAGCTGTAGTGCACACAAACCTGCACTGACACTTCTTTGAAAATAACTGTCTTGACACAGCCGTACTTCTGATTATGTGAACAGCCTTTACTGGCCTTGTAGGCATAATTAAATAGGAAGGAATATAATATCCCTATAGAAATAGAAATATAGTAATTCTATATATCCCAACGAGGGTAAAACCTTGGGGACTTGGGGATTTATATTCATTACTATTTGGATTTCACTATCATTCAAAACATTTCTGTGAATAGTGAACAGTATACACTGGAGACAGAGAAAAGATATTGTAGAGAGAGATGGTGGGTAGATGATATGACAAAAAAGTTGAAAGTTGGGCAGGTACTGACAACAATACCTCCACATGGTTCCCCCCACACAGTGCATCCACATCCATTTTTGATGCAATGACATGCATAGCTGATTTTGTTGGACATACTGCTCACATCCAGCCAACCGCATTTGAATGATTGCAATGATGACATGATGAAATGATGATGTGTTTGTTGATGTGATATTTTGTGAATGTGTGTAATGAGAAGATCCGTAAATGCACTCTGTTGGAATAATTTTCCCATTTCTATTTATAGCCAGCCTTACCTTCACCTCTAGCTGACAATGGTCTCTATCAGGACAATCAAGGTCAAGGAAGGTCTATAGACCTTTGGCTGTCCCAGCCTCATCTCCTCACTTGTGAGCTGGACTAATGAGGCAGACAGCTGCTCCCTTAGTTAAAATGTCCCTGTGATGAACTATACCTGGGAGAGGCAGGGGCAATGTCACCTTCATATTTGGGCGCATTACAGCAGACTAAAATTGAGAGAAAACATACACAAACATTTCTTTGTGAACAATGAAATGCACCCAGTCAAATAAAGAACATCCTGCTTAAAGCATGAACTCAAGAGCTCTAACATAGTTGTTGTTTACTGGTGTGATCCTTTAAGGGGGTCTGTCTGGTCAGGCTTATATTAGCCCACACTTTGTCTTCTCACAATTCCCCCAAACAGAGTGTTCGTTTCAGACATCTGTTTCTGAAGTCTGGCAGAGTTCAATAAAACACAGGCAGGATAGAAATGCTTCTGCAATGTAATTAGGGGACTTTGCTGAGACGACAAGTACAAATGTGGAATAAGAAGGTAAAATCCAGCAAGGCTGGGTGATTAGGCCTCATTTGGATGTCTTCTGCACACTGTGACGAGCGGCTGTTTCAGGGCAGGGCAGTCGCTCGGATCGAAGGCCCACAGTGTCTAGGATTATGTGTCAATTTACCACCCAGCTGCGGCCCTAGACTCTACACCAGAACATGACTACCTCTAATTAGGCCATGCTACCAATTAGGGCCCTGCAATAAGGCAGAGAGAAAGGCACTCTGGGAGAGTAAAACCTACCATTGTTTTCTGGATAAAAAACTATGTTTTCTTCCTCCAACAGCTGGCCAAAGCTGGAGTCCATGCCGACCAGGCTCCCATTAAGCTATCTGTGGTGTACTGTGATGTAACGATGATATTAATGTAATCGCGCAATATGATGACAGAACATTAACTTTGAAAGGTATCAGGTCTGAATGGTACATTGATATTATTCAATGAATAGACAGTAACAAAGAGTCCAAAACAACAATCTATTTATGTCACGACCATAATGTCAAACTCTGTCTCATAATCCCACAGGTGGCCAAGGTCAGTTCCCCATAACTCAGAATGTGACGGTGGTGGAGGGGGGCACAGCCAACATGACCTGTCGTGTGGATTACAATGATAACACTTCCCTCCAGTGGTCAAACCCTGCACAACAGACCCTATACTTTGGGGACAAGAAAGGTGAGTAATATTCTCGGGGATAATGGCCATAATCATAAAATGATGAGATATAATAAAGATGTCTGAGCCAGATTATGTTACTACAGGAGTCATTAATCTTTCAAATTTTGGAATGAACAAAATTGTCCCTGCCTGCGAGCACACAATTTGACTGAATACAGCGAAAAGACAGGATAAGAGAGAAATGTATTACCCTTAATGTCATAGCAGATTTTAATGAATTTATGTCTCCATCGCTGCCCTAGGGCACAAACTAAACAGAAATAGACTGTTTTTGAATTGAACTTATGTAATCACGCAACACTCTCAGTGTTATTTACAACACTTTAACGCCCGTGGATTGTGAAATGATTGGGCTTAATTAGCATTTTAGCTGCCCTACATTTGTATAGCTGTTTGGATGTCGATCTGAAAAGGAAGCGCACTGTTGCAACCTCGTGAAACAAGGCTCAGACCAGAATGAATTATAATGTACTCTCACCAGCCAAATCCAATTTAAAGGTGACAAAAGTCTGGAGTTGATAAATTGGAATTGGGGTGAAAGGGAGTATAACAGTGTACTGGTCTTGTAAGGATTGGAGGTGTTCATCTTTCAGTGTTTCTCACAGCATATTACCCATTTCATTTATGCTGTAGCTGCTAATACAATATCATTGGTTCAGTGATTGAAGATGAACTTTCTCTTTGAATAACAATTGATAGGAGAGAGAGACACCAAAGTGAACCAGCAGTGACAGAGTCACTGTCTGGTTTGAAGAAATACTTTCTCCCTTGCAAGTGATTGGATTTAGTAATGAGGTCTAAGGTGTTTTATTAGATGAAATTACTCCCAAATACAATTAAGCAAAAGTTAACTGAATCTTAAATAGATACTCTTGTGTGAATGGTGTGAATGTGCCCAAAGGATTTTATTCAAGCAAAAGTCATTCAACCAAAACCATTCTTTTGTCTTTTCAATTTTTTTGAAAATCTTCAAATTCCATCAGTAAAAACTTCAAAACCAACATTTCTTTGTAACTTTGAAAATATGTAACACATTATGTATCATTTAAGTCTTTTATTTTCAACATTTTATTTTGAATGGGGCCAGTTTAACTGTGTTTTGTGATATTTCCGATCTCCTGTGAATACAGAGCAATAATCTGTATCTACATGTAAATGCAGAATGCTGTTGCTATAAAACATGTAAGGAGAGCTTGAAAAGCACAATATCTATGAGCCACTTTGCCCCTCTTGGGCAGCCATTTATATTGCATGACAGAATCCTTTTCCTGAGCAGTGCGGCTGACAAAAATGAATGTAGTCCACTCAGCTGAGGTTGCCAGGGCTAAGTGTGGGAACACTTCCTCTCCGTCTCGTTTTAAACAGCCAAATAAAAAGCTTTATTGGCACAGCTAATATGATGCCTGTAAGGCCATCAGGAGAAACGGGAGGCGTGGAACAACATGGGCTTCATGTGAGGAAGAGGGTGGGACACCTGGGAAGAAATCTCTGCTGTGCCAAATCACCAGTTAATTGCTTGGCAGAGGGCTGCAACTGTCCTTCTTCTTCTGTTTGTTGTGCCTTCTTGTAGGATCCAATGAAAAATGTAAGATTCAACCTTATGCTGCCTTTCAGTCCAGTAACTAACAGCAGACTGGTTGAGGCAGGCTGTTCTCTCCTTCTGATAAACATGTGGTCATAGACTGCTGCCACTGTGAAGATTATATTAATACCAGTATGCCATATTTTGTTTTTCTCAGTTTTCACTTTTTTAACTTGTTTTTAAGATAAATCATTCCCTATCCTTGCGCATGTTATCTTGGTCCATTTACTCTCTGTTGTCCACATCTCCCTTGGAAGTCCATGACCTCGTGGACATATGTTTCACATGTGATACACATACAAGTTTCCTACAGTCTTCCCTCACAAAGGAGCATGTGGAATCCAAAGGAAATTCAGCATGCATAGCTTTTATGTGCAATTCTGGATGCTCAACACATACCAGTAATGATGATAAAAATACATCTGCTGTACTGTCTTATATTAGACAAAACGCTCTGTGATGCCTTTTTCTATTCTACTCTCACTCTTTCCCTCAAGCTTGGTATTAAAGATAAGGATATTTGTGTGGATGTGTTTGGAGTTTGATATGAAATAGTGAGGGAGGAAAACGAGTTTTTAAATGACCTTTTAAATCCCTTTGAACAGCTATAGTAAGGTAAAAGAAACATCTGTAAAAAATCTGAAGTTCCATCTTATATCAATTGAGTTTGACAGCTGCTGGTTAAAGTAAGACAAAAATCTGATCTTTGCCCTGAATATAATTTGCTCCATTTTAATTCAGGTCTGACAAATGAGAATTTGAAAAAAGCCTCATAGACTATTATAGACACGGAGAAAAAGGATTTCTGTGTCTCTCCAGAATTTCAAAGACACTGAAAACCATGAGTGTACACCAAGGACAGCAAGTACGTGGAAATTGATCTTTTGAACCAAACCGGATATATAGAAAAAAGGCCTGCATACCTCCCTATTCAGAAAAGCTTTTTATTTTATGAAATTTTAAAATGTATTTAAGTGGATAGACCCTAGATCTTGTTTTCCCTCAGGCAGAACAACAGGTAACCAAAACAACAGGTAACCAAAACAACAGGTAACCAAAACAAAATATAAATAGTAATAATAATTAATAAAAGCAATAATGATAATAAATCAAACAATCCAATGACCCAAAACCATAGTAATCAACATAGTAACATCATCAAGGACATGCACACCCAAGGACATAGACTCATACCATCCCAAACCACTGCTACATCTGTTTCAAGTGTCATCTGTACAAAAAATGAATGAGAAATAAATTAAATAACATTATGTTATTTAAGTATTGTGTCTACTTAGAAACTCAAATGAAGGTAGAAATAGATTAAAGTTAAACAAGCAAAGTAGTCATCGATCTGAGTGAGTTTGAGAAATTTTTCCAATCTGATGGTGCTTTAAACTTAAAAGCACATCTATGCAATTTCTTTAAATAGTCTAGGCACAATAACAAAAAGGCTGCAGAGTGCCTGAATGAGTATGATGATCTGAATGGAACTAAAAGCCGTTTTAAGGTTAAGGTTAGGGATAGTTAAAGTAAATATATTATTTGAAAACAAATAGCAACCAATGAAAAAGTCTCAGAGTGAAATGGTAGCCAGCATATACACAGTGTATTATACATCAAATAATGCAGTAGGGTATAGTGCAGTAAGGACACATCAGGACAAATCTACAATTATTATTGTAAACTACATTTGATGGCTGAAGAAATGTTACAGAAGTATTGTGGCATATGATATCACCATAATAAATAATGGGAAATAAAAACTGTTGGATAATTAGTTTTCTTACTAAAACAGCTAATTGACTGATGTAGTATTCTGAGACTTGCATTTGTTTTACTTCTAATGAAATCAATTTGAGGCCTAAAAGTAAGTTCAAAGCCCCATTTATTCAAATGCATCACCTTTCCTGAGTGGTGACCCGTCAAAAAAGTGCCAACCCAGGCAGATGAATGATTATGATTATGATTATTACTAATACCAAATAACATTAACAATAACATCTGTTTAATGTGATATTTAAAACAAAAACAAAAACAAAAAAACAAGAAGAACAATTTTTGAACAAGAGAAAATTCTGATTGCTGAGAACCTCTGTTCAAAGCATGTTGCAAATAACTGAACAACACAGCTAGAACTGTTTTTTGGAAGAAAAATATAGAAAAGTAAAGGGTCTAAAATACATCCTTGCAATACATCCTTTCCAACAATTATATAATCGGATTAATTGTGATGAAAAGAAGGTAAGAATTCAACCAGTTAATGAAGTGTACAGTTAATGATGAAGAAGATAATGGTCAACCAAATCGACAAACTATTTTTAACCACTATTTTTAAACTTGTAAACACTTGTAAATTGATCTTTGACAGAGGATGCTAAATTTGACCAGAACAATACAAGTGGAAAAATTTGAACAAAAGCCAGACTTACTGTAAATGAGGTTCAAATATTGAGATCACTAATATACTAATTATAATAAATAATCTCCTTTATGAAGTGGGGTAACTTTAGCATATTTACAATTAGATTATAGTTTACAAGTAGATAAGGACAGATGAAATAGGTCAGCAAGTGGGAAAATATGTACTTTTGAAGCTAATTTTAAAAACTTAGCCTCTATGCCATCAGATCCAGGAGAGGAGCACAGCCAACATTTAGGGCAGAAATAACCAGGAGGTAAAATATGTTGAATAGAAAAGAAAAGAAAAGAAAAGAAAAGAAAAGAAAAGAAAAGAAAAGAAAAGAAAAGAAAAGAAAAGAAAAGAAGCACAGGTAGTTGAATTGCTAATATTGTGATATAGGTAAGGTGAAACAAAAGAGTAAGGGCAACTAAATGGATCATTGTTATTATTATTAGTATTAGTGGTAGTAGTAGTTGTTGTATTAGTCCTTAAACGTACTGACAAAATAGGTTGCTTGTTGGTGCCATCTAGAATGACTCATACATGAGCATTGTCTGATCTGCCACATCTATGGTTAAGGTCTAGTTAGGTTTAAGCAAGAAAATCTTGGATAAGAGAGAATAAGATCCATTATCCTCCTTTGCTTTTGTTAACCACAAGTTTCCAAAAAAAATGAAAACACAACCACAGATGCTGTAACTTTTCCAGTGAAGACTTCCATAACAGGATTACTCCAATTAACATCTGTTAATTTAATTGCAACATGCAATAAAAGAAGGATCCCAGTGGTACTCTATTAGTTTACCCTAGGGAGTCCTAAAGTAGGTTGGAAGATATAATCCCAGGGTTACATCCTACAAGATGTGACCAATTATTTGTCTACACAGCAATATCATTTCTCATCACAGAGTCACAGGTGGGAAGGAAATGGTGGGCAGGTGACAGCTCAATAGTATAATAGTGAGAGTGTAAAAGATAAGAAGGACTTCTATCTTATCCTCTCCCATAAGAGACTCAGTCAAACATCGTAGAGCTCCAAGAGAGTGTTAACCTTGCTGGATTCTTTAAGCCGATCCATATGGGTTGGACTGTCTCTGCACATTTGTCTAAAGCTGAACACAGCCCTCCTCTTATATCAAGCCAGCTGGCTCCTTGGCACACTTCTCCTCATTCATTATGTATATCTGAGTCTTAGTTGATTGTTGCCACCTCAGAGGCGTCAGACTACACTATGGCAAAGACCAGCATGCAGATTCTTACGCACTACTGCTACAGACCTGAGACAACAGAGATAGATTGCCTTAATAGCAAGGCCAGCACATCATTCATACATTAGGCCAATTAGCAGGGACCGTTGAAGGGAGCTGCTCTGTGGTGACCTGCCACAATGAAGAAATCGATTTGGACCATATGTCTTTTGTAGAATTATCCCTTTTATATGTTGCTGGTGTTATGAATTATTATTACTGAGCAGGACAAATGAGAACAGAGCTGTCCTTTGCTGTCTTCATTATGATTTACTTCACTTTTGGCTTCTGTGGGAAAAGGATAAAACCTAAGTAGTGGTGCTGTAGAGAATGGTAATGACATTTCTGGATGCGTGCAGGATCCAAGCAGAATCTTTTGTCAGATACGGTGAATATGCATAATGCAATTAATGAAAATAAAAACATTTCAGGTTGCATGTCTAACGATAACAAATTGCTCTTTTGATCAACAGTATGTGCTTGTTGCAAATATATGGAGACATATACATGCTTTGGCAAATTCTACATCACTTTTTCTCATCTCAATTCCATCTAGCAGTAGTTTATGGTTCATCATTCATGACATTTAATTGGGACATTCAGCCTGGATCATAAAGGTCACAAAGCAAAATTGATCTTAATTGGCTTGTAGTAATCAAAATGCTGTTATGTGCTAAATTAATGCTCTAATGTGAGCATTAAAACATTCATTAGCTTAAGAGAATGAAGGATAATTACCATGGATGCAATTACTGGAGGGAGCACCAATGAAAGCACATTTAAACCTCCATTCTAGTAAACACACAACATTTGATGGTACTGTAGGTTGGTTCTGAGTGTTGTGGACGCTTACCTTAGTTCAGTCTCATGTAGCTGGGTGTAAATCCATCCTTAGTTTAAAAATGACTTGAACTATTATTGAACAGTGATTATTATTATTAGAATTAATAGTAGTAGAAGTATAAGCAGAGAAGAGGAGAGGAGAAGAGAAAGCATATAGACAAACAATTATGGTAAAGGGGAGGGGGTTAATGAAGGAGTGAAAAGTCTATTTCATAAATGTCCAATGCAGGTTATGCTTTTTTTCCACAAATATCTTGCTGATATGATGCTGACAAATATTTCATAGGCCACAAGCCACAATTTTTTTCTGGTTTTGTTTACTTATCAGTGACTGTTTCTGCCAGTGGCAAAATGTAAAAAGGGTCTCATGGCCACAGCTAATGTCTTTCTTCAGGGACTAATGGTCTTTTAAGTGTACTGGGTTACCTCCAGCTTCACTGAAATGTGAATCTACCATTATGGCACTATACAGTACAGTCAGCTATTATCACAAATGTGAAGAGCTGCTTTTGCATATACCATAATCTCGATGCCACACTGTACTCTAATGTATGTATATTAGCTCTTAAGAATAATATAGAATATATTGCATTTAAATTCCTTCACCTAAAATGTTTATATCCCTTTACATTGGCTAAGTCAGAACTATGTTGTACTGTTAATGTCTTTACGGACCCTTAAATGGGTAAAACTGAATTGTAAACCAACAGAATTATGTAACCCCCACTGACACTTTTTAATAAAAAATTAAATTTAGAAAGACTCAAAGGCAGAACAAAATCCCACAGTGTACAATCAAGCTTATGCCAGTGGGCTGAAAAATGGATGGACAAAAATATATTCAGTCTCATTATTCACCACTTGAAGAGGGGACGTAGCATAGCTGCTGGGAGAATTCCTCCTTATTTCCTTCCCTCCTTCAAGCGCTGAAAATGAGTCCAATTTGAGTAGCATCTGCTCTGTGGGATCTCTGAGAGCGTGGGCAGTAACAATGGCCCTCTGAAACAAGGCCCTTTCCTTCTCTTAATTGCAGCCACATGTGTGGTGGTAAAGAGCCCCCTGCCTGCACCACTAGCCCTGGAACACGTCCAGAACGGCAGTCACTGAGTGAGCACAGCCAGCAGCAAACACACTCTAATTGCAAAGAGTGGAGCCCCTGGCTGGAGAGTGGGGGGTGCGCCAGGACCCTGTGTTCTCGCTAAAGGACAGCTAGTGCTTTCACATTCCAGGACTATCTCAAAGTGGTTACAGGCCATGTAAAAATGGCCAAATGGGGACACTCAGCATTGCAGATGTAACGTATTTTGGCTGAAGCGGAGAACCATCGGCTTGTTTCCAAGACTAATGGATAAATGTAAAATGTCCTTTTCTAACTGGACTGTCAGGAGATACTTCATCATTTTTGATCAGAAACATTGGTTAACATCTGTCGGCTGCTCAGTGGAGTGCAAAAGTAAATGCCATGTGATAAGTGCACTCCCATTTTCTCTGCTTCCAGATTTGTGTGAGGACAGAGATAATGTAGCTACCAGGCAAACTGTCAGCATTTCTCTTACACATGAAAACAGCACACACCATGATAAGTGATTTTAACAGCACTGTCTTATGTTGAAACAGGGTCTTTGACATAGTACATTTAGACATTTAGATAACTTTCAGCAAAATTGACCTAGCTTGCTAAAACTGGATCTGACAAACCACAGTTCTCCCAAGAGACCTCAGATTGGTCAGCTATTGTCATGGTTGGTGGTGCAAAGGACTGTCAAGGAAACAGGGCAAACATTACTTTGCATCAAAGGGCAGTAGCAACAGTATCCCTTTGCCCTTAGGGGAATCGGGTTGTCAGTTTTACTGATTTGAGACAGCCTTGGTAAGGCCTCCATCACAGGAGATGTACTGCGCATTAAGCTGCCATGCTGCAAGGCTGTAGCATATACACAAGGTCAGGGTGCAGATTTATGCTTCCTCCTAAGCAGAATGAACAGCACAGGAGCTATCTAGGGTTTGGGGGAAATGAACCTTTTCATCACATTGATTCCCTAAAGCACCTGGAAAAAAGCTTTGTCAGCCGCTGGCATTTGGGTCTGATTGTGACGGATCTGCCCACAGTCTGGGCCTCTAGCCTGGATTGGATTCTAGCAGTATGGTTTCCTTGCCATATGCTGTTTGAGTAATAGATAATACTTGTCTTTGGGTTATTCAAACCTTTGTATATCTCATTTTATCAATATATCATTGACCTGTGTGCTGTGTAGTGCCAGAAGTTGTCTAACAAAAAATGCATCAGTCAAGTCCATCTTTTGTTTAACTGTAAGACAACTTGGGTTCAAACTATCTATCTAAATCAGTATTTCAACAACTTACATATAGATTTAGTTCTGAAATGTTTTATTGTTCAGTAGATATAGAAAATGTGCTGTATTTAGTCACTGTGTTGGTATTTAAAGTGGTCCTCCATATCCCTCGAGTATCAGACAGTTTTAAAAGGCTTTTATAAGAGTTGATAGTTTCATTCTTCACAGAGAGCAGACACTATTGACAGCTTGAATTCATGTTAGTTTCAATGGATTTCAGTGACTGAAGGTTTCAGCGGTAGAAAAGTTTTTAAGAAATTTCAAAAAACATTCCTGTAGCATAACATACTTCTCTGGGGCCTCATTCATAACTGTTGTGTATGCACAAAACAGAGCGTACATCACTTACTAAGCCAACTTTTAGATTGATAAAAAACAAACTTGTTGGTAGATTGTGCAGTCCTCCACGGAAACTCTGACACATGCATATGCACATAAAGTGGAGAAATGAGAAACTGTGACACCCATGGCAGAAAAATGAAGCCCGAGAAACGGTTTGAAATTGATACCACGGTGTAAAATAAATCAAAATATTACCTCTCACGTATTATATGAAGAGTTCATTTGCAAAAAGAGATAAAAAGCCAGTCTTAAAACAAACACTTGTTTGTGATTGATACTCCCTGGAGTGCACAGACACCAAAAAAACATGATTTTGTGGTAATAAATGAGAACGCTGGTATCTGTTGTTGCAAAAGAACCCTTTAACCCTGACAGGCATTTGAGCCAAACGCTGCTGCCTTGCACCAGTGTGAGGATGTGATGGGTTTAAAAACAACCAAAGCAATGGGAAATGGAAGTGACTAAAAACAATAGAAAATGTCTAATTTGGTTATGGAAATAAAAGTTCAAACACTACTTGAATACAAATTACGCACCTGGGTCATCTGATGTATTTTGCATAGCTGTGTCCCCCTCCACCTACGTCACTCTTCAGGAGGGATTCCCCGATCATTCCTGCAAGCCTCTCAAAAGGGGAGAAAATCTCTGGTGTCCCCTTTTGCCTGCCAGTGGCACAAACACTCTACTTTTATGTCAGATCACTTCTATTTTGTTTCGGAGAGGATCTGAACGTCTGAGCCAGCAGCATTCACTGCATCTGCCACATGCTGCCACTCTAAAGCCTGTTTGGCATTTGTAATGCTCACAGTGAGTCCACCATGTCTCAACCTCCTCAACAAAAACTTTGATTTCACACTGTGTGAAATTTCCCTTTTTTAGTCTTTCCATTTTTTGCCATGGTTGTCTTTATACAGTTGGTATGAGTGAAAATTGATTTAGGGTGTTTCACTTATAAGCGACTGTGGGTGTTACAAGGGTGGGACAAGACGTTCTATCATGTCCACCACATATCAAATTGATTGTGATTCATCAAGGGAAACCAGCGCAGCACATGTGTGCGCACTGTGTCATAAATCAGAATATTTTTGTGCGTAAGCACTTTGTGTGTTCATCTGTATGCCACCTTTTGATGTGAATCCTACAAACAGTTTTATAAATGAGGCCTCCAGTGTCTAAGCTTAATATGTTCCAAACGTTGGTAACCTTGTGGATATTTGACTAAATATGCGACTTGGAGGTTTGAGAGAAGGTGACAGTGCAACACAGAAACAACATGTATTGCCATGTTTTGACAAAACAATGATTGTTTGGAAACTGACAGCAGGGAAGTGCATTATGCTGCAGTAGTTTGGAAAGCTTCTATGGACATTAGGATTTTTTAATATTAACTCTACTGTATCTGATATAAATTCCTCCTAATCACAGCTACTAGAACAAACTACAGATTTTGTACATTTTACAGGTTTTGGTTAGAATCTCACTATAGCCAAAAGATGTCAGTTTTACTATAACAAATTCTTCTCAGGAAACAGTCAGACCATTTATCAGCATCTTAGGTGTGTGTACTTTGAGTAACAGGGGGTTAAGAAGGAAAAAAAGTCAGCTTGTTTCTCTCTCTGTCTTTTCTCTGTGTGTTGCATAGATAGAGGGATAAGGGCCAGGGGAAGTACAGTATGTCATCTTGTCCAAAGCTTTGATCCTCCCAGCCTGTACTCTTATATCTTATGAGTTCCTGCACGATGTTTGCCTAGACCCCATCACCTCTCCAATGCATCCATCCACCAAAGGGTTTTCTGTTTTCTGCCAGAGCCTCTAGGCATTTTCAGGCACTGTAGTGAGGATGCTCAACTACAAAGAACATCAGGCAGCTTTGTTTCAGGATGCGCTTTTCTTCAGTGAGACTATCAAATGTTTGTATTAAGCCCCGTAGCACATAATAAGCTGGCTCTCTAATGGCGCAGTTTGTTATTAAATTTTAATGCTGGCTGGAAGATTGTTTTTATTTACGCTACTCTTTATTCTTGGATAACAAAGAGTCTCTAATCAGAAGCTTCTTAGGGGACACCAATATCTTTATAGCCAATCTATTTTTTTTTCTTTTTAGCATATGTGTGATTATAGGATAATCATCATCAAATGATGTGGTGTAATTGAACCTGAAGAACAGCGTTGTTGATAATGACTTATGTCTGTGTAAATGTAATAATCATTTTAGCCAATCTAATTTAATTGTGTATCACATGTCTGCTGTGTATGTTTATCACTACAATCAAATGGGAACGTAGCTGGTGATTAATGATTCTCATAGAGATGTCTTCTGTATCTGATAGGGCGCCACTTCACATTGGACACGTTGATTAAATCCTAATCAACACCTACTTCTGCTGCATTTTGCCAGATTTGCCTTGTGTAGTACAATCCAATAGAGTTTAAATTACTTTAGATGAAAGAGTGTCCAGGGAGAGAGCTGGCCAGGCCTAAAGGGAGTGAGGATTAAGAATGTGTAATTTATTCAAGAAAGACCACTTTATTTCCTGCCCTATGTGGTTGGTCGCTTGTAGGAGCCAGTGATTCTGAATTTGAAAACGTGTAAGAGATAACAGGTGCGAAATGACTTTTTTCAGTTTTGTTACATGGTTTCCTCAGTTTTATCTAAATGATGAAGGTGTCCAGTTTAAACAAAAAAACAAAGAATAACAAAAGGCTTTTATTTCAAGCTATTTTAACGCTGGGTATAGGTTAGCGCCACATTATTGAATCTATTTTGGGTAGTGGGTAAGAAACAGCACGGGGACAGCTTCTTCAGAGCAATGTGTGTACTTTTAATCTCTGCTTAAGAAAACAAACTTGATACATGACTTTAGTGTGCGGCGTATCACTCCACCCAATCTAAACTACTGTAAACAATCATATATGTTCTTTAAACCAATTATTCACAAAAATAATCATCTTACACTATGTTAACAGTGATTATTATATTATCATTTTTCATAGTAGCTAAATTCTTATGCCCTTGTAGAAATGGCATCTTTTTTCTTCTCCAAATTACTAGTAATGTTGCTTAGTTTTAATACGTATTAGCCCAACCAAATTAATACACAGTATAGTCATATAGTAGTAAAGTGTATTCCACTGTTATTTGTTATATTATAACATTTTGCAAAATATGAATTGCATGTGTATGTATTTGCATAGCAAGCATTTCCTTTAATAATGTTAGTTTTTAATCACAATTTGCTTCAAATCATTCATTTGTACCACATACAACAATAACATGTTACTGTATTACAATATGATACCCAGTACAATACCACTGAGAAGTCTAATAAATACTACATTTAATAATTGACCACATTCTGCACAACTTTAAGTCCTGTTAGAACTTATGTACCTTCATGTTGTTTGTTTTTTTGTTTTTTTCTCAGTTTAACTATAGGTTAAGTGGTTGTGTGTAAGGCCAGGGTAAGATTTTTGCATGTGAAGTGTCACAGGCAAGGCCAACTGCTAAGAGTGTCCAAGTGAGTGTAAATCAATACCTTGAATGTAAGTGATTCCTGAAATAAATATTGTAATATAAGACTTTAAGCTTTTTCTACTGCTACGCTTCAGTGCATCCCGCTGATGCTTTCTATAATCACATTGACTGTGAATCAGACTGTCTGCCTAGAATGCAAATAGAAAAAAAAATGTTTTGAACCATTGACCGCAATTTGTGTTTGAGACATTTGACAACTAAAGGTAACGTTATTTACAAATTGTACTTTAAAAGTTAATTGCCATCACAGAGTTCAGTGTGAATTTGTCCAGCAGTGACTGTGTTCCTGTCTTCTTTTTTTTCTGCACTCTTTGTGATTCTTTGTGCCCTCCTTCAATCTGCAGCCTTGAGGGACAACAGAATTGAGCTGGTGCGAGCCTCGTGGCAGGAGCTCACCATCAGAATTAGTGACGTCAGCCTGTCAGACGAGGGCCAGTACACCTGCTCACTCTTCACCATGCCTGTCAAGACCACCAAGGCCTTCCTCACCGTTCTGGGTGAGTACATCCATTTTAGCCCAGTCTTCGCAGGCCAATTATGTGTAGCTAATTCTTCACGTTCAGACAGCTTGAATACCTGCACATTTTGAATTATATTCAGTTGTTTTTCTTTACCGGGTACTTTACATTGTTGGAAAATTACTCTGCTGCAATACAGTACATCCCCTTGTCTAGTAGAATAAAGGATGAGAAATAAGCATTCAAGCAGTGTTATGCCATTAAATTTTCTGGCAGGCAGGACAGCCACAAAAAACTCAGAGAATCTGTTGACACCTGTGTAGGACAGACAGGTGTGTATGGAGATTTATTGAGACTTAAATTTCAGTAAGATAACCTTCAAGCATCTCACATCCAAACAGCAAGAGAGTAGCTGCAGTAATCCTAAAAGAGACATTAAGGGATTGTATTTTTTTATTTACTTTATTTGAATTACAACATTACAACACATTTGTGATACAGTTTATTATTCCCTTTACCTCAACTTAAAAAAAAACTAATTTAGAAAAAAAGACACATACAGTAAATGTTAAGCATGACATTATGACTGAGAGAAGAAGCAGGTAATATCTGAAAATGAGTTGACAACAATCAATAAATATTTTATCATTGCTGGAGGAATACAGAATGTGTCATCCTCTGTGTTTATAGCCAAGTCTTCATATACATGTATTTAATAAGTTATACATAAATGAGGCATTGCATTGTATTTACACTCCCCACAGGAGTGCCAGAACGACCAGAGATTACAGGATTCACCAAGCCTGCGTTGGAGGGGGACTTAATCACCCTGACATGCACCACATTGGGTAGCAAACCAGCTGCCAACATCCGGTGGTTCAGAAATGACAAGGAAGTCCAAGGTAAGTGCATAGTGTGGATTTCACAGAGCATCATATCCTCTGTTACCACTTGTACCCTCTTGGATACATCATTACTGTCAAGTCATTCGGCTGTTGCGTGCTCTTGTGCACATATTATGCATTGTTCTACTGGCCAGGGTTTAGTAGTGCCATGATTCACCTGGCTTACAGCCAGCATCACTGCTGTCATTGGAAGCTTCCCAAATGTTGCTGGACTGTGGCAGAGCCATCCATGTTTCACTACATGACTGAGGGGAAGACATCTAGCATTTTATTGATTCTAATTATAAAGTGAAGTGTACGTCAACAAGAAGTTGGACACAGCATTCTGTTTTGACTGTTAGTGGCTCTAAAGCAATGATTCTGTGCTGGTGTACTCAGCTGGTTGATTAATGGAAACACAAATCAGTCATGAAATGCTAAAGGTGATAATCAAAAAAAGAGAATGTCAAGTCTAAGGCTTGCTCCGGTGCCCTGGTTTATCCTGTATGATCAACAGTCCAAAACCTAAAGATATTTATTTAACAATCAGATAAAACATAGAAAATCATTAAATACTTGCTGGACATTTCTGCTTAATAAAATTACATAAATTGTTATCAGAATTTGTGTTGATTGGACCAACTACTCAAGAAAACTCACTAATCATTTTAACACTTGCCAATATTTATCAATGGTGGAGAACTCATGTTTTGCAGCAATGCCATCTCTCCTTAACTGTCTTGGAGAGGAAGAGCCTCATAGGAACATGAGCACAACACTTTTTTGAGCATAGCTGTGTGCTTTATGTTCTGTGTTGAATGAAAAAGACACACAGTTGTTAATATATGGTTTGAAATCCTCTGTACTACAGACTTTAGTGCTGTTTGAATGTGATTGGTTGATCTTGCTTGGCTTCACATTTGTTCTTGTCAACCATGGTTATCCATCCTATCCCCAGGTGGCTCTAACTGACTGCTTTTTCTTTTCTTTTTCTTCTCTTTTCTTTTCTTTTCTTTTTTTGAATCGCTGTGTTTATGAGTCAAGAAAGATAGAAGAACACACAAGAATGCAAACTCATAGAGGCCACATGAGTAGCTTCACCCAGTCTGAAAATAAAAACACTGACAGAGACAATGTATTAGGCAGCAGATGGTGCAGTGTAATGTGTGCTGATCGCACTAAACGAACAGAAGTTTTCTGTGGTTTCACAAGCTTTCACTTTCTTGTAAACCTCTTTCCAAACCGTCTGAAGCACTGCGCTTTGTTTTTTTTTTTAGCTTTCATCATTGTCTTATTCCTGCTGTTTAAAAAAAGCACAGAAAAGACAAAAACATTTTTAAAAAATAGGAAAAGAATGTTTTTCCTCAATTTGATGGCAGAGGTAACCTGTGTGGAGCTCTTTAATGTAATAGAGCCTGCTGTGGAGACTCAGTGTGACAGTTGCTCTTTATTGAAGATTCGCACCCGAGAGCTTTTTTCTTGGTGGTTTTGTCTGTGTCTGCCCAAAATGGCATGATGATTGATGGGAGAGGGGCCGGGATATGAAATTTCCTTGTTGAAATGACATGCACGTAGATCCCTTGAAAGGCCAGTGGAGAGCTGGCACACATCATCACAACCAGGTTTGCTGTCCATCTCAAGAGGCAATGAGATGATCTTTTGTCTTGTTTTGTGATTTTGCTTTATGTTTTGATATATACATCAAAATTAATCTTTAAAACCCAAACTTTATAGTTTAACATATAGACAGTCAAAAGCCAATGGGGTGTGCAAGGGGTGTCTTCAATTCCTATTCCTAGAGGATCACAATAAGAATTTAATAACTTCAGCCTATTCCCAGGAAAATTAAAACAAAAGAATGATTCCCTTCATTTATATTTGATGTATGAAATGGCATTAATGTGTGATGTGTGGGTTGCATATCACTAAAAAAGATCATGTGCCTCAAGTCTTCCCCAAACTGGTCTCATGTATACAAATGTGCTTTTATTAGTTTTACTTGGGTAAGGTGTTTTTTTTTTATTAAGCCGCTTGGGCAAACAGACCTGGTGTGTTGCATCTCCAAGTCAAAGAGAGATAAAGAACAAAGCAGAGACTGGAGGGCTCGACTTAAAAACTTCATTTCCATGTCAAAGTGTCAAAGAAGGGGAATGTCAATCAGTGCTCCGGATCCAAATCTTTTGTAGGTGCAGCTTTCTTTAGCGAGTATGTGCTGGGAGCAGCATGTTTTGCCATTGGTTCTTCTGTGGTAGATCATTGCCGACGGTGTCTGCTGTCAGTCAATTCTATCCCCACTGGGGGACCAGTCTACAAAGCTCCAAGACGACAGCAGGTGTAATAGCAAAAACATGTCATATTTATTTCATGCTCTGATGATTTGTTTTTCAACAATTTATATTAGAAGCACACAGCATTACAAACTTCATAATGCAACTGTCATCCAGTGTCAAATCATTTGTTTGCAGAGTATAGAGTCATTCAAATTATTTGTGTCGCTGAATGACAGCTAGGTCTGAAATTGTAATCTATTGAGGAAAAGAAATCCACCCACTGTTACTCTCTTTGCATACAGAAAGTGGCCTATATATTCCTTTCACAGTAACACAAAGGCACATTCAGATTCACAGCAGCTTCCATATGAGAACTCATTTTATATTCAAAGTTAAGCAAGATATCAAGACATTCGAATCTAGACAACAACTATATTTCATTATTATCTTTATTTTGGTGGTAAATCTCTGTGCTCCTTCATTTTGAGTTGAGTAAGCAGAGCAGAGATTAAAAATCTCAAACGTTCTTATTCACTTTCAACAATATGACACCCTTAAATTGTATACATCTCTTGCTCACTGCTGATTGCTGATTATTTCCAACACGTTGACTTTGACGCAACTTTTGATTGTCAAACGTGAACAGCAACACATATAGCAACTCTGTACCATCAGTGGGAGAAGACATGTATACTGCCAAAGAGTCTGGGAACAAATTGGTACGACTGATTCAAGTTTGCACTGTATGTGTCTCTAATCTAAAGAGGTGTGATGTTCATAGTGTTTCCCATACACAGCACATTATAGCAAAGAGAACCAGTGCATCATGTGATCAGACAACTTCTGGCCTTCATGTTGTATCTGAAACATGAACCTCTATGCTTCCACCCAAAACACAAGGAACCTTTGGTTTTTATCTAAGTTTGCTTTGAACCATTAAACTACATCATACAAATATAACAAGCTCCATACACGTTAGATTGAGTACATTATTTATCCCAAAAAGGACATGTCAGTGTTACAGCAGCTATCACATATAAACACACATAGCTTACAAAAACAAATAATTTGAGGTCTGTGTGTATTGCCAAGTAGAATAAAAAGTTTAAGGCAAGATTAATGCTATTAATGTTCAAATTAAATGTAAAAATGCCTCTCGGTGGAGGAGTCTCCCCTGTCGACATAGAGGGGAGTTGTAGAGGGGAGTTGTACATGGTTATTGCGGTGGGCAGGAATGACTTCCTGTAACAGAGCCTCTGACTCAAGGCACTCTGTTCTCTGACCAGAAGGCTGTGTATGGGATGTGTAGTCTTATCCATTATGTTGAGCAACATCCTTCTCCCAGACCAAAGGATGTCGCACAGTGTTGGTTGTGGAGAATCCCTCCACAACCAACTCTAGCAGCTCCAGGGCAGTCTCCAGCACAGAGACTGCCTTCTTAATCAGTTGTTTCAGTTTCTTAGAGTTGCCGGCTCTGATGCAGCTGCCCCAACAGATGGCTGCAAAGAAAACTGTACTTGCCACAACAGACTGTTAGAAGATATGCAACATCTTGCTGCACATATTGAAGGACCTAAGCTTCCTCAAGAAGTAGAGTCTGTTCTGTCTTTTCCTGTAGACAGCCTCAGTGTTACATTTCAGTATATGTTGTCAAGGTGAAGGCTCAGGTATCTGTAGCCCTCTTCCACCTCTTCTCCCTGGATGAAAATAGTGTTTAGCTTAATCTTCCTCCTGTGTTCGTTGCTCCCTTCTTATTTAAGTGTTCACGGTCAAATTTGACTGGCCTGTTTTAACTTCCCTTATATTAACACAAAAACCATAAATCACCAGATTTGACCAGAACACTGTAGGAGGGTTAATTCTTATCCTACTAAGATCCTTTGTCATTTAAAAGGAGGCGGTTGTTACTACACCATGCCACAAAGCGGTCTCCTCTTCAGCACTGACACACCTCATAATTTCTGCAGATGAAAGGACTCCAAGTTATGTTGGAAGTCTGAGTTATACAGGGTGAAGAAAAAAGGTGAAAGTACAGTTCCCTGTGGTGCTCTTGTGCTGCTAACCACCTGCTCAGACACATTTACATGGAATTAATTATTCAAAAGGTCATTGATCTTATATACTGTAGTTGAAATTTTACCACTATAGTATATTCCCACTATGTTTTGATTAACTACAGTAGCACAACCCATATATTTTGCCTATTTCCATCAAGCTAATTTACGTTTATTTCACAACAGCTGATGTTACAGTTGAAAACTTCTAATATACACACTTCGTTTCAAATGAGCATATACTCTTAAACATCTTCTTTTGATTCTCTGTTATGGTCACAGAATGAGCAGTTCCTTTTAACCCGATTCATTTCCATTATAATGGACCAAGGTCTTTTCCCCCCCTAATAGCTACAACTGCTCCTCTTTCATCTGTTGATTTTGTTGGTTTATCTCATTTTTTCTTTCGGTATTGTCTTCTATTTAGTCCTCTTTATTTATTCCTCTACATATTGTCCTTTATTTCTATGAACATGACCTTCTCCTACATCACCTCCTGAGGTTTAATATTCTCATCCTCACCAAGGCCATAATCCAAATGCCTCATTCATACAGTAGATAGTTTTTTTTGTTCATTATGATGCGACCACAGGAAAATATGAGCAAAAGTGAGATGTCATAAACAGCAGGAACAATATATGTGTTGCTTCATATATTTAGACACAGGTTAACTTAGTTACTTCTATTCACCGTTGTAAGTTTGAGACTTGACTCTAACAACACAAATCCTTGAAACTTTATTGAAATTGTGTTTATTTATTGAAATTGTGTTTAACCAATGTACCCTTTTCCACAACAAGTTTAATTTCAGTGGATGTGTGTGGGAGAGTTTTTACATGTTGTAAAATTTGCTTTCTGTTTGTACATTTGTAACTTCTTTAGAAGATATGGAGCAGTATTGAAGGAGCCATGAATGCTGGATTTAATGAAAGCAAGGAGGTGAATGGAGTAGAGAAGGGTTTTCCTTATGCCTCTGTCCCCTCCAACCACCAAACATCAAAATACAAAATGTGCAAGAATGTTCATTAAGGATGAAGAAGGTCCAATGTAAAATTATAGACCCTGACAACTGCTAAATGAGGCAAAAACATGTTTCTCATGAATATGAGTTTATACTTAAAGAGCTTTCAACAAGCAAATTAATTGAGAATTAGGTCAAAGAATAAAGAAAAAGGACATTTCTCAAAACATTTAGGCTGTAATTATTGGTCAGCAGGCGGCAGGTTGCAAACTGTGCTGTGCAGGAGATTCTGGTGTTAAAGAGGCACAGTTTGAAGTTCTTGCAAGTCTAAAAAATGAACATGCTGCTATTGGAGAATGCCTCTGATGCCTTCATGAAATAAACAAAGGCTCTAATTATAATGTACTTATTCTTTCAAGGCTCAACAGCTTGACCCACTGAACATTAAACAATAATTAATCTGAAGGGAAGCCAACATTTAAGTCACCCAAACCATACCCTAATATTACACTTATGAAACTATTATATTCCTGCACTTGAATTTTTGATAAAATCAGATCTAGCCTCTGAAGCTCCTACTTGCTAAAACAGACACAGGCGTGGTGAGAGGAAAGGAGCACAGGAGCACCCTTAGTTGCCTGAATTTAGATCTGCTTTGGCTCTTGGGGTTTTGGTTCAAAGCAGGTGCACCTGGGCACATTCACATTCTTACGCAAGCTGCCTCTGCTTGCTCTCTGGCTATGCTAGAAGCCACCTTGAAACAGACTGACAGCTTCTCTGTGGTAGCTCTGATGCTGCAGGCAACTTGAAGAATGAGAGGAAAAGCTGGAGAGATTTGTGTTTGGCACCACAGAGGCACTTCCTTTCCTTTTAACATCATGTCAGACATTTTAGTGCTGTTAAAAAGGATATTTTACCACATTTTAATGTTTGATTCCAAACCATGACCTTTCCCTAACCGTAACAAAGTGGTTTTTGTGCCTAAATCTAACCATTTTAACCCAAACCATGGGAAGGACTGGCTTAACATCTGCAAGCAAAAACATTCTTCCATTTTGAAACAATATAGTGTAGTATAGAAAGCAGTATAGTTGTGTCATAGTGGAAATAGTGCTTCCACTGGAAAGTCCAATAAAATATTAATCCCCTGGCACATGACAAAATCAAAGAGAATCCGTGGAGTGGAACACATCGAACAGATCTGCCCCAAAATTATGATGATATGGATGATCTAGGTTTCATTGCAATGGGCTTTTAGCATTTAATCGACTGGGTATGAGCTGAGCATGTGTGACTGTGAGTGTATTTGTTAGTGAAGGAGTGGAGCGAGTACATACATAGGAATTGATTGACTCAGGTTTGATTGACTCAGGTTTGCACTGGATGGCGGGAAGTCCAGAGGAGGTGAGGGCAGAGGTTATAGTCTCCAGTGATATGTCCTTATGAGGCCATTGTCAGGTAAATGCCTTTGTCTGTTTTGCTTTGATGAGCGCCAATAGCCTTGCACAGCTGTGTCAGAACAAAGTGACACTACCACACAAGCCGTTGACAGCAGAAGACAGAAAACTACAAAGAAGTGCTTCCAGTTAAGAAGCATCTCTAAATGAAGACAGAGTAATAAGGCTGGGGAGAATAGAAAGACAAATCAGGATCTGCAGCTGTGTATAGAGTGAATGTTTGGGCATGAAACTAAGACAAAGGAGAGAACAGAAAGGAGAGGTGTGACTACAACTATGGAAATCCTCTCCCCACTGCCAGGGGAATGTGCTCCTGTTTGTGTTGACTGGGATATTTGAGAGATGGTCCTGAAGGAGCAAACACACCCAACCAACCGAGTCAACGCTCACTGCTCTCCCCTCCGTATTCACTCTACTTTGACTTGACTTTCAAAGGCCAAGGATTCTCTCCCTCAAAGGAGATGCAGAGAAAAACAACAACACTGCAGCTGTCTATGTCAGAAAACAACTTGAAATAAAATGCATGTTTCTCACATTTTAGTTATAATGCTAGCTCCTTTCGGTTTTTCTCAGGTTCTTCTTCAAAATGATTTTTTGCACAAACTTCCTGCACAAAAGTCAGAACTGTTACCCAATAGTATTAGTTATTCAAGTAAATTTGACCCCTTTTCATTTTCTGACTCTCTACAGGCACTAAGGAGGTGAATGCCACAGGAAAATCATTCACAGTGAGGAGTACCCTCCAGTTCAATGTGGACAGAGGAGACGAAGGAGTCGCCTATACCTGCAGCGTGGAGCATGTGTCTCTGTCCAATCCCTACATGACAACTGAGGTCCTGGAGGTCCACTGTGAGTGCAGTCATACACCCCCTGCAAAACTGGATTAGGTTTAAGATTAGCATTGAGAAGAAATACTAGAATTGAGATTACATTTATGTCTGCAGGTTTAGTTTTGCATTGGCTCAGGATTAGTGCCGGATTAGTTTGCAGGTAAGGGATTAGTACCAAAGCAGAACAGGGATATGGGCTAGAGCTAAGAGCTGCCCAATGGGTAAAGAGCTAACTACTGTTGTACTTTGTCGGTATTCGAGTTAAAACCTACAGTGGTGTCATAGCTTTGGATTTTTTTGTCTCTTCTTCGCAGATGCTCCCTACCTGAAGATCACACATTCACTGGTATTTCCACAGGAAGGGCAATACTTCAAATTGGAGTGTGATTCCATAGGCAACCCGAAGTAAGTTGGTATTTATTTACAACTTCAATTTAGTGTCAATTACTGGCATGACAATATGAAGAAATTGAACTTGAAATGTGATTCCTTGTCATTACAGAATATCATTTTCAAGAGTAATACTGCAGTACTGCAGTAAAACAAACTGAGAAAATATTATCAACAGAATTTTCTGTGTTTTCTTTTCTAGACCTGAACCAGTATTCTGGTCTAAAGATGGAGGAGAGCTGCCAGACGTTGAGCGTATGATCGTGGAGGGCAGAGAACTAACTATCACCACACTAAATAAAACAGATAATGGCACGTACCGCTGCGAGGCCAGCAACCACCTCGGGACCAGCAGTGCTGAATATGTACTCTTTGTATATGGTGGGTACTTCAGTAAGGGCTAATCTTGTATTATGGATGATCAGTTTTGCTGTTGCTTCATATTCAGTGCTTGGCAGTGTACTTGCTGCACTTGCACTGTGCGCTATTTTAAAGATGATTGGTGCTCATTACAAAGATACAATGCCAGCAGAAGGTTTGTCAGTCTGGCAGCTTAACCTAAAGAGGCATGATATGCAGACGGTGCATGTTATGATGAAAAAAGGGTCTAAAATCAAAAAGCATAATAAGAAAAGCAATAATATATTCAGCACCATCTCCTCAAATTACAGTGTTTCTGTCAGATTATCTGCCACTCATAATGACTGTTGGAGACATTGTCATGATTGCCCCCTTGGGGAACATGTTCGAGAAGCTTCTTTTTTTTAAACCAGTTTTATGTGAGAAGTAGATTGTGGACAAGTAACTGAGACATCTGAGACTTCTAATTCCTTGAGTGATGTTCTAATTTTTTGGCTATAGAGCCTGGGCACAATGTTAATTTTCATAGATTTCAAGAATTTAACGGACCCTGCCAGTGTATTTGCAACTTTTATCTCCTTAACTAAAATCATGTTTACATTGGCTGACCATTGTTAGTGCTGCTGTACAGTTTTACATTTTTTCACATATACGTCGCTTTTCAACTTTGGTAGGATAAAACGCTTTTGACAATTTGCATCTCATTTACACATTCACACCCACACACCCCAATGCACACACACTATTCAAGACACATTGCATCATTGTGGTCACAGCAATACAGATTCAGTGTCTTGCTCCAGACCACTTTGACATAGATCGAACCACCAACGCTGCGGTTAATGGATGACCTGCCTTGGTACTGTGGAGGATAACCCAGTTTATCTTACTGTACTCTGTAGATATTACTGCATAGGTTTAGCGTTTGGACTTTCTCTATGAGGAAACAGAAAAAAAAGTGTTAAGGATGCAGAATTTAGCTTCCGAGTACCGCCTGGAGGAGAGATAAGTTAATCCCAAGACAGTGGAGGGGCTGAGAGAATAAAGACAGCATGGTGCAGGAAACGGATCATTAAGGCCTCTGCAGCACATGTTTAAACCGTTTATCAAATATAGCCAAGTAAAAATACAAAACAAGGACAGCATATTAAAATTCAACATGGATTTATATGTTTCCATTTTTGCCAATTAAACAGTCCCACACGAGAGTGCAGTGTGTTTGGGAGGAACTTATTACAGCTCAGACACTGGACTTATTTAAGCTCACAAGCACTTAGTGGATGCACAGCAGCTTCTTTGTTTGATTTTAAAGGCAGAGGCTTTTGAGCAGAAAAAGCCCATCACTTGGGGAAAAAAACAAGGGAAAAGGAGGATGACACATTCGTCCTTTCAGCTTTTGTTATCTCAGTTTGTTCTTTCATCATGCTCATTGAACAGGGGAAGGCAGCGATGTCAGGCTAGTCCATATCATCCTGTCATATCTGTGTGCCATTTTCTGGACAAAAGTTTCATTCCTCCTATTTAAATCAGAAAGCCTTCTCTTTATCATTTCAAATCAAACAGAAACATTGAAATTGTTTGGATTAGCCTGAGTTATTAGAGTTATATGTGTCAGGGAGCTGTGTCTCACTTTTTGTTAGATTAACTGAGGAAATAGCAAAAATTGATGACCCTCAGCAGCCCTATCACACTCAATAGAAGAAAGTCCTGGTTACTAGGGAAAGATGAAAAATTGAATTGAGTGGGTAAAAAAATGTGCAAGACAGGTTCATTTCCACTGATGATGACAGTCATTCTTCAGAGTGACATCATGTCTGGCTGAATACTTAACGGGTCTCTTTGGATCATCTCAGCCTCGAAGCCTAATTTGCTAATGACAGGAGAACTGAGAAGCAATAAATGTCATCACTCCGACCGCAATTTATCACCATCTGCAATTATGCTACTTAATACACAGTATTAAATAAAGAGATGAAACCCAGTATATGATAATTACTCTGTCTGAGATGTTTGAGAGATGGTAGTATATACTAGTTTGGTTAAATACAGTTGGGAAATGTCTGCATCTGCTTGTAAAGCTTCTGCCCCGCTTTTTACCTCTTACCCTCACATTTCACTATATTTTCAGCTTAAGAAGCATGATACATGATGCTTGAAGCTTTGGATTCTGTATGTGTGGCCCATTTATCTACCAATCCTTAATCACTCGAAAACTTAACAGATATAAGAAATATGAGTCCTTCTTGTATGACTCATCCTCTGCTCAAAGATATTCCTGCAAGAATTTACTCATTCACAGCTTGAGTCATTTGTGCTACTGATGTATTTTATCATCTATTTATTTTTTTGTTATTTTGCCTGTATTCACTCAGGTGAAAGCCCAGAATTAACCCACTGCACTAACCATGCGTAGTAATTGATTGGTGCTGTTTGATTTACCTGTACGTTTTCTCATGTTGAGCACCCCCCCCCCCCCCCCCCCCATGAAGTGGTTTGTTTTTGCTCCCCGTTGTTCTTTTTTTCATTTAGCAGACATCATCGCCTTAGTGCCCCCATCTTCAGCTCCCATGCCTCCCTCTCTAGCCTCCATTCTTCCCCAGTCTGCTAATGCCGACATTCCCATCTCAGGCATAGGCAATTACAGCTGTGCTCACAGGTAGGCCTGCCCACCCCCCACCCCTTTGCCCACCATGGCCCCGCCTTAACGCTCCATGCATTCATGAATATGACACTGAACACACAGTTGATGATTGATGAGCTAACAACAAGGCTTTGAGCTAGAAAATAGAATTGTTTTACTGGATGAATCCAATAGTTGTTTTGTTTTTTGTCTTCTCTCTAATCTATTTTTATACAAAGCATTGCTACCCTCCTCGCATTTTTATTACTGTTACTGATTATTTTTATTATAAGCTGATATTGTCAGTGGTCAGTTTCCACACAAGATAGTTGATTTTGTTAACCACCCGTTTGGCAGAAGCAGAAATAAAAATGGAATTTTGATGCTGCTTGTTCTTAAAGCAAGCATTAAGAACACATGCAATTATGCTTGAATAATATTTAGCAAAATCCCATTCTCTGTGTTTATGAGTTCATCTCTTCTAATAGAATTACTGTAGTCGTGTAGTGTGTATCGCTTTGCCATACTGAGTCACAAGAGTACTCTTAAGGAAAAAAACAAGCTTTTCTTTTGTGGTGGGGTTTTTGGATGTGCCTCATTTGGATTATCAACCCACAAACCTTAAAATGTAAGGATTTGGACTCTTATAATAAGGGAGGGTAACACAAACACAACATACATAAGCCATGAGTTCACATTTCTGAGCAACTCTTTTTTTACAATGTTACAAGTTTAAGTATCAGTGACCAGTTTTTCATAACCTTGCATACCCTCATTTGTACTATATATCCCTTTTCGGAAATGTAAGGTGTACATAATGTGACATTATTTGGTACCACTTTCTGATAAGGCACCTTTTTAAAGTGATAATAGGCATTAATTAATGGCTTAATAAATTATATATTAATGTTTTACAAATAATTCATAATCCATTAATAATAATCCTAATAATAATAGTCATTGGTAAAGAGTTAGGTGTCAACTACATCAAAGCCACTGATGAGAATAATTAGTCTACAGTAATAAATCTTAATAACTGTTAATAAATTGAGTTATCACCTGAATGCCCAGGTGGTTAAACAATAGACAAGAGATGTTTTGCTGAAGAATTAGATAAAATGTTATAGTGGTATAAAAAGGAAGGGTTTTAACAACCTTGCATCCCACAAATTATGCATACCAATGGCTTTTGAATGATTTATAAATCATATGTAAATTATTTAACCAGTACTATTAGCCATTACTTAATTTTATAAACCCCTTATTAAGGGTGTCTTATCAGAAAGCGGTACCCATTATTTAGTGATTGCTAAATTTCCAGGTGTACGTGAATGTGTTACCAGAAAACTGAATGTTTGAAAATTCATTAGAAGGCCAAAAGGGTCGGTTTCAAAAATAATGTTTCTCACTTACTATTTATTGGTATCTAGCTATGCAGGTAGTTTTGGTTTAATTTGCTCAACGTTTTAGATATCTGTCTGAAACTGTGGCCTTCAGTCAATGAAATGGAGGTGAGAGATATGTTTTCATAGACAACTAAAGAAATTCAGTTGATAGGTGTACTTAATATTAGAGACCTCTATCTCCAAGTCTGGACAGTTTAAGCTAAAACTAACTGCCTTACCACATACACTTAGTGATACGTGACAAAATATTGTTTGTAATTCAGTCGGTTACACACCAAAAATCTATAGTATGTAAGCCTTTATTTTTCATCTTATCCTTGTCAATGGTTCTCCAATTAGGCATGCATTTGGCTCTGACAGCAAGCCATGTTCTCCGTCATGTCTGCATGCTGCTGAAGTAAATTCAAAAAATAATAATAATAATAGATCATGCTAATTTCTCATGTTTCCTTTGAACTTTCTGGTCACCTTTTTTATCATGGTGTTGTTCCCCTCGTCTTCCCTTACTGCTGTCACTGTCTGCAACCATGGCAACAGCCAAAGACTTTCCAGGGCCCACAACAGGTAAATATCCCACTAGACGATCATTGCAAGCCAGCTTTACAGTGTGTGATGCTGGATCTGGATCTGGGTCAGGACACATCACGGCCTCCACCCAGCATGAGCTAAACCATCACCATGCATGGATGCTCACTCTGCTGACGCGTGCCACTTTCTCTCCAGCCATGTCACAGGCTGCATAAGTTATCACACAATATGTTCCTGGTTTGGTTTGTCTTTGCAAAATGAAATAGATGGCTATATCTGAGTAGAGCTGGGCTGGAGATTGTATCTATGCCAGGGTGTAAACATTTGAATCTGGATCTTGTGGTTACAGCAGAAATGAAAGGACACGTCCAAAATTATTTTTGGGAACTTTTTATCTTTCATATTTCTGATCATATAGTTACTATATGAAAGATTTGTTTTCACAGCGTTTCTTTGGTCAAGTTCATGATTGAATCTATGTACACCACATCCAGCTTTGTTACTTTGTAGCTTTTTAATTTGAGATGTTTTATTTCCTATACATTTTTTCATAAAGTTTAAAATACTTTGGTGTGAGCTGTTGGAGACAGGATTGAATCAGGACTTCTATTTAACATTGTATTTATGTAACTAAACCATATAAGACAAAATAGGGCTGACTGAGTAACTGATGTCCTTGTGTGCTGTCTTTAGCCTTCCTTTTTTGTGACAGTGCATGTGTACTGTGTCATCGCAGTCTTTCAAGAAAGATGTTCTCATTTTTGCAACCATTTTGATTGTGGTTGTTCTCTGCAGCTGATGTTCGGACTGACACAAAAATAAACAGTTTATTTGCGCATGATTTAAAGCTCAAAATGCTGGTTGGACAAGAATAAATACTGAATAGTCATTTACTCACTCTGTAAGGCGAAAGCATAACAGGTAGGTTGTGCTCAGCCGACAAGTTCAGAAGCCATGCAGCAAGAGCAATTCAGCTCGTCTCATTCCTGTGAACACTGTACACCAACTGAGTGTGATATGAAAATTGCTTATGCCCCTTGTTGACAGTGGAATCACATGTACAGATCATTATATCCATCGACATGCAACCAAAGTTGAGTTTATTCAACTGTTATACCAAAACAATTATTGCTTAAAGGTCTGAAGTGCCTGCCAGTGAGTCCCTGAAAAATAACAATATGGTGGTTCTAATCTGCATGGTGTGAAATGAACTGCATGTTTCACAAATTCATCTTTTTTTTAATGCCCCACACTGGGGTCTCTGAAAATGAGGGTTGCATTCTGTTAACAGAGGTGTATAACAAGGTTTGTAGGAACATCCCGCCGTCATTTCCCAGGGTCACTTTGCAAAACTAAGCACAAGCCATAGCCATTCATCAGCTTGAGATAATGAGAGCACATGAGGTGCACAGTAAAGACACATCCACTTACAGTTTATTGCAGGACAGACACAAAGGCATGGTCCTGCCTGGGAAACCTTCAGTATGCTCTTTGCCCTAGAGGATGTCTCATGTTAAATAAGACTTTTTTTCTTTCTTTTTCTTTTTTTAAAAAAAAACCCTGTTCCTCAGCAGCAGTAAGTGGCAGCGTGCAAGGAGAAAACAAATGATAGTGTCACTCAAGGCTTTGGCAAAAACCGAAAACATCACTCAAAGCTAGACTTCAGTGTTGTTGCAGCATGTCGCTTTGCTAATGCCATGTTTTTGAATTGTGCAGAGATTTGTGGTATTTATTTTACTTCTTTTATACCCTAATTCAAGTATTTCAAAGTATGGAGCACAAAAAATGACATAAGCATAAATGAATAAATAATAAGTCATAACATTTTTGATTTTTTTTTTTTAAAAAGGGCATAATTAAATAAATGTATTGAATGTCTTTTCTGCATTTCCATAAATTATCTTATTTATCTTGATCTACTAATCGTATCTTATTCATTACTATTTTTTTTATTTCTACATTTTGTTTCTACATGTTTTTTTTCATTTATTGTATATTTCTAAGTTTATTTATTCGTGTATTTTTACATTTATTTTATCTATGTATTTACACATTTCTTCATTTATTTACTTCTGTATTAACTCCTATAACTGCTATTACCACCTTGGCTTGACCACAGCCCTAAAAGCTCTGCCTGAAGCAGCAGACAAGAGACAACAGCTTTTTCTAAAGGAACATCTTCATTTGATTAACTACCAGCATTTTTAAACCTGGGGAATGGAGCTGTTGATGATTGGTCTTACAGATGACGACGGGCCTTCTTTGCTTTTTTCGGTAAGTTAATCATTGTCATCAACTAATTTGTGTTAGCTAGCTAAGCCTAGCCTATCCTAGCCTAGCCTATTATAAAACTGACAGCCTGGTAGGACAACAGTTAGTTAGTCATAATATTGGATTTTGAGTTAGCATGACTGTATTTAATAGTATTAAAGTATTAAACTTACAAAATCATGTTTTTAAGGGGACCTATCATGCTAATTTCCAGCAGGATTTTTTTTATTTTGGGACTATTTTCAGCCCACTCTGATCTGATTGGCCAGCCTCAGGAGGCCTAGTGAGGAGCATCAGAGTCGTGTTTAGTTACTGCTGATACAAGGTCAACACTGCTGCTTTATGTTAAAAGCTTTTAAATGACTAAATAGCTTTTTTATTATGAAGAATTTATAATAAATTAAATATGTTCATTGCTGAATTAGCAGAGCTGAAACTAGAGAGAAATGTTGGAAACTGAGTATTCAGAGCAGTCTGAAGACAGTGCTTTTTGCTCACAGGGATTACTTCTATGTGCAATTACCTCATTATTTGGAACTTCGGCCATTATGGACATTTGATATGGTAACATTGACTGAAAATAAGGAAAGTCATAATAAAAGTATTAGCCAGCCATTAAAATATAAACCTACTAGATAGTGAAGCATGAAGAATAATGAATTTATGAACTTTGGTTAGGTTTATTATGAAGTGACAAGAATAATCACAAAAAACAAAGTAGGAAAGTTAGTTATCTTTTGTATTTCAGTGGTCAAATACAGTATGCATACATTGATCTCAAAGTGATGTATGTACAATTCATTTACACCTATGATTATATTGTATTTACAGAAGCAGCCTGTGCCACAGCCTCTGCAGGGTGCAGACAATGGAGACAAGTCCAGTCTGGACAGAAGACTCCCAACTGTTCATGTTCACTCTGTCACAGTCTTTGTAGAGATTGACAAAAGTTTGAACATTCATAGAAATCATAAACATTCATATTTTAGTAATGTATACAAAAGAGAACACATTGTCCTCACTTTCTCAATAAAGATACTTTTTGATAAATATGTTTCAATCACTGACCTTCAGTGACCTGGCTGGGATTCTTCTCTTTTTTCTCAGTATGAATGTGAAATATAAAATATTACACATCTAATTGTGTGTAATGTACAGTAACAATATTAAAGCCAATATAATAAAAGGCCTGGAGACTTGTCATTATGCATTATTACATTTTTTGTTTGATCTGGATAGCATTAGATCATCTTCAGAAAAAATCCAAATAATTTATGTTCAGGCTCTCTGCAAACATGTTTACACACAATTGTACCCATAAGTTCTCTATGTCCCATTGTACACTTAAATACAGATGAAAGAAAAAATACCACATCAGAATTGTATAGAATAAAAGTTTATTACACAAAGGGAGTATGTGAAGTATTACACTAATGTTCAGCAGCCACAGCCTAACCCCTGGATGCTTCTGTCTGAAACAACAGAACAAGCTGAGCTCCCATGAACACACCTACGCAGGGTGCCATCACACTGTCGAGAGGATGATATTCATCTAAGGAACAGTTGCTGGATGTCCTGCCGCTCCTGCTTCAGTCCTGCATTAAGCTTCACTCTATTCAGGCATCCCATGTTGTTGCTGTGGCCACTCACTGTGAAGTAGCTCTGCCCCTCACTGCAGGGTGTCAGTCTGTTGATAGACAGAAGTATAAGACAAAATGTCTTAAAGTTTAGATATTATATATTTCATGTAGAAACTGTTATAACTGTTCATGAGTAAAACATATTCTAAAATACCCTTTATCAAGCTGTGGAGTGAGTCTGAATTATTGTTAAATTATATAGTGTGAAATCACAGTCAAATTTAATATTCTTTAAGAAACTACAATAATCTGGTGGATTGTGAATTTATGGATATGAATTGACAGTAAACTACTGGACATAAAATAACAAGAAGTTACTAACTCATGAACTCATACACTAAATAAAGCAACAGGGATTCACTAATGCTAAATCTTAGCTGGTTAACTTGGGTGTGTTACAGGAGGAAAATGAAGCTCTGTTTTAGGGTTACCTGTGAAAATATCTAAAACAGTAGTGAGCATGTTATTCATATCATTGCGGTGTCAGCTCAGGTTGCATTAGCTCGTCTATCTCAGAACTTCACTGTAATAACTTGTGCTTATGCTGCCTTGCTTTAAACTTCTCAATGGACTTCACTGACGTTAAACATCGCATACAAAATGCTACAAATATCTGCACGTGTAAGCATTTTCTACACAATACAGAAACAATATGGATCATACATAACCGTGTCAATCTTTCTATACAGTCTGTGCTTGTATTTAACAGGTTAGCTAACGTGTGTGTAGATTTGATAGTCGTATGCTTCTGTCTGGTTCACCCAGCTGACCACCCCTGCTTTAGACTGATGTAAGGACCACACATTCAACTAACAGACAGACACAGAAATACAGAAATAAATACATGTAGAAATACAAAAATATCCTAAATAACAGAAAATACATGAATATATGTATGTGCCTTTTTATTATGAAAATGTATATATTTATTTATTTATCATTCATTCATTAATGCTTATGTCATTTTGTGCTCTTATCAAAGCAGCAATGTCAGGTTGCTGTAAATATGGAAGAAGCTCATATGGAACTATTCTTTTTTTTTGTAAGAGTAAGAGCATAAGTATCTGGATTTATCAGGATAATTCCAGGTGTTTTTTGTTTTTTTAATTTACTAATGCAAAGGAAGAAAAAAATCTTGCAGGTGTTGATGGCATCAACTAATATTATGCACTTTCCACTTTTCCTTCCATCTCTCTCTCTCCCCCCTTTCTCTCTCTCTCTCTCTCTTTTTCTTTCTCTCTCTCTCTCTCCCTCTCTCTCTCCCTCTCTATCTCTCTCTCTATCTCTGTCTCTGTCTCTGTCTCTCTCTATCGGTTCAGATCCTAATGCTTTAGGACAACAGGGACCTGACCATGCTTTAATCGGTGGCGTCGTTGCAGTCGTGGTCTTTATTACCTTGTGTTTGATAATCGTTCTTGGACGATATCTGGCCAGACATAAAGGTAAGAGAGGTCACTTGCGCTCCCATGAATAACAATTTTCTTGTTTGGAGTAGATGTATATGTCTAGTGCTTTTCAGCAGGTGAATAACTTCCTGTGGCTCTGCTTGTCCACAGGGACATATCTAACACATGAGGCCAAAGGAGCAGAAGACGCTCCTGATGCAGACACAGCTATCATCAACGCTGAGGGAAACCATGTGCATGCAGAGGAAAAGAAAGAGTACTTTATTTAGACTTTTTTGCTTTGTTTCATGATAACTTTTGACATGCAATTTTAAGCTGCCTCAGTGTCACTATACATGATCTGTTTTACTTTCCTTATTATATTTTGTTCTCTCTAGAAAGCTCATGCTTGGATTTGCTTGTTTTCAAAGCATTTTCTGACAGTGTAGCCTTCTCCTTTTGTAATCATTGTGAACCATGTACAATTAAGGATTCTTTTTATTTCAGTTTTCTGGTGCCTATATGCTGTACATTTTTCTGCTTTTTTTTCCATTGCTTGCATTCATTTTTTTTCTTTCAACTATCTCTTACTTTAACTGTACAACTTTTTAAAATTATGAAGCAACATGAAATGTGCTTCAACTAAAGTCTTAGCTTTTCAGACTGTTGTGCTCTTAAAGCAACTGTTTTGCTTGAAGAGCAGAATATGTTAACCCTCATGTTGTGTTCGTTTCATGTTAAACAATTTTGTGTTCCCGGTCAAAAATGACCGTTCCATTAAGACTCATCATAAAAATGGTAATAATACATATATGATCACCATTTGTTGTGTTAGATCTTTTTATCAACTTCAGTTCTTGTGAACATTACAAGTTCTGAACTTGTATTTGTTATTTATGGTCTAAAAAGCATAATTTATGGATTATTTTGACTATAAGAAATAATCAGATGAAACATAGTACACTGTTTATCACAGACTACTTTGGGTCAAAGTTTACCAAGGACATTTGTTTTGAAATCATTAAAAAATGTTATACAGTCACATAAAGTAACACTAGTTCAAAAGTGACCGGGAACATTTTATTGTGTACAAAGGAAATTATCCCAAAACTACACTTGACAATTTCACAATATTCCAAGATCAATGTCTTAATACATTAAAGAACAAGTAACAAGAACAATAACATTACCATATTCATCAGTCCATCAGATGTGGTTTTGCCTGATAACAGAAAACAACTGAAAACTGATAACAAAATCAGGCTTCTAAACTTGGTGGAGGGGGTTTACTCAAACTTCAATGGTGTTTTTTCTCATGCACATGTTGGGCAATATGTGCAGGTTGTTGCATGTGCCTTGCAAACATATGCATTGCATTTATGGCACATTATGCTTGTTTTCACATCTCTTGGGCACACTTGGACTGCACTTCTTCCTTTTGTCACCTCTTTTGCAGCAAGTCATCTTGCGTCTTCCGACCAGACTCTGCATCCCATAAATTGCTGGTAGATTCATTTCTGGATCTGTACACACCAGCCAAAATCAAAACACCCATGTATGCTTTCATGTCTGTCTGGGTTACCTCCTTCCCATTGTCTTTGTAAATCTGTTTCCCCTCCAAGTTGGTCATATTTACCACCATGGTTTCGATGGACTCAGTCAGGAACAGTTCAAAGTAGGATTTGATGTAATCAATCCGCGATATGGCATATTTTGTAGGTCCCAGGGTTATCCTGACATTTTCAGCTGCAAGCCTGCCTTGATTATCAGGTGGGGATGAAGACCAGGATAAGTTCCCATTCTTTGACTTGAATGTGACAGTAGCCTCAGCATGGCCATCCTCTTCATCACTGGATTCCTCCCCATCAGTTATTTTTTGGTCTGGATTCTGTGTCGTCTTCATCTTCTGACACTTCCTCCTCTAATCCATCCTCACTGTCAGTTTCCTGGCCTCTCTCCTCCTCACCAGTGTGGTGATCAAATATATATATTTACGGTATATCGGCACCATGCCACACAATGAACTGTGAGCAAGGCCTCAAAAAACATATAGGCTACCAAAGCTATGAGAAAAGTTCAATATTATTGAAACAATGTTGCAACTGTCTGTGAGAACTACCAACAGGTGTTGTTCCCGCGAGAGAGAGACTCTACCGGGCAAAGGTTCCCGTAGTGGTTGCCAGGGAACCCAAAGTGTGTCTGTCTGTGTGCGTGTGTGTGTGTGTGTGTGTGTGTGTGTGTGTGTGTGTGTGTGTGTCTGCATGTGTGTGTCCATCTGACAAATGAGGATGTACCTGAGCTCATTTTTTACACTAATTGCAGTCTCCCCCATTCATTTCTAATGACCGGGAACACCAACAGTGTACAAAAGTTGAATAAAACACACAAAATTGTATGCAAATTAATACAATTTATTTTGTGTCAAAGTCATGGAATCTTAGGTCAGTTTGATCAAATTAACTACATTTTTCAGAGATAAAACATTTAAATCTGTCGAATTTGACCGGAACACAACATAAGGGTTAACTGTATCAGAGGAATCTATTTAGGGATTAAACAGTGGTCTTGGATGTTGCCTGGAGTTTACCCCACCACAGCCATACTGCATTAAAAAAACCATAAAGCAGACCAGAAACTTTGATAGAAGCACAATCTATGTGATTGTCTTTAGATGAAATCCACTCCCTCTTAGAACGATCTGTATATTTCTGCATTGATTTATTTTTAGTTCCTGCTCTCGTTGATTCTTACCAGAGAACAGAGAACAAGTCAGAAAATTAAAGCACAAAGTCTGAGGACTAACAAGGAAGGAAAACACATCAACTGATTCTTGTCTCAGGATTCAATATGAGTCTAGAAGGAGCGATGGTGTCAGATATATGATAAAGATTTCAGTACACTTGCAGTTATTGTCATGGATGAAGAATTTAGATTTTTGTTGGCAATGTGATGTAAGATCCAAAATGAATGAGTGGAACCCTGTGCGGTTCATTATTTATGTTGACTTTTATTGAACAACTATGCTCAATGTGTGGATATTGCTGTAAAATAATTTGCTAACGTGAATATTGGTGAACAATATTGTTGAATCTTGGGATCCCTGACACATTACAATTTGTATATGAGCATATACAGTATTTAAAGTATTCCACTTTTTTTCATTTATCCATGGCAAACAAAAAGTTGCTTTGCCAGAAGGCATGTAAATTATGTGTAAGTATTCAATTTTAGAAAAAGGAAATCGCTGGTTATAGCTTTTAATTTCAGGTTTCCGTTTCCGTCACTTTGATAAAATTGTTTTCACACTTTTGAAGATTTCTTCAAACAGGGATTCTAATGGATTGCTTAAAAATGGAAAAAAAAAATCTGGTCAAAATATATGTATTTATTATTATGATTGACTGACATTTATTATATAATACTACATTGATTGATATTATTGCTGTTATTACTAAAGTAGTTGTCAGACATTAACTTTTCCATTTTTTAATTCTGTAACTTCTCATAAAAAAAACAATACAAGGATCACCGTTATGGCCTTTGAGTTTGCTGCAAACAGTACTAATGACATGTTGAGGCATTGGTGAATCAAACATCCCCTCACTGTATATAGTCACTGTATCAAAGATATCGAACCACATTGCCAATGCTCATACATGTTATTTTATTAGTTCAGTATGATGCTATAAATAACTCATTTTGTATAAAGTTTTAATCGCTGTAATTAATTTGCTTTTTATGGGGGATGTGTGAGGTTTGCTTTTTTCTCAGTATTGAATATTCATTTTTCAACTATGCCACTGTAAAAAAAAAGAAGAAAAGAAAAGAAAAAGAGAGACAATGTGTGGATTAAAATATGAACAAGTTGAAAACTGCCATTTTGTTGTGACTGCTTTGAAATTAACTCACGAGTAATGCTTTGTGCTTTTGAATCACAGCACTATTACCCACAGCCATGATATCAGATAATATTAATATTCACATCTGTATTGTTAAAGGGCAGCCCGTTGATGGACAGTGGACCATAGCTGCACTGTTATTCCATGCAACTGTTGAGTATGACTCAGTCTTAAATATTAATTATATAATGTAAAGGGTATAACTTGTAGAAGGATTAAAAAACCATGAATCTCCTCAGGAAGATGGTTCCTGGCTCTGCTCATAATTTGTGTATTAGGGTGACAAAAGGAAGGTTAGATTCTCTCTGAGACTATGCTTGAAGTGGCGTCATGAAAATACTCACAGATGTCAACACAGCAGGCTGCTGTTGCCCTTGTTTTAACAAACTAGAAAGAGGCAGTAGGTTAAATGAGGAAAACCACTTTATTATTATGGTCAATGCTTTTTTTAGTGTTGGGAGCTGATTGCTTTAATTGGAAGTGAAATGATAACACTTTATTGACCCCTGTGGGGAAAAGAGATCTTACATGGATAAAACATCTAATAGGGAAAAAGACAAATGGGATAAATACACTGGCTAGATAATAAAATAAGGTGAAGGTGAAGCAGTAGAATGGAGTAGAAATTATGGAGTTTAAAATGCAAATGAATTTGCAATTAAAATGTATGTATTGGTAAGAAATATGAAAGAGAATAATTCATTTATAGATTGATACAGTTATTACTAGCAGTCATGTCTCCTTAATTACAGTAAATAAGGATTACTGCATATGCGCTTATGCATATGAATAACCTACAAATAGTCAAATAGTATTATGCTTATGAAAATACTAATATTTGCAGGGCATATGGAAAAATGAAAGTATTGTGGGAATGTGAAAATACATATTATATTTACATTATCTAACTACACCTCATCAAACATAAAGTGGTAATCTGGATACTACATGCACACTAAACCCTACCAATTTAGAAACATAAAATAAAGCAACATTTATGGTCAATTATCACTGCTTCAGTGACAAAGATGAGCCTTTTGAAATTTGAGGATGGCTATAATAACCTTGTGCAGATTACTGGGCTCATATTAAATATCTCAATATCCTTAAAGGAAGATCTCGTTCCAGGACACAAGGCCTGAGTCATTATGATCCCCCATTCTTCAGCTCCCATTGACCTTGAGCATAATGTTGCTTCCCAGCAGACTAATGTTGCCATTATCAACACACAGTCCGGCCAACCATCTGCCTGCTTCACACAACGCCTCGCTTCCCCTCACCTCTCACTGAGACAGTTCCCAATGCTCACTTTATAATCATTACCACCAAAAGCCCAGTCAGTTCAAGTAAACATCAGCTTCCAGTATCACACTCCTTCGCATTATTAAAAGCTCAGTGCTTCGTTAAGCCGTGTCAATTGAGATAGAGATAGCAGAAAATAATGCTAAGAATCCATCATAATTTTGTAATTGGATATCGAGGGGGGAAACATTCATGTGCAATCGTAAATAGTGACTTGGAAAATGGATTTCCTCTTTACCCTTGAACTGTAAGAACCATACCCTGGGCAATGTAACAATCACAGCATGACCTCTGAGGAGGCCTTGTAAGTCTTACTAAACTGAAGAAACTGATCCCCACTGTACCCTGTAGGCAGGGTCCATATCAGTCCTCCAGCTCACAATAAGCTCTTATCATGGCAGAACAGAAGTCTCCAACAAAATCCTTCAGGGATGAAATTGATATCTTAAAAAACATTATTACACTTAAACATATTAAGTCTACAGCACAATTCAGATTTTGCAGTGTTGAACATTAATTCTTAAGCTAATTGTTCTTACAGTTGTATTTCTCATTCTATACAATTAAATCAGTCAGACTTGGTGTGCTTCTGCTAGAGAAGTTGATTTGTTCAAGTCTCAGCAGAAAGAATTAGGTATTAAAGTTTTTAAAGTAACTTGGACCAGACTGTCAACACAGTCTGTTTTTTATTCCTTTTTCATCCCACATTTCTGCTGTAGATTAGTGACAACTGGAGGGGTCATGGCAAGACTGCGCATGAAAAGCCCTCCAACCCTGACACAAATAGTGGTCCTCCTTTTGGATTAACAGTACAACGTTTTATGCAAAAATAACAGTAATTCCACTTGTTTTCACTATCCAAGCATGTAAATTGCCTTGTGTAATTCACTGGCCGATTTACTGAGGAAGTAAAAGGATAAAAGGATTTCAAAGACGGATAGGGATTGCAAAGCAAATGCTATATGCTAAACAGATGTGATGAAGAAATGTTTGTCATCTGGATCATGTTTTTAATTACAGATTTAATAGGTATTAGTGACACAGTGAGGTAACTCTGTGATTTACCTAAAACCTCAAGTTAATACTGTATATGAACCAATAACAATAATCACTATATTCCCATCTGCAAAAATCTAACTGCATTTTTTATTCTGCCCATACTTTGTCATCTTTTATATTGCCTGCCAGGCAGGGCAAATATTTTGGAAGAGTTTACTTGTAATCATTGCTCTGCACCAAAAGATGAGGTGCAAAGAGCAAACAGTAGAAGATGAAATCCTCACTTTTTCCATTTCCCCCTTTTCATTTTCAGAACCTCCGGAAAATGAAAAGGAGTCTGTTATTGTTTCTCTTAAAAGCCAGAGCTTGCATTGTTTTTGTAAATGTCTCATTTTAATAATAACTGCATGTTTACAACACTGCTGCTACCTTGGACACAAAGTAATTGTCTAAAAAATATCTCATGACGATGCCAACTAGCATTGCTGGTATACTGGTATAACATAATGAATTTCTACAAATGTTTTCTCACTTTTATTTATCTTTCAACAGTACATTACATTTAAAGCTAATAAAGGTGGGACGGAGCCAAGTCTCATGCGGCTCCTTTTGACTTACAGCTGCAACATTCACGCCTCATCTGTATCGCTGCTGAATCTGAGGGCTGAAGGGTATTATCTTGAGATGTGTTTTGCCTAATCATATTTGATGAGATTAAACAGATCACTCACACTTCCACTTGTGACAGGGCCGAGTGGAAGTTAGAAGGAGTCAAATGATCTGGAACAAAGAACATGAGCTTGTGTATCCCCCTGGATGCATCACCATGCCATTAGTCTAGATGAATGTGTACAGTCAGATACAATTCCCTTGTTTACTGCATGAGGGCTTCCACTTTGTGAGGCAGCGGCTGCACGAATCAGGCCACTTGCAGGCCCGTGGATTGATGACTGAAACAGGACTACCCACTGTATTTCAAACCCATTCATCCACAGTGACTCACATTCTCTGTGGTGCATCTTTAAATAGCCAGCCTGGGATTGTCTGCCATTTGATTTATTCTATATTGTATTTTTAGATATAATTAAAACAAACTTTTCTGTGTTGTTTGGCTGAATTTTGAATCATGCAGGCCCAGGAGAGTACATAAAGGGAAGCCTTGTCTTGGGTAGTGGCTTGGGGGAAAAAAGCTAGTACCTGTGGCATAAGGTATGCAATAAATAGCAGGCCATCTGTTTGGATTTGAGCACTTTCACTTGAGATTCTTCCAAGGAACTCACCAGAGACTTAATTAAAGTTGGAATATAAGAGAGTGAAAGACACATGTTCCTACAATAAAATGACAACTATAGGAAATCATAGGATTAGTTTGATTAAGATTAATCTTTCTTTACAGTGAAAAGACAGCGCTGTGCTTAATAAAATTGTTAATCCTTACAGGTTATGATTTTTAAAAATACCATTTTTAATGGGTTTTTTTCCCCACAGCAGTTTAGTAAGGATCTGCCGATTTCAGCTAATGTGCACATGCAATGGAAAGACAGGTAAGGATGAATGCTCACACTGAAAATGTAACATATTTAATGTGGAAAAGACATGTTGTAGTGGCTAAAGGATAATTATCCAGTTAATCAGCAGATAACAAGCCACCGTTTTTGAGAAGATGAGGCACTCGCTCACTGTTTCTAAAAAAAACATTGTATTACTAGATGAACTGATAAATAAATACAGTACTTGGTGCACATTTAGCTCGTAGAACTATATCTAGGTGAGTTCAAACAAACATTTGTAACCACCATCATTAACTCATCTGGTTGGAATCACTGCTTTGCTACTATAGTTAGAAGCGTAGTTTGTAATTTATTATCCAAAACCTCCTGATCGCATTACTGATGTGACAAGATTACAGTGAGGTTTACATGACTTAATCCGTTAATAAGCAACTGGACAATGTCCAAAGTGAAGAAAGTTAAAGCTGCTGTCTGTAGTTTTGAGAAAAAAGTGGAAATATTTGAAGCTTCCAGGTCCCTCCCTGCCTTCTAAGCCCCTCCCCACAGAGGAACCTGCCGTGCACGCTGCCGCACGTGAAGGCTCGTCCCCACAGTAAGAGAGGAAACCTATTTGACCAGTGAGAGCATGTGCTGCACGGAGGAGCGCTGCCGAGCAGTGGCGTGCACAGACCTTTTGAAGGGCAGGGGCGAAAAGAAAAAAAAGGGCACATACAGCAAGTTCCGCGTGTTTTCGAGGGTACTTTAGACATGTTTATATGTTATACAAATGGCACATCATATAGCCTTAAAATAGACTAAACAGGCTACTCAAGTTTGTAGTTAGGATCAGAATCTACGAGAACTGTGTAGATTGAACGTTATATATATATATATATATTCAATTAAGTAGATGCCATTTCCTGTATTATAGTGCATTTTAACACCATATTAGCACCAGATAATCCAAACTGGTTCTGTGAGATATAGTTCTGGCTCAATATAGATCAAAAAATGGTCCAACATAAAAGTCATTGTAACAGCGCGTGCTCTCACTCAGCAGCAATGTGTGTACAGCGTCATTGACACTCCTCTGGGCTCTAATTGGTTGTTTTACTCGGGAGTGAATGGATTCTTGCAAATATTTTACGACCACGGGGTGGACCACAGTGAATTATGTCACAGCTTATCTGTATCTTATTCTACTATGAGATCATAATGACAATTTTAGCAAATATAACACAAAAATAGTTACAGACTGCAGCTTTAAGCATGAACATAATTACCAACAACACTCCTTCTCAAGTGTATTCTATTATTTTTATTGTCCTTTTTGTTAAAATAACAAGCACTATCGAATGCAAACAAAATATTAATTCTGTAAACATCGTATTGAAAAGGCTCAGACAAACTGCTGTGCCTGCAGGATGCCAGCTGTCTGGATGTGGGTGGACATCAGGTGTTGGCATCAGCCTCATTATCATCAAGGTCTTCCTCTCCCTCCTCTGGATGTGTCTTTTTTTCCAGTATATAGTGATGGCATAGCACAACATCAGGTTTAATTGCTCCTGGTTTAAAATAGTATCAGTAACACAATTTACATTTCAGCTCAATGCAGAGCACAGTGTAGACAACAAACATTTATCTGCACTGGACTGTTATCTATTGCATTAATATAATCAATCCTGTACATATACAGAATTTCACATGTATACAGTTAAATATTATGCTTGCCTTGTGTTTATTGCTTTGAGATTTAATGACAACCTCATTTACGTATGAATACGTTTAACAAAATTTAACAATCATCAACCAAACAACGACAGAAGTCAGGAGTTCTGTGAACTAGGAAGGATTCTCCAGGTGTCAAAATGTGGGCAGCAGTCCAGGAACATGCCATGTAAGTTAAATTCATTGCCACAGGCTGCAAAATATAACTAAATAGTTTAAAACTAATAGTTTGACACAGTGTCATGCTTTATGTTGTCATCGGGGGGACCAACGTCAGAAATATTCAAATTCTACACAAAAAGCTACCAGTTCTGTTGATTGGGAAAGACAGCTGCAGTTTGTGGGTATGCATAAATTCAAGTTTATCTTCGTTTGACACACAGCAGACAATGCAAGGTTTATTACTCCCATAGTCGATATAACGTGTTTCATTTTAAACAGCGCTTTTGGATCTGTACTATGAAAACACAATCACCAGAACCACCAAAAACACAATCCTCTGAATCAAATGTGCAAGAAATACAAAACCAAAAACCTTCTGCGTATTAAAGCACTTTGGAAAGAAAAATCATATTAGAGAATTGGTTAAGAGACGACATAGCACATCGCAAGCACATAACCAAGCTTCTGCTTCTATTTTCTTGAACTTCTCTTGATTTATAGGGTTGTAGCTGCTAAAGGAGTGCATACATATAAGAAGGGAAAGCACCACTGGGATTGGTAAGGTTTGAATACTTCCAGAGCAGTGTGCCAGTTGTCTTTATGATGCCAGTCAGTGTGATGGTGAGCCTCTGAGATTACTCCAGACAGACAGCTCAGTAAGACAACTGATTAAATAGTAGTGAGAAGAGAGAAAATGTTTAATTCAGCCATATTTAGTATTCATGGGATGGACAGCCATACAAGAGTTCACCTTGAGGGGTCATCAAGAGAGAAGGTCCAGAATCCCAAAGAGCTACCAGGCCAAGATTCCACATAGCTTTTTGGAAACACAACTGATTGCATTTTTAATTGTTTTGATGATCAAGTTTACTTTGGCCGAATTGAAAAGGGTAATTCAACACATGGAGAATCAACAGACTGATATGCTGTGAAACAGAGTTCTGTTGCAGCACTTGTGACATTGTGATATGTTTACCAGGAAAATCAATGCTGAACTTCAAGCAGCGCATACAAATTAATACTCTCCTCATACTTTCATCCACTGCATTACACATTACCTTATTTAGGATCCTAGTGGCCTGAGGGTAGTGTCCTGAGCCTCTCAGTGCTGGCCTGGTGTATCTGGTACCTTCTTCCCAACTACAGCAAGGAGAACAAGCTGTTATGTTGTTAATTTATCTGGCCTTATTCATGCAGTGCCTGATGTAAATATCCCTTAGACAGGGTAAATAATTTCCTATTGTATGTTCACCTGAAGGAACTACTCTTTGCAGGCCAATGCAGTTCTGTTTGTCCATGATGGGGAACATCACTGTAGTGCACAGTGCCCAGTATGCAGTTCCTAGGTCAGACCCTCGGTGATGTGGACACCATGGCACTTGAAGTTTATATTAGAGGGGGCATTGTTTTTTTCCTGACAGCAGGGGGCTCAAAACACAGCCCTGAGGTGCTCCAGTGTTAACAATGAGGGTAGAAAAGGTGTGTCCACCTACTTTCAATGGGGTCTGCCCGTCAGGAAGTCAAGGATCTACATGCACAGTGAGGTGTTAAATCCCAGGTGCCTGAGCTTTGTGACAAACCTGGAGGGAATTATGGTCTTAAATGCTGAACTGTAGACAATGAAAAGTTATCTCACATAGCTCCCTTTCTTGTTTGTGTTACAGCATCTTCCGTTGATCAGTTGGGACAGTAGGCCAACTGCATTGGGTCTGGTGTGCTGGGGAGCAGATGTTATCCTTGGTCAGCCATTTCAAGCTCTAAAGAGGTGTAATGTTTCATAGTTCTTTGAATTTGTACGATGTCTATAGGATTGCCCTCCTTGAATTGTAGTTCCCATTTTGCCTCCTTTCCTGCTCTTCTTACATTGTAGACTGCTGCTTTATAACTATCCATGTTTCCAGACTGTAGCCCTAAACTCTAGGCCACAGAGTGTGGGTTTATACCACCCTGGACGGTTCTGGTAATCCATGGTTTCAGTTTGTAGAAAGATTTTTTCGATATATGAATATATATATGTTGATATTATACATTAAATCCACCATGGACTCAGTGGTAGTGCAGACTGTAGAGTGGCCTCTGATTGGCCTGACCATGTCCTGACCTTTCACATTACTGGGGCATGGGTTGTAGTTTATTTATATACTTTGTCCTCACCAAGATGGACGCATGGTCGCTCTTCTTGAACACAGGTAACAATTCCGCTCTGTAGCTCTTTAGTGCTGTAACTGTTTTTTAATCGCGTGTAGCAGTGATCCAGAGTGTTTATTCCCCTTGTGGCACAGTCAATATGTTGATGGAAGTCAGGCATAACCTTCTAAAGGTTAGCCTGATTGAAGTCTCCAACAACAGAGAGAGCAGCATCAGGATTACCGGTCTGTGAGCAGTTCAAGTCTTTGCAAAGATCTGACAGGGCAGCCTCTCTACACGCCCGTGGTGGGATGTAGAGTGCTTTGAAAATGACCGATGTAAATTCCCTTGATAGAAAGTACAATCTGCATTTGATGGAACATAACTCCAGATCAGGTGAGCAGGAATGGGATAGCATTTTAATATTCCTACTGTCACACCAATCCTTATTCCCCATAAAACACTCGCCTCCTCTTGGCATTAGAAAGTATCATACAAATATAAAGTGAAAAATTGTGCTTATGAGTGGCTATGTTAGAAGGTTATATTTTATTGAAACCATGACGAATGCTCATGTCACCTTATTTATTATAGCACAGTACAACTAATGCCCCAAAAAAAACTATAGAGTACAGCTGTGCTACATATAGGAAAGACACAGTATGATTAATGCTTATCTAGGAGGAGTGTATAGTTTTAACGGTGGGTTATTTCTATTATTCGCAACAATTGCAAAGAACAATAAATATTGCTCATGTTAGGGACAGAACAATGTGGGATAAAGCCACTGTAGTGTGCATCTTTTTCAAAACTGTGAGGATTTTTAAGCCTAAGTTTGGAAACTCTTCATCATAATACTCTCAAATCCTTCTGTTCAATGTTTGCAGCTTGAAGTAATGCAAAACAATACTATTTATATTAGCTTGGCTCTCTGAATGAGTGCCAGCTATAGAGACATGATGAAATCCCTGTGTTGAAATACCCCACCATGACGTTCAAAACTAATTTAATTATATGCATCACTAGTTCAATAGACCTACAGAATTGGGCTATTGTCTGAAATGATGAAAAAAAATAGAAAAATACCAGTAAATCATGTGTGAATGAAGTTTAATGTAAAAATGATTTTCACAAAGAGTTGCCAAAATTGGCTTCAAGAACAATTTCTGCAGTTATTTGGCAAGCTATCCTATCCTTTTTAATATGCTTCTTCAAAGGTCTTCCTCGTCGCTATAATGGGGGATAATATTGTATAGGGCAAAGTAGGGCAAACAACAACAAAAAAGGTTCAAAAGCAAAGTGGAAACTTTTTTCTACCCCAAGTATGCAGACAGTGTCTATAGCTGCCTTTAGTTATACATATGGACTAAGCATCAAACACTTCTCTAGAGGAAGAATTATTCCAAAAATACAGTTTGCTGTTTTTCTTATTACACTATATAGACCTGCTCATTAAATCAAGCCTACATGTTTTGGTTTTGATCCATAGGTCACTGCATCAAAATAAGGGCTGTGAACACATCTGTGAAAAGTCAATATAGATGATGAGTTTCATGAGTTTCAGAGCCAGGAGATTCAAGACATTTTTATCAGTGGGCAGAGTCTCCAACAGTAATGTTGATCTTTTTGCTCACTCTTTTGATGATTCAGCTCCATTGTGTCATCCTCATAGTCCAACAGAAGAGATAAAAAATACACTCTGGTCTCACCAACAATCTTAGACATTTTGGTATGGCCCGGTTCCCCATTTTCATTTTGAAGTAAAAATATGAATATGTCACTGAACAATATAATGCAGTGAGACAGGCACATAGTGAAAAATGAACACCACCAATGCCCCCAACCTTTGCCACCTGCACCACCTTGTCTCTGCAGGTTTGTGATAATGATGTTAGAGTCACAGAGGCCCCTGATCAGAGGTGACAGGAAAATACCCCAGAGATTTTCACGTACTCCAAGCAGGACCTTGATCTGCTGAGCCACCTCATTGTCATGGAGCCTAAATGCACACAGTGCCCTGGTATGCAGGGTAATGATCATACAGTGCCCTCCATATACTTCTATATATCTGTAAGTATGTGTAAAGCACCATCTTTAAGTTGAACAACTGTGACATTTCTTGTTGTTTTGGTTCTGTACCACATGAAATGAAATAATCACTAAGGTTATATTCTAGCTGTCTGTATGGGTTATCTGTACAGTATTTGGTAAACTTGCAGTCCAGTCAGAGTTTCCTCAGGAAATTGTTGAGTGGATTTGTAATTACCCAGATTTTGATGCATTTCAGTATTTTATTATGGCAAAAGGAATGTAAATAAATGTTTGTAAATGTTTTCCTACCTTAACATACAAAGCATTTTACAATTTTCCTCTCATGCAGCCATTCACACACACGCTCACGCCATAAAAGACGAACAGGCTGCCCACTGGGAACAATTTCGGGTGCAATGTCTTGCTTAAGTTGACAATTTGACATATGGACAGAATAAGTAATAGTTACACTTATATGGTATTTGCTGTGTGAAATAGTGCTTCTGTTCTTTCCCCCTGAAGATTCATGTCTTATTTTAAACCATATGTATTCATTTTTATGATGTTAGTGGTGAATGTTCCCTGTGAAGTGACTCATCTCTGCAGTAAAATACAGCAGAAAAACATCTTTACAGTTAAATGTTCGTGACTGGTCAGATCACTTACATGGTGCAGTCCAGCTGACTTTGTTATTCACTTTTTGAAGGCCAGACTGAAGATAGGAAGTCCCAGAAACAAGCAGGATGTAAAGATGGCTTCAGCACCAAGCAGTAGAGTGTCACCAGGGCAGACACCAAGTCTACAAATGTATATGGATTATTTTAACTGTTGATTTGTAATAAAAAATATATAAGTGATGAGTACTTTTTTATGTTTAATTTTGTATAATTTAAAAATAAGAGTATATGTTGAGTAGAATTTTATTTCATTTTGTAAGGAAAATCAAAGACAAAGTAAATTGATACATTTTACTCACACACGTTTTCACCAACAGCAAACAAATCCAAGCTTTCATATTTCAGTCCTCTTGATTTTTCTACAAGGTAAGAATTGTTTTGCCATATATGGCAAACGATCACTAACCAATGAGTTTTCTAGCAGCTTAGTATTTTGACTTCCCATACAGTACATGGTTATCCAGCTTATTTTGGCTCCCTAAAATTGGGGGAGTACAAGTACAATATGTATAAAAAGGTTATGAATCCTGCACTGATATGGATGTAAACACCCTTAAATTAAAGGTTGGTCCTTTAGACAAACAATCATTGTTTCATTTTGAGCCAATGTGCTGGAAAAAAGAGATAGCAACAAAAAATGTGTCATTATCTTACTTCTTATGAAGCCTACTGCACTTTTTAGCTATTGGTGGGAACAGTAAATAAGTGAGTAAGGATGGAGAATACAGAAGCTGTGGTTTAGGTACATTGAATGAAATAATCTAGTATTGCTGCTGAGGAGTGGTCTACACTTGACATGTTATGGTGTTATTGACCTGTATTGATCAGGAGTGTTAATAACTTACACACAACTGAGGCCAAAGAACAGGCCTATAACACCGCCCCAGTGAGCATCGTATGATTTGAATTGTAGACTATGAAGACTAAAACTGCTAGAATCATGTTTAGTCTGGTGAAATCTGGCGGGTAGATATCATCAATAAACCTCTAATGGAGGAAGCATGTGACTACCACTAAGATATGTTGTCATTTCTCACTTGGCTATTCATAGGCATTGCTCAAGCCACAAATTCGTCTTAGCTTTAGCTGGAGCGACAGTCATATTTGGATATGTCAGGATGGCATGCTGTAACCTCACAAGTGCTACTCATCAATTCACTTACCCAAGAAATGAAAGAGGCAGCCTTGCCAAAAAGAATGACAGTGAAAATCAATAAAGCATCCTGAGAGTCATCCGTTCATGGAATGATACAAAGTAATGGCGTGAGGGTAAAATGAATAAAGCTCTAATGTGCAAGTTCAAGAAGGAAGACAATTAGTATTCTAATGTGTCATCACCGTGCAGATCCACCTATCAACTATTATCCAATAACCTTTCTGAAATATGTTTGCAAGCTTTCCAATCAACAAATGATCATCTTAGTTGGAGGATATTTAAATCACCTTACCTGTTCTGTCTTTCTACTGTCATTGCCGTCTATACCGCTTCACTGCGTTGCCCCTTTGCAATTACATTACCACTACACCACCACCAGTGTCAGGGCCCCATCTATGGCTCCCAAGGGAAGATATCTGTTCGGATGCTATTCATAGGGCTCCATCCTATAATTTATTCTAATTGCCGGGGTCCACGCCAAAGCATTTTATCAAATAAAGCTTTTGCATTCCTGATCACTTGTGGTGTCTTTCCTGATGGAATTCTGTCTTTACTGAAAGAGGTTTCATGAGTGATTCTTTACAAAAACTTGCAATTCATACTCCATTTGTGATTGCAATGTGAAATCTGTATTGAAAATATGCTATTCATGTCAACTTTGATGACATATTGACTGATGTCCAGCTAATCCCAACTACAAATGAGAAAAGAGATGCTCAGAGGTATTATAGGCAGAAATACTGATTAAGAGCCCTTGAGCATTTTTAATCAAGTAATGCAAATATAAAACATATTACTACATTATTTGACTAATTTGTGTATCAAGGTATTGCTTCATAAACTTTAATTGCTTGTGTTGTATATATATCTTTGTTAATTTTGGGATATTTCAGGAACTACTTAAAATATGGATTAGATGTGCCAACTACACAATCCTACGACTATACAAAATATCTCCATATCTGCAAGCCAGATAACTACTCTATGGTGGTTGTTTTGTTAGAAGCAAACTGAACTGGATGCACCTGGGAGTCAAGCTTTCCTTGATAAACAAACAGAAGACCCCTCTGACGAGTCTTCTATAGACACAAGTCAGAATCAGTCTATTGGACCAAGTGGAAGTAGCTCTGATTGGGGTGGGTATCCAAACCCTGAGGGCAAAGCAAGAACCCATAACATCCAGAGGAGCAGAACAAGGCTGGCAGCTGAACCAGCAGCAGAGTAACATCTTCCAGACCAAACGTGTTCTGAGACTCAAATCAGGAAGAGCAACGTCATCCTCATCCCAATCTGTGGATCTATTGTTTGTCCATCAGTTAGCATTTCTACGATAGACATTTTAAAAAGCTAAAGCATAAATGAGACTGTAGAGGACTGGGTTATTTTAGATTTTAAAAAGAGAAATACCTTACTGTTATTAGTTTTGACAGCTCTCGTTGTTAAATGTACGATGCTACGGACATAAACATAATACTCATGACTCTTCATCATAAATTATTACAACATCTTCATCTGAATGGTTTATTTATGACAGACATATATTTTACATGACAGTTGTTATGACAGCTGAAATTGTTTGAACCAAATCATTATCAGCAATATTTTAGGTTAATACGTCCTTTGGATGCACGTTATTTATGGCATTTGGTTTGAACAGGTTAACATCCCGAAATCTCAGATAAATTCAAAGGCTGACACATTTTCCAACTTTGGTTATAAAATACTGCCATCTGCTGGACAATGTACATTATTTGCAAGTAAACCCAGTTCAATGTATGTAACTACTTATTACTTTTGTTCATCCAGATGTGCATTTTTGTGATTTCCTATTAATCATATCATTCTTAGCTAGGCAGGACAGCCTCAGGTTGTCAAGTACAGCCCTAGTACCAAAGTACTTCTGAAAAGGCAGTAAAAAATGTACAATATGGTGGTTTTTATCAGTTTTAGTTAATATTTAACAAAATCTAGTGTGAAATACTCACTAAAGGTTCAAACTCCTTTGAGGAGAATATCTTCCTGGTAATTCTGTGATTATGCAGAATTAGAATGCATATAGTGTATGACTTCCCCCAATCATATTATCTTGTAATGATGTATATGTGTATGCAACAAAAATGCTATAATGATACTGGCCTTTCAAACAGTGTACATGTGGTATATCATGCTGATAAAATCACTTATAAAATAACCATCAATATCTTATATTTAATACAGTATAATTACATTTTGTAAGAACCCTTGAGGTTCAAAATCAATAGAGAAATCTATATGAGTGTTTTTTAAATTTTTATGATTCCATCTCAGTCTTAAGAGGATAAAAATACAATTCATGATGAACAACCACAAGCGTTAATGCTGGAGTGTGATCCACAATTCACAATTTAACTAACAAAGGATTCAAAGAAAATTAGAGAAAGACTTTCCACGGCCATGTTATCTATAATTTATAGGAAAAAAAATAAAAGATTTCATAAACAGATAACCAGCATATTGTTGACTATGTTGTCCAATTATTAATGTGGTATCAGATCTGAAAACCCTATAATAGTCTGATAGTAATACACGGAGGTACCACTACAGGAAAGAAACACCTAGGGCAAGGTGTAATCTGCAGCACATGCAGCATCATTACAATTGCAAATATAACTGGGGTCCTTGAGAAAACTCTCCAATGAACATCTTCTGAATGCTTCTTCTGAAAAATATAGCAATTACCTGTTACTGTAAATGCAAAAAACTCTGTTTTTCAAATTACAGTTTCTTCTGCCTTTTATTCCAATGATGTCCCAGGTGCACTGGAACAACAGTGTGACATCCCTAAAAATGGGGTTAATTTATTTCAGTTCATTAAGCTCTTGTGCCTGTGTGTTCACAATCCATTTGTTTTCCAAAAAATAAAAAAAAAACAAAAAGCAAAACTGTGAATGCATTTCCATTTTTCAGTTTACACTTATTTTAGGAGAAATTACTTCAGTGTCAAGGCACCACTCAAGTACCTGCACATGATAATTGTCTAGGTCTGACTACTACCTGCCTTCGATCCCAAAATATATCTGAAAGACATCACAACAGCCTTTCTCATTTAAGAACTGGTAGAGCAGTCCAAGGTCCATGTGATTACCTCTGTTCCCATGGGGGTCAAACATTGCCTCTTCAAAGCCTGTGAATTTGCGCAGGGAGTCTATACTTTCAACAGTCCCTCTGTCCTCGTCCTGACGATCAAGGGGAATATCCTCTCTATGTCGAATCATGATCTTCTTCCATGTCAGAACCTTCACTCTGTGAAATGGGAAAACGTTTGGAAAAATAATAAACCTGGTACCTCAGCAGGTTTCTCACTGTGATATCAGCAGCTAAAAATATCAACCCTCAAGTTACCTGGACCAGAATTCCTCGCAGGCAGATTGAAGACCCTCCACACACACAATACCAGGCTTTCCAGGCATGCTAAATCCAGACAAGCCCAGCTCCTTTGACCACTCCAAAATATTCTTCCTCTTGGTTTTGTTGTAGATGTGGTGACTGTAAATCCACAGTCGACTGAACACTTCCTGTGGCCGTGGAGAGGCAGACTCTCTCTTGGGAGCCGGTGCTGCTGACGAGCTCTTACTAATGAAGACCTGCAGGTTGTCTTTCACCCAGTCCACAGCAGAGAGCACACATACTTCCCCCTGGCAGTTCTCCATGAGGTATGCATTGAGATCCGCGTGAAGCTGCGTCTGCTGGGCCCTGCTGAGATCGGCACACCTAAGACACGGATAAAAAATGTTGTGAGAAGGATTCAGAGAGCAGTCTACACCACTCGGACACACTAAGATTTGCACTGTAAACATCACACACAACACAAAAAAACATAGCAGACCCCATCCCATCCCCTATTTTTTTATGTATCCATTTATGTAGTGTTTTCTTTTTTTGTGCTAGCCATTTCTTTTCTATTATTTTTATTTCATTTGATTCTTATTTCATTAGTTAAAGTATGTACGCATGTTTGATTTATTGTAAAATGTGTGAAATCTGGGGAAAATTTTATGTGATGGAGAAATCATTACAATAAAGTTGTTTTTTTTTGTTTTTTTTTTAAAGATTTGCACTGTAAACATCACACACACACACACACACACACACACACACACACACACACACACACACACACACACCATAGCAGATCTTCAGAAGGCTTACTACAACTCCAAAACAATATTTTCTAGTAAAGTCAATTCACTGCTGTTTCTGTTTTTTGCATTGTGTCATATGAATAATGTCCTCACTATTAGTATAAAAATGTTGGGAACTACTGTATTAGATTCTATTGACATACTGCATTACTGTTGTCTAAATTAGGCATGCCACTGGATCATAAATCATTGCATTGAACATCAGCTTGATTTCAACCATATCATCCATCCCCAGCAGCAGCACAACATTTAATACACATATTACTTTCAGTATACATCAGTAACAGTAGAAAGTGGCTTACCGGACAGTTATTTCTGGCATCACACTGGGATATTCAGATGGATAGGCGCAGGATAAAATAACATCTGCCTGTGTGGAGTAACAAGAGGAAGAAATGAGTCATGTTTTGTATTATATGACTCACTGAATTGACAATGAGACACGGTGATGAGTTTTGTCTGTTTACCCTTCCCGTGGGTTCAGTGTCCAGCTTGTATTTGATGAGAAACTGAGGTCTGGAGGGAGGAGGGCTGTGTGCTGAGGCTGACACCTCCACGTAGTCCCTGAGCTCAGCTAGTGCCAGCTGGTCTATGAACTCGAGCTCCTCCTGAGTGGGGAACATGCTGGTCAGTAGCTCAATCTCTGCAAGCTGACACTCAGCCCACTCCAAGTAAGACATGCTGATAATGACCAAATGACTATACTGTTTAAAGTAAACTCTAATAACTGTGTTTAAAGAGATGTTCTCGCTTTAAGTCAACGCGACATGTTGCTTTTCATGATAAAGTAGCTCAAAGTAAACTCGCTGTTAGAAAAAGCCCGAATGTAAAATATGAATAAAAGCCACATATACTGTATTTAAACACCAGAGCAAGTTGCCTTATCATGTCTGCTAGCTACCCTAGCTAGTAATCGAGATTTGTTGCTAGTCGGACTATTTCGTGTGGCGCACACAGGAAACACACGTACGTAGCATCAGATACACCGACACCGTCACATTGTGTCCCTCTGTTGTCTGCATGTGTCAGCTGGGATTTTCTGCTAAATCAGCGGAGTGAGTTTTAAGCGAAATTATAATTTTTAGAGCCCGTTTTTCTTTGTATTTATACCTCAAGACTTTCTCTTTAGGGTTCCGTAAAGTAGCTAGCCCGTAAAGTAAAGTGAAGTATGTCAGGATCAAGAGTCTTCATCCGCACAAAGTAAACGAAACTGAAAATTGTGAAAGGTTTGAACCTCCTTTTGTGACTGTAAGTTGCAGGATCATGAGGGTGAATGTGTTGTTTTGTTTCTGGCACTGAACATTTACAATAATCATTGTTATTTGCAGCATATGTTTAAACCTGGCGTGTATGTTGGCTCGTGTGACTATTGGGTGTGATTTCCACTCATCTCTTGATTCTCGTGTTCAGGTGAAGATGGGAAAGAAAAGAGGAAAGGACAAGAGCTCCAGAGAGGATGATGACATAGACCTGGCAGGTAAAGAATATGTCATCATCTTCAATGTCATATTACAACCTGTGGATGGGGCCTATGATGAGTTTGCTGTTCTTATTTATTTATGTATTTATGTATGTGTGTTTCTTCGTAGGTCCATCATGTAGGCACATTAAAAAGGGGACCGACCAAACTCTTCTCAAGAAACTTTCTGGGAATTCTGATTGGATGAATTGCCAGGATTGTAAGCATGAGGAAAATGACAAAAATACCAGCACCACCCAGCCTCAGGAGCCAGAAGAGGAAAAAGAGCCAGCAGCAGTATGGCTGTGCTTGAAATGTGGCCACAGAGTGAGTTTATATGACCTTATTCATTCAGATTTTGACACTGTATATGAAGCGACTTTTTAAAAAAAAAAATGAAACTGCAACTTTACCACAAGGGATGTGGACGACACTCTGAGAACCAGCATGCCATCAAACATTACGAGACTCCTCGGTCAGACCCACACTGCCTTGTGATCAGCTTGGACAACTGGAGTGTGTGGTGAGCATGTTGCTATGGTGCATACATAAGTAGGCATATATTTATTTTCAAAACTCTTTCTATCTTTGTATAATGTGATGTCAACCCCTCAGGTGTTATATATGTGATGATGAAGTCCACTTCTCCAGTACTGGACAATTGGCTCAGCTGTTGACCAACCTTAAAAAGCACACCTCAGCAGATCCCATGAAGAGACCACAGAAAAGTAGGTACCACAGGCAAGTTTAACATCACTGTGTAATGGTTTTGTTGGTCAAAATGACATGTTTCTACTACCATGTTCACTCTGATTCCACTGTGTTGTGTCTGGTTATTTAGGGGTAAAAGAGGAAGACAGCATGTTGGAAGTAGAACAGAAGACAGAAACTGTAAAGGCAGAGGCGAGTGAAGACAAGGAAAACAAAGAGAACAAGGTCCACCAAAAGAAAAACGCCAAGAAAGAGAGTGCTGGGAAATCACAAAACTCCAACACAATGGAAGACACTGGTGGTGTTTCTGTGAAGGGACTGAGCAACCTGGGAAACACATGTTTCTTTAATGCAGTGATTCAGGTAAGAACACATTGTATAAGATTCCAGTCTCGAATTGAAATGAGAGAAATCTTAAATTCTTTTTAATTTTTAAATGCTTTCACTGTCTTTTCCAGAGCCTCTCTCAAACACAGCTGTTAAGGCAGACTCTCAACAAAGTGACGGAAGAGAAGACAAGTCTTAACATTGAACCTAATACCTCCTCAGATCTGGTGTGTTGCCATCACTCTTTAAATGTTTTATTTTTACGACAGCACATTTGTCCTTCCCCATGCAGTTTATTACTTCTTGTTTTATTTTGCTTGCAGGAGCCTATTGTAGTGCAGGTAGACCAGCCAGGATCTCTGACTTTGGCGATGTGTCAACTCCTCAATGAGATCCAAGAATCTAAGAAGGGTGTGGTAACACCCCGGGAGTTGTTCACACAAGTCTGTAAAAAGTGAGTGTGGCTACAAATCGAGGTGGAACTCAGACTTAAGATGATTTTTTAAATGTGCTTCCTTGCATCATTACATAAAGCATGGATCCCGCCTTGTCTCTTTTCTGCAGGGCTGCCAGGTTCAAAGGATTTCAACAGCAAGATAGCCAGGAGCTGCTGCGTTACCTGCTGGATGGAATGAGAGCTGAGGAGATCAAAGTACACTCTTAGTTTCAAACAAATCTATCTATGTATCACAGCGGTGAAAGATTTCCTCTTAAATTGACACTGTTGTCCAAGTGACCATGTGTTACATTGCAGTATATTGTAGTGGCAACAGAATAGTATTGCATTGTATACATTTCTTGTAAGCCAACTGATATGTATTGCACTAGGTATTTTGATTTCTTGAATCAGGCTCACTCGCACCAAGTAATCCAAAATCTAAATTTGAATCTAATCTAAATTTAGTGTCAAATTGAGGACACTTTATGCATATCATTTAAACTGAAAGACTGTGTTTGTGTCTACAGAGAGTAAGCTCAGGGATAATGGAGACATTGAAACAATCTAGACAAAGTACAGATGGAGAGCAGCTGAAAACTATAGTTAAAGGTAAGTTGTGGCTATATTCAGTAAATGACATTAATGCAGTCACTGTCATCACAGCAAAAAAAACATTACTAAAGTATACAGCTTTGGCACACCTTATAGTTTGTTTTGAGAAATGCTGTCATCTAACACTGAACTTTAAATTTCAGAATATGAGAAAAATGGATTTCCAAAAAACTTTGTTGACCAAGTTTTTGGTGGGGAAATGACCAGCACTATAATGTGTGAGCAGTGTAAAACGGTATGTACTGTGGAGAAAAAATGAGAGAAAACTATCAGCATCAGGTTAAAATCATGCTAAATGGTCACCACCTTGCTCTTACAGGTGTCTGTAGTCACAGAGATGTTTCTGGATCTTTCTCTTCCTGTTTCTGAAGAGGTAAAACCCTTATGAGTACTTTTTGTGCAATGTGTTAAGGAATGATTTATTTGTGCTTTGTACCATTTTTTATGAATACATCTATTCTTACAGGCATATAGGAAGAAGAACCAGAAAAAAGTAAGTCCGAAGACCAGTGACTCAAACCAGGATGACAGAGACAGCCCTGCTTTGACAAATGGAAATGATGACATTCCCTCTGGGACTGGAAGCAAATACCAGCAGAAAAAAGCCAAGAAGCAGGCAAAGAAGCAAGCAAAGGTACCTCAGTGATTGTATATACAAAAATAAATTATTGTATTGCATTTTTTTCTTTCACTGTAACACTCATCCACTTTTTGATGGATGAATGTTGAATAACTAATTAACTAATTCAATGGTATCTCAAACTTTTTTATGTCAAGGACCTCTAAGCTGACACAAATTAGACCACAGACTCCCATTTGATACAATATTTGCCCCAGGGTCCCCAATCTGCTTTTTTTCCTCTCACATGTTTTATTACAGAAAGCGTATGAAATCCATGACCAAAATAGTCATACATTCTGTGAAAATAAATTATTCCCCTTGTTGCTTGGCCCCCCTTTGAGCCTCCTCAAGGGCCCATTTGAGTTCCCTAGACCCCACTTTGTGAACCACTGAACTAATTAACTCAATACTGTATTGCTTCCTTGTCTTTACCTACAGCATCAAAAGAGGCAGCAGAAGCTTGAGGGCAGAGTCACTCTGAACAGTCTCCCATCTCCAAGCGAACAGACGGATCCTGCTGCAGAGGAAGAAGATGGAGAAAATTCTGACATAGAGACACATGATGAAGCCCCACAGAGTGAAGGAGATTCTGCACAAACCAGTGTCTCTGAAGAGAACCTGAAGAACCTTGATACGGTTCAAGCAGAGAAGGAAGAAGAAGAGGATTCAGTGATTGACTGTGACTCAATGGATATATCGTCGGTCAGCAATCGTTTCACCATCTTAGAAGAGCAGCACTCGAAGGATAGTAACTTAGATGAGGAGAAAACATCCGATATGGATCAGGAGGCAGAAGAAGACACACAGCTAGTGAGTGAAATGGAGAAAGTCACCTTGGATGATGCCTTCATAGAATCTGATGCTGGGGAACAAGTGGTGGAAAGTGAAGATGAATCGCAGGAGAATAAAGAGTATACTGTAGTAAACCAGGACCCAGAGCTTGCTTTCGAAACACTGGCCACCAGGTCATCTCCGGAGAAACAGGAGTGTTCTGTACAGTCATGCCTGTTTCAGTTCACAGAAGTGGAAACCCTCACACAGAACAACAGCCTTCTGTGTGTCGCCTGCACTAAACGACAGCCGAACAAAAACAAAGCTGGAGGTATCTTGAAACCATCCATAATAAACCATTTTAATCCTTTTGGTCTGTCATTTTCTAGTTGGGGAACAATTAAGTTTATCATTACGCTTTGTCTTTTCTGCAGGATCTAAGAAGAATATCTACACCGATGCCTTGAAGCAAATGCTGATCTCCTCTCCCCCGCCGGTGCTTACCCTCCATTTGAAGAGATTTCAGCAGGTGATCCACTTAGAAAGATTTTCGGCATTTACATATCTTTGATCCAATGCACTGTCAGCCTAGCTGTTTTTAGTTCCACAGCTGCAACCAAACTGAGAGCATGACACGTTGTTTTGTTTTTGATCATTTTTGTCTTTTATGAGGAACAGAAACCTTTTTTTTGAATCTGAATTTTGATGAGATCACTTGTTGTTTTCCTCTAGAATGGCTACAGTATTTGTAAAGTGAACAGACACGTCCACTTCCCTGTGATACTGGATCTTGCTCCTTATTGTGCAGTAAAATGCAAGGTAAATAACAAGATGAACAGCTTTTAATAAAATTCTATACTCTTAAAGATGTATGAATGTATTAGTGTTTTAGTATCGCCCCAGTACTAACAAAACATTTTCTCCACACAGAACGTGACAGAGGGAAATAATCAGATTTTGTACAGCCTGTACGGTATTGTTGAGCACAGCGGAACAATGAGGTCAGGCCATTACACAGCCTATGTAAAAGTTCGACCTCAGTGCCCTAAATCCTCATCTAATGGACTTGCAGCAGAAGGTAGGTGTGCTCAGGCATAAGAATCAATAAAATAATCACTTGCATCTGATATTTTAAGTATCTCCTCTAACTCATCTCTACCTCTGCAGCGCCACCCAGAGGATCCTGGTTCCATATAAGTGACACAAGCGTCCAGCCTGTGAGCGAGAGCAAAGTCCAGAGTTGCCAAGCTTACCTCCTCTTCTATGAAAGGATCCTCTAATCGAACTGTCCATCAGGAAATCCACACAAACCAACTCGCTGCTGATTCAGCTCAACAATAGAAGGGATCTCACATATGACCAACCTCGACCTGTACTGTCAATAATTCAACCTGAGCTATGTTTAAATGATTTTTTTTAACCCTCCTCCAGTGTTTGTTGCTCCACCCTTATTTAAGTGTTCGCTGTTTTAATTGCTCTTATGTTAACACAAAAACCATAAATCACCAAATTTCATTGAACACTTTTTCTAGTTTTTAAACATTGTCTCAGAGTAAATGGTTAACATTTACAAAGTTATCATTTGGCTCAAAAATATTGTCCAGAGCCTCTTGGACAGAAAATCGCGTAATCAGTCACCTGCTTATTGTGTTCACAGAGTAATATGAGAGCAAGGCACAAATAAAGCTTCATATATGGGGTTTATGAGGAGGTATGATACATTGTTTGGACTATAAGGTGCAGTGGACACATAAGCATGAGAAAGATAGGAGGACAAATTAAAGGAAAACCCTGAATAAATGAGTGGAGAAACAGTACAATCAAGCAATTAACATCCAATCATGCTCTGTGTTATGTATAAAAATGCCCACTTCTTTTGCCATCTTGATTCTTAAGATGGTAGAGCTCACAAAGACTGCTCAACTGGCTGGTGTTTCAATAGGAACAGTGACTGAAATGACATCTACTTTTAGATCTATGAGAAAGACAGTAGTAAATAGGGTCAGACATTGTAGTCGACAGCACACATTGATGCTTGTGGATTAGTGCGATATGTAATAAAAAAACAGAAGAGCAATGATTTGGGTTTACCTGTCCTATTGAAGGGAAGGGTCACTGGAAATCAATACAAAGTTGTTGTGGGTGACCACCTTTATCCTACAATTACACATTTCTGTTCTGATGGGAATGGTGTTCATCCCTCCAGTAGAGTTCTCAGACTGTAGAATCAATGACAAGGAGCATTGAAAGTGTTCTGGTGGCACATCTTGACCCAACACCTTGCTAAGACACTGAGGGCCGCATTTTAATGATCTATAGCGCATGGCGTGAAGTGCCCTTTGGGCGTATCCAAATCCATTTTTTTAACGGTGGAAAAATGGTCACTGTGCCAGGGGCATGGTCTAAAAGGGTCGGACTTAAGTCCCCTCATTAATCATAGGTATGTTTAGGGCGTAACACACGGTAAACCAATCAGAGTGTCATCTCTCATTCCCTTTAATATCTAGGAGGAAAGAGGTGGAGTGAGGGTGTTGTGGTTTTGGATGTTTGGGTGAATGGGTGTGTGTATAGGGATGTTTTCCATCTGATGGATGACCATATTATAGTCTTACCCATTCATTTCCTATGGTGGTCATTTTTGACTGAGAACACCAAAGGTGTAACAATGTTCACTAAACTACTCAAAATTCACTCAATGTAGCGATCAACAATTTATATGTTCAAATCCCTCGTGTGGAGGATATCATGAGGCCTTGAGGCATTCTGAAAAAAAAAACACAATTTTTATGATGTATAAAAGTTGTAAATCGGTCAGATTTGACCTGAACACTGGAAGATGGTATCCAGAAATGATATTCATATGTCAGTGTTGGTATTTTATCACACAGTTGAGAAAATTTAACAATAATGGCAGTGTGTGCAACATGGGGATTGAACAAACTCTAATTTATACACACTACAAAAAAGTATCAATTCAAATAGACAAATAAAAATGATGGTGGAGAGGGAGTGAGGGTGAGATTTGTACTAAATATTTATGTTATTTTTTACATATGTCATAATGTCATCAACATCAACATGTAATGAAATGCTTCAAAATGTGAAAAACTCGTGTGTGCGTGCTGTGGCTTGCTGACCGTCGCCTCGCACTGAGCCTGCGCAGTACGTGCTGACTATTTTTCCTGGTCTATACTGTCACATGAGAGGAAAGTCTGGTTCCGGATGACCAGATCCATCCCTGCTTAAAATTACCAAATGGCAGTATTATCAAGCTGACATGACAGGTCTGTGAGCATTTGACGTTTTAGATAAATACTTATAAAGTGACATAAGGTTGTTTTTTTTATTTTTATAGCCAAAAACAGGAAGAATAACGTGATCGCTCCGTACAGTCGTTCAGCTAATGGTCGGCCTAGTGGAAAGCTTTGACGTTTTTGACACATGTCTGATTACTATCAGTCTAAATGGACAATAATGTTCAAATGTTGTGAACCGATAGAAACATGAACAATCATCTTCAACACCGTAGTTTCAAAACGTCCGTGCACTGGGCCCTGTTTCGGGAACTTGGGCTAAACATGAGTCAGCATTTTAAACTTGCACTGTCCCAAGTTGAGTTAACAATTTATTATAGCCTTTTATAGCTTTATATTTGGAGGGTACACGCTACTAGCTGTTAGCTTACTGTATTAAATGTTGCAATGTTTATGTTATGTGGCTAATGGTTTTAGTTATTATCGCAGTGTTAACATCGTCACTGCATATTTTCACAGTAAGAGTAAAAGAGAAACAGTGCAAGTCTATGGCGCAACCTCCAAATATAGAGCCATATATAAGGTTAGCTGAATCAGCAAATTCAGTATTACGCATTCAGGCAGTGTTGAGTGTTTTATTGTGAAACTTTTAAAGGGGTCATTTGACTGTCGAGTGACCCAGCCGCCCAAAACTATCACCTTAATACATGTAAGGATGTATGTGGAGGTAAAGAAGTATATTTGCTGCAGTTAAACATTAAAATATGACTAGTTATCTTGTGTTAAAAGGGGATTACAGTAATGCCACGATGAGGAACTATCTCAGATGCACTGAAATGTTTCTGCAGACTTCAAGGGATCAACCCACACTCTCAAAATGTACTTGGTGGCTTTCTGTGATTTTTCTTGGTATTGCACCCACCACCCTCTGCCAAAGACAGGGACCAATTAGTCTGCAACAAACTATTATTGCCTTCATCAAATAATCAGCAAATTATCATCTAGATTAATTGATTACTCTCTAGAAAAAATGTCAACTAATAGTAAAAAAAAAAAAAAAAAAAATATCCCTGCCTGGTATTGAAAGTGAAGTCTGTCATGGAAAAGTAAGAAAACCAGAGAATAAAAAAAAAATCAAAATTGTTGCTTGTTCTTTTTCTTGTGATTGATTAATCACAGTCAGATGCAACAATTCACCAATTAGTCGATCTGCAGATGACCAATCAACTATTCCTACAATTGATTAATCATTTTGAGTTATTTCTTTGTAGAAAAAATGCTAAACTTATGTGGTCCCAGCTTCATAAATGTGAATATGTTCTAGTTTGTTTTCTTGTGTGGTAGTCAATTGAATATATTTGAGTTGTGAACTGTTTGGTCAGAGCAAAACAAGAACCAAATGACCATCAATTGTTGGAGAAAATAATTGACAGATTAATTGATAATGAAAATAAGTGTTGCAGCATAGTTTTGGCATAGTGAGTGTAACACATTGGCATCTATTTTGGCAAACAGGTTTGTGTGATCATGTTGTTCATTTGACTCCCTCCCCCCCTCCCTTCCCCTCCCTCTGTCATGCAGGCTGAGCTTGTACAGTAGGAACCATGTCGGTCCAAGCTCCTCGCATGTCAGTGTTCACTTTTCAGTCTGCAGTGCACAGTGCTCATGTTCTCCAGTGTCTGAATGAGCAGAGGCAGCGGGACGTCTTGTGCGATGTGACAGTTTTGGTGGAGAACAGGAGCTTCAGGGCACACTGCTCCATCTTGTCCTCCTGCAGTGAATACTTTCACAGCAGGGTCACAAACATCACCAGACAGAACCCCATCATCACTTTACCGGACGAGGTCAGTCTCCTACTGTTCAGCTGAAGGATTTGGGGAATATTTCATACTGCAAATGATTTGTTCTGTGCATTAATATATAAACAGATCATTAATATAATATTACAGTGGTTCTAGTATCTGCCATTGTTGAATTCATTAAGTTAACCCTTAAACAGGCAACATGCACCAGGAGATATACATTTTTATACCTTAATAGAGGCAACGTGTCCTGGTGGAGATACAATTCTAAAATCCAAAATATACAATATATTTTAAAAATTATTTGCGGAAATGTTTACTTATAACAGCAAAGTAAATGAAAAGAATAATTTTCACATTTCATTTTCCACTTCTACCTTTTTAAGGGTTAATATAGAATTCATTAGGCTTGATTCAGATCACTGACATGTATCACACATGCCATACTCCATCAAACTTAGCAAGCTACAATATCTATACATAGAGTGTATCATGCAATTACAATAAATTGCTTTGTATTGCATGATATAGACAGTTGTTCCTACAGATTGGCCATGGAAAACACAAACGTTGCCTTATTTTCTGTCAAGCAATAGATGACTGTGTGTAATGTAATTATTGCTCCAATTTGTTGTTGTTTAAACCCTCAAAACATCTGTGACAGCAATACACCTTTCAATCATGCAGAGAATAATGTAATATCATACAACATTGTTCATTTTGGATGACTAATGTGTTTAGTAGCCACTGAACTTATATGATGTAAAGGCTTTACTGTAAAATACTACATTTCAGAACAGGTATGTAACTGTCCTGTTGTATATACTGCTACTTTTTGAGCCAGTCAGGTTTTATTGCAGTATTCTATATGTAGAAGTATGAGTTAAATTATGCCTCAACAAATTGCTGAATTTCCTTTTCCCGCAGGTGACTGTGGAGGGGTTTGAACCTTTGCTTCAATTTGCCTACACATCAAAGCTGCTCTTCACCAAAGAAAATATTCACGCCATTCACAGCACTGCTGAATTTTTAGGATTTCACAACTTGGAGTCAGCATGCTTTGATTTCCTCATTCCAAAGTTTTCTGAAGGCAAAAGAACCTCACAGGAGGTCAGGCATAGAGCCTGTTGTCAAAGTCGGGATCCCAGCACAGATTTTGGCTCCAGCGTAGAGAGCAGCCAACCAAAATCATTTGAGTCACACAGCCCAGTGCCTTCAGGAGGTGATGAACAAACATCACAGTGCCCTCAGAGTGCACAGGGTCAGACGAACAGCGGGAAAGAACCCTTTTGTTTGGAGAACTGTGGGCCACAAATCGCCCCCTTATCTCTTGAGTTAACAGCAAATGGTGTGTGCCCCATGTTGGCATTGCCATGCCCAGACTCAGACAAAGCAGATCCCTCTCAGTTCTGCGAAAGAGACATTTTAGAGATAGGAGATGTGTGTAATCAAAGTGAGCTGAGTTTGGCAGACTGCGGCTTACCCTGTGTGTTGTCAACCCCGGGGGATATGAATCCGTCAGAGCTCATTCAGCCAACAAGCAGAGATGTTAAACAGAATGTTGAAACGCTTGGTGCTGAAACCAACTGTAACCCCGGTTCATGTCCACTCAACACATCAGAGGCAGAAGATTGCAGTGAGTTATTAGCGCAGAGTGACGGTGGCCTTGAACAACAAATGTCAGACCCTACATTGACTGTTCTAAGCCATGAAGAAGGATTTGTGGAAAGAAGCAGCGTGGAGAGGGAGGTGGCTGAACATCTGGCAAAGGGGTTTTGGTCTGACCTATGCCCATCTCAGGCTCAACCACTCCCCTTGGACCCCATGGACCAAAACAATCTGGCAAAAGCATCAGACTTTCATTGGCTTAAACAGCTGGATCTGAGCTCCAGTGTAGGAGACTGTCCCTTCCTCAGGGACTTAGGGACAGGTGATGACCCAGCCCCACGCAATGACAACCTTTCCCAATCAGAGAAGAGCCCCTGCATGTCCTCCTCCATCAACTCAGGGGATGATTCAGACCTGGACACAGATGGAGATACTGAGGCCAACAACAAAAGAGCAGAAGAGGTCATTGTGATATAAAGCTGTTGTTTGCCCTTTGAAGGTTTAAATAAAACAAATCTGATGCTTAATCGTTTTACTCTACAGATTCAGCTCCCATTCCCAGTTCAGCAGATCTCAACACTGAGCAGGAGTGCCTTCCAGCAGCTCCTGAGACACCATCAGCTGACTCAAGATCAGCAGGAGTTTGTCCATGATGTCCGTCGGCGAAGCAAAAACCGTGTGGCTGCGCAGCGCTGCAGAAAGAGAAAACTAGACAGCATAAAAGAGCTAGAATGTGAAATCAAAACATTGGTGAGTTTTTTTTCAATCTCGGATATTTTCAACATGTTATCCAACCTGATGTTAAAATAGCCTTATCGCCCTCCAGTGGTGATCATGAGGAATTTCAACAATGTTGGCTGAAGTTTTCTCCTCCCTAATAAGTCACTGGCACAGTCCACACCGTTTCTTTTACCATTCCATTATCCGTTATCCATTTGACAACGGATAAAAGTTATTTTTCCAATTGAGCTCAGTAATTTAGTTAATTGGAGCACATACTAAAGAGAATGTTAGAGAAAGTAATGTTTCTCAATGCAAAATATTGTAAAAATTAAACTACTTTATTTGCTTTTGGCATGGGAAGAAAGGTTTTTGGCAAGTTCAATTTGCTTGCGTGTATTTGCTGTTTAGTGTTTTCACTGTACATAATTGGAGGAGATTGATGAGATTGGTGGGCGTCACAAATTGACGGCTTTTGTATGAAAACAGTACCATCAAGTAATCTGTGCAACAAAGGCTTGTATCATGAACCATAATTAATCTTTAGCCTGCTTTCTGCTAGCGTAACTCAGGTTTCCCAGTATTGTGAAGCTGGCTCACTGTAAGCCAGGTAGATCAACATGGTAACCTATGCTACACAGCTAACTGGCAGGTTATGTGATCCATCCTCTGCCGCTTATCCGGGGTCGGGTCGCGGGGGCAGCAGCCTAAGCAGGGAAGCCCAGACTTCCCTTTCCCCACCCATTTGTCCAGCTCTTCCCAGGGGATCCCGAGGTGAACACCTCACCAGGGAGGCATCCGGGGGGCATCCTAACTAGATGCATTGTGCTTCTCTCCTCTGTCCTTCCTTTAGCGTAACTCAGGTTTCCCAGTATTGTGAAGCTGGCTCACTGTAAGCCAGGTAGATCAACATGGTAACCTATGCTACACAGCTAACTGGCAGGTTATGTGATCCATCCTCTGCCGCTTATCCGGGGTCGGGTCGCGGGGGCAGCAGCCTAAGCAGGGAAGCCCAGACTTCCCTTTCCCCACCCATTTGTCCAGCTCTTCCCAGGGGATCCCGAGGTGAACACCTCACCAGGGAGGCATCAGGGGGGCATCCTAACTAGATGCATTGTGCTTCTCTCCTCTGTCCTTCCTTTCTCTCCTCTCAACCCTAACCGGTCGAGGCAGATGGCTGCCCACTTCTGAGTCTGATTCTGCCTGAGGTTTCTTCCTGTTAAAAGGGAGTTTTTTCTCGCCACTGTTGCTCATGTGGGAATGTTGTGTCTCTTTAAAGTTAAAACCTGAAGAGTTTGATTTAGAACCTGCTCTATGTGTAAAGTGCCTTGAGATAACTTTGTTGTGATTTGGCGCTATACAAATAAAGATTGATTGATTGATTGATTGATTGATTGATGCCGAGCCACCTCATCTGACTCTCTCAACGCAGAGGAGCAGCGGGTCTACTCCGAGCTCCTCCCGGATGACCGAGCTTCTCACCCTATCTCTAAGGGAGAGCCTAGCCACCCTACGGAGGAAGCTCATTTCGGCCGCTTGTACCCGCGACCTTGTTCTTTCAGTCACTACCCAAAGCTAGATAGACTGGTAAATCGAGAGCTTTGCCTTTCGGCTCAGCTCCCTCTTCACCACAACGGATCTGTGCAGAGCATGCATTACTGCAGATGCCGCACCAATCCACCTGTCGATCTCCCGCTCCATCCTTCCCTCACTCATGAACAAGACCCCGAGGTACTTGAACTCCTCCACTTGGGGCAGGATCTCATCTCCGAACCGGAGAGTGCACTCCACCCTTTTCCGGTTGAGGACCATCGACTTGGATTTGGAGGTGCTGATTCTCATCCTGGACGCTTCACACTTGGCTGCGAACCGATCCAGTGAGAGTTGGAGGTCACGGTCTGATGAAGCCAACAGGACCACATCATCTGCAAAAAGCAGTGACCAATCCTGAGGTCACCAAACCGGACCCCCTCAACGCCCTGGCTGCACCTAGAAATTCTATCCATAAAGATTATGAACAGGATCAGTGACAAAGGGCAGCCCTGGCGGAGTCCAACCCTCACTGGAAACGAGTACGACTTATTACCAGCAATGCAGACCAAGCTCTGACATCGGTCGTACAGGGAACGGACCGCCCGTATCAGGGGGTCCGATACCCCATACTCCTGGAGAACCCCCACAGGACTCCCCAAGGGACATGGTTGAATGCCCTCTCCAAGTCCATGTGGACTAGTTGGGCAAACTCCCATGCACCCTCAAGGATCCTGCAGAGAGTGTAGAACTGGTCCACAGTTCCACGACCCGGATTAAAACCACATTGCTCCTCCTGAATCCAAGGTTCGACTATCCGATGGACCCTCCTTTCCAGTACCCCCGAATAGACCTTACCAGGGAGGCTGGGGAGTGTGATCCCCCTATAGTTGGAACACACTCTCCGGTCCCCCTTCTTAAAAAGAGGGACCACCATCCCAGTCTGACAATCCAGAGGCACTGCCCCCGATGTCCGCGCAATGTTGCAGAGTCCTGTCAGCCATGACAGCCCCACAACATCCAGAGCCTTGAGGAACTCCGGGCAGATCTCATCCACCTGCGGGGCCCTGCCACCGAGGAGCTTTTTGACCACCTCGGTGACCTCAGCGATCAGAGATAGGAGAGCCCACACCGGGGTCCCCAGGCCCTGCTTCCTTACCGGAAGGCATGTTGTTGGAATTGAGGAGGTCTTCAAAGTATTCCTTCCACCGATCCACAACGTCCCGAGTCGAGGTCAGCAGCGCACCGTCCCCGTCAATATCTAGCCGGAACTTCTCAACCTCATGCCCCAGCTCAGACTCCTTCCCCACCAGAGAGGTGACATTCCACGTCCCTAGAGCTAGCTTCTTCCACATTGCACCCGACCCCTTTGGCACCGGGGGCCCCGGTGACCCGCATCCAGGCAAGGGAAACAAAGTACCATATATTTCGCTCATCAAAAGGGTATTTAATTGTATTAGGTAATCTTCAGTCACACGCTCTATCCTAACAAAGGTTTATATCTGGATAATGAGTTGAGAGTGTTACTGAGTTGTGCTGTCTTTCACACTACAGAAAAGTAAGAAAGAGAAGCTTCTGCAGGAGCAAACTGAACTGGAGCAAAACCTGAAAGACGTGCGACAGAGTCTTTGTGGCTTACCTAAGAGTGTCAGCATCGAGTCTGGCTCTGATCAGGACCACCTGCAGCTTCTTGCCAAGCTCACCTCGCCAGACTCCCAAATTACTATCAAAATGGTAAGTTGTTCCTCAGAGTCTGATCCAAGTGGGCCGCCTGTAGAAACTGTTCAAATTGCCACACCGCAGGCCAGCACACAGACAGAAGAGGCAGAATCTTCTACCCCACAGAGTTGCCCTGTTTCTTCTTCTCTCCTCAGTGCTTGTTTGGAAATCAATAACAGTTTATAATTGGACTTCAGCTCCAATGTCATTTGTAATCATGGAGGACCAGAGGGCACAGAGTGTACTTTTGATTATGTACTGCAATTCTCGTTAGGAATAGATATGCTTTCCTTTTTACTTCACTGAACGATTTTCTGCCTGATATTGGCATCTCAAATTGACATAGAAAAATGTCAAACTATCTTACTGTATTTCTGTGATGCATTTCACTGTAGTAAAACACAGAATCCAGTACTCATAATTTCAAAGGTGCAGACAATTTTCAGGTAATTTCCATAAGTTTCCATTTGTGAACTAGGAGGTTGTTTCTTAAAATTAAGCTTGTTTTTTCTCAGGGAAACTCATAACCTGACTGTACTTTGATGGCTAAGATAATTCCTGTGCACACACACCCCCCTCTCGCCTTCTAACACCTGCACACACTCAAAGATATGAAAATAATGTTTCTTTTTCTGATTTCAGGTGAATTAACCTATCATAATAACCTTGTCATGTACTGTATTATTCTACCATAATGCTATTTCTTTGATTAAATATGCACTTTTTACAGTTGATTACAATGAATTGTTACAGCTAACACAACTCCTTATCAGCATTATTTGAATGCCAATGCATAGTTTAATGAATAACTGTCACTCTTCCCCAATATATGAGGAATGGTTTCAGTGTATCTGTTACAGAGGAACGTATGGTATTATGCATATTTGATGGAAAACGTGCCTTATGCAGTAGTATAGTATTAATTCAGAAAGATGAAGGCAATCATTTTATATTCTTGTCTTAAACACTGTTGCACATTAATCGAGATTGAATTGAACTAATGGCATTCTCTTATGTTTAAGTCTGTCTGCACATTGAGTATTTTTATTAAATGCTTTTATGGATTACAGATTTAAATAAACAACATTTTGTGTACTATTTAGTGTCTCATTTCATCAGGCAAGAAGTGTGTCCCCTTTGCTGATACTATGCAGTACCACAATTTGGCCAGTAGATGGAAGCACCACCCTGCTCATCAGCTATTATGGTCTTTGGTAGCGTGAACTGTTAATTCTGACAATTCTCTGCTGGTATTTTATTATAGCTATGGGTTAAACATCTAGAAATGTAAGTTGAACCTCAGCACTAAATGAGGAACTGGAAGCTACTGCAGAAGTGTCCGTGCTCCCATTAACAAAATGACTTTGTGGTCTAAAGGGTCATGTGCACATTGCACAAGGTTTAATGAACATGCATAGAGACAAAAGTCCATGTATTTTCAACTGATAGCAAAATTATGGACTAAATTAGGGCTGAAATTAAAGGCAAACTCAGATTAGGGTGATAAAGGTACCTAAGCTATAAACCTTATAAAGTGAAGGTACTGAGAAACTGCACACAGGAAATTAGAAAAAGTAAGGCGTGTATGACAGCCATCTCTGTAACCAAGCAGTGCACACTGAGTTGGAATACTTATTATGCTGTAGGTGCAAGGAAGAGGCCTTGATCACATCTGCCTGAGCTACTAGCTTGGTAAGGCTACTCTCAAAAGATGTTTCAGTGATAACTGTTGTGAAACAATCTTTATCATCCTTATAACGCTAATTATGTCTGGAATGATTTTTATTACAATCTTGATTCTCTGCCTTGCATTATGGCAACCCAGTTCTTATTCAGTCCCCTTGGCACATGGGTGCACATTAGTAATCTCATATCAAAATATAATATACCCTCAGAGAGTCACTGATGAGACAAAATGTTTGATAGAAAGTGAAGCTTACTTTTCATTATGCATACTCCTCACCTCACATTTATTTTTCTGCTTGTATACAAGTTAGATTTATGTGTATAATGCACAGCAACATCCTCACAAACTTTGTTTGAAGATCCACCTTTAAGCAAACAACAATCTATTTCATTGTTGGTTGTTAACTGTTTGTCCATACACCTAGTTCAACTAATGTTTAAGCATGTTGGAGTTCACAGTGCTATATTGTGACCTGACATAGGTCTGAGTGCTCCCTGTCATTTCAAAAGGGAGAGTAGCTTGTTGCTGACTTGGGCAAACAAACCAAGATTAAACTACAAAAAACATTTTATGAAGGCCATTTTAAATCTACTTCTTTGAGTTTGGGCAGTGCTTGCATGTTGTTTTGTGTCTTTTAAAATAGCTGCAGTAGCACTTAGGGACAAGGAAAGAAAAAGCAACCTTATTGTGTTTCTGAGAACACAATCCTCAAGATTAAAGTGGTAATTACAACCTTGAAGCAACTAATAAAACACATACCTCAGAGAAGTCTACACACACATGCACACACACTGATATACAAAGCCGTTGCATCTAAAAGTCAAAAGGATTAGATGATGATGATAATGCCACAGACATCAGATATCATCTCCTGGTGCTGCCATGACACACATCTGTAGAAAATCCTCATGTTGATGCTTGTCAAAACTGGCATCACCTTCAAGTACCAAAGCTCTCCAAAGCATGAATTGGACCTATTTCCAAATTTCTCCCTAAAAAATTAGGATGCTTCCCCGGTGTTTGTATCTTTTATGCACAGTTTGGATTTTGGAGCATTGTAGCACAAAAAGTACGATTATCCTCTTTTGCAAGCTACACAGGAAGAGAGACTTGATTTGAGGAGGAAGCAGCTGTGCGGCATGGCAAGGTCAGAGGCCCATAATCCGCGGCCTCATTCATGCAAGATTAAAAACCTGCTCTGAGTTCTGATTAAGAACGCAGGGTTAGAAGATTAAAGACCAGCAAACAAAATGAAAGCAGTTTAAGCCCAATCCTGGAATTCATCAGAATACCAAAACCTTAAACTGTCATTACAACGTGAGATTAATGCAAAGCACACTTGAACTCTGTATCTGTCTTGATATATCTTCTGTGTCAGAGCCTATATTTCCTTCTTTTTTTCAAAAAATCTGGAAGTTCTATCACTTATTCTGTCTTTTCCCTGCATGCAATGTCTCTTTTCTTTAAATTATGCTTTTTAAATGATGAAAGAATTGAGACAGATTGCTTGAAATACCATTACCTAGTCCTTCATTTGTTGTTTTGTTGGATACTGCATGGTTTTATTTTTCAAAATGAATGAACCTACTTTTGACAATGACTCCTGTGATTATCCTCTGAAAGACGAGAGTCCTGAATAGCTTGGGTTGCAAAGATTAGGAAACAGGACACGAGGAGAAAAACAAGGATTAGGAATTAAAACATCTGGAAGTTAGCTTGCTTGTAAAATTGCTTAAGCAGAGAACAGTAATATTAATAGTAAAATTTACTAACAGCATACAATGTGTCACTCATGGAGCTGAGTGGACTCCTGCAGGCTAATGCGTACTGATTTCCAATACCACAGATACAAATGTTATCTAGTAGATCTTGCTAGACATGCAGCAACATTGTGAGATAGACTGCAGGATGGTGGTTGCAAAAACAACTTGTCCATATCCATTTTCATTTTCAGACAAACATGAAATTTCCAGAAAAGCACACAATCCAATTGTTGGAACATCAGAACATTACAAACCAAAATCCCTGATATGATCACATTGGTGGTGAAGTCTTCACCTCAGTAAACACCAGATTATACCCTGATACTTGAATTAGCTCTTAGCGTATTCACTGTAAGAACGTATGTCACACTATCTGTTGTGGACTCCTGAATTCAGAACTCCATATAGAGTGAAACTCCATATAGTTTTCAGGGGTCAAAATCCTAGAGCAAGACACAATACTTGGATAATCAATCCCAGCATAAGGTCCATGACCTTCTTGCCACACAACATAAATCTTATAAGCTGTTGAGCTACTGTATCCTAACTGATTACGCGCTGCAGTCGCTATGAACTTCATTTTGGGGGTAGTGCAGAGATGGGGGCTGTATCCCATTGACAGGATTATATAAACAAGGACCATAATACTGTAATCTCCCAGAGAAATGAGAGAAACCAGGGGACATACCAACCCTAGCTAGCTAGCACCCTGCTCTTCAACCGTCAGATTAACAAGCAGCTGGTTGTACTGTGTAAGATTACATTCACACTTGTTGTCTGAACCATCCTCGCTGGCTTTCAAGTATAATACTGGTAGCACAAGGAAAAGTGCCTTTCAAGATCTAATAAAGAAGTCATACTGTACCAGAGTATAACTATTTAACATTCATGGGAAAATTGACAGAATCTATCAGTGTCAATAGTTGGCTATAAAGAAGCAAAATCAAGTCCTATAATTCTGTCAAGTACATTGTTTTTAACTGACTTCAGTGTTGTGAGAGTTAGATTCAGTATTGAGTCATTTTTACGCTTAGCAGTGCAGATATCTGCAAGGTTTAAACAAAGCCATTATTCTTTGAACAAAGTTAAATTCTGTGGGTTATTCATGCATTTGATACATGCTGCTGTTGACTGGCTATAATTGGGGGACAGAATGTTTCGATATTTGTCTGTATTATAATTCACAGCTCAGCAGCGAGAACTGACAATTAGATCCAAGACTGTCAATCTCTTCACTTCATTTCAGTTCAGTTACAAAATGTAGTCACTGTTGTTGAATGTAGTCAGAAGGTGACTTTTTTCATTTGTGGACCTCAGCTGAAGACGTTGGGCTTAATAGGGATTGTTTTGAGAATAATCACACTACAAGTCTTTTGACAGTGCTTCCACGACCTGATTTAGATGGATGAAAATCTGCACTGCACGTGTTATTCGCCTACAAGTAATCCACTGTGATCAAGAACAAAGATATATTATGAAGCAATTTATTTTATTACATTTTCTTTATTTTTTAAGTTCTGCTTTATGACCGATTAAAACAATATTTTAAACAATGAATATAAGATTAATCTTTATGAATAAATTATATTAATGAACAGGATTGGAATGAAATTAATTTATTGGTGATGGGTGCAGACTGTTTCCTTTCTAAGATTGCTGTTGTGCTTTGTATTGCAAAAGGAACATACTTTGTAATCCTGCCCTCCCCTTGACTTGGATTGATCTATTCTTCTAATAGTATAATAATAGATATAATAGGTGAAATTGTAGAATTCAAGCAATGCAGTGGACTTCTTCGAAAGAGTTAATTTATAGTTTAATTTTAGCCTTGCATGATACTATTTCAAAGACTGAGACAACTCCAAAGAAACTTGAACAAATAATTGTTTGCCACTATGAGCTAAGCATTTTAAATTGCTGTAATCACTTGTATGATGGTTAACATAAAAATAAAAGGATGGGACCTGAATAGTTCAAATTTGCGCCAGATGAATCCTGATTTGATGTCAAAATGTTCCGTGTTATGTTGATGGGAAATCACACACTCAGTTTAACATTTTTAATTGCATTCAAATTGTGCCCATGAACAGTTAAACCTTAGCCCTTTGCATATTAAAATCATCTCTCAAGTGATACTAATTAGATAGTCAAAACCTGTAATGTCATTATTGTGCATACTAGTGATGATCTATTGACTGAATGACTCAATGCTGACTTTGGATTCTCATTGGATGTTTGGACTGATTCATCCAAATTAGCATTATTTTTGAAGCAATCATACAGCTGCCTAATGGCAGTTATCCATGTTACAGTTATAATTACATTTTCCATCAGCTAATTGATTCATTGTAGGAATTAATGATGATTGTACAAACTATCTATCTATTTTTTTCTTTTCTCAGGAAACAGAGATAAAGAATCGGGGTAATGGTGGTTGTTGAATCCCAATTAACTGTCTTCATTCGTAAGCATAATTAGTTCAAACTTGAAATTCTGTTACATTGTCCTGACTGTGACGTAAATCCTGTAATGCAGAGACAAAACAAGCAAAGCTCAGTGTTACCTGTCAGATTTTAGGGAAGAATTGCATTACAGACACAGGATTTTCTGAATTCCGTCACATCTCACATTTTAAACCAGGAGTGTGTAATATGTTTTTATAATTCAGTCATTAATAAAGATGTCATTTACAAGCTTAAGCCTGAATGAGGTAAATATGGGCCTGATCAGTGTTGAAAACAGGTCAAAGGAAGGCTGTTAGTTACCAGTGTGATGGTTTTAATAACCATTTTTGGGGTCGTAACAAATCACCTGCTCTAATACTGAATCTCTCAATGGTTTAACTGCCTTAGGGATAGTTGCAATACACCCTATGCATTGGTAAAACATTTGAACTATTACGGAGAGTGAAAAAGGATACATCAAAATGATAATTTTGTGTGTTTAAAATTGGTTTAAAAATACACTTCTACATACTGATGGTGCAGAATAGTTTGTTTTCAGTGTCTGGACAACTTAAAAATTAAGGTATGCCAAAAAATAAGACCTTGGTGATATACAGTGTAGTACATAAGCATACAGAAAGAAAATGTGTAATATGTTTTCTATAGTGCAGGCCGACAACAGTTACTATACAAGAAAACCTAAGAGTACTTATCCTATAATCCTTGTTGTCTAAAAGTGAATCTCTACTGGGAACATCATGAGTCACTGAAGCAAGTATTTAAAGGAGAAATGAGCGTTACTTATCCTGTAAACGGAGTTCTCTGGTACCATGAATGAAGAGTTTTATGAAAACATTCTCCAGAAATGGCTCAAATTAATGTTTGAAAGAGAACTCAAAGGGTAGAAAATATAACTAACTATAAATATGAAAAATGGGAAAGACATACTAGTTTTACAAGACCTCAGATCTTCTTGATGTAACCCAAAAGTTTCATGTGGTTGTTATGATGTCAGCATCCCATAAAAGAAAAGGTTGTGCATGCAGAAAAAGTAGAGTACACACCAAAACCAAACAACCAGAAATAAAAGGGTTAAGAATGTAATGTTCTGACATAACTTTAGTCATTCTGAGACAATTCTGACATGACAAAACGTATACATGCATGTTCATGAAATTCATATAATAGAAAGAAAAAAAAGTGTAGACATGAAGCAACTTGATGAATCAAATCTTGAGGGAGCGCTCATTCATAAACAAATCGGAAACAGTCAGTCATTAATAAAATCAAAAGAGGTCTTGAAATACATGAGTACATACGAAAGTGGTAAGAAGTGGTGCTTTTATGTCAATGTTTCTGTGCGCTATAAATATGAAAATCCCAAACATTTTATAACAGAATACTCTCAAACCTACTGCAATTGTTCAAAGTGACATGACAAGCATGCCTCCAACGATACCACTTACTATCACTTACCCACAATATCATAGTATGACAATGACATTTTCTTCACACAAAATAATGTTACAATTATTTTTTTTGCAAAAAAACAGAAAGGCCAAGATGGTCAAGTGTCACGATGTCAGACGTCGACGGCCATCTGTCATCATAAACGTATTCTTCCAATTAAGACTAAAATGTTCATGTGTTCTACATCAAAACTACTGAAAACACTAAACTCAGCAATAAAAAGTAATTTGTCTTGATTGTAACAATGCAGTTCAACACATTCAGGCTTCAAATTTTTGTTGGCCCCGTGATTACCGTAGTCCTCTGAAGACAACAATTACAACACAAATGTGTATTAGGTTCATGACAGTCTTTGATCACAACCCCTAGTGAGTTAATACTTGTTGTGCCATTCGCACTGGCCGACACTCACCTCCTCAATGTCCAAGTTTTTTCTGGATTTGTAAATAAACTCTCCAATCGCTACAAAAACTGAGAGGACTAGTCCAGCTGCCAACACAATAAAGATGCCCCCTATGTTCTCCACACCCAGGGCACTGGCCTCCTTGCTGTCCTCCTCTGGACAGCCATTTCCCCTCCACCATTTCTCTTTCATCATGTGCAGCTTGCCTTCCTCCTGAAGCTGCAAGATGGCGATGGTGACTTTGTCTCTGTAAGGAGAGCCTACAGAGTAAAGCAGCAGGATAAAAAAAACAAAAACATTATTACTGTCATTATTTGAAACATAACCTTCATTAACCAAATTACTGCGTTATTGGCTATCATTGTTGCTGTGTAGTTTGTTACTCATATGTCTTACCAATAGGGGTTCCCACACCATAGCCCTTCGAATCTATCAAGCCTCCGATCTGTGTGAGGTTGCAGTTACGCTGGCTGATGTACTCGATGCTGGTCGACTCCATCAGAAGAGCGTAATCTGTAGTAAGGACCCTCTGAATCCCCTCCCGGTTGTTTTTCACCAATGCCGTGTTTTTCCTGCTGCTCATGAATGCCCACATTTTCTCGTAAGTTGAGATCTTAGATTTCTGTTGAATGACAATTAGGATATATAGAGGTTTGAAGCAATACCTCTTGATGCTCCACACAGCAAATGACACAGATAATGCTGATATATGGTCAATGGCTGACACTTGTTTCCAATATTTCAAATTAAAAAGTATTTGGAGACTATCTGCTGACTGGAGCAATCATTCTGATGGCAGAGAAAGGGTTGGGATGGGGTGGGATGTGACAACAATGTACAAATCTACCACAGTTCATTCAATTTCTTCTGTATATTCAGATATACTGGGTGCTGCCCTACAGGCAAAACAATAAATCATTGAAATCTTTATGGCAAAATTTCCCACAGGCTTTTGTTCACCTGCATGTATGAGGAAAGTTTTAAGATCCTAAGCTTAAAATTGCTGTTATTTTCCCCAACTGCCCTTCAAACAACACGTCATATTACTATCATGGATGAGGATTGAAGGCTACAGGGTAAAACAGGCTAATTAAAATCAAAAGTGGTTTTCTTGTTTGTATCCCGCCCTCATTGCTGTGCAGTTACTTCCCCATTCACTGGTCAGTGGTAAGAGGATTTGCTGCATCTAAGGATTTTACGACAGTTACCTTAAAAAAGGTCATGGTGGAGCCATCTCTCACAGCACCGTACTCTATTTTGGTTTGCTTGGCCAAGTCATCAGCAGAGTCTATTGGTGAGTCCATTCTCTCCACAGTGAGAAAGGCAGCCAAGTTGGCAGTGTATGAAGAGATAATGATCAATGTAAAGAACCACCATATTCCACCGACGATCCTTGTAGAGAGGGCCTTAGGCATCAGTTCAGATCCTGTAAGGTATTAACATGAGGTACATTAGGATTTTTTATAATTTTCTTTGTTTGTTTGTTTGTTTTTTCAGGCAGTATAAACATTATTCTGTGTATAAGTTGATGTGATGGTCAAAGCAACTCTACTAAACTGAATCATCCATCAGGTATGAAATCAACTGTAACATATAGTCATTTTAGTGAGAATACCTTGCTGCATGAGTGCTCCAACTCCAAACCAGACACTATTTATCAGAGTGAAGTTGTTTTCAACCACATCTGAGTCCGGATTGCAGGGGTGAGGGTTGTACCATTCATAGGGAGTGAACCTGAAGGTTAAGAATTTAAAAACTCAGTTTTGCAAAAGAAATATGTTGCTTTTAAGAGAACTTGTAGCTTTGTTGTTTTTTTTTCACATTTTTAGACAACACAATTTCTGACTGGCTGCTGTATGTAAAAGGTTTTGTCTGCACGGCTACCATTTTGGAAAGGTCACTATCTGCTAAATGTTTTCTTTAAATGATATCTTTAGCATTTCTCATCCAAATAACTTCACACTCGACACTACACTTCCATGGGTCCTCAACAACACACCAGCCAAGTGTGAAGTCAACTGGATGAAAGGTTGTTGAGAAAATCGAAATACAGATATACAGTATGTACATGCATACTGACATACAAAACTTCTTCCTTTATAGTTAGACATTTTATGTCTGTGGCAACAGCCATACTCAGTGCTGTCGGCCAAATAAGATGGTTTGGTTTTGCTTTGTGCTTTTTCATATACACTATGTAAACCAAGTTATATCTACTCAACCTAGACAAGGGAACAAGTTAACAAGTAACTTCATTTTTGCTGCTGGTTTATTTTTTTTAACAAAATATCTAAATCTTGGGAGCCAAATAGTTTCGCTTTTTCCAACAACTTACCTGGCAATGACAAAAAGCACACAGCTGACACCAAGGCATGCCAGCAACACATACATCCAGATATCAGGAGAGAGTGGATTGAGGAAGGAGAATACTCCTGGATTGGTGCCATTGGGTTTGTGGTAGAGGATGCTGATCCCCAGTGTCATGAAAGGCTTGGAGAAATCTATCACCTTTTCCCTCACATAAGTGATTGTGAGAGGGGCCACGGCAAGGTCAGCCACCTGGTACAGAGCAGAAACACCATGTAGTGCCACAATCAAAGACAGATGATACTGCTGATCATTTGATATGATTCATTCAATATGATCATACTTACATGATCAATAAGTTCTCGCACCATGCCGTTCCATTCTCCTTTGTCATTTTGAGCTCCATATTTACCATCAGACACCAGTTTTACTTCGTAGGAGAAGCCCAAAATATTGGAGAGCTCTTTGAGCAGGTCCAGGCAGTATCCCTCAAAGCGATCATTTCCATACAGTGGCTTATCAGATTTCTTGTACATGACATATGGATTTTCCTGAAAAACACACAGTACACAATAGTGCAGACTTCATTAGTTTTACCAAGAGTTTCCTGATCAAATGCTGCCCGATAATAATTACTGATATTCTTACCAGAATAGTAGTGACAATGAGTGTCCTGTTGGCCATCGAGTCAGTGACATTTGTGGATGAGTCCTTGTTGCTGTCTGTTAAATTAAGGCCTGTTTGGGAGTTCCATACACCAATCTATAGATAAGATAAAATATGCAGGTGACAATCTCACAGTGCTGATTGGACAAGAATATCAAAGGGAAAAGAAACAAGGAGTAGGAAGCAGAGAAAATACAACAAAAGAAGGAACAAAGATGGAGAGAGTGGGAGAGGGAAAGGAACACAAAACAGTATGTCTAAAACTTGAAATGCCATGTCTTAAACAGAAATGTTGAGACATTTCTTTTCTTCAATATCTAAACTTATTTTCATGAAAAGATGAGACATTACAGGGGGCAGCAAGTAGAGTCAATTAGTAAACAGTGTTACTATTCCTTTAGTCTGCGGGGGCAGCTAAAGTACAGACCTTTTTCCACACTTTATTCAGGCGACTGTTGCCTGCGATTGTCTTGCAAAAATAATAAAGAGAAAGCATTTTAATTGCATAGCACTGAACTTAAGGGAAAATATGACAACAACTTATGCTCTATACTAACTCAGCCAGTTGCTCTCACAGAAATTTTAATGAAAACCTTTGAAAAACTGGTAAGGTCAGAAAGGAAAACTGGGCATGCACTGGATCCAATGCAATTTGCTTGTAGGCCAAACATAGGAGCAGAAGATGCCACAATCACTTTGCTTACTTTTTAAACAATTGGAGAGAAATGGGTCTCATGCTAAACCTTTATTTGCTGACTTTTTCTCAGATTTTAATACAAGTCAACCCCATATTTTAACCAGAAAGCTTTTAGAAGAATTTGAACAATCTGTGGATTCTCGACTTTTTAACAAAAAGGAAACAAAGAGTGGGGGTAAACTCTGTCTAACCAAGTTTGCTTCTCCACTGACTCCCAACAAAGGATGTGTGTTTTCACCCTTACTATTTAATCTCTACACAAATGTGTGTTTCATTGTCCTGGTTTCCAGGACAATGAAACAATGAGACCAGCCTACTCACTCTACTTGACAACTTTGTCAAGTAGAGTGAGTAGTCCTACCTTCAATTAAACATATCTAAAGTCAAAGACATGATAATTGATTTTAAAAGATATTCCCACACACATGAAGTTATATCCATTAATGGTCAGAAGGTGGAATGTGCACAATCCTATCTTGGGACAATTATTGACTCAACTTTGGAGCAAACTGTGAAGATGGAGAGGAAACACTCCCATTTCCATATTGACAAAAGAATTACCTTCTATCATGCTTTTACTGAATCAATTTGATCTTCTTTGTTGTCATGGTTTGGAAACCTGGCTATCTTTAAAGAACAGAAACTCTCTGAATCAAATTGTTAAATAGTCTAATAGGCTGATCGGTGAGTCACAGCTTAACCCAGTGTCCCGGTGCACCAAACAGTTGGAGGGGATAACCAGCTTGATTTTAAATGACGACTTCCACCCTTTGCACAGTGAATTCCAGCTTCTTCCCTCTGGACTGAGGTTTATAGTCCCAAGGTGTAGAACAAAGCAGTATAAAAATAGCTTTGTTCCAGCAGCCATCACTCAGATGAACAAGACGTAGCAACATTGCACAGATGCTATAGAAGTAAAATTTATTTCTTTTTACCTTGTGTTTTACCTATTTATTCTAGTGGTTCTTCATTTTAATGTTTTTGTTGTTATTTTCCCTTGATTATTGGAGCCTTCAGCACTTAATCATGTTTGTCTTAAGTTTGGCACGAGTATATTTTATTACAGTTTGCTTTTACTTCTACTTTCAACTGAGTTTAATTTAATTTCTTTGTAGCGAAGATATCTGTCCTATACATATAACAGACCTGTTAATGACCTGCCAAAATTGAAAGCAGCATTGTCTATGTAATTAAAGAGGCATCCACAACTGTTTAGCTCAAAATGACACACACAAGAGCTGTGTGTCAAAACAGTTCAAAAAGTTTCTCTTAAAGCTATAATTAGGACATTAAACTTCAAGATTTTTGTATTTGCAGTGAACCATACCATCTGTTGTTTTACACACTAGTCATCTTTCTGAAACTTTAGAATAATAAACTTACAGTGAATAGCAGTGTCCATATTTTTCCTACTCTGTTCAGCTCTGCTAGAAAGTCTATCGTAACAGCATGTACTGACTGTACCGGCATGGGTCAGATAGTTCACCTTCTCCAAGCCATCCTCCTTTAGGCTGATGACATCTAAATCAAATTCTTTCCGTAGGCCCTCCGTCTTGTTGATAATTATTTGTCCCGTCAAACCATTCCATTGTGCCTGTGGCGAAGAAAGGGCAGAAAACACAAAAAATGAATCTCTCAGTTTCTTACTGTCATATATATAAATGCAAAATCAAGCAGAAGCCTGGAAAAAAATGAAAACAAATCTTAAAAAAATGAATAATTGATGAGTGCTAAATTAAGTAAAAAACACTGACAAAGGCTTACTGCATCTTAATGGACATTTTTGCATTGGCAGGATCCTGGAAATATTAAGTGTCTCTGAGTATGTAACATGGTGGACGGTGATGTGAAGGGAGCAGACAGGCATGGGCTGTGTCTGAGCAGAAAGCAGCGAGTGGACAGCAGAACTCAGAGATATTTGAATGCACTTGATAATGAAGTGAGCTCACTTGAATAACAGTCACGTTAAATCTGTGTTATGGAGGGCTTAGTGAAATGAGCTGCATCTTGATTTTGCACTCACAAAGGATGCTCTTTTATAAGAGGGTGACATAAAGGTATCTACAAAGCATGTCATGGTTGTAATAATTTCTGGCTGTTTTGAAAGTATAATTAAAGGGGCAGTTCACTTAAAACTAAGTGTCTTCATACTGTATCTCAAACCTTCTAATGCGATGATACTGACAAGACTTAAAGCACAACCACAGCTTCCTTTATCAGGCTGTTGATCACAGATTGATAAACATGGTTTCACTGTGGAAACAAAGCATGCTGTGTATTAATATTATTCACTGTGGTTACTTGTGATAATCCACACAACTTGTTTCATACAGCTTCTTTCCTCAGCACAAAGATGAGACAGCTTTGTAGTGAAACTGATCACAAAACAGCCTGTATATTGTTGTGAGTAACCGTGTTATTGGGTTTGAAAAGAGACATTTCTGTTGGGTTTTTCCTGTGTATTTAGGAGAAGAAGTCAAATACATTTGGGAAATAAGGCATGGTATATAATAGAGGCGCTGTGTGACTTGTTTATTTTTGACGGAATTGAATTGAAGCTTACACTGGCCTGCACCTTCATGTGTGTGTGTTCTCAAAGCTAGAAATTATTGGGAGCATTTGGAGTGACACAAACCAAATGCCAGTGAGCACATGGCACTTTCAAAAGCTGTAAACTACTGCAAATCATATGAAAACTGGCTTTTCAGTAAAAGGGAAAGGTTTTATTAGGTCTTTGGATGAACTGTGCTATGATGCATTAATTCATTGCTCTTAAGCATGGCTGTTATAGCATAGCTGAAATATGTCTGTTAATTCAGTTCAATGCTACAACTGGGCCAAGATTCTAGAAAATACTCCATCTACCCTAAAACCACAGTCTGGATCTGAAACCAATTACAGTTATATTAAGGGATGCCAAACAACACTGAGCCTTTGTGTTTCATCATCTTGTTGTTTCAGTCCTCAAACAAAAGCTTACATCACTCAGATTGTTAATGAAAATAATGCTATGAATTTTTTTTATGAATACAAAAAAAATAAAAAAATAAAAAAGAGTGTTGGCTACCGAAGGGAATTACTTCATCATCATCGTATTGCACTGTTTCACAAGCTTTTCATTATGATTAAGTTAAAAGTACAATCACCACTGACTTTGAAAAAGACAATTTGTACATTACTGACAGGGTAGTATCCCATTAGACAATGCACGCACACACAATCGTAAGATTAAACTTGGCAGCATGACAAGGAACGTTATTTCCTTCGTTAAGTTTCTGACATCCATTTCTAATACAAATATCTGTAATGTCTATAGTCTATGGTTACAGGGTATCATTTGGTGAGGTCGCTCTTTGATTAGACTGCTTCACACAGTCTTATTGCACACATCTGTGAGACCTGCTTGACCCCTAAGTCCAGATTTATTTCTGTCATTAAGTCGCTTTTTAAATCCCCACCAATCAAAAGTGCCTCTGTCTTGACCATGTGTTAGTGTCATTACTGTACGTGTAGTGATGACATTTGATTGGAGAATCCAGATGATATAGAGGATAAGAGTGAGATGTCAACACACCACTGAAACATCACTGAACATCCATACTGGACAGACTACCAGCACCATAGCAAGAAAAACTTCATTTAAACCTGTGCATCTGTACATTTTTAGGAAAACAGTCAAAGTGCACCAAGCTGAGCCTCATTATCTTGTATTGTGAGCACTTCCTAAAACTTCTATCTGCAAGACTTTTGTATTTAACATGGGATACAGCAGTAATTCCCGCAGGCAAACTGTATTTTTTAGTGTAGGCACAGAGTAGTTACAGAGCAGCAACCCTGGATTCAGTGTCTTACTTTAGAGCTACAATTTAAGATGCAATCCTGAAGAACTGTATCAATGTTTTGCATGTTTTAAAGCATTTAACTTAAATTGTATAAACTATATACATCATTTAATATTTCTGAATTTTTTTCTTCCACCATCCAGGCAGCCACAGGTTGATGTACAATATCGAAACCAACTTGCAGAGTCTTGTTAATTATTTGTGATAAATCATCAACCACAGTGAACATCATATATGGTTAGATTGTCATATATCTATAATTATTGTACGGTAATGCACATTGATTTGATTGGCAGATGAGAGACAGCACAAGTTCAAACAAGAGAAACAATCAAACAACGCTTAAAATTTGAGCACATATTGCCAAATGATTGGAACCTGTGTAGATGTAGAGACAGCTAAGCCATCCTACCCTTGATGGTGTTATAATCAAATTTGTCTCAATGGCTTTGCTGACCCATGATGTCTTGAAATTTGTCAAAAGAAGGCATTCTTCCCCAATGAAAAGATGCAAAGCAACAGAATCAATGTTATATTCAATGTGACAGACTCTTGAACTACAGCAGACACAGGACAGTCCTCCACTGCTGGCAGAGTGATCCAATCTCATCTCTAATCTAAAAAAAAAACTCTCAGGAGCACAGTAACTAAAGCTAGAATTTTATCACTTGAGTCACACAAGTCAAAGACAAGACGTCAAAGGTTTGCTCAACAGAATTGCCAAATGATGATAGCTGATAGAAGAAAAGATAAGCTACTCACTGTAACAGAAAGAGTCAAGTCTCTCAAGTTGATTTTCATGTAGTAATAAAATGAATGGAAACTGATGTTAGTGGCTTCTAAAAGTTCTTAATATAAGTTTCATTGTTTGTCTGCCACTAACCTCTCCTGTCACTTCAGACACTGCCTTTCCCTCACCCTCCAGTGGTTGTCTTTGGCTCTTCCTGCCATTTCCAATTCACCTGATCTCCATCTGCCCAAAAACCTGCTGCTAATTCTGCAACGTATACACCTCCATTCCCTGCCAGATTGCCCCAGTGTTCTGCCATCCTGTTTTCTAGGGTGATATGGGTTGGCTTCCTGGTTCAATAAGGTGAAAATGTGACATGATAAGATTATGGAATTGTTTGCTTAACATGTCGGTAAACAGGGTCAATAAGAAGGTTTTTCTTTGGAGTAAATCACACAGCTCTCCATGGGCTAAAGAAATATGAGCTACTTTTCAAGAAGCTAGGTTATAATATATGTATAGTAATAATGTATCATGTTCTATACCCACAATTAGAACAAAGCTACTTGCTGTATTTGAGGCAAATTGAGATGGTAAATCAAGCACAGTTATGGCTGAATCCTACATTATAGCAAACTTAACAAGAAGTCAAAGGTCCTTAGTAGCACAGTTGAGAACAGCAACCCTTCCCTTGAACCTTGAAGTTGACAGATTTAAAAATATTCAAGAGGATGACAGGTTATGTGAATTGTGTGAACTTGGAGAAGTTAAAAATGAGTCACATCTTCTTCTGTATTGTCCTTTCTATGATGAGTTAAGAACACTGTTATTTAATGAAATGTCTGTTCAAAAACCAGAGATGTTTTGTTACTCCGATGAAGACAGAATGGAGTGGTTGTTTAATTTTAATGCTGATAAGTTGGCTATGTTTGTCTCTAAAGCTTGAAAAAAAGGTCAGGATGATTTATTTGTTTAGCATTACCTGTATCTGGTATCTGGTCTGTGCCTCTTTGTTTTTCTTTTTGCAGTGTCTTATAAGCCCATTTGGGCTGGGCACTTTTTGCATGACACAATTATAAAAATATATCATATCATATCATATAGGATGCCATGTTCATCAAGTGTAAGAGTGCATTGTTAATCCCTAAAGACCAACATTTTATACCTCAGGGTGTTTAATTGCAGACAGTATCTGCAAAGGCTATACAGCAAAATAGTTCACTTACTTACACTGTGCTCTGTGAGCTCTTTGGCTTTGCCTGTGTCCTTCAATATTCTGTTCCCATGTGCAATTGAACATCTCATTTGTCAAATAAACATCTAATTAGAGAGTGCAATATGACAAGGGAGGTGGTTATTAAATTCATATTAATATACCATGGCAGAGTTGAGAAAGCTCCAGCTTCCACAGTTAAACTTTGGCAATTACCTCTGCATGTTTATATCTTGTGTTCTTGTCCCATCTGCTATCAGATTAACACTTTATACAGAAACTAATGTTTATATTAATTTGGAATAACACTTGTATGAAACATATGTTTATTCTGTTTGTAATAAATGTTCAGGTAAAAAGCTGCAGCTCTCCTCAGTAATCATCTGACAACTCACTAGTCTAAGAAACCTCCAACATGCAGCTCATTACGTCAATCCCTCTCTCCTGAGAAAAATTATTTTAAATACAATAGTCGCCCATGTTCCTCTTTCATCATATTTCTAACTCTATTGTTTCTGCTTATGCCACCAAGGAAATTAAACAGCGTCAGCAGGCTGTGAAATGGATGGATGGATGGAGGACGAGAGGGTGTGTGTCACACACTCATAAACCAAACTCACGTCTTTGAGCATGTTCATGAAGCGTGATCCAAAGCGCCAAGGTTTGTGTCGGTGGCACTGAAGGGAGCTGACAGTGATCTGGGAGGCGCGTTGTGAAGCAGCAGCCACCATGTAGACAGCATCATACATCAGAGCTGCTTCAGTCTGAAAGAGACATATGCCCATCATCATCATCACCAGGGATCACAAATCATCTCTTGTCTATTGATGCACAGGCATCATATGGTTTCTCAAAGTGTACTCAAAAATGCAGCCCTAGTTTAACAAACTACACAGAGAGCAATCAAACTCACCACAATCAGCCACAGTGAGGACAATTTGGCAAGCAATTTTATTCAAAGTACCTTTCTGATTGTACACACAATCAGAAAACAACATGGTAGATCGCTGTATTCGGACTCAAGTGTGGGCGATGAGGGGCTCCGATTAAATCTGTGTAAAGGTCTTGTTGTCCCAAAATAGATTGTGTTTTAATGTATTCATATATATTCTCTCCGGGCATAGTTTTTGGCCATGTTTGAAAGAAACTGATAAAATTATGTAAATAAAATAACAGATTAACATCCATTGATTAATTTCCCTCTGATTGTCAAATGATTTGGATGGAAATTATGTTTATTCCTTTACCCTTCCAAAAAATGTAAAGAGTCCCAAAGCTTTAATGACTGTAATCACAACAACGGGTACATAACGAAATATGGAAATCAAATGGGCTGTTGTTTTCAGTTGTGGCCAACATTTCTTGGTTAACAAGCTTACAGACGATCCAAATATTTTCCATTTATGGTAGCCCTGCACAAAATAAATGAGCTTTCAGTGACTTGTTTAGCATGTTGCGTGTAGTGTGCAGCACTGTCACAATTCTACCAGAGAGGACATTGTGTACATGGGTGTACCTACTGAGAAACATACCACTTGTACTTGTTAACATCAAAAATGAAAAGAGGTGAAGTGAATGGTTAACTCACTGTCATCATTCCTTCCATCATTCCAGTCTCAGCTTTGGATGGGGCCTGCAGTCGCTCCATGGCCCACCTTTCCACCACTGAGGCCACCTGAGGACTGTCAATGTTTAGCAGTCTGAACCCCGTCATGTTGACCCCACTGTAGCGGTACGGCTCCAGGTCGAGGGCAAAGAGATCCTGCAGAGACATACCAACAATATTATCAGTTCAGAATTATTGTGATTTTAATTTAAATACCAAAAAAGTACAGGTGGGTTACTCAGCAAGGGTAAAGGGACACTTGGATGAAAACATTGGAAGAATACACCATGCAATTATACCAAGGGCACTGAAAACATCCAGCAATCTTATTATAAAACAAAGCACAGATGTTTGAGTTCATCTGCATAATCTTTGCATGACAGAATCACTAAACTTACCAAGGTTAAGAGAGGACACTTAATTGACACAGCAAAAAACAGTGAGTAATTATCATCAGATTTTGCAGTCGACTTTTAAACAATAAACCACTAGATTCAAAAATCCTGTGCTTATACTAAAATAAAATAACCTTTATGTGTCATTGAGATTAAATACATTTTGTAACGGTGGCTTGACAACTATGTTTCTTACCAGCGTAGTGAAGAAGAAGTGGTAATATTCAGTCATCATCCCCATGGACAGGATCTAAACGGGACAAGAGACAGGATATGGTTCAGCTTTCCCACCGGCTAAACATTGACACCAGAGTTTTGTTCTAGCCAGCATAAATAATATTTTCTTCCCTTAACAACACCCAAACATATTTCTACTCCATACCCTGAGACTAATTACACATTTCATCCATTTTCTTAATTGCCTCATTTTATATTGTTTGCATGCTTTGCATTAACAACTATCCGAGTGAGTGTATGTCACAATTTGCTCATGTTGGTGTAGTGTTTCCAATTAATCTTCTGTGCAGCTTTTGGTTTCTAAATGTGTATGTCTAGCTCTGAAATAGGCTCTGCTTGGATTTGGAAAGGAACATAGGATTTCTGAAGGGGATAGAATTTGACTAATCTTGCACATAGTGAATATTAAACCAAAAGCAAAAGCTTAAATAGCACAGGGAGTATGCTCCATTGAAATATCAAATAGAATTTCTGGCTATTGTATTTTAGGTGTTAAGTTAACTAAACTCTGAAGATAATGCCTTCTGTCCAGTGTGGATACAACATACAAGAAAGTGTTTGTGTAATTAACCTGCTTTAGAACATCAGCTGATGTTTGGTAAGAGCAGTCAAAGATGACGTAGAACTCTTTCCCCTTCTTCATCTCCTTCAACAGAGGACGGGCATCTTTACTTCCTGTTGGCAGCTGGCGGATCTTGATTTTAATACTGTATCTGGATGGAGCTTTGATCAACTCTTGCAAACGAATCAGCCCTTGAATGAAAAGACAAGAATACTTGTATTAGACCAAACAATATTATTTCTCTCTATTTTAGTCATATAAGATTCCAAATAAAAATGAGTTATGAGTGAAAGAAAGAGTGTTGAATTAAAACATAATCAGTTTTTGATGGTGTCTGAACAAAATCACATTTACTTCTGTGACTGTAGGCTCCTATCAGAGTTTGTTCCTTAAATAGAAAATCAAAATCTAATTTATCTTGCCACACAAAGCAGAAATAATTGAATTCTAAAGTTTCCAGCCAAAGATTATCAGAACAAAACTGTCAAGTAAGACTGAAATACCCCCGTAGTTGCACTCATATTTAACATTTTGGCTCGTGGTTTTTGCATGTTGAAGCGAGACATCCATAAATCATGCCCTAATATGTCTGCTTTGAGAGGTCATTACTGTGTGGAGTGGTCTGTTTTTTTAGCCAAACATAATTTGCATCTAGCAACACTGTCAACAATGAAGCTGGTTAAGTTGGTGAATGACATCATCGCATTGTGAGTGACACCGAGCAAAACGGAGGGAAGACCCGGATGAGAAACCAGAGTAATAGCTCAATGCAGACAGAAATGGTAGCAGTTTCTGCAGCAGAGGTGTAATATTTATTCAGATTCCTTTTTCCAAATGACCTGTTGCATCATCATCTAATGAACAACCAGCCTGTTAATTATGTGACTAGACGTACTGCCATTCACGAGCAGAGCAGAGGTTGCAGTGATGTTTGACCTGCTGAGAGGAGTCCTGCATCAGTTTGAAAACACAGTCACAAAAGTATTTTCCCCTGAAGATAAGGTGCATACAATACATCATTACCTCTCTGCAGTGTGACTTGTGATTGTTTCTCTCCATTTGATACTATTTTCATAAAAGTGCAGATTAGCGGTTGTCATAATTGCTCTGTGAGAGTCTGTCACATGTATTTAGTAGTTGTGATGAGATTATCACACTGTAACTACAGATAAACTAAAGCCGCTAGTTGTTTGGTCCATAAAATGTCAGCAATTGTGAAAAATGTTGAGAACTCTTCCCCTGAACCCAAGGTGACATCTTTAAACATGTTGTTTTGTCCATAGCCCGAAAATATTTAAATAATTACATTTAAGAAGATGAAATCAAATAATTTGGAACTTTTCTTGTTAAAAAATAACTGATAAATGGTTGCAGCTCGACAAGTAGCAATGTGATGATTTTCTCTGCAGCCATCTGACATTGAGGCCTATAGTATTATTTATCACATGATGATGTCTTGTGTTTGTTTGGAGATTAAGTTGAATTTGGCATTAAATGTTTACTTACAATAATGAACTTAAACAATTATTAGATTGCAGATGATAAAGTTTGTGTTATGATAAATTGACAAATAGTGTTTTAACTATTTTGTATTATTATTAAAAAACATCACAAAAAGTAAAATTTAGACATCACCATCACCATATGTGACCTTTAACACCAAATGATGGTCCAAGAAAACCAACCAGCTGCCAACTGAAGGTTGTAAACATTATTAGAGACTCTGTTGTTTTAATAGTCTAAAAATTCTTCAGCACTGGTTTGCACAGAAAAGTGTATTTGAGAGAAGTGACAAAGAGACACTTTAACTGAAGACATTCAATTCTAAATTTGCATGTACAGCAGGGACATTTGTTTCCAAAGCCTGCACATGTTTGTGTCTCACATGAAAAAACATACATATGGTCAAATATACACATACGTACATGTGCATATATTCACACATACAGGTACACTAAGTGTTCAGCAGGGTATTTTATTTTTAGTCTGCAATGACAAAAGGACCAAACTCCTGCAGAGGCGTGGCCACTTCCATTTGAAAGGTCTGTACTGTATGTGCTGCCAGATGGAAGTAATGAGAAGAGTAGATTGAGGAGGTGATTGATTGAAGTCAATAACTTAGGTGTGATGGCTCTGTTGTTGAGATCTGACAGGTCAGGTGTAAGGAGGCTGACGGCTCTGTCTACCACTCATGGGATCTGTAGTTGCTGGCTTTCCTTTCAGGTTCCTCGGTGTCCAGACATAACCAATTAACCTCATCCATAGCTGCTATCTTTTCTTACTATGAATCAACATAAAGTTATGTTGATCCATAGTAAGAAAAGATAACATTATTTATAATGAACTCAAACCCCTTCACTCTTAACTTTAACTCTAATACCACAGGAGCCCTGTCTTCCTACAAGCTGGAAATACTTCAACAGCACTTTGAGACATATAAACACACAAAGTCAAGTTAAATCATCACCTCTATAAAACAGTTTAACAAAAGTTGACCATTATCACCTTTATGAAGGATTTATTGCAAAGCATTTTTTTTAGACCGCATTAGTTTTAGCTAGGTGCACCTAGAAAACTGGTAGTGTGCACACAAAGCAAACAAGTAGTTGCCACATTTTATAAATATTCTCATATGGCTATTTCAATTGGCTCCCTGCTACATTTCAGGCCTAAGTGCAACCCCAAAATATATTTTTACACTTCTTCTGTTTTATGTGCATGACTACCAGTGGTGGAAAGTAACTGAGTACAGTTACTCAGGTACTGTACTTAAGTACAATTTTGATGAACTGTACTTTACTTGAGTTTTTCGATTTGATTCTACTTTATACTTCCACTTCACTACAATTCAGAGGGACAGCTTTAGCTACTTTTCAGATAGAAATTTGACACATTGGATTATTATCCAAACTTTTAGAGTACAATACATTGTTAAAGATGAAACCAGTGGTTTCCAATCTTTTTGTATTTTTGACATCTTACAAAAAGCAGTGTGTATTCAGGGGCACATTTCAGATGTCTACAAGTTGTTAATAGCTCCACCAAATAGTGATTTCTCCCTCTTAACTTCTCACAGGGTTTAATTTCAATACATGTTCAAATGATTTAGTATTTCACCAAAGATTTGGGAAAAAGTCCAAAAACTGAATACAGACTTGTGTATCAGAACTTTCTCTTTTTTTCATCTCATAACCACTCAAATTAATCTGGCACTTGACCCTTAGGCTGGGAGCCACTGGACTAAACGAGCTAACTGTATATAAAGTAGTGTAAACTAGCTCCACCTCCAGCAGCTAAAACTGTGACATGCCACTCTAACACTGATGCAGGAGTATTCTTACATTACTATATTGGCACTTTTGCTGAAGTAAAGGATCTGAGAAACTGATGACTACAGTGATTGTTTATTGTGCTCTGATTGCTGGCAAAATGTCGGATGACCTGCTAATGTACATACATACATATTGAGTTAATCACTGCTATCATATGTTGCTGATGTAACTTTATACTTCACTGCTGCTCTGATTTCTTAATTTCCTTTTGGTGTTGATACTATATGTCTCCTGTCATCAAATCTAATTTTCACTCACCAGTTGCATCCTCATAGACAACAGTGACCGTCTTCCACTTGTAGAACTGCACTATGTCCAGCACAGCTCGGCTTATGGAGGCGTATTCAGGATAAAGATTAATGTAGAAGCTGTCTTTGTTGTCCACTGACGGATGTTTCCAGCGTGTCTGGATGTGAGGGACTTCAAGGGCATTACAAATAGACTGGACTGCACTGACAGATGAGCTGTGAGAGGGACCAAACACAGCCCCAACACCCAATGCCAACTGGTCACAGGCTGCAGTAATGAAACACAAAGAGGAGATGGAAAATTACCAACTTGTTTCAACAGCAATCTCTTTATTGATTACTCGATATAAAAGGCTTTAAATATTAAATGAGAACAACAGTACCTCTTCTTGACGCCTCAAAACTGTCAAACAAATTTATTCTCTGGATGTCATAGGTCAATGTGGTGTTTGGCATTAAGGTCCGGTTCCTGTTTATGTTGGTTACAGCAAATTTAAACGCCAACTCCTCAACACTAATGGGCTCATTCTCAAGCGTCTCAAAGATGCCCCCTGTAGGAAGAGAAGAAACGAGAAGTATTAGCCAGATCAGACCAAGGACAAAGCAGACAAATGTTGATAGAGTGACTTCACACAGCACACTTATTCACTCACTTATTCACTTTTATTATATATTTTTTTTAAATGTTTGAATGTTATCATGACTGCATTCGTACAGTTGCATAATGTGGACCAATTTTCTATGTAATTCTGTCACATAATGCTATTAAGAGGCTAGTTGAGATGACAGGATTTAATCCCATTCAGAGAAAAGCTTGACCTTTACTGACTTCACCCTACTTATGTGGCCTAAATTTTCACAAGCTGACACAATAACCTTATGAAAGTGTATGATAGCTTGGAGATGAAGACATGCCACACATTCAGTTCATCATATAGGCCAGATCCACCTTTAATACTGTAGAGTGGAGTTATCATATTCAGTAATATGTTATCATGGAAGACAATCACAGCATTTCCATATCATCATTTTACTCTCCTTTTTACTTTAGAGATCAGTCACCTTTGATCAAATCATACTCAAATATATAATAGCTATATACTAGTCTTCATCAATCAATCAATCAATCAATCATTTAAAAGCAACTAATAAAATGTAGGTTATTAAAAATAGATTTGGAGACCAAGAAAACTAAAAACACAAAATAAAAATAAAAAGTTAGTTAAGATAATAAATTGGGAATAAATAAAAGATAATACATAAAATCAAAATAAAATATAAATGAAGTACTAAACAAAATAGGATAAATCACACTGATCAACAGTAATAATAATAATAATAATAATAATGATAATCATAATAAAGTATAAATAATAAAGTCATAAATTATAAAACACTACATAATTGCTTTGTGGAACAGCTAAAAGTTAAGAACTGGAGGACCTTCCGGGTTCATAAACCAAAAGTAATTCTGAGAGGTAGTCTGGTGCAAGGCCATATAGTGCCTTACAAACTAATAAAAGGATTTAAAAATCCACACAGGTGACCACTGTAAAGTATGCTTTCTTTCTAGTCTTCCCATGCCGCAGAATTTTAATTTAATTGCAGTTGATTTATTGTATTCTTCAATAGGCCAAAAAGCAGAGTGTTATAATAGTCTAGCCTGCTAGTTATAAAAGTGCTCATCAGTCTCTCTGTGCTGCTCCAAGAGAGAAATGACCTCACTTTGGAGATGTTCTCCATAGTCTTTCATAGTTGCACTATAAACATAATGTAATTGACAGTAATCTGGACAATAAGAACAGGCTTGACTGCCTTACCAAAGTGGCCAGTAAAGTTATTGAGTGAGTCAGCTGCAGATCTCTGACCTCTACTATAGGCAGGTCCTAAGGAAGTCCCAGATCATATTGGACTGTCCTGATCACCCCCTGCAGAGGGAGTTTGAGCTCCTACTTTAAAGCTGTAGCTACAGAGTTCCTGCTCAGAGCAATTAGTAGTCTGAATTTGCATGTGATCTCTGCACCTAGTCATTTTATGTATTTGGCATTTAGCTGTATTTTTCTGCTGTGTCCATTTGGAAGTGATCTTACATTTTGCTGTCTGTCTCTGTGATCTGTCTGCATTGTTGCATTATGTGATTGTTTATTTTATGATGAATGTGCTTTTTTTATATACCTGGCAGCAATCAGATTTCCCATTTTCAAATGGGTTATGTGTGCAGTGACTGAGTTTCTATCTGTCGGTTTATCTATCTCTTTATACTCTGTTTCATCAAGAAAAATTCTCTTCTCTACATGTTTCTTATCAGCTGGTAAGTTACCTTCTTCATTTTCTTCAGGTACAAATTCTTTGAGCTGTGTGTTCAGCTGAAAGGTTTATAAAATATCCAGGTTTTGTTAGAAGAAATTCTAGATTCAGTGAATCCCATACATACTAACCGTAACCCATACATTTCTTTTAATGAGACATTTTCTAGCCATTCTATACTAATCCAGCATACAATAAAGTAGTATATAACATTTCCAGCACATTTAAGACCCATAAAAACTACAATGAAAATGCAAAGCTAACCTCTGAGGAATCACTATTTATAGAGTAGTTTCCCTGTCCCTTCATATTGCACTGGAGGAGAGAGAAGACTCAGAGTCTAAATGATGGTGCAGTGGGTTAACAGTGACCGCTTTTCAAGTAGAAGGGTTAGGGCTGCACATTGTATGACTAAGCAGCATCATTTTTCATTTACTAAACATACTTAATCATCAGCCTTGCAAAAAGGATTTCCAATATCATGTCTGTCTGTCCTGTAATTTTATTTACCATCTTGCACCTGAGAGTAGCGTGTTTTCAGAATGTATGTAAGTTTACATTTTGTAAATGTGCAAATGTGCAACAATCAGAGCTGTAACCAACAATTATTTTTACATTTGTTTCTGTTTGATACATTGTATACTTCTCATAAAATGCCCATGACAGTTTCCCTGAGCCCGTGAAAACATGAAGATTATTTTCCTGTCAATAGACTACCAAATAAATTGACTTCTGATTTCAGAGAATCAGTTCAGCCTAATCACTTCAGATTCTCAGAAAATAAGCAAATAACCACCAAGTATCAGAGTAATAGAAAAAGACACACAACAGCAATCTAAAGTATTAACCATTGTCAAGCCAACAATCATATAATATAGACAAGTATAATAAATCAATGTAAGACTGCAATTTTAATGTTGCATTTCTTCCGCTTTTAATATAGTGGGTGCAGTCTTACAGTACAGTACAGTTTTTACATTACATAGGATGAGGCAATAAAACACTGACCAATGCTTTTTAACATTCAACATTTCATTTTTAGATATATTTCTCTTTTAAACACAATCACTTTCGGGCAGACTGTGTGTGCCAGAGACCACAGGGAGGGGGGTTGTTTCAGAGTTGAGAAGATCATTCTGAAAACCATCCAAGTCTTAATCCACTGTGCTGCTCCAGAAAGATGACCGTTCTAGCATGCCACAGCTGGCAATATGGCCATATATTACTCCAGCCATGCACAAGCGCTACATACAGTGTTTTACATTCCAGTTACATAACTGGAAGCATGAAAAACAGCATGAAACACAGCATGAAAAACATTAGGATTAAGGCCAGAAAAATGCTGGATTGTCACTGGATTGTCACCACCTGCATATCAGGCGGTCAGACTCGTGTGAGACTCAGTGTCCTTATCCGTGCTGAAAATGCCCCTGCATGTCGATTTCACCCAAGCCTTTCAAATGTAAATCATTTAAAACATCTGGGCTTTCAGTGATAGGATTTCTGAAATAATACAGTCAGGGCTAACTGTTTGTTCTCACTACAATGACATTTACGATTGCAGGCAGACATAATGTCAGCTCTGAACAGTTAAGACAAAGCAGTTTCTTAATCCTTAAAAAATATTGTAATAAACTGCTGTAAAATGGCACCAATGTCACATTCACAATGTTTCCTGCAGCATAATTAAGACCAAAATAAGCTAAAATAAGCTCTGCCATTTTCAAAACTGTTAATCAATACTAACCATGAACACACATCATGCCTTCACAGGATGCCATTTCAGTGCTGCAATAGTTTGCAAATGACCTCACTTCAACACTGTGGCTACAGATGGCAATAGGTCATTGCACTCTCTAACAGTCTTTGAAGAATTGCCTGTGAAATTGTGATTGATTTGGATGGAGAAAAGGCCTTTAAAAAGCTCCCCTTGAGACCTTGATTGTGAATGACCTTTTTCTTTGGTGTAGCATAGCCCCAAACCCCAAACTGAGAGAGCCTTGTCTGGACTCCCTGGTCACTAAAAGCATGCTTGAAAGTGCCAATCCTAATTATGGTTACCAAGCCTCAGTGAGCAGCTGCTAAGACCTGTTAAATTCCTTAATTCTATTCACTGCAATATGAATTTCCCAGGTAAAAATACAATAGCCCTCTCACAAATTCGCAAAGGAGATATATTCCATCTACGTGTCTTTGATGTGATGTTTTTCCTTCAAGGTGTTTTTAATTTAAAAGGAGGAAATAAACATGAGTTTTGACCAGTTATTTTTTGATGTTTGCTTCAAGTGCACCCGCTGCAGCAAATGTCACTGACCCTATTAAAGATTCAAAAAAGAGAATAAAATTATGTATTCTGAGTTTAACAGTGTGCAGACCTCATTCCTATGTACCATGCAGTGAACGTTTTTTTGTCTTGCACCTGAATAATTTGCCTGGATGTGTGCACACGTGGTCCCTGTTAAGAATTCAACAACAAAATAATGCAAGTGGCAGCATCACAGCAACATTTCCAATCAGTGATTTTGTTTTCCTCCTACTTTCAACAAGGGAGTGGAAAATAGAGGGTCCTGTTTGTGCGGGAAATAGCTGCAAAAATAGCTGCTGCTATTTAGATGTTCTGATTTACATTTTTGTCGTTGACCTCTAATCATATGCATAATCAAATGCACCCACTCCAATGCAAAAGCTCCACATGCAGCAAAAAAGCATATACTGTATGTATCTACAAATTGTATTGGTGGTAAATAATAACTATAAACAGTGAACAATGGAAAAGCATGATTTGGGATGCACCATACTCATTCTTAAAATAAAATGGTTGCCTATAAATTCAGTATTTATCAGCCTTCATTAGCTTCAGACTTAAATGAAAACATACATATTAGCAGTGTCAACAGCCATTCACATCTGGCCATTGCGTATAAATGTACAGGGAGGCTGCATTCTTTAAATGAGCTTTATCAAATAATTACACATAACCTTTATTGTCAGAAAGGGACAAACACAATATATATTTTTATTACACTAACTTATTAATTTCCTCTTTGAAGTTTGGTGGAAAGGCACATCCCACAGTGAAAGAAAACACATTCATCTCTCCTCTCATTTCCACCTGAGATAAGATCCTAAATTTCTGTTTAAAGTATAATGAGTTTAGCAGTGAGCGTCCATGGGGATTCAGTGTGATGGCTGTTTGTCTGCAATTCAGCATGAAGAGCGCTGGCCAAAGCAATCAATGCTCGTCCACATCATCAAAACACTGCAGAAAAACATTTAAATACTGTATCAAGCAACTGTGGTCTTTGTTATAAATATTATTTTTGATACCAAACATTATTAATATACCTAAGGTTGTTATACAGTGTGTCAAGAAATTACTTATCCATCTGTTAGCTTGATTTTTGAGCAGCTGGGTACAAAAGCTCAGCTAACCACTAAGTGGTTATCAAACTCGTGACCACCATCAAACATCCAGACACCTGGATAGAAGCATAGACTGTATAAAAGAAATGGACGTAACATCCGTGACGTCACCCATTGGTTTGTGGACTGCTGCTCGGAAGCCAATAGTTTCGAATCTAGGCAGCGCCATCTTGAAAATTTCAGGTGCATGCCGGGAAAAAAAGAACACGGATTCCACTTATATGGGCATGAGGCAGAGTCATGGGCGGAAGTATGGGCGGAGCCAACGGCAAAGCAGGGAGGTTGCGATTGGTTGCAAGGGCTGGACATTAGTCAATCAGGACGTAGCCACCCCCAATGCATACCCTGCTTTATCGTCAAATATAAAATCAGGGAGGCCAAAATTTCACAAATGAACACCAGACTGCATTGAAGAAGGCTTTAAACTAGGGACTGAGACATTGAGACGATTCAAACACATTTTGAAAACGTTAACTGAAAGTTAGAAATCAAGTGAGAAGTTGGTGAATTCTCCATTGACTTGTATAGAGACGCAAGTCCTTTTGAACACAAAACGGTCGCCCCCTGGTGGCCTTTTGATAGAATGCAGCTCTAAGTTACTTCCGCGTTGGCATCATTTCAGAGGACCGGAACTCCCCGCCTGGATAGAAGCAGCAACAGTACTCCATTTAATGTTTAGAAAATAGGTTTAAAATTAGCTAATGTATTCATGGGGTCGAAAACTGAGGCCGGAGATCATAGTCTTATCTCTGTAGACATTTTCAATTAAAAGACTTCACAAAACACTGTGTGCATATCACCAGGAAAATAATTAAGTTTGTTCCAACCCCAGGCTCCAAAACTTGTGGTCCAATGCGATTGAGTCAAAACTAATGTCCAGACAGAATAATTAATAATTTACTGCTGACATTTTTAAGTTGAGGAAACAACACGGAATACTTCAATTGTAAGATACTTTGAAATCAACCAGCTTTGATCAGAGCTCATCACAATATTTCATCTCCATCTCTGTGCCTGATGACAAACTGTTAACACAGATGAGGATCCAAACAGGCAGAAATGTCCAGGTTATAACGTAACTACTGTACAGCTTAAATGTCATAAGCTAATAGCAGTTGTTTTATCTGTCTAGCTCTACTTCAAATATTAAGTAACAATAACAAAGAGTCCAGTGTCCTCATTTATTTCAGGCATGTATCTCCACTCTAACATTAAGTGCATGCATTAATCTAAATTTCACACCTTAAACATGATCAATATTTTGTAAAAGTATTTCATATTTGAATAAAATTAGGATCTATAAGAAATAAAATGTATATATTCAGTGAAGAAATGGATTCTTTGTTTTGCAGGGTGATGCTGTGGCCTGTAAACAAACCTGCCTGAACACAAGTCTTTGGTCTGTGTGGTCGGCTTTTTAATGCTCCACAAATAGGTCACCAGATCACAACTCTGTGCATCTTTATATTTTGCACTTTTTATGGAGTATGATTAAAAAAACAACACTAAAAGGAATCAATGTTTTATATATGGTGCAGATAAAATGGGGAAAAAGTATCCCACTATTTCTGTTTGGAGATGACACACGGATCAATGTGCTCTCTCAAAAGGCTATTAGCAAGCAAATTAACAAATGGACAAGAAAGTAAGAGCTGCCACTGATAATTTATACTTCAGTAGGAGTATAAATTAGAAGAGGTAAGCCTATAGAATTAAGAATAGAAATCACCTCAAAAAAGGAAAAGAAGAGCCTCTAACTTTTTATTTTAACACTGCAGAGTTTTGATTAATGCAATTTATGAAGAAAGAAGAACTGAAATTCTCGCTATAGCTACCATTAATTAATGTTCAATATAATTTTCAGGATCACTGAGCTTCCATCTCATCTTTAATAGGCCAGACAATGCTGTGGGGTGATGCATGCTAGGAGGTCACAAAAACAAAAGATTCTGCTCGTGCTGCAGGCAAATGCTGATAAACCCTAAGGCTTTGCTTTTTATAGACTTCTTCTCCTCTCTTCAGTGCAGAGAGCAAGAAAAAGAACATGGTTCAAGTTTAGGCAGCTGGGCGCACCTTTGTTTTTAACCCAGAAACCAAAATTGTTAAATTAAGAAAATGATCTTCTGATCTGTTACTTTGTCACTCTCTGCAATTATCACATGAAGGGGAGTCTATTAAGGCAGAGGAACACAATAACGTAGTGTTTTCCTTTCTCCCCTCTCCCCATCCTGGGTCAGTTCCCAGTGAGATCCCCTCCCCACCCCCACCCCAACAACACCACCAGTACCACTCCAACCTGGGCTCATGCCAGACTGTGAATGAATGAGGAGTTCCTAACCAGTCTACTGTCTTCGTTTGATGTGGAGCACTGAGGTCTCTCTGTTTAATGGGTAGCTGCTAGCGACCTACCACCAAAACATTTAGGCCGAGAGAATAAAAATAAGGATTATATTCTCTATCACTACATCAGGAAAATCCACCTAACCCACAGTATAAAACCACTGGATGTAAGACTATTAAAAAAGATGGATTACATCTAATGATATTTGGTTGGCCAAAAGGAGTTAATCACACCTTTTTCACATGGATCGGATCACGAATAAAGAAATCAGATATCACTGATTCATAAAGCATGCAAGCAAGAGATAACAGGAATTTAACAAACAGCAAAATAGAGTTGAGGCCAAGCCTCAAGCTGCTGCTTCTGTGCTCTTCCCAATGATGAGATTTGGTCACTGCCATATTTGTGGAAGAGACTTTCTGCATAAAGAAGATTAGTGTTAGTTGTTTAAGGGCTTGGGGGAGAAGATTTACCATTATTACCAACCCCAGTGAAAAGAGTGGAAGCCAGTCACAATCTGATGCCAACACTTGCCAAGACAGAGAAATGTTAATTGAACAAAGCCACACACCATATGGGAGAGATTATGATGTGTGCGGGTCATGAAGAGAATGACAAAGATTAGGTGGCCTCAGAGAGTGATAGATGATTCAGACAGATTAACAATATAGTGCACAGATCAGGACTGGTAGAACAGGGATGTGGCACTGGCCTATTAGCCTTTAAAGTTATGCAACGCCAAGTCTGATTGCTAAAGTCTTTAGAAGTGGAGGAAATTTAGAAAAAAATACAGAAATGCCCTAAGCATTGAGTAGAGCAGAGTCCTGAGGCCTAAATCTAAAAAGTAATTTTTGTGATGCAATATCTAACCCATGAGACGAATAGTGGATAACCAATGGGAGAGGGGTGTAGAACATTGTCTCATTGTACTTTTTTGTTTAAGTTGCATCAGAAATCAAAGGGGGATAGTTGGAGCAAGGGCTGTATTTGTCTAATTACAAGTGCAGAGTGGAGTTGAAAGTAAAGAAGCCCCTCTTGTCAAATTTCAAAGGCTACCCAGACGACTTCCGACTCGGATTCACTTTCACAGATGTTATTGGCCATCAGCACACATATCCACCCAGTCTAAATAACTTGAGAGTTTGTTCGGTAGGGAAGAAGCCTAATATAAAAAGTTTCAGAGAGACTGCCTACTCTTTATTCTTTAGCCGTGTATTCATTTCACATTTCCTCTGTGCCAAGACATCATGCCAACAGTACATGCTTTAAGATGCTGCAGTAGGCCAACTTAATCACTCATCTGCCTCTGACCTGCTCTGTCAACATGGAGGAAACAGAGAGAGAGAGAGAGAGAGAGAGAGAGAGAGAGAGAGAGAGAGAGAGAGAGAGAGACTCTGGCACTGGCCGTCCAAAGTGGATTAAGATGATTTTAATGGAAACCAATAGAACTGTTTCATGTGGACCTGATTTATCCAACTCCCACTCTGTCCCCAGAACTTTATAGCAGACAAAATAATCCAGTAATGACACTAATAAAGACACTGTACAAACATCACAACTATGTGGAAAAAGTTACCAAAGGATAATATATGACACATTATATGTTATCACAATTTCACTCAATACAAACTCACTATTGACACGTGTGTTTTATGTAACTCAATAGTTATTGACACAACAACAAACAAATGACAAAGCATTTCAAACTGAACTGTTTCATTACAATGAATGGATGTTTTTGCATGACATGCACATATTTTATCTGTAGATTATTTATACTGGCTGCCCCTGATTAAGTCTAATGGTTGTTTGGTCATTTGAAAAAGAAGCTAAACTTGTTCTATGGGCACCATGACAGATTAAACATATCTCGAATAATTAAACGACCATCAATATTTACTTTTTCTTTTTTCCTTTTTATATCCAAATGGTAAATTAGGTTTAATTTAGTTATTGTAATGATAGGATCGAATATTAAAACAGGTTGTTAGTGGACAGTGGCAGTCCTCACATTGACAGTGAGTAAAATGACTTAAAAACATTACCACTTACCAATTCTCAGGACTTGCTGCGAACTGAGCCAAAACTCTGCCATAAAGTACAGCAGTGAGAATAACAGTCCCTTCCTTTTCGCCATGGTCCTCCCTCCAGAGTCGAGTTTAACATTGATATCAGTTTTTCTGCCCTCGGTAATTCATTCTGATAACTTGCCAGTCCTCGTATCCGTAACAAAAATAAACTGGCATCCGACCCACATCCTGCCCTCACACATTGTGATGAGGAAGAAAAAGAAGAAAAAAAAACAAGACAAACAAAATGTCAATGATCAAATAAACTCCACTTTAACCATTTCAAATCCTCTCTGTGCAGCCTGTAAGATTTCCCAGAGTCACTGTCCAGATATCATGTTATTTTTTCCCGGCGCACACTTGAATAGTTAGGTGCAACTGAGGAGGAGCACTGTGCACTGTTCCACTGCTGTCACACCAGCATGGGTGAACAACACCACTTCCTGTTATAACTTTCAAAATAAAATTTCTTCTCAAGTTTATTTGATTCATAAAGCAAACAGGTGTTAGACTGGTACTTCAGAAAGACACATACCCTATGCATAGTCTACACATACAAGCATACAAATATATATGTGCATAACAGATGTTGTTAACATGAAGCAAGATTAAAACAGAAACATGTTTGAAACCCAGGAAATCATAGAAGTAGAAATCAAATAAAAACTGGTTAAACACAATTTATAGCCAGAGAAAAAAAAAGTGGGTGTTAAGGTCCATCTTAAAACATGATCAGACTCAACAGACTCTGTTTAGGTTATACCAGACCTAAAATACCTGAAATATGTGTAGGGGTGAGACTATTTGGAAAATCAGCATGTGGAGAGATCAACATGTATAGGCTAAGGAGACATCTGTTCAAAATAATTCAGTTATATAAGGTTTATTTAAGAAAGAGAAACAAAATACTAAATATAATCAAACATGACAGAGCTACAGGGCAGACCATTGTATTATATTTAATGTCATATCTATCAAACATTCTTAGAGCACCAGCGTGTAGGACGTAGTGACATCTGAGGTTGCAGATTCCCTTCCCCTCCGGCTCCTCTTCCAAATGTATAGGAGAGCATACAGTGGCTGTGAAACGTGCAAAAAATGCAACAGGCCCTCTCTAGAGCTAGTGTTTGGTTTGTCTGTTCAGGGCTACTGTACATGGTGGTGCAACATGGCGGGCTCCACATATGGGGACCCGTTCCCTATACAAAGGGCTCATTCTAAGCTAACAAAATTTAACAAGTCTTATTTTCAGGCGATTACTCTAATTAAAACATACTCATGAATATTATATTCCATTTCTTCCAAGTCTGTTTCACTGGATGCCACTAAATTCTACACACTGCACTTTTAATTTTTATATGTTTATTTGATATATTCAACCACACATCTGTTTAATATCCCAGATTCTCAAGGTGTAGTCTTGTAATGTTTAAATATTATATTACCTGTGGCTGCTGCAGCTAATTAAGCCACCATTTTAGTGGTCAATTTATGCTTGTATTATGAAAGAATGGCATTTCCTGTTTACATTTTTACTCCACTTGTGTGTGGCTGACTTGACAGCTAGCAAGCCTCCCGTGCAGGCGCTCAATTGAGGGCACAGCCAAGCCGCTGATCCGCAAACATGGATACGTCCTGAAGATTAACTTCAAATCTGGCAACATTCGACCTCGACAACGTCTTTGCTTTGGTACACCGAGGAATGATTAAATCTTTGCTCCAGTCCTAATGGAAACGCAAATCTAATCTTCAAACTGGTCGGTGACGCTCCCTTGAAGATTAACTACCTCAAACTGTTTGTCTGACACAGTCTCATAGTCAAATAAAATGTGTCTGCGTTACCTTAACCCACTTTTCCCTTTGAAGCTTTGAAATGATGGAGGTTGAAAAAAGTTGTTGCTCAATTGGACCAATTGACAACTGTTGACTCTACCAAATCTCAAATTGGGGTCAGGGGACTCCCCTGACCCCAATTTGAGAACACCTTTTGAGGGGACCCTCAGGGGTCTTTGAGGTGGCTCCAGTGGGCTCCAGTGGGCCCTCAGATGGGTAATAATGTATTTTGTAACACAATGACAGAACATATGACTATTTTGGTCATGGGTTTCGTCCACTTGACTTGTCTAAAAGCAAAACATATCATCAATTGGGGGGTACTGGGACGAAATCGTATTAAAATTGGGGTCCATGGTCTAATTTTTGTCAGTGTAGGGGTCCTTGATGTGAAAAAGTTTGAGAACCACTGCACTAAACCACTTGTTTTTAAGCAAGAGAGAAGCATCAGGGGTGTTTCATTGGTTTCTTGGGAGTAACATAACCTCACATTTATTTATTTTCCCAGAAATTAGACTATTTCTAGATCTACAACAACAATTATACCACACAGATGCGTTTTCCTGGGACAAAATATTTTATCAAAGGGCTATGTGCAAATTGAAGATTAGATGAAAAAGTAAACTCACAAAGATAATCTGCTATAACTCACTGCAACAGAATAAATTAATTGGATAGCAGAATATGGCCTTCTTGTTTTGGCATTAGAAACTCTGTTTTAGTAGAATTACAATTTTGTTAATAAATAGATAAAGTCACACAATGTTGTTTATTGTCCATATGAAAAATGCAAGGATTCAGTCACTCTCACCATTATTGTCTCTAGCTATAATTTGTCTCTGTCGCCTGTTGTTTAAATTGGGTGTTTATGTTGTGAGTTTATTTGCCCTAAATAAAATTTTTCCAATTAAAGCTTCAACTAATGAAAGGCAGTGGAAGGAAAGCATTATTTCCTTATTACTCTGCACACCTGCAGAGTAATAAATGAAAGGATGCAAGTTCTGGCCAGACTTTAAGACACTCATCATGTTCTTTGCTGTCATCTAGTGGTGAATAATGACAGTGTCTAGGATTGGTTCAGGCCAGCATTGTGAGGGCATAAACAACTGCCAGTATAGGATTGCTTTTATGAGGCAATAATCATAAAACATTTAGCACTTGATACAAAGCAGATTACATATTCAAAACCAGTTCAGTACCTTATCTGTGAAAGTCCTTCCATCTAGTCTCATAAATATAACATTTGACACAGAATCTGATTTAAACCTACAGCTAGATGATGACGATTTACAACACAGTGAGGTAGAAAGTAGTATTAATGAATGTTCTTCATTTACTTAACCACATATCTCAGACATTCATTCTTTTCCTTATTTATTTCTGTACTGCTTCATACAGAGCCTGCATGGTGTCAATCTCAGTAGAAATTCAGCATGGAAGAATGCAGGGAAACAGCCTCCCCACTCCCCATGTCTTTGGAAACATGCTGCTATCCTGGAAAGACGCCACACGATACTCCACACAAACAGGTTTTTCTTACTACTCATCAAAAACTAGTCAGTGAACTGCTGCATCCTCCAAACTGAACTTGCAAACTTATAAACTGTTGTAACTCGTAACTTTCCTTTAATGATCTGTGTTAATAGGAATGTGAATATATTCTTAAAGTAAGTAATTTGTCATTACTGAGTGCTCTGAGGTGAAGGGGTTGCAAAGATATCTTTTTATAGATGAAAATACATAGGCCTACACTGAAACATGTGCAATTTTAATAACAAGAAATGTAAAATATAATGAACAGGTGGTTACAGAGATGCAAAACACAAATCCACAATGATACATGATAAATATCTCTGGGAAAGTAAGCCCATATCATGGTTTCTTGAGAACAGCCCATCACCTGTATTTATACTAATAACAACAGCAACCTTATCACATAATGATGTTTTCTGCAATACAAATAATAAAAACTACATTAATAGTACAAAAAAAGTTATATATGCTATTAAGTCTGTGTGTCTGGCTCATCCAGAATTAATCAAAGATAACAAAATTGACTTTTACATTGTCACTAATGTACAGCAGTTTAAATGATGATGATGATACAGTATAAAAAGCTCAGTGCTTTGTGTTTGTAAAGGTTAATCAGCTACAAAAAGCTCACGCATGATTGTTCTTTATATGTGTACACTAGACCTGCCCCCACCATGAAACTGCGGTTCAAATCTTGATTCGCTATATCCTATGAAAACAGGCCTGTGTGGAACTGGATGAAAACTGGACTGGTAGGACATAGTAGGATCGCCTGTGTAAGTTGATGAATGTCTTGTGATGTTTTGGCCTTTGTAGATGGAGGTTCCTGGTGTATACAGGTTAGAACTCCTCATAGACGAATGGTGAGCTATGCTTCCTTGATGAAACGATGCATTTTCAGGTAGACTCAGGTTGTAGACAACAGGAGGGTTGAATGGTGCTCCGTTGTTTGTCATTACTTGAGAGATGTTTTGCAGTGGAGTTGCTATTTGTTGTCCAACGGGGCTGTTGTTCTGCAGAGGAGGCTGGTACTGGTATGCATTCGATCTGAGGCTGGAAACACTCGAGATAGGATGATAACTCATCAGAGCTGGCCTGCTTGGTAGTGGCCTGTGATCAACAAAGTTGGGCGGGTAGTACATTTCAAATGATTGTTTGTCTGAGGGCATACGGCGGCAGACGAACAACATGGCCGAGGCAAAAAGAAAGGCACCAGTCACCCAACCGATGTAGAGGGCCTCTCCCAGCTCCCTCCTCTGAGCATCAATCAGCAAAGGGTTGTAGAAGTCCCTGATGATAACGTGACCTGTCCACGATACAGGAATGAAGACACAGATGCAGGCCATAAACTGCATGGCACCTGCGATCATCAGGATTATGGTCTTAGCCCGATCATTACCCTGAAAACAGGAAATGCATCGCATTCCACCCAGACCCAAAAGGAGCCCAAGTCCTGACAAGGCCAAAGAACAGCACATCAGACCCCTGGCTGCCTGTAGCTCTGGTGGCAGAAACAGCAGGGAGTCATACACCTTACACTGCATCCTTATGTTGGCCTGTCTGTAGCAGTTCATCCACAAGCCCTCCCAGCGTGTTTCCATTACAATGATGTTTTCTCCGATGAAAGCTGTCACCTTCCACATGGGCATTCCTGTTGTAGCCGCTGCCCCGATCAGCCCGACCAGGCCAACGCACATCGCAGCTATATCCATAATACCTTGAACCATTGTGCAGTGTAAAAGAGTCCAGCTGGGTCCAAATCGAAAATTAGGAAAGCTCACGAAACAAATTATTGCTTTAGCACATCTCAGAGAAAGTGACCTGCCTAAGGCTGTTAGGACTTTGTCCTCGCCTGACGCAGTTTGTGAGAGACAGTTTGTTTTGATAACAATGCTTTGCGGTCACCTGATTGGCTCAAAGTGATGGGGGTAAAAATGACCTCTGCTTATTTGTGTTTATGGTCCCTGTGGCTGTATAGTGGTATATCTATGTTATCAGATTCATCAGCAGAAAACACCCGCAACACAATGCTGCAAATGACTCAAAACTTTTAAACGTTTTCATCATTTGTTTTTATTCTCCGTAATTACATGTGATAAAAATTCAAAAGCAAACAAACATACAATGTAGAATATAAGGTCCTGCAGTATGCCTTTGTTCCACTGGGGGGCAGAGATGACCTTCAAGGTAATGAAATGCTAAGGGAGCTCAAGTCACATAGTCAAACTACAATTATTGATTGTTGAGTACAAAATATACAGTTTATGTATATAATAAATCACAAGTTAACATATTTTATATTCATATAGCTCCAGGGTGGTTGAGAGGGCATAACACAAACAAACAGATCTTTCATTTTGCTCTAACCTCAAGCAACTAAAGAGAAAAACAGCATTGTTATTACCTCAATAAACATTTCCAGTATGACCCAGCAATAAAATGACTATTTATTATTAACAAAGACCCCAAACACTGAATTTCCTGTTTTGTGTATAAATAAAAATGCATCATGCGTATTGAGAAGGGAGATTCTACAGCTTATAATTTAAACAGCAGTTTGCTTCTTAACTCAGTATTTTAAGAGCTAATATATTTAACTGAAGAGACAGGAATGTTTTTCTGTTGCTCAAACATACGGAAGAGGATCCACCCATACATAAAATGCACAAGTTTTTGTCTAATGCTCTCTGTATCTCCCTTCAGAGTGACTTGCAAATTCTGATCACGTGATCATGCTGTCAGGCTCCTCCAGCTTCTCACAAACACTGAGCAGTCTGACTGAGTTGCCTCTGAGTCCACACCTTTAACAAGCTATCTTAAACTTGCATCTCATGTTTACTTAGCCATTTGCTTAGTTATATCATTTCCTATTAGCTCCATGACATCATACCAAACTTCAGCAAAGATTCATATTTGTTTTTCTGATCATTTTCTATCAGATACACAACATTTTGAATTTTAGGCACACTAATGTCCATGTAATTCTCGCACAGTTATTCACCTGTCTTTGTTTTCCCTTTGTTAATTGTGAATCTAATACTTGTAAAAACTGGTAAAACTGGTCAAAACAAAGTAGGTAAATATGTCGAATGTGTGTGTACAAGGGGTGATATGTGCCTTTGAGAGGTCATGTTAAAGAGTTTAGAGAGAGTCACTGTGTTGAGTTAGTCAATTGAGCTACTTTGAAGTTGGGTTGAAATATCTGTGAAATATAACTGCCTGTGTAAGGGTTACATAGCTCCTTCATTTATTTCAATATTTAATTGCAGCATATGCACATAGTTTTTAAACCCAATATTCAAATATACAAAGGTTGTCAGTATAAAATAGTGATTATATTATAAAACACACGTAGAAATCTGTTATTGGCTTACAAAAGTATGATTCTAGTCATTTTGTAGATTTATATCAATATTATGTAAGGGGTGCTGTTTCAGAACATAAGTACTCTTCAAATAGTATATTAAAAAAGGAGGATTTAAAGCAGACATCAACATGAATTAAGTACATATGAATTCACAGTAAATTTACTAATTGAAATGTGTTATTCTGTAATCTGAAATACGTCGTTTGACATTTGAAATGTGTCATAGATTGCACAGCCAAGCAAACCCTGTGACTGTCATTACCTCAGTCTATTAAAGTGTTCAGAGATAAGCCACACCACTGCGTACAGAGGGGTGTCTGGACTGGTAGCTGTAGTTGGTCGATGGATGTCTCGATAGCACTGGCTGGGGTTGGGGAAGAAACATCAGCTGTTGAGGCTGCAGAGGCTGCGGAGGATAGGCTACGTAGTCAGTGTTCCTGGAGTACACATACCGTTGTGAACTTTTGTCATCGGACTGAATATTACAACAAGTAAACATGCATCCCCCAGCAAACAGGAAAGCAGCAGCCACCCAGCCAATGTAGAGGGCCTCTCCAAGCTCTCTGCGCTGTGCGTCAATCAGCAAGGGGTTGTAGAAGTCTGTGATGATGACGTGACCAGTCCAGGACACAGGGATGAGGACACAGATGCAAGACATTAGGATCATGCATCCTGCAATGATGAGGACCATCCGTTTAGATCGATCATTGCTATTGTCAATGCAAGATGTGCACTGCAGCCCCACCAAACTGATCAGTAGGCCAAGGCCACTCAGCGCCACAGCAGCACACATGAGTCCTCGTGCCGCCTGTAGGTCAGGGGACAGGGCCAGGAGAGAGTCATAGACCTTGCACTGCATCCTGATGTCAGCCTGCCTGTAGCAATTCATCCATAGACCCTCGTAACGGGTCTCAAACACAATGATATTCTCCCCAATGAAGGCTGTGACTCGCCACATTGGCATCCCAGTGCTCGCTGCTGCTCCAATCAGCCCAATCACGGTCAATAAAAGACCCACTATCTCCAGTGCTGAGTTGGCCATCTTGTCCTCCTGTTATTCCTCCGGCTTGTGCGTACAAAAATGTATGAGCACAGTGCGACTATAGTAGGAAGCAGTGGATTCCCTCTATGAAGGGGCTTTGCATCTCATTGGAGGAGGAGAAGCAGGTTGATATTCACCTGTCTCCTCCCAATGGACAGGACACCAGAATGGGAGGGGTGGGAATTGTGACCTGTTGCTAGGAAACTGAATCCCCCAGGCCTGTTTTTTCTTTGTACAACTCCAAGAGCTGCTGTTGGCTGCCACTTTGTTTATTCAGAAGTCTCAATTTACATTCTTAGATCATACTTTACAAGGAACCTTTTTAAGGGATTTTATTAACAAGGAAGTTGTAAATGGTTGTAAATGGTTACCAATTTGTGACTGATGGTGTATTTTAAAAAAGTTAATGTATTACCAGTTTCAACTACAGAAATTATAATTATGAATTACTATTCCTATATATCATTGTTTGTAGTGTTTGTGTGTGTGTGTGTGTGTGTGTGTGTGTGCGTGTGTGCGTGCGTGCGTGCATGCGTGTGTGTGTGTGTGTGTGAATTTGTCATGAGGTGGAGGTTGAGGTGGAGGTAATACTTGTGTACCTACAATGTGTCACTGTCAGTGTTGGATTACTTGTCTGGTTGCAGCTCAGTTGACATGAATTCTCTTGGCCATTTTACATGGTGGGTGGACCTGTGTGAAGAGTCTGGTTTTACCAGTTTAGGCAGACTGCCACTGACATCAATGGAGATAACACAACAACTCACCATTTGCATACCATTGTGTGAAACAGGTAGTTTCAGTAGAAACTTCTTGTTTGTTTGTTTTTTGCCAGGAACTTAGTTATTGGCTATGGGAGCAATAGCACAGCCTCATTTATTGATCAATTTAATCTAATTTTGATTGGACAACAGAAAAAATATCTTATTTTTTAAATGTAACCCTTTTATTGAAAACCACATTAAATCATATACTCACACTAGAGCTGAAAAAGTATGTACATTTACAATAAAAATAAGAGTGAACACAAATCATCTGGAGGTGTGTTAACTGAAAAAGGCCTAGTGCATAATTTGTTCTCAAAGAGCATTTCAGCAGAGGCTGTGAAGGCAATGAAACAAATCTAGAGCTAAAAGTTGTATTCTTACAGATAAAATACTTTGGCTGAATGATGTACAATAATATATGAAAACAGATTCAAATAAACAAAGCATAGACAGTCAATTCAACAGTTTAAAATTATGTATATATATCTTTTAAAAAGTCATTTCAACAATGAATCACAGTAGCCACAATACACTTGGTCCTCTTTGAGAAAGTTATAAAAGATTTGGCCATTTCCAGTAACAGTCTTTAGTTTAGTTATATTGGTCAGCTGATTTTTCAAATTAAAAAAAATGTCTCTGTGTTTATATCCTGTCCTCACTAGTAGTGACTCGGTGTGTATGCTACAGATCCTGGTGGGGGTGCAGAGTAGGCAGGTTGGTAGGTGTATGCCGGCTGATAGCTGTACGGTTGGTACGCATATGCAGGTTGGTAGAGATTTACCCCAGGGTTGTATACAATCCTCTCTTCTGAATCCTGGGTGCGTGGAGCGTGACGGCAGAGCAGGATCACTCCGGCAGTGAAAAGGAAAGCTGAGGTCACCCAGCCGATGTAAAGAGCCTCCCCGAGCTCCCTTCGCTGGGCGTCGATGAGCAGAGGGTTGTAGAAATCCCTGATGATGACATGGCCGGTCCAGGACACAGGGATAAGAGTAGTAATACATGCCATCAGAAACAGACAGCCCCCTGCCACAAGAACGATATGCTTTGTGCGAGCCCGATGGTCTACCACTTTGGTACATTTCATCCCCACTGCTGAAACAATGAGGGCGAAGGTGCTCAAGGCCACAGAGCTGCACATCAGACCTCTAGCAGCCTGAAGGTCTGCGGGCAGAAACAGCAGGGAGTCATACACCTTACACTGCATCCTGATGTTGGCTTGTCTGTAGCAGTTCATCCACAATCCTTCCCAGCGGGTCTCCATGACAATGATGTTCTCCTCAATGAAGGCTGTTACTTTCCACATAGGCAGACCCGTCACAGCTGCCACTCCGATTAGTCCAATGAAACCGATGATGAGGGCCACTACCTCACAACAGATAGCTTCCCGACGTTTCTTTCTCTCAATTCTATTTTTTTCTGCCAACACAGAGTCTTCATATTCTGCATAGGTCTGTGGCTGCTTCTCATCATAGCCAGTATAGGCAGAGCCCACATAAGATTGAGGCGGCTTACCGTAGCCACTGTAAGCAGTGTAAGAGGCCATTGCGGCTATCACACAGAGAGCCACAGGTAGACCTTCGGCTGCACTCTTACAGCTCAAGAAACAAGTCTAAATAGAAGAGGAAGGAACTTAAGGATCTTATACACCCACAAAAAAATGCTAACGATGCAATGCAACCTTACTGGTTGAGCTGCTTTATAGCCGTCACAGAAATGGGGACATGCCCAAGAGTGTCTTTTAAATGCTAATGCAACTGCCAATAGTAACAATTGGTCAATTGATACTGTGATTAAGACCATTTAATCACACTTGATCAAAGTATGTTTTCCTCTCTTAAAGGCAGTAATCATTTGGTCACTAGGGAAATTTTAAAAAAAAAAGTTAAATTCTTCACATTTACACATTTTTATTGTATGAACTGAAGAATAAACTCCCTTTGCTCTCTGAAAGCTTCATTAATAAGAATTAATCTTGGACTAATTATGTGGGGATACTGTGAATGGTCTGAATATGAACAGTGTGTGAGGGTTAACTGAAGAAACTGATTTAGACAGCAAATGTGATTGGCAAAAATTGCTATAACATGATTATGAACATTAAAAATGTATATAACTTGTTGATTTGGTAGGAAATTGGAGGTAAAATGATACAATATGTGTGACACTTCTTATCTCTGAAAAGTATTTTTAGCAGAATGATAAACAAGAAAACCATCATCCTTTTTGTAGAGGTGGTGACTGCAGGTAGGTAGGAATGTATTGTCTCTCTCAAAACGAATGCTGAATGATCACGTGTCTAACTGTCTCCTGCTTTATATGTAAACTGAGCTGATAAAAAAGGTGTGGAGTACAGAAACTTGAGTCGGGTTGATTTCATTGTAACTCAGTATTGTCAGTTTGCCAGCAGTTCTCATAGTTCCACTGTCAGTCTTGAGCTTTTGTAAGACAAAAAAAACAAAAACACTATAATTAATAGAAATGAGGGGTATCTGGAGTGTTAGCTGTGTGTTGTTAAAGTTTGCCGTTGTGGGAAGCTACGTATAAATGTACAAATTTCACTCTGGGAATCTCAGATGTAGTTCTAGCGCATTGCTCTTCTTCAGGCTAAAACTAAACCAAAAGTCATTCATAAAAAGTCACTTCCAGCTAGTTCAGAATGCAGCAGTTTGGCTTCTTACTGGTTTTAAAAGATTACATCACATCTCTCCAAACATGGCTTCTCTCCATTGGCTCCCTGTTTAATTTAGAATTGATTTTAAAATTTTACTGATCACTTTTAAAGTTCTGGATCTGGCCCCAAGCTACATAAATATTGAGCCAATAAGAGTCAGTTCAAAACCTTAGCTCTTTACATGGGGGCTTTCTGGCTGGTCCAGAGTCAAGAGTAGCTAAAGTTGACTGTGCTTTTATCATCAAGACCCCTTGGCTTTGGAATGACTTACCTGAGGAAATAAGGCAATCACTTCTTAAAACCAGAATATCTTTAATTGTGATGTATTTTTTTATTGCTTTCATTCTTTTTTATTTGTGTTTATTATTTCTTTTAATTTTTTTTTATATCTTTTATTTCTTATACCATCTTTATCATTCACTATCATTCTGTCTTCTCTCTGCTCTCTTTCTACATTTTTTGTCTTGTCATTTTAACTTCCATCTTAACCTTGTCTTGTATTTGTTTAACCTAACTGTTTGGCTTTCTGTTGCTTTATTTTGCCTTCTGAGTATCCTGCTTTAATTTGTCTGTCAAAGCACTAATGTCTGTTTTAAAATGTGCTCTATAAAAAAGGGTTAGGGTTAGGTTTTTGTTGTTTTTTTGTTTTTTTCAGATTCAATAGTCTGTTGTTACCTAAGCTGAAATGACTCATGTGTTACTAAATCACAAGGCTCAAAGACAATTGAGTAGTTAAACATGCAAGTTGACAGTTGAGAAACGTCATTTAATCAATAAACAATACATTTGGGCAGAATAAACATTACAAACACTGGAGATTAGAACAATGTATTGTGCAATAGGAACATTAGATATAAGCCATGATGAAAACGTGTGTATAAGCAGTGAAAACAAATGTATTTACACATCATATTTTGACTTTCCCAAGGCAGCAGACTTCAAATCGTGACATATAAAGTGGATTTTGCACATTGCAGGCAGTACAGTACAGCGCAGTTCAGTTCAGTTCAGTTGTTAAACATATTCTTGCTGCTTATAAAAACTGGATGGGGTCCTCTCCAGGTGCACGCTGTTCGCTTTCTGTCCATCTTTTCCCGCCATTAGAGACATTTCAGTGTATGGCTCTTCCTCTTTGGAGCTCCGTTTGCAGTAGCTAAACAGAAAGATGATCCCAGCAATCAGCAAAATACCAGAGGTGGCCCAGCCAAGGAAGAGGGCCTCCCCTAGTTCTCGCTTCTGAGAATCCATGACCTGTGTGTTATAGAAATTGCGTATAACAGTATGGCCCACCCAGCTGACAGGGATGAGTGTGGTCAAACACGAAAGCAGATACAAAGACCCCCCCACAGCTATGGTGATGTTCTTGCTTCTCATATCGTCATCACAACAGCTGCTTTTCTTGGTCCCACATCCTGTGACGAACAAGGAGATGACAACCAGGACTATGGAGACACACATAAGCCCCCTGGCGGCTTGCAGCTCCGGAGGGAGAATTAGCAGCGAGTCATACACCTTGCACTGCATCTTGATGTCAGCTTGTCTGTAGCAATTCATCCACAAGCCTTCCCAGAGTTCCTCCATGACAATAATGTTAGCACCAATGAAGGCGGAGACCCTCCACATGGGAATGGCAGTGACGGCTACAGTCCCAATCAGGCCAATGAAGCCCAGGACTGTGGCCAAGACCTCCAATTTAGCTCTCATGGCGCAGTGTAGTCTTGTCTCTTGTCTGTTGTCTAACGAGAAGACTTCGTTCGGACTCCGTTCTGTTTCATATAGCTGTAAATATGTGATATAATCACCATGCTGCAATGTCATCCTACTGGTTTCTACTAAAAATGTTTGTTTTTCTTTCAGTTGTTCTATTGTTCTATCTGAAACCACCAGGGGATAAACATTTGTTGTCTTTACCTGTCATGCATGACACGTGCAGGTGAGGCTAGCATGACTGAAAACAGTGCAAGTTTATGATGACTTTCAATTTGTCATGGTAGGTTATTCTCCTGCTTTGTCAAAGTCAAAGTCTTATTTTGTGACAAGTTAACATTTTGGAGGTAAAGGTCATTACAGTATAATGCAATGCTGTACCTGACCTACCCCTTTGATTGACAGATCCCTGTGACTCTCCGGTGATTCAGCTGTATACATTAGACTGCATTGCAAAGAAACACTGCCTTGAAGTAAAGCACATTGAGTCAGACTATTAAAGAATTATGATATAAAAATGTAAGAATATTAGATAAATCATGTTTTTCTCTTGTTTTTTTCCAAAATTAGTCAGCAAGAGGGACTGAAATATGGCAATGTCCCAGTAACAACAGAATGTGTGGTTAAAGGGCAGCACGCACGCACGCATGCACACACACACACACAAACCACACAAACCACACAAACCACATAACAGCAGCAGTTTATAGCTCAGTTTATTCACACAGCCAATCTCCAATCAAATTTAAATATGGATAAACAACTCACATTTTCAGACACTATACTGCAAAACTTTATCTTTATATTTTAAAATGACCATTGTATGCTGAGGGTGTCAACTGAAACAACAACGTCACTGTGTGTTGCACTAAAATCAACTTTGGTGTGTAATGTTTTATTTAGAAGGGAGTTAGTGATGCATCTGATACTTGTACGTGACATCAGTGTGAGCCTCATTAACTCTCTTCGTTAAGGATGGAGAATTTACATAATGCCACTCATTAAAGTGAACCCACTCATTAAAGAGAAAATCATCAGTCAGTCGGCCTGCTCAGAGTTTTTCTATCATCTGACTTGTTTGTTGAAACTTGTATATTTAAAGTTACAGTTTTAAGTTGCTTTAACCTAGGCTAAAATGATTTAAAGCTGACCAGGTAAATGAATGACCTAATTATAGATCAAGAGGAAATGTTTCAAAAAAGTTCCCAAGAGACACCCCTTTATTCAAACTCATTCAGTCTTGCAAAGGTTACACAATGTTGGCCATCCTGTTTCTGAGAAATAGGAGAGACAGAAAAACAAAGCAAGAGAGAGAGAGAGACATAGAGATATGGCAGGAAAAGGAACAGAAACTGGAAAGCCTGTTGAACAGGTTTGCTGAGTGATACAATCACCACGCGCTCAGCTGCTTCAAATGTAAACAGATGTGCTCATGATGAGAAACAGAGAAACATAGCTATGAACTCAAAAACACCAAACCTATATTGCGAAGTAGAGATGGGACCTCTGAACAGCTGGAATTCTTGCCAGGGATTTTGATGTGGGATGGAACTGATTAAATCTATACTGTGATAACATTACACTGAATGTAACTGAATACTCAGTAATGTGCAAGTTAGAGCTGGTGCAGTGACAAATCCAGCAGACTTTGTGTGCCACCTGCTGTATATAAACATGACTACACATCTCTGGTGCACAATAAGATTTATATAACATTTTGCAGGTATTTTAAAAGAAATGCATTGCTTGTTTTTCTTACAAACCCAGCCTGTGCTATGTTATCTCAGATAGGACATGTATTGTTAACTGAGTCTGAAGATATTCGCTCCTGCAAAGCAAAGAGACAGGCAGAGCAGCCCCAGCCCATCTCTTCACTCTGTCATTCAATACTGGATCCTATTGCTTCAGCATGATGGAGTCTGAAGTGATCTTTCTCCTCTATCTAAGGAGCACCAGGTCTTTTGTGGTATGTTGTAGTGATTGACAAGTGTGAGAGGGGGGTGGTAAAGGGGAATGAGACTGGTTGACAGTGTCTACAGAGCTCATAGATAAGACTGTGAGAACCATAGATTTAGTGTCCAGAGCAGGAATACTCCTTTAAGTGTTCATTAGTAGGTTCTTTACTGTATTATTACTGCATAGTTGGAAATATCACTGATATTATTGTTGCAGAGGCTTCAACTTGTGATTGCCTTACCTTCATAATGCTTTGTGGATAGTTTTGTTCAAAACTGGCATGTTGGTGTCATAGCAACCTTTTGACATGGCCAATTCTTCATCAGTCTACTAAAGTCACAGCTTGTCACTTTTTCTTATTTATTTATTTATTGATTTATTCTTTTTGATAAGTCCATTTTACAACTGGAGCTCCTATATCTGTCAATAACTTTAGGAGCTGACTAACAGGTGGCTGAATTATGACAGGTAGGTAGATAGGTGATGTAAGATGATAGCAGTGTGTGTCACTCAAAAGTAAAGATTAAATCGATCTTTACCATAGCAAGAAATTGAAAATTCAACATTAAATGGAAGCATAAGGAAGACAAGTATCAACAACTCAAACACTTTATTTTGTAGCAGCACCACCAGTGAGGGAAAAAAGGTGTTGTTTGGACTGAGAGTCACATCATAGAGGCCATATGATCACCTACAGTAAAATCAAAAGGATTTGCCCGGTGTACATTTATCATTGTAGACTTCAAACATCTTTCATTAGTAATGTTAGTATGCTGTATAGAAGACTAGCTTATCTCTGTTCAACCTCATATGTATTTTACTATATATAGTAATAAATATAGCATATAGTAGAGTAAAAACAATCTTCTGATATAGCTTATACAAGTGATGAGAAAGTGAGGGAGAAGATTTATTTTTTTTATTTTTCTTGGATGCTTGGATGACTGGATTCCCTGCCAGACCCCTGCTTACAGAGCCCTGCAGGAACATGGTATCCCCCTTCCTGATCAACTGCTCAATTGTTTGAATGTCCAATAGCATTCAAACAACAGAGATGGACACAATAAAAAAGCACTTTAAAACAGAATAGTCCTTCAGTGAATACCAGTTTGTTGAAGCTCATAATATTTGGTTCTTGTTCAAATTTACAGGGATTGAAGTTAGTACCATTTTTAGGCCATATTTTGTAGTGCTGTAGTTAAGTGCCTTTCAGTCAGTGTAGGTGAGAGTCTACTTGTTAATGCTGTTAATCTTTGCTAATGTAGTTTTCCTGTGATTGGCATTCGTGATTATTCTGCTGTGTTCATGACCGACCGATGTACCAACAATTCAAATCTTAAAAATCATGATGACATTTGCAAGACAAAAAGAATCTTGGCAAAAGAGCCTCACTAACACTCTCTAAAAGATACTTATAGTCCAGAGAAATTATCATTCAGTGGAATCAACAAAAAAAGTCTAAATTAAGAAAAAAAAGCTAAGAGAGTTTAATCTCTTTTTTTTTAGCAATGGACTAATAAGGCACGAGATATTAAAAATTACCTCCTATTTTTTTTAATTCAGTTTAGTATGTTTATTTAATCTACATAGCTGACATCATTGGCTCTCGCATTTCTGACAATCTTTGTTTTCAGTCTATTAAAATTTCTCTTTGTTGAGTTTTTTCAAGTGAGAGCTCTATGTTGCATACAGTCATCCTTTCTCTGATCATTTCTCTGATAAAATGGGTTGTAGCTGCTTCACAATCATTTAGACCAGATCTTGCGGTTCGCGAAAGTTTTGGTTGATTAGACATTTTTTTTTATATTCCCCCTCGCCAAATTGAAATGTATTTAAATACACATTAACATGAATTCAACACAGTGAATAGATAAACAGAGGCAGAAGACGTCTTTCAGTCATGCACACATTCAGCGACACACAAGAGCTCTTTCAAGCTGGGCACCGGTTCATTCACAACACCTGTCCCGCCAACGAGGAGGACCCGCCCCTGTCGCTGCTGTGCCAATCACGAGGCCGTACCTTGCACATGTTTAAAATAAAAACATTAATATGTGTATTACAGACATCCCAACTCTCCTGGAAGTTGTGGGAGTCTCCCGCGTATTGATAGCGGCTCCCTGACGCCCGCAAATGAAATCCTATCTCCCGGAATCTGGAGCGAGGAAGAGCGCCAACTAGAGAGTGACTGCGCGCGTGTTTTTGTGTGACTATAAATGCAGCGCGTGTGAGAGCAAAGCGTCCTTATAGCTGGCCCTCCCTAAAATGACTTTTTGCAGGTTGGGATGTCTGGTATTATTTTAATATCTTAGTATTGAATGCACAATAACAAGGTACATTTATACATGGCACTATAGGACCAGTTTAATATAAAACACAATTTTATACTGGGGTCCCCGCTCCATCTCTCCATCAGTTTGAGGGTCCTTGGCCTGGAAAACGTTGAAGACCCCTGATTTAGACACTAAATTGGCAGTGGTTTTCAAACACATTGTGTTAACATCCTATTAAGGTTCCATCTTTAGTTTCACCCTTTTTTTTCTCTGAGATTGCAGTAAGTCTTTCTGGGTTGCTTTAAGGCAAAAAAAAAACATCGATTAGCTGCTCAGTGTTGTTCTCAGGCATGCCTGTGCACATTTTTGTTATTCTCACATCATAAAATGGTTTGAGTGGATGATGTTTGCAGAGCTGCAGGGAATGAGTTATGCTGTTGAGCAAAAATCACACAAATCAATGAATCACTACAAAGAAGGGCTTTGAATTATAAGTAAGAAACAACTGTATTTATTATGATATCAATACATTTTTTATATACACACAGTAACAAAAATGCAGTCTTAGTAGCACAATGAGTTGTTTACAAGTATGACTTCTTTCACTGTTTAGGCTTAACTGCAAGTCTTTCCCTTGATTGCTTGAGCAAATTTGGACATTCTTTATGAAAAAAACAACAAACATGATGTTTTGCTTACAAATTAATTTACATGTGAATAAATAAAAAAAAGATTGCTTTGTAATCCATTACCAGTGAACAATCCTTTTGAACAAACAAGACCTTTTAAAATAGCTGATGTGCAAATTCTATACAATAAAGAGTGGGCACAAGAAGTGTTAAGAATGAAATGTAATATTGAGTGTTCTTTGAATAGCAATACTGAAGAGCAAAAATGAAACAAAATGGAGAAAAATGGTTTCACAGTAAACAAAAACATGAAACAGCAAAAAGCAAATTCAAGTAAAACAGGATTATGTTAAGTTAAAACAAATTAAAATTCCATAGACTGTGTGACATAGGGGCTATTACATAATTCAACTATTAAATGCAACAAATGAACAAACAAAATATTTTCCAGGCTAAAAAGATAGCTTTAAGTCTGGAAAACTGAAGATCAAAATCATATATTACACATAAAGAGGAAAGCTGTTCCCAAAACATGTCAGTGTATATTCATTAAAAATGTACAAGTACAGTAAACTATGCAAGACAAGACTGTCCTTTGCACTTATTTATTCTATTTCTTTAAGGACAAATAATATACAGCCCTTAACTATAATAATATCTCTGAGTCACACAGACAAAAAAATACTCATGTTCCCACAATACCCAAATTTGGCAACTGCAGGCAGGACTATAGAACGCTGCCTAAATGTGCAAACCATGCCAATCAAAGCAACTGATTAGATTCCATGATTGTACCATTAGTTCATCTCTCAAAGCTTACACTTGACCTCTATGTAACAGCATTTGATTTAGGATAAAGCACCCTCATTCTGTTTTCCTGTATTGCTCCACTGATAATCTTACCTGTACAAAAAGCATTCAGCGAGAGTAAGGTAAGGAAGTATCTTCTACTAGCTGTGCGATATAAGTCAATGCCCATGCATTGTTGGTGAAAGTTGATGACGGATCTTTATGGAGACTGTGTAAAGCTGTCTAAGACACTTGGCATCTGCTTTTATGTGTCACAGTCTGGGGAGGAACCTGAGTGATTCCTTCGCACCCAAATTTCATCTTCCTCCGTTTGCTTTTTATCCTCCACACTGTCATCGGTCGTCGTGTCGGACTGCTTCGAATCAGTAGGTGTCTCACTGACTGTTGGAGACATGAGGTCCTTGCCATCCTCTGTTTCCTCACCCTCCAAGGATAAAGCCATGATGGAGCCTTCTAGGTTGGCCTCAGTGGACGGCGCTCTGGGTGTCTGGGAGAACTCTTCATCTTCGTCACTCAGGATGTCGGTCTCCTTCATCTCTTCCTGGTCCTCGTATTCTTCTAGATCAAACTGCTCTTCCACCCAGCGATCGGTGTCACCTGCTAACTCAGGCTGCTGCTGGCGTCGTTGGTCCTCTTGCTGCAGCCGATTTGAGTTGGGCTCCTGAGGTGAGGGGAGGTCCTGTTCAGGCTCTCCATCAAAAACGATGTCTGTGTCGATGGTAAAACGGTTGCGCACTAGCTTCCTTCTTCCTAGGGTCCTGGTTGGGGCGGATGCTGTGAAAAACACAATAGGAATTACTAAGTTAGGTTTGCATGAATTTTACAACATCCTACTTGAGGAAGATAACATGCGTTGAAAAGTAGTTATTTTTTAGGGTGGTTCTGAGTAACCTTAAATTATTACACCATTTACTGCCACCAACTACACCATGCTGAGCATACCCTGGTTTGCATACGAAATCAGAAAATGTTCTCTGCGAAGAAGAGAGAACTTATCAAACTATCTAAATTATGGCAAAACAAAGTAACTGTAAACTAGTCTGTAATGTCTGCCTATTCCAAAAATTACAATAAATCACCTGTGGTTTTGTTTTACTTGAGGCATCCCCCCACATATTCGTTATTCATTGTTGACTACACACCTGTGAGCCAATGGGCATGTTGGTCTCAAAATGAGGTGTGGTCAGGCGCATTGGTGGTGCATTGCTATTTTGAGGCAGAGGAAAGCAATTGTGCTACTGACCAAAAAAAACAGATCTAAAGTCACTGGCGCATATGTTATGGTTATTTATTTGACTCATCAAGAGTCCAATATGCTCCTAGATAGATGGGTGGGCAGCGTGCAGTGTGCCTGTTACGCACACGGGCACGCAGTAGCACACTAACGTAAAACATCACTAATAAAAAGGGCCACAGTGTGAATTCGTATTATGATGTACATCAACATATTAAATAAAAGGTCACAATGATGTGCCAATATGTTATCAGAATCTGTCAATGTAGTCATGTGACCAATCCTGGTAAATCCGCCATCAATCTAACTATCCACCAAGGTGACAGCGCTCCTGGATATTAAAGGGAATGGGAGATGACACTCTGATTGGTTTACCGCGTGTTACTCCCAAAACACGCCTATGATTAATGAGGGGACTTAAGTCCGACCCTTTTAGACCATGTGCCTGGCGCAGTGGCCATTTTTCCGCCGTTTAAATAGCAACAGTGGATTTGGATACGCCCCAAAGGCACTTGCGCCACACGCTTCACACCATGCACTATAGATGGTTAAAATAGAGCCCTAAAGAGAGAAAGAGAATACAAGCAATATCTTATGATTGGTTGTGGTATGTTGTGATTATATCACAGCTAAGGGATGTTGTTGGGCCCAATACGCAGCAGTGGGTGAACAACCCCCTTAAAACCCCATTATTGCCAAATATTACAATATAGAAATTATAGACACAATCCAATAAAAACTGTTTTATGAAGTAAAACCAAGTGTTTATAATAACGTTGGGCCTATTCATTTGTTTAGAAGATGCATTGATTAGTTGTGGTGAGGATGCTGAGGACCTTCTCCAGACACTAAGGTTCAGTCACCAATAGTTCTGGAGAGAGGCCTCACATTTGTGCCAAATTTGGTCATTATCTGTCTTGCTTAAAGATTCACATCTGAAACATTTTGCAACATGGGGGACATTGGTTGGTGGAGCTTTGTGTTAGTCCCTGCTTGCTTACAGATTGTGGGCAACATTTTAATGGTAGTCACAGTATGACATTTAAAAATAGAACTGTAAAAAGGACATTAAACGTCATAGCCATATTACACCAGCTATCAACTAATCAGATTGTAAGATTTTAACTACCCGTTTTATGATCTGAATTAGGCCACTTTCAGTTGTAGGGTGAATGCAGCTAATGACTGGCATTTACCGGCTCTATTAATGACAGGACGGGCTCCCTTCAGGGCACAGAGGCGCTTTCCTCCAAAGGGCACATACTGCTGGTTGAGGGGTAAACTCTCTGTTTTCAGGAGTTGCCGACGGTGCTTTTCCCTCAAGATGGAATGGATGGTCTTCAAAAAGTCTTTTCTACTCTCCGGAGAGCTGAGGGAGACAGAAGGCCACGTTATCAGTTTGTCACTCTATAGATAGCAGCAGACAGGATCGTATCAGTGGCACACAAGCTTCAATCTGCAGTGGAATTCAAACTCCATTAGACGAGATCCTCACCTACAGCACAGCTGAAATGTCCTCTCTGGTCTTCCCTCTGACTCTGATTTTGTGTGAACAATCTCACACATAGCAGAACCCTCACCATCTGAAGAAGAAATTAACACTCACATTTGATCTCTTGTACAGAGCACTCTAGTAAGATTTTCTGAGATAATCATTTCTGGATTTACAACAATACAGCCTGAGTGATGAAATACTTCATTCACTGAGTCACTTACCTGCATTAGCCAAGGACCTGACTTGAAGGGCGTCTGTAGGAATCATGTGACGGTATCGGAAGGGGTCTTTTTCCTCTGAAGCTACAGATGCTCGATGGGAACCACCCTTTGATTTATCAGACAAATTATGTCAGTATCACATTTCAGAACCATGATTGTGAAATGAGCTCCATCAACTTCAAAAGGACCAATGTGTAAGATTTAGGGTGATCTAGGGGTAGGGTAGAAATGGAATAGAATGGCAATAAGTATGTTTAACTTATAACCTGAAAATAAGAATGGTGTTTTAATTACTTTAAAATGAGCCCTTTATATCTACACAGGGAGCAGGCCCCCCCACAGAGCCTGCCATGTTTCCATAGCAGCCCAAACACTGGCTCTAAACACATTTTTTATGACTTTCGTAGCCACTGTAGATTCTCCTACATGCTTGAAAGGGAGGTGTTGAGGGGAGGGGGGGTTCATTTGGTGGCAATCTACAATCCCACTGCTAGATGCCACTAAATCGTACACACTGGTCCTTTAATGCTGTTTAATAGGTGACCCACTGGACTGATTCTGAAACTGGTACATGAGCAAAGAAAATGTATGATGCTGGTGTTGCAGATGCTTTCTTGCATGTGTGAGAACTCACCATTTTCTTTTTCTGTTTGGACCCATCCTTGCACACAAAGACCACTGCTGTTTTGAACACTAAAAGAAATTGTATACAAAACACTGTTATCATTACATACTTCAGACAAATAGCAGTGAAAACATGTATGTATGCCACAGCAGTCATACTCATTACGTGATCATGAAAAAAAATTAGCCCTGACGTACCAAATGTAGCCATCTGAGGCTCTTTCTTCCATTTTCCTAAAGAGGCAGGAGGGTTGATCCAGGTCACACTGGTGTGCAGTAGCAGGTCTCCCATGGACAGATCAGCAACCTGGAAATAGCAACAAAATTTCAACAGTCACTTGACATGTACCCTTAAATTGACAGAACAGAGCCACACCATTTTCGTCCAACCTACTTCTTTCTTTTCACCGCTCTGCTCAGTGATGAGCTGATCGAACACAGCCCCGAACTCCTCATGGATCTTCTGCATCTCGTTGATGTGGCTGGCAACTTTGTTCATGGCTTTCATGGCAACTGCAGACAAGCAGAAAACAATATGAATTCATTTTTTGTAATCACATGTATTCACCCCGGTCCTCCCTTGTCAAATGATTTTAATATTCTTGGCCAGCTATATGACCGGGACTCACCATCCAGGTGGTAGTGCTCCTCACTGTCTGGGTCTGTGAGTGAGTAGAGCTCCTTCAGCAGGAGAGGATACTTCAGCACCCTCTGGATGGGTTTGATCAGGTACGACTCAAGGGTGGACGAGTGCTGCTGCTTGGGATTACGCTCATCCAGGAAAGCCTTGAAATCAGTATCGGTTTTGGCTGAAATGACCAATAAAGAACATTTATTGAAACACCTCCAGACATCTTACTCATCATTTATTTGCTCTTTCCACAATCGCATGTACAAATAATTAAACAACCAAAGAGTAGAATCAAGTAATTTTTTATCATGATCTGTAATTTACAATAATAAAGTTTGTACTCTGTTCATGTGAAACTGGTGGTTGTTGCTCATTTTGATATTACCCAGGTTAGTGTTGCATAAACATCTTGAATTTTTCAATTACATTATACTTTACTTTTAACTTTTTTAAATTATGTGGGAAAACTCAGACATATATATTTCACTTAAGCTACCAAACTTTGTCCATGCTGTGACATGCAGACTGAAGTGGCTGTTCAGAACAAAATCAGGCTTGCATTTAAAGGGTTGTGTTGTTTGAAATAGAGATAAGATATAACATACAATCTCTTCCTAAACATGTTGGTTACATGATTGTCAGTGTGTTTTGGAAGGAGACAGACAAGAAATGAAATGGGTTAGAAGTCCCACAGATCAACTAACCAGTAATCAACAAGGAGGCACAGCCAAAATCCACAAACATTTTGAGAGAAACACAATGGAGAAGTTTGCAAGGGTACATGTGTGTTTGCAGAGCTCAGTGCGAAAATCGTGCAAGTCTTGGAACTGAAATGATCATTTAGTGTAGTTGTAGACTAGTTGTTTATTTTAGCGTAGGCAAATAATCATGTGTTCAGTACATTAAAAAACACCTTTACCTAAATAACAAGTCACCAAACTCAATAACTAGTTGACTCCTTGAATGAAATGCAAATGCAAACAAATCTATCCACTCAAGTGTTAAAAGGAGTGGGTGTGCTAGCTAGAGAACAGACTGTTCAACACTGCTCATTATATAATATACAATGTTGCAGGGCTTTATAGCTGAGGAAGCCACCAGCTTGAAAGTATGCAGAGGTCAAATGGACAACTGTCTGGCTGACAACTCTGTGGAGCAGATTTATGTAGCCTTGCAGGACATGGCAGATGGTTGATGGATAAATACATCCTCTCCTTTGAGCAAAGGAGGAATGTCGACCCAAGAGCACATTTACTCACCCTTTACGAGGACCTTAGGGACTTTGGTGTGGCTGGCGCAGAAAGCACTGTAGATTTTAAAACGGTCTGCATAGTACAGGAAAGAGCCTCCTAGGGAAAAGAGGATTTTCTGTGAAAAAGGGAAGAGAAGTTACTCAACCAGAAGTTATTAAAGCCTTTATGAGTCTGTTGCTTGTCATATCTTGTGGTGTGTATTTCACAAAGAGAGTATACCTTAAATTGATCCACACTCTCTAGCTTTTCCAGATCTGGAACTAGTCTGGTTCCATCTTCCAGTGTCTTGAGAAACTCAACTTGGAACTCAACCATTTCCGGCAAATTCCCAAACAGTACATCCAGCTGGAAAAGAAAGACATTTGAGCAAAATCTAAATAAGTTGTCCTTATTTTACAGTATTCTGTAATATTTCCTAAAATCTTCGTGTCGTGCATCAATTACTAGTCTCTTGCCGCAGTTGGAGCATGTAAACAATCAAAGTCTCTTTATTTTTCAAACCCCCCTCTCTCCATCTCTGTCTCTCTCATTGTCCACCCCTCTTGTTCTCGTAAGTGGCTACTCTTTACATGATTATGTAACCCACTGGTCCTGGAACATTTCCACAGTGTTGTTATTTAAAAGCCAACTACCCCTTAAATATCCACAGAGAAACATACCTCATCCTGAGTAAGGAAGGTCTCTTTCTGTAGTGGAGTTAAATATCTCCCGATGAGGCAATTGAGGTCCTGCAAGACAAGAGTGGATTATGTTTGATTCAGGGTCATCTGTGTCACTGCTTGAAATACTGGCATGAAAAATACACAGCTCTAAATAAGACTTAAATATTCCTCACAAGAAGACTGTGATCAAGAGGCAGAAATAGTCTGAGGGAACAGAAATAAATAGTCTATTCAAGATCAAAGGCAGAGGAGCTGGTGAATGCCTGTCTGCATCCACTTGAAAAAGACAGGAACTATATGGAAACTCAATTAAATAAATTATTCTAGCGAAAGTTACCTAAGCTGAACTGTAAGAAAAGCCTGTGAGATTAATTAGCAGTTCTTCTAAAAAGTAGGGAAATAGACCTCCTATCGTCTTCAAAGAAGAATGGCTGATCTAACACAACAATGCACAATTAATCTACTATTAATGTAAAATTATTGGTCCTAAATTTGAGGAACCTAAAATATGTGCATCCTATGAAGAATGTAATTATGTGTTAGAAGGAAAAATATCTAGATCAAATATTTAAGATAATGTAAACATGCCATTGAAAAGACCTCCTAAAATATTGTATACCAATTTAACGTAGCTATGTGATGTATCATAGCAACATGAGATGTTTTAAAAAAGCCTCAAAAAGACTTTGTGCCCAAAATGGTAAAAAATGTTTTTTTTTTTATGTTTTAACGAGTAGTCATGACAACATAAGTGAACAAAAATAAATTGGATCAGTTGTAACAAGCTGCAAAGAACTAACATGAATATTATAGGTATGTAGCCTACGATAGGTGTTTCCATTATTTTTGTCTACCCTAATATTACAACAGCAGCTGAGCTTCAAGTCCCACTTCAACTGCACACAGTGACACATAAAACACATCCACGTGTCCATTTGACTGTGGGTAAGTAGGACAGATCGCCAAGTATCCCAAAAATCACACTGTATCCTTTAAAGCTGCTACAATAAACTAAACAATCTATCATGCACAATGTAATTTCTTTATATATATGTATATACTGTCTGTACCCCCAGTAATGAGGTATACCATTCTAGAGAGCCTTGACATTATCCCATTATACACCCTCTTTAACCCAGTTATTCCACTGAGCCACATTTATAACGGGCAGAAAAAGATTAGGCAATATCCAGGCAAGGGCACAGCTGTGTCCCCCTTATGTCTCTCGGGACACAAAGATAAATATGGATTGGTCATGTGGAATAGATCATGTGACTAACACAATCCGCGGTGGACAGAAACACAGATCGATGGACAGGAGGAACACATGCATACACTCAAAAAGACCATCTGGTCCTTACAAGCAAGATGAATGATACTGACTTTGACATAGGTGCGTTCAGTCTCCACGAGTTCACAGATGACTTTGCGGAGCTTGTCAGCATCAGAGAGCTGTCGGAGAGTTGCAGGAGGTGGGAAGGGTGAGTCTGGGCTCGGCGAAGAGGACACACACTCCGAGGGATTCATGTCATGGAGACTGCGGCAGAAAGCAGCGACCTGCTCCGTACTCTGCGAGGAAAATGAAGAGGGAAAGGAAAAAGAGAAAAAGCTTTGATAAATTATGTAACTCCAACTTGAAGTTAAAGGAAAAAAAAGATCTAACCATCAATAAATCAACACAGAAACAAGCACCTCAGATTTTAGCTTGTAGGTGTCACTTTCCACCTACTGATGTTCACGGATTCATGACTATGCAGAGAGTGAGCCTGGAAAGAGGCAGAGAGGCAGCTCTAGAAACATCATTTGCACTAATTTGATCTATTTTCAGTCTCATAACAATAACTCTCCACCTCTCTCTCTCTTTCACTCACACCCCTATTTTCCCTGGTGTTTTCCTCCTACTAACGGTTCAGTGGTATAATGATTCATCTCTTTTTACGGAATCAAAATATACCCACAACAATGTCTGTCCACATACAGTATGGGTTGCCCTGGAGACTGGCCCTGATGTGCATTAGACTATAATTTTGGACAAAAATAGACCTTACTCAGCATACATGCAGAACTAATACGGTTAGTTTGTTCACAACAGGCTACAGCCTCACCGCCGACCGTAAGTGTTTTGACTTTTTGAATCAATACAAGCACAAAATAAAAAGCACAAAGAGAACTCTATTCATGCCCAGTAAACCCTCCTTTCATTTTATGAGGAAAGCTTTTAATGTATTAAACACAAAACAATTGACAAAAGTTGAAAGGAGCACACGGTTATGGCAACATGGCAGGTATCGACACTGCCACAGGCCATGAGAGAGCAATATAAAAGTTTCTTATCAGCCAGACAGAAGTAATTTATCCAATAGCACCAACAAGCTCCTCCAGGAAATAATAAATAACAAAAATACAGCTTCCAGACATCTGCAGAAGATGGATTATCATCCTCAGATAAAATAATCTTAATTAAGATATAAGCTACTGATCTACCATGAGTGTACACATCTGAGGGCATCAGATATATCACTATGTATAAAAAGGAGTGTATAATTTATTGCACTTTATCAAGATTTCCAACAGAATAGAATAATATATTAAACTACAAGAGCAAGTTACATACAGAACAAATGAGGAACATTGTGCTATTCAGTGACAGTCACGCATCTTCTCATGCAGCTTTGCAAATGAGAATGGTTATCATTGTTATCTAATCAGACAGATACATTCTTATGTGAGGCACGACAGCCATTTGTTTCTCTTGACAGTGTTCCCAAAATAATCAGGCAGCTCCCAGATCATCAGATGAACTGCATCACATGAACTGGAATTGCAACACTGGCTGTAAATGCAATATCGCAAATGCAGTCTTTATTAATGGACTGCTGCTATTTTAGCCTAATCTATGGTAAAGTGCTGCAATAGGTCTTTTGTAAACTTTGATGTTACTTTTGATGATTGAAAGATGTAAAAAAAAAAGGATGCGTACAAAAGAAAATGTTGGATGAAGAGAGTGGTTTTTGAGAACGTCTTTGAGAGTGGTTTTAGAAGGATGCTTGAAACATCTATTTATGAAAAAAATGTACTAATGACAGTGTGCAGGATTAAGCACATTTCTAACAGCAGTTTTCCTCAGTGCAGCATGTCAGTATGTGTTCCTGCAGAGCATCCCTAATATGCTTTTTACTAATGAGATGCTGTATATTAATCCCAAATTGATGTTAAAGTGTAATATAAGAGCAAAGAAGTTATAAACACACTCACACAGAGACAGACGCAGACACAGGCACACACATAAACATGCACACATTCAAGTTTGCAATCCATAAATCATATCACCCAAAGAAATAATGTGTAGTCATAGTCTTCCCAATCACTATCTAGGCTAATTAACACCGTGGCAGCTTTGGGTGCATAAACACTTATGAAATGGCAAAGAGAAGAGAAAGAACGGGGGAGGGATCAAAGCCTCCAATATCACATCAAAAGAACAATATGTAGATAAGAAAGCTTGTCATGGGTAGAACTAAGATGCCAGAAACTCGTATTTTCCCGAACAAATGACATTTAGATTAAAAAAATGGTTCAAAGCATGAAAGCACTGATGTTGGGGGTAGGAAGAAGATTGCATGCCTGCCCACTGATAAGCCTGAGATCACAACTCAAGGTGCCAAGAACAAGAAGTCACTGCTACAGTCAGAGAGTCACTGAAACAATGCTCAGGATAGTTTGTAAAAGTCATGCAAAGTCAGAAATTCTCTGAGGTCTGTCCTGTAGAGACTTTTCAGCTCCTACATGCTGTGTTATTTAGGCATCCTATGGAGCTCTCCAGTGATTATGGGGCAACTCTGCGACAGAACGGTGACTCACAGTTTCCTGTTGTCTGTCTTACAGCAGCTAAGAGGAGGTGTGAAACAAACACAGAGAAGGAAAGGTGCTTTACCCTAACTGGAATTAAAAAAAGCAGCATCAGCATCAGCATCAATTGTCAACATCAACAATGCCGACATCACAGCAGCAGCAGCTAGCCAGGTAAAGTAAATGGGATACAATCAAGGAAGGAATCTCACCAGATGAAGCATGTCATACATGGAGTCGGAGGAGCGCTTGCTGTGCTTGCTCCATTTCAGGACGGACATAGCTGGGTGCAGGTGGACAGTCAGCGTCAGTCAATGTGCCCGAGAGAGAGAGAGAGAGAGAGACTCCAGACTTTGGAAGGAGTCAAGTCTACACTGCGCTTCACCCACACATTTCTCAGCTCTTTTGTCTTCCCTCTCTTTACAAAAAGGAGAAGGTGCTGTGGTGCTTGTGAGGATGAGTGAAGCTGCTCAGCCTCCTCCTCTCCGCCCACCAGCTCTTACAGCCTTCCAACTCTCCTTCTTTTTGCCTTCACTGTCTGCTGTGGTTCTGTCACTGATAGTCTGCCGTTTTCTCTCTTTTCCTCTCTCTCTTCTCTACAGGCTGGGTAAACTCAGGCACACAGTGTGAGTGTGAAGATCTGGTCGACTGCAGCAGCATTGTAAAAGAGTCCTGATAATCCTCCAGACTGGAGAGAGAGCAAAAGGAGCAATAGGGAAGAAGTCTCCTCCTCAAGGTTGCAGTGGGGCAGGATTGGCTGGTTGAGCCACACCGCAGTGGAATATAAATGCAGGATTTAAGGAAAAGAGGGGGAGAGATGGGGAGAGGGGAGCAGTAGGCTGCAGAATAGGGTGAGCACAAGAACAGCTGGTATGGGAGGTTTTGCAGGAAATGTTTACAGTCGCTAAAAAGGTATTTAATGATAAGACGCAGCCCAGAAAATGCCCATGTTCTGCAAAGAAAAGGAGGATATACATGCAGATATACTCACACACCTCCATGTGTTCAATTTGTGAGTGCATTGACTTATTTAACAATGCAATCTCATGTGTCTCCTTTCCAACCGTGTGCCTCATCTACACCTCACATCAGCTGGTGATTTCACTACTTTTCCAAGATAACAGCCAAACAAATCTGTACACCAAAAATGTTTCTGTGGTAATGTATAGCAAAGCAAAACGGATCTGCAATCAATAAAATGTTGGACTAGTGACTGTTGGTTCACAATGCTAAATGTTTTGGAACCGCAATGCATGCTAGTCTATTGAAAGAGTTGCCAATGTAACTGTATCGTACTACTGCATCTTCCATGATGAAAATCTCAATGTGGTTGGCAAAAGTCAGCACCAAATGTTGAGTCTGGGAAGAAGTACTTGCTCTAAATGTCTGGCACTAAAGTCTGAATTAACCAATGTGATCAGCTAAATACATGCCAGAACAAGTCAGGGCCTGGAAGTAAAGGCTATATATAGCTAATAGCTTTTTTTGTTTTTTGCATTGTGTCACAATGCTTTTTTGGTGCAATGAGTAAAGCTTGTCCCTGTTCCAAAGCACAAAATAAAATAAATAATCCGCACAGATTTTAAAAAGGTATTTGATCGATAGCCATGACTCAATTGCTTTGACAGCGAGCTATTACTTTAAAAGTTTGCTTTGCAGTAAATTCATCATGTTTGAAAGGAAAAAACTCTCAGCTAGTTGGTGTTGCTGCAAGTTGTTGCTCCTTTTATGGAAAAGATCACTGCAAGGGGGACACTTGTCACACAGCCAAAAATACGATGAATCAGCAAACGTGCATAGTTTTGTTCTGTCATTAGTGAACTGGTGGTGCAAATGTAGACGTCATCACTGCATTTCAGATAAGACGGAAATCTTTGCCACCTCAACAACAAGGCAATTCATATAAAAGGCAGAATTGATAAAATATTTGAATAATTGTTATTCATTAAATAAAGCATGTAATTAAAAAAGAAGCAATAAAAGAGCAGAGATTTGACCACTCATCCATTTGAAGGGCAAGTGGGATGACTCAGGATCTCACAGTGATCATTGGAGTTCTTCCAGGGAGCCCATAACCCCAGCTGGTGCAATGAAATATACATAATCAAGTGTTTTGATAAGAGACACTAATCTACAAGAAGATATCATCTTTTCATTCAGTATTGTATGAGCAGAGCCAAGTTGTCAGCTAGTTACAGAAAGGATAAGATGCCAGTGCTTTAATCAAATTTAAAATCTCTTAATCTGAGGCTCTCTGTACTCCACACACATGAAGTCACCATCGTGTTCGCTCCAGCACTTTAATAGCAAGATGTAAGTCTTCAGCTTGGTTCACATCTGTGTGAATGATTTTTTTTAAATGTCCTACTTGGTTGTCTTGCTAATCTTGCTCTGTGCTTTCTTAAGTGTGTGTGTATGTTCATTTAGAGCTAATATAAATACAACTCCATTCATTTTCTGACACCAATCTCAGCACATAATCAAGCAATTAGAATGCAAGCTTAATCAAAGGCCCGTCCATCACATGAATGCTTGGATGTTACTTTCAAAGCAAATACTTGACCCTTGCCTTGAGTCTCTAACTCATAAGATACACTTCAATTGGCATGAATTGATATTTAGGTCCCTTTGATTTTCATTATGTCAAAAGCTACAAAATACACTGCACACAGCTTAAAAGGAAAAGATGAATCTGATACAGATAAACAAAGACAAACAGGGAGAACAAATGGATAATGTAAATGTGGGCACTGCTCTGCTTTCCTGATCAACATGAGATGAGCCAGTAACAGATGGCACCTCAAACTGTGGTGGAGCAAACTGTTCTTAAGTACTATCTTCATAACAACACTGACTGAGATGAGCGGGATGCTGTGAAGGATGAGGGAAGGAAACAAGTCAAGGATTCAACACCTCAGTTCATCAAATGTTTTCTGTAATGATACTCAGAAGTGATGCACGGCTATGCACCCAGCCGACCTGCACCACCCACCCTGCAATAATATGCATGAATCAACCACCCGAACCTGACACGACCACCAAACCATCAACACACACAAACAAAAAGGTATCCTACATGTGTAGACAGATACTGTTTCTTTTAAGACTAGTGTTTTAACTGGACTCACAAAAAGATGGAGACATGACCAGCTGAACAGGAAAGTGCGCTCACAGGATGTGCTTGTTACTGAAATGCACAGCACGGTGTGTATGTGAGTGTATGTATTTGAGAGAGAATGAGTGACAAAGAGGGGAAGAGACTAATAATGCACAGCCAAGCTTACTGCACACAATGTTTCTGTAAGTTATTTATAACTTACTCATAATGCTGCTTTTTCACCCGCCTGTCTGAACCGGTGATATTTTCTTGTATCATTATCCTAACCAGACTGACCCTCAGGACCTATGGGTTGTGGGTCGACCTGTGCATCAGTAATACTCAGACTCCAGTAACAAAAAAGAAGAATTGGCAGTCTTACCTTTCGGCACTCATCAAACTCACTGAAGAGCTCAGAGTCGTCATCTAAGCTGTCTCCTGAGCTCTCCAACAGCAGTCCCACCCCATCATCCAGGATCTCCTCTGAGAAAACAAACAAGCCATATATGAGCTATATGAAAATTGTATACATGCACAATATATTTGATTCTTTAACTGAGATGAATTCACTTTTAAACAAGGATTGTACAGTGCAAAACGCCAAAGAAAAAAAGTGATAAAAATAAAATAGTTTTGCTGTGTCATGAAAAGCATGCCAAACGTATCAAACTAATCCACTAAGTGAGAACACACGTACTGCTGGGAACCTCTCATAGCCCTCTTCCTAATTAATTCCCTGAAGATTCACCATATTTGCATAAATCAAACTGGTGTCACTAAGGACACTGACAAGAAATGTTTTTCTTCTCAGAAGGAAAGAAAAACCAAAGCTTGAGAACAGCCTGCTTTTGCCTTTCTGGTCTGTTTGCATCTCTGAAAGGATTAAAGACCAGCTCAGCTGCCAAACATGACCATACTGTGTGAACTCCTACACACTTTACAACTGTACATGACTTCTGTGAAATTGAGTTTTGAAGTTAAACTCTGCTAATTGGACCCACAAATGTGCTAAATTAGTAAAGGAAACTTTCAGGAGCTAATCATTTACTCTCTTTGGGAAATGAAGCACAAACACGAACATCAACGTCTGGCTGTATTTGAAAGTATGTGTCACCTTGACTCTGGGAGAAGATGTCTGTGTAGAGATCCTCTTCTGCATCTGAGCGGCGTGGCGGTAGGTAGCACAGCTGACGGCGGTCCACAGAAGGCAAGGTGTTGACTGTCAAAGCCAGTGAGGATTGGGAGAATGCCGCCTTCATGTCAGAGAAGTTGAGACTATGAGAGTCCTTTCCATTCAGCTGAAGTATTTCATCCCCTGCATTCAGACCTGCAGAGTGGGAACACCATCAGCTTAAATTCAATTTACTGCCTGTCACACCCCATGCACTAAACAAACAGCATCATATTTTCCCTTATTTATAAAGATGGTAACAACAGTCTAGCTCATTTGGTGTGCTGATTAACTGACAATTAAACTCCTAATTAAGATTATAAGAAGACATTATTGCAAAAAATCGAAACAGAGTTAAAAGGAGAAGTACAACTCTGAACATTTCTTGCAGATTAATTATCTTTGCCTTTCAGACCCACAAGCATGACCCACTTCTATATGACCAGTAAACTGTCAGCCACTGAGGCAGTGATGATATCTCACTGTGCTGCAGCACAGCATCACTGTGCTGTCACTGTAGTCTAACTTAGTAGTATGGGTACCAATATGAAGCAGCTGTGGTGTGGTCATAAGTCAGCTTCGTCTTTCCAGGGCTGCCAACTCTCACGCATTGACCATGAGACTCACGCAATTGTCACTTTTCACTCTCTCTCACGCCACACGTCCAATTTCAAAAAAAAATTCATAACTGAAACAGCAGCACCATGCAGCAGTGACTTATTCACTGAGAAATACACACAAATCTATCATATTGTCAATTATTCCCATGCACACTGTTCAGAGTTATTTCAGTCTGCAGCTACTCTTGCACCATGCACACGCAGGAAGGAGAATGAGTTACTATGGTTACGGGGGACTCTCTATCTCTAAAACTTTCTTGCGATTCCCAATGATAGATTTTTAGGTTTTATTGATTGATCCAAATTGTTCGTACTTTGTTGCAATTGTTGATCGCCTTGTGAGTATTTAAAATAGCAACCCTCAGGTTTAACATTGTTTAAGCAGGTTTACTTGTCTAAATTATATTGGGATATCTTGTAAGGCTATTTCATTAAGATAAAATTAATTAGCCTTCCCGCACGGCAACAAATCGCACTCCAAGCTGAAGTCATAACTCTGCAGCCCTGATCTTTCACAAAGGCCAGTGAGAGGCAGTGTGGTTATGATTATAGTAATCAACACCCTTGAGAACTGCGTGTTCCCTGAACCCTTTCCTGCCTATTGAACAAGCATGTGTTAATGTGTTTCTAAAGAGAAATGGTAAAAATGTCTATTGACCTTGATGTGAGAAAAATGCAAATGGAGAACTAAATCTGTTGCAACTCTAGTTCTTTTCCTTTTTTTCTCTAGTTGTAATTTATAAGCTTACAGACACCAGATTGAGTGTTTTTGAAAGGAGTTCATTTGATGGAAATGAAGGGTAATGAACCTTTGGCGAAGGCTAATCCACCCGCCTTCACATCAGTGATGTAGAGCTGCTGTACCCCGTCCTCCTCCACCACTGAAATTGAGAAACCTGGAGGAGGAAAAGGAGAGACGATAAGAGGAGGAGGAGAGAGAGTAGGGGGACTCTGTTATATAAAACACATCAGAGGGATTTGTGCAGAACAAATGGGAATGCGTCTGAAAAAAATCAGGTCAGGTATAGGTCAAAGAAAAGCAATTATTACACCCCACAACAACAGCAACACATAAAATCTTTGACATTGACTTCATAACAGAATATTAACTGAAAACAAAAACATAATTATAATCATCAATCAAAAAGAAACCACACAGGATCATTTAAATGGGTCCTACCGTAACCAATCATGCAGGATACATCTCGGTCAAACTGGATTACTTTTGTTATTTTGGAGCAGAGCTCAATTTCTTTGTAAAGCTGTGAAAAACAAAAAAGAAGTTATTATATAAATCATGACACAATGGCCTACTTTATCTATATTCTGGTGGGTGGGTTATTGACAGCATGGAAAGAGAGCGTTCATTTTCTGTATTCTTAAACAAAGCAGTCTTTATACTGAATAGTCTGATGTCTGAGTATATGATATAGATACAAAAGTCACTGCAGATATTATTTATTAAAGGCACTCCATTAATAGATTTATGTTTTGGTGCATTGTCCTCCCTAGCAGGCGTTTCCACAGAGAAAACATAACATAGAAAGGCTAAAAACACAAGTGTATTAATAATTCACAACATATGATGCTCTTATGGTCTGTGGGTTTTTCCCCCCATGTTCATTGCTATGCAATTACTTGAATTTTGTTAGAGATTTTTTTGGGCTGTTTTAAAATAAAATGATTTAATGCTGAGACAGGAAATGACATACCAGGTCACACACATCCTCTTCTGGTTTGGGAATGTAGAATTGCACTTGGTTTTCAATCAGGAATTTGAGCCATAAGTAATGCTTGGTGGAATCGAGCTGGTGAGCCTGTGTGATGAGGGAAAAAAGACAGAGAGGATTGTTTTTCTAATCATCAACATGACAGCAGCTTATCACAGACTCATTTCTGGATGATAAAAAAGAAAAAATCCACAAAGCTACTCAGGAAGCCCTTTACAATGACATATTTAGAGCTTTCTGACTCAGCAATGATAATATTTGCCGACCTAAAGACACCGTCTGGCCTCTAATAACAAAACATCCTCTGCATGTGTTTTCAGGTGTATATATCTTTACTTCTTTACCATGCAGATGTCACTGTAGTGAAACATAAACCATAGATCAGGTGAAGTAATTTGAGGCTTGGTGGTGTTGCTACCTTGCAGATGGTTTCCAGAACACACAGTGCTGATTCTCCTGGCTGGATGATGGTGAGTACAGGCTGGTCATTTGGCAAACAAACCCAGGAGGGAGTGAGGTGGTCAGGGACCCAGATGTCACTTTCTGTGCTGGGCCGTGGGAGGCTTTTCACAGTTCCATCCTCACTTTTCTGTGATTAGAGATGCATTAAAAGGCTCAGTTAATTTAGCTTTTAAGGTCAGAATTATTCTTATTGTGTAATCATGTTTTAGTGCAAAGTTTGATTGAACTATAATAAGTAATGGTTCCACTGTTATGTTTCAGTGATTCCCCCGAAGCAGTCTGTTTTTTATTACCACCCATCTAAATAATAGCCGTACATTTTCCAATGTGTAAAGCTAATTATTGTACATGGGCCTTAGAGAAATGAAACAAAAAATGCAAACTCTTGTAATGCCTAGGTAGCCACCATAGTGGTAACCTCAGGCACTTTGCTCTCGTGCTTATTAGGATAGACAGAGTGCTCAAATTTGAGTGACATTACTGTTGGTTAAAGATGTGTTTAAGTAAGTTCCCACTCATGTTTGACCTCTCAGTTACATTAATGTGAACAAAGAATGAATAATTTCTCCTTACTGTGTGTTCCTTGGCAGAATCAACATATATACCATCTATGGGCTTTTTCACTTGCTCCTCGCCATCAGCAAAGACCTGCAAAAACAAAAAGAATGTAAAGTGGTCATAACTCAAACAGAATTGTGCAAGATAAATGCTTAGGGAAGTGTGCATTGACACATAAAAATCACTTTATATGACAGAGAAAAGCCTCACAGACCTGGTTGATACTGGGATGGGCTTTTGTCTTTTTCTTTGAGGTAGTGTCCAGACCCCACAGAGAAGAGAACCTGCTCTTTCGCTTGCTGCAGGAGCGGGACATGGCCTGTGTCCGCCGTCTCACGCTGGTCTCTGTGCGAGCTGCCACCTGCAAAAACATCACAGCTCAGAAGGGGCTCAAACTGATCAAATGAGGCATAGATTAAAATATATTTGACCTCTTATTACAAGAGCAATTGTTGCAGCATATCTCAGCAAAAAAGTGTTATGCAGAATATGTTAATGCATGCATGAGATCTCAATGTAGGTTAAGCACAGAATAGCCAGTGACTAACATTAAGGCACACCAAACAAGTGCCATTTAAAAATGAACAAAAACTACTAGTACATGTGACAAAAATATGTAAAAAATATTTTCCATGAGCATACATAACCTGAACATGAGGCATTTCATCAGCCCATCGCTGTAAATAAGAATTTGTTCTCAACAGACTTGTCTGGTTTAATAAGATGATGAAAAAGGGTCACACTGGCCCATGTGTAATAAATAGATAACATACATATATAGAGCTGTCAGGTCTATTTCACACATTAGCACTGCACACATGCAGATTTTTACACATCTTGGCATTTCTAGGTTACTCACCTGTGAAGAAGCAAGAGTCCAAGATTTTTATAAATAGGCTGAATTGGAAACTATAACAGCACTGTGCATGAAGGAACTGGCATGCTTTAAACTTTAAATTGGCACTCATCCTGTCTGTTTTTGTTCTTTCAACTTTTCTCAGCCCTTTTTGGACATACTGTTGATACTGGTGTTCATGGAGGGAGTGAAGTGCAAATTAGAGAGGAGTGAAAAAGTAGGAAAGATAACAAAGAAGAGAAGAGAGCAGTTAGATGGTCTCTCTTTTGTTAGACATCCCACCCTGCTATCTGGCAGCTAAGACACCCACATGCTCTGCAACACAGCGTCGGTGGAAGGGAAAAAATACCTCACTGATCTGCAAACGTCTCTAAAAAAAAATCAAATTGATATTTTCCTGTACTACCCGTGCTTTTAGCTGTGAAGTACATAACCTCAGTGCAGTAGTGGGAGGCAAAAAACTGAACCAAAACCTCCCAAACAGGTGCCCTGTGTGAAATCAAGGCTACACACTACACATTTCAGTTGCTGGAATCAATTGCCCTGCCAGGAGAGGCACCAAGTGTACTCAGTGGTTCCTATGTGTATTTTGACGTGGGTTTGAGCACATTTTTTCTGGTTACAATGTAAGTGGCTTGCTCTAAATAAACGGGCAGGACTGTGTTTGAAGAGAAAATTCTAAGGCTGAAAGGTTATAGGTTTGATTCCTGCAACTTGAGTATGTATTTTTTACATTATTTTAACTTGCAAAATGAATACAAATGTAAACGTGTCTATACTGTAGACCTGAGATTATGTAAATGTTTACCGTGACAACACTGAAAAAATGTAACGAACATGAAGAAACAGAGCGGTGATATTTACCAGTGCATGGAAGGAAGAGACTGAGAATATACCCAGTCGGCCCATTGCAAGCTTGGTGGGGCGAGAGGCGAAGGCCAGGAGGCGTTTAGGGTTAGGCAGCTCTCCTCCCTGCAGGCTGGCCAGGTAGCACCTGAAGCGGAACAGATCCATGTGAAACTGCTCCAGGTTCTGCTCCCACAAGAAGATCTATAGAAGGAGAGGGACACAACAAAACATCAAGGCTCTTGTTTTTCTTGTTTTTCCAACTTCAGAGCAAGATGGAGCATCTCCTCTCTTCCCCAGGAGCTATGTTATCACTATGTTTCGGGAGTTGCCAAGTTGTGATCTCTTTGCCTAATGGTTTGATTTTTAGTGGGGCAGTAGAGCAGGACATTGTGATTATTCACTGGAGTGTCCCCTCCCAGTCACGGTCCTGCACTGGTGTTTGGAAGAGGTGGCCAGCGCCATGGTGGAGGGCTCTGTATCACTGCAAAGTAGCGCAGAGACAAGAAAGAAACAATACTGCACATTCCACTGGCAGATAGAGGCTGGGAGCATTTCAGCTTTCTAAGGAGCGGGCCTATATCTATTCAGTTGTGCACAATGTGAAACCTGACACTGCCAAACAGAACCGCTCCAACCAAGCACTACCTAACAAAGACCATTTGATCTCCCTTCTGTGTAAACAGACCTATTAAAGACAAAATGTGCTTTTAAATTAATTGAGAGAATGGCAGACTATTGAATGGTGCCAACTTCATACTATGTTAAACCTAAGACTGAAAAGCAATCTGGTAGCTGATAGATGTAATATCAGCAGCCTCTAGCGGGTGATGCCTCTAATATCTGTTTCTTGAATCCCATCTTACCCTTTTCATTTTCTTAGTCCATTTTAGGCTTATGTTTCTTGCTTTTGAACAATTCAGGGATACCGATATTGACATACCTGGTTGTATATGATACCTGTAATTAAGCAAACACTACATAACTGGAAGTCGTTCTGAAAATAATACTTGTTATTGTCACTGAAAATGTCTAAAATAGACTAGTATGAAAGGAAAACACATTCAGTGCCCTGGCAGTTTGTTTCTGAGGTCAAGACGAACTTGTAGAACAGATTTTTTAAAAAGGTAATTTTTGTTCAGCCGTTTGTGCCAACAGTCTCAGTGAGTGGGAGCAGTGGGCAGATGGACAGAGCTTTTAGGCTGATGTAATGCTCCTTGAGTTGTTTTAGCCACTTAACTAAGTAAAGACAAACCTTTTCCATGTCTATGAAAAAAAATCATCAATCCTGGCTTGTTATGTTGCTCATCACCTCAGAAAAGTTCACTTAAGCTGGGACTGCTGTGAACACATTTGCATTGCAATAAGGGCTATTCTGAATGAAATGAATCACCAGTAAATATTTTGCATGGAGAACTGACCCAATTTGACTTACTATCAGCCTTAATGTAAATATGACAAGACTTGAAAACACTGCTTCTGCTCTGCTCACTTTCTTACTGTATCATATTTTCTATGAATATTCTAAGCAACAGTGATACCAGTAAAGTACAGGTAATAATCACAGTGTTCTTGTTATCCAATTGGTCAAATGTAATGTTCAAATATTAGTCTCACTAAAATAATAATGTTTTATTGTATACGGCTTACTTGAAAGTTCAAAAAATAGGGAAAAGGAAAGTGAAAATATAATCTGCAAAGAAAAGTGCTGATAAAATGTGAGTAAATGTAATTGCATCAGAAGCTCAAACTTTAACTTCATGCTAAAAAAGTTTCTACGACCTCAGAGAAACATTCAAATTCCTGCCATCGGAGTCAGGATAATACTTCTTAAAACCCCAAATAACTGTCTGACATGAGTGGGAAATGAGGGAGCAATGAGGAAGACAAGTTAAAATATGAAGGGAGAATAAAACCTACTTGATCCAGGATTGTCTTCCTTTTCTTGGTATCAGTGACGGCAGACAGCTGCATGTCTCCCATCTTCTTCATCTTCTCGTCCATGTCAATCTTCTGCTCCAGCTTCTTGAGTTCAGCACGGAGCAGCCGCACCGTGTCCTCTCTGTGGTGCTGGCGGGCGACAGCGGTGGCACACGCCGAGTGGATGGCTGTGATCCAGTTCTCCAGCTCTGTCTGGCTGCAGGTCTGCACGGGGACAGACAGCAAAAGGTCAGAGGTTAAATAACACACCAGCGAGTTGGCATTCGAAACAAAAAGCTGTTTATTAGCTTTTCCTGTGTTGATTCACTGCTAATTATAACAGCAAATCAGATTTGAAAAGAGCAGGAACTGTACATATAGGTCAAGGTAATACTTGCCTTTAGGAGAGTATGGCAATTATTCACAGACCAGGTGACATTTAAGCATTCTCTTACCTGGAACAAAAAGGCATCTCCTAGAGAATTGCTGAGACAGAACACAAAGTCCTTTTTGGGATGCTCTGGTACAGCCTGGACAATACTGTTCTCTACCCAGATGGCATGCTTTGGAATACTGTTGTTGTCAATCCCTGAACGGCCATCAGTCTCATAGAAGAACAGAGTGCACCCTGGGAAAACAAGGTTTTTCATTACTTATAAAATGCTCACTTTTGCATTGAAACCAGCTTGAATCAATCTCAAGGAACTAACAATGACACTTCTGATTTTTTTTTTAATGCCAGATTTACACTAGCAATTTCATTCTGCTCTCCAGTGGCCAATATTAAGAAGTGCAGCATGGCAAAGGAAGGCATCATGATCATTATAGTACTGATTTGATTTCAAACCCAGTCAAGTACAATTTGATAATGAGGCTCATAATGAGCTCAAATTAAAATTTGGTTTAATTGAAATAGATTAGATTTCAAGTATATTTGCATAAGAAAAAAAAAAAATCAATGTGCTGTATTGAAAGAGTGTGTTGATGCTGAGGTTGTGGAATAAAGCATAAATGCTATGGACACACTGAGGGCAAAACAAACCTTTCAGGGACACCCAGTAACTCTTCCACTTGCGCCTCGTGGCTGATTCGACTTTCTTGTTCTTCTTATGTACAAGGAAGTTCTTGACAGCAAGCCGGCCAGCTTTGCGCACCATCCCCTGGGCAACACTGAGCAAAGGGTCAGACTGGTAGGCAGAGCTCATAGTGCTCTGCTCGTCACTTAGAGCTGACCCCGCCTCCTCCAAACTCTCAGTCTGGCAGGTGCTCATCTCCAGCTCTTGACGAAAGTTCTCATACACGCCCTGCACGCACTCGCTGGCCCCGCCGCCACTGCTGCTGCCGCTGTCACTGCCGGCAAACATGCTCCTGCCGGCCGCCGAGCACACGGAGAAGGAGGCTGACATGGTCTTGTAGCGTCGGGATTGGTGCTCTGCTTCCACTGTCACCCCATCGATGCCACTGTCCTCGTACTCACTGCCCTCCCCGGCAGTGACATCCTGCGTCAGAGCAGAAGCACAAGACAGGTGAGATGGCATGGTAACCACAACTTTTTCATCACTAAGAGAACAGCCAGTCAACAAGTCCTACGCTGAGTGACGAATACTGCAGATACAGGTTAGAGCTGTTCTTCTGAATCAAACATGTTGAAAAAACTGACTACAGTAGCCTAACAAGAGAGTCCATGGGTTGCTTAGTCCTGAGGTTCTGCTCAAAACTAATTATTCACAGCAAAGTGTCTGCTGTTGTATGAGTGCAGCCTGCCCTCCCTGTGGCACCACAGGGTCTGCCCTCTCCTACCCACATGGCCAAAGGCTCCTGGGAGATAAAGGGGGTTTCACCGAGCTCGGTATCTCCATCTGGTCACATGACCAAATCATGCGCTCCAAAGCTCCATTCACCATGGCTGACGGTGCCCCGTAGTGACAGGGCCACCATACACGTTTTACTGTTACACTCTTCCACAGACCCCCCCTCATTATCATAACAAAAGACTCAGGCATTTCAAACAGGGAGTGACTTTAAGCTCTGCTCCCCCTCCTGCCATCGTAGTCTCCTCTCCCAAGAAAAACAACAGTTTCATCAGGAAACACACATCGCCAGCCTGACACAAGCTTTTCTTTTTTTTTTTTTTTTTACATTTAAGCTGTTTCAGCAGCTTATTATCTGTGAGGTGAATGCAGCAGAGGAAATGCTCAGACAAAATGGGAGGGGGGGGGGGGGGGGGGGGGGACTTGAATGAGAGGAGCTGTCTTAGTGGTGATGCCACCAGACTAAATTATGATTCTGCACAGCTTTTCAAACTCTGTCCAAATAGCACATACTAACTGTGACACAGCTTCAGCAGTTCAGGTCTCTGACATTTCAAAAACTCAAGAGAATATCAAACAAAACTTACTACATACATATATACATTAACACCAATGTCACGGATAGAGTACTTTGATTCTATGAATTGTGCCATTTTTTCAGTAAGTCTATTTGAATCAAATCAGTAGTGTGAAAGATCAGCACAAATGTGAAATTGCTCTACATCTTACCTGTATTGTCTGTGCCCTCCTGCCCTGCATACTGGAACACATGGCAGCTTGGTGGCTGCTCAGGCCTTCAGAGAGGCAGTGGGAACGCCGGCAGGGAAGTGTGTATGCACCGTAGGTATTCCCATCCTCCTCTGACGGCGAGAGCATCTTATCATCATCACCCTCCCTGATAGCCCTGTTGGCATCCCGCCACTTGGCATAACGGTCATGGGGTTGCCTGCAGGCAGAACTCTTCTGGCTGTACAGCTCGTCCAGGGAGTTTGCCCTGTCAGTAGAGTCTGTGGGGCTGGACTGCAGGTGTCCTTCGCAGTCAGTAAAATCCCTCTCATTAGCCGTGTCTATGATCTCCTCTGTGCTAGTCAGGTGCTCTTGGCTGAGGTCGGAAAGAGAAAACTCCAGGCTGTCATCTCGCCACATGTCTGCAGACTTAGATCTCTTCTTCTTAAAACTGACGGTCTCTTTGGAGCCGTCCCGGGTTTTCTGGAGGTAAGTTACCTCACCTGTGTACACGTCTTCGTCCTGCACCTCCTCTGCAGTGGGGCCAGGTAGAGTTATATGCATTGTATTCATGTGCACAGAGGGGTTGGCCAGGTCATTGTGAAAGGAAACAGGCCGCAGGTTCATGGCCACGCGGTCCACCCAAATGGGACTTCCAAAGTCAGGGAGGATATTTGTCTCATTGAAGGGTTCAAGGCCATGGTCAGCCAGGGATTGTGGGATACTGGGGGTACTACTTGAGCGTGTGCTCGTCTCAGAGTTCCTGTGCTCTATTTTCCCTGATGAAGCATGTCGAGAGCGTCTGGATTGCTTGTTAGAGATTCGAAGAGACCGGGACATGTGCTTGCGTGACAAATAGCCATGTTCGTTACCGTAGAGGGCATGGTCCCCGCTCTGGCTCTCGACATTTCCCATGGTTCAGAGGCTGAAGGGAAGAAAACATAAAACTTATATATACTCCAAAAGAATATATAACCTATACAAAAATATAATGTGTTCATTTGGAAATGTGTAAAGACACAAAACAACAGAACCATGCACAAATGTTGTATTACCTGCAGGATAGTAATGCTTTTTCTGGCATTTTGTTTGTCACTGGATCTTCAGATAGTATGGTCCTTCAGTTGCTGTTTTGATCCACAAAGCCCTGAAAACAGAAACATTCAAGAGAGAAATTCTATCAGTTATGTTATCGTTAAGTACTAGCTCATGTTTAAAGATATCTGCAGCTGAAAATGGAAATTTAATGTGGTATTTCTTGGGTATTATGTAATGGTCAAAAAAGTTTTACACACACGGCTGAAGTTTTTTTTTTGGAAGCCTTGTTTATTTTAAGAGAGCACAACCCATGTGAAAAATGTATCCAGACAGCTTGAATAACACTTAGTTCTATTCATGATAATACAGATCATCAATTACTTTAAAACCAATTTGAGCATTCATAAACTAGAACTAGGATTCTGTTTTGAGATAATCACTGGTCCAAGAGTGTTTGACACAGCACATTGTACGCCTTCATCTTCAATTACTTTGTTTCACTGATCACAAAAGCCTTTCATTGCAAATTTTGATTTAACTTTTTTTTTTGCTGTAACCTCATTATAACTTCTGTATCTTGTCTTTTAACTTAAGTCTCTTTATGGAATTGCAAAATCACACAGATTTGGGCGGCAAAGACTTTCCCCTCAAACAACCCTGCAGCTGATCAGAAAAGGAGGTCAAAGAGTCGAAATAAGGAAAGCAGAGCAGTGGAGAAATTGTAACATGACCCTGATTTATTGTACGACTTGTTCATCACTCATGTTCCTAAAGAAAAAAACAAAAAAACACTGTTTTGTTCAAGCCAGCTAGAAAGACACCACCCTCAGTTTGACAGAGGAAATGATCCACTCAGCCCCTTTCAGCATGCACATGAGCTTGTGTGAAGTGGAGGGAACGTAATGACTATATGAGCGCTGTGACAGCCTGAGTGAACTTGAGTTATTTAGAGCTGAAGTGCACCACACCAACCTATCCATGCATCATTGTTGTCATCTGTACCTTCCTACATTAATGGGGGCAGGGAGCAGGAGGGGGTCCCATAAGTTTTCACCATAGTGCACATTTGGACTCCATCTACCTGCCTTCAGGCTGGATAGCCTGCTCCAAAAAGGTCCTGTTCCAGGCCTGGGACCATCAACAGATGGGACAGAAGATTAACTAAACACATTGTTGGCTGTTGTGCCTCCTGATGTGCGCTCCGCTCCTTTTAGGACAGACCCTTTGGGGGGTGCAGTGTTTTTGCGTGTATAGTTGATGCAGATGAGTGGGAGCCCAACCCTCTGCTACTGCATGCACTCAGGCTTACTGTGAAGAGGGCCGTTACGTAAACTGGAGCTGACCCCATTTTCTACCTTATGTTACTCCCTTTCCCCTCTTCATTCTGCTCACTGCTCACCCCTCACTGGTACTGCAATGCACAATGTTTGATGTTGATGGTAGTTAATTCATTTTGTTATAACCCAGCAGTTTATTGCATGTTACACTCAGTCCAAAATGGTCCGGGGAAAAGAACAAAAACGACAAGGAGGCGGAACTGAGCTATGAAATGTTACTCTCATTACAGTAAAGATTCACCAAGGGATACAAACATGCTTACAAAGACATTGCACCAAAGGCTTTATCTGGGCTTGTTTGTGGCCATTCCAACACAGTATCCTTTATTTTTTCCCCATATGTGTTCGGTAAAAGTTTGATGACTCTGCAGATGTCGGTAAAACAAAATGTCCAGTATATCTGAACCCTGATCGCCACTCTGAAACTCTGTGACTTTTAAGTCTTCATAACACTGTACATACATTGAAATAAAACACTAGAATCTTAGTTCCAACAGTCATATGTTGTGAAATTGGCCAGAAATAAATGTTTCAAGCAGATATGAAGGGTTTAACTAGCCGAGGATGTGGTTTCCTCATTCGGTATATGTAGGTTTTGCTGTAAAATCCAAGGTCAATGCACAGTGGGTTGCCTAATTTGTTCAGGCCTAAAATCTGTGAGCCAGCTGGTCATCCAAAGCACCAAAATGAGCAAAAATATTAATCAAGACTAAGAGCCTACAGGCATAGAACTCTGTGAGATTGTATTTAGGCGCAGCAGTGCTTTGAGCTAAATGCCAACACCAGCATGGTAAACAGGTGTAAGGTTTATCATGTTGTACCACTTTTGTATGCTAGCATGCTAGGCACAAATTACAACTGAGGCAGATGGCCATTTCATTTGTTTTTAGAGTATTTGATCAAAAACCATGTATTGGAGAAACTGAAATTTTTGATCACAATTTTTATTTTAAGGGTGATATGAATATCATTTCACAATACTATAAAACAAGGAATCACCAAAGTCAGATTCCTTGTCTGGGACTATCTGTACACAATTTAATGGCAATCCATCCAATAGTTATTAAGATATTTGAGTCTGGATCAAAGTAGTGGACCACAAGACTGACAGACACTGCCATTCATGCCCCTTGCATGCCTGAAAATAGCCATTTCATTTTTTTAACATTGTCACACGCACACTAAAAAGCTACTGCAGAACTGTGACTACATTGAAATGCTACTATCATTGGAAAGAAGGCAAACAAAAAGACAAGTTTTAAAACGTCAAAGAAAAGCCCACAATTAAAAAAAGGACAGTGACGTAAAACTGTGCACAAAGTCAAACTATGCCTCACATTATACTCACATGACAACCCTAAGAACCCTCAGTCCACTCAGCCATTATCAAATTATCAAATACACAGGGACAAAAAACAGATTTAAATCTTGATCTCTCACACGATCATTAGCTTATACTTGCAGAAAGAGAGAAAAGCTCAGTTTACAGTAAAATCTTTTTTGCTGTTGGGTGCATGATGAATCAGCAAGCTGCTTTCACCTCTTTCAAGGGGATGGCAGAACATTGATTCCCTCTGAACACAGTGATTTGCACCAAAGGTTTTAAGATGCCTGAATGCAGATAGTCAAGGCTGACTTGGAAAAACCATTAAAATGTGCCAAAAATAAAGAAATACTAGAATAAAACATTTTACAACATTTAAGTTACCAGAATATCTTAATACATGGTTATAATGGCCTTGACTCCAGCACTATATTCTCTAAAGCTGCAATGCTGCTGGTGCACCAAATACATTATAAGCTCTTTATTAATACATGAGAAAGAAATGCATGAGTTAGAAAATATGTTCCACAGCACCATGTCCCCAGTAACACTCAGTGGGTTCTTCTAGAAATACCCGCTAAGACATTAACAATGAAAGCATCCCAGTCTCTGTCCTGCTTCGTTACTATCGCCCTTCATACACAAATAAATAAGCAGAAATAAACAATAAGATTGGAAATTGTTGTTGGTAATTTGGCAGGGTGACAGAGTGAGGACCCAGGTAAATTGGTCGCCTCATTTTCAGCTGGTCGTGTGTGAAACAGCACAGGACTGCAGAAGTCTTAGAGGATTCATCTGTTACAACCCCTTAATGAAATACATAACCCTGGGAGATTCCAGCCACCCACAGATCAGAAAGAAGAATGGCTTTATTGTTACTCAAGATTAACAACACAACGGCACAGACAAGCCCAGAAATTCACCACAGCTAACACAATTTAAGATAGTTAGTACATGATTCTAAAAAAAGCATCAGACTGCTTTTAAATGAAAATAAATCTGATGCATTAGGGCATTTCACCTTCATTTTGTCATAATAATCCAGAGTGCATTACAGAATAGATGCTTAATTTTTTTTTTTTTTTTTTTAAATCACACTAATATACTGTGTGATAAAGTCTTGTTTCTCTATCTCTTCTTTTACTGCCATCCATTTCATTTTTACTTAAAATTTATCATCCAACCCATCAGCTGTCAGGTGCAGGCCAGTAAAAATTATTAGTTTGTGTTGGATCCAGACTAATATGTCTTCTATTTTCATGATGTTACAAATTGGGTAAATGTAAAAACACAGTAGTTTTAGGTTTATTTCAGTTCGCAGTCAACAAAATCTAGATTTATGGTAAGAAAGACATCCCAAAAATACTATCTAGAATTTATCTTTAACATCTGCATGACAGTACTGAACCATAAATGTCACACATTCTGATTAATGCCAGAACCACTCTATTCCACAACAATATTGACGATATCTGATCCTGTTTTGGGGTCTCATGTTCAAATTTCCATTCCATATGCCAGGAGGATTTTGTCATCCCTAAAATATGTGACAGCTAGATTTAAGGTCCTTTTGTTATTAAAGACCACTTAAAAGGCCCAGCTTATATTTGACAAATACTTGGGCCTGTTAGAACAGGAACAAAGAAAAAATGTCCAAATACCCACCTGCTCTTCTTCTCCCTATGATCCCCAAGGACAAAAATGTCAAGTTGCCTGTATCATTTGCAGAAACGATGAAAATTCTTGCCCCATGGCCAAAATTTGAGTTATGGACTTTCAAAACAAGGTAGAACCTACAGTATGAAACACCTGGTCACACACTCATATACACACACATGTGCTCCATGTAAACTAACCACACTACTGTAATATACCAGACAAGGCTGAAGGTGTTGGGAACGACTTTGGTGCATAAATTGGACACAATGACACACAAGTTGGGTTTAACATTTAGACAGTTTGATTTTAACTCCTCATATCTCTGTAACCAGTGCAAATGCAATCCTTTCATTTAACCTACCTACACTGGTGAAAGGCAAGAATGCACTTGGCCAACTAGTTACAAGCTCCAACACAAAACCCTGTAATCTGAACACTCAAGCCTCTAGAGATAATGACACAGGTAGCTGCATGGAGGAGGAGGGGGAGGGGGTTAACACTGAAAAAACTACACCCAGAACAGCTCACATTTCCCCACTGATACGGTCATATGTTTCTATGCAAATGGAGGTACCAAACAGCAAACTCTTGTTCTCCTGACTCATTTTCAGCTCGCTCCCAAGAGTATTCAACTGTATTCAGGATTCTGTTAGGCCAGGGGGGGAAATTTTAGCATCAGCAGAGCATGCATCCTCTTTCAAATGTTTCATGTCGGTGAGAAACATCCATACCAGAGGAGCATTTACTTGGGAGGTGGATGAACAAAACACTTCCTCCAGTCTTCATTTATAGTAGCTCAAAATGAAAACTGTAGACAACTGTCATGTAGCCAAAGAGTATTCTTTTGAATTGTATCTGTAGCCCTAGAAACCCCCGAATAGGAAACAGCTGGAAAGGAGGCTTTCAGTGATTATAAAAGCAGTTTGACTTGTTTTGAATAGCTTTGGGCCAAGTTGTGGCACAGAATGCATCAAGAAGCAAATGCCCTGCCAGTATTTGGCTCATCCAGCTGAGATTTGTACAGCTTTATTTTAAATGTATCTGTAGAAAATACAGTGATTGGAAAAATGGAACAAATAAAGTAATATTGGTCTGTATAATCCGGTTGCCATTGCTAATAGTTTCACTTAAAGTTTTCCATTTTCAACAGCAAATCTGGCTTAAACAACTGCACTGATAAAAAAAGTTACTATCCTATATATCTATACCATAATAGCAGTAGCAACAACTACTTTGAACAACATATTTCAGCAACAACAAAAACAGACGACAATAAGCCGAGCCACCTAGTCAGAGGTTGCACATTGCAGAGTAGATTTTCATGTTTTAGAGAACAACTGCAAATGCTGCTGCTGTGCGTGACCTGTCTGACCTCGTCATGAGAGGCTCAGGTGGAACAGTGTTATAGGACTGTGTTAATGTAGGAGAGCAGCCTGTAGAAAAATGCCAGCACATATCAAGCAGAATAATGGCTGACGAAAAGCTTGTGTGAAACCAGGCAAGGCAGCAACCACTGCTGTTAATGGTGGATACTGTAGACAGATTATCAATTAGATGAATAACTTTAAGTACAAAAGTAGATTTTTTTTATGCAAACTGATGCTTTACACTAGGCTAAGTAGGACATTTGTTTTTTATGCTTCAGGGTATAAGGCCTAATATGGTGGAAGCGTTTGGTGTGTTAGTAGCCTGACATTATTTAAAACTGACAAGGGTTTCATTTGAGCTAAATTGTACACCCAAGTAGGCGTTAATGTCCCCAAGATGATGTGGATTCTAAGTCTGAGGGTTGACGTAAAAGAACATTTGCCTTGCATGCTCTCATCAAACTTTTCCCACTTTTCATAACAAATAGTTTTGAGCAGAACAATATTTAGAGGCGTAACCAGGGTGTATCTTTTGGCACTTATTTTAGCCTACTGTTGCTACAAATACATTACTTTTTGCACTCTCATCCCAGTTTACTGAACACAGGCCTGTGTGAGGAGGTACTGCAGTGTCTGTTCACTTTAAAAACTGTGTAAACCATAGCTTTATTTGCACAAAGGCTTGGATATATCAATACCCCAGGTTCTTTATTTTTTTTAAATAAATCCACAGGCTCCAATTGTGGAACCTGTTGTTGAGCAGCAGCTGGTGTTGTTTAGCCTGGTTTCACTATTGTCCCGGCCAGTGTTTTCTCTGGGGCACCACTGTGTGCAAAGGGTCACTGCTTCTGATGGTGTTAAAGCTATGTGGGGGTTTGTCCACAGCAGATGCAAGTTTGGTGGTTTGTTCATTCTATAGGTTTAGGAACCTCTTTGGCCACTTGTAAAAAATTCAAAGATAAAAATGTACAGATATTTCTTCACTCGATCTCTGTGTCTTGACTTTAGTTCTGGTACATATGTGTGAAATCAGCAGTAAGAATAGAAAAAATAAAAATGGAACTCAATATAATATAAAATCAATTCACTTACAACCCAACTCTTGTTTGATTTTTTTACTTACTTTTCAACACTAGCTGAACAGAAGATTTTAGGGTGTCATTTTGTACTTTCATCTTTATCACCAATGTCAGCAATTTGCTTGTCCAGAGGGTCACAGCCTAAGTGCTATCAGACCACATCCTGCTTACAGCTCTTTAGCTCCTCATCGACAACCTTTGAAGTCCTTAAACAGCTGTTAATTGGCAGTATGTGTAAACCACAGACCACTGTTAAGACACAGGAGGGGGTGGGTACAGGTTGTGGGGATTCCTCTGACTTCACTTGTGTGGGGGAATGCATTTGTGTTGTTGTTGCTGTTTCATCTTTAATATTGAGCAGGGCAATTTCTGTCTTTATACCACTTTAACTATTGTGGCATTGAAAATGAAGGATGCAAATTAACCCTCTTTGGTGAGTCAGATAGATAAATGTAGGAGTTATTTTTAATATCTTAATGAAAGCAAATGTCCAAACTTAATTAACATTTACAAATTATAGGGCTCTGATTTAACTGTTCATTCTCTCAAAATGTAGAGTGATTATGGAGGACACTGTGTCAGAGCATCAATGATCCTTTACCCTTTGTTCCTTATAATTTATTTTAGATCTGAAAATCTGATGTTAGATATCTGTTAATCTATTCTCACTCATTTAAACAGATTTGGATCAAAGTGAAAGTAAATCCTTTTAAAAAAAAAAGTCACTCAAACTTAACTCTCAATAAGAAAACTTAATCAGATGCTGAGGAAATACTCCCCACCAGTGACAGCAGGATCACACAAGAATTCAAGATCAATACACAACAGTTTGTGACTGAAGTATTCATCTTAGAAGAGCATAAAAAAGGCTTCAGCCGCTTTGACAAAATATCACAACCACAATCACAAGAGACTCACAAGATGACCTTCTCATTGCCTGTAACTGTCACTGTCAGTGAAAAGGTCTCCCGTGGCTACCCGGAGCATCAACATTAGTCTGCCTTTACATGCTTCACATTCCTGACTTTTACAATTTGCTCCCTCCACAAGCTGACTCCAAACACACCCAACAATTTTCCTTTCACACAAATGTGCTCGACAGTTTTATGATTATAGATTTGTGATTGACTGTGTCAATGCTGGGTTGCAGTGGTTACTATAATACTGTCTGGTATTGACATGGTAAACTGGTGCACGCATGCAACATTATCTACTGTGCACTGGTATTGGATGATGCAAGATTTAATTAGATATTTATGCATGTGGTTAAGTTGTAAATCATGGTGCCATCCTCTCCCAGAACTGCCTGTGTGGCCTCCACTTGATGCAAGATAGTGTCAATATTTGATCTTTTAGGTGCAGATGAACAGAAAAAAAGTATTTTCTGCAATGGAAAACCTCACAGAGAAACCATGTAAAAATAAAAGCTAATATTTTACAATAGGAGAATTTCATATACAAAGATAAAACATGTTTGCAATTGCATCTGTGCTCAAGTATATTTTATAAATCGGAGGGTGTGCACCATTCAGCCTTGATCCACACACTTCCACTGAGCTCAGCTTGAAGATCTTTGCATTGTATACAATTCAAATCTAATCAAATGCCCTTTATTCAAAGAGCTTTATTCAGTTATCCAGCAAAACAACAAAAACGTACTGAATAGATGTTGATGTCTTCAGACCAGAAGCCAGTCCACTGCGGGGTGAGCCATTCACCTACCAATCTCAGTATGGCAGTGGACTTGTCTAGGCCTGAATGTCCCTTTCCTGGCAGCAGAATAAACACAATGCCTATGACAGAGTGGAGCTGCAATCCTGCATTGGAAATGTGTTTTCTAATCTGGTTCACTCAGGATCTTCATCCACTGAGGCAATAATTTGCTTCCAGGTCAGTGAGTGGGAATACCAAGCATGGCTTTGGTTTGAGTGTGCTCCTTTTATGTAGCACCACAAGTACAGGCACACAATCAAAAACACATCTGGGTCAACATCAAGGCCCATTTAAGTAAGTTTGATTCCAATATTAATGAGCAGGAAATAAACATTTTAGTATTTTAAACTTTTAATGTTTCAAATACTGAAGGAGGGACAGCAATCCTCGCAGGCTCAGATGAGATGAGAGCGCAGCAGTATTCCTCAACTCCACATAAAGAAATAAGGTTTAAAGTAAAATGGAGAAAAGTTAAGTTTCCACATAAATGCTTTCAAAAATCAAGTGCAGTTCGTCTGTCACCAGTTATACCCAATGTGTCCATCGTTTACATGCACTGAGGAGATTTGATCTAAACCATATCTGTGGACTGAACCCGTGGAGAAGTCATCCCTGAGCACTACCTCAACCATAACACCCCTGGAGCTCCCAGCTCTTCACCGTGTTGCATTGTGCACTGAAGCAGAGCCGAGCTGGATCCCGACACACATGACTACACAAAGCTGGGTAGAAAATGTGTCCTCTTGCTCCAAGCAGTCCTGATAACAGTTTCCACTACAGGACTCTTTTATTGCCCTCTGGTAAAATGCCACTTAATTCACATTTAAGCTGGACTCCACCACCTTCACCCATTTACCAGGTTTTGCATTTTGAAGGCCATGCAGTAAACACTTAGGTTTGTACAAAAGGTATCTAAGTAGGAGGAGGACACTGCAGTTCAAGATCATTTCATGTGTCTGCAGATCAAGTTAAATGTCAGCACATTGTACAGTTAGTGGTAATAATTAATTTCAGCTGCAAAATCAGCATTTCCTTTCTAATTGCTTCCATGCTGATGCATCGCTAGGGTTGGCCCATACCAATAGAAATCAAAATATGACCAAAGCCTTGATATAGATGCTATGTGACAATATTTCAGGGATTGGTGGTTTCTTAAGTCAAAAAACAAACAATTCTTGGGAGGAAATTCACTAGCAATGTTGCTGTGACAGAATAATTCACAGGTCACTATTCCACACAAGGTATCACAAATTTAACCCATATTTCATGACTGGAAAAATCCCACTTAATCTTACATTTAAGTAACTGCAGCTCTCCAGCTCACTGTGTAAGACGGGTTCTGGTGTACTTTACTAATCATTTTACTGCAGATAAGGTTAGCTGGTACCTTTAACATCTAAAAGCCTAGCAGGAAGCAAAAGATAAGTCAAACTTGCAAGTTAAGGGCACATCCCAGCAGCCAAGCAGTACCATGTAATCATGACAATCACATGGTATACCATAGTATGTTTCTGTCTCTTTCTCCTTGTTTTATGTCGTTTTAAGTATCAGATCAAATGAAAACACCTAGAAAAGTCATGGCTCTAATGTTGGAAACAGCTGTACATCATCTTTTCTTTGAAAACATCTAGAGAAAAACACATACAAATACATTACAAAAAACACGCGTTATTCTTCCACTACAGCTTAGTAAGCGTTAATTCAGAGGCAGACCAAACATCCATGACTGATAATAATGTTTAACTGTAAGCAAAGAAAACATTTGGAAGCTGAAGCTCATGCAGCTCCACATGTTGAGATCGTGGAACATGCATTTGAATGGAAACAAACTGGCATGCGCCTTAAGCAAAACAACTATACCATTCATTACTAAACCTAAAAACAGAGACGTATACAGGTGATTTGTAAGCCAAACAAAGAGCATGTATTCAATACCAGACTACTGGCTTTAATACTGACCACAGAACCATCCTATTTTAAGGCTCCAATATCCTGGGTGATAAAGATAACTGTTCCTCTCATTCATCACAGTTTTTTAAAGAGCATTTCTTTGGCTCTTTCCTGTGTTAAAATAACTGCAGCTGCAGGCCACACAACATATCCTTGAGGTGAACATGAATACAAGTAACAAAATCCCAGAACAAAGTTAAGCAAAGTGCACTGGTTTGTGTGGTGTGGTATCAAGCAGAGTGACTATAAGACACTCATTGTAGAGCTGCATGTGCCGTCATGCTAAATTCTGCTACATATATAGTCTTAACTTTTATAATAAGCTAAGTATCTGAAAGACCACCTGATCTCAGATGTACTCTGCTGGCTTTTAAAGTCTACAATGTAACCTTTGTTCCACTGCACACTGTGCCTTTCAATTAAGGGAGGCTTATGACACAAAACCATGCAAACCAGTCTGTGATTACAATTATTTTCCTCACCGGAGAATAATTTTGTTAGGTGGAATTTGGAGGACAGGGCTTGCATTGCATGTGATTTTCATACAAAGCTTTAACCTCTTACCAGGCACCCCATCTTTGTGCACAAGCCTGAAAATCATGTACCCAAAAAAGGGAAGGTTCTTCAAACCTTTTTGATTAGTCATACCCCTGGCTTCATTTAAAAAAAGGTAAATCTTTAAATTTTACAACTAAAAAAGGTCAGAATGGGTATAAGTGATCCTGAAAATAATGCCATGTGTCCCACAGTTGGACCAATGTTGCTTAAATAGCTATAAAAAAGTGTGAATTTGTGCTTCTTGCAGTCATAACAGGGGCATTGTCAAGATTTACAAGCCTGAAAGCCTGAGCCTGACCTCCTGTCCTGCTAAGCCTCGAACGGTCAATACATTTCCATAACTATGACACCAGATGACCATTTCTCGCCCTTCTCCCCACCGCAGGAGTCACACAGTGGGCTTTCAAACACAAAGCCGGATTTTGAATGAACTCACACATCATATAGCCCTCCTGCCTCCCCCTCCAGGATGCGTTCTGGGAATTCTCCTTGACTTTGACCATCTCTTTCATTTGCAATTCATCATCTCTCTTCCTTAGCATCACAAAACCGCCACCACCACCACTGCTTTGTCATTACAACGACACAGACACAAGCTGTATTGTTTGCGTCTAGCAGTGAATGAAGAGCAATACAATGGCTCACTGCCTGCAGTTGTCGGTAAAGTTGTGCCTTACACAGGAGTGCTACAGGTACAGACATGAGGTGGAAACCCCACCCTAAACATATGCTGTGAAGACCCCAGGATATGGACACAAAAACATGAAATTATAGGATGAGAGCATGGAAACTAAACTGATGGAAACTAATGAGAACACTGCACCCAGAGATAATTCATCCTAAAAGTACAACCCCCAAAAGGCACAACATGATTCACAAGAGCTTATGTTGCATCTTATAAAATTAACTACACTCTGAAATACACAGAAACCTATGCTTACAGGCCACACATTGACTCAGTGTGTGGGACTACAACTCGTGTTATTTGGCACCTCTCTTTTTTTTTAAAGTGGGAGGTTTAAAGGAAGGAGAGCCATTTGTCTCTTTTATCTAATAAACACACAGCCAAACACACAATGTTGCAAAGAGGCAAAAATAAACAGCAGCAAATACAACGACTTACGTTACTGTGTGCAACCAGGAAGTGTCACTTCTGTTTTTTTCCCCCCACAGTATCCAAGAGAAATCCCATGCATCACTAAGGGGGAAATTGCAAGCTCCACATGAGGGGATTATTGATACTCCTCCTGCAAGTCCACAGCAGACTGACTCCTGTAAGCAAGGATGAGTTGAAGAACTGAGGGAGGCAGGGAGGGAGGGGGGGGAGTGACTGTTTGTAAATCCCCCTCCTCCTTCTGCTGACTCTTTCACACTCTCTGCTCCCTCCCTCCCTTCTTGCTCCCTCCTTCATTCTATAATTCCACCCCCCTAAACTACAAACCTACTGCTAGCAGGAATGTGTGCTCCCTCCCTCGTCTCCTCTGTAATTGCCCCTTCACTCCCCTATGAGAATCATCATGTTTATTATAAATCTTGCTGCCTCTCATCATACAAAAAATAAACACAAATAATAATTAGATCAAGACTATCTCAATATTCAGTGTCAGATTTATACTTGATTTTTTTTTTTTTTTGGGATCAGCAGCATCTTAAATGTAAACTTCACCACATTTGGTTTTAAATAACATAATCTAGCTTCCATTTCTCTTACTTGTCATTTAAAGAGCAGGATTTGTAACAATAGTATTACACAAATGAAACTAATGTTAACATTACCTAATGGGCAACAAGGGCTGAAAGGTTGCAGCCTTAATGTGTTGCAGCGCATAATTTGGAACATTCAGCGACAGCCCAAAATGGACCTGTAAATGAGAAAGAGGCTGGACTTGCTGTTGTCATAGCACCAGTGATGTCGTGTGGCTATAACGTCAGCAGTGACAGCACTACTGGATTCATTTTAAGATGATGGAACTGGCAGAGGGAACAGAGTAGGAAAGGGAAAGGGAAGAATGGATGAGAGTGTGGCCACAGCGACATCTGCTCAGTTGCAGCCTGCATCATATGCTCCAGAGGCAGCTTTGCATGCACGTTGAAAAGTAAAAACATGCCCCAAGCTATTTGAGGGTGTAGACACTCTGACAACCACACAGAGAAGACAGAAAAGAGCACCAAGCTTAGATTGTCTGAAAGGAGGCCAGAGATTGGAGGGGTGAATTGCCATGTCTAGACTTTGTGATGACTATGACCAAAATAAAAAGCACTCAGCACTGTGGTCAGGCTGGCTTCCTCTCAGTGTAACTTCATGTACTGCCAAGGTTGTGACCCTGATATTAAACTAAACCACTGGGGTTTCATAGTAAAGGAATGTCCGGTCTGCAGAAGCAACCAGACATAATAACCTGTGTTCTTATCAAGTCCGCAGGCTCGATTCCGCAGGCTCGATTCCACACAGGTAATCTAGCTACAGTAGATAACAAATTTGTCTTTGACATTTCTGCCAAAATTGCTGCAAATTTCACAAACAAAACACAATATATGCCAATTTCTCTTTCAATGAGAGGAACAATTTGTTGGGATATGATCCAATGACAACAAAAGACTTGGAAGCACATACACTCTAAAGACATGATGTCAAGAGATCATTATTTAGACTAACAACCTACTTAATGTGCAAAACAAAACATTATTAATGTACTTCCTGAAAGGTGTGTTGTGATAGTAGTATATCTAAACTGAATATTGTATATATATATGTAAACTGACTTCACTGATGTATGCTGATGTATTTAAAAGGAATATGAATGTAGCTTTGTGGTATGAGATCCTTATCTGCTCGTCTCCAGGCCAAAATAATACTGGATCAGGCAATACCGTCTATCAGTAAAATGTGGGCTACTGCTGAATCCATGTCTGCTCTCACCACAGGCATTTCAGAAATGTAGATTGCTTGCATAGAGCTCAGCTAAACAGAATACTCTGCTTTCTCATCACTGGAACGGAGCTATTAAACCCAGTTCTATCTGCACTCAATTTAGAAGGTGATTGGATTGGACATCCAATACACTGAAAGGCCATTCAATATTGCTGGTGCAATTTGGCAGGTGAGACTACGGTTACAGATCCACAGCAACACTTCAGACTGCTGATGCTGTCCAGGTGTCACAACTGACTACAATCACTGCCAATCACTTTCAGCTGTAGTGCAGAAAAAAGAAAAGAAAAAGGAAAAAAAACCTGAAGGCACAAAAATGACAGAGACCCATTTGCTGTGATACGCATTAAGTTCATTATATGTGACTCTTAACAAATTTGCAACAATTGGATTTGACGTTTTTGTCAAATGTAATAGTGTAATTTTCCTTGTACCTCAATTAACTACTGTATAGTTCCTTCAGAAAAAAATTATCACTAATATAATATTAACTTTTCTATGTTTAAAGCAGCTTGAGTTCAGATTGGATTAAAGATATAATTATAAGGTGAAAACATGTTCTTAGATGTTAAAATAATTTGAGAATGATCTATTATCAGAATACATTATCAGACTTTTTAAAGGCCAATACTCAAGATTTATGTGAACAATTACTATATGGTAATTTAATACACCAGTTTGGTTTTAACAGACCCAAACATCTAGTTTAACTTTTTCCCCATTCTTTCTTGGCATATTATGTGCTAGCTTTATTATAGCAATTCTGAATGGACCACAGGACATATCAATCAAGATGATTTAGCTGTGGTGATAATTCCTCCAATGTATAATATATTAATATGAAGACCGTACAGGGAGAGACAGTCAAACACTACTGATCACAACAACTACATTAAACTTACTTAAACTATGTAGCTGCAAAACAGGAGTTAAAAGTATTAGGCAACAGTAGCATGACTTTCCCTGACCAGAATGAGTGTGTCAATGTAATGTCTGACATTCAACATGTAAGTCCAGTTAAATGATGGTGCCTATCAACAACACTGAAGAACAAAGTAATGGATGCTTCTTTGTCTCACACCAACTGAACTCACAATTAACATACAGCGGATGAGTATTACCCACTATTACACATCTTAAATGTAAATGAAACAGCTTCTGTCTACTCATTCATCCGGCACTGTGCACAAAGCTACTATACTACAAATAGACCAGAGTGTACATATCACGTTGAAGCTGATTTTACTATTAAACAAAGGCTCGGCTGTATGCAGCGTTTGGTTCAGCATAAGGCCTTGTTTGTGAATCTACAACAACACTAGAAAGATCATCCACCACCACAAGGGTTCAAGTGTCTACTTTCTTGAACGTCTCCACAATCACAACAACACAAGGTCCCCCGGTTTCCCTCCGATCATCAGATGACCCGTTGAACAGAAAAAAAAAGAACACTATGTACGACTGATATCTGAAGGAGAAAAATGCAACTATTATGCAAGACATGAAAGCAGTAACCCCAGCCCGGGTAGAGATCATTAGTGGAGGATCCAGTGGTCTCCAGCAGTGAGTTGCCTCTCAAGAGTCGACATCAAAGACACCGGTATAGAGAGGGAAATCTTTTAGAATGCAGAGGAAAAGCTGGAATTGACTAGTTGAGGCTGAACCTACACAGCATAGGTGGGTCTCTCCAATATTAGTTATTAAAAGATGCTTGGAGTGTATTATAGAACAGTGGTCTGCACTTGACAAGCTGGTGGATAGGGTCAACTATATACTAGAATGCTTACACAAAGAACCCTGACCACAGACTGGATTATGTGAACTGCCTGAAAGCACAATACACATTAGGGCTGTCACTTTTTATTCGATTTCGAACTATAATTAACGCATTTGGATTTTAAAATGTCACCCATAGCGTATTAGACAGTTTGTTTTTGTTGTTGTTTTCCATCTCAGCCAGCAGTGGGCGCTCTAAATGTTTTATAGGCTATAGTATGCACCCTCTTGGCCCTTCTGTAAATTAAACCAATGATATGTTTTGTTTGAAAATGAAAATGAAGACACGCAGAGCAGCCTAGAGTGGATAATTATGACCCTGAGTCATCAGAAAAGCAGAGTGTGGAAATATTTTGTTCTAGGCCATGGATGGTAAGGTCACAGTTAAAGATAAGGCTGTCTGGGTGTGTAAAAAAAAAAAAAAAAGTTAATTCGTCTGAGGCACTAATTTAGCAGTTTCTGGAACTGGAAAGGATCGGCATATGAATTTATGAATGACCACAGGCTAAAAGACCGCTGCGGCGCTTCTAGGGTGGTCCTGTTAATAAAAAAAAACAAAAACATGAAGCTTCACTTTACATTGAGACAAACAGAAAAAAAAATTCTCACATTTGAGAAGTTGGAATCTTCAAAAGGTCATTTATCCTTAACTAATTGCTTAAATTATTAAACAATCTTTTACATTTTCTCAGTCTATTGACTATTAAGCCCCATTAACTCTACTGATTGTTTAGGACCTGTATTAAAATGCTGTGACATGACTTATACTGTATTTAACCAAAGAAATCTAACAAACCTTCACAAAACAAATTTAGCCTTGTTATAACTTAAATGTCTAGACAGCTTTCAACCTGCCCATCACCAAATAAATGCTTACTGAGAAATTCAAGTGCACGCTCAGAATAACTAATTATTGTGGTACGCCACTTCAAAACACATCCCACACTACAGCTAACCTCAAGCAAACAAAAAAGTTCCAGAGAAGAGTTCTTGTTCATGATTGATGGCATGGTAAACTTAGCCTAACTCTAGCCTCCCCAAAGTGACTCATAACCTCAGCAGTTTAGTGCACTTAGTATCTATTATTCATCCCAAACCACAAGGCTCTATCAGCCATGTGAAGCTGATGATCATCACCATGTGCATTTCTGACAGCTGGTCATACTCACAGCTCAGAAATAGGAGGAGGAACAGAGCTTTGATGAGGCCTTTTAATGCTCATCTGTCATGTCTTTCCAAAACCCGTGACCATTGTGGAGAGTACGAGAGTGCAACTGAATACCATCCACTTGTCTGCGTATAGACACTGGGCTCAGGAATAGTAACTCACTGTAACTGGAACACAAATTTTTCAGGAATCACTATTCCTAGAGAATGGGATAGGCATGTTTCATGATTCATATGTAATAAAAATGGTGAAAATCTCTACCTCTCAGCTGCCAGAGGAGAGACAGAGGTCAAGAATTATTATTTATCAACTGAGCTGATACCACTTGTATACCAGTGTGACCCATCTTTTAAAGTCAAATGGAAGACTATGGATTTACCTTTAATAGACACACCAATACAGTAATACAGTCACTGCTCGCCTGTGTCATCAAGGAGAGGGAAATATTCCAGACGGCGAGTCAATGTGTGAATTTCTCACTTAAAGTATCAGTGGAATTTGCTAAATGTTTCCAACTCCAAAAAGAGATTAAACTGCCAGTAGATGGCCAGCATATGACCCTGACTTTATGCCAGCATCACAAGATCACAGAAACAAACAATGGGTCTAATCTGGCATCACTGCCATATGAAAAGTTTTTTTTTTTTTTTATAAAAGGGAGCTTAGTAGTTTTGATCATTTATGTCAGACATATGGGTTGGGTGGGTAGGACTTTTAAAAAAATATTTACAACATTATTTCTGTAAAAAAGGTCAAATGTTCTAATCAAAGGGAGCCGCCAATTGTTATACATAAATTCTGTGGCTGTGGCTCAGGAGGTAGAGCGGGTCGTCCACTTGTTCGATTATCGGCTCCTCCTGTCCACATGTTCAAGTGTCCTTGGGCAATACTGTGAACTCCAAAACCCCTGATGCTCCAGCACCCTGCGTGGGAGCTTACCACCATCGGTGTGTGTGAATGGGTGAGTGAGCAGCAGAAACACTGTAAAGCACTTTGGATAAAAGCGCTAGAAAAACACATTTACCAATTTTTTATGCTTATAACTCAGGAAGCAATAAAAGCCTTATAAGAAAATTATACCATAGGATCACCTCAGTAAATAAGGACACTACAGACTATGCGAAAAACAACAATGGGAAAAAGAGCTGGACATTGTAATAACTCAAGACATGTGGTTGAACGCCTGGGAAACACAGTCATCCTCCAACTCATGGACCTGGACAGACTTCTGTTGGAAAAACTCGCTTTTTTGTCACTCCCAAGAAGAAGCATAAACAAAGCTGGAGGGAGTATGAAGAAATCGCTGTCGATCATGCTCATGTCCCGTTACTCAGACGTTCTGGAAGGAACTAGAAACAATCATCTAAAAAAATCCTGGGTTTCAGCATCAGTACAACATTCACATCCATCTATCTTGGACATATTCCTGATGGGCTAAGTAAAGATGATACCTTTCTTCTAAAGATCTTGCTGGGCAGTGACTAAAAAGGCCATTACAAAATTCATAGCTTCAGAAAAATTATCCTACCAGGCCTCTTTGTCAATATCGTTAAACACCTACATCTAGGACAAATGACAAGCTCCTTACGGCTCTAAAATTAATTAGCAGAAAAAACTGTAGGAAAAATGGTTTATTTGGCCAGTGAGACACATACCAGTACTTTTTAGTATTTTAAAAAGGCAAATTTGCCCTTATATAGACCTTTAATTTCTAATTTGTTTGTTTTCTGTTATACTTTTTGCTTACTGTTCTGGTGATTTGAAAAAGCACTCATGAATAAAAAGTTTAACCCCCCCCCCCCCCCCCCAAAAAAAAAAAAAATCAGTTTTCTGAGGCTACCACAACCTCAAAGGAGGCTTTGAAGCTTGAGTCAATACTCAACGGTGCGGGCCAGTAATTTGTGGGGAGCGCTTGTTTGCTTGTTTCTAAAAGGTGCGCCATAGCATAGTCTCAGCTAGTTTTGACTTTGATGAGAATGTTAAGTTGTAATAAGTCACAAGACAGCTTCTGTATTCATTTGCTTCAACGTCTAGCTGAAGAATCATACAAAATACTTTTGCAGTGGATATCTGTTATAAGCCTAAACCCTAAGTATGAAAGTAAAGGTTAGTAGAAAACACCCAAGCTTTTCATATGGAGTGCATCATAGTCCTAATGTAAGAGGGGGTTGTCCTCTGGAAAGCAGCTGGGAGCAAAAATTGGCAAACCATCAAGATGCTTTTCCAGATTATGCTGACTGTCAGCATATTAACTCATCATGTATGACCTCAGTTTGTTAGATGCTGGAATATGTGGCAACTTCCAGTCCTCCGCCATTGGCAACAAATGAGAAAACCATGCAATGCTATTTTAAATGCATGTGAGATATTGAAAATAGGTTCAAATAGTGAATCACCTTCTTAGCCAGCACACATTTTACAACAAAATGATACTACACTCTCAGAGAGGTGTGCAATGTGGCTGATTGTGGAGAACAATAGGATTACCTCTTCTCAACTGTCCAAAGGTGCTGGAATATAGACTGATACAGCAGCACATCAATAGTACTCTAATGGAGACAGACGTTCTGTCAGGAGGAACAAGGGAAAAACAAGCTCTTGTCTGAAACGCAACACAACAGGGACGTAAACAGAGCTAAAGGGTAAAGCATGGTTGTTCTTCATCTATCAACTTTGGTTGAAAAGGCAGCAAACAAAGACGGCTTGATTTAGAAAAAAGCCCAACAAACTAATACAAGACATAATGCAATCATTTAATATACATGTGAAAAACAGACCTGATAGACAAACACTCTTTGCTTCTGGTTGCAACATGAAGTTGCCTTGCTCTGATATAAGGAATCTGCTGCTCTGTGAAGCAAAAGAGAAGTCATTCTCCCAAGACAAATTTGGCAATCAGCCTGTGCAGACTGCATTCAGCATGAGAGAATCAGAGAAGACCCCTCACTTCTACAACATCAACACACAATATGACTGCTCCATTGCAGGATTTGTGTGTGAGAGGAACACTTTAGCATTAAAATGATTTCAAATGATATCTAACAGAGTACAATTCATGTTGAAATTTGTGGACAGGCTGTAAATATTTTTTTATTAAATTGGCTTATTGTTAACATTTTTTTTGAATGTATTTTATCATTTCAATAGCCAAAGATGAAATTTCATTCTTTGTCCAACCAACCAATAATTCAAAACCTAAAGAATCACAAGATACATAAATAGAAAAAGCATAAATCAGCAGTAGGCAAATACTGGCCAGTGGGTCAAATTTGGACAATATTTGGCCCTCTGATGAATGCTTAACTTTTTCACAAATCTAATGTAGGTAAACTAAATACAGCCCTCAACTACTAATGTGTAAAATGACATCTGCCCTCAGATATTATCCCAAAGAGTGTTTATAAATCAATTTTATTCATAAATAAATTACAAGAAATAAACAAAACATAGGTTTGTGTTTCCACAAACCCTACTTGAGACTGCTGGAAACATTCAATCTTTGGTATCTTTACATCACCAGCTAATTTCCTGCCAATCCATTGAGGCATTCATCAACTAATCATGTCAAAATGCTAAAATATCTTCAGGTTAATATTTCTATAATTAAAACAAAAACCTAAGCCTGGGATTTCCTTTCACTGACCATAGCTTCTATTCATGGTTAGCAAATATGAAATATACAGAAAGACCAACAAGCACCACTCAAGCTCTGAATTTATTCAAATATTTACACAACTATGTCAGCAGTATGCATCCAGTGAACTGGAATATAGTATAGATGTAATCATTTCACTATTAAAACCTGATTGGTAGAATAACAGCTATTAAGATGGTATTGTATGACCTCATCTGTGGGTCTGTTGGCTCCGTATCATTTTATTGTACACTTATTGTAGTACCTACAATCAGCCACTTACTGGAGTGGCACAATTTCCACAGCACTTCTTCTCTTGTTCTTTGACTATTTCTTTTAATTTAGTGAACTGTTAAAACTAAGTAAGCCAACACTGGGATATGAGTGGTTTAACACAAATCTAACAGTAGCTGTAGTCAAACATCATTAAAAAAACCAAAACACACAGTCATTATGGTACTAAGAATAAAAAAAAACATACATTTTGCTAAATTTGAAATGACTGTAACTAAGAGAGTAGTTAGTAAGTTTGTATTGGAGTCAATGGTCTATGTTAGTGTTATCACAGTCGGCTCAGTATGTTAAAATGCTAGACTGTCTTGAGTATTTACTTTGCTCCACTTTGCAAATGAATGAAGAGTTATGTGCAAGTGGGATGGAAATGAATAATTCAAAAAGAGCACTTATGAGGGTTAAATTATGCGCATTTCAAGAAATCATCTGTGTTTGGTAGTACATTTCTGTACACGCATGAAGAACAAAGTCATGGATTGTACAAAAAGCCAACAAATTATCATACGAATGTGTAGACATTCTTTCATGTGTGGCTATGACAGATGCCACACTGCCTCAAGTTGGTCTAACACTCGAAATCTTTGGGATGGAGAGTTCGAGTGTGGACAGGAGCCGGAGGGGAGCATAACTAGTTACAACTCGACTGCACAGACAGAGAAGACGGGTGAGCTGTCTGTCCAGGCATGTCACACAGGTGGGATCAGGTTACCGCCCTGAGGACACCTCACTGAACACTGAAGTCATTCTGCAGGAGGGTCCACAGCATGGTTGTTTTCCTCCAAAGACAAAACAAAGCACTGAAGCTGCTGGCTGCTGTTCTGCATAACTTCTAAAAAAACAAATCACTACAGAAAATACCTTTCAGTGTCTCTTCCAAGACAACCTGTGCTTTGTGTGATCTTTAGGTAATTCACCAAAATGACCACTACAATATAACCAACCAATCCACTCAGAGAATCACTTTTTAAAAAACATGTTAATATCGAGCCTATTTTACATTTCAGTAACTTGGGAAATTAAATATTTTCCTTCATTATTTACCATCTAAGACTCTACATATCAACTTCAGCAATATAATTTCACAGCTGTGCTGCTTGTGTGGTGTTAACACCAGAAAATCTGCATCATATGTGATGGCAGCCATCACTTTAGTGTTTGATATCAGTTTCCACTTTTCTGACATCTTTCACTTGTCTCAGTCTCTTGCCTGCTGTGGCTCTGACTCGTTTAATTGGAGAGTTGATTCACTTTTTGTAAATCAGCATCATAAAACATTGCAGTTGTGTTTGAGGTTCGTCAAATGTCTGTGAATGTATTAGCTGAACTCACTGAGTTTATAGATGGATGATGAAGTGCTCCAGGACTGGTTCAAGAGATTTTAAACGGTATTGTAACCATTTTCCTTGCGTGAAGTCCATTATTACTGACATGAATTCAAGCCATTGCTAAAAGCCTGTCGGGTCAAACTACAAACTGCTGACTGTGGGTAAAAAACACCATACCCTTGCGGTGGTGAGATTTTTTGCAGAAATGTGCATTTCTCACCTGGCAGCACAAATTGTAGAAAACACAATGACAGCATATGAATGCCTGTCCAAGTGAAAAACATATGAAAAAATGGACTCTTCAAGCACCTTCAGGGTCAGTTATAATGTTACTTGTTACATTATAGGCCTACCATGGTTCAAATCTAGTGCAGAATTGTGTCTTAATCTGCTGGAAACCTTCAACACTGACTACACTTTTTCTTACCAGCTCACAGTCACCTGTGTGTGCACCTACCAGATTTGCATGACTATCACAGTCACACAAACACATGAAGGGATGGTGTGATGGAGGGATATAGCACCTGAGGTTCAGCAGCAGACTAGTGTGACAGTGACGCTGCAACAAACTTGACACCATAAGGTCATTGTAGTGATGCAGCTGCACAGAGGCGCATCGCCTTTCAGTTGAGTCACCTGCACATGATCTGTTTATTAAAGCAAGGTGTAAATACAGCATCGACGGTTATTAAATTATCTGTATTACAGCCATGAGAGATGCACGGAGTCCGATTACATGACTCATGCAACAATTTACCTCACTGAGAGACCACGTATAGGCAGCTTCTCCTCTTCCAAACTGCAGAAATGACCCACAGAGACGTGCAAACACCCCCTGGGATTTACCCGGCATGTTCTTCCACATATCTTGTTGAACCAACATCCTGCTGCTGTAAGGAAAGCTCATTCTGTCCGTGGAGATGCAGTGTAGCATGCGCATTCATGTACTAGGATTGGTAATGGGAATGTCAAGACATATTAACCCCGCTGTATGTCCACCACCGTCATCCTGGCTACATGTCTTTACCCCCCCCGCCCCCCTCCATCCCCATAATCACTGATGTGTGACTGAATGAATCGACAGCAGATGCCCGAGACTCCATGCCCAAAACCACAGCTTGTTGTCGGCCTTGTCAACTTGGCCAGACCACCCGCCTCAGTGCGGCAGCGTCTGTCACCTCTAATAAACTTGTATGATTGAGTGACGGTCATGTATGCAGACGGCGCTAGGACCACGCGGAAACATGATCGGACATCAAGCCTATTTCTCCTTGTCATGATGAGGACGGCATGCTTCCCGCTTCCCGCTCCCCGTACATACCTGTCACTGGCTGCTTCCCTCCTGACACGGAAATCTTCATGTTTCACTCGCCGGTGTTGCCCATCTGTGTCTCTCTAAATCCTGCTGCCTCTCCAAGGTCTGCTTGTCCACGGACCATGCGTGTTGTTTCCACACCGTTGAGAGGGGAGGAGCCCGCGGTCCTTGGAGACGGCATGCAAGTGGATCATGAGAATGCCACTTATTTATTCCCAGAGCCAATCAGCTGCGGTTAACCTCGAATCTGAAGTGGGTTTAGTTTTTATTATTGTATGAGAAAACAGAGAAATAATCCCCCACCACCCCCTTTTTAAAAATTTGTATTAATCCTGACGCATTATTTAAATGCTCTTTGGTGCAATCTCTCTCCATCTCCCTGCACGCACACACGCCTTTTGATCAAGGTGAGCAAATAAATGTGAGACTGCAATTCTTATTCTTATTAAACAGTAAAAAAACAAAAGAAAGAGCATGCTTTACATAGCTATAACACGTTGTAATGATCACGATCGTATTAGGAAAACCTGAGAAATCATGAGCATCTTCACAATGAAACAGACATGAAATACAGCACATATCTGTATAGCTGCATTCTACAGTATGTGCAGAGTGCTTGTCATTTTATATATAACTGATATTGTTGTATCACTCATGCAGGATCCTTTATTATTTATTAACCCGCCTCTTCGATTTTCTAATAAAGAACAGATCAACACAATTAAAACCACCTGATCAAATGGTAGCACTCCTTTTTAATATTCACTGCACATGATCCTACAAGGTGTGACCTTAATGTACAACAGAGGTTGACCATAGTAACAGGGTTTACTCTACCCTCTACTGGCAGGACATGAAATCTCATTTTTTCTGATTCAAATGAAATCCAGCGTATCTGGTGAAGAATTAGACATCTGTGTGGTACAAAGACTTTTTTTTAAACTTAAAAACAATATACCAAAAAGGGTATGAACTTTAACGTTTTACTCTTTCCTTCCATACACAAAAACTTGTGAGGGAATAACCTCAAAAAATACAGACCTTTGTTTTAATCTCCAACTACCAGGATTACAGACTTAAACATAAACGAATCAACTTCAAATAGGTCTATACAAAAGATAGCAAAGAGCTACAAGCACGAACAGTATTTACAGCAAATAGGTTTCTTCTCTGGTGAACTTGACGGCGCATGGAGCACATTCAGAATGCCATGTCTTGTTTTTCATTGTTCATTCGACCCTAAGAAAAGGTTCTGGTGGTTAACAAAAAAAGAAGTCTGAATAAAAGTTCCTGCAACCATATCTTTCACAGCAGTCTTTTTGTTGAACCAGATGTTGTCATATTTATTAGGATCTCACAGTGGTTTATCATTGTCTCCCCTGAGGTCCGTCATTTAGTCAACCTCTACCACCTTCCTCCTCTGTGGAAAGGCGGGCACCCAAACCCTGGCCTTCCGTTTTGGAAATGCATCCCCTCCCTGTCACCTATGCCCTCTGGTCCCATGGAAGGATGTCGATGAAAAGGAGGGCCCCGAGGAGGGAAAGGCATTGGCATCCTGAATCTGTCTGGTGGAAACATGGGTCCCCCAGGCATCATTTGCGGAGGCATGTTTGGAGGTGCGAGGAATGGAGGTAGATGAGGATTTGGCATTCCAGGAGGATGCTGCAGAGGCGGCATACCCAGTCTGGGACCCTGCATGACTGGCGGGCCAGGCAGAGTCATCACTGGTGCTGTAGGAGATCCCAGCGGGTTGTCTGTACCTATATCAGAGGATCTGCTTTTGTCTCCTTTAGAATCAATGGTGGACTCCTCTGGAGGTTTTACCCCTCCTGCTGCAAAAAGAAGATAAGATTTAATTAAACCCAGAAGGAAGAAAAGTAGAATGACAGCACAGTAAACAGACCTAAGAGAATTTTTTTAAGGAGTAACATTTAGCCGGGAACAGTGACATCAGTACATCACTTGAGCATTTAAATCAATATGACTGCATATTGATCTCCCCCTCAGATGATGTTCTACATCTATCTACAATGTTTTCTGTATAAATCCCTTACTTGGTGTCAACTGTGTGGGGTTTAACTCTGTGGGGATGAAAGGAGCTCCTCCTGGGGGAATGGATGTAGGGGACAGCATGATGGGGCCTGGAAAAGCAGGGGGACTTCCCATTGGTGCTGCCTGTTGAACCGGTGGCACCTGGAAGACAAAGAAAAACAATGGCATCCAAATTAAGATTAAAGTGAAAACATGAATTAAGTCTTCCTGGAATAGCAAAATACGAGAAGAAACATTTTCTGATCGCACAGCATCAAGCAGCGTCTTGATTTCATCCTATTTGTATTTAAGAAGAAGATTTTTCCCCCATTATTATAATGGGGGGGATGGGGGGGGGGGGGGGGGTCAGTGTTCTGGTATCATGTCATATCTAATATTATTAAAATATTGACGCAAATATCAAACCAGCTTCAAGTATTGTATAGTATCACTGTCTTTATTCATTTGATATCATCTGTAATCATCTATGGTGAGCTTTACTTCTAACTACATTGCAGCAAATATGATGAAATTCAATGGACTTGTGTATTTGATATTAATTTACCCAAGATATACAACACTGTGACATAATGATGATGCATATGTAAGGGATGAACTATAGTATGCTAGAATGCAGAATAATTAGGTGATGATATGTCACTAAATAAATTAATGCACAATGACAAATGAAAAACTGCCACCCAGTCATAATAACTCAGGACAAGTGAAATGGTACATATTCAATTTAGCATGACAAGGGTCCTTAATGAAATGTAACCTCAGTATTATTTTTTTTGTCTAGACAGTTCTTCAGGTTTCACATCATCCTGTAAAGTACTGAAATGAACTGCTGGCACAAACAATAGGTGACTTGCCTTGTCTTAATACTTACCCTTTGCACACAAGAAATACAGTTTTTGACCCAACATCACCAGGCACACGATAGGTTTTTTCCTCTCTCTGTTGTTTTTTTTGTTTTTTTAAACCTTTTTAAGAATTCAATGCACTGCAGTCATCATTCCTGCAAGTATCCATTGGTTCTTTTTACATCTTACAAGTGTGTTTATGTATGACATACGTGTGTAACCATCATAGACAAACAACGGTTGCAGTTAAAATACCTTTAATTTTTGAATGCTATTGATTTCTGGACTGCTACAACTGCACACAGTTGTGAACGCTTTAGGCTGAACATTAACCATGTATGGGAGGAGATTTGCCATTACAGAGGCTAATTGTATGAGGACACTTGAGAGTTTAATAGGAGGAGCTGAGAGAGACGTACGCTTTAAGTAAATTATTAAACTCAAAAGGGATTTAGAAGGTGCAGTTCACCACCCCACCAATGCTGAACTATTCACTTATTTCCTGCAATGCACCAAAACAACCACACACACAAAAATAATCTAATTTAAATGTTCTCAACAAGCATACCTCAGTTACTATTGAGCTGACACACTGGTTTGCTTTGAAGTGACTGCAAAGGTGGAAACTTGAGCAGGTAAGTGCTGAATTCTCTGAGGAGCAAGAGTTCAAAACCGCCTGAGGAGCAAAAGTTCAAAACCTCCTTGACTATTAAAGATGGTAATATTCATTTTTAAACCTAAGAACAGTTTAAAGGTATATAAAACTAAATCACACATTCTATTACAGGTTTAGTGACTACATAAAATTGTCTATAAATGAAATGTGGAGTATTTAGATAATAAAGAGTATACTGTTAAGACTTCATGGTTAGTCAGAATGACAACACATACTAATTGAGCTAATCTGATATGTTAAAAAAATTAAACCCCAATTAAACCCTGTTGTAGAACTCTAAATATAGACCAATAAATATAGGAAATATCAAAGACATGAACTTCACCAGCTACTGTATGACTGTGCTCTGGCAATTTAAACGGATGTTATGAGAGGTATGATTAGTGACTGAAGCTCTGCCCACACATACCAGGGTTTCAGAACAGACATCAAACAATCTGGCCCTGCCAAATTATGTCAAGACAAACAGAAAATGATATCAAACATTGGAACAAAACCACCAGATCACAATGTAAATTACCCTAAACAGAGAGTACACGTTGGCAGATCTACTGATCACTATGACTGACTGAAACTAAGGAAATGGTTTATAATGTATAACTGTGTGGGCACAGCCTGGCTATAGAAACAGGCGGTCACAGGCAGAACAGGCTACCCAGGGGGGGGACCAGTCTGTGTTCACTTTGTAATAAAAGAGAGGCTGAGACAAAATCCTACTTCCTAATAAACTGTGAGAAAGGATTTGAAGGGAAAAGGGTTACACACACACACACACATATATATATATATACACACACACACACACACACACATATACGTATATATATATAAGTATTTATATATATCTTGTCACACACTAACAGACACAAGCTCTGTGATAAATGTCCCTGAGTGATTACATCTATAAAAAGTGTATTTTATTATATTATATTTGATATGATTGTTGATATTTGCATATTATGGCTTATTATGCATATTATATTATTACAGCTTTAGCAATACAAGTTTCTGATCTGTCGTGCCAAATAAAGCTTATTTTACTTTGTATTAGTGACACAGATTAAATGTAAACATTAAGTTCACCTTTGATGTATCAATTTAAATAAACTTTTTTTTCTCCAGATGGAAATCATGTACCTTCAACAATATATATATATATATATATATATATATATATATATATATATATCAATAACAGAAATTACCTTCCTATTCATAAATGCATGACACCTATTGGTCACAGATTGAATGAATATGAAGCTAAAACTCATAGCCATACCAGGTGCTGCAAGGTGACCTCATGACAGCAGCATCGTGTCTTGACACTCTCCGTGGTGTAAGCCAAAGCTGGCTGTAGGCACAAAGTCTATAAAGCAAGTTCACCTATAAATCATGTTACTGATACAGAATGCAATATGCTGATCCTTTCAAATGTGGCTGTCCGATGTCCAAGAGCAACCAATCAGAATGACAAATACACAAAAATAATTGTTTTTTGTGCAACACAATTCTTTCTGTCTGTAATTAAAACAAATCTCCCCTTTGATAGAAAGCATCTATTTACATTTGAACTACTCTTAATTACACTGAGATTATGAGATAATAAAAGCCATCAGTGCACATATGACTCACACATTAATCACTCCTCTAAGGCTTTTTCAAAAAGCTCTTAAACAGATTTCCATGTTTCCAGTGTGTGTTTTTTTTAACTGAGAAAACTAAACACATGAAATGGCTTTTTCCAGACATTTCTGCAATGTAAAGGGTATAAGGGAAAATTTGCTTAACATTGACATATTTTACAAAATTTAAAGCTCTATGTAAATTAAATCTGGTTACTACAGGTACCAAAGGATTTATAATCAGCTACTCCAAAAATATTACTCAACCTGAATTTTAACATTCAACTCCTATGCAACAAGGCTGCCGCCTGTCATACATGCACACCTTAAACTAATACTACTCTACATATTGAAAAGGTTATATTTGAATTTACTGAAGTATAAATTCAAATAGTTTAAGTGATACAAAACTAACACAGACACAGACACGTACACCAAACTAGGACTTGACCAAACTTTCAAGGCACTATGTATAGGAATAGAAAATGTCAGATTTTGACATCCTTCACTGGTCTTATAACAAAAAAGACACACTGGCAGACAACCCTAATTTTCACCAGGATAGTCAATTTTTTCTTCAAACAGAAGTCTGAGATATCATAATAATTTAAAGTATGTTTATGTTTTAAAAAAATGCTTTCTACACGTTTGCAGTGGTGGAAAGTAACTAAGTACATTACTCAAGTAACATTTTGAATTACTTTGAAATACCTTTTAAAGTGCTACTTTACACTTATAGTGCACTACATTTGAGAGGGAACTATTGTACTATCTAGTCCACTACATTTATCTAACAGCTTTGGTAACATTTCAGATAATGACACATTGGATTATATAACAAGCTTTCAAAATCCACCAGTAGTTCCCAACCTGTTTGGCTTTTGACATCTTACAAAAAGCAGTGTGTATTTACACACATTTCAGATGTCTGAGTTAACATCTCCATCAAATAGTGATTTTTCCATCTAAACTCATAATATTTTCTTTTTAATAAGTGTTCAAATGATCCAATATTTCACCAAAAATAAACGATTAGAGGAAAAGTCCAAAGATGAAAACAGATTTGTGTATCATTCTTTTTTCCTCTCACATCAATCATCTCACAACCCCTCACATTTATCTGGTGACCTCTTGGAGGGGCCCTACCCCTAGGTGAGAAACCACTGGACTAAACTAGCTAACTGTATATAAAGTATTTCAAACTGGCTCCACTGTAGCAGTTACAACAGTAACATGCTTCAGTATTAATAATCTAATAATGTCATATATAATAATATATATGAGTCAGAGGGACCAAACCACTACTTTTAATGCAGTACATTTGACTAACATTTATGTATTTTTACTTAAGTAGGACTTTTCATACAGGGCCTTTACATGTAATGGAGTATTTTTTACATTGCTGTATTGGTACTATTACTAAGGATTTGAGTACTTTTTCCCCCACTGTACATTGGCATTGTAGTTATTTATCCCACTTTTTTTTTTTAAAAGAAAGAAAAACTGTGTGAAGAGCAAAAATTAGCACAGACGTTTTATGTTACCATCAAATGTAGATAAAGGATTCCGAAATTGAGACTTACTATGTTGAAACTAGACTTATCTGGAGCCACTCTCAAATTAGAAAGCCTGTTCTGATAGCTGAAAGTTTGGCGACCTTAATGGGTTGAAGGAATATTTTGACACTTATTTGGTCATTGCTGACTTAGATGAGATTGAAATCATAATTAATGTCTGTATATTTTATTGATCATTATAGAGAGCTAGGCTAGTTGTTTCTAGTCTTGCGCTAAGCTATGTGAACTGGCTGCTTGGTATAGCCTTACATTTACCGTATAGACATTGTAGACAATTTGTTGAAATTCCTAAGCAATTCTTGGTAGTAAAATACATTGCCGTATGCCACAAGGTCCATTTTTTGACACTACCACTAGGGGGCGCGTAATGCAAAAATCCTAGATATAGTGACTTTAAGTTTGCCAATTGAACAGGGCTGCACATAATTGAAGGAAGGAAGCACTTTGAGATATTGTGATATTTTGGTCTTGTCTTATTTACTATTCTAGAGTTGCTTACAGTATAGTGGCTTTATTCATATTTATGCAATATATAACTAAAGCTTGATGGGTGTAAATGGGACAAATTCAGATTTTATACAATATTTTACCAAATGACAACACACCTCACTATAAATAATTCCAATTCAGTGTGTAAAGTATGAGATTACAGTGCAATAAAATAACCTGTAGAAAAATGTGCCTAATGACCTGCAACAATGAAGTAAAATACAAAGAACATGATGACAGACTATACAAGAACCTGTCATAGTTTTTAAGGGCACAATCCTTAATGCTGTTTTAGCAACTGTAATGACACAATAATTGGAAAGAAATAGCAGGTTATAAATCAAACAACCTTGATGCAGTCAATACTGCGAGATAATAACAGGGGTCTGCTCTTACCCTGGTGTCTCATCCCATCATCAGGAAATACAGGATATCTGCTGCTCCATTTTTCCTGCAGGTTAATTCCACTAAGGAAATCCCCACGAGGCAGGCAGCTGGGAACCTTGTATTTGATAAACACTCTCTCATCCCTGATGGGTCAGCTCAGTGATTTCACTCGTCAATATAATTCCTTTGTTCTCTGTTTATACCTGCTACTCACAAGACATGTGAAAGGCAGTAATGAGGCAGCTGTATAATTAACTGGCCTCAAAAGCTGACAGCTTAGATTATTCATGTGTTAAAAATAAATAAATAAATAAATAAATAATACAAAGGTGCATTTTATTATGAATGAGCGTTTCTTTACCTTCCAACCATTCCACAGTATCTTCCAAGAGTGGGAATCCCAACATCCAAAGGAAATCATAGACTCACCTTTGTTAGACCCATGTGAGTCGGATGTTCTCCATCTGTAACATGGATCTAAACCAGTGTTACAAGATATAATTGAAGAATTCCTCTCTCTTTGAAATGTCATTTCATTCACAAAAAACAGAAACTGAAATGAAAAGACTGTACAGATTTGACATGATAAACCATGTTTGAGTTAAATAAACCCAATATGTGCGAGTAAGAATGAACCAGACGCCTAAGAGTGAGACGCATGTTTTTAACATTGACAGTCATGTGAAAAATTAGGACAATTTATGAAGTATTTAGCACTATATTTTATCGTCTTTCAAATAATATCTATCGATAAAACTAAATATGAAGATTTAACTTAAAAAAATAAAAAATAAAAAAATGCTACAGAATGAACAAAGATGCCAATTCCTACTGAGAAAAGGTATAGACAACCTGCACTCTAATAGCCAGTATTGCCCTTTTTGGCTGGAATAACCTGAATTAGACATGATCTATAACTGTCTACTATTCTTGACACCAACTGAGAGAAAGTTTTTCCCACTCCGCAATGCAGAATTCGTTCTGGAGTGTAAAATGTTTGAGGTTTCTTCCATGCACCACTAGTTTCAAATCATGCCACAGTATCTCAATAGGATTAAGATCTGGGCCTTGACTCAGCTTTTCCAGATCTCTCCATTTCTTTCCACCATTCCTTGGTGGATTTACTGAAACATTTTGATTCAGTGTCAAGTCGCATGGTCCATATCCACGTCAGCATGATTTTTTGGACGGATGGTCTCATATTTCCCTCAAGCACCCTGTGATACAATCAAGAATTCATAGTGGTTTCTACGATGGCAAGCTGGCCAGGGCCTGCTGCAGCAAAGCAGCCCCAAACCATGACATTTTCATCCTGTGCTTCACTGTTGGCATGTTCTTGAGCTCAAATGCTGTTTTTGGGTTTGCACCAAATAAGCCGTCTGCTATGGTGTCCAAACAATTCAACCTCGGATTCACCTGTCCAGAGCTCACTGTTCCAGAGGTCCTTGTCTTTATCTAGGTGTTTCTCTGGCAAACCTTTTCGACGCCAAAGGTTTCCTCCTTGCACATCTCCTGTGGAAATCACATTTGTGCAGTCTCTTTCTGATGGTGGATGCAGGTACTTTGACATCAACTGTGGCAGGAGCTACTTGTAGGTCCCGTGATGACATCAGTGATGACTTCTTTTAGCATCTTGCAGTCGGCTCCTGGGCTGAACTTGCTAGGACAACCTAATATGGCCATGCTTGGGGTTTTCTTTAAATGTTTACCACTTGTAAATTATTTCCCAGACAGTGAATGGCCAGTTTCTAATTGCTTGGAGACCTTTTTAAATCCTAAACTTCTTTCTGAAGAGCTTTTCTGATCATGCCATGGTGCTACTGCTAGCTTCAACAATCAAGAGCAAAACAAACTAAATGTCTGAGGTTTACATCAGACAGACCGCTTCATAATCCTCTCTGATGATGGCTTAAACATTTGCACCTGATATGGTGCACTTGAAGCAGTAATAAATGGTTAACACTTTCCTCACACAAAAAAGGAATTTATATTAATTACATTTTACAATTCATTAAGATCAAATCTCCATATATTGAAATATTTCAAAAATAAAGGTTTTAATGGGGGGGAAGGGCTTTTTCACATGACTGTAAAGCAGAGCTACTTAATTATTTAATTAAAAGAAAATCAAGGATAAATCTTCAAATGCGATATAACTGGCATTATATAACATCTATTTGGCACTTTTTCTTTCCTGAAAAGCAACTCCTCCTTACCTCTACAGTCTCAAGATCATGTTCACAAACCGTATTTCTAATTGAAGCTCGAGGATGTGTTAAAAATGCAAACCCTTTCTGAATATCCACATCCAAAACATAACGTGTGTTAATAGTGAGTGATTGAGAAAGAAAATCAAAAGACAAAAAGTATTTCGAAAAAAAAAGAAGCTTTTAACCTGTACTGGATAGAACCTTGAAAGATGTATTATAAATAAATATATTTTGAAGATACATTTCAGTTACGGAAACCGCACCAAATACCACACAGCACGTAACACTGTGTTGTGTTTTTTTTTTTTTAAACTATGAAAGACAATAAGAAAACCTAAATACCCCCCACCCCATCCCTCAAAAAAGACAAGTGTAAATGTATATTGCTCTGCATTCTAGGTCCTTAAAGTGCATAGTACAGTTCTAATGATTGCCTGATCTAACAGTATATTTTTTGCTACGTTATTTACTAAATAGTGCAGTTATGGGGCTCCCAAAAGTTTAATGCGTTTTTCAGTGTAAAACGCACATATAGGCTATATTTGCATCCTCTGTAGTTCAAATGTTGTTTATTGTGTCTTAAATGAGCAATAATAATAATAATAATATTTGTTTGCTGTATCGGCTTTACTACAACATTCCTGGTTACCTGTAGGAGCAATAACAGATTTTGCTGTCCTGGACATGTTCTGTGGTGTCATTTGTCTAACAAACATGGACCCACACACCCTAGCTTCTTTTTGCCTAAAATAAGTGCATTTTAGAGATTACTTTTAATTTTCTTACAATAAAAAACAATGATCTCCTATAACTCGGCTTTGACATCAGTCACAAAATCTTAAAACATTACATATTGGCATCTGGTGCCAGGCATCCGACTAAGTTATTGGCATCAAAATCCATTTTTCATCCATGCAAACTCCAATGGGGTGACGAGGGTGAAAATTCAAAAATTGAACTTCTCTGGGGTTCAGAAGAATACCTCCCAGAAAAAACTTAAGATGTAAAGGAAGCACTCTGATGTAGTCTTAAATTAAAGACTAAAATATGCAATAGGTGAAAAGATACAAAATATTTCTTTAAAGCTGCTTTTAACCTCTTACATGAGAAAAAAAACTGGCAGAAGCTCTGTCAACCCTACAGTATTAGGCAGACATCACTGAAACGGTTTAGTTCAACTGTATTATTTTGTTGCTGCTTAGCCATTTGCATCTTTCATACTTTTTCTTCCTCGACCACTCGTCTCCCCATCTATGCTGCCGTTGAGGATGACTGATAGTGAAACTCCATCCTTTCAGTGGAACACACACTGGCAACATCAAGTTTCTTGACATGAGTCAGATGGGATGTGCCAATCAGGGAAGTAATTGTGATGAAAATGCAGTTTCTCTAGAGAGTTGACGTGCAATGATGTTGAGAAATAGGAGCACAGCAGGGACACTGGTAGGGTGTGGGATTACATAGGTTGCGCTCCTTTGGTCTTGTTGGAGTGCTGCTCGTTATGTAGTGGCAAGTGCAGAGAAGACCAGTCAAATACAGGCAGACCACGAGGCGGTATGTATATTATTTCATCTCAATGAGCTAATAATCAGGGTGGAGATGCAGTAGTCTTTAACTTTAATTAGCTCATTCACTGTTTTTTTAAATGTTGGCAGAGCCACTACAGCACCTAGTCCATTTGAATTCAGCCTGCGCAAGCCTTGTAAAATGTGTTTATTAGTCTCTATTGTTTATGGTGTTGGTATACATGATATACCAACTAAGACGCATGTGCTGTTTCGTTTAACAGATTGAAATGGAGTGGAAAACATGATATACCGGTACAAACCAGCAATGTGTCAGTCAAGTTTAGGAGTTCGCTTAATAATATATGATTTGGACATGGTTAAGTTATATAGGCAGAAATGATTAATTAGAAAACTAAAACAAAAGGTCTTACTACAGTGCAGATCTTGCTAAAAAAGTATAATCATGTCTTAAATTAGGCTATGAAAAGCAACTTTTTAGTAGCCGTCAAGGATACAAAGACTTTAAAACGAACTCAAATCAAGAGATTTGAATGGTCATTGACTTGGGTATGTGAAATTGCTATCAGATAACTTTTTGTACAGATGACAGAAAAAATAAGGGGCAAGGCTCAAGATCAAGAAGACCGATCAATTGCAGATTTCTGTACAATGCACGAAATCTGAGGGTAGTAAAAAAAAAAAAACACACCAGATGACTAGACTTGTACATTTTCTATCTTTTCCACATGAAAAACGACTGTATTAAAGACACCAGTGACACGGAATATTTGCGGTTAGATTAGGAAGAGGATGAGGGAGAGAGGAACGAATTAGACCTCAGCCACATTGTTTTGGAAATGAACATTTTTTGCTTACCAATATCCAAACACATATCTCTTCCAATCTCTCTCTCTATATGTTGCGGTTTTATCTGACCAGTGTGGCTATGTACTCAACAAAAGTCACATTTGATTGGACAAACTTTTATAAATGCCCCTGAATAGGATGAGTCATCAAACATTATAAACAGTTTTACAGGGATTTTGATACAAAAACGCTCTATTTTTTCTTTTCAATATATATTTGGTATATAACAAGGGATGAAAGCACGATTAACACAGGGACACATGATTAAAACTGGGAAAATGCAATTTTCATTTAATGTAATTGGACAGAAAATATGGCAGCTTTGTGCACCATTTTCTATACTGTCCATTCAAATCTAATGGAAATAAAATACACACAAACATCAAGACATGGGGATAAGAACACTAAAACATCCCAAAGCAAGATGCCCTGGTGTCTGCCCTGACGAAACTCTGTTTAGTAGAGTGAATAGCCAGATGTGGTCTCCACATACACGAGACAACTCAAAAGCGTCACGAAAAAAGAAAGCGGTTGTTCAATTAATGGTCCTAAAGTAACATAGAAACTGGAAAGCTGGGTGTATAAAAATGAGGGTGCAGTGTGAAGCTTACAGGTTCTATTATTCATGGCATTCAGTTGTCAACGTGTCAATCTTGTTTTGTTGGGTATTTTTCCTCTTACCAAAAACATGTAAAAAAACAAAAACAAAAAAAACAACTCAAAAATCGTATTTGCAGTCCCTTTTCAATTAACAAGTGTCTAGTTCGGTGCTGATGGCTTACCTTGTCTCCGATTCTGACACAATCCCTCCAAATCGGGCCTTTAAGTGCCACCAGCAGCCAAGAGTCAGATATTCTCGACCCCCAGACATGTAAGCAACCTTTCTTCCAAGTGAGGCGCTCAGTTCAGAAGGCTTACTAAAGTGTGATGGGTTGTAGATATATTCTAGCTGGATCATGTTTTATTTAAGCTAGTTTATGAACCATTTATTCAGCATGTGGTCTTGAGAGGACCTTGCTAATTTCCAAAGAAAACACTGCTGATTGACACTGGATGATCATTTGAATTGTCTGTTCTCACATTTTATTTCACTGCTTCTGTTTATTTCTTGAAAGCTCACTATCAGTTTGTATATTTGTGAGTTTAGGATTCAAATCCTTTGCCACCAAAAACACACACCAAGAAGCTGATTCAAATATTTGTGTCATTCAACCAGTAATGGATGGTTAGGGAAACATTTTTGTAATCAGATAAGTTAATTTAAACATTGTAAGACACCATTACTGATAGGTTAGCCAAACCCAGACCCAGACATTCTGGATGATAGAGCTTAGCTACCAAAAACAGAGAAAGGATGAACAGAAATACATCCCTCTACACATAGCACAGTGATTAAAGGTTTTTGTAATTCCCACTTTATTCAAATAAGTTATACTGCACAATACAAGGTTACTTAGTGAAGATGCAAGTATTTTGCAAAGGAAAAGGAGAACTGTTGAATTAGAATGAGTTAATTTAATGCTTAGCAACATATCAGCAGTGGAGCTTATCTGAATAATTATGGCAGAGTATATCAAATGAAAAAAAACAGATTTGTCTGCTTATTCGTGACTCTGAAACAACACCTGTGTGGCATGTCATTGACAATGCCATTTAAAGAGTGAACACCCTGATATTTATTAACAACAGAAACAAGAACAATTCACTTTTAATAAGACATTTTATTGCAACACTAAAAAAAACTCCTATATAAATATACGATGTGTAGGACATCTGTGCCACACAACAATATTTAAATTTTAAAATTGTATTTTGACACAAGTTTCGCCTTTAACAGATATCACAGTAGGCTGGCCCTATTGCGTTTTGATAGAAATTTTATTAACTGTTCGGCAAAAAATCCTTGGTAGTAAATTCTGACATACCAGCTGTCTCACATCCTTAAGAAGCTTTCTCATGACAAGTGTCAAAGTTCAAAGCCAAATCAAGACTTCACATTAAGTGGAAGTGAGTGCCACCAACTAAACTTGGTCAGAAAGGCGAGTTGAGTACGGCAAGACAATGATTATTAAGTATTCATTGAATTTATTTAAAGAGCTCTGGAATAAGACCAATGCTATCTGCTCTAGGCTAAACTAACTAAAGATAAGCACCTGATGTTTCTGCTTTACTATGGCACTCAATACATCAAACGCAACACAACTAAATAACCCCTATATAAAACATTTTGCAGTAGTTGCAATGGAAATGGCAATATGGGATTCTGTGACTGATACACAATGGCCTACACATCACCAAACATTCACTTGCAGCGCCCAACTGTGGCTTTTATAGATATTACCTGCGTATGTTCCATTTAAAGGCTTTGTTATCCACAGGTATATTGCAGTATACAGCATAATGCAAGCCACAAGCAATAACACATATGTACACATAAACCCCAAACACAGGTCAATTTGTGTCCTTTTGTATAACATCAAGTCCACTGTTTGCTGACTGACTGCCTTTATCTTGACCTCTAGGTCCGCTGCCTATTCCATATCAATCTAGTGTGAACCAGATGACCCTCCCACCACACATTTAAAGTGAAAACAGTGGGTGACCACATCAGTTATCAATATGCAGTGAAATGTGACAAAAGTTGAAAGAGCTGTCCTATTAAAAGTCCAGTACTTCAACTATCAGAATTTGAGGACAAATAGGAGCACTGACAATTGTCATCCATTTTTTAATATCAGTTGAATATTAGTGAATTTCACCATTACTAAGAGCATAACCATCAGTGCTGTTACTATGGTTACTTACTGCCCAACATTTGCTGAGCACAGACAATACAGCAGGGGTCAACAACCCATCAATCGCGATCGACCCGTGGACCTTTGTGGTGCTCCAAGTCGATTGTGAGGCATTTCAGTTCAATTATTTGTTCATTTCCATCAATCTCCTAAAGCTGTATGTGCATCTGCTATGTTAAAGTAATGCAACATCTATAACTCTGACTTTCTGATGCTCATTTCGCCTTTTTTTTTTTTTTTTTTTTTAAATCACATGACGACTTTTATTGCACAGCAATTACAGGAAACGCATTGTATTTATAACAGCATTTAGTGGCGTCACAAGCATAAACAAGTGTGAAAACGTGCCTTTTTTTCAGCTCACTTTCAATATTGCAGGGAGGAATAATACCATCAGAGACAGCCACAATAGGCTCATAAAAGTAAAGAACTCTTTTATCCATGTCCTCCTGTGAGATGGAAAACCACTCATCATGCTGTGTGTTGCTTATTGCGTGATGAGTGTGATCACTGATACATGAGCCAACACTTGATTTGAACTCAAAGTGATCTTTGCTTGGAAAAGATTGGTGTCCGCTGTTATATAGTATAAGAGTTATTTAACTAGAACTAGATTTCAGGTATCACCATATCATATTTTACTCGACACTTCCCAGAAAATTACAAAATTTCTTTCTGTAGCCATGGTCCAAGTCCTAATGTAAGCGATCAAACGCTTTAGAAAGGTGCCATCCATATACCTTAATTATATCTAAATGGATGGGATAGTGGTCTTTTGACTAGGGCGATAGTCCTCTTTTCGTACTTATTACTCATTGTTTTTATTCTTTTTCTTATTGCTGCTCTTCTATTTTACTATCCACTTGCTGCTGTAATGATGCATATTACCCCATTGTGGGATGAATAAAAGGAATATCTTATCAATTCAGATTCACCAAATTGATCTAATTATGATTCATAAGGTCCTGATTCGATATCAATTTGGTTGATATATTTCAGTTACAATATATGAAAGAGGTTTTGATGCAGTACATTGTACAAGGTCCCCTCCATGTGGTGCATTATTAAAACATATTCATGTTTACATTAACAATTGAGCCCAAAGCTGTTACATTAATGTGTCCTTCTTATTTAACATGGACACAGGACAGCAGTCAATACAATATGGTGCAACTCCACAGACTCTACAGTCAGTGAGTATTGAGTGACCAGATAAGTGCAGATTATAAACATACTTGTGATTGTGTCTCACAAAGCACAAAGCACAAATTACATGCCAAGCTGCTCCACCAAAGGCACCACCAAGTCTATGGCAGATGTCTGGATTCATTTCAGATTTAAAATGCACAGGAAAAGTTATATGTTAAAAGATTATTTTGGGATTTTATGAATTGATATCGGAAAATTTAAATTAAGATTGATCTGAATCAGAAAATCAATTTTTAAAACTCTAACACTCACTTTCTTTTGCCTATGTAATTATTGTGCCTTTACATGCACTTTTATCCATATACTCATTGTTGGGTTCTAGCACTGCTGAGGGTGAGAGGGTGTGTTTTTTATGTATTCTTAGGTATTTTGTGTGATTTCTATGTTTGTTGTCTTTGTGCCATGTGTTGCGGTATTGCTGCTCTGACATTTTAAATTTCCCCTCGGGGGTTAATAAAGTAAATAAATCTATCTATCTATCTATCTATCACAGTATTTCTCATTTGATTTAGAGGAACGTTTCATTTGCTTGGATCATTTCTTGAAAACATTCATTCAAACTTGTGCAGTGACTTGACTTTTTGAAGAGAAGATGAAAAAGGTGTTTCAGATAAGCTCCACTACTCATATGCAACAATTGTTTATTTTTTTTCCAAACAGCCTGAAAGATTGTGACACTTGTGACACAATCTTTCTTGTATTTGAGTCTCTAACAACAACAACAACAACGCCATTAAACCAATGAAATAACAGCACTTGCAATATTAGAAAAAGGACGGTGTTTAAAGACTGTATTATCATTACCTGGATGTGAGCAGTGATGGTTCCATCTGCTGGTGCATTTTCCAACGCTCCATTCACAGCTGCTTGTTTACTGAGGTCAATGACGTTGTTCCACTCTGAAGAAAATGTAAAATACAACGACAACATGAGAAAAACTGCAACTAATAACCTTCAATAAGTGAATCTTGGCTATACAAAAAAAAAAAAAAAAAAAACACAGCAAAGTGTTTACCTGGATTTAGTGTGTCCACATCCAGCATACCCCCTTCACGATAGCTCTCCAACTCCTCAACTTTGACTTTGGTCCAAGGTATGTAGGTAATGCCTCGCTCCACATCCCAGAACTTTTTATGCGCTGCTTTTATACCTTTGTTCAAAGCCCAAGCAATCTAGGCAAGAATGGCATTCGCTATGATCATGAACATTCACCACTAAGACAAGTTTAACAGAGCCAATAAATAACTGGAAATTAAAGCAATGTGTGTTAGAGTTTATGTACCTTAACTGGTTTCTGATTGACTTTGTATGACCCCCTACTGAGCTTGCTCAAGGCTGTATAGGCATCTTGTCTGTGAACCATAACAATATAGGCACAACCCCTCGGAGGTATCATCTGGACACAAAGAGCAAAAGGTTACAGTGAAATAGAGAAACAGCATTAGCTTGGGAACATAGAGGCTTACTGTAGTCCAAACTTACATTGATGGAGTCAATTTGGCCAAACTCTTCGAGGAGGGACATCACATCAGACTGTTGAGTTTTCTTGTCCAGCTGACCAACCCAAAGTGTAGTGCTGCAAACTATAAAAGGGAAACAACGTTAACACATTGGAAGATGCAAGAAATTTAAGTTGTGTTCAGCTTTACTATCTAAATGGAAGATGCTCCTTTCTCAGTTTTTATCTAATATAGAGTCATGTATAGAGTTGATTTTGGAGCGCAAGAACAGGAATCCAATCTGAAGATTTTTTAAAAAGTGGCCCGTTTAGACAAGATCATTATGACAGCAAATATATGAAACTTAAATATAGCAATTACATTGATTTTGGCAACCAAAACTTGCACACATTTTTAAAGTTTTTATCTGAGAATTTACAGTAAGTTTTACATTTGTCATTCAATAAGAACCTGTGACATTTTTCCATGAAACTACTTTGACTCAATCAGAACACACTGTTTCTGTAACTCCTTAAGGACGTACGTTTAAATGTGAGTAAAACAAAATGCAGGTTCAGCTTATCTCATTATAAGCCAAGTCAAATTTTTCAAAGTAATGTCACTTTGACAGGTATCTCCCTACTGACTGGTTATTCAAAGAAAAATTATCAACAAATCAACCGACAATGGTCACTGTTGCAGCTCTAATTGTTAACGGTGGACAGACAGCGATGTGGTCTCAAAACATTGTAATAATCACTTGAGAAGTCAAAGTGTCTCCTGTCTACAGGTACATTTGGATGTTTATTGTAGCTGTAACTTGCATGCAATAGTGATTTCTACAGTTGTGTGAACTGTGTCATAACTGACATTTATGGACATATCAATACATACCACTGAGCGTCTGGCTCTTGATACTGGGAAGACCTTTCTGTCTGCGCTCTCTGTCCTTCTCTCTTTCACTTCTGTCCTGAGAATGAGAACGAGATCGCCATCGGCGTTCTCTGGAACGAGAATGAGAGCGTCGATGCCTTGTCCTTCTCGAGCGGGACGTAGATCTTGATCTTCTTCTCCTGGGAGATCTTAAACACAAAGGATTGAAGCATTTAAACATGGTTTCACCAAATAATGATTTTCCTACAAGGGAAAATAATGTTTTCAACATTAGCTAAATAAGAAATGAGAACCTCAACAATGGGATGTAGACAGAAGCTAACAATGTAAGTGCCTGCCCTCCACCCATTGCTCAATGCTTTCTGATGTGTGCAATTTACCCTTAAGGATGTACTGTCTACTGTAGAAGATTATCAACTACTTTATTCATGAATGTAACATGCATAAATAGGCTTAGGAAAGTGTAATATTGTACATTTCCTTTGGAATCAATAAAGTTGCATCTATTTATCAATCTAATATTTGCCCCAGTAAAGTCTATAACAAACAAACATATTTTATTTTATATCTTTAATGGAGTAATTAATTCCACAGCACTACATAATGATGTGTGATGAGCAGAGCCTCTTACCTGGAACCAGATCTGGATCTTGATCTCCTGCCATAGCCTCTATGTCTGCCTTCCTTCCTCATAGATGAGTCTTCTCTTCCCTATGAGACAATGATACCATTACATTTTTATTTTCCCCAAATTACTGGGCAGATCCCTTTTAAAGAGTTAACAACCAACACAGAAACTAAAAAAACAAAGAAAACTAAAAAACTATTTTGCATGAGGCCAAACTTCTTTGAGGATCTAAACCAAACGCAGTTGCCCTTGACTAAGGCCTCGTGGAGACAACATATAAACTTCACTACCAATTCAGGTAACCACAGCATTATTTTGCATAAACTGTACAAATAATAATAACAAAAAAGTTGATATTCAAATGTAAATACAGTGAAAACTGAGCTGATAGCTGAAAATCTATCACTCAGGTTTGGGGGTTTACCCGTGATTGTGAATAAGCATCATTCATGGAACGGTATCCATCAGACATCATATGATGTTCCCCATGACTCATTCCTCCACCGTGCTGAAGGATGATAAAAAGACAACCCAGTTAAATAAAATCCCCACACAGTTGATCATTTATAGAAAATTTGGAAGCAATCATAAAACAACTTTAATATGAATCATTTGAACAATATCATTTTGGCTTGACACCTCACTGGACAAAGTGTGAATTCAATTACACTAGATACTTTTTATATTTAAGACTCAACATATTATGAATTTATAATTGGATACCTCAATACCAGCAGTCTGTCCCATCATATGTGGATGAACATTCTCCATGTTCGGCACCTGACCAGGATACTGGTTAAACACATTTTCAGGAACACCTCTGTTGTGACAAAAACAAACAGATAGTGAGTTTGGATGTTAGAATAATACTAACACTAGCAACTGAAAACAAAACAACTATAATAGGTCTTTTAGATAGGAGATATTTGGATACTTCATTGGAGATCATCATCATCATCATCATATGATTAATAACATTCATGTATGCCAGCTGCACAGCCTTGGTGTTGTGTGTGCTGGCTCATTGGAATGGTTTACCAGAGCATTTTAAATAACAGACCCATCATTAATATCATTTACGGCCAGATTGGACTCAATGATGTAACAGCAGGTGTTGGAAAACATAAGTTAACCTTTGATGATTTTTTGCTGCACCAATTGCAAATCATGTATTTTCAGGTGTCTAGTACCAGTGAGGGTGTGATAGATATGGAACACATTCACAAGTGTCAATTTGTACAAAACAAACACTGCAAATGTACCGGCATAAATAAATAGTAGGAAACTCACAGCGGACGGGCAGCGCCTTCTTTATTTGTGATATCCTCAGGCTCATCGTCATAGTCAAATCGATCAAGGAGTTTCTGAGAAAAGAAAATATAAAAACAGTGAGTGAGAAAAGTCATTTGTATATGATCGCAGGAGATTATGTTGTGACCCTGAGCGCTATACTCGTACCTCAGCTAAGGAGCTTCTCTTTTCTGTGTGTGCACTGTACGGGTTGTGCTGGGCCGCAGGCACCTGGGCTGGGTTTGGCGTGTTGTTTGTGACGGTGGCTGCCAGGGTCTTATCTGCCTGCTGGAAATTCTGCAGCATCCTCTGCAGCTGCATGAGGGACAGGGAGCGGTTATTCAAGGTGAAACTTACTGTGTCTTTAGTTTTAAATATTAGCACAACTGATGAAACATTTCAATTGATTTCCTGCTCACCTCCTGTCCCTGGGGGGACTGGAACAGCTGTGCTACAGCAGCTAAGGCATCTGGAGTAGGTAGCTGGGGCAAAGTAGACACAACTGAGGCACTAGTGACAGGAGCCTGTGGTTGTGGATCTGTGGGAACTGTCCAAACACAGGAAACAGCTAAATGTTATAAGTTTACTGTCTTTGCACCCTTTTTTTTTAATCATTGAGTAAATCTCTTAGGTAACATTCAAGTACATTGGCTAGAAAAACTTTACCAGGCATGTTTTCATTGTGTTACCTTCCAGTGCTGGTGCAGGTAAAATGGCTCCATTAGCCATATCCATCAGAGGCTGAATGATGTCCATGTCAAACACACCGTTCTTCTCCCACAGGTTCAAAACGCGGACAATTTTGCTCTGATTTTAAAAGAAATGATTCCCACCCTTTAGACATTTCTTTGCAGTTTATTGCATAAATATAAAAAACACCAAAAGCACACACACATAAAGTACCTTATCATCCTCTGGACAGCGGTAAAGGTTTTGGAAGGTGTCTGTGAAGTTCTTTAAGAATCTGGGCCCAAAGACATCCTTGTCAACACCAAACTGATGGCGTGACTGTCGAACAATGGAATCGACAACATACAAGCCGGGGACTTTTAATTCTGGCTTGCACTGATGGAAACAAAACAAAAAGAACAATGATGGTTTATTCCAATCATCTCATGACAAACTATTAAGGAAGCGAATGTTAACTCAAATGTTTAATATACTGTACAGGTTCTATGATGTACATACCTTCTTGATGAACTTTTCAACTATTTGGACGACATGTTTGTAAAGCTAAAAAAAGAGACAAAAACTAACATCAGTCAAACTATGTAGTACTTAAATCATGTAAGACAGTAATGAAGGAAATGTGTAATGAACTTCCTATATGATTTCTGTAAGTCTAAGGTCCAGCTTTGGAATATCGCCTCTAAAACAGCCGGTGGGTTTGCAATACAGTAAGGCATATTCAAAATTACATAATTTATCCACCCACCAGGCCGCACTCTTAATACTATCAAATAAAGAATAAATCCTTCATTAGTTTGAGTCATGTCCAAGCTGAGAGTGGAGAACCATTTTAAAAATAGACACAGAACACCAAAATGTCTGAAAACTTTTAAAATCGACTAGTCCCTACTGGGTCAAATCACATGTCAAATTAATCTGAGTGTAATGACGGAACTCCTTCATATAATATGAAAAGTACACAGTGTTAAATTTACCTTAATGGCTTTGATGGCCGATTTTGTGACAGACATCATCTTAGCGCGGGATATCGGAGGCTTCATGTCGATCATGGAGAATAACTGGAAAAAAAGAATTACATCACTTCATTGTGAAATGAGACCAAAAAAAGCATAAAACAGCACAAATAATCTTACTTAACATAATAGGTTAAATATACATCACACATTTTAGCTATTGTACAGAAACAATAATAGAAAAGTCATTAGGATTCAATATTTTCTGAACATGTGTTAGAAAAGAAATGCACCAAATGCGTTGTCTCACATAACCCCACATATTTATTTATTATCCTTTATTTTAACTCAAAAGACCATTGAGGAGCAATCCTCATTTACAATGGTGTCCAGAAATATTAACGACAACACAACAACACACAAAACAATATTAAGTAAAATAAAATAAAAATAATATAAAAAATAGAACAATGAATAAAGACATACAAAGACTACTGGTCATGGGTAAGTATATCAACCCCATTCACAAAGTTCACAGCTAATACCATTACAAAACAGTGATCACTTCTACACTATGCAATTTAACCTTGTATAGTTGTATATGTACTAAACTAACTTTTCATTTCTGTAAAATCTTATGTATGCCGGGAGTTCAACATGTTGCTCTGAGCAGGTAAATTTCTGTTTTTACTTCAATCATACTCAAGGGCCTGTGACTGTGAGGAGTATATTTATGTCCACATGTTATTCGTCACCTCAGGGTAACAATCTATTGATATTTAGTGGTGGTAATTCTGATTGGCACCATTGTTTATCCAATTACAGAAACATTGGCCACTTCATTAGGTACACCTGTGCAATCTAATTCAATCCAATATAAACAGCTCTGATGTAAATTCTACATTCATGAAGCCTCTACATTTTCAGTTGATAATTCTACTTTGTTTATTACTGAGGTCGTACTAAGTGGTGGTGAATTATATTGACTGGTGTTGCTAATATTTTGCCCCTCATGTATGTTAATGTAGTGGACAAAATATTAGGAACACCATTCAATTTAAAGGCACCCTAATTCACCACTATTACCCACTATGACCTCAATAATAAACAAAGTAGAATTACTTCATAGAAACTAAATGTAAAGTTTATAGCAGATATGTTGGTATTGGATTGAATTAGATTGCACAGGTGTAACTAATAAAGAGGCCAGAGAGTTTATAAACAAGGAAAGCCAGTCCAGAGGCCTCACGTGACAACAGTAAAATAACAAAAATACCATGTTTTGCTTACACCATTTAGTTTTTAGTGTATTTTAGTAGCAATGGATAACATAAAGCTGCCCAAAAACAGGCCAATAATGTTACGCTAGTGAGTCGGTAGCATTAGCAGCTAACTGCTGGGCCGACAGAAGCTTTTAACTTAGCAAGCCACACTACTCATTTTACAGGATTTATATAGCTTAATATTTACAAGGATTACTGTTATCCCAAATATTCCTACTAACACTTTAACGTGCTATCAGCTAGCGTTCAGTCCCAGAACCCAGTTTAATGTTAGCTAGTTGGGCACTGAATCCAGAGGCCTTGCGATAATCTGCAAAATCCAGTCAAATTATACCAAAGTTTTAACCAGTCACGTTCAATTTAGAGTTAACATCCCTAAAAAGATAACACACCAGCTGATATTATATTATGCTTGTAAGAAATCATCAAACATAAACCAACTGACGTTAGTTAGCATCGGGTTAGCATTAGCTCTGCGGGTATTACATGAGCAAACTTTACCTCCATGTTGAACGCGTTCACAGCATCCATAATGCGTTGTTATGGTATTGAAAACCGGTTCACGAATTTGTCTATTTTGTTACAATCCCAAATCATAACCCTGTTTCGTTATAAATCTAAACAAAAACGCGACCATCAACGTTAAAAGGCCCAAACGGATCGTAGATTTTTATAGGATCACATTGCTAGGTTGTGTTCTCCTAGGATAGGATTGCTAACGTTACTAGCTTCGCGGTTCGCCAGTTTACTTTTCCCAGGATGGTAACGGAATGAACCGCCCCCTACGCGGCCTCTGATTGGCTCTAACTCTAATGTTATTACCCTCCTAAACAATCTAACCAACGGAGGCAAATAGTGCCAACCAATCAGAGGCAAAGTAGGGCGGGTTATTCCGTCGCCATCCTGAGAAAAAAATTCAGGCAGTATACAGTCTATGCCATACGTACGAGTACGTTCCCAGTCTATGGTACGTACTTGTCAACGTCTGATGTCACTAATGGCTCATGCTGGGTTCGCAGCATTAGCCAGCATTAGGTTCATTTCTTATATACAGTCTCTGGTTCGCAGTTGTCATAAAAATGGGAATTACCTATTAACCCATTAGGGTGAGGGTATAACCATGCACTATCCTGTATAAACTGCTGAAAAGAAAGCCATCAGCCTGTCTGTGTCCCTTTGAGGTTTTCCATTAACAGTCTGGGGCAGCTCTGGACTGATCCATTATGGGAGGAACGTATTCTTGTTTTCTCCCACAGGGATTATGAAGCACACAGTACATCTCTGCCATGCCCCTGACAATCTCAACATTGCAATTCCAGCAGCACTGGAGCCTCTCAGACATTCACCAACCTTGAACAGCAATACTCAAATCCAACTAATATTAATATATTTTCTATTCGGTTGCTCAGTCTGGCAATGTTGCACTTTGATGATTGTAATGTTCATACTACACTCATGTTGGAATCCCATATGTGATAAAAGGTCTGCCATTCCATGAGCTCTGTCATTTGTAGTCCCAACAAGCTGCAGTTTAAGTAGGCTACTTCATACACGGTTACACCCCCACAGCCAACATCTCTGGCACAGTGGTTAGTCAATGTGTATAGCTGTATATTTGCTTATTCATTGTTAAACCATATCAGACAAGTTATTATTCAAATCAGTATTTTTCATGGGTTAAAATGTTGTCTTTAAATAGTTATTTTTATCATCATCATGTTATCATTTGTGGAGCTTTAAGTCTAACTTTTGTTTTTGATCAGTTTTTGTATGAGAAAGCAATGTTCTCTAGTAACTTACACAATTTGAAACTATATATCTATAAATAATGCACTATAAGTGAATGCTATTTTCTTGCACATTGCATTATTTATAGACACACTCAGTGGGCCCAGACAACGCTGAAGTCCAGATTCTTAACGCTTAACTGTGTGCTGACCACACTGATGGTAGTTGAGTGTGTAGACTTAAGACTTTAACGTTGCCAAAGATCACACAACTCCTACAGGGGAAAAAAGGAATACATATACTAATATCTCACACAATAAGTTTCACCTCATCCTGATGACACACTCATTAGTAGCAAACTAGACACAATAACACAATGTTAGTGTTTTTCATTGTCATGTCACTTTAATAATGTTACCCTACCTAATTCTATTTCAGCTTCCCTCAATGTTTTCCTTGTACCCTGTTGAATGGCTCCATCGTGCACTGCTGTGGCCAAATCTGGACACTGCATATCTGCTGGACTACAGTCAGGAATAACAACTGGAGTCGAACAGACAAATATATGAGGGTTGAAGGGACCAGAGGAATTTTTTTCTCAAGGCTTTTTGAAATTCATGACCAAATTTGATATTATCAACAAAAGCGGTTTTGTTTTTCATTATGGTTAAACAGTTATGTTTTTTTCCAACAAACTTTTAATATGAGGAAGCATTTCTTCTCTTCCAAAATTTGATGGCTGCAATGGAGAACTCCACCAGCGCTCTTTCCTATGAATGGGAGTATTATTACGATTATATTGATCCTGTGATCGTGGATGAGAGCAAGCTGAAATATAATAAGTGTGAGTTTATATCCTTTATAATATTTTTGTATATTTCTTCTTATGTTACACGATAACAGCAAATCTCCTCTTCCCTTTCAGACTCAGTTGTTATTATATTTTGGATAATTCTGGCTGCTTTTGTGGGATTCCTATTTCTCAGTCTGAATCTAATGTCTCGCAGTGGGAACTTGCCATGGTAAATGCGATACATCAGCTTTAAAAGTCTCTTTGCCTTCCAGCTATTAGTCATACATTTAAATATTGATATGCTAAATGTGCTATTGCTTTAAACTTCTCCTTTTTATTATTATTGCAGGAGCCACAGATCCAAAATCAAAGAACAACACAGCACATCTATTGCTTGATCTACTGTAAGGCTGAATCTGAATGAGCACTTTTTACATATATACATGTAAGTGTTAAAAACTGAGGTGGTGGTCTGCTTTTGACATTAAAAACTAGAAAGATGAAAATGCAGCTTTGGAGATGTCAAGGAAAATAATAATTAATAATTCTACTACCACTTCACTGAAAATCTACGAAGTGCAAGACTGCCTTTACCATGAAACAATCTGCAAAATGACTTATTATTATCTTGTGTGTTTACCAACAGTGTGGACTCTGGCCTCGATGTACAAGGGGACAAGGACAGAGCACTTGAGCTTCATTGATAAGGCAAAGGTTTTTTTTACCTTTTAATCCAATTTCCTGAATTCAGACATCTTTTGTGTCCTAAAACTCACAGGAATTCACATACACAACACAAAGATTTGTAAATCAACGTTTTATGATGGAGCCTTTTACAAATGTTTACAAAATATCTTTAACATTTTTACAAGAAACAAACATGGTAGCAAAATGAAAGAATACAGACTTTTCTTGTAATTAAGTCTATTTAAAAGAACACAGCAGTGTTCAGATGTCATATTTAACTCTTCATGGCGATGATGTCGTAACAGATGGCTCTGACGGCAGTTTCAGTCAGTGAAGATTTGGACCCTTTCTGTCTCTTACACTTGGCTCTGGTAACCAAACTCACATGAGACAGGAACAGTTCTGTTGAGTTGGCTCCACTCCACAACTCATGGATGTACAACGCCAACAAGAACAGCCCAGCTTCTAGAGAGGAGAAAAAGAGAGGCTTAATTTATTCACACATTTACAACTAATTACAAATGAGTCATTTAGCGAAGTGTGCATTTTTCTAACCCATTGAAAATACTGACTGACAAAGGATTGAACCTGTATTGGATTGATATTTGGTATAAACAATGTCTTTGCTGTGATATAACCTCTGATTTAGCTTGCCAAATGATAGAAAAATATATTTGCTTATGTTTTTTTTGTGTTTCTTGACATAGTTTTAGTTAGTATGCATTGCACTGTGTATGTCCTTACGAAGTAGCTATATCTGTCACAAGTGTCTGTCCAAATCATGTTTCTCCTTCTTGCCTGAGGGCAGATTTACACAAGTCTGTATCTACAGCAGGCAATGATTTGTTCTACGAATGGCTTTTAAACTAATGCTTAATATTGTATGCATTGTTTTACAGGAGTACCGCCTCAGTAACACTGATGTGAACTACAATAAATGTGGCAAAACCAAATAATGTATTCATTGATTTTCTTAGTAGACTGTTGAACTGAGCAAAGTAAATGTTTAATGTTATTTTAACACCAGATGAAAAATCTTCATTTGGAAAATTGCATTCCTAAGTTTGCCTCAAGCTAAAATGAAGCGTCAGCAGTCTGAGTCGGACAAATTCAGTGAAAATCTTCTAAACTAACAGTATTTTTAGGAAATGCGCCCCCCCCCCCCCCCTTATCACTTACATTGGATGTTCATTAGGACAATTTAATGGTCTGTATGAACTGCTTTTTGTCATATGACTGTTGCTTTTAACTTTTAATATATGTGTTAAACTTTTAATTTAACACATATATGCAATGTTTACTCTCAGCCTTAGACATATGGAGTCAAAAAGTGAGTTTTAAAGTACAGTACAGTATTGGTAGTGTAACAGTATTCATATGGTAATGTTTGGTAATGCAGGGCTGCATCTAATCACTGTTCTCATTATCGACTAATCTGCCAATTATTTTCTTGATTTATCATTTAAACATCAAATGTCCATTATACTATCCTAGAGCATGAAAGAGCGAAAAAGCAGCTGCATAATCTCACATCTGAGAACCTAGAACTCTAATGTGTGGAAGTTTTGCTTGAAGAAACAATTTGAATGCAACGTGCCTTCATTTAACTACGAGTCACCAACAGAATGTGTTGATAAGGTGAGGGGGTCTTACCATGTTTAGACTGATCACTGGTGACTTCTGGCAGGCAAGCAGAGACAACAGTCTGATGTAGGTCTGGAAGTTGCCCTTGGCTCTCGAGTAAGTGCCTCATAATGCTGGTAAACAGCTGGAAGGTTTCTATTCTTGCTGAAATCGTGGAATGACACTGAGCTTCGAAGGCCTGATGGTAGAGTCGAAGCAGGTCTGCTTTCAGGCCAGGATCGAGTAACACAGCATTCACAATTTCTCTGTGTTTTATCACAGCCTTTTCGACCCAGCGCAAGAAGTTTTTTGTTCTTTCCTCATCGTACGAGTCCTCTACTAAGCACCTCAGGGACCACTTGGTGAGCAGGTGCGCAGTATCACCAGCCAACCCACTGGAATCTACGTTGTCTCTTGGCTGATCTGGCTGGGGTTCAGTGAGAGGAAACGCAGGCTCCCAGTGGAGAAAGATGTTGCTGAGGTAAAATTTACACTCTGTCAAGAGACTCTCTTCTTGTTTCTCCGTTTCAGTGTCCTCTGCCAGGTTCTCCTTTCTTGTGCGGGCCTGGGAAAAGGAACCTTTACCCCGGGCCTTATCCTTCCTGGTCCCTGAGGAGGAAATTGAACAAAGCTATTTATCCCATTAAAAATAAAAGGCATGATTTAGATTCTGTGAAGAAGAACAAAGCTCTAAATTCTCCAATGTTTTTAAAGGAAAAACAAAGACAGAGTCCAGCATGTAATGTGATTACAGGGAACATTGTGATACTTTATAAGCCATGTGAAGAGTTGTATATTCATTTCCCTACAGAGAGGATGGGGTCAGCAAGATCAGCAATCCCAGAGCGCTTATTGACTGGAGCTGGTACAGTTGATGTGGTATTTGACTTTAGGTTATGAAACACTGATACTGAATATTTATCAGAAGTTATGTTTTTTATTGGGTTTTTTTTATATTCAAATGCTGAGATGCCTTATAGCATCAACAGAACAGAGTTAGTGGAATTTATTGCGAGGCTTGCTGTTTGGCCACAAAGCAGTCACATTTCCCTTCTCTGGTATCTACAGACTTTTGTAAGCTGTTATATTATTATCAAAGCCATGCAAAATCTGTTGGAGCAAGTGTCAGAAATATAAATAAATAAAATATGATCATTTAGTCAATTTCAACTTGTGATAGCCATATACATTTTTGATGATGCCCTTTGTTGAAGTTTGGAATTTTTGTGACTGCTACATCTGCAGTTTGAGCGCAGATCAATCTGGCCTTTTTGGTTTCATTAGCTGTGTAAATCTTGCATATCAGAAGGCTGTATTTAACCTTTTATGACCCACAACTGCAGCAGTGTTAAAAATAGTCATTAACTCCTTTTCCATGAGGTGTTTCATTATTTTGTATTTGTTAAATGTACATTTATCTGCACTTACCCAGCAATTCCTTCACTTTGTGTTTTTCAGATATGGCTTGTATCTGGGTAAGGACAGCTTTGTTATGGGAGAGGGACGCCCAGCAGTGGAGCAGAGTGAGGGCCTCAGTACCAGAGAGAGGCTGGGGGTGGAGTGTGAGCCAGTCAGCCTGTTTGTTTACACTGAGAGCTGTCCCACGATGCTTCAGCACAGAGCAAAGAGTTTGCAGGAACTGATTGAGCTGAGCAGCCTTCACACCCAACCTGACAGGAGCAGATCAAACAAACATTGACATCCTTGACCAAAGGACAGTTCTTTTTTATAGGTCAGCAATTACCCTTTTGATTATAAGTTCTGGGTCAAGTGCCTGAACACTAACCTGACACAAAAGTTAAAAGAGTACTCCACCAATTTAGGATTGCACTCCCATGACATTGACGTATGACCACAATGGATGCAGCAGAAGCAGAGTGCCTACATTACTAGCTACTGGGAGTACTCAGACATTCAGCTAATGTAGCCTTAAGCAGAGATGAGGAGTGGGCTACTGAGGTCTGGCCTCACTTCTTTGTAACTATGCAACCACAGATGTTTCTTTTCATTTTTAAACTTACTGACTTCAGCCTAAACTAACATGGTCTAAAATTACATCAGATTTTGTGCAACTCTCTCTGAAGCCACAAAAGGCTTTATAGAACTTTTTCATATAAGCAGTAGAACCCCCCAATATCTGTAAAGACTTTAATGTTAAAAAAAATGGAGAAGTTCCCTCTTTACATAACATTTACAATTTCACTGTGTTGAATGTGTTTAATGTTTATAACTCCTTACCTGAGGTGTCTACTGATAGTTGATGCCACACACAAAAATTCACAGATGAGTGGGAGTGGAAGACACTTCACTGAGGTCTGAGACTTCTCCTCTGTAGAGGTTTTGCTTCCATCTGCTTGCTTCTCCTTCTGCCCAAGGTTAGTAAACCACAGCTTATGGAGCAGGTCCACGATGGCACTTAGCATATGCTGGTCCAGATTCCTGAGGAGGACATTAAGTACAGTCTTGTAGTAAATATGACTGAACACACTTCTGTAGTAATATGAACAAAAATAACAAAATGAAGAGCTAAAATTAAAAATGGACCTCACTCTCATGCTCACCTTTTTTCAACCACCTGTATAATCCAGGTTAGAAGCCCACAGTTTTTGGTGAGGTTGTATGCTGCTTTGTTCACATGGGCAGCATGGCACAACACCCTGATGATCTGTGCCTAGTGGAAATGCGTTTGAAATAGATGTACATTAGACTTTATTTTGTTTGGTGAATTCCTTTTCTTGACAGTCTCTCATCTTTCATGCCTTTATTGCTAATGTGTTGCATCACTACGATTCCCACAATGTGTACCTGGGAGTGTTCATCACACAGAGGGCTGCTGCTGAAGCCTAATAGGCTCTGAAAGATGCCTTGTTGGTCGCATAATTCATAGCAGTGTCCATCGCTTAGCCCTTCCTCCAGCACACTTAGGATCCACTCTCGTTCCACCTTGTGCTGCAGAACAAACAGACAGTCAGTAACCCTCCCCTGACTGACCCCCACCGTGGAAACAGATAACATCAGTCTTAAAAACATTGAGCTGAGCATCACACACAGATGAAGGTTGAATCTTATTGACACAAGCAGGGTCTGTTTGTGCAGTCGTTTATTTAGCCTGAGTAAATGTCCACAACCATGATAACTGGCAGAACAGGAAAAACAAAAACAGGTTTTAGCAGTTTCCTTGAGCATTTACCTCCAAGTCAAAGCCATAGAAGAGCTTGAAGAACTCAGGAACTCTTCTGAAGTCCAAACTCTGATGGGACAGCAGAAACCTGTTCAACACCACATACATGTGGTCCTCTGGGATACAAAGAAAAACAAGAAAAAAAGGCCAATGATTCAGAAGAGAGAGTTGACTACTGCAGCTGTCAAGAGCAGAATATACTGTGTATAGAAATGCAACAAATAACACATACAAAAAGATTAAAATGTCAACATTTTAGATCCCAACTAGTTTAAAAATGTTTAAACGAGCCTTAAAGTGATAATATGTTTTGCTGCTGGCCCCATTCACAGCAGTACATTACTTCATTACTTAGCTTCTGTGTCAGTACTCCTTGTCTACTTCTCCCAAATCTGTTGCAGGTAACACACTGACAATCGATAAGTACCTCACACGACCCCACTTAAAAAGAATCCAAACTAACCCTTTAAACAAATATCCTTATGCAAACACCACTTGCCAAATTCCAAAGGTCAGGGACTAACTTCAGGTAGGTTTTTAGGGTTACACACCAGGTTTGAGCATCTGCTGAGCCACTTTGGTGATATATGTGGTCAGGACAAATGGAAGTCTTTGATTCTGCTGGCGAACTCCATTCTTCATAGTGTCCATCAAGTACAGCAGCTGTTTGTAAAAGAAGAAAAAAAGAAAAGCACATCAAACAAGCTCAGTGTTGTTTTTGGAGGGGATGTACACACAGGTAGACCACCTCCTAGACACTTTACCTGTTTCTTCTCTCTGAATCGAGCGCCCTCCAGGTGTTGGTAGAAGCAGCTCAGCACATGGTATGCTCCCGCTCTCACCTTGGGGTCGTAGCTACTTAAGGCCATTACAGTCACTCCAAAGGCATGAACGGATACAAACTTGAGGCAGTCAATCACACACTCTGCCACAGAGAGGACAAAAAAAACCCCACATGAGTGCTGATGACCAAAACAGATTTAGAGGAATGACGACAGCAATGAAATACTCACCTGGTCCCAGGATGGTGCTGAACAGAGGTAAAAGGAAACAGGGATCATACAAATTCCCATGGTCCTTCACTTCATTTTTATTATATAGCAGCTCCTTCCCATCCTATGAAAGAATCACATTTAAATACAAATAATTAAAACACTAGACATTTCAAACTCTAAGCTTAAAACTGGAATCATCTGCATGGCTTGAAAGCACTAGAGGTATCATATATGTTTGTATGTATTATACACTGCCTGGCCAAAAAAAAGTCGGACTGTATTGATGAACTGTACCTTTAGGACCAAATATAATAAAACATTTCTGAAAGTAAACATATATTAAAATGCCAACCTGTGGGATGATTCTGCGCTGTTGGGGAAAGTGTGCAATGGTTTGAAGCATCCTGTCAGTATTGAGCAGGGCCAGCAGATCATCTGAGCTCGCCTGCTTCCACAGAGAAGCTCCAAGGCTTTTCCTGGTCTTGTGATGTTCCACAGCTGCTGGACCCCACAAGATGGATCTGCAGTTGAAAGCCCACACTGTAGTATTTGCAACTAATAAATGTATTTGTTGGATGTAGAACATACAAAATGAAGATAACTTACTGAAATTTCAGAAGACTGACATTGTTTTTTTCATATTCCTGAAGAAGCAGCAATAGTTTCTGATCTGTAAAATAAAATAAGATGTAAAAGACAAAAAGGACAACAAACACACAAAAAAGCATAAAAATACTTTGATTTCCTGTATTACCTGTAGTACTCAGTGTAGCTCCATATGCTCCCAAAAGTACTACAAAGTGATTGATATTGCAGACTGTTGGGCATTTCTTCACCAGGCAGAGAAGGAGGGACACTAATGCCTCTGAAATTACAACAAAATAAGTGTTTGTGTTCAATATTAATATAAACAATTGAGGAATTTTATTATTTTCATCATTTCCATTTGACTGCATACAAACCTTTAGCTTTACACTTGCTTGGCTCTTCATCAGAGTCCAACATGGTGGGCAGGAACAGTGAATGGCTGCTTGCCATCATATGAAGGGTGGATAAAGGTATCAGATCCTTCTTGGCTTCGCTGTCACCATGCATCACTTCCAACAGGTTAGCCAAGGTGTTCAAGAAGTGGTGATCTCTGTATCTATATCTACAGTACAACATTAGCATTTAAGGTCACTTATTTAAAAGGAATCTGATATGACACTCTTTATCAAACATTTCCCACAAAGAACAAATATCTTACTTCAGTCCATTCTTCACAAAGCTGTTCCATTCAGATGCAGTGATGTCATCAAAGGATGTCTGTGTAATAAGGATACATTATGAACGTAAAGTAAAATCAAAAATGTGATGTATGTGTGAGGAAATTGGACGTACCAGGAGTTTCTGCAGTCTGTCCAAGATGCTCTGCTCTTGTGCTGATGGGCAAGTATTCTGATCTTTGGTTTGACTGTAAGAAGCAATAAGACACTTGAAGGCAGCAGTGGTGACAGATCTCATCCAGGTTTCTTGCTCTTCTGGGCAATCAGCCAGTTTCTCAGTGAAGACATCTACAAGTTGCCATCTGGAAGAGAAAGCGATGTATTTAGTCAATCAATTCTGACACAGATCATTTACTTTTAGTATTTGAGTAAAAGATGACCTTTCAAAACTGTCCACTTTTTGAAGAGCCTCAGGAAGGTTACTGATTAAGTCCCTGATGTCCTTGATATTTGCAGAGAGTTTGATCAGACTGGCTAGAATTTCAACAGACTGAGCTCCAGAGTCTTCTGCCAGGTTTCCATGAACAATCTGGATCAATTTGGCCAGCAGTCCTTGGTTCAAGGCCTTTAAAACCTCTTTTTGCACTACAAAAACACAAAATGTAACATATTTAATATGCAAGTGACAATGAGAGAAAACAGAACAACAGAATTTATGCCACTGCTGTCACATGCTTATGGACAATAGAGAATTTGTTTTAGTACAAACCATCTTTGGGCCTGGCAGGATCCTCTCTACTTGCCAGATGTAGGTACGTGTTGATCAGTGGAAGAAAGCTTTTTGTCTGGTCTGAGAGCTTCTCCATGTTTGCTGGTTCTAGACACCACAGCTCAAAGCAGAGCCGGTGTGTAGAAGAGTTCTGCAGCAGCAGAGAGCTAATGGCCTGAGTATCTGGGAGAGGCCGCTGGAGACAATGCAGCAGCACATCAGTGTGAATGAGCTTGGCACTGCCTGGCTCACTGGACAGAGTCTGGAGCAGGAAGGCATCCAGCACAGGGCTGGAGCAGGACAGCAGCAGGGTGCCCAGGCCATGGAGATGTGCCTGTGACAGAAAGATGCCATGGTCCTGGGATGAGTCGTCTTTAGACTCTGTGAGAATCTGCAGTGCTGCGTGACCATACACACTAAGCTCAGCCTGTGTGCCCTCTCTGCCAGGAGAAATGAGGCTCTCATGGGGGAGGAGTAGCAACTTGGACACCACCTCTCGCAAATTGGAGGACTCCATGTAGCTGTGCAGAGACAGGAGAGCCTGGAAAGGTCTGGACTGTTTCTTTGCAGCCTGGGAGCTCTTCTCCATCAATTCTTTAAGGACAGCTTTTTCAACTGCTCCCATGTATGTAGAGACAAGGTCTAGGTGACCCAGATGACTGAGGGTGGGGGCACTGATCTTCAGCAGGGCCAGAATATCATCACTCAGCTGAGCACAAAGATGCTTTAGTTTGACAGGGTTCAGTGTGTGAGGAGGCAAAGCAGCCAGCTCAAGAGCCAGATACCACTGTTCCAAACACTGATGCTTGAAGATGGAGCCAAGTGCAGAGATAAGGATCTAAACGGAGAGAGGGTGTCATATATTAGCATCAAATTTGATATCGTATGTAATAGTTTCAACAAAAACCCTCCATGAAATAAAATTAATTGTAAAAGCTGATTTTTTTTTTAACCTGCTCTTTGCTGGCCTCTACTGTGGATGACTGGTTGACTTCCAGGAAGAGGTCTGATCCTTCTTGGAAGTTCTCTGCTGCCGGCTCTGGGTTTGTGGTCAACTGGAAGTCTAGAAGCTTGGTTACCAAATCTTTCAGTATTCCCATTAAGGTCTTCAAAAGGTCAGCTCCTGTGTCTTTGGAGAACTGTGTAGAAAAAGAATTATGATGTTGTGGATATGCTTGACTTAGTGACTTTGAAGTGAGCTTGGAGCTTGTTTTGTGCTCTTACTGTGCCAAAGTTCTCCAGCGTTGATTTGATGTAGAGTAATATCTGTCTGACTGCTAGAGGAAATTCTGCAATCGACGTGGAAGCAAGAGTTTCCTCCATATTCTTCCTGAAGGTATCGTCAAGCAAACTGCTCAGCCCTTCACAATATGCAGATGTCATCAGTGCAGTAAATGAAGTAGAGGCAAGCAATCCCGTTGACTGGCATTCAAACGACTTGAACTGTTAAAAAAAGAGATGTTATTTTAGTTGGAATAAACAAGTGTGTATCACTAATTTGGTTATATCGTGTCATAGTACCACTGAAAACTGACCAGTTCCTCTCGGGCCTGCTGTGGGACCCATCTGGAGTAATAGTGATGAAGGCGTATGATGGAGGGGTGAGGAGAAGCAGACGGTTCAGATGACAGAAGCTCTTTATCATACTGCAGCAGAGTCAGACAGAGGGGGAGAGGCTCTCTCTGACAGTGCAGCACATCTGAGAGCACCGCAGACAAGTACTCATACACAACCCCTGAGGGCAGAAACACAGATCAACATTAAAACATACCACACAATCAGTTCTGATATATCTTTTTATAGATGATCTGTGGATGGACGACAGCAACAGTTACTAGGGAGTAAAACTGCTGAAATAAGCACGATCAGGAAAAAGAAACCACATTTTAAGCACAAGCAGGCTTTATTTAAAGAAATGTGAATTCTCTTCCCATTACAAGTGATTCTACTCTCTGCATTTTAATGTGCTATACTGTATCCACATGTTAAGTAGATGTGCTTTACCCTTATCTGCTGGAAGTTTGTTTCGGACCTCCAGAGCAGCAGGTACCACCGCGCTGAAGGGGAAAGTCTGAATGATGAGGTCTTCATTTAAAGATGGCCCGAACTCCTCCATGTCACCTTCATTACCTTCCATAATGACATCCAGCATGTCCAAGACATCTAGAAGACATTAGAAAAGAAGTTTACCACACAGTCTGTAAGAAATCTACTTTGATTCAATCTTTAGATGCTCACCATCTATGTGTGAGACAGGAATACTGGCAGCATCTCCCTCCTGGCTACTCAGGTTAGCTTGCAGATAAGCTGCCTCCTGAACCAGGCTGGCAACCTTATCTGTGTATGTGTGGGAATTGCACACCAATTTCACCAAAACCTGGAATGAGAGACCACAGACTTTGTCATCAATTATAAGTACTAGGGCATGTATCAAAATGTCTAATTTCATTGCTAAATAGTTGGGCTCACCCTCTCCAAGAACTGGATGACAGTCTCTTGTTGGCTTGGATCTACTCGGGCCAGCTGGTCAAGCCAGAGCTCAAGTTCAGACCAGGTGTACTCAAACACTCCACTGTCTTTAAGCACCTGAAGAAAACACAAGGCAGTTGGTAATCTTTTTCAAGCATCCTCACATTAATTTGGGAAACAATTATATATTCATGTGAAAAAAAACAAAACAACTCTTTGTCTATGCTGTTTTTCTACATTAAATCATGAATAATAATGTTACTGCAGTGTCATTATGCTTCTTAAATGCAGCAAATTAACTGCCTCCTGATGTAATTGAAGTACTGCTACAGTAACAAATCCTCTAGGAATGGGTTATTGACACTTACACTGCAGGCTGAGAAGAAATGCACACAGAGAGAGAGCAAAAGAAAAGGAAATGTTGGTTACTTTTAGAACGAGCATCCGTGTGGAGGTTTTCAGGTGGATGCTGCTGCTGCTGACAAACATCTTGAGAAGCAAGTAAAGCACTGACTTCTCTCCTGATGATGATTCAGTATCAGCAACATCCTGAGAAACAAAAGCACAACAATATACAACTATGAAAACAATACTAAGAACAACAAAAGACCCTCAAAGCATGAACTGCTGAAAATAAGAGTTAAAACGGAAATCTTCACCTGTAAGCGGAACCAGGAGAACTTGCTTGCAGGGAGATCTAAGGCCAACTGTAGAATCTGGTACTGCAGAACTGGGGGAACTTCTTCCCTCATTCCTTTCTCTGACACAATCCCTTGAGAGGTAAAGAAAATGAACTTTGAAGCACCAAACTCAAAATGTACACAAACAGTGATCAGTTATTAAACAGAACATTACCTTTTAATAGCTTGCTGAAGTCAAATTTGCACTGGCTAACCAGATGTGGCACAACTTTCTGGTAAAGACATATGACCTGGAGAATCAGGGCCTTCAGCAGGATGACCTCGGTTGTCTCAGCTACTGCTCAACAAAAAATACAAGAGTCAGTCAATTAATATTTACTGGTCATCTCCTTTGTCTTACAGGACTGATAAGAATAGATTAATATACATGTACAGTAACCATTATTACCAGGGGCTTCATTTTTAGTGTCTGTCTGTTCAGCACTCCCTTCATTTTTGGTTTTTCCTTCACCCTCCGTCTTTTCCTTCTTGGACAGTGATTGCCACTTTGCAACGATGCTTGTCATATCAGGCAAAATCTGATACGGAGCACAAAAAGAACAGATCTGAGTTGTGGAAATCCAAAGTGAAAATTGAATTTGTGGGTATATAGACAGCATAATTTACCTTGCTTAGTGTCTCTCTGTACTGCTGCACCAAGTCCTCCCTCATGTCAACGGTGTACACATCTGAGCTGTGCCACTCAGACTCATCCAAAAGATACTCTTTATTCTTATTGGCCTTTTTCAGGACGAAATTGATCATGGACAGTGTTGTGAGCTGCACTGCTGTGTTGGCAAGCTGTCAGACACAAGAGAAGACATTTAGAAAATATATGACTAGATACTGTACATGCTCAGTGTTTAGTGGTACTGCAGCAGCCACACATATATGTTTTTATGAGGTTCAGTCACTTACACTGAGGCCTTGTGTGAAGAAAGCCTTGTTACAGACCGGAGGAAGTGATATCACCATAATCATAGAGAGCAGGCGAGGGAGAGGGATGACCTCACTTGTTTGAAACACTGTGGAGATCTCTGGCTGGGCCTCATAGATCTGATTTAAAAATGACGACTATTAGTTTCTTTCAAAAAACAGACAAAGAAATTGTAGCTAACAATGATAAACAAATACACCAGCAATCATCACCTTTTTAAGCAACTTGACATTGTCCTGCCAAGCACTTTTGGGGCGGGGGGTGTATGAATACTGAGTCTCCTTGAAGTATCGGGACAGGATGTCAGGACTAGCTTTCAGCACGTTCACCACCAGCTCCGACACCAGTTCATCCTCTGTTGCTTGTTTCAGCCCCACGACGAACTGAAGCAAGACGATGTTGCCAGCTCTGTCGAAAAAAAAGGTAATATCCTACGATCAGTTTGAGGAGTTTCCAGAGCAGTGCAACTTGATGTTATATAGATGACTTACCTGCTGGCTGTGCCCAAGCTGACATCATGAAAGCTGATTCCATGTTTACGAGAGCAACACAGGTCAAGAAGGAAGCTGTGGACAAGCTCCCGTACAACTGGTATCCCAGCATGCTCCGAGTCCTCCGCCATCTTACAAAAATAAATATAATTTAGACCAAATAGCACAAGAGCAAAGATGGGTGACAGAGCTTTTGTTTCAACAGACAATCCACTTCAGTGTTTGCTGATTTTATTATGTGTGATGTACTGTTGTTGTTTTATGTGTGTTTAGTGAGGTGTCCTTGAGTATAAATAAAATGCATTATTATTTTTAATATTATTATTATAAACTTACTGTGTCATCATTGGTGGTTGCATCCACAATCCCGTTCCATTTGTATAAAGATGCTATGTTGGCTAACACAGCAGGTGTGAAAAAACGCACCTTCTGTGTTTTACTAATAGCTTTGTGTAACACAACCTGCAGCAAGACAAAAATCAATAAATATAATCAAATCAAAAAAACAAATCATAAATAACATGGAAAGTGTGAACAGATGAGCAATACACACTTACTCTGGTCTTCAGTGTGGACAAAATCAGATTAACGATAGACATCCTGTCCTCCTTCAGCCCCGTATTCAGGATCTCCTGCAGAAGCTCTATCACAAAAAATGTAAGTTATCAACACATCCAAAGTACTGTAAATGTTGTAAATCCATATCTAGTCATTACCTTTGCTTTCTAATATCTGTCCAACTGTTGCATTGTCTCCAGACACCAGAAAGGACAGCACAAACTGGATGAAAGCCATGCGGACATCAGGTCTTCCCTGGAAAAGATGTTTTTAATAGTATATATGCAAATGTCATAATGTCCGTACTTCAAAAACTCCACTACAGCTCACCTTCTTATCCTTTCTTTTAGCGAGTCCAGTCAGAGCTTTATTAATGTGGATGTGACTGAAGACCTCTCTGGCAGCCTCCGCACCCTGAGACACTAAGGCGGACAAAAGACTGAGGGACTGGCGGACAAACCTGTGCACGAGTGAGAAGAAAATAGAGTCAGACATCAGGAAACGCTTCAAATTGTGCTAATGAATAAACATTGTGCTGAGCTCAAATGACACCAACCTGTGATTTTCTGAATGGAAAGAATCCTGGAGAAGTTTCATGTAGCTACTAACAGTCTTTTTCACAATGGCGTTGCCCACCATGTTGAAGTGGGACAGGTCACTGGCTGTCCTTAGAAGGATCATCTCCAAACTCTCAAAGATCAGCATCAACTAAACAAAAGGAAGATTAGATAAAGGGTGGAGGGGTGTGATCAGACTCAGTCATTATATCTACAACATCACAATCAGAGGAAGAGAAGACATTACATTCTCAACTTACTTCACTCTCCATTTGCTTGCCTTCCAGCAAATTGAAGATTTCTGCACACTCCATAGAGATTTTAATATAGCCTTCAACCACATCATAAAGGTCAGAGGATGGCAGCTTCTTGGCGTGTGATATGAATGTTTGCAATCCTGCAGGTGACAACACGTCAAAATGAACCAAGACCGTATGGATGGAGATAGAAGAATTTATAAATGAATAATGACACTTGTCTCACTTGTGTTAAATGGTATGACATTAATTTATATGTATACACCATAGACTGTAGTATACACTCACCCTTCATGGCTGTAGTGGGATCCTTCAGCATGGCTTTAAACATAGTCCCATTGAACTCAGAGGAAGCGGTCTCTTTTTTAACCGGCGTGTTTGACTCTGCAGAGTCTCCATTGTGCCGCTTTTTAGCCATTATTTATCTGAATGAACAACAGATAGAAGTGACTAACTTATTAATTTATGTTTTGAGTCCCCTGCCATGAAATGAGGTTACCCACGTTGTAGCGTAAAGGCGTAAACAGAAAGCTGTGCAACAAAATTCGGCATCCGGCTGGAAATGTCGACTGCTGTCTTTTTGTTCCGCGTCTTCTGGTGACTCACTCACTTCATGTTCATGCTGCAACTTTTTTGTCCATCCTCACTTACTGAAGGTGCACCATTACTACATAAGTGATCAGAGGAGTAATATCTCTTACATATAGACCTGCATTGTTTTATAATGCATATCTGGGCTCAAAGATCAAACCATTCTCCTGAGAAATAAGAGAAAGGTGACAGGCCTACATACTCAGACCACATCATCATGAATATGGTAAATAATTAACAGTTAGTGGGTGATTTCAATTTCTATTTAGGCCTAATTAACTTTTTTTTTACTCTTCTTTTTTGTTTCATGTATATACACATATACACATCATGACTCTTCATGGCCATATTTCATGTCAGCCTCTCTGAGGGAAAACATTTTGTAAGGTGGTCTACAAACATTTTAAAGGTAGGAGATGATTCATTTCCACTGGGTAAGTATACTTTTTTTTTGCAAAATATGATAGAATTATTAAAAGTCTGCATTTTGTATTATCTATGTGAAAACCAGGCATGTCGTTGAGTAAATAAAAACATGGATTAAAATCAACCTCTAATTCTAGTACTTATTTGGTAAAAAGATTAACTGAAATCCAGAATTTTTTTAATTATTCACAGTACCAAAGTAAGTGCATTAATGTTCAGTGTTCTGTTTTACATCTAGGGCAGAGTGGTGAGTTATTTTTGGATTTTATTTATTCATTTTTATTGGAGTAAGGTAGAGTTTGTGAATAAATTTAAAACGTGTTTCTTTAATCTTATTACTCGTAAATGGAAAATGTATTCTATCACAAATAATTTACCTTTTATTTAATTTATTATTTACAGTAAACCTACTTGTTTCACCTTTCACAAGTTATACAATAAAATAGTGCATTTGAAAGCACTGTTGTTGAAGGGTGCTAAGAAAAACACCATGCTTTATGAATCTCTCCACCCACAACTATATTTCAATCTCAGCTGCTCATGAAATACCAGGATAGATATGAATATTTACAGGATGAAAGAGGATGAGCAATATGCGCATTATGACCAATTTTAACCCTCATACTACGCACATGAACTACAAAATAAGCTCTCTGGGAACCCAAAGAATAAACTACTGTCAGAAACCATTGACATAGCAAATTTATTTCAAAATGTATTTTTTTTTTCTCAGAATATCAGAGTTATATTTCTATAATGTGTAAAACTAAAATTTAGAGTTGTTGAAAGAGCTCATGAGGAAATCTGCTGCATCTGTGTCTGTCCCCTTCAAAATGACTGACTGAGTGCCCCTACCCCACCTGATGATGTGTGACACTTTAAATTAGGACCCATGGCAAACATGAGCTCTATAAATAGTTAGAATAAATTGTTCTTTCTATTGAAGTTGCGTAGGCAGAATTGCGTGCTTTGGACTAGGGTCCCCTAGGACCCTTATATGTTCGCATTTTTAAGAAGCACTAAGTAAAACAGAGAAAGAAAACAACAATATGAATTTATTAGGAACAAATCAATTGACAAAGGCATAAAGAAATGGAATGATAAATAAAGCACATGGGATATGACACTAATAATAAATAACAAGAAACAGTATTGTGTTCAGTTGCTGTTATTGTTTCAGAGGACTCACATAGTGAAGTGTAAATACTCAATTTCAGGTGCTTAACATAAACATGTACCTGTGTTTAAATAAGGTAGAGTTTCCACACACACTGACTTCAAGTTAAGTTATATCAGAGACACTGAATCCAGATGTTTTTTTTGTTTTTTTTATAATAAAAAAATAAGAAAGAGCTTCTAGTTTCAGAGTACTTTTAGTTTTCTCTTACATTTCCATGTTTAACATGCCTTGTTTTAGTTTCACAGAATACAGTATAACCATTTTGGGAGAGCACACATTCTGCTAACACCATGTAGACATACTTGTGGTTTAGCTTCGTAGCCTATTTGAAGAGTATGTGGTTTACAACCAAAGTGCAGCAGTTTCTCAGTTATTCTTTCAACAAAGAGTTGTGGGCCCTGCCTAGTGGTGTTCAGTAAAGCATTTTTGAAATATAAAAATATATTTCTGTTAGGTCAGAGCGATGCTGATATCATATTGTTGCAGGCTGTTTTCAGCAGTCTAGTGATTATTTATCAGCTTATCTTGTAGAGAGTTTTTCCTCAAGCAGCTCATCTGGTGATTTCACTCAAAGCTCAGAAAATCTGGCATATTTATAAAACAGGCTGTGTGATGTCAAATTAGGCTCACACACAAATACCTCATTTCCAAATGACATCCATCTGCTTTCAGTGATCGCCCAATAAGATGGCAGTTACTTACAAACACAAAAGGAATGGCAGCATAAAATCCAGGAAGTTCATGAAAACATTGAGTGTTTGAGGCGTCATTTAGTCGCATGACCACCAGGGGTCACTTTTGCATGGTTTGAGAATTTTGAAATATATTTCAAACTTGGCTCTAAAAACTGATTTGCAGGTAGATTAGAACTCAGCAATTATCAAGATACCCAATTAATCAAATGCAGTCCAGCCAGACAAGTTGGCTGTGAAATACTTCTGTAGGGAGGTGCAGCATATGAAATTCTGTCAGAAAATGAAATCATTTTGTCTAAGTTAATTCACTATGTTAAAACATAATTATTCAGTATCTCCTGTGAGGTTTGAACATCTGGCATTCTGCTATTGTGCGGGATGTCACTTGTGATTGTGGTGAATTGATTACATCAAGGCAATTTTATTCATACAGCACATTTCATTACAGCAACACATCTCAATGTGCTTTACAGTAAAGTGCCTGCAACAACAGGTCACATGAAAATAGGGTAGAACAAACCACAGACATAAATACAACAACACATAAAATAATTAATAAGCCTTTGAAAAAATGAAAAGCATTATGTTTTATTTTTCAGTTTAGGGGAAAATATAGCTGCCTTTGATACAATATACTCCTGTATAGCTTCGATTGAAGGTATGTAGCACAGTAAAAATGTAAACATGTACTTTAAGTTTAATATTTTTAAATAATTGTAATTTCTCAGCTCCTACTAATTTTGTTGAACCCATCCATTCTTGGGGCATAGAAAGGGACTTGAACACATGAATTAACCACTTAACACACGCCCCTGTTTTTTAAGTTGTTAGCTTAAACGACATGCCCAAGTTGTGAGCAGCACAGATCCCACATAGTTTGAGACTCAGAGATGTGTCTGGTATCATTGGAAAGGAAACACGCTCAGGATTCTTGTGAAAGTGTCTGTGTGATTCTGTGACTTACTGACAAAGACTGGCAGAGGTTACAATGATGGGGTTGTTTACTCGCCCATAGGTTTGCCTTTTCAATGACATGTGTACAGACATTCAGGGACCTCTCAGCAGGATATAGACACAATGAGGCCACAGCCACATGTCTTGGCTTCATGCAGTCCAAATTTGGAGTCAAAAGACCAGAATTATTTTTCAACAGTCTATGTATGTCCACGCGTTTTCCTCAGGTCCTTTTTGGAGACTCCAAATGGCCACTTGGTTACCATGGTTACCAAAGCTGTATAACCGTAATCAAACACCTATAACTTCACATCCCCTTTGCCTATAATCAAAATCTTGGTCTCTAATGAAAGCTGACGCCATATTATTATTATTATTATTATTAATATTATTATTATTATTATTATTATTAATTACTACATATAACCATATTTTTTTGTTTGGCCATATCTATCTATCTATCTATCTATCTATCTATCTATCTGTTTATTTTGGTATAAGTCATATGTTAAGTCGAAGAAGAACCAACCGTGTACCAAAATGCCGTTTGCGTAATTATATATGGTTCAACTCTCAGAAGCAGGAGAGGCTCACGGTCGTAAACATCGAGTCACGTGTACTTTGAGATGGACGTGCAGGTCAGGAAATGACGTAAACGGACCGTATATGGTTTGTTATTTGTGTTATTACGTTACGTGTTGGACTAAATACATGTTGACATATTGAGGAAAGTATTTCGGTTTTATGGAAACGGATTTCATATTTCACAAGAATGGATACTTGGCGAGCTGCACAGAAAGTGCTGAGTCATAAGATGATCGTTGTGGATAAAGGGAAGACTTTGAAGGTATGTAGGCATTATAGCTTTTCTTACTTAGCTCAGGGGCTAGCCGAGCTAATCGCTAATGCTATTACGGCTGTGAGCAACCATATAAGTCGTGAGTGGTCTTGAATGAATCAGGACAATCTAAGCTTTCCAACGACGTACGGCATGAATATATATGTTTAAGGGTTGGTGTTTAAAACATCCAGAAGAACTTGTGGCTACCTCCTAACATCCGTCCCGTCCCGTAGACGGAACAGCGTGCGTTAAGTGATTAACTCCCAAACTCCCTAATGTTGTGAATCTTTTCATTTTTGTATATGAGACCCGCTCCTGTCTCGTCTCAAGTTTTATCGTCTTCAACAAAGTTAAATTTGACCACAACTTTTCTCAAAATGAAGGCCAAAACTTTATATCCTCAGTGTTGTGATGCAACATTGGCAAATACTGACTGTCAGCTTTTCAGTGTTACTGACTGGACATAATGTTTGATGAATAAATGCCTGAGGCATGGCAAAACAAATTAAATGTACCTTTAATCATGGTGCAGGGATGTCAAACTGCTAAATAATATTAAAAGAAAGGAAATGAAAAATGAGTAAAACCTCAAACAACCAATTAAAAGAATATTACTCAAAGTAACCTCTGAAAACTGAAATAATTCATGCAGAGCTGAAATGAAACATGTTGCTATTAGTGAGGCTACATGCCAGACAAACTGGCAGACTTTGACTTGACAGTGACGCCTGATGAAAATCAGTCTTTGAATTGGCATGTTTTTGTGGCATGTTTAATTTACTTGCAAGTGGTCTTCCAGTTACTGCCAAACGTGTCTCTGCAACTGTGAATGCTATGAAAGTTGGACTTTGGTAATATTTATCTTGTTTGGTTTGTGTCTTGAATGTTGCAGAATCTAAATCCAGTATGTTGGATAATGTGCGAAAAGACAAAAAATGAAATGATTAACAAAAACTGAAATATAATTAAGACTAATGAAATAACATTATACTATTAACAGTATGCACACTTTAATGTAGGGAATTAATCTTAATTCACTACCACTGCTGGAGGCAAATAAGGGGCTACGTTTGCATTGTAGACCAGATTCTTTCATTTTTGGCAAATTCTCAAAACTCTGCAGCTGTACATGATGCTAAGACATTTATTGTAGTCCATTCACATACTTCAGGTGCAAATGAGGAGTCTGCTGACACCTGCATGCTTTATCTGAGTTCTGGCTGAACAAAGTTTATGGGGTCAAAACACAGCGTGACACAGTGTTTCCACATCTTTGTTTCTCATTTCAAAATTCATGACTGTGAAAGCACAATAAGAATGTACTTTTGGATCAAATCTCAAATCTCTTTTTTTTTCTTGACAAATTACGTTTGATCCTTTGAGTTAATAGTATTTGTGGATAATCTCTTCACAACAAACTGGAATTAGGGTAGTGGATAAGTACTCACACTGAGATGTGGACTGCATTATTTAAGGGATCTTACAATTCTGTTCTTGCCATCTCAGCAAGTTTGGGCTTGGTCAAGATCTGTTGCTCTTGTGGGCCTGTAGATTCCAGTGAGATGTGATATTTAGTCATATAAATAAACTTTACTTGACTCTTTTTGAAGTTAAAATTCATTTTCCAGACCTTGTTCCACACTTAAATCATATAGAAAAAAACATTTATACTCATCTGTGAGTCATAACAGACAATCCCACCTAAAAGTTTTCTTCTCCCCCCACATAAGTTGTGGATTTGGCTCTCATATAGAGACAAAATTCAATTCAATCAAAAAAACTAATATGGCCAAACCTTTTGACTTATTCAATTTAATTCCTTTTTGAGACCTTGTCCTTGCTTTTCAAGAGGTCTATTTATTTGGAAAAATTTGATTGAAATATATTTTCTTTGATGACCTCCAACCACTTTGGATGTTTTGGTTGATTAGCCACTGTATTACATTATATTACCACTTCTGTAAAGTCCTAAGGAGAGGGACAATTCTATTCAAGCATGATGAAAGGAGAACAATGGTGACCATAAGCCATTCACGTCAGAGGTCTCTGCTCTTGGATAACTTGAAAAATATAAATAGAGTTAGAAAAAAAGACATACAATACCAGTCAAAAGTTTGGTTACACCTTCTCATTTCCTTGGCAGTGTGTCCAATCTTTTGACTGGTGCTTTAAATTCCTTGTTACATGCTCTAAACTGGTCTGTATTTGTGTGAACATCAAGTCATGCGTATTAATGTAAGGAGGAAATCAACTGTTCTGCATCATTAGGACCTGTTCTTGAATTGCTCCTGCAGAGGGGAAGCAGGAGTGGCACTGCTATGCAAAGCCTTTTCCGGCCCATAAATGCTGTGTTTATTTTTGAAATTCTGGCCTGGTGTGTACCACTTCCTAAAATACCATCTCTGTGAAATAAAATGGTGGGTGTACAAAGCCTGTCAAAACTCTGAAAGGGATGGTCAGGCCTCAGCGTTGGGATGTAGGAGCAGGATGTTCATCAGTTCAAAGGAGTCTCAGCCACGTGTAGCTCAGGCAGAGCAATCATGTCAGCAGAATGGCTAACATCTTCCCTTTTTTCCCTTTTTGCAGTGGAAAAGAGAAATGGTTATTTATGACACTGGTGTATTCCATGCCACAATGTGCTACACTACTCAGCACTCAGCACTAACACATTGTGTGATGGAAACAGCATTTCAGCGCAGAAAAAGACCAACGCATAATTTTTCTAAATACATTAACAGAGATGTTTTTATTAGTCATTATTATGTTCACTTTTTATTACAATATTTATGTCCCTTTCATTTAAAAACACACTTATGGATCACAAACTTTTCGCCTTCTCTTCGGTGTAACTATAAATCATAAGGTTATATACTATACTTATGTGTTTACTTCCTCTATTACGATGCCAGTAGCGCAACTGGGTCTGGATAGAGACACTGGGTGGCTTCCAAGCGGTTCTTTTCCACAGCTGAAGCCACTTTACCATGGCTGTTTTCACCACAGTGCACCACAGGCCCTTCTGTGAGGTTGCTGTGTTTCCGTTGTGTGCCTTACAGAACCTCTCAGGCCCTCCTCACGATAACACTACAGCCAACGCTGACGAAGGATCAAAGATCGCCCCACGCCTAACAAACAGCTAGACACTTGGCCTATCAGAAACATCTGGGAGTGGTTGGTTGCAGCTGTTGATGCGTGCCCACACCCCTGAAACAATCAGGACTCGGGCCAGATGTGAAGATCATCTCACGTAAGGTACAGATGTTTCTGTTCCTGACCACAAGGAGAGGACGGATACTTTCTGAAGTCCTATTAAATTTAGACTGTTTATACTGCACCCAGATTGGGATCAGTGCCTCGGGATATGCCACCGGCTTGTGGGTTGTCACTATTCAGCAAGCTGATTGAAAACAGTGCTTCTTGCAAAATGCTTATGGAAAACAGTGCAGAAAATGTGTTGGGTTTTTTCCAAATGTGTGAGTGTGAATCACTAAAAGTCACCTGATCTGACCCAACTGATGATAAAGGTGAGAATTTGGCAGACCTGTTTCATCAATTTTACATAATAAACACTTATATTGCAGTTCTAGGAATATGCTGCCTAAATTTAATGCTTGTTGAAGAAACATGTTTACAGGAAGAACCATAACATCTCATAACCTTTCATTGTCAAATCTCAGCAGCTGTTTCTCTAGATTCTTGCTGTAGGCCATCTGCGTGGAAGAAAAATTCAGATAAGTAAAAGTAGCAAAGCCAAAACTGAAAAACACATTTTTCTATTCCATATTTATTGACAGTGTTTAATCTGAGCTAATCCGATCACAATTATCATATGAAAGTTATTCTGCAGTAACTCAATTTAATTTAATATTTTATCTTAAATTATTTAAAGATACTCATCCAATGAAACAAACAATATCCAATGAGTGATTAACATGGAATATAAAAATGCAAGTGGCTTTGTGTCAGTGTCCAGACTTGTTCTAATGCATTTGAATCCACTGTGGAGATGTTAAGTTAATGATACATAGACATGAAGACACATAGAGTGATTGCAGAGTTGACATATTAATGAACTGGATATGATGTTAATACCAGACCTGAGATGGTCTGGAGAGAGTCTTCCGCTCTTGCAGGCTCCCTGTAGTCATTAGAAAAACACTTTGGTGGATATTACACCCTGTTATTCTTTCCCTCTGCTGTCTCTGCCTGCTCCCTCTCTATGCACACCATTAAAACAACATCTTTGGCCCAGGCTCACCGAGCACGACATCGGAAGCAAAGTTTAGTGATGTACCCTCACCGTGACCCCTTCCTCCTCCATTCTCATGAATGAAATGATTTTGTTAAGTACATCAAAGACAGGTCTTCTGTTTATACTGGCTTTTACTTTCCGTATATCTCTTCCTCAAGTTTTCCCCTACAGTGTAAGCATGATGAGTTAGAGCCTTCTTGTACAACGATAACATCAGTGCCCTGGATAGGCATTTGTTTTTAGTCTCAAATTTAGATGCTGCACAACATTTGCTGCTTCCTTATTGTTGGTCTGTCTTCCAGCTGCCTGGTGGTCTTCAAAGGCGGCTCAATCTGGAACCCTGCTTGTACCCAGAGGCCGTTAAATCTCAAGGGATGGTTACCTGTCAGAAAATGGCACTGTGGCATGCTAATCTTGTTCTCATTACTCATAAGGTCCTTATTCCAGATTTAAGACAATGTGGTGTAGGATAGGACAAAAAGGTAAAGGAGGAGAATGAATAGGGTTTTCTCGTGCTTCAGTCCTACTTGACAGTGATAAATCTCTCAGAGCCTTTTCTAAGAGAGCTTGATGTTTTAATTATTAACCAATCTCTTGATTTAGCAGAGCTGGGGGAAAAGTATCATTTCAATCTGGAGAGACTAAATTAAAAGCAAGCCTTAAAGAGTAATTAAATGAATTTATTTGACATATTATTCACAACAGGGAAGGCTGAAGAAGATATGTGAGGAGTCTTTGGTGATTAGATTTCAAATGATGTCATCATTTATAGGGATAGTGACGCCATGAGCAGCATCAGGATTGTCACCCTGATGGAGTCTAAACATTGATGGCAGTGGTGGTGAAAGAGTGAAGAGTAATTGCTGAAAATCTGGGTGGGTGTGATGTGGAGCAGGACCTCTGATATAATTGGTGGTGAATGGAGTGGAGGAGCGTCGCATCGATCTGATTCTGAAATGATATGGTTGTGGTCATCATTGGTTTAACTGAAAGAGTTAATGCCCACAGTTAGCTGATTGAGTTGAAAGCAGGAAAAGGAAAAGAGAGAGAGAGACAATGTAAATAAATAAACGTGTAAATAGACTTCCACATTTAACTTTTTGCTAAGCCTCATTTGAATATGAGGCAAACTTATAAAAATGACTTTAGAGTGGTTTCTTCCCTCCATGCTAATCAAATATGCAACTCCTATTTTCAGCTTTTAAACATCTTTTTTTTAATTACATTGTGGTCTAAAAGGACAAAATCCCTGGTTCCACCTGCTGTCTGTTTAACATTTCCCATTGTGAAACACCCATACATAAAAAGCCCAGTTGGCTGTCTTGTATAATGCTTGCTTTCATTTAAAAACCCATTAAATATATTTTCAAGAGTAAGTTGAAACTAATCCCTTGAAAATCATGTTTCTGATGTACTCCATGTAACTGTGACGTTACTGACTATATTTACATACACTAATATTCCACTGTTTTTCCAAAGGGTAATATAAACAGCATATTTCATTTGGATATTTCAAATGTAGCATTTTCTGACTAATATGGGATATGTGGAATATGCCGATATCATTCAGGTTTTAGGAGTAGTCTTTGGACATGTATGCAGTCAGTGCATTCATAGTATCCGTCTCAGTTGGGGGTTTTCAGCGCAGCTTGCAACACATGGCACAAAACAGTTTCCAAGGCTGAGGTAGTGATGAGTGCCCAAAAGAAAAGCCCACACTTCTGCTTGGAAGGGTAAACATATTACTTTTAAAACATTTTGACAGACTTGGATATCACCAACTTTCTGGATATGCACAAATATCACAATGCCAACCTTTTTAGGAAGGCAGTTGAATGAACAAAAGAGGAAGGCTGTGTTGAACGAGTCCACCACCAGAGGAAAAGGATGGAAAAATCCTATTTTGACACAAAGAAGCAAAATAGCACATGCGGCTCCAGTCGTTCCACATTTCCATATTTTTGTGATAAATGGAGTATGCACCGAGTATGAAATGTTTTTGTAATCTCAAATGAGAGACTTTTTTTCAGAGTAGTATTTTTGTTAAGCTGCTTTGGGGTTGGATAACAGTATTGCCATTACATATCCATAGTATTTCTATATGATATATTTACCTTGCATAGCTGCATGTAAATACGAGTATTAGTGGAATATTCATTTCTATTAGCCATGTACACAGCTTGGTAGGAAGATTGGCCTTTTCAGAATAAGGACAAAAACTGGAATATTTTATGCATGTTAACGTAGTCAGTGCTAGAAGTGGTTACAGGTGCAACAGAGCACACTTCCACCTACACCCAACCACATCAGTGGGTCAGACTTGAAACCAGAGAGGGCAGTGAAATATAGTATGGATGCAAATATGTAGACTTTGATATAAATCTGCTTCTTTGCATCAAGAAGACGAGTTTGTGGTATTATGTGTGCTTGGTAGATTTTTTACAGGTAGGTGTACTGGGGGCGACCATTCAGAAAAAGACTGCAAAGGAGAACACAATAGAGGGAGGAAAAAGAATCTCCAAAGTGGATGGATGGACAAGAAATTGCTAGCTACTATGGGGATCTGGGATTCTAGGATCCCCAGGAGGAAGAGGAGGAAGGAAATCCTGATCTGGATAATCAGTTTTTATTTTGTCTTCTCTTCCTTTAGTCACTCACATTCTTACCAATGGATCATTGAAAATCTCCTGTCTGAATTGCATGTTCTTTTTTCTTTTCTTTAAGTTAAAGTGAAAATATTTCTCCAGGAAGGGTTTATGCCTCAGTATCACTGATTCTGCAATGATAACTGATCTATGACCTTATGCAGAAGCCACAGGCTGTCTTCTATCTGGCATCCTGGGCTTCTCCAACACCCACTTTGATCATACAACTGCTTTATCTCTTACGGCAGCCTTACTATTAGTTAATTATTTGGCCACAGGCGTTGGCTCTGGGTTCCTGAACTGATGAGTCAGAGAATAAAATGACTCCCTGTGCTTGAGGATGAGAGTTTGAGTTCAAAACCTCAGCGTATCATCAAAGAGTAAAAACAGGATGTGGTTATTTACTATATCTGAGGGTAAGAAATAATTTCTTTCACCGTTAAAATGATTATACCGGTATATGTATCTGTAATTTCTGATGTGAAACCTTGCCTGTGTATTTTTAGTTGTGGGCTTGGCAGCTGGTTTATAGAGTGCTACTGATTATAGTGTTTGTGAAAACCAAAGCACATATGGCTTTGACAGTATCATAGCAGCTCTCTTCACGAACATCTGTGCATGACTAACACTGAAACATGACATACTGATGTAGGCTCTTCCCATGGGCCATTTATATATTAGATTTATTCTCTATCACCTTATACTCCATCCCTCTTCTCAGGAGGGCTATGGATTTCTATGCCTTTACTAGTTTTGTTCCTGAACTCCAGACATCTTTTTTTTTCTTTTTTTTTCTTTCCCAAGATGGGCTTATTTTACACAACAGGCTATGTTGCATGTTTTCACTTGGGTGATTTAGGGTCACAGATAATAACTGACCAGCTGTCCAGATGTCAGAAAATGGATGTACATGGTCACAGCTGTGTATTATTCTCCTTTCATTTCAATATGTTCCTGCGATTCTCACAGTTCAAATGTGAGTTAAAATTCCTACATTCAGCAGCTAAGGCCAACGAAAATGATAAGTCTTCACAATCTGACGGCTTTGCCCAAAGGACAAACATAAGAGAGACATTAAGGCCTGTTCAAAATCCTTCATTGTTATGGTATTTATAGAACATTAATCACTCAGAACATGAAAGTGCCACACAAGATGCCAGCCTGATATTTTTTCATGTCTTTGTAAATATTAATATGTTTTTCTAAATTCTGTGGGGTGTTTTTGTAGTCCTGAATGAGAGTCTTTATTTCAGAGTAGTATTTTTGTTAAGCTCCTTTGGGGATAGTCATGATAACGATATAGCCTTGACAAATACATAGTATTCTATATGATATGTGTAACTTTTACCTGTCACTTTAAAAAATGCTTGACTTGTCAGGAGAATCTTTCATACCTCTCCACATACATCAAAAATCATGTAAAATATACAAATATAAAGTAAATGTAGTATGAAAATGATCTGTTGACCTTCAAACGGACTTTTATTTTAATCCATCACAAGATTTGTGCTCATGAGTTTTGTATTTAATACAAACTGAACATGAACATTTGAGCCTTGTGGAATTTGAATCAATTGAAATTTATGATGGTCAAAGTTTGTGCAGACATAAGTGTATCGAGCCATAGAGTCCGATGTTGAACCTAACAGGCTGTAAAGACATTTTAAAAAATCGAAGATAAATTAAATATGCTGTCCAGGCTGACAGGCTTTTGAACAACTTCCACTGCTTTCCATCATCACTACTGGGAGCTGGTGAGGGATGGACTCTACTTAATTGTCCAAAAAGATGAGTATTTCCTGTGCACACTTCCTCAGACAAATGGCCAGATACACTTGACCTCTTATCCCATTATTCTACTGGGGTTTCTGCTCATAGCTGAATGATGATAGCAATAGCACTTTCCTCTTCACCTGTGCAGCTGGCCTGTAGTCTGTGGATAGCAGGATCTGCTATTTTGTGGGGAAACAATCCCCGACTGTTACTTCATATGGAGCTTTATTATACGTCATATGAAAATAATAATGATTAGGAAAAAAAAGCCAAATCCTGTTTTATGTTTTCAACCCTGGTTTATGCAGAGAATTCAAAAAGCTGTTCTGTATTTGCTTCTCCATAAGGAACTATTTATCATTTCTAACTATTCAGTCCTGTTTCTTGTTATGTAAATGTTTGCTCATGAGCATGACCATATGGATCATGTGACCCTTGGACAAATTGTTGGTTAAGTTGGCAGCCTTGAGGGCTGATACCTTACCCCCAAATACAGAACTGGCAAAACAACATTCTTTGCACATATGCACATTTTTGAAAGCATAACCACAGTATAAAATTAAAAAATCCTCCTGATATCTTATACAAGACAATCTGTGCTTTTCGTAGCATTGCTCAGGGGAACTTTGACAGCTATACATAAAGACAGTGACACCTCTTCAGGCACCTCATGTATTGAATGTAGGCCTGCTTTTGCATCTGGGTCTGATTTAAGAAGGTTAATGATTGACCTTCATAATTGTATTTGTTCCTTAAAACACAAGCAGGGTCGTAGACATTTTTTGTTTTTTGTGTTTACTGACTTTTTCAGTGTAGACTTGACTTGATAAGTTCAGAGGAAATCGTGAAATGAAGATGAGTCCCACTGCAATGAATACAGGAATACAATTTATTGGTGATAGGAGGGCGTGGGTCAAACATTTATGTTTCCTGTGGAACCAACCCAAATCTTCACATCTGCCAAAAAAAAAACAAAAAAAAAAAAGATCACAGGAACTGACCCCTGGCAGAGAAAAATTGTTTCCACGGTTATATATTATTTCAGTTTATCCTGTCATTCCATCTGTATGATGCTTTTAATGTGCTCCCTTTTTCAGTCATGCTGGCCATGAGCTGTTGGTCAGGAAATGCAGTTGTGATGAAGTAGGAGTTCAGTAGGTCTGCCTTAGCGACAAGACGAATACGAAGGAATTTGCCCAAGTTGCTCTGCATTGACCCTGATAGTGATTGTTCACTTCTACGCCAAGGCGCATTGCTATGGTGTGTTGATGTTGGTCCAACTAGAGTCAACAGTTTCTTAAATTTCTCAAGTGACAGCATTGTGAAGTAGAGAGTAATGGGATTAGACACTTCTTGCTTTCTCTTTTTTTTTCTTTCCTCAAAGAAACATTTGCTTGAACAATTTAATTGTTGTGGTTGGAAATTCCTGGGCATCCCTCTCAATGCTGTGCATTCCTTCGCTCAACAACATAATGCATTCCTGAGAATAAAAGTGATCTCCATCAGAATTAGTTAGACTCCCTACAATGTCTGAGGAATGTCGTTCTGCGGGAGAACGACATGTTTGACTGTGTGATTGATAGAGTATTAATTAGAAAGCATTCACAGTGGAAAGCCAAAAAGATTTGGTTTTGCTCAAGTGGGTGTCATTGTTATAAACCAGACTGCTGTTAACGGGGCAAGAGCCAGAGACAGATCTGGTCCTGTATATTGTATAGCAGCAATTAAATTTGAAAGCCTGCTGAATATTACATATTAATTTATGTGTATGCATTCATGTATGTAAATATATGTTTTCAAATGATTCGGTTGGTAGCAATGAAATCCATTTTCACTTGAAGTAGCAGAGGCTGTCAAGGTTTCATTTCCTTACCACATTAGAGCTGCATCTCCCTGCAAGAGAAATCCTTTTGCTGACATACTGAATTATTATCATGCTTGGTAGGCCTTTTAAGCAGAGTTCAGCTCCACTCCTCCAGTTACAAGTAGAGCTCTTTGCTTCAGGCTTACAGGAAAATGCCAGTTATATTGATATTCTTCTCAATTCTACATTTTTGGTTACTCCTCTTGAGACTGTTGTCTAAATCTTTGGACATAGATACATTCTGATGAATTGTATCTGTTTGTACAATCATGTTCAGTCTATCCAATGAGCATTTTTTGTTAAGAACCAGGGCAATAGGGCAAAAAGACAGTGTAGCAGTTAACTCTCAGACAACAATGAGGGGTAACCATTTTGAGTCAGTCCTATAATATTAGAGTTTTTGTACATTACATGACATGTTAAAGAAAAATAAAATCGGCCATGGTCATTCATATTGTCTGTAACCTTTTTTTGTCTTAATCTGTGATCTATTGTGTTATAGTGTTAATGTGCCCATTTACCCTCCCTTTTACTTCAGTTGTACTTAAATCTGTGATTTTCTGTTGCTTCCCAAACCATGTCTCAACAGGATGGCAAGTTCTCCAGATTTGGCCAGTTAAATGCTGTGGATAAAAATGCACAAACAAACAACAACATGGGCCCAGAAATACAGGGTACATAGCCTGTAGCTGTTTTGCATCAGCACTGAACTGTTTAAAGGTGGCTTTGTTTCCTTTATTGCCCAGTAGATAGACCGAGTTGGCCCATCTACATACAATATGTAGGACAAAAACAAAGAAGTAACATGCAACTTACTGGCTTTGTTGTCAGGGAAGGCATGAGAAGGACAATATTGTTGTGGTTAGACAGGCTTTTTTCACCTCTTTAATCTATGCAAGCATTTGCAGGGCAGGCAAGGTCTTTGTTAGTAACGGCCAGCTTGTGCAGCTGCAGTCACACACATCCACACCTGGCACTTGCTAAGCACAACCACAACTTTCCTCTTGGGTCTAGCAGCACTAACTGTTGAGGTCCTCCCAGAATTATGTCTTTCCTCCTGGATGAGATTCTGCAAATGAACACTGTGCATGTGAATTTTTGTAATTTATATTCATTTTAATTTACATTTTAATAAACATATTATCCATTCCTGTTCAATGTGGACTATGAGACCACAATTCATAATCAAGAGTACTGTGGTAAGGTAGACACTAATAATGATCCATGATGTCAATATATACAATTACAAAAACATGGGTATCTAATTATCTGCATACCAGATCTCTGAGAACACTGTTATATATTGCAATGCATTTATACACATTTTTGTATCATGTCTCCATAATACAACTTTGATAAAGAAATGTTACAATCGAGCCTTGAAGTTAAGATGGTTGTTGAGTTATCAGTTGTCGGAGCAAAGGAAACAAATACTTCCTTTTTTCTGGCAACGCAGAGAGAAGGTAATAAAGTTTTCAGGCTGGCGTCATAGGGAGATGTGAAACAGCAACAGCAGAGTGACGCAGATCATCTCTGCAGGTTCTTGGAAAGAAGGAAAATCTTTCATGTGGGGTAAAGCACATAAAACATTTAGGTTTACAGACTGTTTGTGTACTTAGTTTGAACTCTACTGTGTCCCTCAGTGCAACAAACAGAGAGTTAATTGTGACTATCGTCATCATCAACAAAAGCTATTCTTACTCACTTAACCACTGTGGTAGATTAAAGACTGAATGTTTTACCTACAAATTTTACAATAAATTTGGATTATGAATATCATATTGTGTGGGTTTAGAATTCTGAAGAGTCCTTGGACCTTGGTTTCAGGATCAAGTTTATAGTATTTCATAAAATTGGGCCTTTCTTTCATTAAGTAAAAGATTTATTGTTGCAATTTCTGTAGTCAGGGAGCAGTAGTAACACTAAACAGAAATCTATAAAAGAGCTTTTACATCATGATTAACCAGAAGATGACAAAGAGCTGATACTCCCAGAATGTTTCCTAACCAAATGAAAACCACCTGTGTGCACAATATCTAATATCCTTTGGAGAGGATCATATGAAAGTATATATATGGACGCATATAATGTATACAAACATGCAGCGGATACAAAGATATATATATGCAACTGGACTCAAATACAGTGCAATTAAAACATACTACAACTAAACAACCAAAATATGACTTGATCATGGACTAGTCTTCATTTGACAAAGTGTGTAAAATACCCTCTGAACTTCTCATGTCTATGTAACATTCAACAAACCGAAAGCTCATATTTCCTCAAATGCACAGCAGTCTGGAGGAAATGGTCCACTAGTGCTTCTGGTTAGTGTTTTGCCTCAATAAAAGTCCATATTAGACCTCTGCTCAAGCGCATTCCCATCCCCCAAATACTACTGTGGTTTCTCCAAATATTCTACACTGTTGACCTTAAAAACCTGAAAAACTAAAACCCTCAACTTATACTTTCCACTGTGTTTTCATCCAGATTGAGCTCTAGCAGACCAGTGATCATAACGTTGAGAAATGAAGTTGATGCTTGGTTTACAAGTAATGTATTCTTGTTTTAATTCATTCAGAAATTGTATATGTTTTTCTTGATCTGGATCCAGTTTAATACACTGAAATGTAGTCAAAAATACAAAAATACTAAAAAAAACTGCTGAACAAGAGCATGTTTACTTACATTGTGCTCAAGTGTAATTGTCTTCCTTATTCTTGTTATTATCTTGATATATCTTTGAAATACTTTAGGGTATTTTGTGAATCCTTACAGTGACATTAAATCATGTCCTGTTGACAAAATGTGGATTCATATACATGAATGTTGTGAAAAGCAAACACACTTAAGCCAAATGAAACCTATAAAAACCTTGTGAGTGTAACAAACACAATACAGGCTTCAGTGATGTGGTCAACTGCTACAAATAGAAGACAATCATGAGCAGTATTTACTACCTCATAACACTAAGAATTACAAGGAAGGAGCAGAACCAGTTGAATCCCATTCATCTGCCCAGTATATTAATATTGCATGCGGCAGCTCAATAATTACAGTCTTTGATGCCTGTTTGTGGTTCAAAGCTAAAGTCATAATGTTTTTCAGAGAGCATTCATCACATACCTATCTAATTGTATTTCATTACATTGTGTGTATCAAGTCGGACGCACGTTTGTTATGGTTGATATGATTTCCTTGTGCAAAGCAGCCTGTCACACACTTAACTTTAATCTTGATTAAACTCGATCTGTTTATTATTTCTTCCGTGGACTCTCAGCAAAGCTTATAGGAGCCAAGCTCTGTGGTTTTCCCTCTAATCCATGGTCAAATATCACTAAAATAGCCATCACAGAAAAATGACTAAGACCACAACCCTTGATGTGGACAATGACTAACCTCAAAGTAGAATAGCAGATTTATCCACCAATACAGCACCTTGTGCGTGTGTGTGTGTTTTTTTATTTTTTTTATTCAGGGTCTCTTATGACTTAAAGCAGCAGTCAAACTTCTCTCCTCCAGTGAGCATGAGGTACTGAACTCAGTGGATTATATATGCATGGGAGAGTCTCAAAAAGGACATGAAAAATTCATTGGAAGTGTGATGTGACCTTGGGTAAAATTAAGTCTCAACATGTAGAAATCAAAATCGGAGCTTGAAACCAACTTGTACTTTTGAGTGGAACTAAAGTCCTGATGCCAAATGAGCAACAGATGCTTCTCTGTTGTTTTGATGTAATTCATCCACAGCACAATACCTAATCTGCCTGTGTTGTTTTCTGAGAGCATAAACAAACCACACATCAGGTTGACATTTTTACATTTAGCTTCAATCCATCTTTTCATCTTTCATCGTTTATCAAGGACAGAGCGGCTGATTCTCTCTATAGTGAAGATTTTGTCTGATTAGCATAAATGCTGTCAACAGGATATTTGATCATCCATTGTCATGTCAACAAGATGGGCTTATGGCCTTTTTAAAAAAACATTTTTTTCTTCAAAATTTGAAAAACAAAAGAACATTTGCAATAAAAATGCATCATGATAAGACAAAGGATTTCTCATTTTCTTTGTTTAATAAAACACACAGAGACAGACTACACAGATAGTGAATAGTCATAACTTGGTAAATTGAACCAGTGTGTTATCTAAGAAGAGAAATAAAAACAAAAAATATCCATTCTTGTCTTTACATGACAGCAATACATCTTACACTGACATTTATTGTGACTCCACATCTTTGTCTTAACTGACAATCTGTAAATATTTTGTGTAGAATGCTCCATTTCAATCTGTGTTTTATTACTCTTTTGATCCTACACAGCTGCTTTTTGCATACGTACCCAGAGAAAAAAAAAAAAACTTTACCAATAACAATATGACTTTAATTTGTGCTGTCGTGTCTTCTAGTTTCACCAGAATAGATGACATTAAAACATGTAAGGGATAGTGGCGAGGATATGGATGAGTTTCCCTGTAGAAGTAGAGCTGCGGGCTATTCTGACAGAAAGAGAGAGAGAGAAAAAAGACTGTCATCTGATTTTGTGTTTGTGTGTGTCCATGTGAGTGTACATGGGGATTGGCGCGTGTATGTGAATTTTCCTCCTCTGCTCTGCTGTCACAGTAATAATGAGTAGCTGCCAGCGCTGGAACTCCTTCCACTTGGTGATATAGCAGTTCACAGAATGAAAGTTGGATGATATAACTAGGTTACTTGGAGAAAAAAAAGGTTTAGCCAGCAAAAAATGTGAACTGTGGTAGGGATGACACTGACCAAACTTTCTTTCCCAACAGAGTTTTATGTTTCTTAATCAGCACAAAACAGAACATCGCAGCAATGTCATACCGATCAATGATATACTGTCAGTGTAGCTGACTAATATGATTTTATCATAAACCCTCTGACTAGCCAAGGGTGAGATATTTCATGAGTGCTGATAACCGCAAAATCAATACATGTACAAATAACAGGGAAATGAAAGCAAGATGATTCATTGCATGCATTCACTTTCTTATGTCAGCTGTTTCTCAACAATAAATATGATTGTGGACACAGCATGGCCTCTCTGATGTCCTCTTGTTTATAAGTTCTAGATGCAAAGTGACAAGGGTTTAATAAATTTCAGATCCTTCAGTGATAGACAAGAAAGTGAAGCAGGGTTATGGCTCCAGCATAAGCGAAACTGCTCTTGGGAATTTGCTAGAGATGCTCCTTTAAAGAGTCACAAGATGTGAGGGAAAGTTATAGGAGCATTCTCTCTTTCTTCAGACTTAGAAGAAAAATACCCCCAGGAGGTTTCTTGACTTCCAACATCTAAAGGAAAAGACTGTCTGTGTGATAGCTAGGCCTGTGTGTTGTTTTGTTGAGGTTGTTTTGTCAAAGCATTACATGTAGGTGGATGTAAGGTGAGCCTCAATGGCATCCGAGTGCAAGAAAGTAGAAACTGATTGTCATAAATATATCATTAACAGTATAAGATAGCTTGAAGTGCTCGATGATGCATGATGAAAGTCCACCAGATGTCACGTCTTTTAAGATAAAAAAAAAATCATCACTTTTCTTTCTTTAAATGTGTACTTCAGTATTCAAGCCTCCAAACATTCAAAACTATGGTTTGTCACTGTCACTGCTTCTCATAACAGTGACAACTTGTTATGTTGATGTATTCTGCAGTGTTGTGATTTCAAAAAGAACCATTTGGGAATATTTCACAAACATAAATGTACATACTCTGAAAATATATGATGCTTAACATTTCAAAGATCAGCTCCAGTGCGTTTTTAACCAGAGAAATGAGTTGCCAAATCTAATACTGCAACATCTCCACATTTCCCTGCGATTTCCAGACTTTTCAACCTTTAAATAGGCTACATTTCCAGATTACTCACACACCTGGAGCAACTCTATAACACACAATATGGAGCGCTTTAAGTGATGCTCCTGATTTACACTTCCCTTTTGCATAGGATGGTGGCACCAAAGTTCAGCAATAACCTGGCCCTCCTTTATGCAGTCGGTGTGGCTCCTAGTGGCAGCCACAGCAGCAGCAGCAGCAGCATCATCATCAGCAGCAGCAGTGTTAAAGGAGAGCGGAGCAGGAGGTTGCGCTCCGTCACGTGTTGAATAAATTAGATTTGGAGGGGGACGTTCACCGCTCGGCCCCACACTGTTTGCTTTCAGTCAGCGTGCTGCTGCAGTGTGTCTACGGCCAGACAGACGGACAGTGGATACCGATAAGTTAATAACCTCCACTAAAAGAGGGCGGCGAGGAAGTTCTCACAAGCCACAAGTTTGCGATTTTACTTTGAATCTTTTTTTGTCTGTTGAGAATTTTGGACAGAAACAAACGAGGATTTTTGCAAAGAAACAAACGGTGTGTAACCGGGGGAATCTCCAAAAAAATCATTCTTAAAGGATACACGTTTTTTTTTCTTTAAGCCCTAAGATGGATGTAACTTTCACTGTGGACTTCATAAGGGAATACTGAGAAGGATCTGGATATCTTGTAACTCGGCTTCTCTAAAACACAGGAGAGGAACAGATGAATGTGAGTATCCATCACTCCATATCACAGATCTCCCTCCACAGGTAACCTGATGCGACGTCCGTGATTACAGTTGATCCTTTAGTAGACCTAGGCTACACTTTCTCCTCAACTTCTTCAGGGTTTTTCTTTCTTTCTTTTCTTCTTCTTCTTTCTTTCTTTCTTTTTTTTTTACACTTTTCAACTTGGATCATTGTGGCTATAGTAGCCTGCTCACTGGTAGAAGGATGCATGAAAAGCTTAAGACGTTCGCTTTCAAACTCTGCGTCTGCGTTAGGGAACATTCAGTCCCAATGTATTCAATGTTACAACTTCACCTGTTTACTTTTAAGAGACACTCAAATCCACCTACAAAGTCAATTAAAATACTGTCCTCATAAATAGCGTCAGAGCAGGCCATATTTCGGCACTATTGAGGGGCATACAGTGCATACATCCTCGGTTTTACCTGCAAAAAAGTGCCCGTGAAGGAAGGTTAGGCTGTTATATCAATAAATGATATATTCTTGCATTTGTAAGGACTGCGCAGTGATTTTCCGTGAGGAATAGCGTAGGCCTACCTTGCCTGCATACTTTGAAGAGCAGCCAAATATTTGAACTGTATGTCATGTCGCACTTTTCTCAATCCCCTCTGAGACATTCCTCTCAAATTGGTCAACCTATTGAGTTATTGTATTGTCCGCCGAGTGCTGCTGCTGCTGCCGCCGCTGCGCCTTTGTGCCTATTGCTCCAGTTGAGCACATACCAAATGATTACCCACATGTCGACACAGTTATTGTGTTGGCAGACTTGTGTTCATTGACCGTGAATAGGTGTTCCTTTCCCTCAATTAATAAATTAATTAAGTCTCGACTGGGTTCCATCACCGCACACTTTAGTTGTGAGAGTGATGGTTGCCATGGTGCGGCGACGCAATTATGCAGCCCTTTTTTGACTTTAGGCACAACAAGGAGTTCAGACTCCTCCTTTCTGTTTTTTCTCAACACCAGTCACCAGTTTGAAAAGAACGGAGGAGATCTGCTTTGGTTTCCTTTCTATGGGTTAAATGCGTACATTTGTGTGCAACTGGAAGTCACAGGATGGTTTGTTTTGCCACTCAATGAGTAAATGCTTAATCCGTATTATAATGAAATGAAGCAGGCGTTCATTTCTAAAAAATACACTGATTATTTACCTGCTCATTCTGATCATATAATCTAGAGCGTCATTCTATTAAGTGCCATTTTTCAGATTCTGGGTTGATTTAAAATGTATAATTTACACAGAAAGCCAACGAAAGAGCAGCACTGATGGACAAAACCAAAATTTGAACCTCCACAGCTTTTATTACAATCCAAGGATTATGTCATAAACCCTCAGTGCAGTGCATGAAGTAATCATTCCACTAGTTTTGTCTTTGTAGCTTGCATATGCTGTTGATGAAGCTGGTGATCCAGTCTCCTAAAAAGGAATGGAAAACACAACATATGTTTCTCCCAGGATGGCCACACCGACGCCACCCTGAAAGTTTCTTTCTGACTTACGTTTCAGAAAATGACTTGGCTGTAGTCCCTGCGGTTTTCACTCGTCTCCTTTCAGTGTCGTCATCAGTAAACAAAGTCAAGTGTACATCAGCCATGGCCTTTGAGTCTGTGGTGCCAGAAGACTGTTGCCTCTGTAGTTTGTTTTCTCATTTGTGACCAGACAGTGCCATTTAAAACAAACCATCAATGTCATCAGTGCTGAAACTCGGAACGTTTTGTGAAACCTCTAAATGTTTAAATCTCAGTCAGTCCTGTCCTCTTGAGTCACATGCATGTGATGATTCACATATAAACTGAACTCTGACCTTGGTTGTAGTAATGTTGTCAAAACATTCCTTGCACCCCTGCCACTGTTACTTGATGCGCATGTGTTTTTAATGATGCAACCACAAGTACCGCCAACACAATATCAGATGGTGTCATGTTCAAAGACATAAGGTGTGTGTTTTTTTATCTGGAACATCTTAGACAAACAGCTGAACTAACCCATGCTGCTCTTGCTGTGGGAAAGAGATGATCTTTCTTGTCACAGACTCTCCACAACCTTCAGCTCACCGTGAAAAAGGAGCCGATGTGTTTTCCCAATACCGTGTCTGATATAGCCAGGAAGTGCATGTGTATCTGAGGCTTGTGATTACTTTTCCTGGCCTTTTTACATGCCCAGGGACTGAAGTTTCAAAGACTAATGCAGGGTACAGAAACACAGCACTCGTGAGTTGCAACGGTCTGGCAAACATTCAGAGCTTTTTAGTTTGGTCTGTGCTAAGCCTGTCATCCTCATGCCCAGTCAATCTGCACTTCTGTCTGTGGTTTCCATTAAGGCTCCATTGAGCTTCAGGCAGCCTGGCATGTTTTTGAAACCACAGAAGTTTACTTTGAGTTAACTGGAATCATGACATGGAATTAGAAGATCATTTTATATAATCTGTCACTATAGTTGTCCCTGTTGGCCTGTTGGTGGTGAAAATGGCTAAGTTGGTTTAATTAAAGTAGTGCAGCTGAAGTACTTCACGCCTGCATTTGGGATTGTTAATGAATTGGGGTAGATTTTAACTAGTGTTTGTGTTTTGTCTCTGTAGATCAGGTTACTCTTATTGGATCAGGAAACCAATTTTAATTCACAAGAGACAATCTCAAATATTGGGAATGGTTGTAGTTTAAGATATTAACTTAAGATAAGTAATTGATGATTATTCAGTATATAAGATATATATCAGATGAAATTACATTACTTGGCTATGATATTTATCTGTATCTTTTACTCTACATTCTTGAAAGTCATATTTACATTTCATGAGATGTTTGGCACACTTCTATTTAAATGTCGGTATTGGCTCATGGAAGGTGGCAGAAGTGTTTGTTCAGATGTACTGTCTATTGTAAGATTTGCCAAACCAAAGGCCTGCTTGTCTTCATTGTAGTGCAAGAAAGACAAATAGCACTTCACAGAAAAAGTGAAGTAAAAAATGAATAAGCAAAAGTATTTCCAGCTATCATGAAAAATGAATATCTGACAAACATGATCTAGAGAAAGTGGAGAAGTAGAAAGACTGCACTGATGTTCTGAGTATTCACTGCTGGCAGGGATTTTAATGCTGATTCCAGTCATGCTTGCAAAGTGCCCAGAAAGATATCCACTGTATTCAAGCAGAGGTTTCATTCTACATGGAAATCCTAGAAACCCTGGAATTGGTCGGTTTACTTGATTTAGAGGATTCAAAAGAAACTGGGTCAATGCTGTAGTTACTTCCAAGAACGAGGTGTGATAATGATGTGTTACACATACATGCCAGTGTATAAAAAGTCAATGAAGATTTTGCAATTTATAATTAAGACATTTTAGTTCCTTTGCTGAGGGTACATGGGGGTTAATCTTTCAGTAGTTACATCATCGAAACACAACTCTTCACCAAAGTTTAACTACCAATGAGAGGACAATGATACAAGGAAAACATCTGAATCCAAGCCACAGTGGGATTGGCTTACTAAATATAGAAGCTTTCAAGTGCAGCTACTCTGAACTCAAATAATGATACAGACCTGAGTCAGGCTTGATGGTGTTTCTTATATATTTGTAAACCCTTCTTAACCTGGTATTGTGCAATTAGTCTACCCGGCTGTGTCTGCTATATCCATTAGGCTGCTCCGCTCTGCAGAGGTCCTCAACTGTAGCTCAACCAGAGAGTGCATTATTTCAGTTGTGGCATTTGTAAGATTCTGGCCTTGAAAAGTTATCCTTTGTGCTTTTGGAGAAAGCTTTGTAAAAGTGCATCGCCAGTGTTGCAGTAAAGTAAATCAATACTGAGAATTACGAGTTCAAGTTCTGTCAAGATTTCAAGATGTCACAGATGTTCTTATATTTTTGCCAAGAACAGCAATCACAAAGCAACTTAAAGTATGGCATGTAATGGCAAATCTGTAGTGCTTGCCTTTACGGTCCTGTCATTTGCAGTTATTACGGTCTCTCTGCTAGTGAAATGAATTAGGAGTGAATGAAGCAAATTGGCCAAGAGTTCATTTTTAAGGTTAAACTGTAATAACACAGAAAGTATGTTAAGAACACTGATTTTCATGTCATACATATTTCCAAACTAGTAATTCTCCAAGGTTCCTCTGTATTCATACAAAGTTGAATTTAAACCAGGTTATGACTTTAAAGTTAGCATCTTCAGTGTTGTGGCCACCGAATCACAGCAGACTGAAATTAGCCCTGGAATCCTATGTGCTTATGGCTAGATTCCAGCAGACCTCAATTACAATGCTGTAGAGCCAGAAAAAGGGAGAGAGGTAGACTGCATGGAGCCCTTCAACTCTGCTGCACGACTCTGACACTCAAACACACTGTCACCACCATGGCTGAGACAGATTACCACACTTGTTCAGTGACACATGGGAGGTATTTAGTGCACATACACAGATAACCAGATGTTTTGTGAATGTTTCTTTGCAGGTATCAATTAAACCACTGGGGGGAGCCTTTAAGAGCTCTCATCTGAAAAATGTAATACAGTGCATTGAGTTTCTATGTATAGCTACAGTGCAGTGTGTCCAAACTGTTGACTGGTACTGTTTATATGTCCCCCTCTCTAATTTAGCTAATTTTCCTCTGCAAACAAGTTAAAGTAATTGTGAATTACATGAAGTTATACAGAACCGCAGACAATTGGAAGTCACTTTCTTTATTTAATGAAAAAGACACAATCATTTCCTGTGTGCCAGACACTTAGTGGTTTTGGATAATTCTACAGATGGTCACAGTCTTGTTGAACAATTTCCACATTGCTCCACTGTGTCTCTCAGTTTCAATTACAGATGCAAGGAATTTTAACACCCTTGCTTCTTTTACACATCAATATTTAAATGTTACATCCCTTTGATTTTACACTCAAACTCTTAATTCTCAAATGTATTGAAATATAGATGCTTACTTGGGGAGAGTTAAATATTTTAAATGTTTTTTAGTAGAGTGTTTCAAACTTTTCAATCCAAGAGAGCTAAATGTGGCAACACACATAAATATTAAATCCAAGACCTCACCTCATAGACCGACTTAAGAGGGTACTGCTATGGTGAACACGCCAGGTAGCCTTTGAGATCTGCACCTTTTTAATAAGAGTCGGATAACGGCAGCCAAAGGCTTGCTGTCTGAGGTAGTATGCTACAGCCTGTGTTTTTGCTGTTTCTTTAGCAAAGGAGAGCTTTTTGGTATGTAACAAGGTGTTGACTTATTAGGTGAAGTAAGAAGTGGAGGAAAATGTTATGTGCAGGGCCTATTGTATGTGCTGTGGTTGGGAACAGAGCCCATAAAACACATGGGAAAGTCTTTATGGCATTTACTTATTTTTCTTAAACTAACTTGCAGAAATAATACACCTTTTCTTAGTTTTTGCTGTTGTCAGGTTTTTATATTGCTCAGCTTTTCCTCTTTGTGTGTCTCCAGGTTTAAAAGAAGGAGCCAAAATGAAGACAGCTGCCAAGGGTTTGGGGAAGTCTGTAATGAACCCTTTGCACCGTGAGGGTTGGTGGAGCAGAAGGATAGTGCTGATGGTGTATGTCGCCTTGGAGCTTGTAACAATCCATTCACCTGTGGTCCTAGGGACCCTTGACCTACAGCTTGATGAGGAACAACCAGCAGGCACAATTGTAGGTGATATCAGTGCAGGACTTCCTACTGGCGAAAAAGCCTCTATGTACTTCATCTCCGACCATGAAGGCACGGGTGTAGGCAGTGATTTGGACATAGATGAGAGCACTGGCATCATTAAAACTGCAAAGGTTCTGGACAGAGAATTGAGGGACAGATACAACTTCATTGCAGTCACCATGAGAGGTGTGACAGTAGAGGTGACCATCACAGTGAATGACATAAATGACCATACCCCAGCGTTCCCAAGAAAACAGGCTACCTTTAAAATTCCTGAACAGACAGCCATCGGCACCAGGTTTCCTCTTGAGCCAGCTGTTGATGCTGATAAAGGCCAGTTCACCACTCAGGGTTACCTTATCAAGGATGGAAACGTTGGTCAGGCATTCACCTTGGAGACCAGAAGGGGAAGCAATGAGGTCCTCTATCTGGACCTGGTGGTCAATGCCATCCTGGACAGAGAGAAAAGATCCACCTACACACTATCTTTGGAGGCCTTTGATGGTGGTTCCCCTAAAAGGACTGATCAGATGACATTGGATATTGCTGTACAAGACATTAATGACAACGCTCCTTTTTTCAACCAGAGCCGCTACCATGCCATAATATCTGAGAACCTACAACCAGGAAGCAACATCCTGCAGGTGTTTGCCACAGATGCTGATGAAGGAGACAATGGGATGGTGCTGTATGAGATCAACAGAAGACAGAGTGACCCAGATCGTTACTTTGTCATTGACACCCGCACTGGCATCATCACCCTCAATAAGCCACTGGACTTTGAGATGAGGAGAGTCCATGAGCTGGTGGTCCAAGCACAAGACAATGCAACCCAGCCAGAGGTGACTAATGCCTTTGTCACCATTCATGTCAGAGACTACAATGACAACCAGCCTACAATGACTATCATCTTCCTCAGTGAGGATGGGTCTCCTCGAATCTCAGAGGGTGCACAGCCAGGCCAGTATGTAGCCAGGATCTCAGTCACAGACCCAGACTATGGAGAGTATGCCAACGTTAATGTGTCACTTGAGGGAGGAGATGGAAAGTTTGGCCTGACGACGAAAGATAATATCATCTATCTGATCTGTGTGGACAGGATTCTGGATCGCGAGGAGAGAGACACATATGAGTTGAGGGTGATGGCAACAGACTCAGGCACGCCACCTCTCAGGGCTGAGTCCTCCTTCATCATCCAGGTGACTGATGTAAATGACAACCCTCCTCTGTTTGATCAACCAGTTTATAGACAGGTTATCCCTGAAGTGGTGTTTCCAGGGAGCTTTGTGTTACAAGTGACAGCTAGAGACAAAGACCAGGGCCCCAATGGGGACATTAACTACAGCATCCTGAAAGACAAAGGTGCTTTCTCCAACTGGTTCAGCATAGACTCTGTTACGGGGATTATCACTACTCTCTCCCAGCTGGATTATGAAAAGAACCCCAATCCCAGTATAACTGTGTTGGCGACAGATAGTGGAAAACCACCTCTGTCCTCTACTGCAGTGGTCAAAATCATACTTCAGGATATAAATGACAATGAGCCTGTTTTTGAGAGGAACTTCTACAATATGTCCATCAAGGAAAACACAGCTCCAGGAACTTGCATTCTTGAGGTAAGATATTTTCTTACTGATGTATTTTGTAAAAAAAAATGTTAATTGATCAGTTTTATAAACACACTCATGAACTAATGCTGAACTCATGCAAGTCTGAACTCAACTTGAGGGCAATCGTGAAAAGCATAACAAATGGAAATTTATTTGACAAATAGGAGAGAAATTTGTCAGACATTGCTGATTCCCTTTACTCCTCTATGGAGAGTTATTTTTTAAAGGTAATGCTGTTTAAATTTTGGCTGTCCTCCCCTTCACCTCTCAAAAGGTTTCCAGGGTAACAGAGGCAGTGTAAAGTCCTCTGTCAGCCCAGGCACAAAGGGGTTTTTCACATATTCACAGGCAGAGACAAATTCAGGGCTTTATCCAAAGAAGTAGATGTCACTTAACTCTCAAAAGGGACCTTAATTAGGCTAGTTGAGCGTGAGAAAAAATGGGTATAGACGACAAGATGAATTAAAGTTCAGACAAATTACAGCAACCACAGTGACTGCAGTCCTGTTTCATTAAAACACATTGTTTTCTTAAGTTTTTGGCCATCTTATTAAAAAGACAGCTCTTAGAAAAAGACACGTCATCAGTAGTTTAAATCATCCAAGTCATTTCCTTTGTCAGCAAGATCTGTAGTATTGAAGTTTATACAAATTCTTTTTCACAAGTGTGTGCAGTAGTATTGCATGGATCAAGGACTTGGATACAGAGTGCAGTTCAGACAGGGCCTAGCAGACGGGATCTTGGCCCAGGGTATGGCCTTGGGAGAGGGAGGGGAGCAGGGAGACGCGGGCCTTACCACGACTCCTGGCTTGAATGCAGAAATAGAAGCTACGAGGGCTTCTTGTGGGAGGTCTCTAATTATAAATCTCAGTTACCACAAGGATGAGGGGAGACAGGGATGTACTGAAATTTGGAAAATGAATCAAAGAATAATTAAAAAATGTATGTTTTGGAGAACTGTAAAACTCTATGATCACGCTTTCCAGTATGGGTTGAAGTTCATGTTCTGTGAAAATGTCTGAAAACCCTATTTATTTTTCTCTTAAACTAGAGTTTTGTCTTTCCTTTGCATTGCCTCCAAAATCAGTACTACCTGCTTTCACAGTTCTTATGACATGCTTGATCAGTGGCCTCACATAGTCCAAGTATGAAGTAGTTCTTCAAAGCTGCTACTCTCTGGCTACTCTTGGGCCTGCCTGGATGCTGCAGACATGTGTTTGGCGGGCCATGTGAGAACAGACTGCTCTTACTCAGGGTGCCAGCACTACATCCAAACATCTCAGCAAGACATCTGATGACTGCCTTTTTTCTCTGCATACGAAATGTCCTCTTTTTCCATTCACAATGCTGTCCAAAAAACATTACAATATGGGTATTGTGATCATTGATTGAAATGTTTGAAGTGGCTCGATTCTTTTTTTCTCCACAGGTCACCAACATAGCAGTTCATGATTATGGTGATGTAGTCTGGCTACACAGTGCTGTGCCTGTGATATTTTGTCCCTTTCCCCAATACATCAATTGGTTTATGGATGACTTTATAATTAGATATGTGGGGGTAAAAGATAACTAAAAATAAAGACTTAAGCCTATTAACAGCAATCAGTCTTGCAATTCAATATTCAAGATCTACAGCAAAGAAAATAGGTCATCCATGAGAGGGGAAATCAAATACGACATGAAAAACAACATTTTAAAAACCACAAGCTGTATTGTGGAATGTGTTTCATGAGCCATTTCTAATTCTATCCTCCCATTATTAGTTTTCATACTGTGTCCAATTTTACAAGTCCTCTGAATTGTGTAGAAGTTAAATATAACTGTTAAAGCAATGATCGAATGCCATAAAAGAACCACAATACCAAAAAGAGCCATCTATACTTTTTTTGCATCTATTTGATCCATTTATGATGTTCTCTTGCATTGTTTCTTATCTCTGATTTACACTGGATTACACACATGAATCCACTTAAGATGTATTTTCATACTGTACTTTTTATTACAAATGTGTGAAATGTTCTTAGGGCAAAAGGAATGGGAACAAGATATACAAAAATCATTACTGCAAGTTCATTTAATTTGGTCATTAAGCATGAAGGCTTTTGTTGCTTGACATGGAGGAAGAAGAGTAATACATCAGTCAGCCTTTCTATTTCAGTATTCAGTAAAGCAAAGTCTGGTTATTTTGGCTTTAAGCCTTATTTGCCATTAATTCTTATATGTGTTATTTCACTTTTGAAGTAATGAATTATTCCAGTTCGTTATGTCAGAATCTTACATTAGGGAATAATTTACACCTCATATTATTGCAGTTTTCTGTTGTTTGTGTGTTCTTCTGCTAAGAATTGCACCTATGTCTGTTTTGGGAGGTTGTTCTGGCTCCAGTAGAAAGGCGAGAGGGGATCTCCAGGCAGCTGAGGGGGAAATGAGCCCTAACAAGCACTGGCATGAGTGGCGGAGGTGACATGAGCAGGGGGGCTTCCTTGTCTGTCCGTTGGTCTGGCCCTCTCCAAATTTTTATCTGATCTCACTTCAGTTCTCATTAGCTGGGTGTGAGGATAGACCAGACCTAATTTTTAAACCTGCCTCCCCTATGTTCATGACAGAATGGACCTCTTGTCATCAGTGCAGCCCCCTTAGAAACATGAGACGAACACTGATTGCTGTGAGTGAAGGAGCAAACATTAAGCCATTTTTCCTGTTTGGATCTGTAGCTCAGACAAAAACATTGCTGATATTGTGTAGATTAGTTATACTTTGGCTAAGATTTCCTTTGTGATACAATTCTATGTGTTGCTAGTTTTTAGTCTACTTAACTACAGTTGATTACTACCGAACATTCTTGAGTGGTGTAACGTGCTACTATTCAAACACATGAATTATTTCAGGGAAATTTTTAAAGGCGTACCTAGTTGAAAGAGGTACCTCAGTGAAGTGGTACTCTGAATCACTCACTTCGTTCCTGCCAACATAAAAGCAACCAGTCTACGGGGAGAAAATACTCATAATTGCCCTTCAGAGAAGTATGAATGATTGAAAGGATATGTTTCTTCTCATTCTAGTTGTTCACAGTTTCTACCGTCTTTTTGCACTTCAGCGACCACCTACTGCCAGCAGCCACACAGGTGCTTATAACAGTAATTCCAATAACTTCACCAATTCTGTCCTTGAGTCTGTAATGGCTAGTGTGAAAAAGGTGGCTACTGCAGAGGTGTGAGGTAATCATTTTCCTAGTCCAGAATGGTTCATTATGGTTGTTGCAGTACAGTCAGAATAGAGACCTGGTGTCAGGTGTTTGATTTGAGGTGTAACTTTGGAAAGTCTGCATTAAGTACAGTGTGCTTATCATGACCTCTGCCTTTGTGTTATGTGTATGCAAGAAAACTTAGACTACATTCCCTGCACCTCTTCATATTTATAATTTATTATTTTTAAACAGTAAATTCATAAAAATTGCCAAGCACGAGTGATTATTTGAAGCAGATTATTTGAAGTGATTATTTGAAGCAGGAATTAGTTTGTTGTCATCTGTTTTATTAAAGCAACAAGCTCCATTTTTGAAATGTTAACATTTATATTTTGTAGCTATCTGCTCATTCGCATAACATTTCTCCTCAATATTTCGGTTGCTACTCTTACATGTTGACCACATTTTCCCAGCAGTGCTCAGCGTAGTACATTAAACCACTCATGTTGACATTGAGCCAAACTAAGGTTCTGCAAAACAACCATGCAAAATGCAATGAATGGGTGACTGAAAAGAACACCTGATTGCTCAATCATTCACTCTACATTTCTACTTTTTTCCTCTCTGTAATGGACTTTGCTTTTCCAGCTCTCTTTCCCGCTCAAGCTCTTCCGTAGTATCCAAATTAGACTCCAGATGTTTGGGAATAAGTGAGACTAACTATGGAGATGGGTGAAATTGCCACTGTTGGAATGGTATTTTTGTACACAAACCATGTAATCAATTCTCACCAGACATTTTCTGTGGAGGGTTTGTGACAAACGAAATGTTCACTTGTCTGTTTTAATACCAGACTGGCCTGTCTACCCGTGAGATTGGTTTAGCTTGAGGCAGGCTGACTCTGCTTTTGGTCTCTTTTGTTTCTTTTTCCCCCTGCTAACTACCAAGCTTCGCTGTGGCTCTGTGGTATAACAGTACATTCAGGGAATGGTAAAATTGCAGGAAACTGGATGTGCTACTTAATGTGTTCGCAAATGTAATACTTCCTTGAACACTTACTCCTGGGCCTAGCAGGGGCACTGAAGCGAACATAAACACTGATGTACATCTGGATAGAGTGTGGGTGTTCAGGTCAAAGTTGCTGTGCTGGAGACAGCTGAGTGCATTTTATTGTGCGCAGACGTCCATCAGCGAATCCACTGCCTCTCTTTCCACAGGAAAGGAAGAAAGTTGTGGTGAAATTTTTAATGTGATATGGTTGAATACAGGAGCTGGGAGGAAATACTGTTCATCAGTGGAAAACCAAAGTTTTGTGGATGTTCGCAGACCAAACTGTGAAATAAAATGAAAAGAATATTGCATTAGTAGACCAACATTGTAAATACAGGGTTTATTTTTGGGCTGCAACTAGTAATTAATTTAATTACTATTTCATTTTGTACTTATTTTTTATGATTTAAGCTTAATCAGAATCAGTCTGTTTGTTATCCAAGTGTGCAATCATATGAGGAATGTGTCTTGGCATTTGCTCCCAAAAATGCAAATGTTACATTGCTTTTTTGTCAAACCAACAGTCCAAAAATGATAGAAAACAGAGCATAATCTTGGCATTTGAGAAACTGGAACCATTGAATTACATATTTGGTTCATAAATGATGCATCAATAATCTAAATGCACTGTTAAACTCTTGGCTGATTGATAGAATTATCACTTCAGCAGTAGTTCCTTTATGTCAAATAGCTGATTGCTTTTGATAGCAACTAGTTTCTTTTATTTGTTGTCCAAATACTTTGTTTGAGACATTTTTGAACCACCACCTGCTCAAGCTTTCATGGACTGTTCACACAGGTGTAACCATCATTGTTGGTAGCTGTTTGATACGTGGGCGCTGAGTGGTAAAGCAAGCCGTGTTTACAAGACTTCGGGGTGACTGTAAAGGGTCAGTGCAGGCTGTGATGCAGCCGTGCTGAGTGTTGGCTGTGAAGCAAAAAGTTGAGAGAGATAAAAGTCTGCTGGAGGAGTTTCCTGCCCACATCTGGCAAGGAAGGAAGATGGGCTTATAAAGCTCTCTCGCGGGAACAGAAATTTCATTAGTACAGTCTGTCTGCCAGACTGTCTGCTGCAGGTGAGGCAGACCTCTCAGCACTGTTTCCAAGTATCTATGAAAGGGTGTGAGTGTAGTGAAAGAAAAGAGAGAGCGAAAGAAAACAGCTGAGAGTCTCCAGAGGGACAGTCGGCCTCAGGCAGCTGTGACAAAGCTCCAACTCAGCAGCTGGATCCAGCTGTTGATTCCTCCTCTAACGTCTATTCTCTGACTCTCAGGGGTCGAATCTCCTTCTCTCTTCCTGTCTCTAGGTCTCTGTTTGTCTCTTTCTCTTTACTCTTTCTCCTTATTCCGCAGACGTCTTATCTCTTCCTACTTCCTTTTCTCACACTGCTTTGTCCCCTCTGTGATCCAGTTACATCTCCTCACTTCCCCTGGTTTCCCTCCGGAGTGGTGACATGTGGATCAGAGCAGGTGAGAGCAGCACATCTGCTCGCCTAGGGACGCTTAGCCCTCCCCAGAGCGATGTGAACACACTGCCTTGTGGGTCCCAGGCAGACCAGGCCCAGGCTTATCTGATTTGGTGATGCAAGAAAGAAATGAGTGTAAATTACCAACAGAATGAAGTCAGACTGCAGGTGTGTGTGCTGTCACAGTCACGTTTTCACAGTGTTGCATTCAGGCTGAAGAGGAGCACTTTTGCTTGACCTTTATAAATAGAGACAATTATTCACTTTTCCTCACTCCTTTGACACAACTGAATGAAGGGGGATAGACTGAGAGGCTCGCTGTGATGAGGGCTGCCAGGCCTTCTGTTCTCACAGCCTGTGGTCCCCTTGCACATGTGCAAGGCAGTTGGCATTGCTAAACAAGCTGTGCATCAGGAAGCATCATCTGCTCGTGATATTAATTCTGTTCCAGAGCAAATCTGTGCTAAATCATCCATCCAGCCCCCTGCTGTCCAGCAGAAGCCACCAGACTGGAAAACAGACGCTAAGTGACAACTTGCCAGGTAACAAAAATCAGTAACCAGGAAACTAGATCCCAAACAAACAGCAACAAATCATTTTTTGGTGTGATGATGAAGCACAGGTAATGTAATGGTTGATACTCTGCTGCCAGCATGTTGTATTTTACATTCATGACCAAATTGCCTCTTCTTAGAAAGGCATGCACTATATATACACAGCCCTAAAATATCTTAACCTCTGAGCAAATTGTCTCCATATCCAGAACTCGACTGTTACAAAGAATGCATCGCTTTCGTCTGCCAGCAACCTCAGTCCCTTTTCGCTCCAGCCTCGTTGCTGCACTGACTGTCAGTTGAAATAACGATTTAGAAGAATGTTACTGGGCCGACAAAGCATATGGAAAGAGTGGTGCATTCAGTTACTGGGTGTGTGGTCAGATCATCCCATTTCTGCTCTCAATTAGATTCGTTTTGATTTGTAATCATAGGTCTGATTAGGACTGTGAAGGTAGCTGTGGGCAAAATGATTAGACAATACATTAACTTTCAGTAAGAGAAGCAGGTGATAGAATGCAAACAGACCAGAGGTAAAGATTGCAAAGGCAGTGCTCTCTCTGTGTGGTTAGGAAAATGTGGGACCTACACTGGCACAGTTAGAGCAGGATGTGTTTCAGATGCTTGTTAACTCTAATAATGCTATCAAAGCTCTGAGCCCATGTGTGCCCAGCATTAGTGCTTAAGTTTGGGGATTGAAACTTAGTGTTTTTGTGGTAGCAACTACTATGTGTCCAGACCCAGAAAAACTAGCAGTAGCAGTTAGTGTTTGTTCAGTTTGTATCATCCCTGTTAGATTAGTTTGTGATTTAAAACTAATCTTTTTTTGGCCATTTTCAAACTATTTTATTTAGCCAAAGTTATTGTACATCTACTAATGTATAATAAAAATGGCAAAACATTTGCTGGCACTGATAGTAGAGTTTAAGGCAGATTAATGCCTGTCTTAATTCTAGTGAGTTAGATATTTTTTCAAGACTTAAAGTCAAGATAGCAAGAAGAGGAGAAACCAGAAGGAGGTTTGCAGGAAGAGATGCTCCACTTTTACATTGTGGTTAGCCAACATTGTCTGTCTTGGCTTCAGACAGAGAGGCACCCAGGCCTGCTCCAACCAGACTCCCAGTCTGTGTGTACTGATGCTCCATGGTGGTCCACCCTCACACTGTTGGGTGCATATCTTGGAGCCTTCACCACATATACTAGAGACGCCCCTTGTGTTATATGGGAGAACATCTGTTATGCCTTATCTGTTCTAAGGTAATGCATCCACTCTGTAGATTAGTTTTAATAAAGAGACAACTGCTTGGCTTAACACAGACTTCCGCTGAGTGCTAGGAGGTGGTAGCAAGGGAGCTAATCTGATCCAATCAGGTCAGAACCATATTGAACACACACATTGCTGCACCTTGGAATGTAAAATGAAAAATACTGACCTTACATTTTTGTGTTTTTACTATGAGTTGCCTGTGCACACTGTGCAGAAGTTGCTTTCAGGCCAGACTGATCACCCTCAGAGGATGTATGAAAAATACTTCATGGTTAAGTGCCCAGAAAAAGTAAAAGTGCATACTGTCTACAGCAGCCTCAGCAAAGTCAACTCACCACAGAAATTGATGCAGACAAGGAGCGGGACAGTGTAGTAGCTTGGATAATGGAGAAACAAGTTATTGATGCTTTCATCAACTTTCAGCAATGCATCATTGCCAGGGCTGAGGGCATCCAGACATCTGGTTTCAGAAGCTGTCTCTAGCCACACCTGGCTGTGTCTTTATGGAGAATACCTGGAAATGATGCGTCATATATTTCATCAGATCTCTAACACAACTACAAAAGCCTCAAATCCCAGTTGCATTTCTCTCATGTGCTACAGAATACTGTATTATATCTCTTCTTCTTTTGCAAATTCTCTCTGTGCTGCTCTGGTAACACTTCGAAAGGTTTATGTTTTTGCGTCATAGTTGGATTGGCTCCTTGAGTACAGACTTACTCTCATGTGGTGGGCAGTGATGCTCACATACAGTATAATCACATTAAACAGAACTACACAGATGTGAATCATCTTCGTTTGCAGACCTGTGCAAATCCTTGGTTTGATGCCTGGAGAGAACTGAAGAGTCACCTGCTGCCAATTTTCACTATCAACAACTTATTGCTTACAGGCCCTTATTAGCCCAGACAGCGGATATGATGATTAATGTGGCAATTTTCCTTTTTATTTGAAGTCACAGCATGCTGGAATAACACTAGCTAATTCAAAGATCTGCCATGGACTGGGGAGTTTGTGTTTTTAACTCTTTATTAATCCAGGAAAAGTCGATGATGGCTGCTTGGTTGTTTGTTTTTTCCTTCTTGCATCTTATTCACAGCTTTCCAGTACAAGATTAGTCTTGTTGAAGGGTTCTTGATGATTATGGGAAGGGAGAGACTTATGCAAGTCACATTTTCATTGACATGTTCCCAGTCCACAATGCACACTTTCAATCATGAGCCCGCTGGTCTAATGTTTTGACAGTCCCCTGATAGATTGGCTAACTCCATGAATACAGGACACAGGCAGTTTCATCATCACTGGTATAACAATAGCTTTGATTAAAAATAAATGCTGTTTTCAACCTAAGGGGAGTGATTGAGTGATGTTTAAAGTTGATTTTGACAGCATCTGAAAAGTCTCCTCAGCAGCATCCATTGGATGTGTGATTTCTAAAGCAGGCAGAATGAAACATTTGAGATGTTGAGTCTGTTATTGTGCTGTAGAATAGATAACCCTCATGATCACATCATGGTAATGATTCAGAATAAGGACCATGTGATGCTTTTGTTTTCGAGCTTGGCTTAAAACTTCCTAATTCTCTATACATGAAACCACAAAGCATTTTATTATAGTGAGAGCTTATGTGTAGTAAGGGTTTAAGCTTTAGTTTTGTCACAATGCTTTGACAGTGACACCTTTAGTGAACAGTCATGGGGGTGTTTGGGAAAGATGAGAAAATATCTTCTTTTCTGGTTTTAAATCTCAGTCAGTTTCAGTCAGTGCTCTTACCCTCTCATCACTCCTGTCATTGCTGCCACTGCACCATTTTTTATTCATTGCTTTCCGTTCTGTGTTTTTTTTATTTTTTTTTACCTAGAGCATATTAATGCCATTCTTATTTTTTTCTTGATGAAACCACATATCAGAAGACAGTGAAAGTTTTGTGCAACCCTTTTACTTTGTTTGTGTTTTTCTGAAATGAGGATCTTTCTTTGGGAGACCTCACGGAGCCTCTCCCTCCTGCAGCTCTGTAAATGACTTGTAAACAGGCTGTTTAAGTGTGAAGTCACCCTGTGCCCTGTTGCTTCCGCTCTTTATTCATCATACACACAGAAGTATGGTGAATGTTTTTTCTAAAGAGCTGGGGGAGGGGCACCACAGTTGTTGTGGGACTTGGCCAAAACACGCTCTGCAGAAATTTGTTTCTGCAGGGGAGACACAAAAGAACAATTACTGAAAAAAACACTTTTTAAAGTCAGATTAGGCTATAAAGTAGTTCTAATAAATTATTGTTTGGATTTAAAGCTGTAAAATATCACAATAATTTGTTAATAAGGTTTTTAAAATGTTTTTCTAGATTTAGATATTTTGCTAATGACCTCCAGCTATTCATTACAACATTTTAAATTTTGAGGGTTTTTAAATTGTGCACAAGAATAAAAGAAAAAAATAAGTTGAGGAGCTACTGAATGGAAATCTGATATTTAAATTTAAATTCTTTTGAAAAGACTAACTAAAGAAACTGAAAAATAATTGAAACAAATGGGTGAACGGGAAAGGAGGAAGAGTGAGAAAGAAAGCAGATGCTGAGAGGCAAAAGGAGGCGATTTACCTCATGCAGTGTGCGTGCAAAAGTGGCGTGTAGATGAAGCTAAAGTGGTGGTTTGTTACCATGGTAATATTGGGAAACGAGGGAGGGTGGAGAGTGGCTTAAACAAAAAATCCCCATCGATTTCACGGGGAAATCATCATCTCAAAGTGTCTGTTTTTCCGTTGTAATTGCGGTGGAGTGTCTGTGTGCTACGACAGTCCCTAAATGAATTGCAGAGAGGTGATCTCATGAAACGTTGAAAGCTCAGCCACTCCACAGGCTGTACAAACAGTTTTTTTTTTGACTTTTTGTTTTTGTAAGGTACCAGACTGTTAAGAGTTAAGCTGTCCTTTTTTCCAGAGTTCATCACTGTACTCATTTCATTTTTGACTGTCTCACTGTCTCAGATATCATACGACATTATCAACACATTCTGGAGGTCTGGGGAACATGTAGCACAGTCTGAGGAGGATGTTTGTTTGGAGATAGAAACATCATGATCTCTTGGCCAGAGAAGGTACATTTATCCTGGTGTATAAACATAGTGTATAAACTGAGCTATCAGATGAATCCATATTGTATATCAACTGAGGTTTTCATTTGGAGGGGGAAACAGAGAGTAGCAGAGGACTGAATATGTTTATTCAACATGTTTGCCCTCCTCGCCACCCCCCACCCCCCCACCCTCCCTTATCCTTGCATGTTGTCAGTGGCTGGGCCTCTGCATCTGTCACGAAGGACAGACATGGGGGAGAATTCACAAGGCCCTCTCTCCCAAACTCCATCTCTGCCCAGACGTCTTTGTCCCTGCTTTTTGTCTCGCTGCAGGGACTTCCCTTCACCCTGTCCCTCACAACTCTCCTGGGCTCTGATAACACAACGAGGGCATCCTAATGAAGTGCCAGCATGATTAGATTCAATTTGCCCTTCATTTTCCTCTTGGGAGAGAAGAGCTATCAGTCTAGAAAACACTTCCCTCCAGAAACAGACTTGTCCCACACCTACATCCCCCTGTTTTTATCTCTTGCAATTTTGCCATGTAAAAGGAACGAAAACAACAATTTGTTATCTTAGACTGGACAAAGCCTATGTGGGCACTGTGGACAACAATGTATACACTCAAGGAGGGCTTTCGTTAAACTGACAAAAACATATGTGGTTTTGAAATCGTAAAAAAATACTCATGTCATTTGGTTGTATAACACAGGCGTGCAATTCTCACTAGTGGAAACACTGTGGCTGTAGCCTTTCTTTTTACAAAACTGAGTTGTGTTGGGTGTTGTGTTTCAAAGCTGAATTGTTGATGTTGCAACTTGTTGTCTGGATCAATGAGGTATTTTGTGTCTAAGGATTGCACCACTGATGTCACACTCATAAATTTTGATTATTAAGTAAAAAGTAATAATTTATATTGTTTATTTGGCTCAAGGTTTCCTGTAGCTAAATGATTTGTTCCGCACTTGTAGCCAAAGCAACTAAATTATATCTTTGAGATGCATTCAAATGTGATAGTAAAATATCTTTCCCCTCCTTCAGACATTAAGTTGGCCTGTAAAATGCATTAATATATCTATGGCGCAATTAAAATAATAGTAAAATATAAAGAAAAATTGTGTTTTGTAAGATATTGAGAGAGATGAATTGTGTAGTAGTTTGCATGCCCGTGTGTCGTTTCCCAGTCTGGGAAGGTGGGACAAAGATGCAGAATTTGGCCACTGTTCCAGTGTTTGTGCAGTAGGAGAAGGGTGCATCAAGTTGAGGCCAAACCAATCAAGCTGAAAAGATTTTTGGCCTGGACATACAAAAGACGATGCTTCAATCACAGCAGATCCATACCCAGGGACCAGTGGGATTTGAAAGTAATCCATGACTTAATTGACCTAATTCTTTTGTGTGTATGTGTGTGTGTACGGTTTGTGTGTGTGCGTGTGTGTGTGTGCTATGTGCATGCACTCGACTGAGTTGAAGTCATAAAGTTGGCCCGCCGCACTGATATTATATCACAAGGCAAGTATTCAAACATTGGAGCTCAATGAAACAAAATAGGTTACATTGATGCAAGTCCCCCTACACTCTTAAGCATAATTGTAAAGAGAGAGAAATAAACTGTCATAGTTCAGTGCATGCAGATGTTGCCATGGCTCCCAATCCGCTTCTATTGGCCAAATGTGTGTAAGTGAAGGAATCAATAAATAAGACTCGTTTGCAAAGTAATCCCTAATCACCCGCCCGCCACATTACTTTGCATGAGGACAGGATCACAGCTTTGGAGAGTATTTTTCAACAATAAGGGTGGGGATAAAAAAAGATCAATTGTTGGATGCACAATAATCAGGAAACCTCTTTTACCCCGCCAACTACTCATTTAACTGTTGACATATTGTCTTCCGTAATGCATACTGTTTGTAGTCAATGCCTTCCTAAATTGATTTGTGCATACAGATAGGTCCAGACACAACTCTGGTTCCTTTTATCTTACCTTTTCAGCACCCTGAAACCTGCCATGAAAAGGCAGTGCCAGGAAAGCAAATATTTAGAGGGTGTGCATGATAATATTAGCAAAGTTGTAAGGCGAAACTTAAACTTTATGTGTTTCTTCCATTATTCGGCACCTGTGTTAATGGTTAGGGGCCATGGAGAAAAGATGAGTGAGCAGAGGTAAACACACAGAGGTGCAAATGATATAGCAAGGATGTAGTCGGAATAAAAGTGAGCCTGTATGAATGAATTAGTGGATGTGAGTGCAGCAAAAAAACAAGTACCTCTAATACCCTTTAAAAGTGCTGCATGCTCCCAATTAGCTAATTTCTTACTCACCCAGTGCAACAAATCATTTTGTAACAGACAGAAAATCTGGGCAATAGGGGAACTCCTACAGGATTTTGCACTGTTCACATCCTGGTTTGGCTTGGGCTCTGCCTGAAAAGAAACAAGGAATGATTTCCTTTAGGTTACAGGCCATGATTATGCTAGTATATGAGGAAAGAGGTACTTACAAAAAATGTCCCAGTGGACATGTTGTGTAGCTGTGGCAACTGCTACAGAGTTGGCTTGTCAGCTAGGTCTTTGCACATCATTTAACCACTTAGGTAATTTGTTATTTTCTAGAGAGCCTCCTCTCATCTGTAGGAACAGGGTTACTATTAAAGCTCTAATGCTTTGTTGAAATTACCACTTTTTTAAAAAACTTCCACTGATTTATTATAAACCATAATGAAGGTGGTGAGTCATGTCCCTTAAGTGAGTTAATATCTCACTGTGAGACTGTTTTATGCTTTTGTTTTGTTTTTTTCTTTTTTCAAGTATTAGCTCTTTAACTTCAAATCGTGTTTAATTTTTGTTGACCCCACAGCTTTCCATCATTCCAGGTGGGAATTATTTCATATCTTGTATTTGATTTTATTTAAGGCATGGCAATTAGCCATATCATAAAAAAAACATGAACAACAAGGAAAGCCCTCTCGAGGGGCAGTGTTTGGTTTGCATGGTGGTGCAATAGAGCAGCCTCTGTGGATAAGGACCCACTCCCTATGTAGATATAACTGGGCTCATTCTAAGATAGCAAAAACACAACAATTCTTATGTTAACGGGATTACATGCTACATTAAAACATGCTTGTGAATGTTATATTTCATGTCTGCCAAGTCCATTGTGTTAGATGCCACTAAATTCTACACACCGCAAATTTAAAACCTCTAATTGACAGCAGCATTGTTTGCAAAATAGTGGATGACAAGTACATACCTTGTAGTAAATGAGCTGACACATAAAAAACCACAGCTATTATCTTTTATGATTGTCAGGCGGTCCACTGAGTCAAGGGTTCATTGTTTGGGAAGAGGATGTACTTTTAGTTCTTGAAGACTCAGCCTTCATTCTGTCCTGGAGATTTTCTACTTATGAGTCAAAACTTTTTGTAGGGGAAGAGTTTTTCTTTCACAAGTTTCCTAACTAGCAAATAACTGTGCTAGTTTTGATATAATCTCTTCTATACTATTGCCGCTCTTAGTGCTTGGCCTTCTGTGAAGTTCATTACTGGTTTTACTGTATGTAGTAAGCCTCATTAAAGTGACCCCGGTGGTACTTACTCCTTTTGCACAAAGGGGTGAGTGCAGGATTTAGTGTGGTCTCCCCTAGGCTTGGGTGGTATGGTGAAAGGGATTAACAGCATGACGTCATGAGTCCTCTGACTGGAAAGAGTGGCATGATATGCTCACATAGCTGTGTTCCTGCTGGACAGTAGGTTAGTTTCCAATCCCTGCATAAGCCTTGGAATCTTCAGATGTGGGCACTGGAGGAAGCCAGTGGAAATGAACACCGTGGCAGTGGTGTGTGCTGTGGATGACAGAGAGGAAATTGCTTACTCATAGAGTACTGCACCAAACTAATTCAGAGTTTTTGAATCCTTTCAGGCTCACCAAAGAAAACTTTATTATATAACTTGCTACCTTTGTTTTCTTATTTTTCTAGCTCATTAGATATACAAAAACAAAGAACACAGGGGAAACTGTTTTTACTAAGTTGTGTGTCACACTAGATTGATGGATCAACCATTTCCCCATATTCATGCTATTCTGCCAAGTAAATTATTCAAATGAATTCAACTCCAACAGGACAGCTCAGAGAATACTTTGTGTGAAACTCCTTTTATGAGATACAGAGCTAATTTAAATATGGTTGTTAGCAGAGTGAGGGCTGATGTGAGAGGAAAGCAGACTTCTAAATTAATTAAATAAATCTCTTGCCAAAGGCCTTCTGACTTTGCCTTCACCTTTTATGAAAAAACATTGCTTTAAATGCTGAAATGTTAATAGTTCCTGACCTTTAGCATTGTTTAGGACCTTAATAATTGTGGTCATGCCCCCACTTTCACCCTCTTACTACTTACAAAAATTGCTGTGGTTACTGCCTGCCCTGATGTAGTCTTCTGGTAACCAGTCCTAATTGCAGTTTATTTACAAGCTCTCCACAAAGTGGCATTAAGATACAGTATATCAGTATCCTTGCAGTGCAGTGTTTCTTTTAACCCAGAGTGCTAATGTGAAGCGAGGGTCTATTTAGAAGACCAGTCTAGACCCTTTTCACTCTGTAAGCTTGCGGTTGCCAGGCTGTTAAAAAATGCTGAAGGAGTTGCCACAATGTGCTTGTATAGAATGGCTTATGGCACAAACACGGCACTGTCTGTGTCTGTATGGACTGTTGATGTGGGACAGCTGCTTTATGATGGTAAACCCGTCCTAAAAGCTGGGGACCCCCTGTTAACTCGCCAGCATAACCACATTGTACGTGAATTGACTCAACATGTTGGATTAGATGGTTAAATACAGTCATCCTTTCCTTCAAAACTATAATCCTAACATTTAGGACATTACAATACCAACAAAAGCGGTTTAGTCTTTCTCTGGGCTTTCTTTTCTTGTTTATTCTTGGCCAAGGGTGAGGAAGATAGCAACCTGCATGTTAATTATGTTTCTCAGAGTGACTTCATGGAATAAGTTACATGTTGAGATTAAATCAGTTTGATGCAGACAAACATGAGAAACTGGACAGTTGAATTGGTTTGTAGTTCCTCTGTAAAATAGCTTTTGTGCGTAAGGGTTAAGCACTTAGAATAGGCTGTATACACTGCATGGATACTGCCAAACCAGTGACAGGGAGCTTTTGCCATCTTGGCAAGAGTGTCTCTGCAAAATAAATACAGCAAGAAAGAAAGCAAGTGAATATTGGGATCCAAACCAGAAACCGAGCCGTGTTGGTTTTTTTCATTTTCTTCTGTCATGCACACAGGCTAAAACACATCTCAACACTGTGGAAGAAGAAGACAGCGGTAAAGAGATAGACAGAAAGGGCAAAAATGGAGAGTTGAAAAAATGTAAGAAAGGTTTGAGTAGGGGAGAAGAAAAAAGAGAAAGCGAGAAAATGGAATAAAAATAGGCTCATGATGGAGCTGGTGTCTCGATGAGGCAGCCCACTAACCTCAGAGGCGCCACACTCCCTGGCTTATCCCAGCCCAGTAAAAAGGAGGGGCCACACCACAGATCTTTCTGACTGCCAAGGCTCCAGCGCCAGGCCGACTCTCTCTTTCTGTCTGGTCGTGGGGGGGCCAGGCATCCAAGACTTTGAAAGGCAACAAAGTGCTGCTTTGCTCTCTGGATGAGAGGGTAACCTCTCACGCCTCAGTGCAGAAGTAGCGACAAGCTCCCAGCAAGGTGTCATATCAGACCTGCAGGTTTCCGTCTATGTGTGTGACTACTTGGATGGCTCTGTTGGTTAAGTAAAATTACAGACACAGTGTGGGAGCTGGTTGCTACTGAGACAGAAGCCTGACATTTGAACTGTCCAGGCGATATGATTGCGTGCTGCATTGTAGGTCACATCAATCACAGCAAGGTGGGGGTCAAGAGAGTAGACATGAACCTGGCAGGAGATCATTGTCCTGGGAGTGAAATTCCAAAAGGCTTACCATCACTTCCTGTCCTGATGTGCTTTCCAGTGGGATTACAGCTGAAAATGAGAGTGCAGCAGACAATTTGAAAATTTAAGCAAATTGATCACTTGGAAAAATCAAATCCAGATTTCTGATGTGTTTATTTTGTAATGGATTTCATGCTTGTATAAGTTACCAAATGTCTTAGGCGGCAGGGGATTGCCCATTTTTAGATCGTGTTTATGCTTCAGAGAGTCATTGTAAGTTAGATCGCCTTAGAGCTTCATATGAAAACAGTCGGACCTATCAGGAAGTCTATGCTGTCATCTGGGAAATATTGACAGACAAAGAAGGGAAGAGAACTAGACAGCTCAACATGCTCGCTCATCTGGAGGATATTCAGAGAAACAATATTTTTATAACTGTTTGAAATTTTACATATTAAGCGGATTAAGGGGACTGTACACACATATTTTTCCCTCAATTGGAAAAAAAACCCCCATCTGGATGGCATTAGTTCTGTCTTATGAAGCATATTGCACTTCTTTTGATTTACCACTTTACAGTCACACCAAGCGTAAAATGTGAACAAAAAGATACTGAATTTTATTGTTTTTTTTTCCTTCTTGTATCACCGACTCATAAGGAAAGTACATACAGTATAATTAGGATGCCAAGAATTGAGACCTATATTTTTCAAAGCCACAGAGGTTTGAAATTTGCTGAATGGTTACATTTTTCAGTTATTCTATATCAGGGATTTGTATGTTGAGTTTTCCTTTTTGTTATCAAAGAAGGACAAGATTACAGACTGATTTCATTGTGATTTAAACCTCTGCTTACTTCCATTCTCTGTAGGACAAATATGAAAAAATGAAGATTCTAAGTAACTTATATCATTGTTTAGGTTCTGTCTTTGAAGGGTCGGGTTTATACTTATTTTTCTTCACAAGGGCCTTTCAGTTTACAGAAATGGCCAAACCCCTAAGAGTGATATTGTCCGTATGGCATGTGCGGTAAAATTGTTCAAATACAGGAGAAACATTTTTGAAAACTGTAAGATGGGTAAGAATAGTGAGTTGAAACTTATCTTATTTACAAAACGAATATAGGATGTAAAATCAAAATGATCCAAAAAACTATTATTTTTTTGCCAAATCAAATATATCTTCAGCTTACTTCTCCAGCAGGTCTCTCTTTTTGCCAGAAAAAGAATATCTGTTTTTTTTAATCTTGTTTTGTATCCAAGATAGCTCACAAGAGTGAGTCACGAGTTGTTTGGCTGGGAATCAAAGCCCTCAATATTTGTTCATCTACCTACAAACTTGTATATTTTCCATTTCCTCTCAAACTTTAATCACCCAACAATCAAGACCAAATGGAAGCTATAAGACAGTACAGAAAACCATTTTTGCAAGGCTTAATGTTAGGTTTTCAATTGTCTTAGAAAATGGTTAACCCCAAAATACCTCCAGTACCACAAAATATGTTGCTTTAGGCAAATAAGGAGACTTTTATCCAATGTTCAGTGTGTTTTAAAAAAAAATCCTCATTATTGGGCCATTTGGGGAAAATTAAGTTTCATTTCTGTCCATGTCACACCAGTGTTCTTTATTTAGTATGGTCCTTGATAACACTCCTGGGAGAGTGCAGAGTTATAGCTTTATTCAAAACCGCCCAGTTTGCACTCTAAGACCTTTTCATCTGGTAGCAATCTCCCCGTGAGCAGTTTCAGCCACCAAAAGCCCAATCCATCAGCCACTGTCATGTGCCGCAATGAAATGTGAAAGGGAGTGTAAACGCAGAGAGGCATAATGTTCTTTTAAAATGGAAAATACCAGTTTAAAGTTCATTTGTGACTAATTGCTTTTTGGAAGAATTGGAAATAGGGAAATCAATGCAAAACTCCCCTTATTCATTTTAAGATGAACACCATGCATTACCCAAAACACATTTTCTCCTTTTAAACTTGCTGCTTGCTCATTATGCTTAAAACAACAGTGAGATTACTGTTAAATGTGCTGATTTCACTCATACACAACAGATTGGTTTTAATTGGTTTCTCTTTCATGTTTCATGAGACTGTCACCACAGTGTGTTTGGGTTTGATGTGGAAAATGAGCAGCAGATTGCATGAACTCCAACGCAAACAGGGAAAATAGGTGCTGTGTGCATGCAATGTAAGTGATTGTTGCCAGATTATACGCACCATATGTATTCCTTCAAGAGAGAAGACCGTATTTCCTTTTTTCTGAATTCCTCCCAAAGTCGTCACATAGTGGAGCCATATTTACCTATGAAGCCTAACTGGTTCCATGCTTTTCAATTCAAGTTGTCTTGAGCCTGTGGACAGATGATAGCAGGTCAAAGAAGGACAGGGCAGCCTTCAGCTATCTCCCATACATAAAACAAATCATATCCGCTCAACTTTAAGGAGTAAGACCTGGGATAAAAGGTAATATTAACTGTCTGTCTAAACAGATGAAAAGCAGTCTAAGAGCAAGCAGCCTCCTCACTCCTGCCCCAAGCACTGGGCATGCAGTCAACGCTGCAGCGTGTACCCTCACGAAGGTCAAGGGAGGGCTGCGTCATGGGATTATGGGATGCAGGATGTCTGTCCTTACTAGACTGAGCGAAGGAAATGAGAGGTGTCTAAATAAAGCCAGTTAAAATGAGTCAGACAAAAAAGTGAACGAGCTTCTCGCTCCATTCACTTGTGTCTTGAAATGAGATAAAGTTACACACAAAAAAAGGATCATACAGGGAGGGCAAGACAACAACAGGAAAAGACAGAAAAGTAGCAGAGACGGAGAGAGACAAAATCCTGCAAACCACAGCTGCTTGAAACACAAGCCGACTCAGTTTTTTCAACATTATTGAATGTCTCCTGTGGAGGACTGAGAGCTGCAAGGTTCCATTGTCCCTCTGACATAACACACACACCATTCGAAACTATGCTGAAGCAAATTAAGCTCTAGAAACTGTTATAGTGATGATAGTGAGATATTTTCACTCACTCTGCTGTATTGTAGTACTACACAGTACTTCAATTAGATAAATCCATTTAGACAATGTCAGATAACAAAAGGCATGACCCCGAAAGGCTGAATTTGGCAATTTACCTCCAGCTGCAGGCGATCCTGATAAATAACCAGGTTTAGGAAATGGATGGATTGTATACAGTATAATCACATCACCAAGATGTCCTAGAGTTTGAAACCCCTTGCATTAATCATTGAGGAGGACTATGGTTTATCCTAGATACTGCTATTTCTTCATTGTTTTTTTGTGCAGTCACCCATCTGTCACATGCAGTATGTCATGGCATATCCATACTAATGTAGATAAATCTGAAAATGATACCAGTTGTGCCTGTCTTCATATCGTTTTACTAAAAGTTGTCTGTTCACACTGTAAAGCAAAACTGACACAAAAGATAAAACAACTAAATCTCTTCGTCCTTCATAGCAAGAGGGTAAAAATAATTATCAGGATGCTACATGAAAACTCTGCAACTCTCATCAAATCTAACTTGTGTTTGCATAGCCATTTTACAGTATTAAGATATGTCAGTGACATTATTATGATTGTGTGGTCAGCTACACTCAAGTGATACATGGAGGTGAAAGGAAGTTGGTTTCTTTATGTTGTTCTGCAATTACCTAATTATATTGGTGAAGAAGCCATACATCAGCCTTTCTCTCTTTGCCCAAAGGTAAATGTTAAACTTACAAGTAAAAAACAGCCACTTCACCATTTTTCCAGGATGACATTTAGCAGACTTGTTTCTCTTTCTTGAATATGTTTTGCCAGAAATGGTATTACACAGAAAACATTAAAAGGGAGCCCATCCAGCACTTTATGTAGATGAAATCGATTAACCTCCTTGGTATTTGCTTTCCCATTTATATGAGTGGTTTTGCCAGTGTGAAGTGAGGCCCAACAAGTAGCCAGTCGTAAGCAGCTGCTTCTCATCTTTCTCTACAAGCATGTGTGTTATGGCTCTACTCTGATTGGGTATCACATAACCCCCCTTGTATCTTCTGAGCCCTTTGAGACTGTGCTGTGGGCATTCAGCATTTCATTATAGCACCACAGAGGTCTCTGCCCTTTGAAGACTAACCATGCCAAAATACACTTTAAATGCGTGTCTGTCTGTGTTATATTAATCACGACATTACTGAAAAGGAAAGTTAAAAACACTTTCTGAATGCTGTTTTTTTTCATCTACAGGTAATGATAAAAACAGTATTTGTTGAATTTGACTGTGCGTTAATGATTAGGTAAAATTGTAAAGTAGTTAGTCATGTTCTTTTTCCAATCTGATGATGTCAAATACTGTCCACAAAACATCGGTTTTTGTACTCTGTTGTGCAAGTTTGCCATTATTGGACAGCAACTGCTCAACCACCGTGCAACATGACATTTCCATTTTCAGTGATCCAACCCGCTAAGAGCTTTTCTGACTTTGCCTCTTGTCAGGGGTCACTCGCTCAGATATAAACCTGGTCACTTGCCAGGCTCAGGCTTATATGTGTTTCTCTGTTTTGTAAGCTTGCCCTCTCCATGGCTCCTCCACTTCCCGCATCCTGCGCGATGGTCCTTAGGTTGTTTGTGAAATGGAAGTACCGCAGGACTCCTCTGGGACGTAACAGAGAAGGGAAGGTCTGCAGCCCCCTCACCTCTGTGTTCCTGCGGAGTCCCCAGTGGCTCAACGAACAGTGGGCTTGCTCTCCTGTTCTGTGGACTTTTTGTATGTGCTTGTCGGAGAAAGAGAGAGGTCTTAGCATTTGAGTGTTGAGGGTGGGCTTTTTTAGCTTTTTTGCATTAGAAGTAGATGTCACATTGAGTTAGTCCAGCAGTCTGCTGAGGTCTGGCTAGACTGCAGAACAATATTTTTCCAAGATTGCCCTGGAGTGCCAGTTGCCAAAACAAAGGGACGTGGCCGTCTATGCTCCTGCACATTCCTTTCGTTACTCTGCATGTTACTTCCTTGCTCTGTATTTTAACAGCATCCTTGCAACAGGTTAAAATATGCATATTGGCCCTATGTGATTACACATTGTCAGTGCAAGCCTGTCAGCCTCACTATACTCCTTAAACACAGCCAGCTGAAGTGAGGTTTGCATACTGTATACTATCCTTATCTGCAGGATGCACCAGGCAGACAGCAGGAATATGCTGTGACTGGAGGTTGGTACATTTACTCTGGGTAAGATATGATCTAGCTCCAGCAAATAATTTCTGTGGTATCATTTGTAATTGATTTCAGTTGTGGTTTGTGCAGTTTGTCATATTACACCACACTGGAGTTTCCCTCCCTGTCCTGAAGCACAATTACCTTTCAGGCTCATCAGATGTAGAAGCAGATTTTCTCTTCTGGAAAAAATTAAGAATCCATTTATAACAATAAACTAAACATTTTTTTGGACGAGACAAGAGGCAATGCTTCACTAGAGGGAAATTAGCCTGCCTAATTTGTTCTCAACAAAAGATCAGGGATGTCCCACATTCCTTGCCAAGGCATTGAATCCATAGCATGTGAAACTAAAGAATGCGATTTTTATAGCTGGCATGAATGAGGACTTTGGTTCTGAGGTGAAGGTCCACCCAATCCCAAGTTACCTATATGCTGAAATCTAATAGTTCCCATGCTTTACTTTTTTCCCCCTATTTTGTTTTTTTAAAGCAGCAAGTGAGAAAGTGTTGTGGCTAATCATGCTCACCTCCAGCGGCCTCCTGATTTGGGTTGGCTAGGAGTTTTTTTCTTCTTCTGGGCAGCTGTCTCAGACCAGGATTGTACAATGCCCAGGTGGGAGTATCCATGACAAGGCCCCAGGCGAGAGTGGCACACTTGAGTTGCCAGCTTTAGCATGAATACCACCAACACCCGCACGTCGTCTGTCAGCTGCACTAATCTAAAGCCGACAGTTGTAAAAATAGGGCTGTTCAGTGGTAGATCTCTCTTTGTTGACTCAGTCTATGAGACCCCTGGCTTAATCCTGCAGTTGTTCCCCTGATTGAAAACAAATGCATCCTTCATCACTGCCGTCTTCAAAGTCAAATTTCATTATAACCGATTGATCTATAGATAGCATTTTCACAAATGTAAAATGAAGTGATATACATTGTTACTTTTTTCTCATGGTGAACTTGGTGAAGAAGATTGTATGCACGGCTGTATGAAGTGAAATCAGTGCAGCAGGATGATACTGGCATCTGTTTTGATTTTGTAAAACAACTGAGGCCTAAGATTTCTAGGATATGAGAAAAGCAGCAGTATACATAGACGTAATTCAGAAGTCAAAGGCATGGAGTAGTCTTCTGAGTAGCCAGAATATAAGTCAGCTGCATTCGTAATTGTGTTCTTGTCTAGCCACAGATCATCAGGGTGGGTTAGGCCAAAGGGTCAGAGTTCACAGGGTGGCCAACACTAGGCTCAGTGACTTTGCAGGGTCTGCAATACCAATAAATCAAAGACTTATTCACTACTCAAAGCTGGGGTCCACGGCGCTCAATCAAATCAGGTTTTCTCCAAATGAGAACAAGAAGAAATACAACACTGAGATGGTCTCTTCCCAAGTCTTCCACCTCTACTTCTCTCTACAGTTCCACTTCCCACTTTTCATCTTGGTCTGTTTAATCCATTAGTCTAAGGAGGCCTGTGGCTCTGTGTCTCAAGGGATATGTCAAACTGTTAGTGTATGGTCTATTGGCATACAACCTCATGCAGAGAATTGAAGAATAGGCTTCAAAGGAGAAACTGCTGAAAGGCTGACAGACAAAGAGAAGAGAGCCTATAAGCCAATAACAATAAGACAATTTGTCTCATCTTTGACATTCAAAAAGCCTGACAAAAGGTAGTAACCCGTAATTTGCAAATTAATGCCAGGCACAATTTCAGTTGTTTATGCATTTAAAGGAAGGTACTGAAGGAGATACTGAAACATTGGAATTGAGATCTGAACAGCTGTAGAAACAAGGAACAACATTGCACCTGAATGTCTCAGGGTCCTTAATCACATGTGACTTAGGCCATCCCACCCCACCAGCTTTACTTCTCACATCTCAGTAATCAGTAAGCATAATTTGTGTGCTTAAAACACAGAAAAAGGATATTCTACTAAAATAAAAAATAATTAAACTTAATTAACGAATAGGGAAAATAAATAAACTTTATTAATGACTTTTGGTTGTGAATTTTACTCTGGATGACCATTTGGAGACCCCTTTGACAGATCGCATTGCATTTAGCGAGTCCATACACAGAGCATTTGTTCTGTGAGGAGGAAGTCACTTTGCTGAAAGAGAAGATGGCAGACACACTGAATGACCCAATGGGATGCATCAATGTATAAATTACTCTACCAGAAACAGTGTGGAGAAAGAGAGGTCAAGAAGCTATAATAAAACTGATTTGACCTCAGGAAGATATTACTTGAAGCATAAAACACAGTATCTGTGAATCCAATGTCAAAACACCTGCTGTCAACATCCAGGAGTTATTCCGAGAGAAGACATACATGAAAAGAGGTATTTATTCTTTCATCTTTTGTAGATGTTGTGCAGTGAAAATAGCTGACTGTTGAACCTTGGCTTTGTTGGTTTATGTATGGGTGGTTTGTTATTTTCGTTGCCTCCTCTGCTCTTTCCATATCCATATTCTCTAGCCTAGCTCTGTTTTGTGTACATTGTTGGGTCACTTGTGGTATCAAGCAGGAGGTCCACCAAAGTCATCCAGAAGCCAGGCCTGGAACCGTGAGAAAAGACTGCTGTGTGATTGGATTAGCTTTTGAGCGCCACGTTGCTTAATTAATGAAAATGACCCGGGAGCAGAGTGAAGCCATTGTCTGCACAGTGACAAAGTGCCTGCCCATCAACAGTATCCCTAACAGGATTTCACAAAGTACGCCAGGCGTTCTTAATTTGTTGGCTTATCCCACTACTGAAGGATCCTGGCAGCTGAAATGTTGTCTCCTTCTGCTGTGCAGTAGGGAAATTTCAACCGCAAGTAATTTAATACAAGATCATAAAACATTGTTGAATTTTAAATCATTTGTTCGTAAAAAGTTTGAGTTCTGTAAGTGGCAGCAGAAGCTTTTTACTAGTCTTTCACACTCATCTTTTAATTCTACAGCAAAAATTCTGTCAAATGATTTCACCTTTATTTTCATTTAGTCGGCCAGTAACTTACACCTGCAGATTATGGTACAGTTCAATTTATTCATTGCACATTTGAACAGTAGCTATGGTTCACTTGATGATGTGTGAGCCCCTCCCTCTTTCCATCCTCCTTTCATTTCTCATCCTTTAACTTTCTATTGAAGGATGTAAATGTGGGCTGGTATTACGAGGGTGACGACCCCGCAGGGTCTTCTGAGAGGTTCAGCAGAACCAATGTGACCAGATTACTTTGCATTCCACAGTGCTGAATGGCTCTCTCTGGAAACTATTACCTGGAATTACCTCAAATCAAAGACTTCTTCTCAGCAGGATCAGTCAAAGCAGCATGCTCTGTGACTGCCAACTAAGATGTTAAAATAACAACAGTGCGTACTTGTTCCCTTGACAACCTAACTATGTTTGCATTTGAGTTAGTCAACCAGATCTTACAAATCCCGGAAAATTAAGCAGTTGTAGAAATAATTGTCAAAAGTATGGCTTTGAGAAAAAGTATATTGAAATTCATATTTTTAAATTTACATCACCACCTCCCCATCCCACACATGCATACACACACATTATGGCCCGCACCTGTCAATCTTTGTCCACAGCCTCATAATTCAATCACTGTTAACACCTACTGACAGTGGCTAACTCATCATGTTGATGAAGATGTAGTGTGCTTTGTGTCTGCAGCCTTTAGAAGACAGAGTGACTCTTGTGCACCAAACAGACCGTCTAACAGAACCACTATTAGATGAACAGAACAGAAAGCTTATATGTGATCGGTAGAGAATTATCTACTATAAAAATTGATACTGTTATTATTACTATTATTATCTTTATCACAATATTCTATTACCATTAACTGTGTAAGAGGAAACGTCTTGGAGAATATTGAGCAGCCAACATGAAATCTTAGAAATCTTGACTTAAATTGAACTTTCCTTGCCACTAAGTTTCACCAAGTTAAAGCTAAAGATAAGTGACATTCTTAAGAAAATACTCCCCTGCTCATTGTGGGCAAGGCTTTTAATAGGCCTCTTAATGCGTATGCATATTTTTTAAAGTTCCTCTTTGATGTTTTTAAATCTCATCTGAAATTTGGTAAAGCATGAAAACTGGCTCTTTCTTCTCAGTGCTTTTCTATGAAGGCCTTTTGTTATACTTACCCCCCCCACCCCACCCTACCCCACAAGCTTTCGTGGTTTCAAATTTCTCCTTGGCTTACAAAGATCTGGTAATCTTTGAGCTTTTGAAAGCATCTGGAGCACTAACTTGGAGATGTAGATTTTGGTTCTGTCAATTCAGCGGCCATGGCTTCTCAGCTTGTTTTCCTTAAGTTTTTATATTTTTCATTATTTGTTCTACGATAAAACAATGTGAAAATAAAACTATTGCAAGAGAATCGGGCAAACACTGTTTTGTTGTCACTGAGCAGTACAAGTTACTCAATGGCAAGGGGGAAAGTAATAAACGAATTAGACTCCACTCTTGAATTCATTTTGGCTATTTTGTGGGCTTTTGACAGTCTTCCTTTTAGACCTGGTGTTGAGTCCCAATCTACTTATAGTTGGGCCTCTCTTTTTAGGTAGTTGGACAACAGCTCAAAGACAAATGATCTACTCACTCCATAGTACTACAACCAGGGTTCCTGGGCAGTTTGCCCATACGAGTGAGTTTCTAGTTCTCTGATTGCAAGAGGCTTTCATAAGATGTTTGTGTGTGTGTGAAGGATTTGAAATTTAATGGAGGGGTTGAGTTGAATGTGAGTGCAATGCTGGTGAAAAGGAAACATGCTGAAAAAGTGCCTTTTAACATATAAGTAAGAATACAAAGAGAGTGAAAATTCTAACAATATGTGGAAAAAGCAACATCTTGCTTCCATTGTTTTGTTTTATCAGACTTTAAAATAAGTTAGCATAAAACAGGAATAGTCTTTAATTTCCCCTTTGATTAGATTGGCGTGTAACTCTATTCCTTCTTTGGTCTCCCTCCAGTAGGCTTGTGTGATAGGAAAGGTCGTAATCCCCCAGAGAAAAGGGGTCTGTTGTGGGGGGAACGCTTATGAGAACATATGGTCACAAAGTGTGTGGTTCCTGGGTCATGCCTGGCGGTTTTTAACAGGATCACCAGAGCAAAGAAGGCTTTTCTTATATTTATCAGCATTTGCATAAACATTCATATGGTGTGAAAATTTAACATGGTTAACATGGCTGATTTCCGGACAAGGTGTGAAAATAAGCTTTTACTACAAGAACTCTGCAGTCTGTGTCCAACACTATCAAGATGGGAGCAGTGAATAGGTTTTATTCCCCTGGTGGTGTTTTTTCACACAATTGGGGTAGGAAGAGCACGTATAGCCCAGTAATGACCTACTGTTTAAAGTGTACCATCATAAATATGTCAGTTGGAGGAAAATCATTTATCATTTCACAGATTCCCACCTGAGTACATATTGAAGAATCTGGGGGGATGTAGCCTCACATTTTTAGGTTATATACTTCACACCTACTGTTACTAGCAGACTTTATCCTATCTCCCTTTAGGTAGTAGTGTCCCTACTTAATCTAAACAACTGTTGTAGTTTGGCGATGATACAGAGACACATTGATATATACGTGTTTGCTTTAAAAACAGCTCTGACCCAGGTGTGAAACTGATGAGTGTGACTCTGCGCCTTCATGATGATGATGATTGATGAGCTGAAAAAATTTAAACTACTAAATCCACTCCAGGAAAACAAGAAATCTTTGTAAGGGAGGAAAACATATCTGGTGAACTGTGTAGGACAACAGTAGGTTGCGAGTCTTGTGTTTTTAGTGGCGCACGTGTTCGCACACTCAGGTCTCTTCAAAGTCTTCGGAAGTTGAAGTAATATGTAAGTTTTATATATAAATCTGGGATAGGCTTTCCTACTCCGAGTGTAATATATTTTTAAAATGTGGAAATTATAGGCCACTCAACTCAGTTTATTGAAAAATCTAGGTCACATCATGACACCTGAGCCAGCTCCACTTTGTTGAGGAATACGACTGAGAGCTCAGAAAATCCAGGAAATGGAACTTTTGAGTTTATTTTATTACAGAAACATATATTATAGCAACCACATGGGATTAATTTGCATATGGCACAGAGAAATATTGAACAAACTTTGACTGTTTTCTTTTGAGCAATTTAATTTCCTTTTATGTTAAAAATGTATTATTTAAATATGGAATAAATCACTTTCATGTATAAACAACAAACAACTAAACAAAAACAGACAAGACAGAACATATGCTTTCCCACCTGAACGCAGTATAAACATGTTGGATGTCAAATTATTTATGTATGGTTAGTATGGTTATGTGAAGTTGTACAGTGTAAAAGGTAAAAAGAACAACGCAGCGAACATAAAGTCCAGATTTCTTCTCGCTGGAGCCACATGTATTAAACTAACTGAAGATTTGGACAGACATGTTCTGCTATGATTATGTTATCCTCCTACATCTTTTTATAAAATAATCACATCTGGACAGGGCTTAAGACTACATGTTATGAATTTGCCAGATCAAAGTAGATACAAAACCATTTGTTCTCATTGATGTGTCAAAGTCACTGGAGGATAAACAGTTGTCACAGCTAATGTGCTTCGCTCACTGTATTCTAAATAGAGCAAACCTAAATATTGCTGTTAAATGTAAACTCTATCTATCTGTGATCACTGACATAATCCTCTTGAGGCTGTCTAATTTACAAGACCCTTAAATAAATACATGTACTTACTGTGTGCCTGATAAGTTTTCAACATGGATCATACTGTGTTGTTTATAAGATGAGAAAGATACTACTATTTGCTCCATGCTGTAGTCACTTTTCAGTACTGACCTGGGGTCATCCTCCCCAGCTGCTGTCCCCCCCCCCCCCCCCCCCAAAAAAGATGATCACATATTTATCTGATTACATCTTTTTGAAAACCGGTCTTCAGATCAACATCAAATGATGACATCGATTAACACCTGAGTTATGACCAGCCAAAATATTTCTCACTCCATAACATAATTGTGGATCATTCTGTCATGACATCACCCAAAAGTGAAATCATATCATGAATGGATGAGGCACCATTATCTCATTTTTAGGCAAGGCAAGTTCACGTTTCATTAAAAGCATCGAGACAAAATGCAAAAGAAACACACCACAAACTGACATTTAAATACAAATGAAAAAACAGGCATGAAATAGACAAAAGAAAAGAAAACAAAAAATGATAAAATAGAATAGAAAATAGGTATAAAATATAAGAATAAAAGTTACAGTGCAGTGCAAGAAATGAACAATTATTTGATTTAATAAAAGACGGCGGCAAACAGCAAAAACAGTCTTGATTTCAAAGAACAGAGTTTCAGCAGACCTGCAGTATTCTGGGAGTTTGTTCCAGATATGTGGTGCATAAAAAGTGAACACTGCTTCTCTATGTTTAGTTTTGACTCTGGGAACAGAAAGCAGACCTGCACCACATGACCTGTGAGGTCTGGTTGGTTCATAACATAGCAGGAGATCAGAAATGTATTTTGGCCCTATACCATCAGCGCTTTGTAAACCAACATTAGTATTTTGAAATCAATTATTTGACAGACAGGAAGCTTTTATAAAGATCTGAGAACTAGAGTGATGTGACCCACTTTTTTGGTCTTAGTGAGGACTCGAGCAGCCGCGTTCTGAATCAACTACAGCTGTCTGATCGATTTTTTAGGGAGACCTTTAAAGATGCCGTTACAGTAGTAGAGTCTACTGAAGATAAAGACATGGACAAGTTTTTTCCAAATCGTTCTCAGACATAAGTCCTTTAATCCCTGATATATCCTTAAGGTGATAGTAGGGCTGACTTTGTAATTATCTTAATGTGGGTTTTAAATTCATGTCTGAGTCCATGACTACACTAAGATTTCTGGCTTGGTTTGTGGTCTTTACTGACTGAATCTGAGTGCTGACATTTTAATCGTTCTCCCTTGGCTCCAAAGACAATTGCTTTGGTTTCATCTTTTTTTTAAAGGTGCAGTGTGTACAATTTTGTGGCATCTAGCGGTAAGGTTGTAGAGTGCAACAAACTGAATACCCCTCTTCCCTTTCCAAGTGTGTAGGAGAACCTACAATGGAAAAGCCCTTTCTAGAGCCAGTATTTGGTTTGTCGGTTCTTGGCTAATGAAGAAACACGGCAGAGCAATATGGTGGACACCATGGAAGGGAACAAGCTTCCTATACAGATAATATACAGACTCATTGTAAGGCAATGACAACTCAATGACTCATATTTTCAAGTGATTACACCTTAATTAAAACATATTATTATATTATAGTATTATATTCTATTTTTAACTCCTTTCCACTACATGTCACTAAAACTTACACACTGCATCTTTAATTGAAGGCATATCCAATTACTGTTTGGTTCAATGCACTTACTCAGTGCTTTTACTGGACCATAGTCACCTGGTGATATGGTTAAATAAATGTGTGTGTCATCTACATGATTAATATATTTTATTATTTTCCATAATCTGAGCCAGTGGAAGCATGTAGCTGTTAAGATGAAGAATGAATGAGGATGAGGCCTTAGGGAACTCCTTGTGTCATTTTTGTCTGCTCATTTGTGTATTTACCTATAGACATAAAGGTAGTCCCTGCCCTTAAAGCAGAATTCAAACCAATTTAGTACTATGCCAAAAAGTCCCACCCAGTTTTCCAGTCATTTTAGTAATATGTTGTGCTTGAGTACTGAGATCCAGTAATACCAAGACTAAACTTTTGAGGGGTGTGTGTGTAAGTGGATACCATTTAAGACCTTAACAAAAGCAGCCTTAGTGCTGTGGTGTGGTCAAAATCCTGACTAAAAGACATGAAAACTGTTTAGTGCCAAGAAGTTCAACTGTTTAAAAAGCTTTTTCTGTTGTTTGGTGATGTGTCTAGATTGTTTTTCCTTTTTGGAAAGTGGCTTAACGATGAGACGGCGGTTCTCAGGGCCTGTGGGAATACACCTGAGAGAAGAGATGTTATTACAGGTAGTAGAAGATCTGAGGCAATGCAATAACACACATTTCTGAAAAAGCCTTTGTGCAGAATATCAAGGCAGCAGGAGGCTGTCAGATGTTCTATAGTGTCCTCCAGGTTGTTATGGTTGATAAGACAAAATTGTATGGTATTTAAATTCAGTTTAAATGGACACAGGGACAACACATATCCTGTACCTGATATGGAAGCACCGACCGCTTGTCTCATTTTCTCTATTTTGTCAACAAAGAAGAAGGCAAATTAATTGCAGGCCCTGGTGGATAGAAGTTAGGATGGCTACTGACACAGGAGGGGTTGTTAGCCTGTCGACAGTAGTAAACGTAGCACATGCATCATTAAAGTTGGACATGTCAAAGAAGAAGGGCGGCCTTGCTTTTATGATTTCCAAATTATAAATTGTCTCTCTGAATAGATGTCATAATGAACCTGGATATTAGTTTTTTCACAAACTGTGTTCGTCTTTTCAGCACTCTCTTTTTTCTATACTTACCAGCATGGCATTTCTCCATGGAGATATTTTTTCACCAGAGACAACCTTCACCTTAGTGGGTACAATAGCATCATTAGCATTTGTAATTTTAAGCCTTTTGACTGAGAAGAGAGGGTGGGTGTGAAAGAAAAGGCCTGAATTAATACTTCATTGGTGTTTTTAGTCATATAACATTTTTCGATTAGCACTGTTTGAACATGCATGCACAGAGATGGTACAGAGAGAGCAGCATCAGTCATCAACTTTAAAACTGTTCAGACCCTTGGAGATGATTAAGTCCAGAATGTGCTCACTGTTGTGTGCGGTCTCTGTCACATATTGTTTCGGTCCATAGTTATCAAGAACACAACACTGGAGTTTTTACTGGAGTTAAAGGTTGGCTCTCTGCTAATGAACAATGACATCATTCACACAACAAAGGGTGAATTTTTCTTTTCTTTTTTTTTGCTGAGCTCATTACCACATCAGTGAGCCCTATTATCAGTTTACAGATATAAAAGTGTCTATTCTTTAACACAGTGTTTTGATTACAGTTTTGTATTATATAATGACAGTTACTGAGTTTCTAATATGTTAACTACATCAGTTTGTTCTCAGTCTGTCTTGAAGTAGCTTGAAAGCCAGATCATACCACACATCTCTGATGCAAAACCTGCATGGGGGTGCAGGGGGAGCGGGTGTGTGAAGAGGCCACACACTCAGATCCACACCGCCTGCTCCATCTGCATGCTTCCTCACTGCTCTCTGTTCATTGCTAATATTCTCATTAAGGCAATTGGACGACCACCCTAACGTGTTTTCTCAGCCGGTGTGTGACATCATCGCATTTCAAATGCACCTCATAAGCACATAGTCTTCGGGTGAAGTCCGGTCTGGGAAAGCTTATAGCCACACCTCCACTCTGCTAGACATTGTCTCTGGAGTGACAGTGATCTAAGAGAACATGAATGATGAAAGCAGCAGAAAAAGTTCCAAAATATAGATTATACAATTATTTTTTCAGAACTGGATTTAAATAACTCTGTACTATCTGTTCCTTGTTAACTTCAGCATCAATTAGTAATTGAGTCCTAGGTTTTATGGCTAGATACTGTGTACCAGGTTGTACTATGTGGGGAACTTAGATTAATTTTGCCATCAAAGATTTCCTGGAATGTCCACAAATAATCCTTCCTTTTTCAAAAAAAGGGGAAAAAAAGTCAAACAAAGAAACGCATACAAAAAAATGTCAGTCTCTGGTCAGCCAAAAGGTCTTAAGTCAATTCATAATAATAAGACTGAAGACTTGAAATGTGTGAAGTGTGTTTTACAACAGTATTGTCCTGCTAAAGGCCACACAGTGAGCAGAACAAAAAAATCTAGTGAAATATCTCTAAAACGGCAGCTTTGATCTCCAAAGTGAATGTTTGGCAAATGAATAACCGTTTCCCAACAAAACTGCTTAATGGGGCTAAAGGAAAAGGCAATCACCAACCACAAGCGCTGCATGTTGGCATGGTGAAATATTGTCTACAAATGGTGCAAACAGATGCTGGTATCATTCCTCATTAATTATTGATCACCGATTGAAGTTTTTGCTCAGAGTTGATATTTTTGGGTCATCATATGTGCTGTCTCTCTTCAGATCAACATTAGAGAAAGAAAAGCTGCTGGTAAGTGGGCTTTGATCTGGGAATAGACAGATCAGATATAAAGCTTGAATTTTTCATTCCACACAGTTTTACTTTACACTAAAACTGAAAAATCTGCCTATTTTATTTTATCATGCTCCACAAAAACTTTACCCTATGCTACAGGTGGTGACTAAATCAGACTTTTACTCTACTTAATTTGATTAAGACACTGAAATGTATTGGAAAAAGAATAGCAGCAGTGTTTTTTAAATAAGTTGGATTATTCATTCCAACTTTAGTCATCCACTTGATATTCTCGGTTTGGTAGTTTCCCTTTCTGAATCTTTGCTCTCGGAAAATAGAGGTAATCCCTTTGAGGATTGGTTGATCTCCTTATCGTTTCGCTACACACAGAGCCAGTTTGCCCCCCAAAGAATCTATCATGTGACATCTGAATCTTTAACCCATCAAATGAGCTCAAAGTTTGAGAGGTCCCATGACTTGCTAATAATCCACACTCCTTATTTCCCATTGGCTTTTTTGGATTACAATATGTTTTCTTTGTGTCTTTTTTCTTTTCTGCTATTAACACTAAAACAGCTCACATAGCCTTAGGTTTCTTTATGAATGCCACAGCTAATCCCTCATTAGCCCACATTCAGGCGTTTATTGAAATGTTTGCAAGCTTTGCATGTGGTCTTGCTGGATTAGGGGATTCAATGTTTAAGTGTTGAGTTTTTTCAATGCATCTGCAATACATGCATGTAGATAGTGCCTCTTTTGGTAGCTCTTTGCAATGACCTGTACTCTATCTCAGGTTTGTTTGTTTTTTTGTTCTCCCATATGTCTCTGCCATCATGCTGATCTGTGAACACCAGAGCCCCTCACAGCAGCTGCAGTTTTAGACACTTTTGTTAGATGTTGCAACTGCTTGTAGATGAAGGGAATAGACTCTAGTGTGCTGATGTAATCTGTTAAAGGGAAGAAAAACATTGTATAGTTGTTGCTGAATGAGCCCTGGAAGGCCCCAGCCTCAGAGGAAACTGGGAAGAGGGGGTTGGAGGATTATAGTGGTTTTTTTTCTCAGACTTTGGCTTTTCTTTTCCCCATTTTTCCTTAGAGTTCACCCCCCTCCCTCCTTTTCCTCTCTTTGGAAAGGGTACTAAATTCACTCTTGGCCTCATCTTACAATGCACTCTTTTACACTTCTGGATAAGTATAAATGACAGATGTTAGTTACTGTTTGTTGTTTAATGTTTACAAAGAAAAACAAATTCTTTACAATGGAAGATCTCAGATGTTTGCTCTTGAATGTGTCTAGACATAAATCAATAGAACCGAACAGAGGACATCAACAAAAAGATTCACTTGAATGGTCAGAAAAGAACCCCAGACTGAAACTATAAGCATGCGGTCACATAATGGTTATGTATTATCTTGAGCATTGTTGGTGTTCTTTAATGTGGTTTTATTTTCCAATTCTAGTGCTTCCAATAAAGAGAAGACATCAGCAGTTTTTAAAACCATAATAGAGTTCAAACCATAATTTTGCTACCCTGCCATGTGAGCTAGATACTTTTATGAGTCTTGAGGTCCACAGTTTGAGAGAATCATGGAGGTTTTCCATCGCCACATCCCAAATTCGATGATTTCCTACTGAAAACCAAAACCAGGAAGCACAATAATGGATGGGACCAACAAAAAGCTTTAATAGCTAAGGCAGTACTCTTAAACATGTGATCTATCACAGAGATTAGCTTGAATGTTTTCATGAAGACAGTTCTGTCATAAGGCAGGGTTAATCAGCACCATAGGGGTGCCATGTGCTCCGTCTGCTCCTGCCACACATTTTGCTCTCCTACTGTTATGCTCAACTGGGTCACGTTTATCTTCTCCTTCAAGCCAACTTTGCTCTTCTACAGCTATTGAGCCCTGTTCTATTTCCATTTTAAATATATCAGTCAGTGCTGGAAACAGAGACGAACCAAATGAAAATAATGTTCCCTTTCTTAAGGCTGGTGAAAGAGTTTAATGACCCTCTTCTTTCGTGTCACACATGGAAAAACATCACTTTTCTTTTCATCTCAGGCAAAATCTGTCTCTGCTGTTTATTTTCATTGGCTTGTTTATTTAGTCAATCTTTCAGCACTTTGTCCTTTGTCTTGGCGGGCTTAGAGGTGCTCTGCCACTCGCACCGGCTCATCCACTACCCACAAAATCAGTGACCCCTGGGCAGCCTTGCTGTGTTCCTCTTGGCTCTTCTCCCATTTCACAGAGGCACCAGAAATGTAAGACACGGGTGCATGTGTCTTTCGGACAGCTTATCCTCCCCACTACAGGACATGAATCGCTTAGTAGCCCCTGTCATTAAATAACGTACACGGCTCTTTGATCTGGTCAAGGTCTGTGTCCTTCGCTATCTGCTCTACTGCTTTCATGACCTCTCTCTTATGCTTACACTGAAATATCACTATGACTGAAGTTATCTCCAAATGAGGATATGCCTCAGCTTACACTAACATGGAGCTTGAAATATACTGACAGTTTTATACCAGAAATAGAAGTACAAAGAAGCCTCTTACATGCTTAGGCCATTTTTCATGTAACAGGTGCCTGAGAGAATCTGTTCGCATTTCTGTCTCTAATATAAAGACCATATGAGGATTAATCTGCTGTCAGTTCAGGAGCAAGAGCACATGCCTTTAAGGACAACACATTTGATTATCGTTAGCTCTGCATGTGTTACAACAGACTCACGGAGAACGAAAAGGGCAAGGATGACTATTATGGAAAATGTTTTTAAACTGAAAAATTACAACTTATCAGAGAAGCTGAAAGAGAAAAGTCACATTTCCTTCCTTCACAAACCCACGTTTGCCCAAATGGAAATCTGGTTTGTGTATGAATAGTTCACCGCCTATGTGGATTGACATATTAAATTCGAGCAAAATACCAAACTGTCTCATTAAATAGCAGCAAAGTAGTGCTCCATCCAGAGAAAGTTGGGCTATTCTGCCTCTCTCTATCCTTTCACATACAAGTAGTCAGAGTGTGGCTAAGTTGGTAAACAATACTAAACAAAATGGTTTCATAGGATTTCTAGGTAATAAAAGTCAACATTTATTGCCATTTATTGTTGGCTGTTTGAAATGGTTTCCTGTCGTTCATTGCTTATTTTGTTCACCTTTCTTTTCTGAGCTTAATTTCAGAAGCGCCGACTGCACCGTACGTAACGCCCTTATCATCATCCTCTTTCTATGATTGCGTAGAATAGGAAGACAAACAGTGCCCTTTGACCATTGGTGTGTCTGTTAGGTCAGGCAGTCCTTACACCCTGTGACACATTCCACTCCTTCCAATAAATCTTTCCTAAGGAATCAAACTTTGATTTATTTCTGCCATTGTCACAGGGGTCCAGAGTCAAAGCGCTCAACAGAGAGTCACAGAGGTTAGTGCTCAGGGTCTCCCAGCAGGACATGATACATTAACCCATTCAATTCCTCTGTAATGTCCTCTAACTCTGCTTTAATGGGATAATTTGTTTAACTATTATGTGCATGTTTGAAAGACTAATATACATGGTTATAAATAATTTGGTCAACTGAACAATAGTGTTTGCTAGGCACAGAACTAATGTAGAGTAATGTGTTCTCAACAGAGTATGACCACTGAGGCCAGTCTAGAGCCAGTCTAGACCTCATTGAGGAAGGAAATACTGTTTGAATTTGGGAATATACTTAAGAGAAAGAGAATGTTCTCCGGTAGTATTCAGAAAGATATAGAGATAAAGGCCACATTGTCTGTGCCTGTTGAGCTTGGCTGCCTTTTGCAAAGGAGTGAAAAGATACTTTTGTGCTTGCACTCATGCATATGTAACACTAGATTTACACAGCAGATACTTTACTTACTTACACTATCTCAAAAATATGCTGTATTTGTGACTTAATTTGAGGTAGTCAGAGGTAGAGCACAACATCAAGAGGCAGGAAACTCCACTGAGATGGTTTATTTTCTGCAGTTGTTGGTGTTTGCACTGGTTTTTGATAAATAATCTCCAATCTAACACTATTAAAAATAATTGTATGCAATAATTGTTTGAGTTCTGTGGTAACTGGTTTGCAGTGATTTGCATACCACTATTTTATCTTCTCATTTGCATGTAAAAATGTCATGCATTCGGTCACATAAAAGTCGGTCTCAAGAATTTTTGCGGATCTGCATTATTGGTGTTGGATTAAATGAGAGAGAAGGGAGAGAGATACTGACATAAGCACAGAGAAATATTTTGGCTTCAAGTTGAAGGTATAGTATGTCTGAGGTATACACTAGAGTATGATATTCACACGAAACTGATGATGATGAAGCTGTGCTGGCAACAGAATATCTGTTCTCACAGAAAAAGGGATTTGATACTAACCATAGCACCATGACATATGTTTTACTTGAACAACATCCTACCCTAACCAAATGCACAGCAAAAGTTCACGTTGTATTTGCTGAATGTGTTTGCAGATAAGGAGATGATAGATGATGACCCATTCACCTCTTCTATGTTTATGATATATGCAGTCAATTATAACGATGAAGTTTCTCTGCTGGGTTACTGAGGCCATTTGAGCTCAGTGTAATTTGTTCAGTTTATTCTAGCATTTTCATCACTCATAAAACAAGTAGCCACAAATTGAGACAAAATGAAATGTTGAGGATGGATGGAAATGGGGTTTCAGCATAGCCAATGAAGCATTGACTTCAACATCTAAATGACAGAGTGTGAATGCGGCAGAATTGTAGCGTAACGTATTAAAGCATTAGACGAAATGTTGTCTTTTGGCTTGACTCGCTTGTTTAATAAGTGGGTTGCTGCGTGTGGTTTATTTGAAGATCATTTGCTGGTCTGAGATGCCCTATAATATCATACCTCAGAATATCAGAGCAGTCTTTAATTTCAAAGTCAGAACAACATTTACTTGGATCATGGAAAAACACAAAGGACTCCAGGGAGAAGTTAGGTGCCAATTTATCTATGATTTATATTACCCTTCCCTTTTCCTGTGCCATATTTCACTTTCCTGCCACACAGACACAGTTATTGATGAAGGCTGAAGAACCTCATATGTGGCCCTGACACACAAGTTGCATGTGGCTGGCTATCAGATGAAAGACAGGATAGATGGTCGCCAGGCCGAAGGTCACAGGGGGCAGCTGGACGTTTGGCTGACCTGCGACCCGGGACCTCACGTTAGTCAGAAGTTTCTGCTTGATTGGATTAGATTAGGTATGCTTCAAACCCCTTTCTGTGTAAATCACAGCCACACAAATGCATGAACCCTCTTGAACATGATCATGTATTGTGTGTATAGATGGGTTGAGGTCGACCCTCTCCTTAAAAATCAAGTAATACTGGAAAATTGGTCAGTTCAAGTCTCGATGTTTCTTTGCCTTTTTTTTGTTGAGTTATCAATCATATATTGTTGCACATGACAAACGACGCCGGCATTACGAAGCACAACATAAAGCTGGTATACTGCTAACTACATTAGTGAGAGAGCTGCATAAAACACACAGGAAGTATGTAGTTTTAGCTTTAATCACAGGATATGAGTCACATGGGAGAATCACAAAAAGTTTGGGAGTAATTAGTAGTCCCCCATTATAAGCATTTTAGAACATTTTTATGAAATGTGGTTTGTATAGTGTGATTTTGTCAGACACGCAAATTCCAGCAATTTGAAATAAAATAAGAGGTGAATCCAGATATGAAGTATGTTAGACAGTGGAATCAGTAATGCAAATGTGGATGTGTGAATAATGTAGGTGCTGTGAAACAAAACAAAAAAAGTCAAACAAAAGCAAAAGAAGGTGGCAAGTGGGGTGAAAAGTGATCCTATAGGAGGAACATTGAGCCCAGGTTTGGTTGCGCACTGCAATCAGGTTCCTCTGGCACCTTTAAGACAACACTGGTAAATTCACACATTAAGGCAGTACACACACACACACACACACACACACACACACACACACACACACACACACACACACACACACACACACACACACACATACCAGCAGACAAAGCAGGGGCTATCAGTAATAGTAGCATATATTTCCATTTTCAATGGCTTGGTGTTGCTATAGTGGTGGGTATCTCATTTTAGAAGGAAACCATTCCCTGTCTTTCAGTGAAAACCAGATAAACCCCTTATCAGAGTATATTTTGGCATGAGAAAGGCAATACAAGGCGTTAGGTGTGGCCTCTGTACGTCTCCAAATGCACAATTTGCTGCTCCCATATCCATATCAATCTTCTCCTTCCATTTAACTTGCACTGCAGCTTTATTAAAAATATATACATGCATTTGGGGAATCATACTTGGACATAGTCAGTTTTTTTGCAGCCAGAAGTTGGCCCCCACGCCTTCACCTAACATGCAACTCTACCTGTGTCCTTGTGTTTAGGTAACCTACAAAACACCAGCCCATTGTTGTTTTTTTGTGTGAGCACAGCTGCTCTCCATACAGACCAGCTACCAGGTATTCGCAGCTCCCCTAAAGGGCCAGTGGGCCCAGCTTTCTGTGGTTCGAATGATGTCAGTCTATTTCATTTAAACCAGGTTCTCCATCTGGCCTCACACCTTGGACCAGCTTGTGTTGGGAGACCCTACAAGGTGCTATTGCCCCAAACAAAACAGTCCCTAATAAGGTGGCAATAGATACTGGGATCTAGTCAAAGCAAATATAATGAAACGTGTCTTATATTGGGTCCTTATTTACAATAAAATGTGAAAAAATGAGCGCATAATCTAATGACATCAACAGAGCTTTTGCGAGATCTGTCAGTTGTGATCATATCAAAGGGGTCAGTTTACAAATCTAAAAAAATAGCCACGGCCAATAATAACAGTAAGTCATGGGGAAAGGTTTTGAGATATCCACCATCACACATCTGCTGCATTCAAAATGGACATTTGACTAACTCAAGAACTACATTTCTTACAAGAAACAATGTCCTGGTTAGTCATAACTTTCCACTTTTTCTCTTCTTTTTTTAAATAGATTGGTTAGAAAGGCGTTATCATCAAAATTGTGATTGTGAATTTGTTTGAATTGAATCTTAACTCTTGCTACAGTAGCACTCAAACAATTCCAACTAACACCAATTACAAATATACTTTAAAACCTTTGATTTGCTATTAGCAAGGAAGTGGAAAGCTTGTAGAATTTCATTGCTGAGCATTATTCCACCAAATGCACACTGAAGACATTCTCCTGCACAGCTGGACAAGCAATTAATACTGAAGCAAATTCCAGATCCAGACACTTGATGATAACAAACAGATCCTATGTAAGTCTTATTGCTTAGCAAAAAGTATGAAATGTAATCACTGAACAGACTCTGGCTTGTGGATAAGTGCCCCTCGGTTACGGTGTGAGGTGAATTTGAGGTGTGTACAAGTATACCATGGGCATCATCAGGGGGAAGTCCCAGCCAAAGCTCGGCTTTTGTGTTACCCAGACAGGCTTGTATCTTTCAAATAGATTAAATATGTTTTCATTCGGAATTGTGTGTGTTCCTTTTAAGAGCTTGCGTGAGTGTAGTCTTGCGGAGGACGTGTTTACTGTGGAAGTCCCTTTTGCTCTGAGAAACAACTAGTGCTCACTGACTACCTTATGTATACTTAGAAGGGCTTGTTTGAAATGAATCAGATGAAGGAGGGGACTAGACATGTATACAAGATAAAATATAATTACCCTATCACCTAAATATTTTGTTGAGAACCAAATAAATATCCTAGTGAGGAAATGAAACCCGCCTATGTCTTTAGATGCTCTAGAGAATTTGAAAAAAAAGGCTGCTCATGAATCAGAACGAACATCTCAGATAGTAAACATACAAATCACATAGCAACCAAATTGAACATGTGAAATTAGAAACTGTCTCTTAACACAACAGACTGTGTTCCAGTTTAGGAGGTGACGTAGTTTCACATGCATGTGGAAATATGGAAAATGTCATTATCACATTTTCCAGCCAGTTTGAAAACAAGATAAAAGGTGTAATGATGACAGAGGGTCAGTACCTCAATTCATCTTCATGTGACAGAGCCAGAGCTTTATGTGAAGAACAGCTGTTGTTTGTTGTTGGCAAAGAACTGTTTGGAAAGTTACAGTACATATTGTTCATGTGTCTGTTTGTGCTCATCTGTCTATCCACGCATGATTCTCTGTCTGCTCAGGATGAATGTATGTTGACTCAATTATGCGACTCAGTGAAACAAAAGAAAAAGATCTAAACAGACACTCATCTCTCCAGACCGTTTCTGTTGCCAGAGTGTGTTGTCTTTATGTGTCCGACCCACATCTGAACCAAGGATAACTTCCTTCAGGACTGGGCTTATAGTTAAACAGACATTACTGGAGACCTCATGCACGCCAGCACCCTGCCTGGGCAGTCTTCATTTGTTTGCAATGTTTATCAATCAGTGACAGGGTGTGTTTATATGTATGATTCCAGTAGGCCTTCATGACCCCAATGCACTGACTGACCCCCCACCCCAACCATACTCCCTCGCCTTACAGAAAGCGACATTAAGAGAATGACTCAGTGCTTTACCCTCAGGACTGATTACATTACTATAAGAGTAGCGCAATAAAGCTGTGGCTACAAGGTTCTTGTTTGTTGGGTTTAGAGGTGGACTGCAATTATGCCCTTCTCATCAGTAACTTGTGTAAATGTTTGCATGGATGGTGATGACAAAATTAAGGGAGTCCATTACTATGTCAGAAAACTCTTTAGGACAGGTAAGATTTGGTTAGTGATGACAGCTGCATTCATATAGTCACATCTGATCCCTCTCAAATGCATTCTGTTGACAGGATTTAAAAACGTTGTATTACTGAGCAGACACAGTTTTCTAATTGTGTTTATATCTGGTTATTTTTTTCTTAAGAACAATATATTGACCATTTCCTGAGTGGAGGAGCAGTTAAATTGTCTCCAAGCCACATTTTGGCAGGAAAGTCTGTCAACTTCATTATGATGTGGAGCAGCCACTGCCTGGAGTGAGACAATTGAGTAGTGGTATGAAGTCACTTCTTAATGCAGTCAGAAGAGAAAGCGTAAATACTGTGCTGATGATCTATTGATTTATTTACCCTTTATTTCACTGAAGTAAGTGTCTCTGTCAAGCTCTTTCAAGTAGAAACCTTAAAGACACTAGATATGCTTTGTAATATTACCACTATAACAATGTAAGACATACAGTGTGTTTAAAGGGGACCTTTTATGCTTATTACCAGCTCTATATTTTTATTATGGGACTCTACCAGAGTAATTTTGCATGATTCACAGTTCAAAGAACTCCTTTTTTATTTTGTACTGGCCTTTCATGCAGTGCCTCAGTTCAGCCTTTGTCTCTTAACAGGCAGTTTCAGCCCTTTCTGTTCTGATTAGCCAGCTTTCCAGAAGCCTGCTAAGCTGAATCATGTCATGTTAAGTTCATAATTAATGGTAGACTTTCATTGTGAAACATTTATAGAAAATTAAACATGTTCCTCACTGAACTAGCAGAAGTTTGTCAGCAGCACTAAAAACTGGTCAACACAACAACATGTGGGAGATATTTGGAGTTGTTTGTTGAGCAGATCAGTTAGTAATAATGCAGGGAAGAATAGCACAAGCAAAAACATCCGTAGTGAGATGTTTGATGAGGAGCTGCAGGCGGCAAGCACACCTCCAACAGGTAAACAGTTTATTTTACTTTACCTGCTGTGTAATGGAAAAAACAATCACAGAGTGCCAGCTCAACTCGAGTCATAGCTTGGCGTGACTACCCCCCCAAAAAATGAAAAAACATGCACTTTGCGTGGAACAGATGACCATATAAAGAAATTTGGGCTGAAAATAGAAAACTACTCTCTACTTCCCAAACTTAATATTTTAATTACTGTTTTTTAGCAGGCTGAAATGAATGACTGTATAACTGTCAATAAACAACCTTAATACAGGGTCTCTACTCAAAAAACAACCACTGGAAGATGTCAGTGTTTTCTGCAAGCTGCCTTTTGTACAACGTTTTTCCCTTTTCTTGCCTTCTGAAAGATGAAGGATATTGAGACGTGAAGTTTTGGTATTTCTTTAGGGCCAGACTGGTTGCTTTACAGTAAGAGTTGCAGAGCTTTGGAGTAGTGAAATCCCTGCCACACCACAAATCTGGCTCCCTCTGCTGCACTAACAAACTCGACCAATCCATCCCAGTCATATTCTAACTGCTCATCTCAGCAGCGCCTCAGGCACAAAACTGGAAATGCACAGTTGCAACAAAGAGTATACTCTGCTTTTGTATTTGTGGCTACATGTCTGTATGCCCATATGTCTCGCATAGTTCGCATCTGTATGTGATTGTGTGTGGAGGAGAATTCTTAATGCATATTTAAATCCTCCTTGAAAAGATATTCACACAGAGCAGAACAATCTGTTTTATGATCGGCCAAGCTATCAGTGCAGACAACACTATTTAAATCTGATGTCTCCAGTGTGTTATTTATTATTGCCAATTATGTGCTGCTTTGAGTTGACCACTGAATGATAAAATTAGCATGTGGTTTCATGCTATCTGCGTTGAATGTCTCTATTGGAGAATATGAATCTATGTCTACGATGAACAGTTTTCTGTCTCCAGAGGATTTGAGTAACTCTGCTGGATCTGTAGTGATTAATGCAGTGTTCTTTGTCGCCAACAAATTTAACAAAATACAGCCATGTTATAAGACTGTAGCAGTACAGTACACGACAAGCTCCAACACTGCTTGCTCTCTGTCCACCTCATCAAACAGAATCTTGGATCTCTGGGAACCAGGGTCCTATCTGGCTCTGCAACCGCATCTGCACTGTGTTTGTGCATGCCATGCTCAGTGGGCATTCTCCCACCCACTGCAAGCAGCTGCAGCACTAGCCTAGCCCACATCAGTGCTCCTGCACCCCCACACACTGTGTATGGTTCATATTAGCTCCCCTCCCACCTAACAAGACCCTGGGATCCACCGCCTGGCTTGCCTCAGCAGACCAGAGCTCAGCCCAGCTTTTGGATGGCTGTGAAGAGAATGACTGAATGAAACAGAGCTGAGTTAGAGCCTGGTAGAGGTTTTTTGTGACTGGATCTACCCAGCAAGCGTTTAGTATGAGTTCACCTCCCACACTGGACACTGGGCAGGCCTCAGAGGCGCTACTAGTGATTTTGTGGGTGTTTGCATTAATTTGACATTACTTAAGAGGTGTGCTGTGACCCTCAACAGCGTGCATGTCAATATCATGTCAGATTTCAATATGCTGAACGTGACCCTGCTCTCTTCTATTTCTTTCACACAGAAAACATATCCACATAAACACACACCCCTACTTTAACACACACATGCTATACTTGGAAAATCTTAACCAAAACTCTTGCCTTTTTCATTTGTTTGCTCGTTTATCATTCTTGTTATTGTTGCTACTGTTTTGCCTTCCCTTTTCTCTCTTTTCATTTCAGTTTGTTTGCAGTTTTCCCTGTTGTCTTGTGCTCTGTCATATGTTGCTTTTCATATTTCATATTTTATTGCACTATAAACCAATAAATAAATAAAAAAAGTTTGAACATGCTGAATTTATACTTCAATACAGCACATCTGCATACATTATTGCTGTTGAAATTAACATTTTCAATGAAGAATTGTGTGTTCCTGATATAAAAGTCAAGTGTGTTTATTTTCAATTTAACTAAGAGTTTTATTACTTCCATGAGGTTGATCAAAATAATATCTCAACTGGCAGCTGATGGCAAACAATTTGTACACTTATAAAATTCAGGTAAAACACATGCTCCTCCAACATTCATTCAAAATTATTCGTCTTTGCAAACAACTCAAACCATTTTCTCTTTGTTTTCTTTCCACTGGCCTAACTTCATCAGCATGTGTAAGAAAATAACTGCAGGTTTGTCTCTCCCATTTGACCTTTGGAAAATAAACAGGCTAATGTCTTGAGCAGGAGCCTCTCAGATGGGTTACTGAGCTTCCTCTGTCCTTCCAGGTGGCCAGGGGTTAATGCCACACACACCAGTATGCTAACACTTCCAGTGGAGTTTTTGTCATATTTATTTTTCTACCCAAAGTAAAACCTTCCTTGAGAATTATCCCTGATAGTGTGTGTAAAGGGTTTGTCAGTGGTGGCAAATGCTGCACATTATGGTAAAGTCCTCCCCAGCTGTGAGCCTATACACCAAGGTCAGACGTGTCTGCTGTGCAAGCATTTCCCAGGAACCCATGTTAGCCTTTCCACCTATGTGAGTTTCATAATTAAATGGCTTTTTTAAAAAAAAAAGATTTTGGCCTTCTACAGGACATTTTAGGTAAGAGCTACAAATCAAAGCCTCTCAGTTTATCTGTAGGGGTCATGGCTCATATCAAACACTGACTAGATTAGTACACACAAGAGGGCTTATAAAAACACCTTAAAGTTGTTTTCAAGGTGTTTGTACATTCCTTCTTGGAGACGTAGGACATGCTTATTGACAGAGTAATACTATAGATGGAATAATATAGCTACATACTGGCCTTTTGTCATCATTATTGTAATAATTTGTACTTGATGCAGGTAATTTGAAAGCTGACAAAATAGAATTGCATGTCTGGTCTTGAATGTAATTTCCACTCCATTCTTGCTTTATTAGCTCTATTCTTTTTCTATAGCTGCACAATATCACCCCTTTCTGCTCATTTCTCCTTTTCTGAAGCCCCATTCTCCTTAAATGGTTTGAAGCTTAATCACTTCCAGATGCAAGGTGTAGATGAAAGACAGACACTTCAGTTTTAGAAGAAAGTCTAATGAATGTTTTTTTTTTTTTTAAATGCAGTCAACCTAACATCTAACACCTGAAGTTTGTCCCAACTTTTAAATCGTAAATTACAAAGAATGCTTGCATATGTTTATGCTGACTTAAGACTTTAAAAAAACATGTGGTGTTTTGGTGTTCAGAAACACCTTGAGGCAAGCCTGAACTTAACTTAAAACTGAAGATTTTTTTTTTTACTGTGATGACTCCACATTTCTTTTTATTTGCATTACAGATCCACAAATTCTTGTTTACTGCAGGTTCATTATGACAAAATTATGATAATGAATGCTAAGCCATGACTGGATGGGAGACTGTACACCACTCAATCCTGTGCTGGATACCTTAACTGACTTAATAAGTGGAATTCTTGACATTAGTAGTCAACAGAAGTGTATTTGTTTGGGGGCAGTAGCAGTAGTTTTTTATTTGAAAGTTTTTCTTCTTTTCCTTCAGAAAGTTATTTTACGAATGTAAAATGACTAATATTGTTATTTTTAAATCAAGAACTATAATGTGACTTTCTTGCCAAATTTTCAATCCATTATAATGGTCATTTATGTAATCTGAAAAGATGAAAATGTAAATTACAATGTAGTTCTTTCCTGACATGAAAGACTATTAGCATTTTGGTTTGATGTTCTTAAATTGCATGTTATATCACATTTAGTTCATGAACACACTGACCTTCTACCCACTTCAAGCATAGAAACTCTGTCATGATGTTTTGACTCGCTTTTTTCCAGCAGTGTAGTAGTTATGGTGAGTGATGTATGGGAGGAAGGGAAAGAGACAGAAACCTTATCCTGTCCTGTGTCTGCACTCTAGCGTTGAGTGTCATTATATCCCTGTCTGCTATATTACCTCCCCTCTGTTCTTCTGCCAGATATGTGGACCTTACACCATGCTAACCTGCTGCCCTTAACTCAGGTCCTCCACATTTATGTCAGTGTACTACACGGAGTAAGATGAAAAGCTGCAGTTCATGGAGCCATTGTTGATTTAGAAATCTATACTTCTTTGTCTCCTCATGTCAGAAAGTAGTTTCTTTTATGCCTTAAAAGAGCTGAGACAATACGATTCAAGGAAACTGGGACAGCTGGACTTGCTGGGGACATAAGCTTGGCAAAATGTTGCTTTTCTCCTACAGATCGAACAAAGGTCTCTCAGTTTTTCCAAAAACAGCCAAGTATTACTTAGACAAGGCAACTAAATTATGTCAAGATCATATGATTTTGGAAAATTTCCTGTAAATTCTTATCTGTTGTCATTTATCCTTCAGCACATGTGTAATTGTCTTTTTTGTTTTAGGGTTAGGAGTTATGTTGGGGTTGTTCTTGTCTGGGCAAATCATTAACCCAACAAAGACAGTTGGAACTCATTTCAGTAAAAGGACAGTTCTGGATGATATGATTTGGCAAGTGGCACATAACGGTATATTTTTGCAGAAATCAGTGTGATTAAGATGGTTACTAACCTTGACAGTTATACAGTGTTTCACAGGGATACCCCAATACAGCAGATGTATTTTAATGGACATCTGGATAGAGAAAGTACTTGACAAATCTGGAATAGATTGTTCCTGTGAAGTCATGCAGCGACACTGAGGGAGGTTTTGTGATTTTGAATACAACTCTACATAGCTGTTTGCTCTGTAATTATAAAGAAGAGGTGACTGTGCCAATGTCAGTTTAATGTTGCTGAGGCTTTTGCAAAAAGAAATGCGAAGGATAATTGAGAGCTGATGGAGAATGTTCGCTCAAAAGACTATTGCTTGATTTACCATATTTGAGTGTTTCCTGATATTTTGTGGCCCGCACACAAAGATTTGGGCCCAGCCAAAGTTGTCCTTTTGCCCGCAAGCAGTGAGGTTTAAGCATGGAGATGTTTTGTCTTCGGTCCATCCATATGCATATTGTCCAGACCAGTATAACTTGATGCTGTTTGCACATTGTCATTAAATTTGGTACAGTTATTCATGGCTCCCAGAGGAGGATTTTTAATAGTTTCAATGACCCTCATGAGGTTTTGTCTAGTGCTTCCTTTAGGTCAAGTCTCTGCGTTTTCCGAGATCGATCCATCATAAGGTGTCTCAAATACTGATGTCTGGATTTCCATAAAATTCTCTGTGGATATTGATGGCTTCAAAATGTTGAACCAAATGTCTTGTTTGGCTCGTGACTTTTCTCGCAGCAGCACCATGAAGTCAACATTTCCATTTGTATTGCCAACTAAATACTGAGACAATGATATGACATGCTATCAGGTGCTTCCGCTTAACATTGGAAAGGCTTTGCTTGACTTTATCTCTGCTTGCTGTTTCAGATATGTTCAAGTTTGTTTTTCAAAGTTTATTAAACCATCAAACTCAGCAATTGGATGTTTAGCATTTCCTTTTAATAAATGGAACAGAACCAGAGGATTTTTTTCTATCTAATGAGCAGTTGTTTTTAATTACCAGAGATTTTTGAAAAACAAGGGATACCACACCCTGTTAAAAAACAAACTTATTTTCAAGACCAGATCATGTTCATAGCCATGGCAAAGGGTTCCTGGGATATTAAAGCATGCCAGAAAGACATACATAGTCTTTCAGGCAGGTAATAGTGCCTCAGGTCGACTGCTGTATCTGGACCTACTCTGTATGCACATGAAGACTAGCTGAGGTGATCCTTGAAGGTCTTTCATACGCTTTCAGCTGGAGAGACATTTGAAATTTAATCACTTTTATCACAGATACACTACACATACAAAGCTAGACCACTATGCAGTGAAGATGTCCACTTTTTGTCTCCTCAGTAACCCCCAAATCTTTCACATGTGGTTGGTCGGAATCCAGACAATATTGTCTGTGCAGCAAATGTTTTTTGTTTTGATCTGTTCGTCAACATTGTGTGGGCTTCTTCCTTCCACCGGGCCGGTGCGGTCTCTGTCTGGGGCTTTAGTGTGGTGGTGGACATGTCACAAAGTCCCCCATCTCCATATCTGCTACTTTAGCTAGTAGTGAAAGAAGCCTTTAGGAGGTCTCCGCCTCTCTCTCCTCATCCCTGCTCTCTTCAGAAGTGATGCCAGGACAATGTAAGGAGAGGAGTGTGCAATGCTTCACACCAGCTGTGAAAGCTCAAAGCAATTCTCGGTCCAGATTTTTGCGACTCGCCCACTCATTTGATTTCTTTGAGCCTACGCTTTCCTCTTTGCCTTTACTGTCTTTTAATGATCTCCATGTCACTCCATCAATCTATCACATGTTGCCTCTAATTGCCCCTGTGGGAGTCCTGCTATTACAGGCTTAATTGGTCATGTCTGTGAATCTGTCATTAAAATTATGTTTGATATTTCTTATTTGATATTATTGAATTCATATCTGGAAAGCAAATGTGACTGGCCTTGATATTGCTGTAGCTTATATTTCTGATAAGACTGACATTAATTTGGTACATTACTGCAGTTTAAGCTACCTATCATAAGGGCGACTGCTAAAATCTAGGAGATGGAATATCAAACTCCCTCACCCTTGTTCTCCATTCTCATCTTTATTCTCCACTTTTCAGTAACCAAAGTCCTCTTTCTTCTAGATCCTTAGGAATGGAAACTTAAACCTCCACACCTATCTCTGCTATTTAAAAACATTTCAGCTGCATGACCAACTGGCCAATGTGTCAAATACTATAGCTTTAACAGTTGTCCCCAACTAAGATAAAAGCAGGCTCAGTCATAAATCTGAGCTAAAGAGTTTTAGAGATGTCATCCAGTATTTTTCTGAACATTTCTTTATGTCACAAAGTTGCAGAGTTGTGCTTCGAGCCACAGTCACAGTAGCCTCTGCTGCATACTCATCTGTGTTTGGTTTGTTTGCAAAGAGTTCCCAGTGACTACAGAGAAGATTCTGATGTAATCAGACTTGAGAATTAACTTGGTCTCGGTCTTTTGCTCCACTGGCATCACAAAACTGTGTTGAGCAATGATTTGGTCCCTCATGTTTGTAGGTTTGTGTCTTTGCTTACGCATCTAAGGTATACTCAAAGGACATGCTCATTCAAAATTTGATTGATGTGTGTGATAATTTCCCAGTTGGCAAACATTTACATATGCACTCCGTCATTTGTGGCCTATTTGGATTGGCAGAGTTGTGGTCCTGATTGGCTGGTTTCACTGAGGACTACGTGAGACAGATTTGTTTGACTGGGCACTGTAAAATGTGGGGAGCGTGATTAAAAACTACATCACCTTCATTTCACCCCATGCTGGCCTCAATTGGTTTCGGTTCTGCATCATTCATTTACTCACAGGTTTTTGCAATAGTTCTTTCCACAGTCGGATTTTTTTGCATGGCTGCTCAATGAAGATGGAGAGAGGAGTAGTAGCCTGGGCAAATAAGGTCACGCTGACATACGTTTGCATTATCCACAAAAATCTAAGAACAAGAACTAAAAGCCACAGTGGTTAATCATATATGTGAATTCTAATTGGCCTTTTGGGAAAATCAACACTAAAAATAGAAACCCCCCGAATACTGGCTTTTCCAGGCCTGGCTCTCCCTCAGACCACAGAGTGAGGACATTAGATGGGCCAGAACTCTTTGGCGCATCCAAAAGCCTCAGGCTCATTATTCCATTTGAACATATTATACATAAACATACAAAGACATGTTCCCTCTTGTGAATCTGGTTGTCTTGATTGGACAGTCAGTCAGTCAGGAAGTCTCCTCTGGAAGGCTCCTAGAATCTGATGGGAGAGCCACAAAGTGCCCCAGTTATCTTTGGAGTCTCCCAGCTTGTTTTACTAAGGACTCGGCCAAACGTTGCCTTTCTCCTGCTGATAAGACAGCTCCCATCATGCCTCACTCACATACACGGAGTGCAGGGAGAATACTGCTGGCTGTTACTGATGATCTAAGATTACTCCTGCTTTTGAACTTTTAATCCAATAAAAATAGAGTTTGCGTAATACCTATACATTTCAGCAGAAAAGTAAAAAGTCTGTGGGAAACAGAAAGAAAGGCCCCTCGTATCCATGTCAAGATGGATACGACAAAGTGGTGAGTGGTATTTTTCTTCCTCCTACGGGGCAGAGAATTCCTACTTATTACTGGCACATCTTAAATGACTTTCTTGGTAGCAATTATTTCCTTTTCCTCCACATCTACAGTATGCCCATTTAGAGGACTTACCACATGTAAGTACAAATGTAGACTTTGTTAAAAAATAATTTAAAATGAAGATAAAACAAAGAACATTTGAGAGGGAAATAAACAAGCGCATAAGTGTGTAGTGAAAAATAAATGAATAAATAAATAAATAAATGATGAATGACTGCATTATGCAACATCCCAAGGAAGCTTCAGTCCTTATTCAAGCTTTTGTGAGAATCTTGTTCCATGTTTTTGTGATGAACACTTGCTCTATTATTGATTTATTCTAATTTATTAGCAGTTTTTGATGTCAGAGGCCACATAGTATTAGGTTATCCTGCCTGGCCTCATATGTCTTTTATAAGGCAAATTCTAATCTGCTGGACAGACAAGCCTCTACCGATATGCTGCTATTAACCTATCAATAAGAGTGGAATTGAATTCTCAGTCTCTATAGATTCCAAGTAGACTGATTGCCTCAGGCGTTCTACTTACAGTGATTAGGATTTATGCAAATATGATGGTGCGGTTTATTGTCTAACATTACACCCCCCCCCAAAAAAAGTCATACACTTAAATCATGGAACATAGTGTACAAATGTCCTCACCTCTTTATGCAGAACTTGGAGGACCGGGAGAAGTATAATTATTCAAGCACTGGATCCTCATGTAAATTGATTTCATGGCATACACATCACTCAGTCCCCTGTCTCTGCAGAACTTGTTTAGGATAATAAGAAAGCTCAGTGCTGCACTCTGTGCTGCTAACCCTTTTCTCAAGTCTCAAGAAACTTTTTAAACTCACACAGAACCTTCAACCTAACGTGCTTTTGCTCTGAATTCACCAACTGACTTTTTATTATAAATGCATACAGTGAAAAAGCTCCAACTCCCACCTCACCAAAAGTTTCTTTTTTCTCTCTCTTTTCTGTCTTTTTTCATCTTTTTCCTTTCATTTTTCAAGTTTTCATATCATAAATATAAATGTAGGCTATGAACATGTGGGTGTACCTTGAAAAAAAAAACGTTTTTATGGATGGTTGTGGCTAAAATGGAAAGTAACATGGAGTCTTCTCAAATAGCTCAATGCCTGCCACGAATTGGTCAGTCACAAGCGAGGAAATATATTCTTACAGATCTTTTGGGAAATGCTTACTTGTGCATATCTGCCTGCTTTTGTAAAGTTTTTTTTTCACAAGACCAAGGTATTCATGCTTAAGTGCTCCTTAAACTCTCCCTCCAGCTGACACTCATCACACAACAAAAGAGAAAACATGCATTTAAAGCTGTGGGGTTGTTATAAATAACTTGTCCCCCTGCAAAATGATAAAATATTACAGTAAGCTTCAGCCTCAGTGCGTTAAAAGATGGAGTAGTTTTCTTGTATTGCTCTTGGTTTCCCCTTTCCTCATGTGGTTTATTATTCTTCTCTTTGGCTTGCGTCTCTGCCAGCTTTACAACTCCCTCACTCCTACACACTACTCACCCACTGTTAGGAGTTACAGTCAGGAGTGTGGGGCATGCTTTCTGCTGAGTCCCCCGTCTGCCATCTGCTCATGCAGGAGATGGAGCCTGAATTACAGCAGCATCGCCTCGAATGAATGATTTCCATCTACTCTCACTCATACCAATGCCATCTTTAAAAAAGTCTGGTTTTGATGATAAGCATGGCTTGCCTTATTTTTCTTGGCAATGTTCCTGATGACTACTCCACTTTATGCACAGAGGAGGCTTCCTTTTGCTGTATGTTGGAGCTCCAGAGCAGGATTCAAGCTTCTATTTTATTGCAATTAGTGTTTTCCTAAAAAGATCCATTTATAAAAGATGGAAGGAAGAAGAATTCTAATCAACTTCTGAGGTTTAACCCTACTGTAATCTCTCTCGCAAGCTGCGATCCAGAGCCAACACTTGCAAACAATTACACTGTTGGTACCCAGGGGCCCGATCTGATTGGTCTGTTTGCCTTACGCTGTCTTGGGAGATCCTGTAGTAATTGAGTCGGCTCCCTGGCTGATGGCTCGTGAGCTGCTTTTATAACTACAGCGGTTCCAGCCCTCTGTAGTTGTGCGGCATTATTAAAACCAGACCGCAAGCGGGACATTACTTTAGGGTATAATGCGCTGTACTGAAGCATAATGTGTGGTATCCCACTGTTCCCCAGCCGTCCCTGTCACTTTCCTGTGCAGACAGACGCCACTCCTGAAGCAGGCAGTTTTCCCTGCTGGCAGCCCTCCTAGAGCCTGTAGAAGTCATCCTCTGTCCCGCCACCCCCCCCTTCATTCCCTCAGCCCCTTTCTGCCAAAGGGCCTGTTTGGCTCATGCGCTGGCTCAGATAAACAACAAAGAACGTGTCCAAAGATGCTTTCAGAAGGCACCTGGTATGGTGCTCTTGTTTTAGTTTGTGGATTGCCATCATTATTACATCTCTCTAATAGAATTTTGATTTGATCTATTGTGGCTTTAGAGTGATATCATTAATGAGTATGGAAACTGTTGCATTTATCCAGTCAGATATTTCCTGTCAAATGTAATAAATTCTAATTTTAATGCACAATGTTGGAATTATTTAACCAAAAGCATGTTTTCTTCTCTGTAGGTCACTGCGACAGATGCGGACGGTGGCTCTTTTGGCTCCATTACCTACTCCCTGGGCTCTGGCATTAACAGCGCTGTTCCCTCTCAGTTCACCATTGGCAAGGAGACTGGACAGATTTGCACTAGTACTGTACTAGACAGAGATCAAGGGCTGGCCAGCTACGACTTCACTGTTACTGCAGTGGATGGGGTGAGCCACCACATTTTGAAATCATGCTTAATATGAATCCATTGAGCCACATAGTAATCCTATAAACACAGCAGCCGTGCTTTTCATACAGACAGGAGAGCAAAGACATGGCCAACTGTGCAGAAAAACTTTGATTTGAGCCAAGTAAAAATTGCTCTCCATGGCAGTCTTACTCAAAAGTTAGTATAGCATCCTGTTCACTTCATGCCAAATAATACTTAAAAAATAAAAGGTTCAAAATGAAAGAAAATTACTGCAGCCATGTTAAAGCAATCAGATGGAGAAATGCTTCAACTGTCAGGCAGTAATATTTTAACAAGTTGGACTGCCGCCTCCTGCGTTTTTGCCACCTGGTCCAAATGAAAAGCCTGCACTGTATTCTGTGCAAATGAAAAGCCTATGAAACAGATTGTTCGGCTGCGGCGAGCCCTCTCACCCTTCACGGGTCATGACATATTGCTCTTTCCCGGGGGAAACTATCAATCTGTATCCCCGCGCAAAACTGTTGGGACTATATTTTAGAGGCCATGCAATTTTAACAGAGTTTACTGCTAGTCTTTACTTGCGCCATTAATGTGGTCTACTTGCACCATTAATGTGGACCAAATCCTGCTTCAGGTGTGTTTTTTCCGTTTCATGATTTAATGTATGTGGAGGTATAATATAACAAAAGAGCTTTGTGTTTCTTTGACAGGGTGGACTGAGCTCAGTAACCTATGTGAAGGTGGATCTGGTCGACATTAATGATAACAGACCTGCTTTTTACCCAGTGAGCTATGCTGTCAGTTTGAGCACGCAGAGCGCGCCTGGGACGTCTGTTGTCAGAGTGACGGCCTATGACCCAGACTCAGACGAGAATGGCAGAATAACATACAAAACTATACCCGGAGGGGCCTCCCCTTACTTCACTCTCAACAAAGACACTGGTTGGTATATGTATTTATCCTGTTTTCCCATATGCATATCTGTATTTTCAAGATTTCAAAATACAAATATGTGGTGAATTACTTTATATGTTATTATCACATCATTGACTTGTCTGCTGTGTGATGTAAACAGCCTTTATGAATCTGATCTGCAATATTTTTTTTGTAGGTGTCATTTCCCTGTCTCGCTCTGTGTACGGGAAGGCCAACTCTGTCATACCCATGGTGATCTCTGCTCAGGATGGTGGAGGTCTGGTTGCTCTTGTTAATGCCAGGGTGAACATTAGTGTGGTGGCAGGTTTGGTAGCACCACCAGTGTTTGAACAGAATCAGTACTACTTCACTGTTTTAGAGGACGTCCTGCAGGGGACAGTCATAGGCATCGTCCAGGCCAGCATTAAGACAGGTAGGGTCCACAAACCATGTCCTTTGTTGTCTGTTACTCACTCAATCGCTTGCTTGCTCGCTCACTCGCTCACTCACTCACTCACTCACTCACTCACTCACTCACTCACTCACTCACTCACTCACTCACAAACACCCACATTGGAGTCGTATAGCCTATGCAGTTCAGTATATATTCATCAATCACACTGGATCATGCAGAAAATAGTTTTTTTTTAATTTTAGCTCTCTGTACCACTTGTACAAATAGGCATTGGGCCACTATACACACCTGACTCTAAAATCACATCAATCAAATATTTCAATATTGTGTATTATGTTCTTTTTTAGAGCTCTATTACATTTTTGTAGTATACTGTTACTTAAATGCTTTTACCTCAGCCTCCTGGGCCATGGTGACATGCCTCTGGTTTTTATCATGTTTTTCTCCCTCCAGACACCTCTAAAGATATCTCCTACACCATCAGTTCTGGGGACCCTGCAGGATACTTTACAGTGGATCCTGACACTGGGGCCCTGAGGACCAGTCTGTCTTTGGATCATGAAGCCCAGTCAGCTCTTGATTTGGAGGTGCAGGCCCGCAGTGGCAACCCCCCTGCCTTTGGCCAAACCCGTGTGCACATCACCATCGCAGACGTCAATGATAATCCGCCTGTTTTCCTGCCCTCATCCTCGGAGTCCCTGCTGCTGCCAGAGCATACAGAAATGGGTACTGTTGTGTATCGTGTTCAAGCTGAGGACAAAGACTCTGGAGCCAATGGACAACTCACCTTTGACCTGTCTGCACCAAGTGGGATACAGAGGATCTTTAGCATAGAGCGCAGCACTGGAGAGATACGATTGGTGGGCAGCCTCAACTATGAGAGTGCACCCCGTTACGATATCCAAGTCATTGCCAAGGATAGTGGAGTGCCCCAGTTTAGCGCCACCTTCATGCTTGTGGTTCATGTCCAGGCAGAGAATGACCAGGGACCTGTGTTCGATACCCTCACCTACCGTGTAGAACTAAAAGAAGGCACTCCAATAAATACACGCTTCCTGCAAGTCAGGGCTCTGAACAGAGAAACACCTGGCATAGGTCACTTCAGTCCCCTGGCGTATCACCTGCGTCCTGATGGAGATGCTGCTGGGTTTGGCATTGCTGCAGACAGTGGCTGGCTGTTTGTGAAAAGTGCCCTAGACAGAGAAGTCAAGGACATGTATCTTCTTACAGTACTGGCCAGTGCTGGTCATGGACAGTGGAAGAAGACGGGCAGTGCCACAGTGCGGATATCTGTGACTGATGAGAATGACAACTCTCCTCGGCTCCCACAGGAGAGGGTCTTCATGGCTGTGAGAGAAAACCTGCCAGTGGGTACAGGCTTCGGTCATGTGTCAGCCACAGACCGAGACAGTGGTCCCAACGGACGCCTCAGCTACCGCTTGCTGCATCCTGACCGCAATTTCCAGATAAACTCCCACACAGGTTAGTTGAGGATGTGATGTACTAAGATTACTCACAGCAACGATACCTGGTATTTTGTATATGTTAGGTTTTCGAAAAGTAAGGCTATTGATATTATTTGTTGAATGTTGGTTGTTTTCTCAGCTCCATTTGATACTGGAACATACCTAACCAACCAAAATTGAAATGCTCACCTTTATTTATATTTTCTTTCTGTAGATTGAGCTAAAACTAAACTGAAATATCTGAACTCAACTTCCTTTTCTACATGAACTAAAAGTCGGATCTTGGTTTTCTTCAATATAAAAAGCTATAATGACTCAATGTGAAACATTTTTCATCCTACAGTATGTCATGGAAAATATAGTATTCCAGTATAAGTATTTAGGAAAAAAAAGATTATTAGTCAATTTACAGTCATCTGTAAAAGATGGGAGATTATGGTTGCTCAGGTCAGGTGATGGTGACAGCAACATTAGCGTCGTACTGAGCTCTAATTGGCCTGCTGAGCCCGTTAATCTGTGGGTTGAAACTGACACTCTGATTTGTGATCATTTTCTGGCTGAGTTGTGAGTCTCTACAGCATCTGCCAAGATTACAAAACTTCTGTATTTGTGTATGTGAGAGTGTGTGTGCACATGCACCCGTACATCTGTACACAGTGCATGTCTATTACTTGTGTGTCACTGATCAAAGCCTGCTGGCTCTCATGTCTCTCATCATTATTCCGGTGCTCTGGATTAGTGTCTTTGCATAAAACCCTTCTCATACAGCCCGTTCTCTCCCTAGGTGAGATCAGTACAAGGACAACTCTGGATAGAGAGCAGCAGTCTAGTTACCAGCTGGTGGTTGTGGTACAAGACGGAGGTTCGCCCCCTCGCAGCGCTACAGGCACAGCCTTTGTTACTGTCCTGGATGACAACGACAATGACCCTTCTATCCTTACCCAGTCGGGAAAAAACTTAATCATAAAGGTGATGCCACAAGACCAGAGACACAGACATGCAGAGAATTACAAGCCTTTGATGTGTTTAGTGACATCTATTTGTATTCTTTTTTGCACATAGGTGTCAGAAGGACAGTCCTCTGGGGTTCTACTGGGCACACTGCAAGCCAAAGATCCTGACGAAGGAGAGAACGGCACCATATTCTACTCATTGTCAGGTACAGTACCTACAAGAAAAACAGCAAAGTGCTTGTCTGTGCAAATTAATTATTGAAAGATAAGTATTTGTATATGAATGTGATACATACTTATACATGATGAGGTGTCTTGATATATGAAAATAATGGACGAGGCAAAGAGTGTATCAGGACACCTTTAATAGCCATCTGCAGAAGTAGCGTTTTTAAAATGTATTTTAGCCTATACTTTGTTGTATTAGTGTGAAGATAAACTGTGAAAAGTAATATATCTTTAAGTCTCAAAATGGCTTTGATTTATTGCTAACAAAATGCTCTTAGTGTATTTTGCCCTCTCACCTCAATTGTTTCCAGTTAAATGTTAGACCCTGTGTCTCTCCCAGGTCCCAGGGCTGAGCGTTTCTCTCTGAACCCAAACACTGGTGAGCTGCGTTCATCATCCCCCCTCAGCCATTCGGAACGAGCCGAGTACACCTTGACAGTGACAGCCACTGACAGAGGACTGCCCCCACGCAGCACCTCCTGCTCCCTCACCATTCAGGTCAGACTTCAGTTGGACTCCAGCCAGCCCAAACACCCTCACTACTCACCTATTTAATATCAAAGAATAGACTCAGGGCTGAGAGGAATCATGTCTCAGGGCCCCTCAGACTAGCTGCAGACATATCAGCCTCACTTCTGACAAGCTTCCCTCCCATCCCCTCCCTTTTCTTCCCCTGTGACATTTCAAAAGGGAAATTTCTATCTGAAATGGAAAAGTGGGTCTGAATCAAATACTCCCAGCTGGCTTATGATGAGGGACAGCTGTAGACTGCACTGATCAAGGTCATACTCAATGACTTCAACACTTTTTTAATACAGTAGCCCTTTTTGCAATGAGCGGCAGGGCTACACACTCACGTAAAACACAGTATTGAAAGTAATTCATTTAATATTTAATATAGAACAGAAAACAGACAATGGGAGAAGCCTGGAAGGAACATAGATTTATAGGTTCCAGGAAAGTGGAGTTACCATATAAACAGCACTAGTAAGTTCCAACTCAGTTTTTCCTCCATTCCAATAACAAAAGACTGAAAGTCATAATTATTAGTTAATTGGATTAAACAGTGCAGTGTTGTTCTTGCCCACGGGCGCATTTATGTAATTTCCTTTAATCATCTTTTCAGACTTATTTTCTAAATCCACTGATGATAGGATGAGACTATACCAATTTATTTCTGGAACACTCATTTTTCCATATAATGTGGAACCAATTTACAGCTTGTAATATAAGATTTCACAACAAACACAGCATCTTTTTAGTGCCTACTTATTGTGGGAATTGTGCTCAAGGAAGCAATGCTGAGTATCCAGATCATCCTATCGGCTTACAAAACACGCCAGTAATGCCACTGAAAATTTGATCAACACGACCTCTCCCTCCCCGCTTTCACAGCTGCTTAAATTATCTTACTTCATGCCTGTCTTAAAGAAAAAAATGTTCTATTAAAACAATGTGTCATGTGTTACAGTGCTCTTTTCATACAAAGGGGAAAATTAATAATGTTGTAGTCTTTGAAGACATTTGAACTGCTAATCAAAGGAAGATTACGGCTATACACAGTACAGGACTATGTCCCAGTGCTAAATTCTGTGCAAATCCTCTCACCATTTCCTCCTCCTATTGTGCTACTTTTATCATCTATTATTTTTCCTGGCAGCGACATGAGTATCAGATTAAGTGTGATTAATGTTAGCAGGCATGCTATTCAGGTCTATAAAACCTCTTGTAACTGGTTGCATTTATTCCCAGTGAACACATACAATACAAGCAAGCGGACAAAATCTGTTTCTGCTTTGCTCCAACTCCATGAAATATTTTCATTCTTTGTATTGAAAATTGTTAACTGAAGTAGCCACCAGGCATCTAATAAGAAGCATTAGATTCACTGTCATGTTGCTCTGTCCTCAAATACACATACTTTTTTTGTTTTTGGCAGGTTCTCAGCATTAACAGACCTGCTTCGAAGACCAATTCACTCTCTATATCTTTCAACTCTGTGGAGGAGGCCAAGCCTGGCTCTGTCATTGGCTCTGTCCGCCTCCATGACAGAGAAACTCCAGAGGAGGGGAAAGTGACCTACACAGTGGTGGGGGATACAGACAGAGATGGGACCTTTGTTGTAGATCGCCAGACAGGAGATGTGTATCTGGCTCGTCCTCTTGACTATGAACGAGACATGCGCTACACCCTGAAGATTGAGGTAGATGACTTGTCCCAGGACCCTCCTAGCAGCACCCTGGTCCACCTAGATATTGATGTAGAGGACAGCAATGACCATGCCCCTCAGTTCCCTGAGGACCCCATTACTATCGTCATCTCTGAGAGCATGCAGCCCAGCTCCTCTGTCTATACTTTCCAGGCCACAGACAAGGATGGCAGCGGGCCCAATAGCGAGCTGAGGTACTCCATTCTCCACCAGTGGCCAAACACGCCCAGTCTACTAACCCTCGACCCCTCCACTGGGGTTCTATCCTTGGCCCAGGAATTGGACCATGAAGTCACCTCCAACTTGATTCTTGTTGTAAAGGCAACAGACTCTGCTCTTGATGCCAGCCAGAGGCGCTGGGGCTCAGTTACAGCGAGGGTCTATGTAACCGATGAGAACGACAATCCACCAGTGTTCAGCTCGCCAACAGCTGTCAGTGTGATGGAGGACCAGCCGGTAGGCTTTGTGGCACTGTATGTTATGGCCAGAGATGCAGACCAAGGGGAGAATGGCCGGGTGACCTACACCATCCAGTCAGGCAACACAGGGGGAACATTCAGCCTCAACCCGAACACGGGTAAGTCCAGCCAAGTGCCAGTACAGGAGGTAGTGTGCCCTGAATGTCGAAAGTGAAAAGCAAGGTCATGGATGGATTTTTTAAAACCATAACCACAATATTTTCCTATCCTTAACCATACTGTAGTTTCCATGTCAAGATATTGTAGAAACACATGTATAATATGGATAATTTCAAAAAATGTTGTTATTTAACATAATTCTGGGTTTACAGGGTTGTTCTGTCTGGTGATCAGTGATGGGAATAACGGTGTTATAAATACACAGCGTTACTTTTTTCAATAACGAGTAATCAAATTAATTACTGTTTCCCTCGTTTGCGGCGTTACTTCTTCAGACCTCACTGAAGCGGTTTTCACCCAAACAGGCTCTCTCTCTCTCTCTCTCTCTCTGTCTCCCTGCCAAAGAGTGGCTGCACTTAGGGGCATAACCAAAGACAGAGTAGGGCACAAATGAGACACAATCTCCCAGAATCTGGATCGAGCAAGCTAACGAGAGTGGCTGCGTGAATGTGAATATCAATGCAGTGAGAGTGAGAGCAAAGCGTCTTGATAGCTCTGTGTTGCTGCTTATTCGACCAACCCCCCCCCAGTACAATCTTTCATAGTTAGATAGTGCTTTTTGAGGAATAAAATTAAATCGCTGCTACATGTACAATTTTATTATTTACTTCTTTTTAGTACATTTCTTAATTTCATAATTAAATTTTGAGCGTGTTTTGGGCCAGTTATTGTTGATTGGGGCAGCTAAGTAATATGACATATTTGAACAACGTAATAGTTACTTTTCCTGGTAATTAATTACTTTGACATTGATGTAACTCAGTTACTGACTCCATTACTTTTTGGGAGAAGTAATGATTAACTATAATTAATTACTTTTTCAAAGTAACGTGCAAAACACTGCTGGTGATTACATTATGTAAGTGACACATCTTAAAATAACTCTTTGGATGGAAACTATGATATCAATAATGATGATTAAAATTTCCCTTTTAAGGTGTTTCCAGATACAACAGAAAATGACATTTCTGTGTGATTTCTGTAATATTTTTTTCCGGTCCTGTGTGCTATACATTAACAGTCAATACAAATGTGACTCTGGGAAGTAGAGTGGTGTATACAAAGTAAATATAGTGCGAAAAGCAGCGGGCTAAAATCAATTACCATGTGATCACAAAAGGTTTTAAAGTCTTATCAGGATTTCCAGTTGTTTTATTTATTTTCCAGTCCCCAACTTTGTGCTCCTGTTCCTTTATATTACTAAAACGTTCAGCTTGTCCTACATCTTTATAACTCCAGCACCTGTTAGGAATTATTACTGTGTCATGCAAATCTCTTGCTCAAGTTGAGGTATTTTCAACTAAAGCAGACAAGCAAATCTGTATCTGTTCTCCTCTGTATGGATCTTTTCATGGACTTTTTAAGCATTTGTGCTACATCTAAATTTTAGCTTTGTACTGCATGTGTGCTCAACATTTCACATGCTTGAACACATACTGCAGCCCCTCAAAACGATCACCAATCCTCCCCTACCATAAATACACACAAACTCTTGTAATACTCTGCTTTCTTCTGAGTACAGCACAACTCTTGCTTCACCTTTCATGACTTATTTCTCTCAGTTGGAGGCCAGACAGACAGAGCAGCTTGCCAAATATTAACACACACACACACACACACACACACACACACACACACACACACACACACACACACACACACACACACACATTAAAAAAATAAAAATAAAATAACACAAGCCTGCACAAGCGCACACACACAACCTATCATCTGTTATTGTGGATCTATTCCCATGAAAGACCAAAGAATCTCCTGCTCAGGCTTCTGGGAACCATTAGAGAGGGGATCAGTTACGCTTGTTTATGTGTGCACACGTGTGTGTGTGTGTGTGTGTGTGTGTAGGCATGCACATATGTGTTTGTGTGCTTGCATGAGACTCTGTCACTTAGTCAACACTGACCTTGGGCTATTTGGTCCTGTGGGCTTTATTGTGGTGTTTGAGACACGTGTCGATGTTAGCGCCGCCTTCCCCTTTAAGTCGCCAACCAGGATGCCGCCTTGAGCAGCTTGTGGATGGAAACATTCAGGATCTATCATGCATGTCACTTTTGCTTCAGTCCAGTGTGTGCACTCATCTTGAAGTGTTTTCATGCACACTAGCTATTTGTTAGAATCATGACAAAGTTAATCCTTTGAGCACCTGGTTTGCTCCTGTTTTGGGGTCATTGACCGAAGACCTGGGACTACCTCTACACACTCTGTTTTCATTACTTTGGCATTACGGTTAACCACAATAGAGAGAACTATTGTCAAAAATATATAAAGTCACAGCATTAGACACATTCTCATCATTCACTGTCAGAAGGGAGATCATTAAGTCCATGTTTGGAGCAAAGGGAGTGTACACTGGTGATTTGGTGAATTGTTTTTCTGAAAAAGACAACACCATTCATGGATTAACACATCAGTTGTTGAAAAATGACTTCTTCATATGAGACATGACAAATGTGTTGTTGTCTAAGAAACCTCAGCTAACCCTCATAGTGCAGTCCAAAGTGTTGGCGCCACAAACCCCACATAGGCTTAAGATGTTGGAATTGGAAACATCCAAAATGAAATCTTTTCCTTGTTCCCACTGTCTTTTTTTCTGCCCATGTGTTATCAGTGATCAGGGATATGGCAGGATCACAGAGGAGTCAAACTTGGTGAAAATATTCCAGCCAGTAACTCCTACCAGATTAAAAGCTTAGGGGCAAGTTATCTCAGTCCTAGCAAGATACAAACACGCACATACAAAAAAAGTTAAAACCAAAACAGCCCTGGCCCACTCTTTCTTTAACAGTTGCAGTTCATTTTAAAGCATGAAATTGAAATTGAATCAGTGCAAGCTCTACCCTCTTAGGGCAAGATAATGAAAAGGCAAGGGTGCCCTTAATTTCTACAGAGCACGGCAGGCCTGGTTGTTGCGTGTCTAGAGCGTGTGTTTACTGCTTCTTTTTCGATGGCTGCGGCATTCTCCAATGGAAAATCTCGTAAACTGTGGCCAGACCGTTGGGCTGTTACAGCAGTGGTGGTAGTAGCACTCAGGTAGGCAAGGCTGTATGTGTGGTGGAGATTAGCTTTGATTTGGCCCTCACACGGCAACTTTTCTCACTTGCTTTTTTAATCACTGGACTGCATACAACTTTGGATAGTGGATAGTGCCTTTGACATTTTGCTTTCATACTATAGTTATGTGTAACTGTGTGACGTGTGAAACAGGCTGTAGTAAAGTACACATGCACGCACGCACGCATGCACACACACACACACACAACACACACGCACACACACACACACACACACACACACACACACACAAATCCCTCCTCACATTTCACCTCTGATTCATCTCTCTACAGGCTCTCTGTCTATCTTCAAACCTCTGGACCGTGAGGAGCAGGACGTCTTTAACCTCACAATAATCGCAGAGGATCATGGGATACCCCAGCAATCATCCAGCCAGCTGCTGTGTGTCCACGTGATTGATGTTAATGATGAGGTGCCCTGGTTTGAGGAGAGCCAGTACGAAGCTCAGATCTCAGAGAACCAGCCTTCAGGAACTAGTGTGCTAACAGTGTCTGCTTCTGACCTGGACCAAGGTGAAGCATACAGTGTGCACTGACTGGCACATGTAATATCCTATTTTGTAATCAACAATGGATTCCACTGATTTGGTGATTTGCAGGTCCAAATACATTTAAATAGGTTAAAACCAAGCTAAATTTGGTTAAACAGTTAATGTTTTAGATATGTTATATATAACCATTGTTTTAACGCCATTTAAATACAAAGGTCCTGACCACATGTTGGATTATAATATTAGAAATGCTGATTATAGTTACATGAGATGTCAACAATCTTTCACTTTCCAACCAAATTTATCCTGGTTTACCCAAGATGCCAAGATGTCTTTTGAACCCTTACTGTGTGTATATAGGTGGATTATCTGTTAATAAATATCAAATTGGGCTGCAGCAATTTAATCAAACACATAATGCCTGTAATCCTGTAATCAGTTCTCGTGTGCTGACTATGTGTTCACATTGCAGACATTAACAGTTGTTTTTAATTGAGGACTATACAGGAGGGTGGGGGTACAGAAAGGGTGCATTCCCACAGACTTAGTCAGAAGCACATAAAACAGAAGGATTATAAACTTTCTCTCCAAAAGCAGTTTCTGAAGTAAACAGGTGAGGTTGCCAGACTGCTTTCTGTTAGCACGCAATCTGGCATCCAGACACCTGAAGCTTGGCCATTACTGCCAAATGCTTAGACAGCAAAACTAATGACAAACAAACAAATACGTACACAAAGTTATTAACAAGAGGGATTGAATACCCTTTTAAAGCATTGTTTTTGTAAAGTATTTACAAGTCTCAGTCCATTCTGAATTAAAACATGGCCACTGTGGGTGTTTCTCTGTAGGAACCAATGGGCAGGTGACATATGGAGGTATCTCAGAGGAAGGCTTCAGCATCAACCCAGTGACAGGTGTTATAACCAACACTAAGTCACTGGACAGGGAGCTTCAGGAATACTACACTGTGACAGGTAAAGCCCTCTGATGGTCAAATACCATTACAAATAATATTTGCTTTAAGATGACTGCTTTGACATTTGTGATATTAAGAGATACTCTCTGAAATTCAAATCTTGAAATTCAAATTTGGCACTGATTCTTTTTTAAAATTGTGTTATATTTGTCTGTTTTTTTGTTTCTGTGTTAAATAGTTTTTGCAAAAGATGGAGGCCTTCCCCCCAACTATGCCAAAGCCACTGTGAAGATCAGAGTACTTGATGAGAATGACAACGCCCCTGTCTTTGGACGTCTTTACTACAGCATAGAAGTGCCTGAAAACTTGGAGGCAGTGCTTCTTTTTACTCTTAGAGCCACTGATCAGGATGCAGGAGACAGTGGGGAGATGAACTACAGAATTACAGGCGAGGATTTGTTTTGATATACTATCCAGTTTCTAAATGATCTGTTGTGTGATTACATACTCAAAATGCTATTCGCCATTATCCTCTTGCAGCTGGAGACCCCTCAGGAGACTTCCACTTGGACGGACAATCAGGTGCACTATCCACCTCAAGGCCGCTGGATCGGGAGAAGAAAGCAGTTTATACACTAATAGTCACAGCCCAGGACCAGGGGCAACCTTCTCTCAGTGGCACTGCTACAGTGGAAGTGACCATTCTGGACATAAATGACCACAGCCCTGAGTTTCAGAGCAGCACCTACACTGCAGATGTGTCAGAAGACGTACCCATAGGCTCACTGGTTTTGGAGGTGAAAGCCATCGATCTGGACCATGGCCCCAACAGCCAGGTTCAATACTTTCTGAGCCATGGCTCCCAGAGCATGTTCATCATAGACCAGAACACAGGCCGCATAATCACAGCAGCACCCCTGGACAGAGAGAGAGTTGCGTCTTATACCTTTGAGGTGTATGCCACTGACTCCTCCCCTGCCAACCCACGCAACTCCACCGCTCACGTGACTGTCTACATTCAGGATGTAAACGACAACGCTCCCTTCTTCATTCTGGACCCATTTATTGTGAACATATCTGCAAGCAGTGTGTCAAGCCGCAGAGTGCTGGCCACCATGAGAGCAGAGGACAAAGACTTTGGGGCTAATGGCTCTGTGTTTTATCGCTTTGCTAACCCTGTGAGAGGCTTCACCATCAATTCACTAACCGGAGACATTCAGGCCACGGAGAAGTTGCAGACTCTGACCCAAAGCCAGAGGACTTTGATAGTGCAGGCCATGGACCAGGGCAACCCAGCTCAATCCTCCCTTGGGGTGGTAATCATTTATATCCGGGAACAGACCTACAGGGGGATACGCTTCTCTCGCACAGCTAGAGATGTCAGTCTGCAGGAGAATGCTGCTAAAGGTTTGGATGATATCATAAAATGTACAAATATTCCTCAGAAATTTGGAAATGTATAATAAATGTCAAAAAGTAAAATGTTTCAACATAGTGTGTGTTTCATGTCATAGGCACAGTTGTAACACAGACTCAGGCCCAGTATCCCGATGGTTCCCAAACTGGTATCAGCTACAGTCTTTTCAGTGGAAACAGAATGCAATCTTTTGGAATAAACACTATTACTGGTAAGTGCAAAGATGGCCACATATACTACAAAATAATATTTTCCAAATCTTACAGTGTGACTCATTGTTATTTTTTCTCAATTAGGAGAAATATGGGTCCAGAAATCTGAAGGACTAGACTTTGAGGAGACCCCAAAACTCCGCCTTGTGGTGAAAGCTGAGACGGCATCCTCCAGCTCCTACATGGCTGTCAACTTAATCCTTCAAGATGTCAATGACAATTTGCCACGCTTCCAACTCCAGAACTACGTAGCGTACATTAGAGAGGCACAAGGCTACGATTTTCCCATTATCCAGGTGCAGTAGCCTATCACCCAAAAGATTATCGTGGTTGGCTGTTGTTTAAGCGTGAAGATAGATAGGTAGAATAAAAATCACTCAAGCTTCAGAAATCTCATTGGTTTCTGAACTGTGGAGTAATGATTGTTCAATTGCCTGTGTTCACAATGTCCCCACTGAATATATAGAATAAGTTGTGCCATGAAGCCAGGTCCATATAGCCCATTTTATGAACTCTTAACTTCTAAGTTCAATATTACTTGCGAGATTATGTTACATTGAAACAACTTTTGCAAATACTTCTATATTTTCTTTACTAATCTGGGGTGGTTATTTCCTCAGGTTGCAGCAGATGATCTGGATCAGGGACAAAATGGTCAGGTGACCTATTCCATTAGGTCATCATCCATGAGTGGCTTGTTCAAGATTGACCCACTGACTGGTAGCATCACCACTGCAGCCATAATGGACAGAGAGATCTGGCCGCAAACCAAGTGAGTCTTTGAACTCCGTTTCTTTGACCCTTTGGTGCAAAACACATCCTGTTTGTTACCATATAATGGTTTCATTTCCCATCATAAATGACTTTGACAACCTTAGAAAATAGTTCAAGTTATATAAAGTGAAGAGACATAAGGGATGGAAATAAGTTGAAAAGCACAAGAGCCTATCAAAGTTAAAAGTAAAAAGTAAAAATAGTGTTTGTCCTGCGGATAGTTTTTAAAAATCCAATTCAATTTTAAACAAATTTGGTATCATTAATTTTTAAAATCAGATATCCACTCACTTTTTAATGTTCAAAATAAGCACTGATAAATTCCAGATGTGTGATGTTTTTTTAAAGATTAAAAAAAAATGAAAACAGTGGTCACTGTGGACTGGAAAAACATCATACAAAAGTATCTTCTAATATTCATTCTGAAATAAAAAAGATCTTGTAACTCTCGGTTGGGGAGTGTAACATTATGCAACTTCATTCTTAAAAGCAGAAAATTCAGACACTGACATTCATTTTCTGGCATCAGGCTTGTTGTTACAGCAACAGACCGGGGAACCCCACGGCTGGCTGGCTCTGCCACCCTCACTGTGATCATCATCGACCTGAATGACAACAGTCCTACGATTCCTTTGCCTCGGGAGATCCGAGTGCCTGAGGGTAAGTCAGCTTCACAGTGGATGTTAGTCCAGTGATCTTATCATAAAGCCGTACATCACACTCTCTGGCTGCTTTCTCAGTGGGGCTCAGTGACCCTATTATGGAACGAACTTTTGCCAAGTTCCTCTGTTCATTTCCTGTTCATTAGAACAAAGCTTTCCAGGACAGGATATTTCTTAATAAAGAGCAAAACAGCCAAGCCTTTTTTTCAACTGGGAGTCTCTGTATTTTATTTGAGCAAAAAACTAAAATTTTAGCTTTTCTTCTTTTGCTTCCCCTCCTTATTATCACAAACAGACACTCTGATCGGCACAGTTATCACCCAGGTAACAGGAAATGATGTGGACTCTGGGCCAGCTCTCTCCTACACACTACACCTGGATAGAAACACAGAGGGCATGTTTGGGATTCATCGTTATGGAGGTGGCGTGTCTCTTACTGGCCCACTGGACTATGAAGAAAGGACATGGTACACTTTGACTATTCGTTCGTCCGACTCTAAACATCAAAGTGAAGCCAATCTGACTGTGCTGGTAGATGATGTGAATGACAATGCCCCCACCTTCACCCAGGACTTCTACCAGGTACAGCTCCCATCACTTACCTGTCTCAATAACTGCACAAACTACCTTTTAGTATACTACCATGTTTGTTTAAATCTTTAAGTATCTGTAATGGATCTATATATATATGATATTTTGTGGTTTCCATCAGGTGACTGCATCAGAGCACCTCCCAGCAGGCAGTGCAGTCATCACAGTGACAGCTACTGACCGTGACACTGGGGAGAATGGGAAGATTACCTACAGAGTGATGTCATCAACCAGAGGCGTCTTTTACATTGACCCAAGCAATGGTAAGATTATAATGTGCACATTTAGAGCTGTTTATAATTGTTTTCTAACCAAGGCTCCACTTAATTACCCTTCATAAAAAATGTTATCCCCTAAAGCTTGGGGTTTGGACATATTTTCAACACATATTGCAAAGTATTTATTCATTTTGTTCATTAAAAGGCATTGAAAGCCAGATTTAATGTTATTTGCTTCAGATGTTTTGCTTCAGATACCGTATAAAAATAAGTATGTTATAAAATAGGAGTATTTTTGCCACAAGCTATTCTGTCTCCCATTCTCAAATACCATTCTTTTGCCTCAAATAACGTTCCAACCTTGCTACAGTATTTATAAAAGGTAATAGAAATTTAATGACTCTGTAAAAGTAGACCACCCTGTACAATGGGGAACTTTCAAAAAGAATATGATGACCTCTGTCCAGAACATTAAGATAAACTTGTTCTTTTTATGACCATGTTCTTTATTTCCTTGCAGGTACTCTGTTCGTCAACCAAAAGACAGTGTTTGATTTTGAGAATCCCTCCATCCTTGTAGTAATTGAGGCTGTGGACCATGGCACTCCATCCCTTTCATCTATTGCAACTGTCCAGGTTCAAGTGTCCGATGTTAACGACAATGCCCCAATCTTTCACCAATCGGAGTACAGGGCGACCGTGTCCGAAGATGGACTTCCTGGATCCACTGTTCTGACCTTAGAAGCTGTGGATGGGGACCTGTCCCGGGATAATTGTGGTTTTGACTTTGCCATTGCCAGTGGTAACTCAGGTAATGCCTTCCAGATTGAGAGCAGTGTGCACTTCTTGGAGGGGAGGGGCTTCCAGACAGTTGGCAGTCTGATCCTGGTGGAGGAGCTGGATTTTGAAGCAATGCCAAGTTATAACCTGACTGTTGTGGTATCAGATCGTGGGATCCCTCAGCGTAGCTCCAGCGTGCCTATCCTCATCAGTGTCACAGACGCCAACGACAACCCTCCAGTTTTCAGCCGAGCAGAGTACAGTGTGGTACTGAGTGAGGGTACGGCAGCAGGGACAGAGATCTTGCATCTATCTGCCACTGATCCAGACTCTGCTCCCAATGGAGAGGTGCAGTACTCCATAAGCTCAGGGGACGAAACAGACCTTTTCCAGGTGGACCGGTGGACAGGTGCCTTGAAGCTGCAGCAACCTTTGGACAGTGAGAGGCAGTTGTCCCATATGATTGTTGTCCAGGCTACTGATGGTCAAGGACACTATGCCTTGGTCCCAGTCAGTATTGAGGTAAAGGACATCAACGACAACCGGCCCTTCTTTCCCCTCAAGCTAGTAACTGCTAGCATCAAGGAAAACCAACCCCAGAATGCCTTAGTCACAATGCTGCATGCAATCGACCATGACAAAGGGGTTTTTGGACAGTTGAAATACTACATGCTAGACAACTCTAAAGATGGAAGAGAGGCCTTCCTTATTAATCAATCTTCAGGAGAAATTCGGACTCGCTCTACTTTTGATTTTGAGAAAGCAAACTCCTTCCATTTTATGGCTGTTGCCATAGATGCTGGCAACTATTCTGCTACAGTCACAGTAGAGGTTTATGTTACAGGAGAGGATGAATATGATCCTGTTTTCACCTCCTCAGAGTTCTCGTTTGAAGTGCCTGAAGGAGCAAAGAAAGGTCAGATAATTGGCAAAGTGCAAGCAAAAGATGAGGATGAAGGCGTGGATGGCATTGTTCTTTACTCTCTAGCAGACAGTTCACCTTATTTTGAAGTCAATAAATCAACAGGTGAGATTTCCTTGAAGATGGACAGCTACAGTAGACATGTGGGTCGCGCTAAAAGAGAGGTGCGTCTAATGACACTGGATGTGACTGCCCACAGCCCTCTTGAGACGTCCCGCATGGCAATGGCTAAGGTTACCGTTGATGTGACTCATACATTTTTCGGTCTCACCACAGACATGAATATGATGCTTGTTAGCGTCATTGCAGTGTCACTTGGGACAATAGTCATACTGATTATAATTGCTGTGGCACTATGTTTTGTTAAATTAAGACGCCAGAAGAAGCATCAAAAAGCGCAAAGACGGACACCAGCATCAGGCACCATGCTGCACAAGATTGAGGAAACAAAAATAGCAGCAAATGAAATTATTTACCATCAGACCCTTCCTGGATATGCAGCTGATCAGAGCACTAGTGGGGGTCCGTACACTCGTGGGGGATCCCTGGATCCCTCACACTCCAGTGGACGTGGGTCAGCTGAGGCAGAGGCAGCAGAGGACGATGAGATCAGAATGATAAATGAATATCCCCGTGTGTCAAGTATTTCCTCCTCTATGCAGGAGCGCATCTCTGCCCGAGGTCCAGACTCTGGAATCCAGCAGGATGCAGATCAGCTATCAGACGTGTCTTGTGAGCCTTCCATAGATTGGTTCAAAGGGAAGAAACTGGGCAGCCTGAATGAAACTATATTGGCTGGCCAGGTGCCAGTCTACAGGGATGAGGGGGGTGGATATGTGGGTGTGGGACGGGGACTCAGCATCTCCCACCCTAAAGACTATACTTTCCCAGAGGATGGAAAGCCTGCTGTAGATGGCTCTCTGACAGCCATTGTGGCCAGTGATGAGGAGCTGAGGGGCAGCTATAACTGGGACTACCTGCTAAACTGGTGTCCCCAGTTCCAACCATTAGCTAATGTTTTCACTGAAATTGCACGTTTAAAAGATGAAACAGCTCCTCCTAATCCTCGCAGGTCATTTCATCACAAAGCAAAGGCTGAGTCAAGAATTGACCCTCCACCTCTCATAACCTCAGTGGCCCACCCCGGCGCCAAAACTGTACCTCCGAAGCCTGCCGTAGGGAGGACTTTCCCTCACCTGGCTTCTTTACGGAGATCTCCCATTAGTGGCGAGGGATCCATCTCTTCAGTTGCCATGTCTCCAAGTTTCTCCCCTTCCCTCTCACCACTGGCAGCACGCTCTCCAGCGATCACACCCTTCAGTGTTTCACAGGGCCCCTCTGCATCCATGATTAGCACAACTGAACATCATCTGGAGCACAGTGAGGAAGCAGAGCTGAGAATTTAAATTCTAAAGACAAATCTTAATGGTGAACTAAAACTGAGTCATTGCCGTCCCAGACGTGTTCTACTGTATGACCACAGGGGCTGCAACATTAAATGAGTCAATGCTAATGTCTTGTTTCAAGAGAACAAGTACACAGTATTATACTAAGCAGTCCAAATAGCTGAAGTTGTGGTGCTTAATGAAGAAAAACTGAACTACATGACTAACAGGCCAAAATGGACTACGCCTTTTTTTTCCTGAAAGAATCTCCTTATTCTCCTGTTGATCAGTATTCATTTGCACATTCAAATGGGAATTCATACATGATGTCAATATTTTGTACAAAAGCATTGTCTATATTTTTATACTTACATGTGGTTTCTGACAAGAAATGGCATTAAAGTGTCAAAAGGTTGCTAAAACCTCAGAATATATTTCTATATTTGTATATTTGTAGCTTGTACTGTATACTTGTTTGTACTGTAAGTTGGTTTTATCACTTGTAATTCTCAACCTTGTGGTTTTAAATGAAGTACTTCATTAATGCTTCACGAATTCGGATTTTTATTGTAAATATTTATAGAATATGAGACATACTTGCTTGAACAAATAAAACATCAGTCAGAATAGAATATTGTGTGATCAGATTTTCTACGGATCCAGTGTTTGATCTCACATCAAAAGGTAATCATGAATGTGAAATACTGAAAAGTTATGGTAGTATTCAACATGTCCCTTCATTTTTTGTGAAGGAAAATGATCCAATGATCCTGTCCTTCAGGTGCCCTGGCTTTAATTTATCACAATGAGCCTTACTGCTTTTCCTTTTGCTTTCTGATTATAATTCATGTGAGGGAGTCCACTGAGCAGCTATGTGATAAATGTAAAATAGTTTGCTCCATCAGCAGCTGAATCATTCCATAGAGTTTAAGCAAGTCTTGGTCATTTTTGTACTTGTCTCATGTTCCTCAGTAAAATAATAAGAGACATTGTTTAAGCTCAAAATCAGTGCTATCCTGACACTGAAATTTGCAGCAGGGTTTTCTCATTTCTATTTGTTGTACAGATCAACTGAAAAAGTGAATGTTGTTTTTGGACCATGTTTGTCCCTGTTTCACAATAGTACCATAAAGAATACTATATGGATTAAAGGTAAAACTAACAAATGTTACATACAGTACGATGGAAATATGAAAAACTGTATATTTATGAATGTTCAAACACCACCATAGAATGTTTTTTCTAGTTAATGAAAAGAAATTCATATGATAAACATGTTTAGCCATAATTCACATAATGCTTTTACACAGATGCCTATATGCCATAAATGCATTCATGATTCCTAGTTCCTAATTGTGGTTTTGGCAGCCTTTACATGATCAAATAAAGTGTAAATTTGGATTAATAACTACCTAGAGTCCTGCCGTAACCTTAAATGCAAAAGTTCCTTTCTCCTTCGAATCATTAAAAAAAGTATTTTGTTGGCTTAATGCCCAGTTTTAGACATTTGATAACACTATTTTAAGCAACACTAACAATCTACAGTATTTTAATTTATTGTATATAGGTAGACCGCAGAAGCCGAGAGGCTTTGTAAGCTATTTACAAGGATATTATTTTGATCACGGCCAAATATACATGAACACTACCTAACTGATAGAATGAAGGTACCTTGTTGTCTGTATTGTTTTTTATTGGACAGTGTTACCTACCACTTAGTTCTATGTTTGTCCAGACTGGGCGGTAACGGTGCCATAGAGAAGAGAAATTCCTCCAAAGTTCACTCATATCATTCTAGGCTTGTCTAGAGAAATGTTTTGAGCAAAGTGCCTGATTAAAGTACTTATGTGAACACAGTATATGTCATCTGTCTCATTTTTCCCATCACAGAATGATGCATGAAAATGAATAACATAATTATACGCATAATGTGCAGTTTAATCCACAAATATACATATAGCTGTATGATTGTTTTGGATTCCAAGTGAAAGAGATGCCTCAAGATGCCAAATGTCTAACAGGCAAGTAGTGATGTGACTCTATGTCTTACCCATAACTCCTGTGTGTTCATTAGTTGAGTTTGAGTCACTGATGTTTTGTTGATTTAGACTCAACAGTATGTTCTGGCATCCAGCTCCATTTACCAACAGTACCTTGTAACATCAAGCTTATATTCAGTCAGAACTCCACATTTTCCCAAATGCTGACCTGAAAGAGTCAAGTTCAGTCCCAATATCGTACCAATCATAACATATTATAAGTGCACAATACTTGATTTAATGATAGCCATTAAGTGTTATTTAGAACTTGATAGGACTCATAGTATATAATACGGTCGTGACAAGTCATTTGAAATAATGGCTTTACAGATGCCCTCATTTCTGCTGAAAGCAGACACAAACTAAGAAAGACAAATTACCATTAGTTCAGTGAATGTGAACTGAATCCTTTTCAGCACAGATGAAAACAAAACACAAAGCCTTATAAAAAGCACAGACTGAAAGCCATAAAGGAGCCTTTGGTTGCTTCTCATGAAATTCTTCAATCAGCTTTATTAATTTTTCATGATATTTTTGTGTTGAATTTAGCGTAAGACTTATTTCCCTCATGTTTTTTTGTGTTCTAACGCCCATCCATAAATCTTACCAATAATTCTCTTCAAATTATGTTTTGGAAAAGCATTTAGACATGGAACTCAGAAGTCATTTATCATGAAACTCTGATCATACCCGGGTAAAAAAGTTTTGATTTTTTTCAAAAATTCAAAGTTATCATTACTCCTCTGTTATATTCACTGCATTCATATTTGTTTTGCTATAAGGTCAGCCTGTTTCTCTATTGTTATAATTGTCCTCAGTTTCTACTCCCCAGATCATACAACATATGCAACAGCAGGGGTTAGGCAGAGCAAATTGGCCAAGTTGTACTTCTACAATCAGGGTTTAGTATCACTAGAATGGTTTTGTATTGTACATAAAACTTCTAAATTTCAAACTTAATAATGGCTTTCAAGTAACATGTTTATAAAACAAAAGCATCAATAGATTAAAAATCTCAATGATTATTTTGCTCTAATTAGCTTTTCATCAAACAGCAGAAAGTGCTGCAATATTTATTTTCTCTCTATAAAGACATTTGTTAAAGCTCATCTGAACTTTGATATTTCAGAAGAAATAAACGTCAACACTGAAACTAAATATTGTTATTTTTTAGTATCCAACACCAACTGTCATGGGAACTCATTGCATCACTGGTGTATTGCCTAAGGCTAGACAAGACTCCCGCTGCCTGATGAAACAGAGCTGAAACTGGACCAGTGCTGTTTGTCTGCTCCTAGGCCTGCCTGTGACTGGTTACAGAACTGCAACCTAAACCCTGTGGTACTGAGCTATTATACACACTATTACAGACACACACTCTCTCTCTCTCTCTCTCTCTCTCTCTCTCTCTCTCTCTCTCTCTCTCTCTCTCTCTCTTCTCTCTCTCTCACACACACACACACTATAGTGAATTCATCTGCTTTCTTGTTCTTCTCTGGACTGGAAATATGGGCGGAGCTGGCTGAATGGGATAGCCCGTTGATAATACACTCAGCCTGAGTATCATAGCATGCTCAGGTTATGAGATGAATACTGTGACCCAAAACCGAGCACCTTGGATCAGAGGCCAGTATATACACAACAGAACCTAGATGATATGAGTAAGAGGGCAAAAGCCAAGTCATTACTCCAATCTTAAATTAAAGGCTATGGATAAACCAAATGAAATCTATAATTTTCCCATCAACACAAAGTGGATACAGAGGAGGTTGCTCGGTTGCAACATGCAATCTTCAATGCAGGGCTGCTCATTTTTACTCTTTTTCTTTAACCTTAGTGTTTCTGATAGAGATGTCAAAGCTGTCATGCTTATATAATGCTGAAAATCCTTTATGTTGCAGTTCTTTCAACAGCTTATTAGCTGTTTACCAAGTTTACTTAATACTTAAATTGTGGCATGTTAATCTGGATGATATTCTCATAATTGCCCATTATTACTGTCGGTTCTTACAACATTGTACTCATTGTATTTTAGAGAGTTGGAAATGAGGACTCTGGCAAGATGTATTGTTACAAGTTATAGCAAACAGAGAATGATCCACCACTGGATTATATATTATCATGACCAATAGTCATGATGAACAGCTTTATGAGAATAACACCAAAGTTGACAAATCCTGTACCAGAGAATCCCATTAAAATTTTGAAAGCGCACTTTTCTTCCAGTGTTTTCTTTCAGTGTTTATTAAGCTACCTGTGTTTATGCTGCTCATGCTCATGCAGTTTTTTACACAGAGGAAACATCCAGCCTTTGAAATCTTTAAAAATGCTCAGGAAAAAAAAGTGTTCATATTGATTAGTCCCACACTCTGATCAAAGAATATGCTAATCAACTAATTTCATGCATTGTTTAAATATTTGTCCCTTTGTCTCCAGTACCATACACCAATAGTATATAATAACTGCAATTTTCTTTCTTGCAAAACAATAAGAGAATGAGTCACTCTACTGAAGGCCACATCTGAAGGATTGGTGAAATATTTGGTTTCAGTGTTGCTTCAAGATTCAGCTGCTGCTTTTTCCACTTGTATCATATAAACAATACTGTAGACGTTGTATAATTACAAGATTACCCTGGTGGTGCGTCACTAGTAAACAATATGTTTACCAGTGAATTACCAAGAAGAGCCTATGAATCTCTGACAAAGGTTTTAGTGTTTTTTTTCTTTTCAACAGTCGTGACTTCTTCTATTTTACTGATCAACAGTATCACAGTGAATCTTTGGTAAACCACTTGTTTTGTCTTTGTAAATTGTAACCGATAATTGCATTCCAATGTTGATGTCGGCCTATCACTTCCTGGAAGCACAAAATAGTGTACTTTTTTATTTTTGTATACTAATTGCATCAAAAACACTCTTGCACATGTGGGTAGTCATTGTGACAGGTGAAATAGCCACTTACTTTCTGAGCCTGACACAATGGAGATTTGACTAGGCAAAATTACACTTCATAATGAATGACAAACTCAATCCATTATGTAACAGAGTGAACAATTTTTACATCCGACACACCCATAGTGCCTGATTGTAATCTATATGATGTAACTTAATAGGCCACCTGAAAAATAGGCGCAGTGATGTAGTTAAAGGAAAAATATGGTAGATTCTACAGTCCAAACTTATTCTTGGCAATTAATCCACTATTCAAAAATTGCCAGTTTGAAGACAAATAGACCTGCAGTCAAATTTGGTTTGGTTGATTTGAAATTGTGGGATAATGAACAGAATATAAAACATAAGTTTCCTCACAAAATCACAAAAGGCTATTTATGTGTGAGCTTTATTGAAAAACCTGTTAAATATAATAGCACTACTTTGCTATTATATTTTTGGCTCAAAAATTAGGGCTTTTGGTCCTTTTGGCCTTTTTAAGTGTCTTGCGAAACAGGTAGCACAAGACAGCATTGTCCTCTGTTGTTGAGTAGATGAAAATATATAGAGAAAGAAATGCTCAAATTAGTGGGGAAAAGACTGGGAAAGATTTGAAATATTGGGAGTTTGCTGAAATGTTAATCAGTGCGACACTCGATTCCAAAACAGAAATACTGGCCAAAAAGTGAATTGAGAAACCTGAAATTTCAGCTTGAGGCAAAATACCTCTTTATATATAATGAATCTAACATATAATTATCATAATCATTTTATGCTCTAGTGACATGGAAACTCTAAAAGGGAGATACAAATCTTTATGAATTTGTTATCTTCATAACAAAAGTTATCTTCATATTCTACCATAATATAAGTAGTAGAGATAGACTGAAGGCCAATCCATCAGTGAAATTACTGGACTTTCAGTTGAAATTTATAACAAAGATTTGTATAGAATTTCTGAGAGTTGGTTGAAAACTTAAACCTACACCTTTATGTGGTGCTGATCAAAGTTGAGATAAACCCTTCTGTGGGCTACTTGTTTAATAAGGCACTGGGGCAGCTGGGGGCCGCATGGTGTCACATGTTGTCAGGAGACCCAAAGTTCCTATCTGTCATTAAAGGTAGCCAAGAAATTAACCCTTATTCAGATTTTCCAGAGACCTTTCATGCTCTTTAGCAGGAGAGGGCTTGTGTAGCCTTGAAGGCATAATGACTATAACGACTGGAGGATATAATGGGTTTAACATGGCTCTGCAGAAGAGCTTGTGCCATGGGTCCTTCTCACTGTCTTATGTTCAAAAGCATTTTCTATAATGAAGCTACAAAAATAGGCAGACTTTCAAAGATAGTTAACCAGGGCTTGATAATGTACAGTATTTCTTTTTTTTCTTTTTCTTTTTACAATAGGCAGTGATCTCATCTTGATGACATAGTATATGATGTGACAGATAAAAAGATGAATACCAGCTGCAGAGATCAGTCAATTGTGAAGTGAATCATAGTGAAGGATATGGGTTTGCGGACATAAGGAATGTGAATCTGCGCATTCGGGTGTGAGCTGCTTTGTCTGAGGGCCCTTTGGTCAGGATCAGACTCTTCCCTGGAGAAGTCCAGGCTACCATCCAGTTAAAATGAGGCCAGAACAGAGAGAGGTCTCTCTGCTCATGCTTGGATTACCCATAAACCCCTCATACCTGCAGCTTGCACGGAAGTCTCTGCTCCTTGTTCCCTCAGCAGAGGGCTAGGCTCCAGGGATGCTCCATACTCAGCTACCACAATCCTTTCTCCAAACACTCCAGAGAGATTTTTTCCCCCCCTCCGATCCTCTTGTCTCTTACGAGTTCTGTTTTTTCCCCTGCTCTCTCTTCAAGGTCTTGCCAGGCTACTTGCGTGACTAGAGGGAGTGGAAAAAAAGGTTTCAAAACCCATTGGCACGCGAGCCCCAAATCTATTTTAGGAGAGTGTTCTTTTTTTCTTTGAAAACAAAAAAGCCACAGGGAGAAATAGGCAATACTGGGGTGAAGGGGGTCTGTTTCTCATTTGGCCAGGCCTGCCTCCTGTCCTGCCCCGCCAGCGTCAGAACCACAGCACTATGGAGAATGAGGGTGGCTCAGACTAGGGAGGAGAAGTGTTTTTCCTGCAAAACCGCGGCCAAAACTATGGACCCTCATCTTAGCCCTTGTCACTTAGCAACCAGCCCAACCTGCTTCCCATTACTAGGCCATCTGCTTGTATTTCAGACTTTACTTTGTTTTGATTTGTTTCGCCCCTTTTTAACTTTTGTCTTAAATTCGCTGTGATTAAATTACTGCATTTAAATTCGTCCTTCACTGTTAATTCATTTTCATTAGGCATTGTTTGGTAGGCCTGCTGCAGAAGCATTTACTGCAATGCAGCCCATGGCTTAGTTCCATTCTACCCGTGTGATTTGTTGCAGTAATTGTGTACAGTGGTTTGTGGAAAGGACAGACAATGAGCTAGGAATTCAATAAATTATGTGTGGGGCATTTATTGTGTGACAATTGAGAAAAAAAAGTTTTTTGGCTTGTTTGTGGAGCAATATATTCACAATATAGTGCAGTTATACAACAGCTTTGGATGTTGTACATTTAACAGGAGTCAGTTAAATTTCTGACCCATTTCTTTGAAGCAACTGTTGCAACTGTAAAACAATGATGTTGGCCAGTAATAAAATTACCAGCTGCACAGAAAATTCACAGTAAAAAAAAAGTATTTATTTGACAGCAACACAGTTATGGTCATTTTAGCATGATTTTACAACTGGCACATGTTATCCTTTTTGATTGTTGATGATGATCTTTGTTTATGCCAAGAGAATATTTCATTTGTTCTGTTAAGAGAGGCTAGAAATGGCATGGGATACTGTCTGAAAAATAATAAATTAAAATCATGATGATCATGTAACTCTTTATAATAGTTTTATGAAAGGCTGTGGGGCTGACAACAAAACTGAGTTTATAATGACACTAGTTGTAATTATGCCAATTTGGGCAAAAGATGCTGCAGTCTATCAGTGTGATGAGCCAAAGCATTATGGTATGAATGAAAATGGAGAGCTTTGTGGTTGTAGAGTATAATGACTCACAGCAGTGTGCTGCTGCACTGATGACGAAGTGTTTCCCATCACTGATTCTGTGATGGGAAGTTTCTTGGAGAGACTTAGGAAAACCACTGTGCCCTCAACCATCTCTTAAAGAAAAAGCTCTTTTCCTATTTCCATACACTGTACTGCCGCTGAATACATGGATAAATATCATAATGTGTCAAGCCTGGTAGCGTACCTCCTTGTTATCTATTCAAAAGTTGCAGTGCACATTCAAGCTCTCACACCAAAGAAACCTAGTGATTCTGGAGACCCCAATGATTCCCATCAGGCCAGACCTTCAATTTTCAAAAGACTGCATGTCCTGAACCACACAACATTTGCTATGCACGATCATGCTCCAAGCAGGAAAAAGAAACATATTGATGTTAGTATTGATTTAAGTGGCTCCATGGCATTTCTCACCACTTTCCACCACTTTGGCTTTAACAACTATTGTGTTGTCTACCCACTCAGTAAATCACTAACAGGTACTAGAGTTCTACAGGCTATTGTGTGCTTCTTAAGGCCTTGCAAATTATAATTACTTATTATTTATGAGTCTTTATTTATTAGGTTTCTTTTTTGACAGACTGTGTCTCCTTAACTGAACAACACTTGGGTGAATGATTTTTCTAAGAAAATTTCCTTTTTTCAAGGGGCATTGAGTAAAAATTGGATTTGTTATTGTACAAATCAAATTTTATTTAAAAGAGGAAATTAACTCCACCATGCCAAAATGGGATTATAATTAAAGAAAGAGTGAGATGGCCCATGACAAATCATCTGTATGACAATTTAAGTCATGTCATTAAGTCATGTCACAGAAGTCATTAGTAAGATTTCACAAAAACAAAACCAGCTTTGATTAAGGTTGATTAAGAAAAAGATTAAATAGGAATAGCATGTGCATATCCATGTCAGCCCCAGCGGAAACAAATCAGACAATATAATAGACCAATTGTTCATATTTTAATACAATTTGACCTTTAAGCATTTAACCTTGCAATGTTGCTTGAGGTTTAAAATTAAGAATAATAAAAATAAATTATTTGTTATAAACCTTGTTTATGAGAGTTTGAGTTATTTTCTTTACTTCAATATCTCTATGGGAATCTGGCTCTGTGATGGTCAAAATCGTTTGAGGGTCAGATTGAACGACTGAGTGCAAACAGACTGGAGCTCAATTATTGTTGGTGAATCATAGAAACAAGTCAAGTCAGGTCAACTCAATTTTATTTATATAGCACCAAATCACAACACAAGTGGTACTTTTCACATAGAGCAAGTTGAGTCTCTACTCTTTACAGACCAAACAATCCCCCATGAGATAGCACTTGGCGACAGCAGCAAAGAAAAACTCATCTTTAACTGTAAGAAACATCAAGTAGAGGCAGGTTCTAGGTGGGCGTCCATCTGCCTTGAACGGGTAGGCTGTGAGGGAAAAAGGGAGGGGAAGAGAGGAGAGAAGTAGTGGTACACTGCTGTTATAAGAACAACCACAGGCAGTTTAACAGAAAATTCACATTCAAATCCCAGAAGTTTCTCCACTTGATGATCAGCCAACCTGCATCTCCTGCAGAGTATACTACAGGTGCCAAGGGGGAAAGATTATGAAGTGTCCAGAGGAAAAGTGGCCTCATAATGGCACATAGGCATGCATTCCAGACAGATTTGGTCTGATAAACCAACACCAAACTCCAACTGTTGCAACTGAGGAACTTAGCTTTCAACACCTGCTTTAACAGATATCTCTACCCTCCACCACTCTCCAACCAAGACATATATCTGGGACTGTGAAAACATGTGCTGACAGGCATAAGTAAGAAGTCCAGAAGAAGGCATGGGTCATTATCATTTTTCTTCTTATGGAACTACAGTATCATATCTTAAACTTCACATATTTAACTTCGACATTGCCATATGCATTCAACAAAAGCCTTATCATGTTTACATTTGCCTGGTTCCAGTTGTGAAAATCTGTCTGTGACTTCACATATGCGTTCCACAATCTTGACAGTCGTTTTGGGATATATTTAGCCTTTCAGTCTTAAGTCGTAAGTGTGTTATGTTGATCCATTTGTGGCCAATGATAAACACACTAGGAGTCAAGCAATAGACTTAGTAATCTTTTGGAAATAAGTTAACAAGTATGGCTCCACTGGAAAAGACAGCAATGGATGACTGAACATTTTCCATTTTGGCCACTTGAACAAATATCTAATCTCTCATGCGAATTAACATCCCAACATCAAAATACACAAAGGATTTAAAAGGACTCCTAGGCAATTTGGATTTAAAAGCCGACTAGCAGAATGATGAACACATTTCTGGATCTTTGTTAAGACCCATCACCTTTTAAGGTTTGGCTTTTAATATCTGTGTTGATGGCATGGATCACCAGAAAAGCATGGCTGTGTTTGTGTTTTCTGTGAGCCAGAGATTCCACCTGGCATAGCTGCCAGCTTTGAGATTTGCACAGTGGAATGACATACTTACACACTTTCTCTCATTTACATACAATATTCTTCTGTGGGAAAACAGTGGGGTACAATAATAAAATTGCAGCCAAAGGGGCAAAAATAATTTATGATGATCCTCGATGATGTTTATATCAAATACGCACACTTTCTACTGCTTTGAGGATTTATTATGGTGTATACGATGAATTGAGAACATATGGCATTGCTTAGCTGCCAAGTGTTTTATTTCCCCCCTACAGCTCACTATCCTCGAGCTCAATGAGGAGTGGTGAGATTGCTAACATCGAATGGGGATGTTCACACAAAGGTGCGCAGTCACACAGGAATTAGTGATTAATGTGCCTTCCACAGCTCAAGCTCTTAAAGTTTCCTTATTGTCATTATCATTTCTATTCAGTACACACCACAAATGCACTCAAATATTTTAGCTGGAAAAAAATCTATTTAACTTTCCACATTAAAACTTTCATATAAAACTACACAATGACTCCAGGAACCTTTCTCAGCCGAAAAAGATATCTGGCAGTGCTTTCTTTATCCTTCTGCTCCTGGGAAACATGGGCTTTTTTTGTTTGTTGGTGTGTTATTTTAATTCTAATCAAGATCTGACTTAGATCTGGGATGCCAGGTGAATGTTGGGAATGTTGGGTCTCTTTAAAATTAAAACCTGAAGAGTTCGGTTTAGAACCTGCTCTATGTGTAAAGTGCCTTGAGATAATTGTTGTGATTTGGCGCTATACAAATAAAGATTGATTGAATGTAAGAAACTGTGATTAATTAAGGAGTATTGCATATAACAAAATCTAGACCCTGAAGACTGGAAAATGTCGACTGTGCAACTGTTTTCACTGTCATTGCATGTCCATACACTCATTGACATGTCTATTAGTACCCTGCCATACAATGTGTGAACAACTTTGAACTGCCTTTGAATTGCCACAATGTGTTTGCTGAAATTTTAATAAAGCTTTTATCAATGTCCTCTTGCCATTAGCCAACTATCATGAGACTACACTAATTGGGTCATGTGTGCCCTTTTTGGCTGCCAGTCTTTCACCTTTCTGCTGGACCTTTTCACTGCATCACAGTTGGTCTGTATCTTAAGCATATCTATTTATGACGGTCTGTGTGAATTGAGGCAAAATATGGCCTCTTTGTGAATTGCTTGAAGAATGTGCTTTAATAATGTTCTGAATCGTAACTGAGTTTCCTGCAGTATTTTCCCTGATTCTTAACTTTGGGATAAGTTGTGGAAAAAGCTCAGGGCTAGTTTAGTCACCACATGGGAACATGAGAAGTTTATATGCCCACCAGGCGGCTGGTTATTTGTCAGTGGTCTCACAAATGGCTGCAGGAGCCACAAGTCTTATAAATAAGTAGCTGAATAATTAAACATAATTTAAACAATATAAATCAGGCAGTGAAGGCGAGGGATTGGTAATGAGACAGATATGGTGTACAACATTCACATGAAAAAAGAATATTGTCAAATAATAATGTAGCCATCATGGATGATTGAATGAATGACACAATCTGCATATCAGTGCACTGACATAATAATAGCAGAAGGTAATAAAGGTTTTTACTGAACAGAAAATTTCAAATACAAAAGGCGTTTCCTGTCCAAATTACCTGAATAACAATTTTTGTGTCATCTTAACCAACATAGACTGCATTTCCCTCTGCACACTCATTTTGTGGTTGGGTCAGGAGCTATGGTCTTTTTTCTGCTGGCTGTTTACATGTGGGTGTCACAGACAGGCGTGAAAGAGCCTCTCCAGCTTCCATTATACAATCACGTACGGTATGCTTTGTTGTGCACTTCATTTGTCTGCGAGCAGTTTGTTCACTTCACAGGTCAAAGTATACAATGCTTGAGTGTTGTGCATTTAAAAGAGAAAATTTGGAAACATAGCGCATTACTTTGATATGAAAAATCAGTTGGAAAAGATTCACAAATGAAAATGTCAACAAATGTGAGTGTGCAAATGTGTATGTATATGAATGGATGTTGAGAAAGGAAGGCACAGCTGACATAACTGTAGTATGAACATGGTCAATGTTTTTATTATAATTTAATGGAGTGTTGCATTAAACATTTCCAGACATGTGCCTCATGTGTGTGTGTGTGTGTGTGTGTGTGTGTGTGTGTGTATGTGTGTGTGTGTGCAGACTGTGCTTGATTGACATCCCTCTTCTTGTCCCTCTTCGTCTTTCTAACGATTTCATTCTTATTTTAAGCTCACCAAAGGTATCTTATGAGTTTGGTAAATAAGCATGGTGCCCTTATGTAATGTAATTCATAGTACCACCCAACTTTCACATGTGCAGAGGTATAATTAGACAGAATAAGTGAAAACACCTGTGTGGCGGTGCAGGGTCTTAAATGTACTGTAACTACATAAAGTTGTACGTGTTATTTTGGTACTTCATTTCATGAATTTATATAAAGTTAAACATTTAAATCTTACATGACAGCCAGTGTAGGAGATGTATTTTGCAGATTGTTTAAGTTTTGCTCTGCAATTGTGCTGTGTGTGCCTTTTTTTTCTTTTCAGTTCTACTAGCTGTATACGTGTACAATATGACACACAAATACACACTGTTGTGTCTGGATTCTTGGGTGCCATTCTTCATTTCTGCCCTGGGTTCGTCCAGTCCAGTAGGAGGACTTCTATCGTAAATCAAGGCTCTACCCAGCAACAGTGTGGTGAGAGTGGTGGGAGCCAAGTAGTTTGAACTTCACTTCTCCAGCCGGGCGTCTGGAACAAGCCCAGCTACTGAGAGAGCTCTCAACAAGAGTGGTCTACTTCAAGTGGAAAGTATTTTAGCCTACAGTCCCATCTGCTTTCACTTTGATTCCCCATCTAAATAGATAGTGTCTACAGCGTATAGACGATTATGTGTTTTACACTGTAATTCACTTAAAAAATATTGATGTTATGGAGATTTTCTCTCATCATCAAGCTGTTCACTATGCAAGGTCTGCTTGGAACTTGGAGTAACACGCTCGGCATCTCATAAAATTTATGGCTCATAATTGCAAAACTTTTTATTGCTCATAGGAAAGGATTAAGGTTGAAACTTTAAACTCAGACAAGAATGTCATTGATATCCTCAGAAATGTCTTGCTTGTTCCTTTGAGTCCCCTACATAAAAATAGATTTTAGTGTTGCCAGAAAAATAACCCACATGAGGAATGAAATTTAATCTCACACATAATGCCTGTACATATGGACAACATAAAACATTTTCATTTGTGTATGTGTGTGTGAATGTATTACGATGTGCTGTGGTGGCCGGTGGCATTAAATATCACAGCATCTATCTCTAAGAGCTGATATAAATTCATTACTAGTAATATTTAATATCATAGTGTCATCATAGTAGAGTGAAACACTAAACCCTCTGCTTCTTTTATTCTTTAAATAAAAGACAAAATGTAAATGAAAGAAAAGCAACCCCAATCCTCTGCAGCAAATAGTGAATGGAAAATGTTTGCTAAAGCTAAATTGCAAAAATGGAATAGTAACATTCTCGTAGAAAAGAAAGTGATAGAGCCTAGTCAGACCACCATTCATAATAGCAACATGTTGGACCAAAATAATTTAATTTCAATAAAATCACCAACATCCCTTGACAGTTCTTTAAGCAAAGCAAAGAGTCCAAAAATGGAGGACACTAACATATTAATTGTATCGCACCATCCAATTGTATACCTGCTCTCCTCCATCAAATAGCATTTGATGTAAGAGCTTTTCATATTGATATTGTCATGAATGAATCCAGCCAAAGGATATAGAAACATATACAGTATATCACCAAGCATCCAACACAACATACTTTATGTGGGACATGCAAATGAATTTTGCTGTGCCTCTTTCTAGTGTGGACAGGTTCTTACTTTACCATTTGGAGCATCTCTTAAGTCTCTGGAAACCCTAACCCTAGCCTGACCCCAATCCTTTAACTTTATTCCCTGAATATCTAATTGAATATCTGTGGTTTTGCACTGTTGCACATCCTGTAACTCTTGCCTGACACATTAATACATTTATCTCTGTCCATCAGTAGCCAAAGAAAATGTTACTCAAGAAATAATCCCATAAATTTCTGTGATTCAGGTGGAAGTGGAATGTTAATATTCCCATGCTGCTAAATTCCTAACACATAATTAAAGAGGCGGCTGTCTTCACTGCTGATGTCTTGGTGTGTTGCCCTATAAATGAGTTTTTGCCTGGACCTGAGTTTTACGGTTCCTGTAATATCCAACCCATTTGCCACCCTTACAATAGATTTTCAAACTATCAACAGCAATACCAACCTCATTGACCTGCAGAATTTCATGATGGACAAGATATGGGAGGGCTGCGACCTACATATTTTAGGGTAGGTCAGGTTTGATTATCATTATATCTATTTGGCAAGACTAGAAAGGAGTCCAGTGTATTGGTAGTGTCCCACCCAAGACCCAGATGCCGCAAGATACAGATCAAAGGAAAATGTAGCAGGCCAAATAATGTAATGAAAGTATAAATAATGTAATATTCTGTTTATTAAACATTGAACAGGAATAACGACTTGATGATGACTGACTTGAAAAGTTCTCTGCAGTCAAGATCTCAGCTGAAATGCTAATTACTGCACACTCTGTTGGTGAAGGAGTCTGTCTGAACTTTGACCATGCAAAGTAATGTGCACAGTCAGCTTTTTTCTGGCTAGCAAAGCTGCTCATGAGATCAATGATGAGATTGGCCATGATGCTGTAGGTTAAAGGATATAGTTTTTTTCTCATCTTGTATTTAATTGATATTTTAATTAATTGTTCAATCTTTGCAGAGTAAGCATTTCTTCTTAGTTGGCATAGGAGTGCAATGACTGCAGAATTACCACCAGTTTCCCTGTCTACGCTGTATTGCAGGGTACTCTACTATTTTTTTGCCTCTGCTTCCATTCCCTCTCTGCCCGACTCTGCTTTGATTGGCTCTAAATCAGTCAATTCATGTTTAAAGTGTAACTTAATCCAAGGCTGAAAAGCAGTGTTTCACTGCCCTCTGTGGTTCAAAGTTCCATGCCTGTTCCACCTCTAACCACTGCTAGCATCAGTGAGGGTTGGAATCAGAGGTTGGTGTCATTAACTCTTTTATATGGAGACCATCAAATAGAATTTTTCCTCCAACAGAAACCAATTGCAAAAGGCTCACTAAGATTTAAATTGTGTGCAAAAGCATGCGCAGAGGTTCTTCTGAAATTCTATTTTTACTTTTATTCCATTAAATAAAGGTATGCACCTATTTTAGGTTTGACTCTTGAACGGGTTGAAAAGTTAAAGTCATTTCTGTGAAATCTTATTTTAGAAACCTGTATGTGACCTATTTTACTTGAAACGAGACACATATTGAAAGAGACATATTGTAGTCAAATCTACAGTAGGTACAGCATGGGTGCAGTATATACTTGGCCTGATAGGGAATTTGAAGTATGCAGAGTTACAGCTGAACTTGTTCAATTTTAATGTTGTTAAAACCCTGAGTTCTCCTCTCTTGGATTGTGTAGATGAGAAAGTGGTGCTCTGATTTGCAAGTCTGGTTTAAAACTTCAAAGAATATCTTTGGTATTCACAGAGGAGGTGAATCCTGATTCTCCCCTTAAAGCCCATGGAAAAAGCTTAATAGGCTCATTCCTCCATTACAGAGGTTTAAGCCATTTCCAAGGGTTAGCAGCCTCTTTTTGACGCCATTTTTTCTACTGAAACTTTTAATTGAAACTGAGTACACCACATGGTTCCACATGCTTCGAAATAGCTCCAGAATACACCCTTGAGACATTTTATGTTCAGCTGACCAGAGCTGTCCAACCCACATTGTCAGTCACATTAAACTGTTGTTTGGAAAACATTTCCTGATATTTAGACATACTGCTGAATGGTTTATCACTCAAGGATACCACAAGAAGTGGAAAGCAGCTGACACTGTTTTTTTCTGTCCAAGTTTAACTTAAATGTAATTTGAGACTGAAAAATTGACATGTTTTCGATAGAATGCTTTAATCTATTACAGCTTTACTACACACATGCTTCCATTTCTGTGTCACGCAGCCGGACATAAACCCAATGCCTCCTCACACTGGTGACTGTACGCAAAGCAGTTGCACTCACATGTTGATTTGTAATCTCTATCATTAGCCCACAGAGCTGATATGCAAGGTGCTGCTTGCTCAAGGACATTTTGAAAAACAGAGAAACCAAGGATCAAAACACCAATCCTGTCATTAAAAGATCAACTGTTGTACCACAGCTGCCCTGAAAGTATACATTTCAATAAATGGATTTTGTTATGGAGGTCACAAAAGATGAATGCAATAAATTGTTTCATTAATGACATAATTTTTGTCCTTGCAAAAGTACCATGTGGGTAAAATAAATAACTGGCTGTCCTGCGTTTGCAATTCAGAATTTAAGAGTGCAAAGCAGAGCTACAAGGTTCTTTGATACATTTATTCTGCTAGTCATGCTTTTATAGGAAACATGAGAAGACGAGAATGTGTTCATGGGGACTAATGAACATGTAGTTAAGCTACCTATATAAATATTAAATATACCAGCTCACTACAGTTATTGTACAATACCAGTTTAAAATGGTTCCCCTGAAGTGAAGTAGATTCTTCCTAAAAGTATCAGGCTTCAGAATCCTAATTTCAAACAGATTTACATATCACTTTGAACACCGCAAGACACCAGTCAGGATGTACTGTGCCTCATAAAATGTATAGAAGCCTGGCAAAGGTTGTACCATCCATGCACTGCAGATAGGCTCTGTACTTGAGCCATTAACAGACACAGACACATCTGTGAAGCAGCTTATACCTTAATGAGTGGCAGAGTTTGGTATGTATGTTTGGTGTGTAGCACTTTGGATAAGGTACCAGGTTGAATAGACTCAGAGGGCCTTTACTGAGTGTGACAGAAGGTGAAAACAGATCTTAATCAACACACATCGCTCGGCTCCACATCTGCTTTGTCACATCTTGCCTGTTGCTGTAATTTAGAGTGCAGGACACCTACAGGTGCTGTTCTACTTACTGCATGCTAGAGGAGTCATGTCCCATGTGATAAAGAAAGGAAAGAATAACAAAGGTCAGTCATACTACTGTGCAGGACTGTTTCTGCAACTTGTGCTTCGTTGTCTTACTTGCTTTGATTTTTTTCAGTATTAATGTAATAAAAACTTTATCGTCCTGTAAAGCTGCATAATATGAGCATGGCAACCAGTCTTGGAAAACAAAGATACTATACATTAAATATTTTAACCTTCAGTGGAACTAAATAGATTTTAAAGTCTTCATAGAACTTCTGTTTTCCACAGTGCCCATTTGATCAGGTAAGTTATATATTAAAAAACTTTCAGAAACATGTTCAGTAGATTTGTTAATTATGTTAATTAAAATGTAGGTGATAAGACATTAAGCTTGTCCTTATCCCTTTATCTTGCAGCAGGCATGCTTTACATATAAGATGAATAGCAGGAAGATTTAGGAGGATCTAAATATATATCCTTGGCAGATATCCCTGATGTAGTTAAAAGACCCCACACTGGCAAATGAGAGCTGTTTAGTAATGGCAAATACTTTGGATATTGTTGAATATTGTACATCTCTCATCAGTGTTGCACTGCTTTCTAGAACTGAATGAACAAATATAAATGATGGTGCTCATATTTGCAATAAAAGGTAGAGGTGGATATGTTTAAACTTTTACTGGGAGTCACACTCTCCTTTGCCAAAGTGCTAGAAGTGAAACTCAGCCAATTGTCAAACCTTTTCAAATGAACTTTTGGATTCCTTTTTGGTTGCAGAATGGTGCACTTTGTAATCCTCTTCAATAACTGAGGCATCCTGAGAGTATGTGAATCCTGTCTACACAAGTTCATCAAAGTATCCTGTGTAAAGAACTACAGAGTGTAACCTGTTTCTGTTCTTGGGTTCTGCACATTTACAATCAGAACTGGGTTGATTTTGTGAGCATTTTTAAGAGCTCACTCAAGATGAGGGTTAAGATTTCATATACAGGAATTCTGTATGTCTTCTCCTCTATTAACTGTATATAATAACAGCCAATATACAATTAGTGCCGATTGAAAGTGTACAGTATAAAGAATCCCGTTTGGTGTCATTATCAATGGTTTGTAATTGCCTTCTAACTATGGCTCCTTTTGCATTCCCAGTAGTCTGAGGAAGAGGAATCTCTGTTTAAATTGTCTCTCTGAGGTTGTTTCTTCCACGTGAATAAAGTGAAAACAAACATTAATTTGAGGCTATACAAATGAATTACCTTGACATGACATGGTGGTAAAGGGGAAGCTGCACTGCAAAGCAAAGTCATCCGTTTACAATTCAGTCTCCATTCCAGCCCATGCACTTACAGGCTTTGGATAATAACCAAAAGACAAGAATGCATACAGCTGATGGAGACAACCTGCAGAAGACCCGGGACATGCTGGAGAGAATACATCTTCCAGCTGGCCTGGCTGGGAGCACATTGACATCCCCAAGGAGGAACAAGAGGAACTTCCTTTGCTTATCTTTTAGCCACTGCATCCCTGACCCATATAAAGGAAAGTGGACATAAATGACTGGAGAAAATCCCTTTTAGATCCTGCATTTGAGCTGTCGAAGGATGTGTTGTGCATATCCACAAATCACATATATTTGTATAGATTTCCAATAATTTATTTTACAGTAGTTATATATTATACACACCATTTCTTTAAATGCCATATTGTTTTCTCTCAGCAGTCACCACTGTCCATAATCGGAGAAATAGCGTGATTACATCATGAAGTGGAATATATGCAGCAGCCTGAACAGATCTGAAATGCAGAAGAACAATATGATAAATCTTGAATCTTCTGGCTCATCAGCTATTATGTGAAGGATTCAAATGTTTTGTATGTCTGAGAAAATCAGCCCAGAGAAGCAAAGTATTATAGACCACAATACATTTTCAAGGACTAAATTGCCCCCTTTTGTTGTAGTGCAGCAATAATCGTGGATATTGCTATGCATTTTTGACTATGTGCAATTCAAATGAAGACAGTAATTGACAGTGTGCTCAGTTTCCTTGGGTCTAAGTTCTGTCAAGGGGTGCTTTATGGCTCAAACTCCAGATTTCACTCTCTTCAGTCTGATTTCAAGAAATACTTGTGTGGCTATTATAACTTGTCTTCATTATAACAGGCTCTTGAAAAGGTTGTATATTTATATACATACCAGTATATATAGTTATATTTAACATTGAGTTAAAATAGCTTCATATAGAGGTCCTAATTGATGGTTTGAGAAAAAGCATGAACGTAAAGTGAATGAGATTGCAAAATTGGAGACCTGTAAAACAGAAAATTGCATGACAAAGTCAGTAAACAGTATAAAGCAACTAAACAACTGCCCTTTCGTGCATATCCTGACCGCAGCCTCTGTGTGCCAACCAAAGGTAGCGTTCATGAAAACAAAATTAACAACTGCTTTAACACTTCAGTGAAAATGCCAACAAGCTCTTGTGGGATTTACGATTCTTAAATTGCCCTCTCAGTTTATTTGCAGCCTCTGACTGGTTGTCCCTCTGATTATGCAGGTGAATTTAATTGGAAACATCAGAGGAATAGCAAAGCCTGTAATTTATCGGAAGGTATTGCTCTCACGCCATATTCAAGGTCATTGTGCTCACTGCCACAAAGTTGGTTTGTATTCAGGGGGTCTTGAAACTAAAAAAAGAACTTGTGCCTTTAAAACGTTTTCACCTTTCAACACCTGGACTCCACTGGCCACTATGCCAGGGTCATCTTCATAGATTTTAGCTCAGCATTTGACAAAATTCAACAGCATTTGATGATCAGCAAACTCGGCCATCTCCTCATTCCACCTCTCCTCATCCTTTGGATTCACAGTTTATTCAGTGACAGATCCCAGTCAGTGAGGATTGGTACCATTACCTCCACCATCATTGTCTTCAACACAGAAGCCTCACAAAGCTGTGTTCTGACTCTCTTTCTATGCACACTCTACACCAGTGACTGTCTTAGCCCCTCCCCCACTACAAAATACTTAACATATGACTCAGGCATACTCGCCCTCCTCACAAACAAGGAGTCAGTCACAGCCTAACAACAATTTTTTGCCCCTGCACAGACAGTACCCTCCTCCTCAACATCACCAAGATGAAAGAGATTGTCTTTGACACCTGCAATAAACTCGCCACCCCTCATTGCTCCACTTCCATCAACAACCAGCCAGTAGAGATGGTGGAGAGCTTAAAGTACCTCTGTATCATGCTGGACAATAAAGTGAGCTTTGATCACCACTTCACAGACGTCCATAAATACTGCCAACAAAGACTCTCTGCCATCTGCAAACTTAGGGCTCTCTCAGTCAAACCCCACCTCCCGTTCCTTCTGTATTGAAGTATTATTGAATCCATCCTACTGTACTGCACCTCCTGCTATTTCAACATGCTCACCCAGCCACCACTCACAGTGCACTGACCATGGTACATGACCCCTGCCACACCCTAAACCCATGCTTCACCCTCCTCCCCACCACTCTGCAAAAAAACACACTTTGGGAGGAGTTTTGTTCTCTCAGTAATCACTGCCTTAAATAGCCTGGGCACAATATCACAGACTTGTGTGTTGTGATGTTCTTGTTTGTTTTGAGTGTTACTTTTTTTAGTGTTTGATTGCGTACAGACTGTCAAAGCAAATATCCTCTATAGAGGACAATAAAGTATGAATCAGACTGAGTCGCCCTTACTAAATAACACCCTGAAGTTTGTTTTTGTTTTCCTTTTCATGTTTTAAGATATTACTTTTCTCAGTTGTTTGGGATCTAATTTAAATAATAGGAATCCAGCTATGTGTTTTCTCTCACATGAAGGCTTTCAAAATGTAGAGGTTAGGGAAAAAAATGCAACAAAGGGACTTTATGTAAGCAGTGATTCATTTAAGAATACATCTGTCAGTCAAAATAATGTCTCATGTCATTAGAAGTCTGATGTACCCTTTAAACCACTCATATCTATACTATTACACTGTAATCTAAACCTTTTCAAAGGCTCAATTTATAATTAATCTCAGAAAAGAATATTAATTAAAGGGAGAGAATATAAATATTTATTATTCCTGATTATGTGTTGTCTTTTCAGACATTCCACAATTGATGTTCACAGCATCCAGTGATCCATTATGAAGACGAATCACTGTTTCTCTGTAAGAGCATTGATTGAACCACCAACTGGGATAAAGGTTGATAGACTGTTTGAAATGGCACATTAAAGGCAAAAAACAAAATTACTTCCATATGCTCTATAATGTAAAAATTGAGCACTGTTTGTAATTCCCATGGAGTAGTGATGCAGGCAACACTGCTTTTAACTATGTTATTCTGGATTCCTCTGTCTCAGTCCAATATTCGTGTTTGCTGCTACAGAGCACAGGGGACTGAGTGAGGACGAATTTCCCTCCCAACATCTGGAAGCGTGCTTAATGATCATTAAAACACAAGATGAACTACTCTCTAAAATGACAGGGGGAGGGGCATTCTGTGGTTTAGGTCTCACGCTCAGCTCAAATGCATACATTCACTTTGTGACATGCAGTGCAGTCTCAGAGGAGACTCCGCCTGAGACCTTTAAAATTTAATTTGGCCTTGTTCTAAATTTATGGCCGACACTAAATTTACATTCTCCTGTGTGAGAACTTGGTGTCTTAACATTTCTTTCCAAGGGTGAGAGTAGAGAGAGTTAAGTATAAACCCTCCACTGCTCCATTGTTAAAAGGCACAACTGTTGACTGTAGCTGCATCTGAGATGTTTATCACATTAACATGCTGAAACATGGGAACCTTTTTGATTAAACTCTGGTTTAATAAGCCTTAAGTACCTGATTGCAGATTGCAATCTTGTGCAATGCTGGTAACTAACTGCTGCACATAATTTCCTTTACCTCCACTCCAAAAAACAAAACAACTGGTTTTAGAATTCACGTCTCAGCAACAGCAGGCTGTTTGTGGCCCATGAATAATGTGGAGGTCAAAGGTACCGGAGCTAAAGGATGTTGAGTCAGTCACTCTCTTCAAATGGTAAGTCAAAACATACCCTTTCAATTATTCACTCACAAAACTGGAACTAAAGAAGCTGGACAACCACTGGACATTCAACTTTGAGATTATGTTAAGAGCAACAGCCTCATTAACTTTACATTTCTGGGACCTCACTTCCTGCCCTTTGTAACAGTACATGTTAATGTTGGCACTGATTGACTTGTATATTCATTATGATCCAAGGCATATTACTGTAGGAGGTGCTACAGGTAGAAGGTGCTACACATCCGTAGGTATAGTAGTCATGCTTGTTGGATGATTGTCAGTTTCAGAAGTTACCAGCTGCTCACCTAATTGCAGTGGAAGAAGGAAGTATGAAGACCAGCTAAAAAGAGCTAGTTTCAATTTCAATCAAAAGTATAGCCTACTATCACAGTCCAGAACAGCCACACTCAAAAGTGGAATTAACAGTCGATTGTAATGGGGGTGGGGTACAATCAGTGGTGGACGAAGTACACAGACCACGTACTTGAGTAGAAGTTGAGATACCTAGTGTAAAATATTACTCCAGTAAAAGTGAAAGTGCTCCCTTTAAATGTCGACTTGAGTAAAAGTATAAAAGTACTTGGCTTCAAATGTACTTAAGTATCAAAAGTAAAAGTAATTTGGTGTAATGTAGTTCCAATGTCTTGGTATGTCCTTTATACACTCAATCAAGTCATTTAAGGTTAAAAAGCCCACTAACACCACCCTGAAAACAAAATGTTTTCCATTTGTGATATCTGGTATTGATATCTTTTGAAATTATCATAAGCACATCATACTAAATGGAAATCACCTGATTAGGAATTAATAGGGAGGGGGAAAACCACACTAGACACATATTTCTTTAACTTCCATGTGTTGGCAGGGCAGGCTACTGGACAGCGAAACTTTGTCAAATGAATGCTAATAGAGATATGGATGGAGGAGAAGGCAAGTTGGGACAAGTAGCCAGGTAGGGGGCCGGGCCAAAACTGCTCGACACACGATGTGTTCTGATTGGTACACTTGCGGTGCACGTTCATTTGGACCTGTCACAGCAGCTGGTCATGCATGCATGTTGTGGAAAGGAACATTGAAAGGAACGACAGGTTTTTGGAAAGTAATTGAGTAAAAAGTAAGATTTTCCTCTTCCAAATGTAGTTGAGTCAAAGTATAAAGTCTCACAAAACAATGATACTCAAGTAAAGTACAGATCCGCTAAAAAGTTACTTAAGTACAGTAACGAATTACTTGTACTTCGTTACTGTCCACCACTGGGTACAATAATAATTAAATATGGGCATAAAGGTGTGTATTTTCACACAGCCTCTCCTGGAAGGTATTGTTACACAAAAATGAGAGAAATAGTTGTTGGAGAATTGGAGAGAAAATTTCAGTCCCCGGCTGCTTTTTCACTCCACACAGGAGGTCCAATCACGCTGTGAAGTGCGACTGGACAGTGTGAATGTCTGACTGTTTATTTCAGAAAGTTGCAGATATGTTCATACACAGCCTACAAATTCCATTGTTGTAAAGGACATTCTTAATCAAATGTGAATTGCCAAACTTTGTATTATAGAACGCCTTTAATATCTTGATTTATACTAGCATTATCTAAGGGGGTGGCACATGCACCTACCATGTCCATTGTAAAATCTATGAATTTTGGCAGGATCATATACATATCATGCCACTCAAACAGCACTTTACATGTTGACTTGCTAATGAAGGGGAATAACAATGTGTGAACCCACTGGTAGCAGAGGGATACAAATCAGCAAAATGCTTTCAATTCAATACAGACACATTTTAACATTTGGTTTGCAACCATAAGAACATAACATCCAGCCTGACCATTTGCTATTTTCTTGTCTTTGACCAAAGTGGTGCAGCAATCAAATTCAGGCATGTTATAATCTACTTCCAAAAAAGAAGGAAGACGAGGATGATGAGGAAGCAAGTAGAGGATTTCTCAACATGATTTTTCAGATGTTTGGAAAATATGTCACATATACATCAAGGAGAACTAACCTTTTTGCCACATAGGAAAACATTGTGGGTAGAAGGTGTGGAGAGTTGGCTCTCGATTCAGAGCTGGAGTAATTACAGAGAGACTTCTACATTTGGAAGCCATGTGCTCTTTCCCTTGCATCCCTGATTGAAACAAATGAGGCAAATGATTGGAAATGTAGTCAGTTTACTAGGGTGAGGTCCATCACAGGGCCTTTCACATCTCAAAACAAACGACTATATTTATACAGTTTGATTTTCAAGAGATAGAGCAATCAGCGAGAAACACAGGACGCAACAATCCTTGTTTGGATAAGTCACACTCACAACATTTGAGGGGTTAAACACTGTAAGTTTTTCCACAATCCTGAAGTGGGCTGACACTTCACATGCTGCCATAACAGCTTCAATGCTCTTTGGTATTGATTTTACAAGTCTCTGAACTCTACTCGAGGGATTCAACACCATTCTTTCAGAAGATATTATCATTTGGTACTTTGATGATGATGGTGGAGAATGCTAACACACTGGTTGGAAATCTCTCATAGGTGCTCATTTTCACACTCATTAAACCATGCATTGACCCCTCATGCCCTATGGATGGGGCCAGTCCTATCTAGAAATGTTTCATCGTACAGGATAAGGGTCATCACTCAGAACAACTTTGCATTGATTTGCAGTGACTCCTCAGTAGGGGCGGAGCTAGGGGGTGGCTTTTGGGGCTGCAGCCCCAAATCTTTTTTTTTCTGTTGAAGTTTTTATAAAAATGACTTCAACCAACTGCTGACTGAATGTGAGTCAATTTACAACAATTATGATTTAGAGTGAAACTTACTGAGTGTTACTGAGTGAAATGTTAGGCTAATTAAACATTAATGTGATTCTGTTTTCCTTTTAATCTAATGCCTAATTTATTATTTTATCTCATTGTGCATTCTATTTGGAAATAGAACCAAAATAAATCACTACTACCACTAACGTTTGCAGTGGTCATGCAATGCTGTAAAATGAAATTCTGTGCAAGTGAACTATTAAAAAAAAAAAAAAACTCTGGCCCTGCTAGTCATTCCAGCAAAATATCCCCCACAGCATGACAGAGCCACCAGATCCCCTTACTATACAATATAACAATAGGGGTGAAGTATTCAGACCTGTGCTGGCTCTTCATTTAATTTGTCACTTGCCTGTAGATGCTTAATTATCTTTAATGAAGATACTAATGAGGGACAGCTGGATGTGTGACGTGTCAGATTGTATGTAACAATCAGACTCTGGTAATAACGAGCTGTCAGTGACATCTAGCGGTAAAAGGTGGTGCTGCAATTTAGGGATAAAGCTACGTCAGCACTGCACGACGTGGACGATAGAGGGGGAGGGGTGGGAGGTTGCGAGTATTATCCTTCAAAATATGAGCATGCAACCCCAGTACTCGCTTCCAGCCTCTCGTTAATCCAATAACACAAACAGAACTGCATGTAAAACACATTTAAATTAACGTATTTTGCTTTTAAAGCCCAGTTGAGCGTCTCGCAAAGCGATAAAAATAGCGCACAACTTTTATTTGGAAGTGGTACTGCTAAAGCTGCTGGCTGGCTGGATGCAGGGATTTTCTGGATGAGTTGCATGGGGAGCAAGCAGATGAACGTGAATGATAAACAACCATGGATGTAGCATTGGATTATAATATTTAAAGCCTTCCCGTCGTCATTATTCTACATTTTAACACTGTTGTCTGTGTGAAAAAACGACGGCTTGTTTCACCTTTCGCAAAAACTGGACCTGAGCCGAGATATCAAGCTGCTTCAGTGGTGAGAAGCTATCTGTCAAATAGTAGCTCACTAGCTAGCCTTAACATCAATGTAAGCAAGCTGTGTGTGTGTGTGTGTGTGTGTGTGTGTGTGTGTGTGTCAGTGTGGATTAGAAAGCTGAAGCATACTAGCATCAATTTGACGTGATGCCATCCTTATGTGACAATGTTTGGTGCTTTCTTCCAGAGATTTCATTATGGCAGACAGTATTATGAGCAAGGCTGCTACCATGGAGATCCCCATTAACAGCAATGGAGACACAGGGGCACTACCAGAGGATGACAGCTTGGAGCAGGTCAGTTTTTTTTTTCTCATCTCGGTGACAGTATCCTCCTTTTTTAATTCTGTGGAGCCTTTTCACTTGACAGCATAGTCCAGGACTAAGGCTGGGTAGGCCAGCAGTAACCTAACCATGCACAGGCCTGCAGCGTGTGTACAGTAGCTATAGACCACTATTATAATAACCTGCAACTGGGAATGACTGCATTATTTGCTTAAGAGGGAGTGACTATGGCATTAATTGATAGTCATATGAGCCTTTGCATCATCATCTTATGACTCATTCCAGTAAAGCCTGCATAAGTTCAATGGTGCATTTCTAACCTTTTCTCTACCTGCATTCAGAGCAGTCACAGAAAAGGTCATTAGACGGGCTTGAAAGTTATAGTATCGGTGGACTTACATGAATCATATGTCTGTCTGTGTGAGAATTGTGATTTGGATGGTTACCACATGCGGGTTGACTTAGATAACCCTGTTATATCTCTTATAAACAATGACATGAAACCTTTATTATTTCATATTTTAACTTTGACATGGTAAATGGACTGTACTTATATTATGCTTTTCTAGTCGTTATGACCACTCAAAGCACTTTTACATTACATCTGATTCACCCATTTACACACACTCATACACTGATGGAAGGGGCTACCACACAGGGGGTATATATCTTGCTCAAGGACACATTGACATTGAGGAGCCGGGAATTGAACCACCAAACTTCCAATGGTGGACAACCACTCTAACTCCTGAGCCACAGCCAGATGATGGATGATAGACAGTTAGATGCAGCCAATTCTATAAAAATTGAACTGAAAGTTGCTCAGGTATAGCTTATTGGCTCACAAAGATACTATGATAACATGATTGATTGTGCTTAACTATGCGGTTGATGTAAACTGTGAATATATAAGATTTTATATTTATTGCCAGTATTTTGTTGTAAATCTATCAGGACTTGCAGCAGGTGATGGTGTCTGGACCCAATCTGAATGAAACCAGCATTGTCTCAGGAGGTTATGGAGGACCTGCAGGGGGCATCATTCCAACCAGCACCATCAAAGGTACTGCTAGCAACCATGACTGCAATCCTCTACAGGTTTTGCTTTGGCTTTTATTTTTTACAGCACAGACAGACACAGCTTACGCCTCAAAGATACCACAAATTTAAAGGGTGCATTAAGTAAGAGATGTCAGGTTCATAGGATTGTCGATCAATACAGTTGACCCTGCAGTTCCTGACTTTTTATGGCTTTATTCCTGGCTTCAAACAGCCCACTTTGTGGTCCAATTTCTGTTTTGCAGGCTACTCTGAGCTGTGCCAGAGATCTGTCTGTGTTGTTGAAATCCTTCATTCACTGAAAGAGGTCGATACTTAATGCCCCTTTAAGACAGCATACTGAGTGCTCATCTTCCTTGTATTGAAATGTGTCACTAGAGAGCTGCTGACCTCTAGGCTCCTGGTTTATATTACAAACATCCATATCCCATAGGGCCTGCAATTCGCCTCAACCCTGAGTATCTGGACAGAAGACGAGCCCCTGCTCCTGGACCAGGTGGCTGTGTATTCTGAAGACCTTTTTTCTTTTTCTAAGTTAAACTTTTATATGTTGGTCTGTTCTGGCCCGTTGTAGGTTTTGGTATTGCTTGACAAAAGGAGTTGTATGCGACCTTGCTTGTACCTCTTCAACTCACAGCTTCAGCTACAAGAAATGTTTTGGCAGCTTTTAAAATAAGGGATGCACTAACCTGACGTTACAGGGCTGTACCTTGAAATGATGTCTGATGAGGATGTCTTCTTCTTACGTACTGTGAAATGCACTTTGGATGACTGTTGTGTCATTGCTTGCTACTTACCTTTCATCACATTGAGTCCATTTTAACCATTTCTTTTTAGTATCCTGCATGAGAAGCCTGCATGATGGATTATTTCAAAACCACAACTTACTATGTTTCCCCCACCATGCAGCCTAACATTTTCCTTTCAGTCTTCACACTCTTGTCGTTCAGCTGCATATTTCACTGCCAAGCTTTTCTGACACATATTTCACTGCCATGTCTTCCTCTCACCCGCACTCCTTTTCATCACCATGCTCATTTCAGACATTCGCATGAAATCGAGGGGTGCTAACTTGCCTAGAAGCCAATCTGCAGCCAGTCGACTTGCCCAACACAGAGACCAGCATCCAGGTATCACCAGGCTCATCGCCATATCCATGCTCATAAGACCCATACAATTTCTGTCAAACTCAGGTTGGTCAACGTTGATAGGATAATATGCGTTCAAGTGAGTAAGTAAACTGCTTTTTTTTTTTCTTGTTTCGATTTTAGGGTCCTCAAACCATAACGCTTGCAATTCAACTGAAGAACTTTCTCGGGGTGTAGCAGTGGAGAAGTTGGATAGTGTAAAGAAATGGGGCATTAACACATATAAGGTACTGTACTTTTCTTTTTTAGTCTTTCAAAAGCTGATGAAGATGGATAGATAAATAGATTTATTCTTTAGGTTTTTTTTCTTATCTTACACTTATGTCAAAAAACATCTGTGACCGTCTAACTATTTTTGCTGTGCTGTAACTTCATGAGATCCCCATGTTGAGTTTAATGTAATCTCTTTGTCTGTATTTACTACCCAACACAGTGTACCAAACAGATGTTTTCAGAGCGGTTTGGTCGAGGTTCACGGACAGTAGATCTTGAACTGGAGGCTCAGATTGATGTCTTAAGAGACACCAAGAGCAAGTATGAAAACATCCTAAGTCTGGCAACTGCACTCATTAATCATTTTCAGTGCATGGTGCAGACACAACAGGCTCTTGGAGACACTTTCACTGACCTCAGCCAGAAGTCCCCAGAGTTACAGGTAGAGTGTTGTCCACTCCACACACACCCCCACCCCCCACCTTCTTTCATTAAATAGGCATGTAAAACATATGTGTTTTTTTTGCAGGACGAGTTTGGGTATAATGCAGAAACTCAAAAGCTTTTGTGCAAGAATGGCGAGGCCCTGCTCGGTGCCATCAACTTTTTTGTAGCCAGTGTCAACACCCTGGTTAACAAAACAATGGAAGATACACTGATGACCATTAAGCATTATGAAAATGCAAGGTAAGAAAGGTCCTTTAAACAAAACCTCCGTTGAATGTTGTGCCTGGATTGTGAAAGTCTTTGGCTGACAACTGCTTTCTATTTTTACATGCAGACTTGAGTTTGATGCCTACCGTTCTGATCTGGAAGAGCTGAGTTTGGGCCCAAGGGATGCCGCTGCCATAGTCCGCATGGATATGGCCCAGCACGATTACCAAATCCACAGAGACAAATATGAACGGCTGCGTAGTGATGTAACCATCAAACTCAAATTCCTAGAGGAAAACAAGGTTTGTATGTTGTAGTCAGTTACATTCCTGTGTTCAGACTTTCCTCAGACTTTCACATACTACCTGAATGACTTCAAGTTTCATAAAAAAACCCATTTAAGATTAGCCTGGCTAACACCAGACCGTGTCTCAGTCTCATGTGAGATTGAGGTAGGGTCTTGCGAGGAGCCGTTCATTTCCTCGTATTTGAGGTGGGATCAACGAATGTCAATCAAATGCTTCTGTACACTACTGGACAAACTTACAGCCAATCATCCTTTTTATGACGGTTTTTGTTCTATTTTCAAAGTGAACTTGCCTTCCAATTTATTTAGCACACAATCTATTGCTGCTTTGAACAGTTGCTACACCTCGTGGCTGCCATGCTGGATGTAAACAGAGTCACTCTACGGTCGTCATTGCCTTGAGCCCGCCTCCCCGTTCTGTGATTGGTTCCCTACCTCAGGCGAAAATTTTGTCTTTGGTGGCTTTGCTAACTTTCTGAGCGAAGTAGAATCTTGCTGGAATGAGAGCATGGGTATACCCAGGCTAATTTAAGATTGTATTTGGCTAAATTCTAAAATCTAAACAAGTTGGGGGATTATATCAAGAATAGGTGGAGCATTGTTTGGTGCATTCCAATCAATCATCTCTTCATCTCACATCACACTGATTGATTGAATAGGTTACACTGTATTGTTAAATAGATTGAGTGTTAACCATAGTTATTGCAGAAAGAGTGAGAGAAAGTCAATGTGTCAATTTTGTCAAAGTAAATTCATACCTGTTTTATAGATTTAGTTTAATTTTTGCAAGAATTGCTGTAAAACAAAGATAATGATCAACATAAGTTGCAGGCTGTAAGACTTTCCATGCCTTAAAATATCTTAAAGCCTGCTAGACACTTGGGAATACATTCCAGAGGAATGTGAAAATTGTTTATAGACTGATCCTCTTGAATCTAATCTGAGCAGTGAGTTAATGTTGTCTTAATAAACATCCAGTGGCTGTGTGTTCCTGTAAACACTTGAAAACTGTGTTCGTAATGGCTGACTTTTCCCTCTTCTTTTTACTTCAAGGTGAAGGTGATGCACAAGCAGCTGCTCCTCTTCCACAATGCTATCTCAGCTTATTTTGCTGGCAACCAGCAACAGCTGGAACAAACTCTTATACAATTCAATGTGAAGCTAAAGCCCCCAGGATCAGACAAGCCATCCTGGCTGGAGGAGCAGTAAGGAGCTCAGGGTCCAGCTGGTGAAGATGTACAATGACACACTGGTCAGTGAAGAACTTGAGATCGCTGTTAGATGGACAAGAAGAAATCCATAAAGGATTATATTGTAGGATCAGTAGAGAACAGTAAGGAAAAACATGAGAGATCAAGTTTGTATTGTTTTTCAATATCACTTGTTTTACATAGATGGTACAAGGGTTTCATTTGTATTTAGGGTTTTTTGTTAAGTCAGAAAATGACCTCTTCTTACTTTATTTTTCTTTTGGTAGCACAATCATTTACATGTATATATCTTCTTATATATGTACAGTATAGTCTACTATTGTGGGAATATCCGTTGGCAGTTTTGCACATGCATTGTTTTCTTGTTTTTTTATGTTGAATTATTTTTAATATTTCATGGAATATCATATGGGAGGATTTCCACAAAGTGGATTAGCAAATTAGCGGGATAATGTCAGAAATATTATGAAATATCCTCTGAAATGGTATGTGTGTTTCTTGGGTATGCATGACTGAATCAGATTCTTAAACTTAATATTTGTGTTTAAATCGGCGTCACCAGGATATAGCATTATTCTCAAAGTTATCTCACTATGTTTCTAATCTTGCTCTGTGTAATACCTTCCTCAATGGTCAGTTTACATGTAAAGAAGGGAAAATATATACTGTAATATAGTGATTTTCTCTTAATATACAATCAAGTAATTAGTTTGAACACCTAAATGTTGGGTTCTTTATGAATCCAGCACAGTTACAACTCAAGAGTTTACAGACATTCAAAATGCAAACACGCTTCATAATCAGATGTAATATGTTTAACAGTAACATCTCAAATGATAAATTCAAACATTTCAGATCTCATAATGAAATCAAAATGCACAACAACCAAGCTTTGACATTTTTTGTGGAAGGTGCCCTTGTACAACTATTTAAAAAAAAAAAGACCTTTGCGACACTGCAGTTCTGTTTTTGTTGTCTCAATTTTTACAACACAAACAGTGAATGGGAATACTAGCTTAGGATACAAGTTCCAGTATCTCTTCAAGGACAGAATGTATGAATATGTATGCATATTCATGTATCTTATTTTGTGTTATTTATTTACCAATCTGTAACATAACACTGTATGTTACGTAAGTTGTCTTTTAAGTCCTAGTCAGCTGATTGTCTTTGTCTTGTTCTGCATTTCCAATAAAGTCTGCTGGATGTTTTGTTCCACTTAACTGTGCCGTTGACACAAATGTGTCATTTTGATATGGAAAGCTTTCACAGAGTATGTAGAGAAAACTCACAGCTGGTATGTAATATGTATGGCACAATTAATTATGTACATGACAATACAGAATGATATATCTCTAACGTGTTTTCCATGTGGTATTCATTCATTTCACTGAGGCGTACTTTCATTATTTAAAGTCTAATTCAGGTTTTAAGGCATATGTTAACATGCTTTTGTGTTTCTTTATTGCTTCATTTACTCCCGCCAGTGTTTACACCATATTGACCTTTCACAGCATCAGAGAACATTGCAAACATTGCACTTTGTTCCAGTCTTTTTCCCATAGTTAGTCTTTATATTAAAAGTAAGTGACCAACTGGAAAAAGATGAGGTGGTTGACCTACTGTATTACTATTTTTAACTCTTGTGTGTCTCAAGTTTATCTCACTGATTTAGTTTCAGATATTGTATGCAAATAATATGTATACCACTATTTATGTGTATTGCAGCACATGGAATGGGCATGACAGAGTAGTGAATGGGAATACTGAACACATGAAACCACATGCACCTTTAGCCAACCTTATACAAGTCTCAGTTCCTCTTAACCCTCCTGTTGTCCTCGAGTCAAGGAAGGAAGAAGGAAAGAGAGAGGAAGGAAAGAAAGAAAGAGGGAGGAAGGACAGATGGAAGGAAGGAAAGAAAGGAGGGAGGGAGGAAACAAGGAAAACAGACGTCAATTTGACCCGGGAGGACGACACGAAGGTTAAAGGAACATTTTTCCACTTTTGTGTTATACTGGAGTTCTCCTCATGTTGCATTAGCTCATAGATAAGGAAAAAGTACTTGAAATTCAATAAGGCTAGACTGGTTTGTTGTATGTTCACAGGGCAGCAAAGAGTAGCTTAAACAAGTTAGATGTTTCTTTTTGTAGGTGTGCAGCAGTTAAAACATACCAACATAACAGATGAAACACTAAAACCAAAGATGTGTTATGATGATGCCATTTATTCATAAACCTGTCTGAAAAGAGCATATAGGCCTACATGTTCTTAGATCAAATACAGTGTATCGGATTAAAGCACTTAATTGACCCAGTAAACACATCTAATCTCCTCTATTGTTAAACTATTGAAATGTCTGAGTCCTTATCTAGAGATGATATACAGCACAGAGTGGTCGCATATTTTTCTGACTGTCTTAAGTCTTTGATACAGGTCAATCCCTTTAGTCGTCTGTGGATATGTATATGCAGCCATTCTGTTATAATGCTTTCAAGGTACATGACTGGTACAAAATCAAGATAAAAGGTAGAATGTAACGTAGGCCTAATTTTTATTTCGAAATGAAAAATGAGACCACAAATTAATTGTTTTTTAAAGGAACATCTACTGTAGTTCTTCACTGTTGTTAGAACTTTAAAAAAGCTTAAAGCTACAAAATGAAAATTAGTAATTTGAACAAGTTACTCAGAAAAATGAGTGAGCACTAATTGGGCATTTAGAGTCCTTCTGCCTCACTTGCCATTGCATAGATAACCCAATGAGTTGCATTCAAATGTATCTAGGGAATTGCTATCTTCCTTATCAATTTGGGACAGAGTTGAAGTTCTTGCTGTTAAATAACTACCCTGCAGCAAAAAGGCAGACTGACCTAAAGCCAATCAAAGTTGGTCCAATAGCTTAATGTTTAACCATAGCAGAATGTTGCCTATTGTTTAACGGTTTTAACCACACACCCATTCATTCATTAATTCACGGATTTGCTTATTTGTTTTTTCCCACGCAACTGATAAAAAAAAAAGAAATCAAGGCAATTATAAACACGAGCTGTGAATAGACAGAATGATTAAGTAGTAGTTTGTAGTTTGTTGTAGGCTGAAGTGGTAACCGACTACAAAGGCTTTAAAGAAATCCATTTTCTCTCTCTATCAGTCAATCACGCTGGACGAGTCTATAAATCCTCTGGACTGTTAACGTGACCATTTCATGACAGCAGGACAGAAAACGCAGCGAGGCCACAAACTCCAGCCAACAAGCCCTTAAATCCCTGAGTTCCTGCTGACAGGAAGGTGTGGGCTGTCATCGACATGATTTACCTGGGCGTGTCTTTAACATGCAGGTAAAAGTTTCGACACTGTAGTTCTTACGCTATCCTGGTTGTGTCAACTCGTGATGGGAAGTTTCAGGATAAAGGAATAAGACTGAAAAAAGGGACGAAATGAGGATAAAAGTTGCAACTGAATAAAAACAAAGGTAAGTTGTCATTTTACTAACTGATCTTTACCTGATAAGTGATAATAGACCTACTGTTAGTAGCCTATATTAACAAATGGTGGTTGGTTTTAGAAGTGTACTTAAGGTGGATAAGGTCAGTCAAATGCACTTAAACGCCATTTTCCATTCGAATACAGCAGGGCTTAATGTGGTGTCAAATAATAAGATACTAGTAGGCTATAACTGGACTATGAATAGTCAACTGCAATGAATTTAATATAGGTTATACAGTAACTATTTCATTATGGTGTCTCCCCTGTCCCTGTAGCTACTATGATAATCCTGTAACAAGTTGTGGCTGTAAGGATAGATTTGACATTAGATATATTAGATTCATGTTTTGTCGATCTATCATAATGATTTTCTTACATTTTGACAACCCTTTAGAAAGATTACGGTTACATTTGAGGTACTATAGAGGAAGTTTTATCCTTTGTGTTTTATCCACTGTGGCTGACATTTGTAGTGTCCATTTGTAACTCTGACCCCACCCTGTTTTATTTCTTTCAGTCTGAATACATCACCCTAACTCTGATGACATTTTGAACTAGTTACACCAGGAAAACGGCTGCACCGCATTCACATAAAAACATCCGCTTATATTTCATTGTAAGACTTTAATCCTGCCATTATGTGTAACTGAAACCATGACTGCATCCCGAGCCTTCTGAGAGGTTCCTGTTAAAAGATGCAACCAGGAGGTCCTCCAGCTCCACCACCACCACCACCACCACCACCTCCACCTTTACCCCCACCACCTCCTCCACCACCTCCAGCCCTACATGGCCCAGGCCTCATTACCAGGGGGGAGCACCGGCGCTCCAGGATGCGCAATTTCAACTGGGAAACCATTCCCAAACACACCGTGATAGGAAAGCACAACATCTGGACAGTAGATAAACCTGATGGGGAATATGAGCTGGACACTGATCGCATGGAGGAACTGTTCAGCCACAAGCAGGGCCAGCAACAACTTAAGGCCCTGAATCGCCAAAGCTTTAGGGGCATGCAAACTGCTGCCTCAGGAGGGGAAATGGTAAGTACAACCAACCAGAGTGTAGTGTCCCACTTTGCTGAATCTGAGTGACACTTTAACCCAGAGAGTTTGTAGTAATAGGTTGAGATAAACAGGAATTATTCTTACAGTGTTTACCTCAGATCAAAACCAAAAACTCTACTGTAGCAGACTCTCTGCAAGACCCAAAATATGAATAATGATCTGTTTACAGTCATTCTGCACATACCATAACTAAATAATCCATGTAATTTACAGGGAATAGCCAAAAGTATTAAAACATTGCTGTTGTACTAGACATCATTTTGTAAAACGTAACAGATTATTTTCAAACTCATTGTAAGGGCAGCAAAGTAATTGGTTTATTTGAACATGGCATTTCCAGGATAGTTATAAACACTATGATGTAATATCTCAGGGACATTGTGTTTTGATTTACAATACAGGGGTGGAGTCTCATTATTTGTTATGTGTTTGCCAAAGGAAGGTATAATTATGGTCTTATACAGCATTATTCTACATAGTAGCTCTCCATATTCAAGCTTCAGTTAAGTAGTCAAAACAACCAGAAAGAAAGACTTTCATCTCATATTTTTTTTATCTGACAGCTCAATTACTTTTGTAGATACATTGAGGTCAACATATGTCTAAAAGTCTCAAAAGTGGGTAAAAAGATGTTACTTACATTTTATTTTCACCTATGTACTTGCAAGAAAGACTGAGAAAATTCATCACTGATGCAAAATGTTATATTTTCCCTGAGTGTTCAATTCAATCAACTGGGATTCTTAACCTTTGGAGTCAGCTGTCTGTTTGCAAAGCTAAAGTATCTGCAATACAAAAGTCACTGCTCGAGCCAATAGTGAGATTATCTTGGCAACTGACAAACTGATTATATCCAGGTCTGTTCTGTTCCCACTCCTAGGTTTCCATCCTCAGCTCCAAGCAGAGCATGAACATTGGAATTTTCCTTAAGCAGTTCAAGCGGTGAGTCAGTGGTAGTATTCTTAAGATATTATTGCTTTTGCTCAATTGTCTTTACAAGTTGCACTGTAAAATAACAAATGATGAAGCAGACAGATTAGTGCAGAACACGATGCCTCATACTCATAGATATTTGAAAGCCAGCATGTCCTGGCACGTCTAATCCACACTGCTCTACAGCCCTAACAGGTTACCTCCCTGACGTAGCCTGCAGAGATAAATATATTGCTTCAGGCTATTTAGCATATGCAACAGATCTAACAGGAAATGAATGATGGCCAAAAGCATTTACACATGGAAATGTATCCAACAGCAAAATAGAATATCTACAAAGTGATCTATCATTTTCTTCAGCTATTCATGGCTACTGTATTTTTCTCCAAACATGTGCAAACGTGTGAAAACATGTTTTCTCTGCTCCAAACACATCTTGTCATTTCTTGTACAGCATATGTTTTCCTGTGTATTGAAAGTGTTGCTGTTTTCACAAAACTATTTGAACTGGTAGAGGCTTGTGTGTGTGGGCAGCCCAAGCCTTCCTAAGATGTACAAAGTAATAAGTCCCAACCCTAAAGAAAAACATCAAGATCTGAACACACCATATCTCTCCACCTCTATCCACAGGCCTGTAACAGACATGATTGAAGAAGTGAAATCAGGAAATGCTCTCAGTTTTGGTTCTGGGAAACTGAGGGAGCTGTGCAAGATGCTGCCAGATGAAGGGGAGGTACTTGTGACAGCTGTTCATTTAAAAAAAAAATGCTTACGTGTTATGTTAATATCACAATCATGTTTCTTTTAAATTTACCTCATAAAAAATAAAATCTGATTTTAAAATATGTGGGCTTTTTTTCGGCTCTTTCAATGGATTCAGGTGAAACAGCTGCTGAGTTTCAAGGGTGACCAATCTGCACTCCCTGATGCAGATTTGTTTATGTTATTGCTGGTCAAGATTCCCAGGTGAGATATCTGATTGTCATTGCATATATTGCACATGTTTAATGTCAGTGGTGGTTTACTAATGATACAAACTTTGTGTCTGTTAGTTATGAAGTGCGTGTCAGCAGTTTGGTCATGAAAGAGGAATTTTTCCCGTTGATGGATGAAATGAAAGAATTCATTTGTACTTTGACAACTGCTGCAAAGGGTATTTTTTGGCTGATTTGAACAAGATAATACCCAGAACATATTTTGACTTAAATTAAAGTTTTAAACTCATTTAGACTGGGAATTCATCACATTTGTATCTTCTTTTAGAACTGTTGGATTCTGATCATCTTCATTCTGTCATTCGGCTGGTACTGAAGACTGGAAATTACATGAATGCTGTAAGTACATGATACGCGATAGTGGATCCTTGGATGACTTTCCACCATGTTTGTGTGTTTCTCAGTCTCATTCTCTTGATTTGATCACAGGGTGGCTATGCTGGCAGTGCAATTGGCTTCCGAATGGCTTCTCTGCTGAAGTTAGTGGATACCAAAGCAAACAAACCCGGAATGAATCTCATGCATTATGTTGTGATGGCAAGTAGCTTTAATTACATTGATCTAACTGCAATGTATTTTGTTAGTTTTTCTGTTTCTAAAGATATGTTTGTAAAAAGTCATTTTTATACAAACTGTCATGTTCTACACAGCAAGCTCACAAAGCTGATATGGCCCTGCTTAGATTTCCAGAACAACTCAAACACATTGAAGCTGCAGCAAGGTAAACATTTTCATTTTTAAGGCACTCAGTTTATTTCAACCTTGTTTTTATTTGCTTTACCATCATAATCTATCTTTTTCCCTCATACTTTTAGAATAAATAAATGTGACATTGAAGCAGAGTTTCAAAGACAGATAAAGAAAGTACAAGATGCCAAAGCAAACACATTGAAGCAGGAAGACCTAAAAGCTCAGATGGAGGATTTTCTAAAGGTATGGAAGCCTTTTGTTCGTGTGACTCAGCCAGGTTTATGTGGTTATAAATGGTAATTACATGTCCTTCTGTTTTAATTGGGCTCTATTTAGGAGGCTGAGGTCTGCTTGGCAGAAACGGAGGCAGATCTTAAGGAACTGCAGTCAGTGAGTGACTCAGTGGCAGAGTATTTCTGTGAAGATCCCAGCAAGTTCAAACTGGAGGAGTGTTGCTCCATTTTCAAGTCTTTCTGTGAGAAGTTTATGCGAGCAATGCAGGTAAGAATATGTACTGGTTTTCCTTCAATTAGGTAAAAAAATATCCTGCTTCCATTAACTGTGAAATTTCCTGCAGGAAAACAAGGCCCGAGAGATGGCAGAGTTGAAGCGAAGACACAAAGACAGATTGGAGAATGCTGCTAAGCGCAGGTCCACAGCTACATGCTCCAGTAGAGACAAAGAAATGGATGGTATTGCATTGGAGTCCATGTTACAGAACTTCCTTACCAATCGTGTCTCCAGGAGAAGATCAGGACGGCCCTCATCCACTTATGGAAGCCCGACAAGTAGCAGTCCCAACAATGGGAGCCTGTCAGAAATTACCTCTCAGACAAACCTACCAACTGGTAATCAAAATAAAGGAAGCCTTTTTAGGGTTAAGGAGATGAGCAGAAAAGAGTGGAATTCAGCAGGTGAACTCACAGGGAACTCTTCACAAAACAACACAGAGTCTAATAGCAAGGACAATAAGGCAAAAGATGGCATCCCACATGAGAAGATGAAAACTCCTGGAAAAGGGGACTCTGTTGGTATTACAAACCCAGCCAGTAAGATCCCCAGCACTTCCTTCCCAGACAAATCTTTCTCAGCCCCCACTGAGGATGATGAGGAAGATCTACAGGACAATAATGAGGCAGAGGCCCAAAAGTTGCGTGAAGCATCAAAGAAAGTTTTGCGGTTTCAGAACAATGTCAGTTCAGGCAGAACAGGCAGTGTCTCATCTGGAGAATATTCGCTGGAAAATCAGAAATCTCCTGGTGCAAATAGTGCCTTACCTCGTCAGTGCACCTTCGATGAGGAGACACAGATGTATCCTGGAGACCCAACCAACGAGGACTTGGTTAAATTTTTGCTCAATCCACAGTCCCCCTCAAAGCGTAACCTTGGCCGCCGCCATACTCTACCTACCAAGGTCGCTAAAAGGGAAGAGGAAGAGGAAGACAATCTGTGGGTTCAGCCTTCAGGTAGAACTGCTAATCCTACAGAAAGAGATACAGGGATACAGCAAGTAGAGAGTGCTGGTCACAACTCAAATCAAGTGTTTGATTTTACTGACCCCTCTGACAAATTGGGTGCCTCAAACCAGAGTTCTCCATCAGCAGAAAGAATAAGCAAGCCGAATGTTTCTCTAACCCATACTCCAGCAGCAGATGGAGGGCCTGGGGAACAAAACCAAGAGGGCAAATCAGCAGAGTCCACAAGCACCCACAACAGTCCGCAGATAAATAGTGAAAATACTCCCCCTAAAATGGCATGGATTAAGACTGAAACCTCTGGACTATTTTTTAGCTTTTTTAAACGGCTTGGAGATATGAGCAAACAACAGAACAGTAAGGAAACGGTCCATAAGGGCAGTGGTTCTGGTGTATAGTTGTTGAAAGTTTTTAAGTCAGGAAAATAGACATGTAAACGTGGTGTTATTGTATGTGTAAGTTTTGTAAGTTATATGTCTACGTGGATTCAGAGGTTATAAAGAGACAGAGAAGGTTCTAGGAATGTGTTTGGGAATGTTTTTGGTGAGGAAAGGTCATTATGTATGTTGTACCACTAGATGGCAGTATATAACAGTAATGTGGTAAACTGTTGCTCAGAAAGTAGGGGTGTTGCTTATGTCCATGCCTTGTGTATATTGTCTAGTCAACAAAAGAAGGATAGGCACTCTCAATGTAAACCATTGTTTTCTTAATTTCTATCTATTCCATGCATAATAATATTCCTTTGACAATATGATATTGTCTTCATCAAGTGGAAAATTTGGTTAACACTGGAGCGCAGCAGTGAGTGCTCTTTGTTTGGATTAAAATGCATTAGCCTAAAAATAGTATTGAGACAATAAAAACAATGTTGAGTATACGTGAGTATAGAGAAATGAAACTGTATTAAAATTTTGTTTTATTATTTTTGATACATTGAGATATGACTACATGTACTGTCTGCTTAAATACAATATAGTTATTTTTCAGTTCCATGGTGATGAACATCTTTGTTTTCTGCCTCTTTGTTATCCTCCTCTGTTGTCACAGAAGTGCATCAAAAATGCAGATGGCTGTGGATGCTTTCAGGGTCTTACTCAATTCAGCCATTGTTTTGGACCTAAATGGGTCAGTGTTACAAAGGCAGCCTGTATCTGAGCAGAGCTGAACTATGGACAGCCAGTGACAAAGTGAAGAGTGCTGATCTTAAATTAACTTCAGAAGAGGAAAATATTGTTGAAGAGCCAACACCTTCTGGTCTATTATGATGGAAAGTACCAGCCTCCCTTTTTACTACATTGTACGTGGTAGCAATGCCAGGCTGTACGACTCCAGTGTTTCTACAAGCTAGGAGTGGACTTGGGGTGTCAGTCAGACCACAGTTTGGGCCAATAAATCTAGAAATTAAGAATATAAATTCAAACAAGTATAAGGCTTAGCAGTTGGTACTAGAGTTAGTAGAATGATCTTTTCAGGACTACGCCCTGCTGTCTGACTGAAGTGCAACTATGATGTAATCCAATGAGGGTGACCCTTTGCTTTAGTTGTTTTTAAGAAACACCATTGGAGTAATATTTTCTTTCTTCATGATAAATTATTATGAGGCTTAAAATGGATAGCTAAATAAATTATAGATAAAGAAATAATATTGTCAGCAAATGGTGAGTTGTCAAGATTTGTCTTTGTAATTTGATCTCTTATCAGTTAGAGCAGTAAAAAAAAAAGAATACCATGAGTTTCAGTGAGAATCGCAGAAGTGTCCAGGTCCTAGTACATTGTACATTATAACATATTCACAATTAGAAAATAAACCACATAACTATACTACCATGCTTGTGTTGTGTGATGACACTGCATTCTTTAATATTTAAGGGTCCTAAACCAGAGGTCTTACAGTTAATATACTATTTTGGAGTCATTCTTAGGCTCATTTTTGTCAATACACTTGTGATGGGTTTGTGTTGAGGTATATGAATTCTTACACACTAGAAATATAGTGCTATTTCATGCTCTTTTTCTAAATGTTCTTCTTAGGCTCATTTTGTGTTGTGTATAAACATAGCATACATACATACAATCACTATCAATCAATCAATCAATCTTTATTTGTATAGCGCCAAATCACAACAAAGTTATCTCAAGGCACTTTACACATAGAGCAGGTTCTAAACCAAACTCTTCAGGTTTTAACTTTAAAGAGACCCAACATTCCCACATGAGCAAAAATGCAGTCATCAATATGATGAAAGGCTGCACCATAATTATATAATTATATCTGCTGAAATTTTTACTTCATTAAGTGTGGGACCTGTTTTATCAATGGGATAACATGGCATTTCTATGTAGGAGATTGTACCTTTTTACTAGATTGAATATTTTTCTACCTATTTATCTTTCATCTGTACACACTATAATATGTGCTGTAGGTGTTATCTAGGTAATGTATGTATTTCCAAGTAACTGCATGCCCTGGCAGTTATTTGTTAATACAGCAAGCCGTGAAGAATATATTTTCAATAAATAAAAGGATAGCTTAATAAATTTTAAAAATCACACATTCTTGGTAAATTTGACATATTGTAATGATGTTTTATTTGATAAAATGTATGAATATGTGATTCATTCATTTTTATTCTTCAGTCATCAGTGACAGTCCATCAGTTACCTTCAGCAACTCTCACTATTGTGTGGCCACCTCATGGCTGCTGCTGCTGCCAGATTGCAGCAGCCATCTTGACTGAACTCCAGTGGAAGCAGTCTCCATGGCAACTCCACATTGCAGAGTAAAACCCAGAGATGACTGTGTTTGCCCCTCACCCAAAGCCCCACCCCCAACAAACTCCCTACCACCTGCACCACCACACAAGCCTCACACAGCGAATCCACGTTACAATACAGAGCCACATTTCCATTCATCCCTTTCTGTCTTCTTCCCTATCATTAGTTTTTCCCTAGCACATCACATAGTGCACTAGCACATAATAATTAAGCTATTTGACCTGTTTATGTATTTTTCTGTATGTGTGGCAGGAAGGGTGCAATCCTGTATTGTATAATGACAATAAGGGTGAACTTTGGATTAAATTATATTGTCCAATCCCCACTTTTCCCACAAATAAACCTCAAAAACAAAAACAAAAAACCTATTTATGCCTGCTGCAGACAGGTTGTATTATTCAATATTACGGCAGACTCATCAAGTGCCCCGGCCCAACCCCCATCCCCACCTGAATCCACCCAAGTAACTGTATCAACCACTCCATAAGAAGCAGGACACCCCTGCATTTTGCACACACCCATCACTCTGCCTTCCCCCACACCCTTTCATTTCCCTGTCATCATAGACTCTACATAGTAATCAGTTATTTCCCTGTTTACACTAACATTGTAAAGACACTGAGGCCTCATGAAGAAAATTTGAAGAAGCAGTGATATGAAACATGCAGTGAATTTGTGGATTACAATACTGCAGATTTTACCTTATTTGTTTAATTCATGGGTGTATTCCTTTTGTCTTTACACCCCAATAATTCTAAACACCCTAATAATTCAAACCCCAGTGGTAATAAACTCCATCCTTTGTCCTTTTAAGGGGAAATGGGCCGTTTCTATGGAAGCCAAACCCCTTTGCACCAGACAGACTGTATCCCTCAGTCAGTTCCTGAGATTTTGTCTAATTTGCATATTCCCTGCCCCCTCCATATGCTATTGGGTTCTTCAGCTCCTCCCATTAACCGCCTGACCAATGCTGCATGTAAGCCACACCTCTAATCTCCTCCTTTCCCCTTCGCCTCTTCCTTACTGTCCCCTTCTTCTCCCAGACAGACCCTGCCCTTTCCTTTCTGTCGCCCAGTCTGTGGATTCTGTTGTAGAGGATTGGGACACTTACAATGGGAAGCTTTCTCTACGGCCTGCAATGCTGACACTCCACTCCCTCCTGCTGGGAATTCATGTGAGTACAATCTGGCCCCACTCACCCCTTCATTCCTTTCTGTATCGTATTTCTGCTCTCTGCTCTCGTTTGTGCCATTATCTTGAATCCTCAGTAATACAATGGCTGGGATGAGAGCAGATGAATAATTGATTGCTACGTCCCATCCAGCATCTGTGCACTGCTATATAACAGAGGGGCTGTATAGTTAACCATGATGTCATCTCTGTTATGATGTATTTTTTTTTATTGTTTCTATTCATCTGCCATGAAAAACGTAAGGTAAACGCATTTTACTTTATGGACATTTAAGAGCAACTGTTGCACTAAAACAATACTCTACTGCTCTGATTCTTTTATTGCTTCCTCAACCAGCCCACACACTTCTCCATTTTAGCTTTTAGGCGGCCCTGGCTGCCAGCTCTGTAGCAGGTGGGCATGCATCTTTGCTGCAGTCTGAGGGCTGGGCTCTGTAATCAAGCATACATGCTCTTTTGTTTAGGGGATTAAGAGATCTTTCATTGGTTTTCTGATCTGAATTTGTATGGGGGTATAATGCCGGGAAGAGCCACATGTGAATCATCGTGATGTTTGCTTATGTCACTCTCAATGACTACTTGTGTGGCATTGTACTGCAGCAACAGCAACAGCCAATGCATCATTTTCACACCTCTGGCCTGGACTAAGAGCCGATGGTTCTGTGTTTTTTTTTATTTTTATTGATTAGTCTTTTGTTCTGAAGCATGGCTCTCTCAGTGTTAAACTATCTTAGCAGTCACATGTTCAATGCGGGAAGGTGATGGAAACGTTTGGCAGATTATGCTCTGCTGCCTGCCTGCTATGGTTCACAGCAAGGTTGCAGACATCCTCCTGGATGCTGTGACTGAGGGCAGATACTTAGCAGGGGGTTACATGTGTGAGTCTGTGCTACATGATTGCATCATCTTGTACTTGGAGTCTTGAATATTATGTTGCATGCTGTTTAGGTAGACAAGGCCAGCAGCATGTGTGGAAGGACTGTGGTATAGACATAGACAGGATGCTATGTTGGCTGTACCATTACACTCTAATGTTTCCATACATCTTGGTAAATCGGGAAATGATGACAAAGTGTGGACTGGGAAGGGGGGGGGGGGTGTAGCTTACAAGTAAGTAGATACAACCTTTGAATACTAATTTGATCAAAGGCAGACATACAGTGATGAAGATCAAGCTGGACCATTTTTGATGACAAAATCAATTATCTTGCAAAGGAAAGACACACTGATTTTCTAAACCTGTGGGAGGAAATCAAATAGTACACACCCAATATTTTTGAATTTTACATATCTGTTGAAATGATTTATTTAGTTCATCTTTTACATTTATTTTATTTGGTCTCATTAAACTTATTTAATACAGCACATGTGTTTTGATCTTTACACCTACCTCCTACCTGTTTATAGTCAAGTGAAAACCAAACTTCCCATGCTAGGAAATTAAAAGCGAGTTGAATTATAGGACCTTATTTTAACCATGTTGCAGTGTAATAACATTAGCATTCACCTGTGAGAAAGTACAGTGGGGTGTTTTTAATGTTTTAATGTCTTAAAACACCCCACAGTTAATTTAGACTTAGATGACTTTACTCCTGGTTAATATACCAGAACAAGGACAATGATAAAGTAATTTGATACAGTACATGACTCTACAGTTTTCTATTTTTCTACTATTTACATTCTGAATCATTATTAGATTAGATTTGGCTCATTATACTGCATGCACTGTAGGTCTACACCAAAGATTGCTCTTATCCAATATTTAAACTCAGTACATTGCCTCATTTCAAGATGGATTTTCCTGAACCACTTCAGACATGGTCATTTTCATTAAAGTCAACACTTTCCTGGGTTGGTGGCATTTTACTTTAGGTTATGTACATAAATGGACTGCATTTATATACAGTAGTGCCTTTATAGTCTTTAGACCACTCAATGTGCTTCTTACACTACAAGCCACATTCACCCATTCACACACACATTCATAAAATGATGGCACAGCTATCTGGAGCAATTTGGGGTTTAGTACCTTGGACACTTCAGCATGTAGACTGGAGAAGCTGGTGATCAAACAGTCCATCTTCTGATTGAACCCACTCTACTTCCTGAGCTACAGCTGCCTCATCAGGGCATCACATGAGACACCATAAGTGACTCATAACCCCATGAAGATGAACATAGTCACAGACATGATATAACGTGCATAATGAATATTAGATGAGACTTTATGAGGCTGCAGTGCAATATTTCTCAGCCTAAGCCTTAAACCAATAATTAAACCAATAAAAAATGCATCAGGATCAATTCACAGAGTTACAGGGGTGATCATTTATTAAAACTTCAGCAACTGAACTTTAACCTGCCATCCTTATTTTCAGTGAACTATATTGTTCTTTATTTATTTATCGTTTATTATTCAGCAAATACAGATCAACTAAACTCAGACTTGCGTTATAAAGACATAAGTAGAAAATGTTTGGCATTAATATTAACACTGTAAAACATTTTTGTTGCCCATCAAACCATCATGCCAACATCACATCCAGTTGATTATAGATTCTGCTGTAATGAGATTACATTTTCGTTCACAAGTTGCAACAACAATAATTCCTGATAGTGACCACTGGTAACCAAATCATCAAGGAAAACATTGCTAGTACATTTACAGAGGACAATTTGTACAAGGCAGTTTGTGACTGAGTCATCCTATGAGACACCAGTTACTCTGTGTCTCTTGTTGCTGGTGTAAAAGGGTCGCAGGCAGGGGCCTCTGCTCGTGCACTGATTGACCTTTTCTAAAATCTGCAGTACATGTTATGCCTGCGGACACGCTGCCTGCATAAGGCATTGTCTTCTGCCAGCCTTTGTGATAGTGAGCTGACAGGAAGAGACACAGATAACTCCTGACTGCCTTTTTGTGTCAGTGTTGATTAAAACTCTGCTGACTGCTATACTTGACATGATGTGGTCACTTTCTCTTATCTTCTCTCATTAGTTGTCAGATCTTATCAATCTAATGTCTGCACACAAAGGAGGATGGATGAAAAACAGCTACAGCACAAATCTCTGATGCACAGTAACAATTACATTGTACAGTGAGACTCAGTTTCTGTGAGTGTGTCTTTTTATTGTACAGATTTCACTCACATAAAAATGCTCACATTGAGCCTAGTTATGGATGTAATTAGTTCTATAAAAAATACAGCATAAAATAAAAAGAGAAAATAAAGATCTCATGTTGAGTTTATTGTTCTAAAACGTTTTCTATATGACCTACTATGTCCGCAGATTCCTTTTCATTCATTATGTGAATCCCCATATCCACGGTCTGACAGAGACTGATGCATTGAGACAGATTCCTTCATTTGATGCAGTGAAATGTAAGGGGAGCTTGTTAGTTTGAGGAGCAGAGGTTTTTGTGTTGTGTGAATAATGATTGATGAGTCAGCATAGAGCTAGGCACCCCTCAATGGCCCCACAACAGCCCTTTTGCATTCTCCAAAACACTAAAATGTACTTTCAGAGATTTGATTGTCTGGATGTCTCATTCTCTGGTTTACATCAGCCTTGATGCTTTAAACAGTGCAATGCCCTCTTTGGATTGTTATTGCAGTGGAGTAACAATCCAAAGAGAGAGATTGCAATGAGACAATGTAATCAGTCAGTCATGGGGCTATGTCTGAGTTAGATTCCATTAGATGTTGCTGCTAATTTGTCTTAATAATCACATGTTTCCAATTTGTTTATTGATTTATTATCAGAATTTATGTATTAAACAGAAAATAGAGTAAATTCAGAATATTCACAGTAATGCATAACATAGTTTGAATGTTTTCTCTTCTCCTTCTTCTATTTTTCTCTTAGGCAAACACTGTCTATAATAACATGCTACACTCTTCCCTTAAACATAAGAACCATTACTGAATGGTGCCACACGTGTAAGCACACAACAGATCAAGGGCCAATACTTCTTACTTCAGGTCATTGATACTTTCGCCAATGTTTACCAGTCCAGCACACCGCTGATGGCTGGAATAAACAGTTGGAAAGTTATTTAGTCTGTAGTCTTTTGTTTTTTTAGTTTTAGCTCGTCCCTGTTGTGGTGACATACTGCAGATATCATTGGGAAGTAACTGACTAACAAAGGAATTCCAAACATTGGTGCATCTAATTCAATACAGGTATCAAACATAGTAAAGGCAGATTTAATATAATCCAATTTGATAATAAATTCTCTAACAGGGGAAGAGGAAGGGAAGGGAAAATACTTTGTATGGCTCTTGAAGTGCAAACATCCTGGAATCCTGAATAGTCATAGCTGGGGAATGATATTAACAAATTATGTTGTGTTCAGTTCCCCGCTTATGATTTTTCATTTATCAGCTTACAGTGGATCGCTGTTAGTTGTGTTACACATACATGTTGTTCAAATTGATGATTCTTAGCAAGAATCACTAAAAATGGTTTTCTTTTCAACACATTCAATGAGGTTAGGGTTAGGGGGTTAGGGTTCGATAGACATATGAATAGTGGAACAGTTGATTGCTTTGGACCTAATTATGTTAGATGTGATACACACATTTTCCATAATCTAAGGTATTGGCATATTAAAAATGTCCTTATTAATACCACAATAACAATTCTAGTAATACCATATTCAGCCCCACTGGCCATGCTAATCATTTTGTTTTTATTCAACACTGATACTAATGCCACCTACCCAATACAACACAGGTTAACTGGATTTAATATGTTTTCCTCAAAGCATTGAAAAATACAAATACACTAAAATAAACAAAACTCAATAGAAACATTTATTTAGAAACATTATCTCAGTTAGTGAATACAATCAATAGATTTTTATCAGAAACTACCAAATGTAAAAAGTAACAATGTAAAAAAAAAAAAAAAAAAAAAAGCCTAAGCCCTTAAGACTTTATTTAAAAGGTTATATTGTGCAGGGTCCCACAAAATTTTATATAATAGCTCTCATACATAATAAAAATAACAGTGGGTGAAAGAATAAATAATTTATTCAGTCTGACAATTTCGGGGGGTTATTCTAAGTGGAGCGTTTCATCACCCACCAAAGATAACATCATTAATTCCATCCATTAGTCATAAGGCAAGTTCATTTCATTTTGTGAAATAATGAAATGTACTGGACTAGCTGATGAGTCATTATTTTCTGTTATATGCAGGAAAGAGAGGCCTTAAAGTGCTGATTTGCAGAAAGTATGGCAGCTCCCTACTAGAAGTACACAACTCACAGGTACAAAAACAAGTATCATTTTTTTGGAGAGGTGAAAAGGGCATGGCCTTGTATAGCAGACTGAAATAACTGTTCACATTAGGCCTGTCTAATCCCTGGCTTCAGGAGAAATGTTGAGAAATGTTTAGCACATAAAAACTCACCTCAAGCATGTAATAATACCTCTTTGTGATCTTTATGCACAAACAAGAATGCCCACGGCTACATTAATGTTAATAGCATTTGTGTAGTGACCGGTCAAGATTACATGCACGAGAGGCATTTGCTTTAAGTCAGATTCGAGGTAACTGAGCATGATGGTGTCATCAGAGTCTGGGAGGTGCAGTAATCCAGATGGCAGACTGGGCTTGCCCCTGCGGGAGGACAGTAAGCCACTTAACTGTAATGTAGGGTGAGAGTGGCAAGAGAACAGCATTCAGGTTCTGCGTTGTTTTTTGCAGGCGTCATGTTCCAGTGTGACAGACACAGTACAAAGAGAAAAAAACACAGTCGCAGTACTGAGTGGGATAATTGACCTCATCTGTATGAAGTGCTGATCATGCAGTTCCTGTGATGAAGCCTAGGAGAGGATATCCAGTCACATGCTCCCTCAAACATTACAGTATACTGCAGATTTAGGTCTCTAGTCTGTACTCTTCTGTCAGTGTCAGTGTCTAATATTTCTGTCAGTGCTATTTTTAATATTTCAACTCATGGATTACCTCTGTTATTTTTAGACATGTCTGTCTAAGAACGGTTTTAATATATCTTGGAATGAGTGAAACCTTTTATAGCTTTTCTACAAAGGTTGAAAAGCAATGTTGCATTTTTTTTTAAACCATCGTCAATGATTTCCTTGATGTTGTCTTTGTACATGCGCAACTGAACTGCTGTCAAGGAGAGACTGTTTTTAAAGAAAGATCCTCTTTCTGTGGTGAGGTGAGTGGGAGGAACTGAGACAAGAAGGGCTAGTAAGGGAACGGGCAGGCAGGGAGGAAAGGAAGGGAGGGGAAGGCTGGGGGGGGGGTTGCAGCCCTAAAGACACAGCAGCCAGCCGGCTGAGAGGGGAGGAGCCTGAGGGCTTTGGCTCCTCAAGCTTCCTCCTGATGTCACTGTTCAGCTGCTGTATTTCAGAGTCCATGAGAAGGGAAGACAGACTGAGGAAGGGAGGGCTTTTGAGGGGAGACAAGGGGAGGGGGATGCAGAGAGGGTCGGGCTGCCTGTGCGGACAGCGAAAGGGCTCGGCAGAGCTCCTTAGTCAGTAGGCCTTATAATCACTTGGCAAGGACCAACAATGGGGCCTGCGTGCCCGAGAAAATCCCCATCTGCAAGACGTCTATGGCTGAGATCAGGGCTGCTGATGCTATGAGTGCATTTATATGGTAGAGAGAAAGAGAGAGAGAGAGAGAAAGAAAAAGAGAAGGGAGAAAGGAGAGGACAATAGATGAGGGGTGGCGAGTTGTGAGCAGAGCTGGAATGCTATTGTTAGAGCTCGCTGCTCTGTATTGCAGAGGGACAGCTGCTTCTAAGGCCTGTTTGCTCATGTGAGACAGGCAACCCAGCTCACTGCGAACCCCCCCCCCCCCCCCCCCCCCCCCCCCCCCCCCCCATCTCCCTAAAGACAGACAGACAGACAGACAGGTGGCGGTGCCTGAACTCGGCCAGCTGGGAGTCAAAGGAAGGAACTAAGAGGAATTTGGGGAGTGGCATTTCTAAGCTTCCTCTTTCCTCTCCTTAGTCTTAAAGAAAAATAGCCTAGATATATTTTCAAGGCGCTACTCAGAGCTGAAAGACAGAGCGGTTAGCTTTAGTTCTTGGCGCTGGGTGTTGTGCTGTCCTGATAGTTAGCCCCATGATAGGTCAGAGTGAGAGAGCACTTGTGTTGATGCAGCCTAGATGTAGAGATTATAAGCCTTGTTGTTGGAACAGTGGATGACAGATGAGGCAAGGCTGAAGAATTATACAGATATGGGGCTGTGACGCATGGAAAGGGGATGGGTGAGTTGACATTGCTTTCTAAGGAAAAGATCTGTGTGTGTTTTCTCTGGATTTATGAAACATTAAAACTAAAAGTGATGTTTTTTCAGTTTGGTGAATCACTTTTTTTTAAGTGCACATTAATCTTGTGGATTTCAATTGCCCTTATGCAGTCTTAAATGGCAAAGCAACATAGTTTTCTTGACATGTAATCATCCTTATCTGTGTCATCAAGCTTTACTTTGATGAAATAATTTCTTAGGTACATAAATAATTAAAAAATAAATATATCACATCATAAGTAACTTATAGTTAAAATATATACATTTCAAGTTGTTATATTTACTTCTGTCAGGATTGCTTTGATGTTATATTCATGCATGTCCTTCCTTTGTGGTCTGTTGGAAGATATAAATTAAGCAGAGCTCACCTTTTCATTTAAATACACTGCCTGGCCAAAAAAGGAGTCGCCACCAAAAAAGGTCACACACTCTAATATTTATATTTATTTATTCTCCTCCAGTGTTGCATTCATTTTTCACCAAGATCTTGTATTGATGATAGGAGAGTCGGACCACTGCGCAAAGCCTTCTCCAGCACATCCCAAAGATTCTCAATGGGGTGAAGGTCTGGACTCTGTGGTGGACAATCCATGTGTGAAAATGATGTCTCATGCTCCCTGAACCACTCTTTCACAATTTGTGCCCGATGAATCCTGGCATTGTCATCTTGGAATATGCCCGTGCCATCAGGGAAGAAAAAATCTATTGATGGAATAACCTGGTCATTCAGTATATTCAGGTAGTCAGCTGACTTCATTCTTTGGGCACATAATGTTGCTGAACCTAGACCTGACCAACTGTAGCAACCCCAGATCATAGCACTGCCCCCACAGGCTTGTACAGTAGGCACTAGGCATGATGGGTGCATCACTTCATCTGCCTCTCTTCTTACCCTGATGCGCCCATCACTCTGGAACAGGGTCAATCTGGACTCATCAGACCACACATTGCTCCAGAGTCCAATCTTTGAAAATTGAAGCCTTTTTTTCCCGATTAGCCTCACTGATTAGTGGTTTTCTTAAGGCTACACAGCTGTGCAGTCCCAATCCTTTGAGTTCCTTTTGCATTGTGCACGTGGAAATGCTCTTTTTATTTTGGTGAAATCAAATCGTAGAAAAACAACAGTAGATCTCAGGGCTATGTTTAATAGTGAAAGTAAGAGCATTTCCACGTGCACAATGCGAAAGGGCATATTCCAAGATGACAATGCCAGGATTCATTGGGCTTAAATTGTGAAAGAGTGGTTCAGGGCATCAGACATCATTTTCACACATGGATTGTCCACCACAAAGTCCAGACCTTCACCCCATTGAGAATCTTTGGGATGTGCTGGAGAAGGCTTTGTGCAGTGGTTCGACTCTCCCATCATCAATACAACATGTTAGTGAAAAATGAATGCAACACTGGACAGAAAAAAATCTTGTGACAGTGCAGAAGCTTATTGAAACAATCCTACAGTGAAAGGCGGTCCAACGAAACATTAGAGTGTGTGATCTTTTTTTGGCCAGGCAGTGAATATCTTCTGATTATTTTTATATATAGATTATTATTATATTATCTGTTCAAGAAGTGTATTTCAGATATTATTTTCCTGACAAGTGTGTACTACAGTACAGGAGAGCTTCCAGTGGCATTGTATTAAATCAAGTACATCTCTTCCAACTAACTTTTGTTAGCATAGACGCCTTTATTTATCAGTAGACCGACAGGAAACATGGGAGAGAGAGGGGGGTGTGACATGCAGCAAAGGACCTCCAGGATTCAAACCGGGGTATATGCGTATATGGCATGCGCTCTAACCACTCAACCACCTGCGCGCCCTTCCAACTAATTTAAACTTCTCATGTGTTTTTAGTGTGTTTATGAAGTAAACTAGCATCCACAACAATACATGAAGAAAGCCTTGCCCATATCATAACAACATTACATCCACAGTAACTGGAGAGCAGTTAGAGACAATAATGTTGCAGTTTTCTGGGTTTGGGATTTATTATTAGATTTATTTTTCATTTAGTTTGAAACAATTATTTGACTTTGCTTTAATTTTTAATTCAATGTACCAGTGCCCTTCATGCCACTAATGGCAGAATTTGTCAGACATCACTCCTTGAATTTTCATATGACTAATTTATTTAATGATACCTTGTTAAAATGGATGGAGACATACAATTCAGTCTCAAGGTTATTAGACGATGGTGCAGAGCAGACAGAACAGTATCTGAAACGAAGTAAACACTATAATGGCTATTGATGTGTACTCTGCAATATCCTGGGTTCCTGACAAAAGGCAGAAGAAAACTAAAAGAACAAAAATATTTTATAGTTTAATAGTTACTACTATTACTTAGTAGTCAGACTTTCTACAGCTGAATTAAACAGTATGTATCTGCCTGGATATATCTTTTTCTTGTCATAAACAATATCTTGTAATTTTATAAACAAGCTTGACACATAAGCACATCAATGGCTGAAATGTTCTTAAAGTCATATGACATACAGATTGATGCTGTTTATTTTAGCAGTGTTCTGTGACCACATCAAAGCAGTATGTTTGTGTTTTAGGAGTTCCTGTAATCCTTTACATGCTTATGTACAATATGACAGATGTACATAATGTCATTGGCACACACTGAGATAATCTGCGCTTGACCCAGTGATACAATTTCATGTAACAGCAATTCTGGCATCTGAGGAGACAGCCAGACGGCATCCACTCTTTTGGGATTCAACTACTATTAAATATTAAAGCAGAGGACATTCTGTATCATAAAACATTTCTGAGTATTACGCAATATGCATTTAAGCATTTTGTTGTCTACAGAATATTCATATACATTCTACACCCCTTTAAACACTGGCATGCTGGCTCCTACACTGCAATGTTGCCTCGGCTGAAAGTTCGGCCCTGCAGTGTTGATGACGTATATTCATTTTTTTTCCACAACATTGGCTTGATTAGGATTTTAACTTATAAAGTCAACAACCTCTGGCTATGTGGGTGTTTGTGAAAAAAATAGTCTCATCCTACTGAAATAGTTTTAATAAAGGAGGGAAAAACATAGAATGCCAGCAGATACAGGACTTCACAGTGGATGCGGGTTTATAATGCCAACATCATTATGACTCATTTCTTCCTTGTGCTCATGCTGAGAGTAAACGAAAACGCCCTCTTTACCCTGTTTGAATGCTTCCTCAAGCCTTTTTTGACCTTCCTCCCTTTTTCTTCCACACTGTGCGTGCAGGTTAAGAGCTCCCTGTGCCCCCTGTGAATGTCTGTCACTATGGCTAAGCGTGAGACCGGCAGCACCAGCCCTGTGGTCAGGCAGATAGACAAGCAGTTCCTGGTCTGCAGCATCTGTCTTGACCATTATCATAATCCCAAGGTGCTGCCCTGCCTGCACACCTTCTGTGAGAAGTAAGTTCTGTATCAATTAACCTTCATTTGTACAGTACCTTTCATTTAGGTGCACTTCCAAGTGCTAAAAACATTTTTACACAAACTTCAAAGATGAGACAGCTTTTACCAATTTAATGCTATTTCAGACCAAGATTTACTTGAATTTAAAATGATTATACATATATATGTTTGTATTATATTATATATTTTTAATATTGAACTATATCATGTGTAGTAGCCCAATATTTCTATGTGATACAAGACACTAATAGTAAAAGTCACCAAACACCAAAAGCTTGGCCACAAGAAAGCAGACTGCATTCTTAATGTCACAGGACTCTTGGCAGCAAACACTGCTTTCCACAGCTTGGTCGCTCATGAGACAGATAGTACAGTTATTTAAATATTTTGGTGCTGTCTGTTGTACCCAGTACACAATGTTAGTGCCAGAATCTTTTTTTGCTCGAAGCAAGTATAAAATAAATATGCATTTTACAGCATAGTGACCACAGAAGATGTGTGAAATGGCAACCATCAACCCCCTATCTAATCTATCTCTGATGAATGTTGTTTCTTTGTAGATGCCTACAGAATTATATCCCTCCTCAGTCTCTGACACTGTCCTGCCCAGTATGCAGACAGACTTCTATCTTGCCAGAGAAGGGTGTGGCTGCCCTGCAGAACAACTTCTTCATCACAAACCTAATGGAAGTTTTACAGCGGGACCCAGAGTGCAGCCGACCTGAGGCCGGCAATGTTCTTGAGTCAGCCAGTGCTGCCACAGCTTGCCAGCCCCTCTCATGCCCCAACCATGAGGGAAAGGTACGTTAAAACAGCAGGGCTGAGTGTGTTTTATAGTGGGACAGATTTATGAGAAATCACCCACAAGCGGTGTACTGCTATAAAGCTTAATTTTCATATTTCATTTTATTTTATTATATGTATTTGAATTTATAAGCAAACTTAACCACATAAAATAAGATGTTCAGTTGTCGCTCCACTGCACCATCTGCAGGTGATGGAGTTCTACTGTGAGTCATGTGAAACAGCCATGTGTCTGGAGTGTACAGAGGGAGAACATAGGGAGCATGTGACAGTTCCTCTGAGGGATGTGCTGGAACAGCATAAGACAGCCCTGAAAAATCAGCTGGATGCTGTGCGCAACAGGTAGGCTTTAATCCATAATGAATGATATAATTGCATTTAGAAGATCTTGGAAGTATTACAAGTAAAGGATGTTAGTTCGAAAGTTTAATTCTTCATCTTTCCTTCCTGTGGCAGACTACCTCAGCTGACAGCTGCCATTGAGCTTGTGAATGAGATCTCCAAGCAGCTTACAGAGAGGAAAAATGGGGCAGTAACTGAGATCAGTAACACTTTTGATGAGCTGGAGAAGGCCTTACATCAACGCAAGAATGCTCTTATTACTGAGGTGGAAAACATCTGCAGCACCAAGCAGAAGGTCAGAGTTCCCAGTGATATTTTTCTTTTAATAGCAGGGATTACAAATGTACCGTAATGTTCCACTTTTTAGTATAAACTCCACTGATTTAGGGCCTTCTCATCTGTGGGTGTTTTCTAGGTGCTGCAAGCCCAGCTGACCTCTCTGCTTCAAGGTAAAGAGAACATTCAAAGCAGCTGCAACTTCACAGAGCAGGCCTTGAACCATGGCAGTGCCACTGAGGTCCTGTTGGTCCAGAAACAGATGGGTGAGCGGGTCAGTGCCCTGGCCCGTCACAACTTTCCTGAGTATCCCCATGAGAATGGACATCTGGAATGCCAGGTAGAAACGGATGGCCTACGACGCTCTATCCAAAACCTGGGAGTCCTAATCACAACAGGAGCTGTGGGCCACACAAGCGTAGCCACTGGTGAAGGCCTCAGACATACACTGGTCGGCCAGCACACCACTGTCACAGTCACTACTAAAGATAAGGAAGGAGAACTGGTGAAGACTGGTAATGCTGCTCTGAGGGCAGAGATTATCTCTGCAGATGGAGCGTGCACTGAGGCTGAGGTGGTGGACAACAAGAACGGCACCTATGAGGTTGGATATACCATTCGCTCAGAGGGAGAATTCACCTTCTCTTTGCTGCTATATGAACAGCCTGTGAGGGGGAGTCCGTTCCGCTTGCGTGCTGTCAAACCCTCAGATGTCCTGCAGTCACCAGACGATGTGAAGAGAAGAGTGAAGTCCCCGAGTGGAGGAGGAGGTCATGTTCGACAGAAGGCTGTGCGGAGGCCCTCCAGTATGTACAGCACCACCAAGAAAAAGGAGAACCCAATTGAAGATGAGCTGATCTACAGAGTGGGTGGGTGAATAACTGTCTAGTCCTGCTGTAACTCATGGTCACTGCTGCCTGTGGTGTAAGATGTTTCACTAGAGAACACATGCACTCATGTCTCTGAATAGTCTGAGTACTTAATAACGCATAGTATTCAATTTTAGACCTACTTTATGGCACAAAATGTTTTTCTCTCTTTCCTCTGTTCAAACTGTCAAAACACAAAAAGTAAAAAGCAGAAATATTTAATATTTCAAGCCAAGTAGAAGAACTGATCTGTTAGTTATTTTTATACATGTATAGCTCTTAACTAGCCTGATGTATTGTTGATATGACAGGAACAAGAGGGCGAGATAAAGGAGAATTCACAAACCTACAAGGCATTTCAACCTCCAGTAATGGCCGCATTGTGGTGGCAGACAGTAACAACCAGTGTATACAGGTCAGTCTATCACTCTCTTGAGCTGCAATAAAAAAAAATTAAAAAAAAATGTGTATATGTTGTTTAGGTTTTGGACTAATACAATTGTTTTTCCCTTTTTAGGTGTTTTCAAATGATGGCCAGTTCAAGATGAGGTTTGGGGTTAGAGGTCGTTCACCAGGCCAGCTGCAGCGCCCCACAGGGGTCACAGTGGACATGAACGGTGACATCATTGTGGCAGACTATGACAATAGATGGATTAGCATCTTCTCCTCGGATGGAAAGTTCAAGGTGAATGGTCTGAGCTGGAAACAATATATAATTTTTCTGCACAAATTTAAGATGTACCACTCACTGATCAAACTCTCCTTCTGGCTGTCACAGAGCAAAATCGGTGCTGGACGACTGATGGGACCCAAAGGTGTTGCTGTGGATAAGAATGGACATATCATCACTGTTGATAACAAGGCCTGTTGTGTCTTCATCTTCCAATCTAATGGGAAGCTGGTGACCAAGTTTGGGGCCAGAGGAACATCAGACAGACACTTTGCAGGTAGCCTACAATGTGATTTTCATCCCAAGTACATATGATTATTTTTGATTTATGATGTCTCCCACAGGAACAGACGGAGATGCACAACGAACAATGCTTCATAAGTCAGGGCATGTGGTCGGGCCAGATTTACAGAATTTATTTATGTTTCATACTTTGCAGGAATGTTCACTTGTACGAATCTCATGTATTTAGTGACCAGCCTGTTTCTATACACCCTTTATTTTAAAGTCGAACCAAATGCATGCAGATTGTTAGAAGATTGTTATATTGTAGACATCAATGTACAAATAATGTTTCTTTAATTTTGCATCTAAGGGCTAATGCTGTGAACACAGACCTGCTTTTCACGTAATAAAAGACAGAAATAAGATTCAAAATGTGCACCAATACATGCAAAAGAAGTGATCCAGTAATAATGAATACCATTTGCCTGCATTACTGGATTCCCTGGTTTCGTTTGTTGCACGGACAGCTGATCGCAAACAGTATTTCAGTTGAAACTCACCCGTTCTTTCAATTTGATTTCTCACATGGACCATCTCTTTTCTTTTAGAAAAAAGTGGTGCAAACATTGCACTGGAACAAAAGCTTAGTAAATCTGGCCCTGTTTTCAGTAAGTAATGGATTCACTGTGAGTGTGAACTAAAAAAAATAAATGTCTGTCCTTTTTACATGTTGGAACGTAAGCTCTGTCACGTCTCTGTCCAGTACTCTCTCACTTCGTCTCTTTGTGACCACTTGTGTGTCTTGTTTTCAAAGTCCAAAAATAGTATGGAACTTCCTCTCGTATGTTGTAAAGCAGTGGATGACTCATCTTTCCTCTCTTTCCCTCTCTGTCCCTTCTGCTACATCCAGGTCCTCACTTTGTGGCTGTAAATAACAAAAATGAAATTGTGGTAACAGACTTCCATAATCATTCAGTCAAGGTATGGCTTGGTGCTACTATGTGTAGTGTGTATATAGTAGGTATACCAGTATGTATAGTAGTATAGCAAATAGCTTTATGTAATTTCAACAATCTGATTTCACAACATTCATTGTAAGTATTGTGAATAAATGCATATCTATAACATCTAAATTTCAATGAATATAGATGATGAAGCTACAGCAGATTCCTTCACATACTTTGCTTAGTTCATTTACAGTATGTTGGCACTGGGACTGGTTATTAGTGAATTATGTTTTGAACAAGTTTGGGTATGAACCCACTGTTCCTATCTGACTATGTTGTTTAACAAAGTTTTTCATAGTATTTTTGTTTCCCATTTTTCCTATTTTATTGTCTGTATTGTCAAATCAGAATGTCATTCTCCTAACTGTTCTCCTGTTTATGCAGGTGTACAATGCAGATGGGGAGTTCCTGTTTAAATTTGGCTCCCATGGGGAGGGGAATGGACAGTTCAATGCTCCAACAGGCGTGGCTGTGGATGCCAATGGAAATATCATTGTTGCTGATTGGGGTAACAGTCGGATCCAGGTTAGCCTCAGAAAACTACATCCCATTAAAAACAGAAAGCACATTTGTTTGTATATTGTTCACTTATACAACTTGTCTCACTGTGCTGTTTTACCAACCAGGTGTTCGACAGCTCAGGGTCCTTCCTGTCCTACATCAATACATCAGCGGACCCCCTTTATGGCCCCCAGGGCCTGGCCCTCACATCTGACGGTCATGTGGCAGTGGCAGACTCTGGTAACCACTGTTTCAAGGTCTACCGTTACCTGCAGTAAAGCTGCAACGCCATCTTTACCACTGCAAGCACTGACAACGACACAACCAATGTATTCCACAGGGTGCAATGACATTTCCAATACAGCCTTTTGATGTGCACATCAGCTGATTTCCCAGATATAATTAAACTGTCTGAACCTGAATTTACCCTTCCTATGATGTGTATTGAAGGATGTTTTTAAAGTTGAGTGATGTAGCGTCCTTGGGACAAGTAATGGACTTAAAACTACGGACAGAACGTGCAAAAGCATTTTTGTGTGTTGTACGCTATTGATGGTATTATTAAACTACATCTGTGAGACTGGACAGGGTAGTAGGTAGATTGAAGTATTTAATGAGCCATAACTTGTCCGACTGCATGAAGTTTTATTTTATCTTAATGCCTAGGCAACAACACAGTGTACCCATTGGTTGCTTTTCTCATTAACTAGTTAATGCTTACAGTGAAATGAACAGCGCTACACTTCTCCAGCAATTAAATGTAAAATTTCTTATTAACTGACATCTTACATAAAAATGTCAACACCATCTGTGCATTGATTTGCTGTATGTACTGTATATACATAAATGTATATTGTGTATATTAGATCACTCTGTACGTATGTGCTATGATTTTGAAACACTCAGCCTTTCGGCTATTCAGAGAGCAGCAGTCAAAGATTCCAGGATTTCAAACGTGTATGGCAGCTGTTAAAAAGTGTGCTTTTGAAACTTACCCAGCACACGCTTAAAAGAAGAAAAGTGTCATATTTATTGCTAATGTAAGCAGCACATACTCATTTTTGTTTATATATGTGGTTTTAAAGGGAAAAAACTATTGAAAAAAAAAAAGCTAATTTATTTTATTTTATACACTAGCTCAGCATTTACAAATTATTTTTCTAAATTGATGTGCTTTTTTGCTTTGGAGCTCCACACTTCATCTATTTCCTTTAAAGGGATGTTTCACCTTAAAACAGAATTCAGTATCCACCCCAACATCATGAGGATAATGACCAGTGATTGTGCACATGAGCAGCTCTTTTGCAAAGCTACACACCCATCTCTGATTTTAGTGGAATACCCTCAACAGTTATGTTTTTGAAGCCTTTCTGTTCAGAATTAATGTTAGGCTAAGATATGGAGTCAATGCATAGTTGGCCTTTTACAATTAAAGAGCTTTACTTTATTGAAGTGCTGACAGTTATAAAACAGAAAGTACACGCATATCTCAGGAATACATCCAAATTAGATCACCACATCAATAGGACTACTTCAAATATTGCTTCTTTCTTTTTCTTTCTTTGACAGAGACTTTTGGAGCATTGTGAGAACATTGTGAATTTGTGCAAATGCAATTTTGATCCAAGATCATAGGAATTAATGTGGTGGAATATGAATTCTGTTTTAATGTGTTTCTTTTTGGGCTTTCACATAGGAAACAGTCGCTAAAGTATTAAATGATAATTTATTACATTTTCCAGCAAGCACATGCTTTAGAATACACTTGCCTACGATACTGTTGTAAGCTTTCTGAGTTTCTGCCTGCATCAAGCCATGACTCCCACAGAAAAAAACCCCTGTACCAGTAGAGCCGTTGCTGCTCGTGCTCCCTCTGGTGTTCAGTCTGTGTAAGGTCATAAGAAAAACTGATGCCACAGCAGAAGAGAGACCAGGTGTAGGGAGAAGGCAGCTTCCTGGTCTGACATCAGCATTGTACTAAACAACAAAACATCAGTCTTTTTTCATTAGCCTTCCCTAGTTTGGAGATTGTCTGGGATACAAGATATGACCTGATTTCACCAGTTCAATCAACCAGGAAGCTGCTGTTTTTCATGCACTTGATCTGCTGTTTGACTTGTTGCCAAACAAGGTGCCCAGACAGGGCTCACCTTTTAGAGATGTGTCCGAAGCAATTACCCTACGCTGTTTGTCTCACAACAATACAAACATTTGGTTTTCTCTATGAATATGCACTGGTAATAAAAGCACATGGTTTACTGAGTTGTTTCACAGTATGTGATTACTCATTATGCTTGATTTACACTGAAGGGAACTGAATTTGTTTTCCATACAGTTTATCACATCAAGCTTAATCACTGAATGGGGGTAATGAGGAGATGATGAGTTAAGTAAACACAGTGGGTCTGCATCTCTATTTACTATGACCAATTGTTTTTAAATTGTTAATGTGGAGTACTGCAAGTGTAGACATCTTGATGGTTCTCTCTTGGACTGATGCTCATTTGGAGCAACAGGTATAATTATGATTTTTTAATTGGAGGAGTTGCATTTTGTATTACAATAATTATTATTTTTAGGATCATTAGTCAAACTATTTTGGAAAAAACAAAACAAAAAAACATAAAATTTCATAATATTTTCTTGAAAAATTATTTATTTGCAGACCACGCTGTGCTTCTGGTCTATGTTACAAATAATTACAGCACATACAGTATGCATTTTTGAACAATAACCATTCCCAAAACATCCAAATGGTATATTTATAGGTAATACATATGTATATACATACATACATGTGCATAAAAAAGCTCAGAATGCACTCAAAGCATTAGAGTGAAGTAAAATAACCACAGTACAGTGATGCAGTGTCAAACCAAGATTAGCAAGCAAATTGTGCACTAAAAAAAACAATCATACTTGGGGTAAACATTTTATGAAGGTATTGTATTACAGGTTGCATAGATTTTTTTCCCTCAATACAGAATTGCAAATAAACCTAACATTGATGACAGTAAGTAGTGACTATTAAGTTAGTGTTACTGATATACAGTAGTATGAGGTAATCAGATGTTATAGCAGTCTTGATTTTAGAAAACAAAAACCAAAAAAACACTGTCATATGAAAAGCTTGGATGGTGTTTCATCTTATGCACATTGTTTTAATGCAAACATGGCACATAAACAGTGTAGGTGTAACATATATGAAAGTAAACAAATTTTACATATAGGCTCAAATCAAAATTTAGAAAGGGAGATTAAATGATGTGATTTGTGTCGACACTAAATAACAAGCATTGAAAAATAAATAAATGCACTTAAAGCTAATGAATCAAGGAGAATAGCTCTGGAGATAAAGACGACAAGTTTGGATAAACCATTTCATTCCCTTTAAATGAAATCTGATAAACATATTGGTAGATATAACCGGGTCTTATAAAATTAAACAGTACAGTCAGCACATACAATAGCCCTGTTGTGAGAGAGATCACAAGTCCCAACTATTTCTACTAAGCTACAGTAGTCAACATTTAGAAATCCAGTGTAACAGTTCTGTCAGTAGTGGAAAAGATAGTGGAAATATTGGAGCTGTAACCATTATTATAATACACTGTACTTTGCAGACCAGCTGTCTTGAAAGTGGCTTCAATACTACAGACCGTAACAGTTTTACTTTTTATTTTTCATTCAGTGCCATACGTCAATATTAAGTTCTTGAAATCATTTAAAAAAACAAATATTAGGGGGCATTTGACAATAACAACGACCTACTGTACTGATAAATACTGTTTCTCAAGGGATATACTGTAAAATACATAGTCAAACTGGTGGAAATACAGTAGATTAGGTGCACTTGTCGTGATTCGATTTTTTTTTTTTTTTTACAAACAATCTTAAAATACAAAAATGAATGCATGCAAAAACATAAGCACAAGAAAACAATGAGTAAAATATTATTTTCATTTCAGTGGATGTCTTATTGATCACACAGGACAATCATAACATACATTATAAAACCTTAAAATCCTGTAATTTCTTAGGCACAGACTGAATCTAAGGACAAATAATTCTCTATCAGAACAGACAGGTTTGCCAGTGTGAGCAAACTATGGACAGTGTTGTAATGCAGCAGATCAAACAAACAAAACCTGTTATTGATAACTACTACAGTATGTAAAATATCCAGCTTCTCTTGACCTTCTCAGTAAAACACCAGATACCATTCAAGTTAAGAGGCATTTCCTGTAGCACCTTTGGAAATGAAATCACACCTTTTTTGGATTAAGTGGCATCAAAAGCAAATCAATAAGTGAGTGCTGATAACACAACAAGTGCCTTTAAACAGCTACTAACACAGTCAGTGTCCTAGTTAGTGACCATATGTCTCCCTGGCCATGGAAGTGATGCAGTATTTCAGGTAGATTTCTGAATGGAATCAAAGCTCTTGTAGTTTGTGTCGCTTCACACACAATCTTCAATTTTTATCTAAATGTGAGGCACTTGCAAAATAAAAATGTTAACTAAAAATCTCAATCATCAGTCTTTTTTGTTAGACCTCTGAGCTGTCACTGTTACTGAGGCCTTGTGTCATCATAGGCTCTGTGCTGCTGGAGCTCGTGGGTACATCCTTTTTCTCCCGCTTGGACCGAACCAGCAACACCACCACAATGATGATGAGCACCGTGAGCAGCAGCCCGACAAAGACACCAATGATCAACACTAGTCTGTCGTCACTGTCGTCTTTCTGGTTGAGCTCACGGGGAATGATCCCTTTGGTGAAGATCTCCCTCTCTGGGCTGGTCCTCCTCTGGCTGCTCTGATCCAGCGCGATGTGCAAGATGTTGGTGCCACGATTGTTGCTCACGCCAATATCCTCTATGATGTCTGGCACATCATTGGCAGATCTTCTGTGGCGATTTTGACCCTTTAGTTGCACATTTGTGTGCTGGCTTAATGAATGGTACTCCAGGCTTCTCTTCCCTATGCCCCGGTTAGCGTTGTCCCGAGAACGGACTGTGTAGATAGTGTGAATGTACCACTCTCTCCCTGCGGACACCTGGAAAGAGCAACAGTTATTGTTTTCAAAATGATACCTGTAGCTCATTTTTATGGTGCAGCTTTTTGTAGAGCACCAATTTCCTTGTTGAACAATAAGAGTTCAGCAATAAAAGAAGAAGATCCACCATAAAACACTGTTAGAAATAAAAAACACTATCAATGTGAATTCTCTTCTTGGACCCATTTTAATGATTGTTATTTTTCTGCATTCCTGTAAAATTGCCAAAATATAAACAATATCCGGTAACCTCAAATGTATAACTCCAGTGTATTTATATGTATTTTGAAAGGAGAAAAGTTTTCTGCTGTTGGAAAATACTCATTAGGCTTGTAGACATTCTCATACTGACACTTTAACAAGGCAAGAAAAGTCAGACTCACTGACAAGAAGAAGCAATCAGTACTTGATGAAAAGAGGAGAGTCTGAATCATGCAGTGTATATATATATGATCCTGTCATCGGAGACCATATAAAGGACAGCTGCCACAGTGACAAGACTGTTAACTTTCAATAAGACTTCTATGTGCGGGGATGCAGAAAGTGTCAGGTTATAGATTTTTTTCTCAGCTTGTTAAGAAGATAAAGTAAAATATCAAAAGAAAAAAAGCATCTTTTAATGTAACTTTCTATGACTCATGTACAGTACAGTGTGTTTTTATCCTGCGTTTCCACTTGGTCTTGACTCAGTAGGAAAAAATGTAAATTCCAGCACAAAATAACTAGAAAATAACCAGAAAATAACCCAGATTGTTGAAATATGAGAATGTGTAGCATTTGAAAGTTTGTATTGAAGGTGTTTCTTGTACCAAGCCTACAAACTGACCTGGAAGAGAGCTGAGGAATCCATTCTGAAACCATCTGACCCAGGTTGTCTCACTAGAGCTAAAGCGCCGGGGTCGTCCACTGCCAGGAAGGCGTTGAAAGCTACATTTCCAAATGACTTAGCTTGGGTCTCAGGCTGGGCCTTGTCCTTGTGTGGATAGATCAAATAGAAAGGAATATTTAGGTTTGGAAGGACACAAATCATATGTGACATGATGATAAATATATTGCTGTTACACTTACAATTATTTTGAATCTGTAGAGTAGAGATGGAGCATCAGCCAGACAGCCAAATTCAAAGTTGCTGGGGTTGTATTTTGGGACGTATCCATCAGCTCCAGTACAGAGGAAGACTTTCTCTATATTACAAATAAAAGAGTCGCCCAAATTCTGCACTGGATCCACCATCACTCGGCCGTAGATTAAATCCCCTAAAGGAAGAGAAATACAGTTTTCATCATGGCAAAACTCATTGCATGTATATAAACTTCATGGTTTAGTTGGAAGTCGTACAGAGGAACTCCACTGATATCCACTAATGCAGTTCTCTCAAATAACTTATTTAGCTTAGACTACAACAACAACCTCAGCTAAATATGTTTTGTCAGTCTTCACAAAAAAGCATACTAAATTCACTTTGACAGCAGCTTCAAGGATTTTATAAGACTTTCAAGAATTTAGGTTCTCATTAGTACAGTAGCTTGTTTTGGGGATAAGACATGAAAGAGGTCAAAATGACACTTCATGGAGGCCTATTTTATATTTTATTTTTATCATGGAGAGTCACAAAATAATGGGGGAACATGTCTGCTATATATAGCACATTTACAGCCAACCTTGTCTTGTGCTATTTCAAATCCTCAAACATCCAAGAGCATTTGGCATTTTATAACTGCATGTCAAGATTCAAGATTCAAGATTCAAGAACTTTATTTGTCATTTGTCATTTGTGCATGCACACATAGGAACTCTTGTGCCGTCATTTGTTCAGAGAGTCAACTTAAAAAGACACACAAAAAAGACACATAAATCTATAAAACATATACCTCTCTAGAAATAATAAAAGTGCATAAAACCCTATATAAAGGGAAAGTGAGAGCAGTGTAAATTGCACAGGTATATTGCACATTTATGTTACTGCTTTACCCTGTGAGAAGGCAGTGTCACTCTCTTGTCCAAAGCCCATGGAGCCATCTGAGAGCCAGAGTGTCCTTTTAGCAAGTAAAATCATCTGTGTGTTCAGGCTGAACTCAGCAGCCACAGGGTCGCTAACCTGGAAACACATGACACAAACACAAACAGACAAATTCAAGCAAGGTTAAAAATACAAGGTGACACAAAGTGAACAATCTTTATTGAGCCCGTCAACACAACCACTAAGTGTTGAAACTATTACTTTCATATTTCTTTCCTTATTTTAGTCCATATTTGGTTGCTTATCCTAGTTTTGCTGACTGAATTGCTCTAAAGGGATTTAAAAAAAGCTTATTTTTGTGATTTTAAATGAGTTGATATTACCTGCTGAAATCGGATGTCCAAGTCAAAGGTAAGAGGCTCTCTGGGATTGCAGACAGGAGGGATGGTGTACTCCAGGCTGATAGGAGATGTACAGGCGATCAGCTTCACTGTGTACGTACCAGAGTAGTCACGCACCTGATAGGAAAAATCATGTCCAGTAAGAATTAGGTTTAGAAAACAGAAAAGAAAAAAAAAACAGTTAAACTGCTCTTTTGAGAACAAAATGTTTCCTCACAGCAAAATCAGAAACAAATGTCCACTGCTGGATGGGCTGGTTGTAGGTTGGCTCATTCCTCACAAGACTGAGGTTAAAGGTCAAACCAGGGTGGTCCGGACACATGACCATGGAGGTGAGGGTTGAAGCTGATAAGAATTTCATTGATTACATTACATGATATGTACCAGTATAATCACAATACTAAAATACTGTAAATGTGTTTTAAATATGCAATATGACAAATATCATATAAATCATAATATCATACAAAGCATTTGTGAAATTATTAATTATCATCTAAAAGCTGAGTGAATTCTCTTCTACATTAAACATGTTCTATAACAGTGCATGCAAAGCTTTTTTCTCTTAATTTCTTCTTTTTTTTTTTTTTTTAGAGCTGTGGGTTATTTAAATATATGTATATATATTATTATGACGTGCAATAAAGCAGCATTATATACCACATAAAATTCAGAAACTGCTACACCTCTACAGTATACTGTAACATACCTGGATGCCCAAAGACAAACAGGCCTCTGAATCGAGCCTCAGTGCGGAAGTTGACTACTAGTCGTCCCTGGTCATTTATACGCATGCTAGTTGGGTACAGGGCACCTGCAAAGACAGGCACAGACAGCGTTAATTTGGCTACTTAATGAATTTACAATATGTCATTCATTAATAAATTAATAATAATAAATATAGTTTAAAGTAGTCCTCAATTTTGTGTTGGAGACTAATGTTAAATCTTACCTTGCAATTCTGCCTCAGGTGGGCTACCGATACCATCCCTCCATAAGATGGCAGTGTCGTACACAAATGTGAGCCTCAGCTCTGACTGCAAGTCAAAGTGCTGCCATCCCCCTGCTCCCACAGGGGAGTGGAAGACATAGGACACATAAAGTGGAACTCGTAAGGTCACATAGGACTGGACCAAATTCAACACCTGCAGTGAAAACCAACATACTGTGTCAGAGTATTTGTACTTCACAGTTTAACAACCTTGATACAGTAATAGCAAGCCTTAAAAAATCATGTACAGCACCTCTGAGAAGAACAATATTCTGTCAATAAAGATGATATAAGCACGTTCAGTACTGAATACTGTAGTGCTTTATTAAGTCCACAGACTGAATAGAACCTATAGCACACATTACTGGGAAATAATGCATATAACTCCAAGGGGGTATCATTATGTTTGCTTGACAGTTTACAGCTATTAGATTTAATGTGTTCATGGGCTTATTACAGATTAGGTACAGAACTTCAATTGAAAATCAAATTTGTCAAAATCATGATGTATTGCTGTTTTTACTCAGCCAAAAATGCTTATTTACATGTGTTAAGGACATTCCTCCAAACTTTTCTTCTCTAAAAAGAGATGTCCTAAAATGCACAAAGGATTCCAAGTGGTGAAAGTCCTCAGAGGGAGCACACTCTCTGGTATCTGCACTTTCCTCTGACCTGTGAAAGGTACCTGCCTGCACCGGCACTACGTACATGTGGAGACGTGCCTATGCCTCTGGGTGCTGAGAGCTCAGGGAAATGATTTGCAGAATGGCCCTCTGACACAACCTGCTGGGCTTTAATAGATTCCTGTGGTGGTGTTAAGCTGGGCACAAAGCCCCACACTGACACAACACTGGTCTCGACCTGAACAGAGTTGTCTCCTCTCAGCCTGTCTGTCCACTTAGATGTACACTCAGGTCACAGTGTTCCCACAAACAAAGACCGTTTCTCTTTCCATTGATCCTGCCTTACAGATCCTGAAACTAAACCTGTGACGCCTCAGTCTACGCATCTACATACCGTCTTTTGCTCTGTTCAAGAGTAACCATAGCAACAAAATCTACATACAGAACAGTATAAGAGCTGAATGTACACCGTGTGATGAAAAGACACTAGAGACAAGAAGATTGCAAGATATTTATTGATCAGGCCTCAATAGATAGATGGTCAAAATCATTCATCTTCTTTTCCTTTTTTTTTTGACTTATTGGATTATCTCTGATCAATATGGCTCCTAATCAATAAAGAAGTGCAGTCTATCCGGACCAATTATTGCAAAGCATGTATGTGATCAATTTCTGACCTCAGGGTATTACTGCTGACTGAGGTGAATTAATATCAGCGGCTTTCTTGTCAAGACATGTTTATTACTGCTGTATTGACATTTACATCATGTGGCTGCAGGCAACACTTGCTGAGTGAAGGCATCATCTGGGTGATGTCTTTGCTATTTATAAAATATATAATGAATGCTCTTGTTTTATTGATGGTGACTGTTTAGCCCCTGTGTATTGTACTAATTTTACAAGCTTTTTCTGTGTTTTGTATGTCATCAGTCTTGTGCTTGTGTTTTATTTATAGTTTGTATGTGATTACACTTTTTACACTTTTTGTTATATGGTTGTCTTGGTTGTGTATTTGCAGGGCTTTTGTCATCAGTTGGTTTTTCATGCTAAAATAAGACTAACTATCTATTATATAAACTAAAAATGAGAAACTCCTATTATAATAACAAACCAGTACATAGTACATTCTTATATACCTTCAGAGCATAAACATATTTGCTAGTGCTGTAGGGCTTTAATTAATAATCCTCAGTACGGCGCGTAGAGGAGGTTTTCACTGCGATGTGCCCTGTGCACTCTTTCAGTTCTCCTTTATCAACACTCTACCATAATTAACTGCAAGTCAACTAACAGTAGGTTTCCAAGGTGAATGCAAATGTTAGATGCTGTAAGGCTTGTGCATTAGGAGGACTACGACGGGCTTCCAGTTCCACATATAATAGCTGCTACTGCTAAGAGAGAACACATTGTGCACATGGAAAAACAGACTAACAAAGATTTTTATGAGGCTGCTGGTCATTGACTTGCCACTTTGACAAGACAAATAACTGCTCCTACTGGGAGTTAAAGGAAACAGGGTGTTGGGTTAGTCATTACTACGGATGTTGACATGGGTCTCCAGACAATAATGGATAACTCCTCTACAGGCTAGTATTTACTTTAGGATTTTTGAAGGAAAACAAAGTCAGAAAGCAAGGTTTTCATATGCTTGTAAATTATTAATTAGAATTGAAAATCCCAGAGGATTTTAGAATAAAAATGGGCAAGACTTGTTATAGGACAAAGCAGATCAGTAACTGCTGAGTTCACATTCCTGCTCTCAAGGGGGTCTTCAGCTTTATTAACTGACTCCTCGCACTTCATGTCTAGTGATGACAAATAGGGTCAGAGGTGAACTAAAGTTCAAAGGTGGGGTTCCTTACCTGTCCATCAGTCCCAATGTTGCCTCCACAATCACTGAGCAGCTCAGACATGTCATAGTAGCTGCTAAATTCCCACAAACAAGCCTCCAAATTGAGATTTCTGTAGAATCGTAGTGTACTGAATCCTCTGAGGGAAGTGCTGTATTGGTAAGGCGATGTCTCTCCAATCACTTCTGGATTTTTGGTGGCCTCAGTGAGGAAGCCATAGCGAGTCTTGACTTCAGCATAGTCCAACAAATTGGAGCAGCGATGGTTGCCAACACGAGTACCATCAGGGCTCAGCGTGAGCTCAAAGTTAGACAAGGATCTGGTGGATACTACAGGCAACATACCTGAGGGAGTATATATACACATAGCAGTTAGAAAGTGGAAGCGAAAGACTGTAAATTATCAATAAAGGAAAAACTAACTGATGTAGCTTCTTAGTAAAATAATTTGGTTGATTAGTTACACGGGACAAGATTGCCCAGCTCAGGAGGGTTGTTAAACTGACAACCTGCTGGTTTTGAGATAGTTTATTAGAGAAGCAATATTTTCACTAAACTCTGCTTTCTTATGTACCATCAATGTGAGGCATGGTGATCGTTAGCTTGATGAGGTTGGGGTGGTCTGTGTCTTCTGCTCCAGTGTACCGTAGCTTGGCAGAGAAGGGCTCAGCCCCCACAGTGCCTACAACACCAGGCTGACACATTCCTGCATAAACACCATGACAAACAAAACATTAAAAAAAATGTCCCCAACAAATCCACCACAGAAAAGTATTTTATCTTTTAGTTTTCTGTCAGAGCAAAAACAGCAAGTACTGCAGTGGGAGAGGAAAACACTGCCAGCAGCTGCTTATCGTGTTAAGCCATTTCCATAAGAGGAAAGAAGCTGCACTCACCCTCATCCATGCTGATGGACACTATGGGGCTACTGAGCTCCAGTCCTTCATCTCCATTAGAGTTCACAGCCCTTGCGGCACACTGAACCCTAGAACCATGCTGGAAGTAGACTGAATCCAGAGTGATGAGCTTGGATGAGGTGAAGAAGGTATCAAAGTCAACTTCCCTCATTGGACTGGTGACGCCATCTGAGCCTGTTGGGGCACTGACAAGCCAACGGTAACGGGTCAGGGTGTTGTTGATGTTCTCACTCACACAGATAGAACCTGTTTTGTCATAGTCTGGATGCTTGGGGTTACAGGCCTGAAAAAAACAGAAAGAAAATGCTTGTCAGTGAAATCCATGCTAAAATCATTCTGCAGTGCTGATGAGCCCTCAAGGTAGCTGGTAACTGAGCAAAGTATGCACATCTGTCAAATACTATCTAACTGATAGCATTGACCTGTTTTCAAACTTCACTTGTGAGACAAAAAGCTTCACAAAATAAATCATTAGTAGAGTTAATGACTAAAAAATAAGTCACTAAGTATTCATTAGTCAGATTATTATCAGTTGGGACATACAGTGACACAAATAACAGGGTATCCAGCCACAGGGAGAGAGTCCCTGGTCCTATCGATGTCATCATAATGCAGGAGAGAAACCACTCTGGGCACTGAAGGGAAGGTGACATCTGCCATGCTGCTGGTTTCCTCTATATAGATTATGGCTTTGCTCATCTGTTGATTGACAAGAAAGGGCAAATAAGACGATGTTAATGTAGAACAAATTGCTGCTGTCTTGTAATGTGAGCCAGGTAGTTACACATCTGACAGTTAAATTATATGCAAATTCGGCTTAATTTTCACCTTTGTCTCTGCTACCATGTTCTCATCAGGCTTCAGGTGCACAGTGAGTGCCTCCCTCATTTCTCTAACACCATCATATAAAATCTCCACCTCCACATAGTGCTCTGTGTCACCTTCTTTGAACACAATTTCTGCAGAGAAATAAATAAATTTAATAAACATTTCTTCAGGACACTTCAGAACTTTCCAGTTCTAATAAAAGCACAGTCTAGCAGCACTCACCCTCGGATATAGGATGATAGTCTTCCCCAGAAGTAGCAGATCCATCCTTGGTGTGAATTCGAACAACAGAAACCTTGGAGGTGTCTCCAACACGCAGCACTGGAATCTTCACCACAGATATTTGGCCACTTTCCTTTGGTTCATTCACACTGAATTTGGTCTCCCCAAATTTAATAATAGCCTCTGAGAAAGCATGACATAGTCAAAATCATGTTAGTAAACTGTAACTGTGGCATGCCATGGATTAAAGCATGTGTGTGCAACTATTCAAATATGAAGCCTTGCAGTGGTCATTCATATATAGGCAATGTGTTAGATTTGGGTACATGCAGATGAACAAGCTAAAACCAACACAGACCACACCAATATTATTTGACTTTATTCATTAACAAAATGTATGTCATTAGAATAAATTTAAACCATAAATTTACTCCATCATTTTAGCATTTTAATAACCATAAAATGTATGCTAACAGTAGCTTGAAACAGAACTATTGTAAACAACACATACTTACTGTCTGCATCATCATTTATCTTGATAAGTATTTCATTCTGCCCCCCAATAGATGCTCCAAATGGAGATTCACTTTTGGGCCTTCCCAACACAAGACGCAGCTCCTCCTCTTCTTCATGTTCCGTGTCATCAACTAGCACCAGAACACAAGGCTTTTCAATCTCTCCTGAGAAAAAAGCAAAGGGAAAATATATTAAGTAAAATGTCCTTTTAATTTATTTGAACAAGTCAAGCAAACTCAAACAGATATGTTATTACAACACCTGGTAAGAAGGTGATGATGGAGGCGTCGGTGTTAGGTCTCTCATTGAAATCCATCATGACCTGGGCTGTCCCCTGTCTGCTGTAGCATCGTACTGTGGACTTGTAGCTGATATCACCACTGCGGTATACAGTAGCCGAGATCTGTCCTGAGTTCTCATTGCCCACATACACAGCATCACGGAACTGCACCTTTGGCACTAAAACAACACAATTCAACCCATAAATCATCATGATCACGATCACTATAAATCACTAAATGTAAACACTTGAATAAATTCAATGAAGATAATCACTCACAGTCTGAAACAGAGTCATTGATGAAGATAGTAGCCTTGTTTGGCTCTCCAAGGATGCCATTCATGGGCATCCTGAGTACCAGCTCAAACTTCTCTGGCCCCTCCAGTACCGGCTGGCCCAAGTCATCCAAGATGGTCACACGAAACGTCTGCATGGTGACCCCCGGTGCGAAGTCCAGATTCCGGCTGATCCCCACGTAATCCACACCAGCTGCTCGACAACACAATATAGGTCAAGCACAGAGTGTTTATGGAATATAGTGGACATAACATAAATGGACAGTACTTTCTCTTATTTCAACAGCAGTTCTCATGTTACTTCATAATTCATTTGTGAATGTCAGGCAGCGAGCAAGATGAAAGGATATACCCCATGTGCTGACAAAATGACGCTTTCTATCTCATGGTCAATGGCCATGAACAGTTGGAATTTGTTACATGATAAAAGGAATGCTGCTAGAAACTGGATAGCTCCCAGAGCGCAAACAGGTTATTCATTTGCCATTCTTTGAAGAGATTGGGTATTGAGAGCTCACCCCTTGCCCATAGGCTTTTCTCATGTGGCCCAGTTATGTGAGTAAGTGTGGGCTTGCATTTCTATCATGCTGCATATGATTAGATGCTAGTTATTTTTACGGTTGTAATGCAGGCAAGAGCAGAGATGCTAAAAATCTATGCAAGGGGGAGAGGATTGCCTGGGGCAGGAGATAATAGACGCTGTAGGGAAACCTTGGGGAAATCGTAGCCAGACTTTAAGTCCAGAGCACTTACCAACATACAGAACAATCAGAATGCATTCCTAAAGCTCTGTCCTCACTCAAACCACTATTATCTTCATGTCACTGTGCATATCTAATACCTACAAGGCAATGGCCCAACAGTGAAGCCCTGTCTTTTCAAACCTAAAACAATGTTTACATTCCCCAGGTCATCCACCACACATATCCATTGTTAACATCTCCTTGGACTCGTGAGCTCAGGAAAACAGAGTGACAGGGTGACGACACAAGTCTATTGTTATGGTTTCCATTTCTCCAAGCACTAACTAGCTAAAGCTGGCCAAGAAAGGTGCCTTGCACAGACACATACCCTCAGCTGAGACAGGATCTGTCTTTCTCGAGCGCACTGTAACGGTTCCTCCTTTGGAAAGATCAGTTCCTGTCCTCCACACCTGCACTTCCACAAAGCCATCGCTCTCATCCACATGGTAGTCTGTGTTGCCAAAGTAGAAGACAGGAGCTGGAAAGAACAACAGGGGAAGAAATGAAGATTATGAAGAAAAGCACACAGGAGGATGTAATCCATAATCATCTTTTACTTGTTTCTAAACAGGATATTTGAATGCTTGGTGTAATTGCCGAGTTGAATCTGTAATAGCTAGCGTACTCTGGAAGATTAGCACTGATTACAGGAGAAATTGAAAAACCAACAGGTAGCCAAGGCTGTAATTGTACCCTTTAAACACTTTCTAACTTCCTGGAATGGTGTTTTAGGGGGATTTCTCCATCTACAAGTACTAAAAAAACAAAAAGCAACCTGAAGGCAGAGCTAATATTGATTTCCTAGTTTGGTCTGGATGAGCTTGTTGGTGTAGTTGACTTTAATAGTGATGGGTCTGAGAGGCAGACAGGAGGCCTGACAGGAGGTCTGGGGGATGTAGAGCTTGATGTGCCAGCCCAGGCCTGCCTGACTGCAATTAGTGGTTCTATGAGCTGAGATTCCACTGCAGCCAAACTCACCCACTGTTATTCTATTTAACCCCTTCAGACCCTGTTTCCTCTCAACAATGCATGTCATGCTGCTTGTAAAATGGTTGCTTAAGGGCTTGGACCTCAGTGAACGTTCCCTTTGGGAGGTGCAGTAGGCTACTGAAGCACTGTATGAACTGCCATCACAAAGAGACTATTTATGGACTTAAACTGCAGGGAGTCATTCACAGTCCATTATACAAATACAGAAATAACCTGAGGAACCAAGAGATGAAACCAATCCAAATAAGCAATTTTTAGCTCTGAAATGCACACATCCTTATAATTGATCAAATACATCATTGTTATGACTAACAGAGACAAGTAACTACTGAACAGTATAAACCTTATTCTTTTGAGAGAAACTGTGACCAAATAATGAATAAATTAAGTGATGGTCCATGGGAAGAGTTGTGGTTTCCATGACAATGGAGCTCAGCACCTACAAAGCGGTACTTAGCTCTTTCTCATCACACAGTGTGAGACAAAAAGGAGAGCTTGTATTTGGACCTGAGTGATAACTTAACTGAACAAAAACAAATCCATACTGTTGTAACTCCCTAAACACACACAACTATGTAGCTACTTTTGACTTCAACACTTTCGTCAAGTTTGCTGACAACACAGCTGTGGTGTGCCTGATCACAGATAATCATGACAAGACCTTTATCAAGACTGAAGAGCTGGCAGTGGATTTGGGAAAAAGCAATACCTCCTTTAATATCAGCAGGTCAGATAGCCTCAGTGGAAAGGGTGGACAGCTTCAAGTATCTTGGTGTCTACATCACCAAGGGCCTGACCTGAGTGCTGCATACTGGCTCAGTGGTGAGAAAGGCAAGGCAGAGACTGTTCCAATCCAAAACAGGAATTTCTACCTGTGCACCACCAAGAGACGAGAAACATCACTGCCTGGTACAAACAGCACTACAAGACCCTGCAAGGAGTGCTTTGTTTGGCTCAACATACAATAGGTGGTGCTTAGCCCTGCGTATAGGATATTTACACCAGGTGCTGCAAGAATAAGGCAAGGAGACTCATTAAGGATCCCAACAACCTGTATAGCAGTCTTTTCTCTCTGCTGCGGTCAGGAAGAAGTTACCGGATACACCAGGCCAGCACTGAGAGGCTGAAGAGCCTCTAATCAGGCCACTAAAATCCTAAATGAGGTCACTGCCTAAAACCCCAAAAATCATACATTATATTTATCAGTTACTATTCTGGTTCTATTTAAATTATTCTAATTAAATTTAATTAATTTCAAATTAAAAAACTGATAAGATTACATTTCACTGGGATTGCACTTTATATAATGACAAGTGGCAAATAAAACTTGACTGATTGACCGAATATGCTACATACAGTAATGAAACCAAAGTAAAGGAGCAAAGGAAGACACAGATTAACTGTGTAAAACTGTCAGTCAGCAGTGCTGCCAGGCACAATTACTGATCAGAAAAAAGCCTCTGTTTATCGTTTTGCACTATATAATTATAGTTCCAAGTAATACAGTCTCAATGATATGTCATACTGTATTTTGATATAGCCTCTCTTGGCAGTAACATCTCTCCATCCACAAGATATGACACGTTTTAAAAGGGAAATAGTCTTTTTAGGCAAACCCTTTGGATTTGTGGTTCTGAGAGCTGCATGTGTGGTTTAAGTGCAAGCAAAGGACACAAACCTTTATGCTTTAATCTGTCCTGAAAGCACAGCCAGAACAATGAGTGCTGCATCAAGAGGCTTGCAGCTGCCAGAATTTCTCCCCACAGAGAAACCAAACAAAGATGGTTTTGGCTGCCTGCACTGGGTCCCCAACATGAGGAGTAATCAGATCTAGTAGCCTGAGGTTGGCAGCCAGGCCCTGTTGTACTAGTCCAGTAATCAGATAAGGTTTGTGAAGCAGACAAATGGTGAGCTTCAAAGAGCTACGGCCCATTAACTGAAAGGTAAACCGTTGGCTCCTGGATTTCATCAGTCGAGCCAGCAGCAGACTACACCTCCAAATAGCACATTTAAGGTTACCTGGATATAAGTGGAGATTATCCAGATTTAGACCTACATATAATGTCAAATTATGTCAAATATAATAACTCTAATTCATATAAAAAACAACGTTTCTGAATTCATAGAATTATATATAGCATACTTTATTTGTGTTGACAAATGGTTTGATAGGTCTGTGAAGTTACATAACAATGGAAATACTGATAAAAAAGAAACTACTGTGATTTTTCCTTCTTAGAAATAATAAATACATAACCACAAGTCAGAAATAAGAGCAACTTAATATATTAATTATACCTGTCAATTTACTGTGCAATATGCCAGAATCAAAAAGCGAACGATATCTTTACTGTTGCATACTGTACCTTTGAACATAAAATAAAGAAAGAGGCACAAGGAGAGACACCATCATCCCTGAGGGGACTGCTACACTCAAACTGACTGTTTGATTTCACTTGAACTTTGCATGACATTCCCACAGCGCTAAGTGGCTTCTCTAATGGTGAGATTCAACTAAGCCCTGGTAAATTCTCCTTTACCCAACGCCTGCTCAACGAATCTATCTCAAGCAGCAAAAAGCATTCAACAGTAGCTCCATATTCAGCAAAGAATCATCTACAATAATAATCATCAACCATTGTCAGAAACAGAGACATTTTCAAAACAGGCTCTGGATTGAGTGTTTTAAGACTGTTGATGAAAGTCAGCACCTCTCTGCTTAAGTACTTTGGACATCTGTTTATATCAGAATGAATGAGAATCCAGGTGAGACATAATGACAGGGTACGTGGGTTCCCCCTGGATTCATCCCCATCCAGGATATACAGCACATACACAGGACCCGCCCATCTTTAAAACAGCTCATAATCATACCTTTAGAACCAGAGCAAAATTTACAGGCAACTGACACAAGACTATAAATACGCAAGGAGACTCCTGCTGTACAAGTATTCTCATGTCTTACGCCCCCAACCACCAAAACATTTTCCCGGATGCAGAGTCAGTATCAAACAGCTATTACCGCTGCAAGAAAGGACACGTTTCTCTAAACCCGTCTCAGGCGAAAGCCACAGTGGAAACTGTTCGGATGTGGCCATTTATGTACAGATGGTCTGCTGTTGGGAAAATAGCAGGTATTCTGAGGACAGCTTTCCATGCTTGAACTGTAGCATGCATGGACTAGTTGTAAACTTTTCATGCCAAGTTGCCATGAGATTTATCTTAATGCAGAGAAAAGGGTATTCATAATTTATGTTCCTGCTGTAAAAAAAAGTGGTAAACTGTGTTAGCAGCATCTTGTGCCTTGGAAGGCTTAGAGTGTGTGTGTGTGTGTGTGTGTGTGTGTGTGTGTGTGTGTGTGTGTGTGTGTGTGTGTGTGTGTGTGTGTGACAACAAGGGTATGATAATACATTAGGCAGAGTGTTGAGAGTTCCCTATAATATATAAACAACAAACAGATGTAACCTTTTGGACTCATGCACATACACTTTCCTGCTAATTACCGCACCACCTTTTCATGTATTATTGACCTTGTCTATTATAACCTCCTTTTGTTGTTTACTTTATCCTTCAAAGCTGTGTTTTGCTATCATTTAGATTCTGTGTGTCATTCGTGTTGTGCCCTTACTTGTTATTTTGATTTTAATTGATTGTTCCATGCTATTATTTGCTTTTCAGTTAGATTTCTTTCCACCTCTTTGCCCTCTCCAATTTAGTTGTTTTTGCCATTGCACACTCCTACACTGTGTACAGTTCCATGTGCCTTCTCAGATAGCATGGTTGGATTATCCTGGGTAAGGGTACCAGAGGGCAAAATGAGCTGTGCTCTCTATTCCTCCCGGTCTGTTTTTAATGTGCGTGGTTTGTTGCATGGTAATTTATCATTTTAGGAAAACACACCATGTAAGCACAGTTCTAAAACCATTTAAAAATCAATCAAGGTCTTAACTGCACGGGGACGCTCCAATACAGGATCTCAAGATAATAAAACAGAGTAGGAACCACCCTAAGGCATCTCAGCATATCTGCTGAGATGGTCAGTTGATATTATGGTTTAGTGGCGCATATTCTCAAAAAAAGACTATTAACATGCAAGGCATCACACTATCCCTCTGAGACAGCAGTGCTGGAATGAGTTTTGCTTTGGATTACATAATAGTCTAGTGAACTTTTTCACAGCAACCTATGTTCAATCTCACCTTAGCCTACACCGTTTTTATGCAACTAAAATATGGTAAGAAATACATTCCCTCTTCTCATCAGGGTACTTCCAGTGGTCCACCAATAAGCGGCTAAAAAGGTTTGACTCTTACACTGTAACCAATCAACCAACCAAGCAGTGAATATGTTTTTTAAAGGTTTGAAAGAGAATCAATTCATGCCCTATTACATCCAATACGCTACTAACATACAAATAGACAGCACCGCAGCAGAGTGAGGCTTTGTGTGCTAGGCTTATTTCCAAAGTATTTAGTATGCCTTTCACTCCCAAAGCAAAACCTTAACCAGCTATTTGTTTATGTCCAAGTCATCAGTCAGATCTTAGTGGATGTGCAGGAAAAGCAGGCTGTTAAACTCTTTGTCTGTCATTGTAGACTGGATACAACCAAGATCCTCCTCTTGCTCTTGCTGAACAGACAAAATGAACAATCAGCAGAGTAGAAAGTGCAGCAAACAGACAATGATTCCTCACCACTTTTGTGCAGAATGTCAACTGTGCTTTTGTTTGTTTGTTTGTTTGATTTAAGCATCTGGACAGACTTGAAGTTCAGCAGTTTGAAAATGGACCCTAAATAAACTTCAAGCTACCTTTTTAATATTTATTATATACATTATTATTATATTATATATATTATACACATGATGCAGATCTCTCATTTTTTATATTTTTTTGTTTAGTGATATCACAATATATACCATGAGCACATAGAAATGTATCATCCGTCAGTAATTGTGACTGTTTACACCAAGGTAACTATCCCTTTAATATTGGTGCTCAGTACTCACCAACAACATGATGGAGCTGTAGAGCAACCTCAGGCCACACATCAATATCCAACTGACCTCCTGGGTTAGGTTTGTGATGACCCCTGGTGTCATCTTTGTTTGCTGTGTGTTTCACCCACCTGTTCTACTTTTGTAGGTGATTGTTAACATGATTGGGAACACCCTCAGGTTATTTCAGTCCTGCATAGATCACTCTCTGTCTCTGATTTCTTGCCACTCTTTCCTGGGTTTGGTTTAGTTATGCTGTTTTACAACTAAATGTTTTGTTTTGCACGCAACAACACCCATACACATATCCTCCAATCATGCACATTACATCCACTGACTCTGTTATCCACACTCCATATTGCGAATATTTAGTATTTTTTTTAGTATTAAGTTTTTGTTGTTGTTTCTTTGTTTGTTTGGTCTAATTTGGTTGATTGTGTTAAATAAGTTAGTCAGTCAAAGCTAGCATGAGTAAATTGATGAGTAGCTCTCTGCAACGCACAGTGATAATATAAAATATAAAATTACACTTACAACAATAGAGCATTTTGTCTGACTCATAAATAGACAAAATGTGAGTGCACTTCTGTAAATGAACACAGGGCATGCAGACTACATGCATCTGAAGTCAAAATAAGTTGCAAAACATTTCCAGTACTCAATGATTATTATTTACACTTTTCAGTTTCAGTAAATGTACAAGATTTAACCCATCTACTAAGTCTTTTTTCTGCATATATTTCTACCTGGGATCAGTTGCTAGCAAAGCTCTTTTAGAGCCCCAGATATCAGTTCATATGTCATGTAAGAGTCAGCTAGTTTTTATTTCAAACAAAGCTGATTTTAATTACACCATCTGTGGGGTGAAGGCGTGGTGAAGGTTAATTAGTCAACTTGATGTTTTGGTTAGACAGAAAATATATATTCTCTTCCATGACACAGGTCTGCAGAACTAGTTATTGGTGAAGCAAACTTGAGTGTAAAATATATATACACATTCTCAATTTAGATTCCCATAAACTGTCAATTAAACATCAGATCCTTGGCAGACAATACGAGTTCCACCTCCTGCTGCAGTTGTGTAGTTTCTTGCAAAGGCTTGTACCTAGGTGGCCAGGACTGTGTGCTTGCAGGGAGCAGAGAGTGCAAACATCGATGCCCTGTGGCTTCTAATTTCATTATATTGTGCTACTCTGGTTTGCTGGCTTGCTAACAGGATTTTTTTTTTTTTCTGATATCAGTAGTGCACAAGTTTCTATTTGCTGAAAGCCCTCCTGGGGAGCTCCAGCATAGCCCTCTCACAGGCATGGACAGGTGCTCAGCCAGGCACCAACTCTCTCCTCCCATGTAAACCCACTGAACAGCTATTTCCACAAAAGAAAAGACAAAGAAGGATGTGATGCCCCCATTCGCCTCCCTCCCATATCCTGGAGTGAAATTCAGAAAAGGAACCTGGATTACAAACTGAAATTGAATACCTTGGAAGGATAGGTGAACTGAAAGTGGGAATTAATCTCCTGTAGCCTTTCTACTCTGTTTCTACTCAGACAGGAGATTGGTCTGGTTCTTCTTTCCTCAGAACTATTTACCATTTACTCCTCCATCAGTGTTCAAGTCATTTCATTATCACCTCCTTTAGGGAGATATGAAGACTTGACACCACCTTCTTTGTCCCTACTCTTCACATTCCATTTATTCAGTGGATGCAGGCACCCTAAACACCTCCAGCACCAAATCCAAATTACACTTTGGAGGTGTTGCTGCACCATCTTCACACATATTGTGTGGGTGTGTGTGTGTGTATGTGCATGCCTTTGTGTGTTTTCAGGCAGTTGATCTAATTTCAGGTAATTGTGCCATTATAATAAAGAACCACGATGCTGGACAACAGTTCCAGGCATTGTTTGTACCTCTATAATTTAAAAGAAAGTCTTGAAAACAGTAAGAGTCAGGTTTTGAGAAGAACAATAAAAGGTGAACAAAGGATCTTTCTACAAAAGAATGCTGCAGTTTTGCTTTAAATCATACTGTACAGGGGCACCCTTGTGAGTTTGGTGCTTTCTGACAACTGATATGCATAAGAAGATTATGATTGTCACTCAGCCATAATGGCCAAGCCCGAGGCTTTAACATGATTACAGATAAAGCAGGAATAAACAGACTGTTAACGCTGGTTGTCAGTTTGAGTTAATCCTATGATGCACTGACTCCTCTATTCTCCTGTTTCTGTGTGATAATACATTGAGGACCTCTAATTTAGGCAAAAGCAAGTTTCAACTCTGTAGAGCGAAACATTTCTTGGTATATTTTATAATGAATGTACCTTTTAGGCTACAAAAAATAATTGAATATAGATTACTTAATAGCTGTTAGATAAGATAATAACTCTATGAAAAAGCAGTAATACACATGAATGTGGACATGCTGACCTGAAACTGTGTCCCACCAAAAGAGTTTTTTCCTAAACCATTGACTCTTTTCCTTTGTTCTTCTGAGCCCACATCCAAAGCAAACAAGTTGGCATACCTTATCTTTTGTGGCACTTCCTGACATCTATGTGCTTTATTTGTCATCCTCCCTGTTTTTCATATATCCTTGACGTAAATGACAAGCGATAGCACTGTATGAGTCAGACAGTCATAGACATGAATCAGTAATGTTTCAAACCAATCAGCTCTCAGACAATTTCTACACATGACTTACACAGTTCGAGTGAGAGCCATTTATAAAGACTTCAATGCTGTTTTAGTGTGACGACTGTTGCACATCCTATACTGTGTGTGTCTCCACAGCTGTCTTGGATGTCTAGAGCCAATACTCAGGAGCAGTAGAGGTCAAAAGGCCCTGTACTCACACTCAAGTTACACCGGACGCTGCTACAGTGAGAAAACATTCCAACCATGTACCCTCCTTCCTCAAACAGGTCAAACAAATCCACTTGAAGTGTGTCTGCCTCAAGTCTCATGGGAATAGAAGGTGAAAATAACCTGTTACACAGTCTGAAAACCGCTGCTGCTGCAGCCTCTAAGACAACACCTCTTAACCACAGGTTCCAGACTCATGATTTTTGTCCTGTAAATACAATTCTTGGGAGGAGAAATAAGACGTTAAATCAATAGAGGTTCATATGACTTCATGTGGTTATTTTAGCAGCATGCTGAAGGAAAAGGTGCAAACGCCAGGTAAACCGTCACCAACCAAAATCAATACTTTTATTTCTGTGGCTGGGCTATTAGATAGTCAGCTTTCTATGAGCACAACACAATATCGAAACAGCTCAACAAAGTTGCAAATGAATACTGCTATTTTGAAAACGTATTTTATGAAGTCTTCAGCAGCATGTACCATACTAGGAAATGGAGTGGTCTCCTACAATAGGAAGACTAAAGTAGTTAAAAAAGTTAAAGAAGATTAAATTAAATCTCCATGACACTAATTTACTTCATTTACATTCAAAACTCTACTGACCATAATCTTCTCACTATTTAACCTAAGCAATTAGGTAATGGAAATGCTGAATTGGGTAGTGTGTCATCACCCCAATTATCTACTTTCAAATAGGTTTTGATTTAAGCGGGAGAAAAAAACAGTTCCACAATCATGATGGGTTTTTCAGCTCCACAGCCTGCCTGCTATCACAGAGTCTGACTTCACAGCAGTGCTTCCGGAGATTGTCAGTCTGATAGGGAACTCAGGAATGGACGTCAGGTGTTGGGGAACAAAGAGGCGTCAGGGAGATATGGGAGACTATCAGCCCTCCAGTCTGAGCCTGCAGATATGAGATAAAGGTTTTGCCCCCAGAAAGGAGGCTCACACACTCAAACGCTTTCTCCCAGAGACACTGCCACACAAGCACAAGCATACACAGGAGAAAAAACCCACACACACAAAACATGTTTGCTGTCTACCTACCTGCTTGCTAACCAGTCTGAATATGGGCCCTATTTTTTCTGAAATAGGGCATAAGTGTAGATCCTAGTCTTAATTTCCTCACCATCAGTGTTGGCGCAACCCAGGACACACAAGTGAGGAAAAGGGATGTCCGCTTGATTATGAAAGCTGGATCCCAGAGGGGTTTTACTAAGGAAAAGGAGATATCTCCAAAGGTGGAATTACAACTCAAAGGGAGCAAAATTCATCTGGCATATAGACTCCTATGATGAACTCAGGGCTCTAGGCCTCTGGAGATGTCTCCTTTTCCTCAGTGAAACCCATCTGGGATCCAGCTCTTTCATAATCAAGTGGACATGCTCTTTTCTTACACAGAGGCCATACTCTTTACATTTAGAATATATCCATCTCTATCCGTGCAGGTGTTTATGAATGAGACTGACAACATCCTGCAGATTAAGATACTGCTTTTTCTAAGAGACCTCTTGATATAAAAAATTGCTTAAGTTTACTCTCAATAATTACATAACCATGCCTATTGAACAGTTCTACCATGTCAGCATACTTAATGCCCAGTTCAAAGAAAAATTCAATGAGCCGACCCATACTGGGGTGTTGTGCCGCAGGCAGCTGAGCAGAAATAGACATATGCTCAGAAGGAAGAAGAAATGTATTGCCAGGTAACACAAACTTATCTATTTTGGGAGAGAACACAAAAAAATATCTCACTGTGAACCTTTGGAGGCTCCGTAGAACTGACAACTGCAAATATTTTGAGACTTGACTAGAGACAGCAAAACAAAAAATAATCCTGATGAAATGACTTAGCTCATGAATTTTTGAGTCCAAGTGGATGTTTGTGCGAGATGTAATGAAATTACACACAGGTGAGTTCACACTGACCTTGACCTTTGACCTTTACACACCAAAATCTATTCAGTCTATCTTGAATCCAATTGGATGTTTGTGCTAAATTTCAAGAAATTCCCTGGATTATATTATTGGTCCTTAAAAATTGTGTTTTGATTCTCATGTCAATCTGCAGTAGATGAAAAATGTGTAGCAAACTGAAAGGGGCAAAAACTTAAATAAAAACTTACCAATTGAAACCACATGTCTGTGTTTGTGATAAGAGGTGGTGTGAGAAGGTATTATTGCAAACTCAATTTCATGCCAAAATGAGCACCAAAATTACACTGCGTTGCCTAATCTGCATAAACCAGCCTCAGCTGCGCCTCTCCTTCCTTGTTGGTGCAAATGCCAGGAAAGAACCAGATCGGCACATGCGCAAAAACAAAGACTAGCACCTCTGAATGAAGGCTGTGTTTAGCCTGGTGCTGGTCTTGCACCGGCAGCAACCAGGGCCCTGAGTGTCCTTGGATCAATTTATACAGCAACAATTATAAATGTTTGCAATATTGCAACTTACAGTTTCCACTTTTTAAGACTAATTTCCATCCAGTACATGTATGAAACAAGTGATTGCACATATACAGTAATACCTCCAACAAGCTCAGATAAAGGCCCCTCTAACCATGAAACAAATGGAACCATGGAACAGAACAGAAAAGTCTTATCTATTAACAGCACATGTGATTCAGTAATCAGAACTCATTAATCTTGAGTATAATGCTCTTTACCTCCTTCTATGTAAGTTTGTTTTAAGTTGTCTATACACAACTCACCATTGTCTCATGTATGAATCACTTAATTGGTTGCAGCCTAAATCTACTGTATGAGGCAATTTGACTGGTTCATCATGCAATAGCCCTTTTGTTTTTCCCCGAAGTTTTCAAAGAAGTGAGACTCAGGTCATTCCAATACAAAACTCCATCCATTTGGAATATTCTTCCTCTTCTGAGCTCTATTACCTCTTTCTGCTGCTTTCAGACATCTTTATTTTCTTGTCCTAAAACAACTTGTTGATGCTTCTAATTTAAAGTAGTGTGTATTTATACTACTCATAGCACAGACCAACTGCTTCAATAGCTCTTGATATAATTGATTTATTATCCAGGTTATTGTATCCAATTCTTTTTCTTCTTATCTTTGTCTGTAGGACCCCATTGACCCCAAATGAGATGCTATATCTCAAAAAACTATATTCAAAGCTCTTTAATTATGTGTACCTTCACAGACTCCTTGACACTATATTGCATTCCACTTCACACTTGATGCTTGGTGAAATGTGATCTTACCATCATCCATATCGGGTATGATAGTGATTCTGGCTGTAGGGAACTCTGAGCCCAGACGGCCCCCCATGGGCATGCTGAGGGTGACATTGAAGCTTTCCTCGTCTTCATACAGCGAGTCATCGATGATCACAACTCGGCAGGATTTCTCCACCTCTCCCTTGTCGAATCGGAGAATGCTGTGATGTTCCTCAGGCCTGGAGATGTAATCAGAGTAGGACAACACTGTGGTGGGGACTGTGCCTGTGGCTGAAACTATGTGGACAGAAAAGAGAAGAAAGCAAGTTAATATACAGTATACTTTTTTTCTCAAATAAAAAAAGTTGTACATAAATATAATTAACTATTACCCATAAATTTGAGTTTCATTAAGAAAGTTGAATGCATCACTGAATGACTGAGATGATGCCAGCAACATATTTATCTAGTTACTCACAAACATTTGTTTACTCTGTGTACACATCATAGCAAAACAGCTTATCCTAAATCAAGAAAAATCTTCAATCTGGACTTGCATTTTATCATTTAGAGAAACACTTTAATCCAACATTGAACTTATTTTCCCTTCACTTTTTCTCTAGTTTTAAAGTTGACATCATGTGACAACTGAACAGCTGTCACTGAGTCAATAATGAAAGACCATATATGCATATGTGTCACCTTGCACCTGCTTTTTATGCTTATGAATAAAACTCATTCAAACAGTGAGCAGGTGAATTTCTTCACTTCATTCACCATCTGCTACAGCTGCTATCTGCACAGTCTAGGACCGATTTCAAAGAAGAAAGCGAATCAAAATGAATGATAAGTACTGAAGTGAGGAATAGCTATCATGTCGCTCCCCATTACTCTGTCACTTGAATCATCACATCTGTGCCTAAAGATACACATAATTTAGAGTTTAAACTTCAAAACTTCCGACATTCAACACTTGTTTTACCTTGCTGGGTGTAGCAGATGACCATGAGCTCCTGACTGACATCACCACTCCTGTGCACAGGGATAAGCAGCTCACCAATGTCCTCTTCTATGTTGTATGCAGCTGAGGGAATGTACACTGTTGACTCTGTATCAGAGGAAAGTCAAACATCAGTATATCAGATCATCACTTTGACAAATCACATTAATGTTATTTGAGTTGAATACCATAGTGTTAAATATTATCTGACTTGTAGTTTCTGTGTTTGATCAGTTCTCTGGCAAATTAAATGTAAACTGATCTCAACTGAATGATCAGAGATGAAGAAAAAGGAGGAAGCCTCAGGACATCAAATCATTTGTGGTAGTATTTGCATAAAAAGCATAATTACATAAAACAATATTAATTATAATATATATAATTATATATATTATATAATAAGTAGAACCAGGCTTGCAGACTTGCAGACTTACAGCCTGTGCTCTGGGACCAGTGACTGCCCTCATAACATCTCTGTGGATGGTGCTTTAATTATATTTTATCAAAAACCACTATCAACTGTTTGTTCATCAACAGCAAATATTCCAACCAATGGTCAGCTAACACTGATACACAACATAACAAATAAAGAGACAGCACTGGTTACTGACCCAGCAAATGATACAGATGGATGTGGAAAATGTTTCATTTCATATATTTTAAGAAGTCTATTGTTAACTGTCTGTATAAACTGCCAAGAACAAAAAGGTGTGTTAATTCGGTTTTCAAGCAGAGGCACGTTAAGGCATTCTTCTTTTTTTTTCAATTGACAGTTTTACTGGCAGCTCCCCATCTCTTTATCTCCTTCCCTCTTTAAGCTGTGTATGGCAATCAAAAAGGTAATGAGCTTGCAACATTTCAACCCTGAAATCTACAGAGCTCAGAGAGAACCTTTGTACCTTTCTCTGTGAGTATCATTGCTGCACATATTAACAAGGCCTTGGTAAGTCAACAGTACTTGACCCGTCCATTCCCATCCTGAGGACCATCCAAACAATTGAATAGGATGATACGGCTACTCTTGGCGTCTTGTAGCTGTTTCCAGTTTGAAACGCTTTAGTCTACGGCGGCCTAATGGGGCCAACCGCTTCATTTGGGGGAGAAAAGCTGCAAGTACAGAAACGATGCAAACTCCAAAACACAAACAAAAGTCAAAACAAATACAACTACAAAATCATGCTGCAAATAAAAAACACGCTGCAAGAAACAAAAACAAATGCATAAACGTCAAATGCACTGCAAATAAGGAAATGATCGTTTCTGTACTTGCAGCTGTTCTCCCCCAAATGAAGCGGTTGGCTCCGGTCGGCCACCATATTACTCACTCTGGTCTGAAAAAATAGATTTTTCAACCCTGCATGGTGGCAGGCCCTGGGCAATGACATTCTGTGCTTACAGTAAAAGAAATGAAAACTACATTTTTATGAGTCCTCAGAGTTTATCTGACCTTAAAATACTTTAAAACTTTAGAAAACATAAACTGTTTAATGATAGAATAATAGACATATGGCTGCAGAAGGGATAAGTCTGCTCAAGGCGTAAGTAAACAAAAATAGAATTTGACATCTTGCAGAGACATAGTTAACAGTTTTGTTGATTTCCCTCCAGAGACTGATGTTTTGTCAGACAAAGTCCTAGCTGAGCATGTTAATTAGCATAAATCTTTGGCAGCAAATTCTTCCTATTCCTTCAATGAAGCCCTAAGGGATGAGGAGAAATGTTATCCATATTTATATAACACAGTTATTTATCTGAACTCTATAAAGCTGTTTTCAGAAACACTGTCATCTGTTCCAGTAGCACTTCTCCCATATTAACATTATGATTATTTTACATGCAAGGGAAGTCAGCATGGGTTAGGTCCCTGTCTTTTTGACCTTGTTTATCTCCTGAAAATACTGCCATTAAAATTGGTTTGCTTTTTCTCATTATGTATTTTCATGTTTAAGTTGGACTCAAGACATTAGTCCCTCTCACTTCTCAGTCTTCATGTGAATTAATCTTGTACTACTCTGATGTCCTCAGGCAGATAGACAGGAGCAGTTCCACGATCAATCCCCAGAACATGAAACAGCAGACGTGATGACTGAAGTATTCCTAAATGAACTCTCTACTGCTAGAAAAAAGACCCACCTTCAGATACTCTTACAGTGATTTGTAAAATTCAGTTTGTTCCTTGAAATGTAGCTTACTTTGAGGACTTGTGCATCATTTTAGTGTACCTACTTTTCAATAAATGTTATTCCTTTTAGCAATGTTTCATGTTCTTGGCCCCAGAGAAGGGATATGTAGTGTGCTGTGTTTGTTGCTGGCAATGTAGTTTGTCAAAGGTGTGTTGGTCATCCAAATTGCACCTCTTATTCAAAATATAACTGATATCTTTGTCATCTACAATTGATGTCTGTAAGTAAATGCTGAACATACAGTGTGTGTACAAAGGTGGGTTACTCTTTGATTCAAGACATGTGACATCAAACTCAATGTGTTGCCTTTAAAGTTAAGTTCAGTGCTTTGTCTCTTATTGGAAACAGCGTCAAAGTGCTGTGTCCGTCAGGTCTCAGAAACAGTGACAGAGTTAGCGCTCTGTTCGTGTATTTTTATAGCAGCTCTGCAGCTCTCTTCTTCAGCGGGACACAGACAGGAAAGACAGACTGATGAGCACATGTTGCTGAACGCGTTCATAATACGCTTCTGCCTTGGAGACTGTTTGTCTGTAAGTAGCCTAATATGTGTAAATAATTATCTGACACTTTTGGCATTTTTTTAGGAAAGTCATGTTTCTTTTCTGTTTTGTCAGGTAGTAATTACAGCAGTAGACTGAATTATAACTGTTGTGGTACAGTTAGTTGACCTGGGTTTTTATAGAGTAGAGTCCTGCTTTATTTTTTGGTGAGAATTGTGCATTTATGTAATTATGAGTATGATACGTGCCATCTCTATGGATATGTTAATGTTTGTATACTGATTTATGTTCTTATCTCTGTAATATTTCAATATTAAAGTCAAGCCTTGTGTGGTTATTGGAAGACTCATGGATAGTTAACTGGCCGTCTAGCTTTGCACAGGTATACACGCTCAGACACTCAAACTGATATTTCAAATGGCTGAAAAATGTTGCTCTCAAACTCCACTGAAGCTTTACTTGTAATACCTAGGTGTTCTACCATTTTAGGTTATAGTTTATTTAGGGTGGACTTAATTTAAAAGGAACCTATAATGCTTGGCCTTATCCTCTGTCATATATATAATGTTACAATGTCAGATATTCATATTTAACATGGCCAAAGTGTCAGATAATGAGTTTAGGGTTAGGGTGAGGTAAAAAGCACTGGCTTCCAACTGTTTTTTTTTTTCTACTTTCAAAACGAGCTGATGTCATCTCATGAAAGATTTATTTATATCATCATCTGCTCATCAGCGTGCGCCCTCTGTGCTAACATTATGGTAATTTTTCCATTGTTTTGGGGTTAGTCGAATCAAACCTTTACCTGCTTATCAATCCTCATCATCACTGTGGCCGTTTCTGCTTGTACTATTCCTCTCTGCATTATTTATAACTCACTTGCTGGAGAAAGAGCTCCAAATATTTTCCATTTCTTGTTGCATTGACTAATGCAGTGAAGAACATATTTCCTATAAGTTCTTCACAATAAAACTCCTGTTATTTAGTCATTTAAAAGCTTTTAATATGAAGCAGTGAAGCAGGAAATGTAGGGTTTGCATTGGTGGTAACTTAACATGACTATGGTAAGGTTGCCCCTTGGCAGGCTTCTCAATTTAGACAAGAATAATAAATATATGAGAGAGTCTTGTGAGTGCTACTGACAAGTGAAATCATCACTGACCGTCATCAGGGTCGAGGATCTCCACAGTAGCGACCTCTGGGTATTCAAGGGCTGCCATCACAGGCTCAGACAGAATGATCTGGAAGGTCTCTGACACCTCATACTCGCTATCTGACTGGATCCGGACCTTCCAGGTGGCTGTGGTCTGGCCCGGATTGAACTGCACCTGTTTCTGAGATTTCCCCCGGAAATCTTTGTCCTTTTCTGCAGTGCCATCCTTGGTGCCAATACCTTATGAAGGACATAGAAAAAACGGGTTATTACCATAGAAATCTGCAAAACCTGTGAAAATTACATACAATAGCAGCAAAGGATAATGAACGGGTAATTATCTTTGAATAAGCAAATTGTATTTTATTGCATTCTGTGAATCTTAATATCTATATAACTGTAGGGTTTTATAAATTGTCTTATAGATAGATTTACTGCTCTACTGTTGTTTTTTTCTTTTTCATCTGTTATAAAACCAGAATAATATCACACCCCCGTAGCTTTAACCCCTCAATATATTCCAATCCACTGGTTGCAGTTTCCCACCCTAAAGTGTTTCGAATGGCCATGATGGGAATAAAGCCAATTATCCCTCATGTCAGTCTGGTCTCAGCAGCAGTAGTTGGAGGCTGACTTGCGTTGTATGACCTTCAGCATGTGAGCTGTTTGATGGGGCCCACAGTTACTATTGTTGTGACACTGGCAGGATTCCTGTTGAGCATGAGCACTAGAGCCGGTGAAATGTCACACAGAATCTCCACTGTCTTTGTAAAATGGCCACACAATGCACAGCAGGAGTGTGGCAGTACATAGAAAGAAATGGCTGCACACCACAAGGCAATCCTACATGCTGCCACAAATGTAGGAAAAAAAGATTTTACTGGGTGAATAAAACTCTGGAACAGGAGCTCTTTAAAATGTTTTAAAGAATTTGTTCACAACTGAAGGAGGAAGAAAGAAAATAAAAAAACTGGAATATCACATCAGTACTACCAACAAGATCTTCAATAGACCACAGATTGAGAAATGCATGAGTTTGGGTTTTTGAGAAAATTACCATTCTGTTCTTTGATGAAAATAAGAAGTGGGCTTTGATATGCAAGTACAGACAGAAGGAAAAGGCTTGTGCCCATATGTGCTGAGATGAAATGGTCAAGCTCAATGGAGCTTGAAAAATCAGCAGTCTTCAAAGCTAGGAGAGGAGAGACTATGATTTGCTCCTAACTCTATCTCCTGCACAATGCCTAGAGTAGATGGCCCTCATCACAGCAGTCACTCTAAGGCTGAGTGCCACCTGCACTGTGCACATTGACCAGTGAAGCAGCAGACCACCAGTGGGCTCCTCTGATCAGTGTTCACACAGGCAGGGCTGGGCAAGGGGAAAAATCTCCAGTTTTCATGAGAAGGCACTGGCCTGGGCTCAGTCGCTCATTGCAATATTGAGGCAGATGGGTAGCTTGAATTGTCAGGCTTATCTGGTAGCCTGTTTATGCCTCCTAATCAAAACCATTTTTGTTGTTTTTGCTCCCCTACCCTCACTGCAGCAGAGAAAGGGGGAAACTACAAATGATGATACCACTTTACTGGGAGAGGATATTGGTTGTTAGTGCACCTGCAGTGGAAATGCTGCACGTGTGTTTTTGAAGCATGTAAATTATAGGTAGCATGTTTCTAAATAAAACCATATAGTTTCCTCTACCATTGCCTTGGTGGTGCAGCCAGCCCATTAATGGGACCCTCTGAAAGAAACAAAATATTTTATTTATATTTAAAAAAAACTAACATGTGTGCTGCCCTCCCCAAAGCTGCCAACCGAGGGGGAAACACTGCCATAGTTAATTATTAAAGCCTGCTATACAATTGTGTTGCTTTCAGGACCTCTGAATATGGTTGTGCTATTGCTGAAACATGGCAGACAAAGGGCGAAAGATAGGCGTATTACAAATAGACATTCATGTAATGATATGTAAAGATTGGAGGGGTATGTAATGGTATGTAAAAAATTAATAATTTCATTAGGTCTGCAAATGTTTTACTTGGCTGGAAGTTAAAAAGAAATATTTCCATGATCTTTTGATAAGACTAACAAAAAAGATCAGTGTGGTGTCTGATCAAAGAATCATTGCCTGAGGATGTTAACATGTTCACATACTGTAATGAAAAATGGTTAACATAAAAGGTTTCAACACTTGTGTATTTGGAAAGACTACATTGCTATCAGTACTTTAAGGGCATTGTCAAAACAAAACGGTTCTGGTTGGACTTAGGGAAAAAAAATCTCAATTACACATTCCTTAACATGTGTTCTATAACCAGCAGGGAGATGTACATCATCCTCCCTCATTCATTATCATTCCTCTACATTCTGCCTCAATCAGAAGAAAAAGCTGTCCTTTGAAAACCTATGGTTTGGATTTGATAGCACACAACCACAATTTCTGAAAATGCAAGGCATTTTTTTTTCTTGGGGGAACTGAACCCAGAGTGCATCCTAAGTTCAGAGTAGCGCTTCTTTAATTTATAATGCGACCATTAATAAAACAGTAGTGATGCCCCGGAAAATCAAAACAAGGGACAATTATTTGATTATTTGCCTGAGCTCCTTATATGAAAGATATTATTTTGTTGTTTGATATTAATTTGCAAAAAGATCACTTAGGGGTCATAACACAGGCATTTGAGTTGATTTATTATTTATTTTTTCCTTTTGTTCTTACACTTTATCAGTGTGAACAATAAAACAAGTGTATTATAAATGCAAAGTTATTTTTTTATCCTATATATTTGCCCGCAGAATATGATGATCTGTCAAAGGATTTATAATGTTTTATTTCACTGACTCACTTAGGGTAGAAATACTGTGCAGTCTGAGGTATTATAAAGGTCAGCAAAATTTGCATATCACCTCAGAGATGTTTCATTAGCTGGAGGCCCTGGGGCATACAAAGATACAGACGCCAGTACAATAAATGATCCTGCAGGATTTGACCTTTAACATCAAGTCATTTTAATTACACCTCATTTTTATAGACATAATAAATGGAAGCACTAAAGAAAGCCATTGGTGCCAGTTGTAAGAATTCCTGCCACTCATAAACTCAAATACAGCAGCTCGTTTTTTTTTTAACAGTGTTAACAGTTATTGTTCGTTTAGTTCCGGCCAGTAAATTGTCTCGACTAACATTTGGAGTAGCACTTTTCGGAGGCCACTAACTTCGGGTGACCTTTCTCATGTGCCCATGCAGTCTCTGGGGGATTGTCATGTGCTATTGTGTGATTGGAATGTAAATACTGGGCAGAGGAGAGGGGTGAGAGGTCATGACCTATGTGGCCCTAAAGGGTGTCCGGGCCAGCCTTAGGGACGTCTTATATCAGACAGAGTGTGTGTGTGTGTGTGTGTGTGTGTGTGTGTGTGTGTGTGTGTGTGTGTGTGTGTGTTTGTTTCTAGCTGTCTATCAACATGCAGGCCTCTGGCACTCTGTGTTCTCAAAAGTAAAAAAGGAAGATAAAAATGGTCTTTTGTCAAGAGGTTACATTTTTCATTTGTGTCTATCTGACTGTCACTTAATAAGATAAAAAGAATCAGTAGATTCAGCAAGTTAAGCCATGAATGAGTGCGTTTGTGGTATGAAACAAGGATTTTTTTCTTTTTAATAAGATTTCACAGCAACATGAACACATTTGTATATTTCCTTAAGATGTACTGCACTTACCTGAATGCAAACCACATAGCCAAACGGTAACATATGTAATGCAAACCAAATAAAATTACATATGCTACTATTTGCCTATTTTGATGTTTTAAAATGATAATGTATTACAATATATGCATTTTGATTCGATGCAGATCTGGATACAGATAAAGATTAAACCTTTCTTTCTTAAAATACAAACATAAGGATTAATAATAAATAGTCTTCGTCAACATGAGAGACTTGATGGAATTAAAAAGTATCTGCTTACTAACAAACGAAGTCTCCCCCAGGTAGCCTCGACGTCTTAGCACCACCTCCAGGAACTTGACCTCTTCATCCACCACGTAGTGTTCCTTCTCTAAAGAGATCCAAGCCCAGTTCAGACGAAACTGCTGGTTCCTCAGTTTGTTGCCTCCTGCAGTAAAACAATTCATACAGTTAGAACTCACCATAAGGCATGGGGAAGCATGAAGTGAAATAGGCTGACTGGGACTTAATAAACCACAACATGTTTTGAATATTAATATATCTATTTGTCACTGGGATGGTGCAGCAATTTCAATACCCCTTATTAGAAGTATTTCTTGGATACCTTCAGGACTTGACTTTGAGACTCCTAGCCAGCACTCAGTGGGAGGTGTGAAGGGTGCACAGCCCTTATGCAAAAGGAATAGGGTTTGTGCTATCTAATTGCTTCATTTCTAATTAAGATAAAAGGTGTCTGTTTCCTGTCTGAACTAGGTTATTTTATCCTTGCCTTTTGAAGTTGGATTCAAAGGCAGAGGCTACAGTCCTGGAGGGCATCAGTGCTACCGTTTGACCATAAAGAGTCAAAGCATCGCACACACACAGGCATCAAATACAGGCAGATACACAAACACTGATAAAAAGAAAAAATGTGCAAGACGTACACACACCAGCTCATACAGAAACCACAGCAGACTTCAATGTGGTCATTTCTAGAGCTCTGACTAGCAGTCTATATAATTATTCATTGGTTCCTAAAAACCTCCATGCAGTCACCAGCCCGCACAGAGCTGCTGCCTGCTGGCATAGCGGATGAAGATGGTGAGATCCAGACGACTGAGCCACTAAACATCTGGCAGTTCTGAAAGTGGTGGAATAAAAGTGAAACTGCCAGAAGGATACAGGGGCAGTGGTTCAGTGATTTGATGAGAGTGTTGCTTTTGTTTGTGTTAGGCACGACTGAGGCCCCCTCCCCACCCCCACCCCCCACCTCACCCTGGGTGTTACGGTCAGTAAAACTGTCACGTCCAGATGACTGCTCCACTGTTTCCATTCCCTTTCTTAATGGGCACGGTGAGACCTATACACATTCACCCAGGGAGTTTTATTATGTGTGAGGGTGTGTGCATTTACGAGTTTGCGTGTGTGTGAGTGTGTGCAAATGGGAAATCTCCTTGCACCTGTTCATATCGCTTCCCTTTAATCTGTCTACATATGTCCCATATTTATCTTACTGCCACTTACAGAGACGCTTTTTGATAATATAGACCTTTATCTGGGACAAAACGATAAAGTCAGTGTCACGCACATGGACAACAGAGTGTCCCCCCCATCTCTTTATAAATCAACAACTCATTTTAATCATTTATTTGAATATATTCCATTAATCTATAATGAACACATGGACGTTCTTTGATGTTTTTCTACCAGATAGGACATGAAAAAAAAACAGCAAATATGAAGAATCTAATGAGATACTAACGAAACACACCTTTCTCTAATTGATCTGTGCAGTTCTGATAACCCACACGCATGGTCTTTATCAAAAATCTTAGAGGGAAAAAAATACAGAAGACAGGTGCTGATGTTTCATGAATGAATAGATGCAGTTCAGAACTTCAGACAGACTGTGATGTCAACACTGAGCTGAAATTGGGACAAAAGGCTTCAGAACGTCTGAAGAAACAAGACGAGAATCTGCTTTTCTCTCTTAACAGACGTTGTATACATTTCATGAAATTTTCATGAATACAGAATTCCTTTCTCTGTTTCAAAATAGATGTTGTTTCCGTCACAGCTGGTCTCAATATTTTAAGTGGTGAAACATTGTTGATCTAAAAATAATCACTGTCGATGGAAGACTTTTTTGAGTTTCTATTGTTGGTGCTCTTTTGTGGTTCCACTCAACCATGCGGTCCATGTGAATAACTCGATCCCTCTGTTTATTCCAAATAAGCTGCTATTACTACTGATAGTAATGTGATGTGGTCCATGACTGTTGTGCCAAAATTTGCATCTCTTACAGCAAGATTATTAGGAGAGAATAAAAGACAAGTAAACCATAGCAGATGGTAGCAGATTAAGTTTGACAAACATGATATTTGTTGCACTGTTTGGAAAGCTAGCGGTAAGAATTCAATGTAACACCTAAAATAATGTGTTCACAGTTTTTTAGGGTATACAATTTTTGACACAATACTGCAAATTGCAAATATAAAGGTTGATTTGCCATTGTATTTTTTTAGCTGGCAATAGAGCCACACAACTAATATGTGTATTTTTTTAATAAAAATGTCTCAAGTGACACAGTTAATAACTCATGCATTGTTGAGGTCTACCACAGTGGAGGATTTTTGCTTCCTGTGTGTTCCACATCAGTCTTGTGGAGACAGGCGACCTGTGTATGACAGGACCTCCCTACTCCATTTGGATTATAGCCAGCAGTATGGCACGCATGCCACTGGTAAACACTACATGTGTGATCTCTGAGTCGTGAAGGAGCCTGTCCTCCGCTGAGGTAATGGAAACAGAGAAGGTTGGCTATTTATCTGAACACACACACACACACACACACACACACACACACACACACACACACACACACACACACACACACACACACACACACACACACACACACTCTTTGTAATAGTAATGACACCGTTTATACACTTGATCTGATGTATAATTCTAGAAAATGGATAAAATAAATGATTAATGCATCATCCCTCTATAATCAAACACTCAGGCAGGGACATTCCAGGACTATTTAACGGTAGGATTCATCCCAAATACCTCACACATTTTGATAACAACTTTAAATAGTGATGTGCTTTGCTTCATTATTTACATGACACTGAAGAAACAGCCCACACATCAAACTAAGCCTCAAAGAGCCAGCTGTCCCTTTCTAGATGAATCACATTAAACACCTGTTTGACTTTATAGTGAGAACAGTGTGACAGTATTCACAAACATAAAGTGGATTTATCAATTATTCATTTTTCATATCCGGCTAGGTCCAAAGAGGATAGCTCCCAAAGCAATGCTTTCAAATCTCAGAGGAAATAATTTATGTTCATAGTTTATACCACATACAATCCTATCATGACATGAGCAAATATTGAGTTAAGAAGGCCTTAAAGTCCTGCTAAAGCTGCAATGGCCTTCGGGGAGCTGGGGAGTGAAGGTGCTCGTTTCCAGAGGACCACTTCACTCCTCCAGATTTCTTTCTAATTAAGATAAGCAGGGGTTGGATGGAATAAGTCCACTTCAAAGAGGCCCCAAGGAAAACACCAGAGTTAATCTTTCACTAGCACTCACAGTACTGACACAGAATTTAGTGGACAATATCGGTATCTCTTATGTTCAGGTCCATGCACTGCACTGCAGTTCACTGCAGAAGCATACATCACCTGCAGTCACTGCAAGCATAAGCTGCTCCTAACAGGAACATTAACCATGAGATTCTATTTCTGCATAATATCCATACTATCATTCAAATAATAAGGCAGTAACAGGAGTCCTACAAAAGCAGTACTTGTAATCTTAATTAATTCATTGGATTAATCGACCACCTGCCTCACTTGTCTTGTTGCTTTCTTGTAACGTTTGTGATTAAAAAAAAACTCCAAAATCCCTCTAAATAATAGTGTCAGAAAAGTTCCTAAAATTTAAATCAGCTCTTCACAAAAGCCCTTGTCCAGTACATGTAGCTGCACTTCTAAACACAAGCGTTGTCCACTAACATGGTGGATGGGTGGTGAGGGACAGAAGCCTTTTGAGCGAAGCCAAAGAATGTGGGAGGCTCGGCCGTGCCAACTTAGTGCCCCTGTCTCCTCCCTGCACACATGTTGCAGGCGGCCTTATTTGGTCACTGTCAAGTATCGTGGGGCCACAATGCCCTGTGGATCCTCGTCTGTTCATTCAGCCAGGCAGACAGACAGGCGGCCCTTTGCCCACAGAGCCAGCATCACACTGATTAGGGCGGATAAATTGGGACCAGCCAGCGAATCCTGTTCAATAGACACAATACATCTAAAAATACTAATGATCATATACTGCAAATGGACTTTGTGTCTGTAGTCTATTGTAGCATTAGGATGCCCAGTAACATATTACAGAAATAGATAAACAATTGTGCGCAGGACGGCAACATGCTCACAGGCCATAGATTTTACTTTCTACTCTTTCATATTACAATTAAAGAAGGGTTAGGACCAATAATTAGTTCCTGTTTCCAATAAATTTAATTTCACACTTTTTCAAAAGGGGAATATTAAAATCTGGACAAATTCCAGCTCCACACTTAATTAGTTTAAATGCATGTACTGTAAATAGTGAATTTAAACCAGCAATAACTGATTTACATTATCATTCATTTGGATTCAAGGATCCGGTCACCAATGAATGTCCAATATTCTCTTGTCTATGTGACTTTTAGCTCTGTATTTGGTCTCTACCGACTTTTTAGCTGCTAATTGCTTGACTACTGCAGCCATATATGTTCACACTTCGCTATAATTAACTGTGTCTGTTTGATACTGAGCATTTTGTGTACAATTGGTTTGTATATGTTTTTGCTGAAAACAGCTGCCTGTAAAAAATTTAAAACTTTAACTTTGTAGTCTCAAATTACTCAAAAAATGTAAAAAATGTAAATACATTGTTCCCTCAAATATTTCTATAATATGGGGTATGATGAATACTGCAGTGTTTAAAGGGTGTTAGTCGGGCTTTAATCTTTTAATCTTAAAATTAATTTAGTTTAGTTTAGTAGCTTTATTGTCATTATATTGAGGGTCAGACAACAATATAACGAAATTTAGATAATTAGAGGTAAAATTACCTCAAAAATGAATACCAACTACTGATCTTGAAAAATCTGTGACAAATACGAACATATTTCATCGTAGATAGTACTAACTCTAAAATGAGTTTTCTTTCAGTTCCATAATGTACCAGACCATACCAGCATATTTTTCACCTCTCCAATTAAGGGAAAAAGGATATGATAATCCTGTTGAAGGAAAGAAAGCACATGGCAGAGCAGAGAGAGAGAGAGCTATATGGTCTAATCACCCTAAGCCTTGTATCAGCAGTAACGAGTGGGGAGTTGGCCATGGCTTGAAAGATTTAAAACTGTTATGATTTCACAGGCCCTAAACCCTTTGCTGCCAGAACAGCCTTTCAGGGAACTAATCTGCCGTAAATTTGGCTGCTCTGCAGGGTCCATCCTGGTTGCTGCCACCTCTGTGTCCACTTTGACATAGTGGTCACTCTGAGACGACATTTGAGGTGCCTGAAAGAAAGGCCAAAGGCGCTTCTGAACAAAAGTGCTGGGTCAGAGAGCCATGCAAGGCTTAAAGCGAGCAAGGCTTTGCTCTCAGCAGGGAAAGTCCTTTGAGATTAACATCTGAACCACAACTATAAAGTGGTTTAACCCTAAATACTTTTTCCACATTTGTAAATTAACAGATGGAATAACGTTCAGTCAATTTTTTTAGTAAAATATCTTGAATGAACATTTGCTAAAACTCTTTAGCGAGTGTTTTTACATCTACAGCATAATAAATACAGAATCAAATGAATACGCACTTTATAACACCTACTTTATACACTCATAACTACGGTAGTTGTTCTGGAGTCAACACAAACTTTTTATACTTTGTGGATCATAGCTCATTGTCTACTAAACACGATACATTTTTCTACCTTTTAACACACACACACACACACACACACACACACACACACATATATATATATATATATTCATCTTCAATTGCTCATGGGAACAAGGGCATACTTTAAAAATGCTGCAGATGTTTATTAGTGTGCACTATGAACCAAAAGTCATTCAAAGTACAGCACTTAAATTTTTAGTTTAGGATATCAATGTGCATTCTGTAAATTAAAAATGTGCTTCAGTGCACTTATAAATGCTGTCCTCCACAGTAGGAATGACAGTAAGAAACCTTTTAAGTAAAGCGACAACCTTCATCCTGTCCCCAACTTTTGATTATCAAATTGCAGCAAAAGGTTGTTGTGGAAACCGCTTTGCAACCTTCTTCCTGTATCACAAAGTAGGAGCCTCACTTTTGTGTGGAAAGGCAGTGAGGAATTTCCAGAACTCTTATTTCAGATGGGGCTCCTTTATATGTAGCCCAGGAGTGAAATGTGGCTGAGAAATACTGTACAGTGTGATTGTAAGGAAAGGTCATTCTGTCCTGGGAGTCTGCTCCACGCTCCAGTGTTTTCACACACTGCCATAGATGACGTCATTTGTCATCTGCTACAGAAAACACTTCACACAAAAACACATGGGAGTACTTTGGCCAGAAGTTCTTTGGCTTCTGTGTTTCTTAAGTCATTGAGGAACATGAGACACCAAATTAATTTTTTTAAAAAAGCATATGAATCAAAGTGCAGGTGTGAAGAAAAATGTCAGTAGACAGTAAAACAGGTCAAAAATATTCAAAGGACACTAGGTCCTTTGAAATTTAGGTAGGGCCATTTTTTCTCTGTGCCGAGACATTACTGACATCATGTACATGCAAACAACCTGGGTTTTTAAGTATAATCCTATTAGCCTCGCCTGGAAACATTAGTTGAAACAGAATCTTTCCAAACACGTTAAGGATTAGCAAGCAGCCAACTCTGGATGCACAACCTTGCAGAAGATCTACTCTGTTGCGGGTTGCTGATTTCCAACCAAGGGCACAGGGTGTCCTGCCAAGCAGCCAAGATCAGGACTTATCCCTGATCATGGCTTCATCACTAATTCTGGAAAATCAAGTTCAGACTTGGGTGGGCGCAAGTTATGAAAAGTATTTCGTTCTTTTTGGTTGAACTACAATCATTAACTAAATAACTAAAAATACCAACTCGGGGTTGTGGCCTCTGCCAACAAGTGAAGGTGCAGTTTACATCCATGTCTGTCCAGACTCATATATTTGCATGGCCAATAAAGCTGGTTCTGATAGGAAATTCTAAAGTGTGGACGCGTAACATACATCTTCAACTCAGCAGCACAGAAGATCTAATCACTATATTTTCAAGGTGGGCACCCAAGGTTAGTGTCACTAATTCAGTATCAGACCAAATGTGAAATATAGTCAAAATCTCCCATTATGTTCCTGAGTTATGGCGTTGAATAATGGCAAAAAAAAAGTGTTTTTTAGCAGAACATCATGATATCACAGTGATCCTTTGACCTTTTGGATATAAAATGTCATAACTTCATCATTTTATCTTATATGTGTGATATATATTTGTGTGAAACTTTGTAATAATTAGTGTATGAATTCTGAGGTATGACCAAAAACATGTTTTGTGAGGTCACAGTGTCCTTGACTTTTGATCACCAAATTCTAATCAGTTCATCCTTGACTCCAAGTGGACGTTTCTGCCAAATTTAAAGAAATTCACTCAAGGCGTTGCTGAGATATTGCGTTCACAAAAATGGGACAAACAGATGAACGGACAGACAACCCAAAAACATATTGCTTTAAAAGGCATAAAAGGTGAAAGATTCAGAACAAACTCTCAACCCACTATTAAATACATATAGTACATCTGAATAGTTTATATTCCACTAACATATATAAGAAGCATTTTGTTGTCTGGCCTCGCTCAGCGGAGTGAACTATGGGCCTCAAAACTGAAAAGATGAAAAGTCAAACCCTCTGCATAAGCGCTCAAAGAAATCAATGAACTGACCTCGAGTTTTGGAACCCATCCAAATAAGGTATAAAAGTTGTTGCTGAGGGCTTTGCTTGTTTCGATTGTTTAGGTGAGGTCATACAAAGTATTCCTTGATTGCCCTTGAATGGCATTCCTGTCTGTCAAAGAGGATGCAGCCTCAAGTGTCTTAATTAACAGTCACCCACACGGTTTAAAGAGCAAAAGCCTCAACTCTCAATAGCACGGGAAATAACAGCAAAAGGCTGAATTAGCAGCTGCAGGCTTTTCTCTAGAATTCACATGTAAAGGTCATTGTGGGTTTAAAATCAAGAGTTTCTCGCTCATTAGCAGTCAATTATACACAGACTGACAGCCACAAGGCCAAAGTTACTGGAGTAGCTTTGAAAAATCTTCCATATAAATAAAAGAGGAAACTTGTAAAATACATCTATAACCATTTAAAAATTATATATGAACCCATTAATACCTGCCTTCACAGTAAGTTGAAAAATAATTACATGTCACCTCTTTTAAGCTTGTCTTTAAATAATAAAAGAAAATGTCAGACACTCCCTGCCTAAAGAAATGAGCTCATTAAGAGAAAAATCTGGTTATATCTTAGGGACTGAAATGATTGCATTGTTACAAGTGGATGTTTTATAACTCCACTCTCTAATGCTACTGGTGACTGAATACAAAAGAACAGAGGTATAGTGAAATAACAAGGAGATACAAGCGGGAGTGTGAAAATGTGAGAGAAAACAAAGCAACATAAGGATGCAGGATGAAGGGACTTGATAAAGAGAGGGGGACGTTCTTTTTCTTGACCCCTGAATGCACAGTGTTTGCTCTCTTGTCAGACCGAATAATGGTGGACTGTTTGCTGAAAGCAGCAGTGTGAGGCCATAGAATATAAAACCGCATCCCAGTCCCACAGACTCATGAGCTACATACTAATAGAGCTGAGTGTTTGTCGCGGCTGTTATCAGGGCCAGCCTCCATTGGTTTCATTTATAAAGACATGTTTCAACAGTTGTGACTTGCAAATCCCCAAATGTAAAAAAGGCTTTCATCTGAGAGGAAAATGCTCCCTGAAAAGAAGAAACGGTAATTTCTAAAGAAGTGTTAAATGACTCTTGGTTTATTTGTGTATGACTGTGGTGAAAAGGAGCCTCCAAGTAGAACTATGCAAACCTGCATGTTAAAGATAAGCATGCGCATTCATGAAAAGAGGGGAGAAAGTGTCTGAGGATTTAGTGTTGTTATTGTCTTCTTTGTAATATTGGACTAGATTAGTTTTCAATGCAGAACAAACTCAATGTTCAAAATAATGTACAGCATATTACTTCTAAGGATGCTTGCAACATTTTATTTAAACACTAAAACAGAAAACATATATTTCGCTGCATCATTCTTAACAAAACCAATATAGGATGATAGAAATTTTATGATAAAAAAGCTCAAAGATCTTCTGATGATGTCAGAGACACTCTGGTTGTTGCATTGATGAATTATTAAAAAATCAAATTCAAATAAGGATGAAATGGTGACAGCTTTGAAATAACACTCTCAACATTTCATCCTTATTTGAGTGCTATATAGAAAGATTTTATTATTATTATTATTATTATTATTATTATTATTATTATATTATCATTCTGCGACCCTATTGATACAAGGCTGGTATTTTTAATAAAACAAACATATTAGTGTTTAGGAATTGCAAAACACAGTATACCAAACTGCATAATATGAGAAATAGTAGGCAGTAGACATTAGAAGTGTCCTTTACTGGATTATGCTGTGTGAAGTCTGCCATCAGGCCTTTCAGCCTTCTAGTGCTGAACAGGGAAATATAAGCTGTGATATAAGCTACATTAACATAGTGAAGTATGGGCTATGTATCAGTCTCATCTACTGTATAATCTTACAACATTAAGGTGCTCCATCAGATTTCCTATACAGAAGTAGTGATGGAAACTTTATGTCACATGAGTATTCACTTAAAAGATGTCCTTCATTTACTGGTTTATAACTCCCAGGCAAAATGGTAAATGAGTACAGAGTATTATTTTCTAATACAGGTTGTCAGTCATGGAGGTGGCAAATGATTTAATATGGTTAGGGGTTACAGTGTTGAAGATGATGACTGAATTGAAGAGCAAAAACGTTCATAAGTTGAAGCTCACTGATAGAGACAGATAACAACAAGGAAGGAACCTATCTGGAGGTTGTTAACACATTTGAATCAAATGTGTTAAAAACTCAACAAAACATAAACTTCATGAACTTCCAAAACCTGCTTTCTGTGTCCAGACTGTCATAAACCCTCCTGCATCCCCCTGTAGACAGCAACAGCGTAAACAGAGCAAGTTAAAATATATCCCCAAACTTTACTACTTTAAACAATCCGATTAAAATAAATACTGTGCCCAAGAGTTGCTCTGTAGTTGGTTTCACCGACAATAAATCCAAAACCGCTGATCTCCAAATTGTTCCCCTGTCATGTCCTAAAAAAGACCCTGAGAGAAGGTCTTTATGTCTCTGAGCTATATAAATCAGAGAGAGAGAAAGGGGGTGTTGATAAAAATAAAAGGGATGTTGCAATGGCTTTGGACACAGTTGGGATGGAGGAAGAAAGGCAAAGGAGAGCACACTAATGAGAGGTCTTCTGTCCAGTAACGTAGGACATGCCATCCTGTCCTATTGGCTTATGTATTGGCCGCTGCTCGATTGTCAGTGTGTGAAATGAGTCACCTGTGTTACTTGATCCTGTAAGCTCAACTCAGCTTATTTTAGCGGTGAAAAGACAAACCATTTTTACTTCCATTAATTGAATATTAACAGCTGTTCCCTATTAGTAGCACAGATGCTTATCAGTCACAGCACAACTGCAAGGGCAGGTCAGTGGCAGCGAGCCTGTGTGCACTCATCTGCTATGCAGAATCAAGGTAGCTAATAATTGTATGAAACTTCATAACCTCCTGTAACCTACATTATATGAATAATATGTTACATTGGAGCTTGAGTTCTTTGTAGACTATGAACAGTAACTGGTTGTGTCTCTTGTCAGGGCACAGTGATATTGCTAGCTAGCATACTATTTGTAGAGCAGGGCTGAAAAGTCAAATAGTTCGCTGGTAGTATCTGAAGACTCAGTAAGGAAAAAATAGATGTCTGGGTAGGACACATCTGGCCATTCTGTGGGGTTATTGCACCAGTTTGATGCTGCGAGACTTAAGGAACATGACTGAAGATGGATCATATTATCTTGTATGTTACGTGTTCTATGGCTGGCAGAGCGGACATATATTTACTTGACAAAGTCTCTTTGAGTCATTTATCAACTAATTTGATTCTGGTGATTTTCTATTGGTTTAGTTTTGTGCTGATATTTTACATTGAAGTCTATGGTGAGTGTCACCCAAAAAAGGGGCGGGAAGTAGTTGCTAGTCAAAGTTCCTGGATGAGTCAGTCTGATGTATTAAGGGAATCCAAAGATACACAACCTAGTGTGAGGATAAAGACACCTGGACCCCTGAGGAATAGAATAAAGTAATTAGATTAAACAAGTTCTATCTCTCAGACACTGAAAACTATTAGATCTGAAGGACAAAAGCTAAATGTCAAAGGGAAAAAACATGAGAGGTGGGCAGAAGTTGCATTATAGCCTACAGCTCTATCTTTGACATTTTAACTCACAGACACCGAATGCCCTTTAAAGAATTATCAACTGTCTTTAGAAGGTAAGTTGAGTGCAAATTAGCTTTCACAGGTTTCACAGTACCCTAATAGCACTAAATGTCCCCTCACTGCAATGAAACCTAATGCTCTCTCAAAAAAAAAAAAAAAAAAATCTGTTCTCTCACATGGCTTATTGACCGGTGCAACCTTTAAAGTATTACAGTACAATTTTGTGGTAATTGTGACAGCTTCAGACAATTTCTTGGGGATTTAAGGAGCTAAATGTAACTAGTGTATCAGATTGAGTTGATGTCGAGACTTGCACCATGTGGCTTGTCTTTGTTTTTCTAGTCACAATTGCTTGCTAATATGTAACTCTTCACTCCAAGCCCGTGTCCTGGAAAACCAAGATAAGCCCAGGCGCTCTAGTTAATTTCAACCAGTAAGACATTCCTTAGTATTCTTCATGGGGGAGGGGTTCATCTGAGCTCTGGACATTTCCAATGTTGTTCCATATATGCTTTTTTTAGTTATATTAATGTTCCTCAAAGCTTCACGGGACAGCAAACAAAAATAAGAAAACTTGATAAGAAAACAAATTGCTGTAAGAACTCACCCATGCATCAAATACAATTTTGGATGCATACATATTCTAATACAAAATACTTGAAATAGGTCATTAGAAAACAACTTTGGTGTGCAGGCTTAAATTGGAACAGCTAAAAAGCCCAGTCTGTTTTAGTTAGATACAATATATGCTGCCTACAGCACCGTAAAAAGAGACCAGATAAGTATGATTGATTAACAAGGCACCGTCTACATTTTAACACAAAACATGACTGGCTTTCACTTGCATTACTTGTCACCTGACAATAGCTCTTTTAAATACTGCAACTGGAAACCTGCTTTTTTTAGCCCCTTGTTAAAAGTTGACTTTTCAGAGATGTACAATAGGCGCTTGAGGGGAACATGAAGTAAAAGATGAGAATGTTCTCTGACTTAAAACAGTTTGAGACTGTCGCATATTTTAAGAAATGGAAGCGCGATACATACTTCACATTATTTGTTTACAGCTAATCAAGTATGTGGCAAATATCGAAATAATTTCCATTCATATGCAGAAGAGGCTGCATACCCGCAGGGCTCACCTTCCACATTTGATCCCTCACATGTCAACACAGGCGGTGTTTAGAGAGACGAACTGCACATCAGCACATTCATGCCATTGCTACAGGCGACAGGAAGCAGCTTGATGCCTTGCCCCCACCAATACTGGGACCAACAGAGCACTTCTATCTTTCATCTCCTCTGACTGCATTTCCCTCCCATTTCTCAAGTAGATAGCTTCTCATATCCTGCCTATCAGGCTTCACTTGGGGAAAGCAGGTGGTGGAGGTGGTGGTGAGAGGGAGCTTTATCCACACAAAAAATTCCCAAAGGGTTTCATCAACACCTTTTATGAGATGAGAACCGTGTTACTCAAGACACACTCCTATCATGAAAGCTTCCCAAGAGAGTTCACTTCAAACTATCTACAGCATATATTTTCTTGGCATACTGAAATGCTAATGATATCAAAATAAAAGGAACTGGTGTTTTTCTTGGTCTACATCATAGCACTCTAATCAAACGACACAACAGCTTGAAATCAAAGACAAAGCAGTTATCAATTAAACTGTAGTTGATGCCCAGCATCTTGATGCAACATTTTAGCAGTGCCAGCTTCATCTCTGATTATGGGATCAGGCAGCTGGCCCCAAGATGGATAGATGGTGGATGCTTTGTGTGCGTACGTGCATACGTGCGTGCGTATATAAAATGTGTATACAAAGGAGGTGTAGCCTGCATCAGACTCCAATCCTGAAACCCTGGCTCAGCTGGAGAGAGTTGTGACACTTACAGCCTTAGCCCAGCTGTCAGAGGCTTATCATGCAGCAGAGAGGAGCAGCTCAGGCACACTGCTGGGATTCAGGGGCCAAAAACACATTATCCAGAGTGATTTTGCAAAATTGAACAAAAGCTCTGCTTCTGTGAAGAGAGACACAGTAGCGACTGCAGCACCACTGATTCGCCGAGTTCCTGCTGTTTTCGAGAAATATCACATTTCTAAAAACAGTCTCATTGAATCGTTTGATGTTTTACAGTATGGCCAAATATCAAACAAGACACAAACTGATGCTCCCATATGAGAGCTTTTATTTCACTTTTATCATAGATGTAAAATATTCCCAAACTGTTCCATTGTGCAGTTTCTGATTTACACAATCTAAATCCTTTCCTGTTACCATTGAAAGAAAACTTGTAATGTTTTTTATACATATATTTATCACGTTTTCTCGAGTTGATGTGACTCCTGACCTACATTACAAACTTCAGTATGTGAGCTTTTTTCAAAAAAGAGGGATTTTCTACTAAGTCAGTGCTTGAACAATCTCAGTTCTGCTAGACCGATATCCTAAGGCAGGTATGACGACACATCATCATCGAGGGAACAAGCCTGGGCCTGGATTCTTTATTCTGCTGGGAATCCGCCTTTGCTTTGTTAACCCTGGCTCCACACACTTATTTTGGCAGCATACATATAAAGACAGAGGAAAGGAATCATCAAGCCGGGTTTCCCTTGTGTTTTCCAAAAGGGAAAATGAGGGCACATCAATGCAAGAGGGTGCAGCATGTTTCACTGACTTTGATATGTGATATACAATTACTACAAGAACGAAATATTTATAAAATATTGCTCTCACTTTTCTAAAACATTATGTATCCTAAATGCAGAGGCAGCAGATGATTTAAACAGGGGGTGTTTAAATGTAATCTGCTCTCAACAGAAATAATTACAATGGAGAAAAAGAAGAATGAAATAGACATCTGGTAATAGTAATTCAACAGACGGAAAGCCAAGGAAAAAATTAAAAGCATTAATTAAACAGATTTCATAATAGAGCAATACAGCTTTAACCAAGATGTTTTGGCTTACTCGTCGTGTAGAATGAGCCAATCAATAATAAAGGCATTTCAATCTTTTTTCATAGGAATTACATTGGCTGAAGTCTGTTGCATTATTATAAATGTTTCATCATCTCCTAGCCGATGAGTACAGGTTCTTCACTAGTTTGGTTAACCAGTGCAGCACTATCGACATATTCTTTTACTTTAGGCATCTCTGTACATCACACACACATAAAAGGAAGATACACTTGTAGATACACTGTGTTTTTCTTGTGTTGAATAGAAATGACTGATGCTTTGAAAAAAGCATTGCAAATACTGTATATAATACTGCAATGCAGACCAGTGAAAAAAATCTTAACTGAAAATTAACCACTGAGGACATAAGGGACGAGTTAGCCACACAAATCACTCTCCGTCTAAAACAATTAGCCTAAATCCTCTCTGTAATTCAGATTGTTTTTATTCTCAAAGTGAAGCAGCTGTTACCCAGGAATCGCTCTGTCATCAACCCCTGGATGTTTTATCAGAAAACATTTTATTGACTGCAACACAGATGGACTGTGATGAAAGCCTAACACCCTAAAATCTCTTTGAAACGCGAGTGGACCAGCCATGTAATTTGCTGAAGTTTACAGCATATTTTATGTATATGATTCATAGGTACCAAGGACAGAGGAATGTTATACCCCCCAAGAAAAGTGTAGAGGAAGACAATTTTATTAATAACAGGATAGAAACACAAAGAAAACTGCAGAGTCATCACCTGCGCTGTGATGGGGATATTATACCGTACACAAATACTCTATACTAACCTCACAACTGCATGTGAGTGCATGTCCTCCTTTACTTCTGTTGTGCTCAAGCACGCTACAGGGAGAAAGATAATCCCTCCTAACCTGGGATTAGACAGGAGGGGAAACAAGGGAGGTGGATTCAAGTATGCACTGGGTGTCACAAGCGATTACACACCGATAACATGGGAGATGTAGTCAATTTACAGCAGATGTTACTGCAGACTGAAATGGTCCGGAGCATTTATTAGGTAAGGGTACCAACAGTGATCTGAACTTATCTTGTTAAATGAAGCAGAAATAACAAACAAAACACACTTGTTGAGGTAGGTGCTGCAAACTTGTATTGGAAACTGGAGAGGAGAAACATTCCTCTACTGTGTCAGGGATGCCATGTAAGACTAAATGTTCCAGTCAGGAATTTGCTTTGTGTTGTAGACTGCAGACCAATTTCACTAAAAAGCTGAATTATTGATTTACATAGTCTATGCACTTTAAATACTAAACAAGTGGGAAATAGGCAGGAACACTGGACATCCAGTAGCGGTAGAGTTTGACCTTCAGAAGTAGCACATTTGTATAAACCGCACAACCAATAATCTTTGCCTGCCTTTTCTTTAAAAAGAAAGAAAAAAAAGAGGTGGCAGTGAGTGCAAGGAATGAAAAACAAAAGGCCACAGCAGTGTGTCTGTCAGTAGGAACATCCCTGAGGCTGACTGACTGGAGGCAGACAAGGATTCAGCTCCACAAACAACTGCCTGGGAATGCCAGGGCTTGTGTGTGTTCAAGTAAGCTCACCTGAATGCACCCAAATCCTCAGGAGAAAAGGGGAGGGCTGAAGTCCCCCGAAACACAGCAATTAACTGACTTAGAATGACAGGAGCAGCCCCCTCCCGAACACATGCATACATGCGTAGAAACACAAACACCCAGATACCAATCTAAACAAGAAACGTTAATTAAAGAGCTTTCAGGTACATACTTTTGTTTGTGACTTCTCTGACCAGGTGTGATGTTTCTCAAAAACAGTAAACAGACTACCAAAAAATTAATATGTGTAACTTCAGTCCTCAGTGATTATTCATTCAAAGCTTTGACAAGCTTGACAAATAGCTAGACACACAAGCAGCTATGAAAAAATAAGCCCTGTCATTTTGGCAAAAGCACCTTAAATACAGCTGTAAAGGCACACGGTGACAGCTTTCGGTGTTGAAAGAGAAACTGGAGTAGAAAATAACACATGAAGTCCACAAATTAGGTATACAGAATATTAAAAAGTGGTTGACTATCATAAAGAATGTGCACTATGCAAGGACAACTCAAAACGTTAAATCAATTCACTTGTCAATCAGTCAATGAATTGAGTACTCCAGTTTGACACAACTTTTGATGATGAACAACACAAATATAATGTTTAGCCCAAAAAACTCACTCCAAAGACTCAGTCGGCTCAAATTATAGATAATAACTTAATAATTTGTACTTTGCTTGTAGCTGTATATTTCACTTTTATATAAACATTTGACCGAAATTGACTCCTTAAAGAAATGTGGTAATAATATATATAAAGACATTACAACCATGCATTGCAACCATGACAATTATCCCCTTAACATCCTTCGCCCGCCGGCGGGCGATTTCCACCTCCCGCGGCTGAAATTATGATACGCAGCAATATATACAGCTTCAACTTCCGTCAATATGGACATGCTATACATCGTTAGAAAGGTTAGAATCTCCACAATGAAACCATCCAGTTGATTTAACAGAAATCACGAGCACCAAACTATAAATCATTCATATTTACCGGCATGGTAAACGTGAGGTACATAAAATAAACAGCGACTCCCTACCTTTGAAGCGGTCATGAAGCCCAATTATGTGTCCATTCCTCAATTGTTTATATTCATTCTGTTCATAAGAATCCACTGATCAAAAGTATCAAAATGGTTTTTCATAAAATTATTCCAGCTTCTGAATATTGTCCTGTAAAGTCCATTGTTCACTGTCTGCCAACTTTGATCGTCAAATAAAATCCAAACTTTCCCGAGCCTTAGCGATATTTTCCTTAGTTCCTGTATAGTGTTGTTGGGTATGCTTGTTTTCCTTATCTTCCTACCTACAAAACAAAAGTGTCCCTATCTTTTTCTGTTGAGTTTTCATCCCGGTACACCCCGTGAAAGAGACCAAGCGCTCCCAGTTTGGAGGACCAATAGTCTCGGTCTTCTGTTTTTTGAGGCCCTAGTATAGCCTAGGCTTATTGGCTATCAACATGTCAATCATTCAGGATTGTAGCCAATAAATTTACCTTTCCAACGATTTCTTTTATACAGTCTATGGTCCACAGTCTATGCATGTCCATGGGGGGTTAGTATGACTCAAACTATGACGTCGCGTAACCAGTTGCAGGCTCACTTCTAAGAGCATAGCGCATGAGTGTAGTAGTGACGCACGCTCGCCCGGACATTTAAACTTTTTTCTACGGCTATTTTGGATATTTTACGACGCCAAAAGCTACAAAGACGACCAAGTATGTACTGGAAGAGGCTTTGGAGGCTTTTGGAGATGGTTATGGTATCTGAAGAAAGTGAAGATAGTGAATATGACTCTGAGAAAGAGGAGATGTTTACTGACGGACTTCACTACATCTTAGATCGGTGAGTAACGGTATCTTTGATAATGCTTTATAGATTTTATCTGTTTATTTATTTATTTATTTAGCCATGAATGAAAGCTGAATTAACGTTAGTGGGGGGGGGGGGGGGGGGGTTCTGCTTATTCAGAAGTACAGTAGAAAAAAGTGAAAACAGTACAGTCAAGTAGCGTTTCACAAAATGGCTGCCAGCCACTAAATCAAAACAACACAATAAATCCAAGGAGTGGTGGGGGAGGGGAGGAGAGGGGATCTGCTTATTTTGACGTACAGTAAAATACAGTAGCGTTTCACAAAATGGCTGCCAGCCATTAAATGACAACTACACAGCACAATACTTTGCAAATTGTCCCCTGGTAGCTGTAGTTTCAACTGTAGGACTAAAGTTATGTAATCCACCTCTTTCTTTGTGTGCCCCTAATTCCACTTTTATTTAGATTTTTTTATCAAGCTTGTAAACAAATTGAACTGATTTTTTTATTTACTGTATTGACTTTACATTAGGCTTTTATTTATTGTGAATGCCCAGACACTGGGAATCTCCCCCCAATACAATTATTCTGTTTATTACAGTTATTTTTTTCTGATGTTTTTGTGTAATTTTTTGTACTATAATTTGTTTACATCTGTGCATTACATTGTGATTTGTAGGTCACAGACTGACAGTGATGTAGATTTGGAGCCTGAGACTGAGGCAGACAGACCCCCAACCCCCTTCTCCTGCTGTGGGCGGTCGTCAGAAGCGTCAACGATCCGCTTCTGCATCACCTGGACCAAGGACCTGCATCAACATCCCACCCCCACCCATCCACCTCATGTTGCACTGCACCCCCAAACCCAACAGTATTTGCATTACTTTTTACTTTTATACACTTTTTTATAGTTTTTGTATGTTGTTCATATTTAGTTCATATTCTGTATATTTTGTATAGTTTATTCATTGTTCATATTTTGTTGATATTGATACAGTTGTACATATAGTACTAGTACATTTGAAGAATAAAAAAAAAATCCTTGTTTGAAATTCAGCTCAGTATAGTCTGTCATTTTTGTTACTTAGCATTCTGTAGTGTCTTGTCACATGACAATATTTCAATATAGCCACCTAAAAACATGTGGAGACATGTGGATGCTAAGGGGTTAAGATACACCCTAAGATATGACCCTTGCAAAAAAAAAGTCTGAGTTAGCAGCAATTATGAAGTATTATATTTGACCGTATATGTCATTATGGAATCCTCTATGTGATATGATTATACAGTGCTATCAGCAATCATAACACAATCATATGTTTATAATATGTAACAAACATAGACATCACAGAAAGAGTTGCCCAAGTAGTAATGTTTTAGTCACACAGTATGATTTTTTAATTGTGCCACAAACTAATTAGAAATGATAAGGACTTTGGTATGTGGCCTAACTGTTCTGTTGTTACTTGTGGCAAAAGCCCATCTGTTGTCTTTATGTAGCCAAGTTAATTGAGTGAACTAAGCAACTTCTCTTCAAGTTTAAATTACATAAGCATGATTGATCCAGCTACTGTAAGTAAAATCACTTACTCATATTTTACCATCCTTCATAGCAGTTCTTAAAAATGATGAATAATACATATTTGCCCATTCAAACCAAAGGTCATTATTGCAACCAATATAGAACTGTGGCAAATATTAGACAGGAGCTAACATGGATTCAAGTTTGACAAATTTTGGTGTGAACTCTCCATTTATATTTAAAATGACACATCAATTGTTGCCAAGAAGAACTCAGTCCCTAGCAGCTAAGTATAAGAGACACAAAACTATGCCCTGTAGCAAGATAATCAATCTTTCAGAGAAACTATGATCTCAGCTTTCACAGCTAAGACAATGTTGTGGTCAGATGTCTTGCTTCCATAAGTGTTTGGATAGAGTGTAATGAATGGCTTGCCACTTTCCATTCATATACCCTTTATGAAAAAACATGCCAAAAGTAAATTAGTGCCCTGGCCTGTAATTGGTGCAGACTGTGAGTCATTTTATTTTTGGATTGACTATGGAGCCAGTAGAAATCCGATAACAATCAGTTTTGTGGGACACTGATCCCAATGAAATAAATGCACTTTTGAGCAGAAGGAAAGTGACAATAGATACTATCAGTGGGTTCAACTAGTTCTGAAACAAGTAGTTGATAAATCGATTGACAAAAAAATAATTGTATAACAATAGTTGTTAAGTAGTAATTAATAAGGCAAAAGCTGTTTTTAATTTGCTGTTCAAGTTGCTCATACAGTATAAGAGGATTATTTGTTCAATATTGCTGTAAAAATAAATTAAATTGAATATCTTTGTGTTTAGTTGGATGAAATAAGCTATTTGAAAAACTCACTTTATAATAAAGTGTCAGGAGGATATTCCACTATTTCTCTAAGGTTTTATAGATGAAATTATAATCAATTCAATGACAAAAATAGAACAGTGAAAACAACCATTAGCTGCAGCCCTGGCTTCAGTTCTCCAGTAGTATTGTATGTACCGTAAACATAATCACCATCCTAAAATACATATACCAGTATATGCCCATAAAATTTAGGTGCACATACATATCAGCAGACAACAGCAATATACCCAAAATTGTGCACACATTCATGATTCATGACAGCTGTTAGTACAAACTCCTGGAATCACACTGAACAGCTGTGACATAAAAGGTAACTTTTCACCCTAAAAAACTGGCAATCGCAGTTGGTAAATTTCCCAATGAACTTGAAGCAAGGAGGAGAATGTTTTCCACTGCTGAACATGACAGAGTGCAGCTGTGTGCCAGTGTACACCATTCAGCTCCTCCCCGACATGACTGTTCAAAGAGCTGGAGGCTCTGTCTGGGGATTTAGGGCAGCCACCAGCACAGCTTAAATCTTATTTTTTTTAAATGTTCACTGACTGCCTCACAAGCTGCAGTGCAGTACGTGTTGAGTCCTTATGGATGGGTCATCCAACATGACTCTTCATCAATTTGTCAAGCCATTAAGGTGCCGCTATGAAGCACGATTCCCACATCAAAGACATTTTAGAGATATATGATGTGTTTGACAGTTGCAATTTAATGTTTTAGTTTGAGAGCACAACTGTGACAGAGAACAAAATAAGACATATGTTGTTTTGAATCCACTTAAGTCTAAAAGCAATGTAAAAGATTGTATGGAAAGCAAAAAGCAAATCTAATAGCCAGTTCTGGAAGATAAACTAGCAGTGTTGAATACAAATATGTCATCAAGCATCAAGCAAGCTAGAAAGAGAGCGAAAGTGAGAGAGTTAGAAGCCCTGTGAGTCAATAGGGAAGGCACTAAGTGAACTTCTCAATATAACAAAGGAGCTCTGGAAAGGCTCAACACAAGTTTGCCAGCAGCTCAGGTAGAGCATTGTTATTCAGTATCACCTCCTGATAAGGAGTTGCCCCCTGCATTTTAGTCATCACTCATTAGCACTGCATCCACCTGTTAGCATTGATGTTAACCTGTCTATTATTCAACTGAAGCCACAGATTAGTTTCCAGCCTAGAGATGAGAAAATGTATACAGGGGCCCACTGAGGTGCTTGTGGGAAAAAAGGGCCCCTATTAGAGAGGTATTTTGTGCTCACTTATCACCACTGAAGAATAGCAGAAAGGACACGCTGTCAGGCACGCTGCTTCTATTAATCGACAACACCGGCATGATTGCCTCAAACCATTCACAGAGCCTGTGCATGATTACATGTAGAAATAAGTCTTGACTAATTGTTCTACTAATTACTTACTTGCTAAATCAATCATTACTTTCTAAATCAGGAGGCCCGTGCATGAAAAAATAATGAATGGGGAGTGAGCTGTGTAGTCTGTAGGCTACTGCACAGTAAGACTACAATGAATGTTCAGCTACAAAGTTAATAAGCATGGAAACTATGACATTCAAATGTTTTGCTATTAGTGGAGTGCAAAATCAACAGAGCATAATAGATCCAAGAGTTATCTAAAAAAGCTTTCTTTTTCCTTTTCCTGGCTTCTGGTTCACTGCATGCCTATTTTCCCATTTGCCCATGCTGAAATAAGAAACTGTGTGAATGCTCCTAGAAATCTCACCACACAACTTTTACTTAGATATTCTGCTAAATTTAACACATTATAAAGTGCATGCAAGCTGTTCCTTTCCCTTTGTGGAGAAAGCTGAGTTTCTTAAAGTTAAACTTGAGACTGTGCATAAATTCAATATTTCAGCCTCAAAAGTTGGCATAACCAGGAATAATTTCAACCGTAACCGTGTGCTTTCCACAGAGGACAGCTTAAAGAGGGCATATTTAAATATAGTCACTTACCATTGTCTTCAATTGAGAAGTAGAAGATGTCATTTGTAGCGTTGTCACTGTCCCTCAGAACATAGCATATGTTCATGTCATCAATTTCAGCTGAAAATAGATACATTAGCATAAATATTCATGATAATCTACTCATAAAAATTCACAAAACTTTATTTGACTTAAATGTCAGTAAGTACTCCCGAGACCTGCTTTAAGAGAAATGTTGAGTTTATGTGATGAAATGTTCACGCTGCATAGTGTCGGGGGAATCTGAAAAGAGAAACTGCCTGGTAACAAGAGCTGTACATCTGTTAGACTCCTGAATGACACTGAACATAAAGAATAGCTTGATTCTCGGGGCTACATCACTGTGGTCTGTTTGTCATCTCACATGTTTATAGGCAAGGTTCTTTATATCCCTGGATCTGGAAGATTGTGAAGATTACAACCCTTACTGTCTTCAATATTTGATGTCAAAACATTTCCCTTCAAAGGGACCAATGCAAAAATAAATACCCACAACTTCCAAATGCCCAGGAGATAGTGTCTTTATTCAGTGTCTGTTTACTCTTGTGAGAATTCTTGAAATATTGAACAGGCCACTTGGGGAAAGCATCTCACAGTGACTCAGTAAATAAAAGCAGGGAATGCATTGATACTGACTGTGCACTGTAACTTCTGGACTGATGTTTGCATAGCCAGTGGCCCCCTCCCTTTTACATGTTTACATGTTCACATTATATATCATTGTGTCTGTAATCCCCTTGTCTTTTGTCAAAAAAAATATTACCCTGGCAATGTACAAATCACCACTGGTTTTCTCCCACAGTGGCATACATTAGGCACTGTTTGAAAAATGCACTCCTCTAGTGAGATCTGGTCAGCCTGAGGCACTGGCATACTTCATTTCTGTAAACAGGCAGTCTCTTGAGTTGAAACAAAAACCTTTATGTGGGAACTCAACATTTTTCTGGCAGCAGAGGAGAGTACACTTAGCAGAGTGAATGAAAGAGAATGGGCTCAAATACCTATGCAGTACATTACAAATCTAACAGAATGTCACAAGGTTGCAGAGTTGATTGAAATGCTGCTCTCTTACCTTGTGTGAAGGCAGTGATAGTGGCATTTCCTTTGCCGAGGTTGATCAGGTAGCCGTGCTCTGGAGCAACACTAATCCTAAAGGTCACCGAATCCTGAATGCTGTCTCTGTCTTCTGCTTTAAGAGTCTTACTGGTGAACACAAACCCCAAGTGACCAGTCTCTAGAACCCGCAAGGTTGGAGCACCCTTGTTAACCACAATCTGCGGTACTCCATTATCCACTGGGAGGACAGTTATCTTCATCATTTGGGGCTTTCGAGTCCCAAATGCTGTATCAGGGAAGACATAGAAGTCTGTGTGAGTGCCATCAGTGACAGTGAAGGAGAAACTGTCCTCAGCACTCTCTGTGCCATCATGTTTGTAGCTGATCATGTTCTCATTCAGATCCTGCTTTGTGAAGGAGGTGACAGGCCGGGTGTTGTTGAAGAGCAGGTGACCATGAACTGGGATTTGAGTGACTGTGAATTTCAAGAGGCGGTCAACAGTGTCTCTGTCCTCTACTGTTAGCTCAAAAGGCGTGATGAGTTTGTTCTCTCCCTCTGTCACCACCAGGCCATGTACAGTCACCACAGGCTTTTTGTTGTCTACATCAGTGATGGAAATGCGGAAAGTGCGAAACACAGGGTTGTAGCCATCAGTCACTTCAAATTCAAAGCTGTCCATTTTCACCTCATCGTCAGCAGTGTGGATGTAGTAGACTTTGTTGCCGGCCAGCTGGAGCTGTGTAAAGGATGAAATTGGCATCCCAGGTGTGTCTGTGCACTCCAGATGTCCTCTCATCGGAGCCCGGGTGATTGTAAAAACCAAGTGTTCATCTGGACTGTTTAGGTCGCTGGTACTGAGCAGGTCTGTTGTCAGAGAAACCCTGCCACCCTCTTTGAGTGATACACCTTTACTGATTACATCTGGGAAAACCATGTCAATGCCACCCACTGTAACATAAAAGTATCTGTCAATCAAAGGGTTAATACCATCTGTCACATCAAACTTGATGAGGTCGCGAATGCCCTCTTGCCCATTATGTATGTACACAATCAAACCCTGGTCCACTTCATTCTGTGTGAAGTTCATGCCAACAGTGATATTTTGCATCGTCCCAGAGGGCATTGTTTTCTGTAAATACCCCTGACCAGGCCCATAGCGAATGATGTAAGTTAGCGAACTATCCTCAGAGTCCAGATCAGTAGCTTTTAAAACGTTGCTGTTTATGACTTTCATGTCACCTATCTCAATTTCAAGGCCATCATTGATAACCATCCTCGGGGTTTCATCGTCTACGGGGATAATCATAACTATTACCGTTTTCTCCACACTGAACTTTCCATCTGTGAGAACAATATCAAAGCTGTCCTCTGTGGTCTCTGAGTCATCATGCTCATACACAATGCTTGAGGCCTCCCTGATCTGATCCAAGGTGAAGTTAGAGACAGGCACAGTGCCGGTAGTGAGCTGATTCAGAATAAATCCATGCTTTGGAGGTTTGGTGATAATGAATGTGAGCCGATCAGAGGGGAGATCTGCATCAGCACCATTCAGAATGGGGGTGTCAATGACTATGTTCATGCCCTCCATAACTACAAACTCTCTCATGTAAATTTCAGGCTTTTCATCATTAGAGGGGATTATGGAGATAGGGAAAAAATGCCTTTCAGAGAAATTGATGCCATCAGAGCATCTGAATGTAAACCTGTCCTCCACAGGCTCCACTCCTTTGTGAATGCTTTGAACATAGGAAATGTGATTCTGTCTTATATCCTTGATGGTGAAAGCACTAATAGCTGTCCCAGACCTGGATTTCTCTGAGCCTGGGGCTGGGGAGATATTTTCTACATAGCCTGAAGTCGGCTGTACAATGATTGTACAAAGGAGGTCATCATTGGGGGTGTCGACATCATCAGCGCTTATATAAAGGATTTGAATTACATTTTTCCCTCCTTCCACAACAGTGAACTGTGGCCCCACAAAAACCTCTGGAGCCTGGCTGTCCAAGGGAAGAATAGTTACATGCACTCTGACACCTGTGATCTTATTGCCTCCAACAGTCCACTCATCAGACATGTCCGTCAGTGTGAGATTGAAAAAGTCCTCCTTTGTTGTAAAGCCTATCTCCCCATTGGTATGAGCATAGACCACAAGGCCGTTGATGATATCAGCTTGGGTGAATGTACCAGATGGGACCCCTCTCACCAGGATTTCACCTAATGATGGCGGGTCCTCAACAATGAAGGTCAAACGAAGGTCATCTGTGTCCTCATCTCTCCCCTGAATTACATTACTTGTAATTTCTGTTGCCCCATTTTCCAGTACATCTATATAGGAGCCAATTGTGCCAGCCGGAAGACTGATAGTTGGAGTCTCATCATCAATAGGCTTCACACTAATCTTTATAATAATTGGGACAACGTGAACCCCATCACTGACATCAATTTGTATTGAATCAACTGTTGATTCATCTCCATTGTGGATGTAGGAAATTCTACCATTTCCAATATCCTCTAAGCGGAAAGTGTCTCCTTTTTTCATAACAGTGAATGTAAACTGCATCTGGCCATGCAGCGGAGGCTGAGTAATAGTAAAAGATATCACTTTGCTGTCTGTGTCTGTGTCTGAGGTGTCCAGCTCAGCACTTGTGATGATATGTGTACCACGTTCAAACACAGTAAACCCAGAGTTGGTTATTTGAGGTGGCATGTTGTCCACAGGCTTTAAAAATATAGTGAAAACCCCATCAACACTATTTCCGGAAATATCTTCCACAATATATCTAAACTGCAAAACATGTATGGTTATTCCAAGCTCAAGATCAGGTGGTCTGTAAGCTATTTTATGGTGGTTAATTTGTGCCTGAGTGAAAGTATTGACTACAGTGTTTGGCTTTTCAGTTAATACCAGAGCTCCCAATACAACAGGGCTATTCTCATCTGTATCCGTCGGTGGCTGGATGATTGTATATTTGAGATCCCGATCCTCTGAGTCGAGGTCAGTGTAACGAAGTAATTTCTTTCGGAAGTGAGTAAGCTGATACTCGTGCACAGTCATTTGCAGAGTTGTACCTGGATATATTTCAGGCGGGAGGTCATCAACTGGGAGAATTTTGACGATGAATGAGCTCTCACTTGATTGATTTGGTGGGTCATTGTCATCTTGAACTCTAAACACAAACTGATCCATGACTGTGCTGGTACTGTGGGGGCCAGTGTGTTTGTAAAACAGTTTACCATCAGTTATGTCCTGCTGCAACCACTCAGTCACTGCTTTCTCATACATTTCATCCTGTGTATTAAACTTCCAGGTTGATGGGTCCTCTGGGGCCTCGGACTGACGCAGCAACACCTGTCCGATTGTGGAAAACGGAGGCTCTATTGTGAATTTTATGGTAGAATCCTCTGAATCGATGTCTGCTGCGCTGAGCATGAGTGAGGAGATTGGCATCATTTGGTTTTTGAATAAATTCAAACCAGTGTTGGCATTGATTATAGGAGGCTCATCATCAGTTGGAACAACAGTGATTGGAAACAGAAACTCCACCTCATTTGCACCATCTGTCATCCTGAAAATAATATTGTCACTGTATGTGTCACTGCCGTCATGTTGATAAATGACAACTCCAGCACTGAGGTCAGCAGGGGTGAAAAATTTCCTCCTGGAGCCCAGAACAGTTAAGTCCCCATGCCTCAGCCCATCAATTACAGCTATTTTGACTTTGTCTAAATTGTCCTCATCACTGATTTCCAGATTTTGTGAACTAGACAGGGGTCTAGACTGTCCCTCATACAGTAACTGGCCAGTGTTTTTAGTCACCACAGGAGCCAATGTGTTCATAGGCTTAACAACAATCATGAAAGCAAAAGGGTCTGACACAGCCCCCTCTGTGTCTACAACCTCAAACTCAATCTGGAAAATCCGCTCAGTGTCTGAATCCACAGCAGGGGGTTTGTATGCGATTTTCAAGTCTTTGAGGTCTCCTTGGTAAAATGAGGTTATTGGTAAATTCCTATCATCTGTGCTCACTATGTAGCCCTCCTCATAGGACAGGGGGGATGTGATGTTGAAAATTAATTCGTCAGGATTAGACTCAACATCCTCTGCAGCCAGCATGTCCGTGGTTATAGCTGTCATTACAAACTGGTCCACTTCCATCATCATCATTGCCACAAAGCTTGGTTTAGGTGCTGTGTTATCCTCTCCCTCTTTAATTCTCACTAAAATCTGGAAAAATTCCTGCTTGAGCAAATTGCCCTCTTTATCATGCAATTCCACAAGCATTGGAATGTAATCTCTGTTTGGTGACTTCAAGGCAAAAGTGTGCTGATAACGGATGTTCAGATTAATAAAATCATCACAATCCACCATTGTTCCAAGGCTGCCCTCTTCTATAAGTTTTCCGTACCTGGGCAGCATGCTGCCACTGGATAGAGAGGCGATTTTGCATTGCTGTGCGTTTCTGTCATAGGTAAATTCTAATATTCTTCTATCGATGGGGTTACTTATGCCGAGCACTTTCTCAACGGTGAGTGGCATGTTTTTGGTTAGCACTTCCAGCTGTGTGAAAATGACTTCCACCTCCATCATGAAAGGTATTATAATGGTATCCGTTTGGGTATCATACCGGAGTTGTAATTTCACTCTGTCCCTCGGTGGACTCCTGGAGCCAAAGTGAGAGTACTTCACGTCGTTGGGGCCGAATTCACACGGAAACTTTTTCGGAGACAGGTGTCCAGGCCTTTGAGACAAGGGATCATTGTCTAGGACTGTTATGCTGCATCTATCACCGGGTTGAACTTGAATAACCAAATCGTTGATGGGATCAATGAAGACTGATCTCCCGAAAGGCACGCGGATCCCATTATTGGCAACCAATATCGTGTCCTCTGACAGCTCGGACCTCAAGGCGTATGATAATCCATAGCTGTCAAAAACCTGCGCAACTGCATCACCTGTCAGAATCACCGCAAGCAGAATCAAAGCAGCTCCGGTCCCGTGCAGATGCGAGGGAATAATCCAAGCCATTTGTAGTGTAGACCCGTGGAGAAGACGCGTTGAACTTTGCGCATAGGCTACACCCTTTATAAACTAAGTACAGCGGTTAAAGTTGCAAGAATATAAATCAGACTTGGACAATATCACGCACCTATTGGCAGTAAGGTGCACCATTCTCTCACAGCAGCTGTACACTGATAACCTGAACTTCATAGTCCTGCTTTGATGAAGTAAAGAGAGTTACGCCCTCCTCTCTGCGGATTGGTTGAGACCTCCGCTGGAATGCGTTTGTCACAATTTGAATGGACGTGAATTGTGTCATTCAGGGGGGACAAAACGATGCCGCGTGGGCTCATCAGTTTGGATAAAGGTAAGAAAAAAGGTAAATATGGTGATGTTTGGACATAAGGTATGACTAAAAGCCTGCAGTATAACCATACATTCAATTTATGGTCGAAACATTTAAGATGAATAAAGCACACCGAATCTACCTATGTTGTTTTAAATACATTTATTTTCACGTCAGACGTATTCCTTTATGCAGACTGTTCTTAATAACGAGGAAAAGCAACGGAGAGTATAACTGTAAAAGACAGTCATGACTGATAGTATGACAGGAGAAATGCTTTGTCTCCCTCTCGTGGTTTGCGCTGATGAGGATGTTATGCACATTTTCAACCAGGCATCTTGTCATCTTGTTCCAAATGAAAATCTGGTTTATCATGAGATTCTTATATCAACAGGTTCTGCATTGCATGTGCAGCACCATCATACAACACTATGTATTGTCTGGCAATGGGCTCATAATGAAGTAAAATCACTGCAGCTGTTTTTTAATGTTTGAGCCAGTTCATAACCACCAGAGCTGATGGCAAGTAAGCACTGCAGGGATCTGACAATCATGCAATGAAATCTATGTGGCCACAATACACTCTACTCCTCTCAACAGATGTCACCCTGCAAAATAACCCACAAACCACTCTTCAATCATGAGTCAAAAGGTCTAATAGTTGAGTCATGCAGGGGCATTGTCCCATTTACTGTGATGCTGCTCTCTCATCATACAGGTCTTCCAGGTAGCAGACACTTCCCCCAGGAGAGCACTCTTCCGACTCCTGACAAGCCCAGTCATGATCCTGTGCCTCTCTGCACCACTCATCTGGAGAAGCAGTGTTGATTAAGAGGACACCCACATACTTTATGCAGCTCAGCAGGGCAGGTCAAAATGACTCAATTATATTAAAAGTTGGCTTGATTTTGGCACGACAAGCACGGCTGCACATCCAGACAAGAATCACAGATCTTTTAGAACAAACAGTGTCCATGGGGGAGCCTGATTGTGTTGAACAGAGAGAGAGAGTCATGCAAAATCTAATATTCTCTTGTTACCAAAAGTAGGCTTTTATATAGTATTGGTGCAACATCCACACAGTCATAAAAAATGTCAGTAAACTGGGGAAAAATGTCTCTAACGCAACCATGGTATTTATTCTACTGTACATTGCTAAAGACAAAGCTGCCCTGCATGTTTGATTTACACTAGCCTTTATAGATGGATGCACACACACATACCTACACACCCCTGTACAGGGTTAGGTATGTGTAGCATAGAACATTATATTGCCTAGATAATTTGACTTCAACTGCGCTGAGTCCCCTCTGATCCCTTTTAGATTATTTTCATTCCATCCACAAACTCCTGGGTGCAACCATTGTGTCTGCACCTACCTATATTTCTGCATTAACAAGTCAACATACAAACCATCTCGCAGCTGGCATGTGTTGAAATCAGTACACAGTAGCTGCCATAACAAACTATGCAGTTGAGTTGCAGTGGACACTGTTGACAGGGTCCAATTATAAATATAGCCAAGCAAACTGCAAGGCAAAGCCCTCAGGCCCTGACAGCTTCTAGTTATAAGAGAAAATGAAAAAGTGGATGAACAGAACTTTCTGACAGCGGCGATGGCAGACAGGGAATTGGATCATATCCAAACCTTCATTCCTATTTTTGAGATGAAGGGAAGTTTGATGATGTTCTGTCCTATCACATTTATATCAAATTTATTGTAAATGACCAGTCCTCCTTATAGAAGATAGAACCGTTGGTCTATAGAGGAAGTGAAGATACCAATCGCACCCCTGGTATGCAAGGTGATTTATTGTGAGTGCAAAGATACACAAGCCAAGCAGGGGGGGTTAGACTGAAATATTGCAATTCACCTCAACTTTGGGTACCACTTATAAATGTAATAAAATAACAACAGATAACTTTAAGTTGCTCATCCATTTAAGATTTCCTCACAGTCGAAAGCCAAAACATTCAAAGCTGTGTTTTTTCCTGGAGCTCACCTAGTTACTACTTCTGTTATATTTCAGTTTGTTTTGCTTTGTAGTGACTCTAGTGTCAGATGCATCTATAATCTAAAAATATCTTGTTTTTCCTGTTGTTCACACTGGAGCTAACTTTCAATTTGCTCTCATCTTAACGCCCTGCCTTGACATCACTGTACACACACCGACATGACAAACACTAGAAGGTTTGCATTCCCTGTTATCAGTGACAGCATTGTTATTATAACTGTGTTAACAGAGATATACATCATGGAAGGCGCCTTGAGCTCCGAGAAGTGACATCATCAAGTCAATCTGATACAGGGAAAATGAGGTGCTGCAGGATGGATCATCTGTGTGTTCAATCTGAGACCAAGACCAAACCCATACTATCATTACTTTGTAGTTATGTACAAGGTCTTTACAGTATATGCATGTAACATGTGTAAATTAGTGTTGCTGTACATGCTAATACCCTGTTTTTCATTTTTTATGAGTATGGAAAATAGCCTTCATGTGCACTACCCTGGTCAAAAAATAATAGCTAAAAATAGAATAAGTATATTAGAATTAGATAAAATAGACCCATATTAGTTAAAAAAAAACCTAGTGTGAATGAAATAATGTGCTTAATATAAACAAAATACATCAAATGTACTCTATAATGTATTGTACAGTATCTGATATCATTTCCAGTTAATTTCCTCCATACTGCAAAGCTACACAATAGCAATTTTGTGATCCTTTATACAATTCCTATCTCTATCTATACATTGCAGCAGCATTGTCTGTCTGTCACCAGAAACACTCGTGATAATTGCCTCCTGTGGTGTCACCCAAATGTTTATCTTGCTGTTGCTAAAGTGACTCCAATCTAACAATTGCTTGGACTTATCAGGGCTATTTTTGTTGGTGGTTATTCCCTGGAGACAATACAACCCCAGGCTCACTGATCTCATTAAGGCTATTTTAGTTCATTAGGTCTCTGTCACTGACAATTCATTTGATAGTTGAAGCTGGAATGGTGGCAGCAGCTACTCTGAAGTCTTCCCCTATAAAAGCAAATTGTGTAACCTATAGAAACACAATGCTCAGCCAACCGGCAGCCAAATCCATCTTCCCCAGCTTATGTTACTCTGGGGAAACTACAGACCAAAAAAGGCGGCGAAACCAGTCAAGTTTAATCATATTCTTTATTTCTCAAATTCCCCAGGTGTTCATAAGACTATAACATATCACCAGAGCGAATGTACTGCTTTGCAAACAAAAAAAGTTAGGTTTATATACGGCTTGCTTTTAACAAATAGATTCAAGGCAAAGTGTTTTGCAGAAAACAGAGGAGACAAAAATAGATGAAATCCAAAGATAATTTATACAAGAGAAGAAGAGTGAGGACACATGTGCGCACATGCACTCACGTGCAAATGAGGTACTGACATTTAAGAAGAATTATATTCATCGGGGACTGGTGTATATAATTCTGCTTTTTATACCTCAAAAACTGTTTCATTTGCAGAGTATGAAGCTTGTTCAGGAGTGAACCACAATCAAAAATTCAGAAAGACAAAGGTTAATTGACTGTCCTGACACAAATAACAGAAACAGTTTTCATAATGTGTGTCTTCGTCCAAAGTGAGACTATAATTTATACTACACATGCACTCATAGTATAGTGATAATAATGATAAATGTCGATTTTAATGACTTCCTAACAGTGAAAAGGAAAGTATTGTTTCAAGAGGCTTTAGATATAAGTGTATGTTATTAATTTAATAACAGTACTGGTAGATTATCTCGGACGGGAGGTTAACGAATTTTCACAAGACTTAAACCTTAAAATATGGGAGATATATGACATCGAGGCAAATCGGGATCATAATAGTAAACATACAAAATACACTATAATACAATACAGTATATCTGAGTTGCTGATTCATTGTTCACCTTCCTTTTACAAAGATAGCTGTAACGTGATTAAATCAGATCACCTTGCAAACCTTTTCTGTCTGCAAGTCCAACATATTAAAACTGAGAATTCATTCTTTCCTTCACATTTCATCATCTTACTGTCCTGTTTCTTTGGCACATTTGATAATCTTTTGTAAAATAGCAATATATAGTAGACATGAACTGGCGTGAAATCTGAAATCTAGGGTTGACATGTTATTTTAAAATAATTTAAAACGCTTAGTTCAGTATATTTTGTTAGTTTCAATAATATAAAAAATGTTGCCATGTTGTCCAGAACAGATGTGGGTTTCCTAAGTGTTTAAACATTACAAAAAGCTAAGAAACTATTTAAATTAATGCCAGTAAATGTATTGTTTTCAGTTCATTGAGTGCTGCAATCACACTGTGCTGGTACCAAATCAAAGTTTCTGTCTGTGCCAGCAATTAATTACTTGATGTTGTTTCACCCTTGTAAGTACACCATGTTACAGAGAGATTCTAATGAAGCATGAAATATAACGCTGTGCCCAAAAGCCTCTAACAGCATAAAAGCAATTGTATGTGCAACAGGGCATTGTCAAAACTGCTTTCATTACATTCTAACTAACCTGACTGATGTGGTGGCACTTATGGACACACATAAATGCCAACCCGAAGACATTTAATATTTAAACATTCATCCATAACTGAAAACTGTGTCTTTGACTTTAGGCTTTTATATGTTATTAAAACTCAAAATCTTTGGCTTCCTGTGGACTTGTGGTCGCCCACAGGCCAAAGGTTACATCATTTAATCGGATTGCTGCAAGATACCCCGCAGGCCTTCCTTCTCCTGATGAGTTTTAAAGCTGAGAGGCACTTAACATGTATGCCCACCCTGCGGGATGAACTCATTTATACTGTGCAAAAAGAAAGAGAAATGAGAACTCACCTGGTGGGAGTCACTGTGTGATATCTGGATGTTGTCACATCAGCAGCAGAACAATTTGACTATGAGATCTCAGATGTAATTCTTAGAAAACAAAAGTACAAAGTCTGAAGCATGTGATCCTCTGCACATTATGAAAATGATTTTGTTTTTTTATTTGATTTGATTTTTTGATTGAAGTAGCTGCAATAGCAAACACAAATTGTGCAATAATAATCACTGAGATGCTCAAGTTATTCCATTAAAGTAAAGGGTTGTTATCTTGTATGTTGTGGCTGTACATTTTTGCCATTCCTCTCTTAGTTTACTGCATTTTGGCCTCCTCAACCCTTTTTGAGTTACCGCTTTGTACTGTACTGGATGTATTGTCTTTCTACTCTGTTTGATCTAAAGTTGCAGACTATGTCAGCAACAATACAATCTAGATGAAAGAGAATGCATTTACTAGATGCTCATGAAAAAGTTGCACACACTGCACATGTGGGGACAATAATGCTTTCTCTTTGGTCGTGTATCTGTGTTATCACTGTTATTTTATTCTCAAGATGTATTTCTTATTTTAAAAAAAGACCAAACCTATTTTGTTGGATTTATCCTGACATAATGACATTTACTGCCACAGAGTGACAGCGTCTGTATGGGTGCCTATTGTTCCAATATTCTGGGGAATGTCTCAAATATTTCCAAGTTCCCCTGCCAAGCTTTAATTGACTTAATCTTTCCATTAGCCCTAAATCGCCAAAGTCAGCTGTCATTTGGTAGCGTTAACTGTTGTAACAAGGTGCTTTTTCATGCTTCATGATAGATGTGAGTTTTAGCTATGAGACTTAAGGATGATGTTTAACCTCCTAACCCCTGCAGCACTCTGCACAAAACAGACATACACAACCAGTACCACACACACATCTTCCCCACTGACAGCTCTAATAAGCACCAGCACACAAACTGACACAAACACTTGTTCATTTTTGTCAGGTGATGGGGTGTTGCTGATCTTACTGAGTTCACTAAATACCCCCATAGACAGACATAAACAAAGTCTATAACCTCCATGCTTCATCAACCCCTACAGGTAGCAAAAATAGATTTAAAAAAAACAACCCTGCAGAGTGGAGACAATCCAAACAGAAACATTTTTTTATGTACAGTGCCCTATAAATTGTAACAGCTATGCATATCATGTACCATATACTTTACAGCCACTGCCAGGAGATGGCAACATCACATTATTCAATAAGTGAGTTGTATACACAATAGTTTTTCATTATACATGTAATATATTAGAACAAGAAGAGCTAATGAAAGAAACTGACTAATGGTGTATAAACAATACACAAAGGCAATTACTGTGTAAAATTGGGTGTTTTTTAATTTAATGTCTGTTCAACTTTATTAATATGAAGCTAATGCCAAACTGATACCTTCAGTACACTTGGAATTAGTGTATCACATTCGCAGTGAAAACGTATTAATGTCCTGCTTGCAGTGGGAAAAGTAACCATTACCATGGCATAATGTCAGATATAATTGTCAGGTCTCTTCAGTTTGGTTCAACTTGTCAGTCTAGCTATATTGTAGCTGAGTTGTATCACTACTGAAAGACTGGCAGGCCTAATTAGTTCAAGACCTTATCTAATGACTTTGAATTTCTGCTGTAAGTCTGACTATTGCATCAGTGTTCATTTTTAGAAGCGGGTCAAAACCTGGCCGACACATACTACATCTAATTGAGGGAGAGCTGGACTGCAATGCCAAATGAGTTCTTCACTGACATCCACAGCAAAGACTGACGACCTCCCTTGAAAATGAGTTTTGAAAATGTAATGATTTTATTTTAAATTCATGTATCTCTTAAATGTATGCAAGGTAGTGTATTTGTTATGACCCCACGTAAATGAATTTAATTGAAGAAAGCTGAAGAAGCATGAAGCATTTTGCAACCTAATGTTGGAATGTAATTGTATACATGTATAAATGTATAAATGCAAAGATGAAGGATTTGAAACTATAATGATTCTTATTAAGGAAAACAAATGTTATCTCACTTGACAGAATTATGATTTATCATCATGTCAGAACCGCTTAGTAATACAACATATAACATAACATAATATAAACACCTAACAATTAGTATTAAATTGTGATACTGCAAACCTCTACTGCTGGTAGCTGGTAAACCAGAAGCCTGATCTAAAATTTACCAGATATTTTTTACTGTAAGTATATTTTGCAGTATATATTATTTATTATTCCCAGATTAAAGACATATACCCCACGTGCTGGCATAAAAAAAGTGAGAGTCATTGCATACTTAAGAAAAGTGAAAGCAGTAATCAACATGTCAGAAACTGGGTCAGAGAACTTTTATGGCAATAGCACACATCATTAACAAATATTTGGCCCAGATTTTCTAACCCCCACTAAACATCTTTGTAGGAAGTTTATCTTCTGATCAAACAACCTCCCTTTAATTCGCAGATCAGGGACTTTCTTAAGGAATGTTTTTTCCAAATATGGAGCTGCTGCAAGACAGACAGTCAAAAAAAAGTCTGTAGGCGAGAGACTCATCAAGATTTTGGCAGAGAGGTAGAGCTCTGTCTGCCCTCTAGTGGTAATACACTGAGTCAAATACAGTGATATTATTAAAGAGTCAATCAGATTTTTTTTAGCCTGTAAATTTCAGATACAGTAAATTAACTTGTTACCTATAGATACAAAATCAGTATTGCCTAAATCCCTTTTCACTGCTATATTATAACAGATTTAAGACTAAGAAAATATTATTAGTTTAGGTTTAGTTGCTGTCTAGAGTAAGTGTGTGTGATAAAACTGTCAGTCACTTTTGACATGATAATATGGCTCCATTCCTGAGTTGTTTATTTTGATGAGCAAAGCATTTGATTCATGGTCTGTGCCTCTAAGATAGTTTCGAGTGTGGACTTTCCAAAGGAGCCAGCTCTCTGGGTCGGTAGCTTTATCACCAGCCAAAAACAAATAGTGCTTTGACACAAGGGTACACAGGGTGCAGAAATAATGGATAAACCTGTATTATAGTTGAGTAGATTGGGAAAAAGAAATGCATTACAGCAGGTCACATACTGTCTGGTGTCAATCGTGTCTATCAACAACCAGCACAGAAATACAGTAATACAGCAGATCATACAGTGTGACCTTCAGTTATGCTATGAGAGGAATTTCTACCTTTTCCTCTAAAAAAATGAACAGGTAATATTTAAGAGGTGGCCATCAGGGCATTCATATTCAGTTGGAATAAATAGAAAAGACACTCTCTATTGAATGCTCCTCAGGGCACAGTACTGTATAGCAGCTGCTCTGCTGTGCTCTCTAATATTGAAAAAAAAACAAGGTACAAAAAGGAAAAATACAGCATTTGCTCACATTTTAACAGATCCCATAAAACACAGTGAATTGATCATTTTGGGCTTTAATAGGCGTGAATCAGAAGCTGCCAAATTAGCTTTTTTCGCCTTGTTCTTCTAATTTAGATGATTCATGTATTGCTTTAGTGTGATTTCATGTAGAATATTGTTTTCTTAGGTTATGGCTTCATAGTCTTTGAAAGAAAATCTACAATTTAGTATGACAAACACACATGAAACACATATAATTTGCATTAACTCTTAAATCACTGCCATCAATGAATGAGGTAATCCATGTTGTCTATATTCATATTAGCTACTTCTGTTGCTCCCAAAAAACAGATAGGTTCAGTGTAGCTATAGATATGCATTCCTCTGTTGTCCATGATCTTTTATCACAATTAGTAGACAAATTCAATAAATCATTTGAAGAAAACAAACAAACAAAACTTTGGCTGCATGGAAAATTAGTTTTTCCATGCAGCCTGTTTAGCTTTCTAAAACTGGCTGTAATTGACATAAAAAAAGGAAATGCATTAAGTTTAAGCACACCCATTTGAAGCAGGAAGCTTTTATGTATTATTAATATCAAGATGTTCACACATTTTCCTTTATAGTGCAACTGCAACCTGATCTTCCCTCTTCAGAAGCCCATTATGGTGGAGTCCAACCTTTAGTCAACAGTCATGTTCATTGTGGCTGTATTTTTCCTTTCTTTTGTTTTAAATCACATTTAAATCAATCTTGAAAGAACTGTGACATTTATTTACCAATCTGCTACAAGAAAATAAAAATGCTGGCCTGTAGCTTATAAACGAAGACAAACTGAGTCTTTAGTAAAATTAAAAATTAAGAGGGACCCTAACCCTAACCCATACATAGTATTGGGACTGACATAGCTTAGCTCCCATGAACATTTACGAAGGATTTACACAGGAGTGTTCTGTCAGTTGCATAGCATCTTGTGGCAGTGAAATACTTTGCATATGTCCCTGAAAGACATCTGCATCATACAGTTCAACCTTGGATAGTTGTGTTAACTCTTTGGGGCAGGCTTCTCTCCATATATCATATTATCCACCTACATAGCTGGAGACATCATTTCAATACAGCAAATAAAGTGTTGCATAAACCCATAACATGGCGAGTAGAAGGTCACACTGAGTCTGAGAGCCACCCACATTACTTTTCCTGCCAAAATCACCTTCTTATATAACTAAACATCATTTTAGGCTACAAAGACAGATGATTAAATGTGATTTTGTTTAGACTTTGCAGACGTCAACCAGTTCCCTTCTCTAATCTGTGGGTTTTTTTGTTTGTTTTCCACTCTTTCATTCAACACATTACTATCAATGTTGAATATAGTCAGCCTGCAGTCATGTGTTTTTACTTTGACTTGTTTTTCGTTTTGTCTTTCAGTTCGGCAGAATAAACCCCTCTTATGCCAGGTTGCACGAAAAGTTAAATTTTAGTTCACAAAATGGAATGAATGAGTTGTCAATTTGTCAATATTTTAGATTGGACAGGTGGATGTTGTTACCTGCTAGGCATTTCTGCCTGCCATGCCTCCAATGGTACCATGCGGTCAGCTACAGGGTCATCAGCTGGAGACCAGTGGTGGACCAGTGACTTGCGCCTCAGTCATAGCCAAAGGCTGCCCTTCTCTGCTGGATTCTCTCCTCCCATGGGATAGTGAGCTCAATGAGTAGAGCAGTCTATACAGCAGCAGACAAGAGCACTATGTCTGGACAGAGAGGTGTGGAGGTGATCTCAGGGGGGAAGTGCAACTGCTTACCGATATCAACCCTCATTTGCCAATCTTGTCCTGGATACAGGCATGTAGGATGGTTCTTTGAGCTGGAGTCTTCTCTGCTCTCTCCAGGCTTGACAAACTGGATTGAGGTTTTTCTTGGTGTTGAGCTGTTTCTTGCAGCTTGCCTGCAGGTTTCCAGAACTTAAGCCAGCTTCCTCGGGATCTGACCGTGCCCCATTGATAGCACCCTTGTGCTAGACAGCATATGTTGTAAACTTGTATTATGGGTGTTGCAGACAGGGCAGCTCTCCACCCTGCCAAACCACTGATGGGGGTCTCTTGGGTATGGGAGTGTCATACGTTGCCCTAAGCAGGCCTACCGATCTATTGAAAGTGACCTCTCATGTGGTCCAGCATCACTATCAGCCCTTTGCCACTGCCTTGACTTTATACAGCTTCTGTTCTGCCCTTGTTACCTCTTCCATCATCCATTGATTTCCATTCTTTCTTTGTGGCTTTGGACCAGAGACCTGGAGCTTCTCCCCAGTCAAGCCCTGCTTGTCCTATTTACCATGATTCATGTAATCAATCAGTGTGTTCCTAATGACTTCATATCATTGTTCTACATTTCTGTTTTAATTAGTGCTTTTTAAGAATGCCAATGTATGTTGTCATTGGGTCCTAATTTAAACTGTCGCACACTCAGTCAGGAGACAGCAGACATTGATTTGCTCATGTGCTCTGTTGATGACCCTAAATACTGCTCTTCCCACGGGTCTACTGGGAAAGAGTTAACACTAATCCTAAAATAACAATCTGTTTTTTGACATAATTCCATAGCTAATAATGTTTTGAGAACAAATGTTATTATGATTTTATTATGATGGTTGTTTCTTACCATGTTTTTGGTAGGATAAAAGTAATTTTGTCCTGCAAAGCATGATGTATTAAAACACCCACCCCAACTATTAAACCATCATAACCCATGACCAGCTTTTAATGTAAAAGTTTTAACAATACATGCAGTCAATAAAATATTATTTTGTCAGTGTCACTTTTCTCATTAAAACACCAGATTGTCTTGCAGATGACTTGCAATGAGTGAGATATGATAAGATAGCTACAGTACAGTGATGATATATATACTTGACTATGCCTATGACTAAACCAAAACCTCAAATACTTGTGTTAAGATGTTTATTTTACCCTTGCGAAAGTTCTCTTCTAATAAGGTCACAACAAGACAGCCAAATAAAAAGATGAAAAATGCGTTCAGCATGATGGATAAACTTTTCTCTCCTCATATCTCAAGGGGGGAAACATTAACATACAGTACAGTCTGTTTTATTGCCATTTCTTATGGATCTGGAAGAAAGAGATTTAGAGAGAGTTAGAGGTCTCTTAGCAACTGTGCATGCTCACACTAGCCAGCTTAGCTAAATTACCCTCACTCAGAGTTCAATAGAAAAACATGTTAAAGTTATTTCATATTTTCAAAGCTCCAGGCAGGGTTTTTCATGGGAAAATGAGGTGAGTTCGGGTATCAACTGATTCAATTCTGTGCTTTTCATGAGAAAATCTGCAACATTACTGAAAGTCAACACGTGCAAATGTATTTCAGATGGCATAAATCATCTAATTTGTACAAATGACAGTTAACAAGGCCTATGTGTTTTCATATCCTCAGTACCTACTTTACACAATGAGGTTTCTGTATTCCTTGTAGTTTTCAAAAACATCACATGATATATTTTAACATTGTACTAGTTCCCCTTATAGTTTATAATCTGGAGCCTACGGCAGCCATGCTAGCATGTGCTACTGCATCCACTCCTTCAGTCTTCGCTATGTTTCTCTCATCTGAAGACATAGAGAGATCTATCACTCCTGTATGCATGAATATCCTCCTTTTCCAAAGGTACTCTACCGAACAAGGTTTTTAATACGTTTTATTTTTAGCTTCATGGTTCTTTACTGACATAAAATTCACCTTATGAGAAGTAATACTGAACTCATGTTCATTAAGTTGTCAGAACTCCAGCTGACCATGTTTCTATGTGTTCTGAGGAAATTATTTATTTGTTGGACATTTATGCCTTTGTGTGGTGACAGATGAGAGATGACAGAAAACAAGAGTTGAAAGAGGGAGAGACACACAACACGTCTGTTAGTGAAATTAATTGCAGACATTACGGTTACACTGTATGAGACGTAATCATTGGGCTACCAGGGTGTGCCGGCCATACTGGTAAGTCAGTAGCGTCCTGAACTTTCATTGACTTCACAAACCTATCTACAAAGATACTGTATGAGATGGGAAACATAAGGTACTCAATCTCTTAAAACAAGTTATGGCCAAATGATGCTATGTTATGTTACTGTACATTGCAAGACAGGTCTTCTTGAGGGCAACAAAGCTGAGCTCAAGTGGCCACTTTTTAGGCTTATTTTAGTTTTTTGTTGAGTGGGTTTTGTTTTTGTTCTTTTTGTTGTTCATTGTTCATTGTTCATTTTTACTCAGTATGAAAAGCTGGCTAAAGCCAAGCTGTGGTTTGGGATAGAGGATGTTATTTTGGGCAAGTAAACAACTGAGACAGAGAAGTATACAGTATGGTCACACACATCTAATACTCTTTTCCTATTTATGTAACTGTTTTGCCCTTTAGAGCTAAGGGGAGACCGGTGATCAACGGATGGAAACTCATCACAGTAAATATCAGATTCACAAGGAATTCATTAATGTCCCACTATTGTTTATGACCTTACAGTGTGTCCACCCTCTCAGCCTGTGACAAGATCACTCAAATTTCAATTGTTTTTATGTTTTGGAGATAATTTTTGTGGGCAAAACTGGCTTAATGGATCTTTAAAATAAGGAAAATTGAAATATTTAGTATCTTACATTGTTTTTATATAGGCTTAGTCTATATACTTTTAACATGACCAGCAGCAGTGACTTGTTTCCTTCGTGGAAAACCAACATTTTTTTCACCACACCTTGGTTTTGCTGTGACATAGTCTCCGTTTAAAAGGGCGCGGTGATGGTTTCTATTCAAGAGTTAAGAGTGTTGTTTCTCTTCTTCTCCCCACCTGATCACGCGTGTGTTAGCCTACATCGAAGAAAATGTGCAGGATAGAGATCCGAGATAGGCTATGCAACCAAAATGTCCTTACAGATGAGAGAGCGAAATGGGTGGGCGGGGGATTTCATGACATGCCATTAAGTTACAGTGTCTTCAGTGGAGACTTAGTGATAAGATGAGGATCCTGCCGCGTAAGTTTCCTTTCTGACAGACGCAGTCTCTGTTTCTCCGTCGAGTGAAAAGCAACAGGAAGACGGTGAGTTTCTGTGTGTCTTTTGCGCATGATTACTATAAGCGTCGGCTTGATTGTATGCAATTTAGGATATGTTTCTATAAGATAAATATCATAATATGTGAACATTTCATGTAGCTTCTGTTTAGTCACTTGCTGTGAAATAATGGTCTTTAAGTTTTCTGCGAATATTACCAAATTTCACCAGATTTCAAATTATCTTTGTGTTAATTTAAACTGTTGTAAATGTGAATAGGAAGTGTTTTCATTATGTGTTGTCATTATTTTAAGTAAAGACAGCAAACACATCATTTTGGTCAATTATGTCCTAAAAATAAAACATAAACCAATTCTGAACTGAATACTGCTTTTATTAGTTTTTTTAAAGAAAATAAATTGATGTAATAATCTATATTTTACCCATTGTGTGTGAAACATCAGAGCCAACAATGTAACCTGATCTCATATGTTTTCCCTGTCATGTTATTTTTCATCCACATTCAGTTGAGACTTTGCTGCTGTGCTGTAGCAACAATGTCACAGCTGTATTACAGGAAAACTGGAAACTCTACATACAGGGACCGCATCCCCCTGCGGATTGTGCGGTCTGAGTCTGAGCTCTCTGGCCTGGAGAAGGCCTACCTGGGGGCTGTTGAAAAGGGGGACTATGCAAGTGTGAAACAAGCCCTGGAGGAGGCTGAGATCTACTTTAGGATCAATATCAACTGCATCGACCCCCTGGGACGCACAGCTCTGCTCATCGCCATTGAAAATGAGAACCTGGAGATTATCGAGCTTCTGCTTAGCTATAATGTGTATGTGGGTGATGCCCTGCTACATGCCATTCGCAAAGAAGTGGTTGGGGCCGTAGAGCTGCTGCTCAATCACAAGAAACCACGTGGAGAAAAACAGGTAGGCCGCCACAGATAGCATGCCACATAGAGATTACATTTCCACGGGTGCTTTTCTTATAGACTTGAAAACATTTAGTGTATTTCCATGAACTTTATTACATCAATCAATTGTATTTTATTCAGGCAGATTTATAAAGTCAATAACAATCACTTCTTCTATCCATGGATGAATTCACCCTCTGCAGCAAGATGCCAAAGAAAATCAAAACATATTTTATACAGCACAATATATTATACTAAAGTGCCATTTACTATTTACTTCCTTTACTTTTGTTTAAGACTTCAATTTTGTACTAGTTCATCATGTTTGTCCATGGGTATCAGCAGTTTAGAAAATAGATTTGTGGATTTTAATTCCATGTTTAACTTTCATGGACACTAGTGCGACTTGGACAGCAAAGTTCAATATAGGGGCACTGCACATTGTAACTATTAGTTCAGTGTAATATCAGATTGTATAGGATCCCAGAAGGGATAGAGATAAAAGAAAGGAAAAAATGCTTTCCTGTGTCTTGTAGATTCAGGCTTGATTGCGTTTACTGTCGGAATTCAGCTCTTGTTTTCTGCTGGAAGGTTGCACCACTGATACTCTTTGAGGTGCTGCTGTGGATCTTTTTGCCACAGCTTTTATACAAAAAGTCTTTATCCACAGGTTCTCTAACAGGCAGTTTGATAGAGACCCTAGTTGCATGCAACTTCTTGACATCTTTGTATATTTGTTGACCCTGCTGTGTCTCACTCTAATGGACTTTGTGTAGAACGTTGTGTGTAGAGAATGGAAATGAGAAAAAGGTTGTGCTTGCCTCCAACTAGGAAGATATGTTCAGGCCAGTTGAACCACAAGTCATTAGCTGTGTGCTCGCTGTTAGACAAGATAGTCAGAGACCCAAGACAGATGAAATTATACCAATTCAAAGTCTCTATACAGCTTCTAGAGGTTCCAATTCCTGTGAGGGATTTAAAAAGCTTTGTGAACTATCTGATAAAATAATGATGTGTAATAATGCAATGTGTAATGCACCAGGAAGATATTTTGAGGCCAGATGAACAACATGCAGCTTTCATATCTGTTCTTTTGTGTGTTTTTCTCTTGGCTATGTGAAAAGGTCCCACCGATTCTACTGGACAAACAGTTTTCAGATTTCACCCCAGACATCACTCCAATCATCCTTGCAGCCCACACCAACAACTATGAGATCATCAAACTGCTTGTGCAGCGAGGTGTCTCCATACCTCAGCCACATGCAGTGCGCTGCAACTGCTTTGAGTGTGCGTCCAGTTCAGATGTGGATGGCTTGCGTCATTCACGCTCTCGTCTCAACATCTACAAGGCCCTCTCCAGCCCATCTCTCATTGCCCTCTCCAGTGAGGATCCTTTTCTCACAGCTTTTCAGCTCAGCTGGGAGCTGAAGGAGCTCAGCACAGTGGAGAATGAGTTCAAGTCAGAATATGAGGAGCTGTCCCACATTTGTAAGCAATTTGCAAAAGACCTCTTAGACCAGACCCGAAGCTCTAAAGAATTGCAGATAATCCTTAACTACCGTGATGACAGCAACCCTCTGCTGGATGAGAGTACTAATGATCTGGCCCGATTGAAGCTGGCTATCAAATATTGTCAGAAAGAGGTAAGTTGTATGTGATATCCTCTTTGTCACATGACTCCTGCGACCTTCAGCAGTATAGCACCAGTTGTGGGATAGAAAAGGACTGTATTTTGTTTTGGTAAACATATAGATATACTGACAGGGTGTTACAGTATATATTGACACGTATGAACAATTACAACATGAAATAAATATAAATGTAGACTAAATGACTAAAACACTGCCAAGATGAGCTGTAAATGGCTTGAGGGTGGAGATGTCCTGTGGGAGTTTAGAACAACATGTAATTGCCAGGCTGGCTCTTAATGCAATGCATTACAGTAGGCCTCTCAGAGAGTCCCATGACGACTGGATAATTGGGGATAATGATGGAATAAGTGATGGCCATTTCCCTGAAATACAAACTCATAATATTTTAATTAGGAAGGGAACCTTTTACCGCCTTTTAACATCTTCTTTGGAATATTTGGGCAGTTTTCTGTAATTTGTTTTGAAATAAGCTACTAAAAAATACACATGCCAAATGACAAAACTGTTTCACAATAATCAAGCAACTAGTAAAAAAGTAAAAACAGATATTACGTTTATAATGGATCATATCTATAAATGTATTTGCAAAAGGTGACAACAATAAAAGTATAAGCTGGTAAAAATCTATTCCTTTGCTCTTAGTCATCATATTTAGAAAAATGTCATTTTCACATATTTCTTAACAATAGGAGTCCTTGAAATGTGGCACTATAGTATCCAAAAATTTGATTTCAGAATTGTACAATTGTCATATTTCAGACAGCTGGCATTGTGTGAATTAAAGATTAGTCTAAATACACAAAAAGTATTAACAACTACATGTGCTGCAATTGGTTACCAAACCAAAGGTTTACAGCTCAACTCAGTGACTGTTTTGTTATTATTTTACATTATTGTTATATTGCCTGTTATTATTACCTGAGCCTAAAACACAATCAGTAAGATTACATTTACCTAAAACCACAGTGGTAAAAAAAAGGTACTAAATACAAGGGAGATGTCTGAATTTGCCCCTCCCTGAGCTACTACCTTATCGTGGTGGAGGGGTCCCAATGTCCCAATGACCCCAGGAGCTCAGTTGTCGGGGGCTTTATGCCCCTGGTAGGGTCACCCATCGCAAACAGGTCCGGGGGGAGGGATCAGACAAAGCGTACACCCCTTATGATGAGTGAAATATATGGTCAATCGTTTCCCTTGCCCGGACGCCCCCCCCCCCCCCCCCCCCCCCCCCCCCCCCCCGTGGAGCCAGGCCTGGGGGTGGGGCTCGATGGCGAGCGCCTGCTGGCCGGGCCTGCACCCATGGGGCCTGGCGGATCCTGACTGTTGTTTGTGCCTATGGTCCAAACAGCAGTTCAGAGTATCCACCCTTTCTGGACTCCTTGGAGGGGGTGCTTGAAAGTGCTCCCTCTGGGGATTCCCTCGTTCTGCTGGGGGACTTCAACGCTCAAGTCGGCAGCGACAGTGAGACCTGGAAGGGTGTGATTGGGAGGATTGCCCCCCCCCCGATCTGAACCCGAGTGGTGTTTTGTTATTGGACGTCTGTGCTCGTCACAGATTGTCCATAACGAACACCATGTTCAAGCATAAGGGTGTCCATATGTGCACTTGGCACCAGGACACCCTAGGCAGCAGTTCGATGATTGACTTTGTAGTCGTGTCATTGGACTTGCGGACGCATGCAATCGGGCAAAGAAAGGGGCGGAGCTGTCAACTGATCACCACCTGGTGGTGAGTTGGCTCCGATGGTGGGGGAGGATGCCGGTCAGACCTGACAGGCCCAAACGTATTGTGAGGGTCTGCTAGGAACATCTGGCAGAGTCTCCTGTCAACTCCCACCTCCGGAAGAGCTTTGATCATGTATCGGGGGAGGCGGGGGACATTGAGTCCAAGTGGGCCATGTTCCGTGCCTCCATTGTCAATGCTGCGGACCGGTGCTGTGGCTGTAAGGTGGTCGTGCCTGTCGTGGCGGCAATACCCTAACCCGCTGGTGGACACCGGTGGTGAAGGATGCCGTCAAGCTGAAGAAGGAGTCCTTTAGGGCCTTTTTGGCCTGTGGGACGCCAGAGGCAGCAGGCAGGTACCGACAGGCCAAGTGGAGTGAAGCTCAATTACCTCAGGGTCTTGTTTACGAGTGAGGGAAGGATGGAGCGGAAGATCGACAGGTGGATCGGTGCGATGTCTGCAGTAATGTGGGTTCTGTACAGATCCGTCGTGGTGAAGAGGGAGCTGAGCCGAAAGAACAATAAAAGTATAAGCTGGTAAAAATCTATTCCTTTGCTCTTAGTCATCATATTTAGAAAAATGTCATTTTCACATATTTCTTAACAATAGGAGTCCTTGAAATGTGGCACTATAGTATCCAAAAATTTGATTTCAGAATTGTACAATTGTCATATTTCAGACAGCTGGCATTGTGTGAATTAAAGATTAGTCTAAATACACAAAAAGTATTAACAACTACATGTGCTGCAATTGGTTACCAAACCAAAGGTTTACAGCTCAACTCAGTGACTGTTTTGTTATTATTTTACATTATTGTTATATTGCCTGTTATTATTACCTGAGCCTAAAACACAATCAGTAAGATTACATTTACCTAAAACCACAGTGGTAAAAAAAAGGTACTAAATACAAGGGAGATGTCTGAATTTGCCCCTGTCCCAATGACCCCAGGAGCTCAGTTGTCGGGGGCTTTATGCCCCTGGTAGGGTCACCCATCGCAAACAGGTCCGGGGGGAGGGATCAGACAAAGCGTACACCCCTTATGATGAGTGAAATATATGGTCAATCGTTTCCCTTGCCCGGACGCCCCCCCCCCCCCCCCCCCCCCGTGGAGCCAGGCCTGGGGGTGGGGCTCGATGGCGAGCGCCTGCTGGCCGGGCCTGCACCCATGGGGCCTGGCGGATCCTGACTGTTGTTTGTGCCTATGGTCCAAACAGCAGTTCAGAGTATCCACCCTTTCTGGACTCCTTGGAGGGGGTGCTTGAAAGTGCTCCCTCTGGGGATTCCCTCGTTCTGCTGGGGGACTTCAACGCTCAAGTCGGCAGCGACAGTGAGACCTGGAAGGGTGTGATTGGGAGGATTGCCCCCCCCCCGATCTGAACCCGAGTGGTGTTTTGTTATTGGACGTCTGTGCTCGTCACAGATTGTCCATAACGAACACCATGTTCAAGCATAAGGGTGTCCATATGTGCACTTGGCACCAGGACACCCTAGGCAGCAGTTCGATGATTGACTTTGTAGTCGTGTCATTGGACTTGCGGACGCATGCAATCGGGCAAAGAAAGGGGCAGAGCTGTCAACTGATCACCACCTGGTGGTGAGTTGGCTCCGATGGTGGGGGAGGATGCCGGTCAGACCTGACAGGCCCAAACGTATTGTGAGGGTCTGCTAGGAACATCTGGCAGAGTCTCCTGTCAACTCCCACCTCCGGAAGAGCTTTGATCATGTATCGGGGGAGGCGGGGGACATTGAGTCCAAGTGGGCCATGTTCCGTGCCTCCATTGTCAATGCTGCGGACCGGTGCTGTGGCTGTAAGGTGGTCGTGCCTGTCGTGGCGGCAATACCCTAACCCGCTGGTGGACACCGGTGGTGAAGGATGCCGTCAAGCTGAAGAAGGAGTCCTTTAGGGCCTTTTTGGCCTGTGGGACGCCAGAGGCAGCAGGCAGGTACCGACAGGCCAAGTGGAGTGAAGCTCAATTACCTCAGGGTCTTGTTTACGAGTGAGGGAAGGATGGAGCGGAAGATCGACAGGTGGATCGGTGCGATGTCTGCAGTAATGTGGGTTCTGTACAGATCCGTCGTGGTGAAGAGGGAGCTGAGCCGAAAGAACAATAAAAGTATAAGCTGGTAAAAATCTATTCCTTTGCTCTTAGTCATCATATTTAGAAAAATGTCATTTTCACATATTTCTTAACAATAGGAGTCCTTGAAATGTGGCACTATAGTATCCAAAAATTTGATTTCAGAATTGTACAATTGTCATATTTCAGACAGCTGGCATTGTGTGAATTAAAGATTAGTCTAAATACACAAAAAGTATTAACAACTACATGTGCTGCAATTGGTTACCAAACCAAAGGTTTACAGCTCAACTCAGTGACTGTTTTGTTATTATTTTACATTATTGTTATATTGCCTGTTATTATTACCTGAGCCTAAAACACAATCAGTAAGATTACATTTACCTAAAACCACAGTGGTAAAAAAAAGGTACTAAATACAAGGGAGATGTCTGAATTTGCCCCTCCCTGAGCTACTACCTTATCGTGGTGGAGGGGTCCCAATGTCCCAATGACCCCAGGAGCTCAGTTGTCGGGGGCTTTATGCCCCTGGTAGGGTCACCCATCGCAAACAGGTCCGGGGGGAGGGATCAGACAAAGCGTACACCCCTTATGATGAGTGAAATATATGGTCAATCGTTTCCCTTGCCCGGACGCCCCCCCCCCCCCCCCCCCCCGTGGAGCCAGGCCTGGGGGTGGGGCTCGATGGCGAGCGCCTGCTGGCCGGGCCTGCACCCATGGGGCCTGGCGGATCCTGACTGTTGTTTGTGCCTATGGTCCAAACAGCAGTTCAGAGTATCCACCCTTTCTGGACTCCTTGGAGGGGGTGCTTGAAAGTGCTCCCTCTGGGGATTCCCTCGTTCTGCTGGGGGACTTCAACGCTCAAGTCGGCAGCGACAGTGAGACCTGGAAGGGTGTGATTGGGAGGATTGCCCCCCCCCCGATCTGAACCCAAGTGGTGTTTTGTTATTGGACGTCTGTGCTCGTCACAGATTGTCCATAACGAACACCATGTTCAAGCATAAGGGTGTCCATATGTGCACTTGGCACCAGGACACCCTAGGCAGCAGTTCGATGATTGACTTTGTAGTCGTGTCATTGGACTTGCGGACGCATGCAATCGGGCAAAGAAAGGGGCGGAGCTGTCAACTGATCACCACCTGGTGGTGAGTTGGCTCCGATGGTGGGGGAGGATGCCGGTCAGACCTGACAGGCCCAAACGTATTGTGAGGGTCTGCTAGGAACATCTGGCAGAGTCTCCTGTCAACTCCCACCTCCGGAAGAGCTTTGATCATGTATCGGGGGAGGCGGGGGACATTGAGTCCAAGTGGGCCATGTTCCGTGCCTCCATTGTCAATGCTGCGGACCGGTGCTGTGGCTGTAAGGTGGTCGTGCCTGTCGTGGCGGCAATACCCTAACCCGCTGGTGGACACCGGTGGTGAAGGATGCCGTCAAGCTGAAGAAGGAGTCCTTTAGGGCCTTTTTGGCCTGTGGGACGCCAGAGGCAGCAGGCAGGTACCGACAGGCCAAGTGGAGTGAAGCTCAATTACCTCAGGGTCTTGTTTACGAGTGAGGGAAGGATGGAGCGGAAGATCGACAGGTGGATCGGTGCGATGTCTGCAGTAATGTGGGTTCTGTACAGATCCGTCGTGGTGAAGAGGGAGCTGAGCCGAAAGAACAATAAAAGTATAAGCTGGTAAAAATCTATTCCTTTGCTCTTAGTCATCATATTTAGAAAAATGTCATTTTCACATATTTCTTAACAATAGGAGTCCTTGAAATGTGGCACTATAGTATCCAAAAATTTGATTTCAGAATTGTACAATTGTCATATTTCAGACAGCTGGCATTGTGTGAATTAAAGATTAGTCTAAATACACAAAAAGTATTAACAACTACATGTGCTGCAATTGGTTACCAAACCAAAGGTTTACAGCTCAACTCAGTGACTGTTTTGTTATTATTTTACATTATTGTTATATTGCCTGTTATTATTACCTGAGCCTAAAACACAATCAGTAAGATTACATTTACCTAAAACCACAGTGGTAAAAAAAAGGTACTAAATACAAGGGAGATGTCTGAATTTGCCCCTCCCTGAGCTACTACCTTATCGTGGTGGAGGGGTCCCAATGTCCCAATGACCCCAGGAGCTCAGTTGTCGGGGGCTTTATGCCCCTGGTAGGGTCACCCATCGCAAACAGGTCCGGGGGGAGGGATCAGACAAAGCGTACACCCCTTATGATGAGTGAAATATATGGTCAATCGTTTCCCTTGCCCGGACGCCCCCCCCCCCCCCCCCCCCCCCGTGGAGCCAGGCCTGGGGGTGGGGCTCGATGGCGAGCGCCTGCTGGCCGGGCCTGCACCCATGGGGCCTGGCGGATCCTGACTGTTGTTTGTGCCTATGGTCCAAACAGCAGTTCAGAGTATCCACCCTTTCTGGACTCCTTGGAGGGGGTGCTTGAAAGTGCTCCCTCTGGGGATTCCCTCGTTCTGCTGGGGGACTTCAACGCTCAAGTCGGCAGCGACAGTGAGACCTGGAAGGGTGTGATTGGGAGGATTGCCCCCCCCCCGATCTGAACCCGAGTGGTGTTTTGTTATTGGACGTCTGTGCTCGTCACAGATTGTCCATAACGAACACCATGTTCAAGCATAAGGGTGTCCATATGTGCACTTGGCACCAGGACACCCTAGGCAGCAGTTCGATGATTGACTTTGTAGTCGTGTCATTGGACTTGCGGACGCATGCAATCGGGCAAAGAAAGGGGCGGAGCTGTCAACTGATCACCACCTGGTGGTGAGTTGGCTCCGATGGTGGGGGAGGATGCCGGTCAGACCTGACAGGCCCAAACGTATTGTGAGGGTCTGCTAGGAACATCTGGCAGAGTCTCCTGTCAACTCCCACCTCCGGAAGAGCTTTGATCATGTATCGGGGGAGGCGGGGGACATTGAGTCCAAGTGGGCCATGTTCCGTGCCTCCATTGTCAATGCTGCGGACCGGTGCTGTGGCTGTAAGGTGGTCGTGCCTGTCGTGGCGGCAATACCCTAACCCGCTGGTGGACACCGGTGGTGAAGGATGCCGTCAAGCTGAAGAAGGAGTCCTTTAGGGCCTTTTTGGCCTGTGGGACGCCAGAGGCAGCAGGCAGGTACCGACAGGCCAAGTGGAGTGAAGCTCAATTACCTCAGGGTCTTGTTTACGAGTGAGGGAAGGATGGAGCGGAAGATCGACAGGTGGATCGGTGCGATGTCTGCAGTAATGTGGGTTCTGTACAGATCCGTCGTGGTGAAGAGGGAGCTGAGCCGAAAGGCAAAGCTCTTGATTTACTAGTCGATCTTCGTTCCTACCCTCACCTATGGTCATGAGCTTTGGGTAGTGATCGAGAGAACAAATTCGTGGGTACAATCGGCCGAAATGAGTTTCCTTCGTAGGGTGGCTGGGCTCTCCCTTAGAGATAGCGTGAGAAGCTCGGTCATCCGGGAGGAGCTCGGAGTAGACTCGCTGCTCCTCCACGTTGAGAGGAGCCAGATGAGGTGGCTTGGGCTTCTAGTTAGGATGCCCCTCGGACGCCTCCCTGGTGAGGTGTTCAGGGCATGCCCCACAGGTAGGAGACCCCAGGGAAGACCCATGACACGCTGGAGAGACTATGTCCCTTGGCTGGCCTGTGAACGCCTCGGGATCCCCCGGGAAGAGCTTGATGAAGTGGCTGGGGAGAGGAAAGTCTGGGCTTCCCTGCTTAGGCTGCTGCCCACGTGACTCGACCGTTGGACGAGTAACAAAGCAATTGCTAATATAGCAACACAACCTCAGGCATGCCTTGTATAGCTGTGCCACTCATCTTGTGCATTTAATTATTTGCAATATACCTTAGAATGAGATTGAATCTAGAACAATCAATTAAGGTGATAAAGCAAAGAGCTTAATTTGTTTTCCCCACAGGCGCTCAGACATGTGATGCATTTGTGTGGTGCTGTGCAACTCATTGCCACTATTATTTGTATGCTATCCCTGTATAAAGTAAGTGATGATGATAGAGTTGTTTTTCAACTGGCGTATTATGCAAAATAATGCAAATTATGTTTAATTACTTTTGTATTATACCAAGAATTATGATAAATAGTCCATTGTTCGTGGCCCATAGGCAGTATGCTGCATATGGTATACAATGCAAAGTATGGTAAATTTAAAGGTAATGTCAGTGATTCTGGAGAAAGACCGAAAGACTGAAACATCAAAAATAAATAGACCTCTCCCTTCGTGCTCCTTCAGAAGTGCCACCCCCACAAAATTATGGACTTGTGTTGTGGCAATGCCGAGGCAATGACACAACTTGGCTAGCTGACCAAAAGAAAACATATGGCAGTATCTGGGGCAATGCGTCACTCTCACGTGACATCACAAGCAGAAAAAAACTTTTCACACTTCTCACTCAGACTGCGTTCAGTGTCTCTGTCCACAGAAGCAGTCTGTCAGCTGCAGGTCCTGGAGAGCTGAGAGGACAGCGGCTAGCCAAACTGCTTTCACCAGAGTGACTCAGAAATTTACTAAACCAAAACAGTTTGCATGTCAGCTTCACAGGAACAAATAGACAGTGTGAAGCGGGCTCACAGACAGGTTGAGAGCATAGATCAATCAATGTAATGGTTAACAAGTTCAAAACACAAATATAGTAGGATATTTGTGTAATGTAAATAGCTGCTAGCTCAAGACTTCACTAAGTGCAACATATATAGACTTGGCTGGAACAGTGTTGGGTAGCTCATAGGGAGGGGAATCCAAATTGTCCAATTCCTTGAAATTGTATGCCTCCGAGCTTATCAATTTATTTTATAGATGCCAAGGAACAGAAAAGGCGGAATTCATCTGTGACAGTGGTGAAGCCTGCGCACACGCTGAAGTTATCTTCAGCTGTCTTGTAGTTTGTCTTCAAAAATGGCAGTGGTTGCAAACATGTTTCAATTTAATGACTAAATAATTATCTTTATGAGATGAACATAAAGTTTACTGTGAACCTTCTGGGCGCTTAACAGGCTAACGTTGGCAGTGAGCAGTAACAAATGAGACCAGCTGATCAAACACTACAGCATTTAACAACGGTGAGGTGAAGAAAATAACTCGGTACTTAGTCTGTTTCACCTTAATAACCCTGCGCCCACTCAGTGGACAGTGATGACTGTGATAACGGTGCAGCAGAGAGGCTGCTGTCCACTGCTGGATATGTAACATTAATATATAAAATTAACATTAATTACAGAAAAGCAAGAGAGTGGAAGATGCTTTCAAATGAATGGATGAATTAATTCAGTTAACTTTTCACTGCGGACCATTTATCTTACCAATCATCAGCATGCAAGGTCACTGATAAACAGTGGAGACAATAAAACAGTTGCATTGTTATTGAAAACCTACTGTATGTAGGCCAACTGATTGATGAAATCAAGGGAATTGATAAAGAATCAGACCAATAAGCAGAATTAATAATGTCATTGGTACCAATAAAATCTTATTGATTCCCATCCCTGGTGGCACACTTTGAGCCACTTTGTTTGTTCCTATGTACAGAGGCTGGGCTGGACTAGCTAGTGGACTGTGAATTTGACAAATAGTGTACAATCTTTCTCCAGAATCATTGACTCCATCTGTAATAACTTCGGCCAATGTGATTGCATCTAATGTTGCATCTAATGTTCTCTACTGGAATGCAATATAAGTCACACCTTTTGTTGCAGTATCTCAGTAACAAGTGGTGCAAATTTTGGATTTAAGTATTAAGTATCTACCATGAAAAAGCGAAATTAATGAATACCTTCTTTTTGTTGTTCAAATTTACTAGCACAGCCTTTTTTATTTTATACTGTTTCATTAGAATGCACTGGAGGGATTTGTTCTTAGCAATGTAGGCACAATAAAAAAGTGTAGCATCACTGCTGTGCCACTGCAATGGTTATAATTTGGAGACATACTAGAATTCATCAACTACATTGACTTGACTTTTGTTGTGACAAACTTAATACTTGACACAAAGAGCACAGTTCATAGCCCCTTTTCGACCAAAAGTGTGACTCAAGTTAAGTCAATTCATTTATAGAGCACATTTAAAAATAACATGCTTTTTACAGAGTGATTGGAATTACAATCAAATTAAAACACAGATATAATTTCAGTGTCAAAGCAGTCCACAGTTTTGGGCCTACAATGGACAATGCCCGATCACCCCTGAATTTTATTTTATTTTATTTGAAGAACAGTGATTGGACTCAGGTTGACTTGAAATGGTTTAATTACACCATCAAACAGAAGGCCATAAACAGTCGAACAGTTTTCTGTTTAAGATCAGTTATTGAGGGAGGTGGCCATGACTACATATTAAAAGATTAGTGTCATCATTATAGATCAGTATAAGGCGTTGTGCTCCAGATGCTCGCAAACTGAAGATACATACAGTAACTCTACAGTTTTTGCTGCCATAAAGGCTATAAACCATAAGAAAAAATAATTTGGAAATGCTGAATATTTGCCTTGACATGGCCATTATGCATGTTGTTCTGTAATGCAAGTGCGGTATATTGTATATTCAGTACATTAATGCTAATGACCAGAAGAATAACACGTCTTTAAATTGGGCTGCTCTGAGTGTTCGCTATTATAGACTGCTGTAAAGAAAAGCCACCAAAGTGGTTACAGAATTTTAATGGACTACATAGGCTACCAGCAATTACTAGATGTCCACATTATTAGTGGTCATTGTTCCATTAATGTGTATTTCCCTGCTATTTCCTCTGTCTCTGTCCATTAAAATCCTTTAAATGTGATTTGTAAGCATTTAAACCTGAAAAAATTAAAAGCAAGGAAGGGAATCAAAGGCACTCATTCTGCTCTGGACTGCTGTTTTTTATTTTATTGCTTAGTGGTTTCTCTGTATGCTTGGAGAGAGAACATGGCCCTGTAATGGTAAAGTAAGAATAACAAGTTAGAAAAACACTAATGAAACTCTATGTTCACTGATGAAACTCTATCTTCAATACATTGTGGTAGATTTACAACATTCAAACTACTATACTTTAGTGGGATTACAAATCCTACTTTACAGTTAAACTGACACCTTAAATAGCCGTCTCAATCAAAATTAAGATTCACATGATGCCACATGACCTAAGACTCTCTGGGTTCTTTGATGTTTATATGAACTGCCGTGTAGCTCATTATTTTATGATTGAATAAGTGTAAAACAGAGTAGGTCCGTGCTTTTAAAAAAAATGACGTTGTTTTGTAAGGGGTGTGAGACATAAACTATATTCTGACTGTTGTAAATGCTATCTACCAAAAATAACAGCATGGCAAGTCAATCTCACAAGCACAGATAGGAAATATTAAAGATGTCAGATTCTGCATTGATAGATGACCTCATCACCTACAACTCTGCTCTATAGTACCATAATGGGTATCCATTTAGCCATAACTTGGTTAAATCGAAATTAACTTCAATCATCATCTGCAGATATCCAGCAGATGTCAAATCAAATCTCAGAGGGCAGAGAAAATGTGTACAAGAAACAGATTTGACAATCGCTTCTTAACAGAGGATCAGAGAACACTAGTCCACTTTCAACTTTTGCCTTATACGCTTACCAGATGATATTTATTTTGTATTTTACAGTTTTTATTCAGGCCAGAATAATCTCAAAAACATTATGCCTCTCTTTCTTTTCTTGTCCATCTCTCTGTGTCCAATGGGATGAAGAAAACTGGCATTATGGCAAACCTTTAATGTTGGCCAACATAACTATATCTTAAAAATATCAAAAGGGGATGTCAGAAGAAGATTTATTGATGTAAAGAAAGTTTTACACGTATGTCATGAAACATGCTTAACACACGAATGGTTTTGAGGGTTTTTTATTTCAGGAGGAAAAATATTGTATACTGAGATAATTCTCTAATTAATTGCACATCAACATTGGGTATTGCCCCACTACTGGCAATTTTAATAGTATTTATTGCCTTTAATGTTGTTTTGTTTATAAAGTTTTGTTTTGTGTACTGTCTGTACTGTAGGTCGTGGATGGCGGTTATGATTTTTCCACTATTTTCTGATTATATTTCTAAGACAAAGAATTAATTTCAGTTATCTATTTATTTGTCTCTTTCTCAGTTTGTTGCTCAGCCCAACTGTCAGCAGCTTCTGGCGTCACGGTGGTATGATGAGTTCCCAGGCTGGAGGAGGCGTCATTGGTTTGTGAAACTCATCACATGTATCTTCATTGGCCTCCTCTTTCCACTGTTCTCCATCCTCTACTTGGTCTCTCCAAAGAACCGTTACGGGTTATTCATTCGTAAGCCCTTCATCAAGTTCATCTGTCATACTGCTTCCTATCTGACCTTCCTCTTCCTGCTCCTCCTGGCCTCGCAGCATATAGCCAGTGCACATTATGAGCTTCAGGGCCCAGCGCCCACCACTGTGGAATGGATGATCCTGCCCTGGGTTCTCGGTAATATACACACACAATAACAGACGCCTTGTTTAGCCTTGTTTTAGCATGCATCTGTACAGTGAAGTGATATAAATTCATTGTTGAATGAAATCTAACAGAGCTGGTTACTATGAGTGTGTTTGCTACTATCAGTTTGTCATATGTTGTTTGGACCTGTGGGATCACACCTGACAGTGGCAAAATTAAAAATGAACTCTTTTGTTTGTTCATGTTTTCAAGGTTTCATATGGACAGAGATCAAACAGATGTGGGACAGTGGTTTTGAAGACTACATAGATGACTGGTGGAACTTAATGGACTTCATAATGAACTCTTTGTATCTTGCCACCATTTCCCTGAAGATTGTTGCCTATGCAAAGGTATATTATGCAGTTCAGTTATTTGACAGTCATAGATTAAAAAAGTTTGTGATCTACACAGCATATTATAGATCATTTTAAAGTTTACTTCAATTTAAAAAACTTGTATTTTTGCCCTACATTTTACATATTTATCAGTTGAAAAGTATAACTATGCTAGAAATTTGACATTTTTTTCTGATGATAGTCTATGTAGTCATTCTTCTCCTTCTTTTTAACAGTACAGCGGGCACAAACCCAGATCCTCCTGGGAAATGTGGCACCCAACTTTGGTTGCAGAGGCATTGTTTGCCATCGCTAACATCTTCAGCTCCTTGCGCCTCATCTGTCTGTTCACTGCCAACTCCCATCTGGGCCCCTTACAGATCTCATTGGGTCGTATGCTCCTGGACATCCTCAAGTTCCTCTTTATCTACTGTCTAGTGCTGCTAGCCTTTGCCAATGGTCTCAACCAACTCTACTTTTACTATGAAACAACGGGGGATGGTAATTGCAAGGGTATTCGCTGCAGTAACCAAAACAATGCTTTCTCAACGCAAGTTTTTTTTTAAATTAATTCTCCCTAACATATATGCATTGTGAAATATTAATACATTTGTTTTTCAGCAGCACAAAGTCTGATGTATGGTTGTTTGCTTTTCAGGCTATTTGAGACACTACAGTCATTATTCTGGTCTGTATTTGGCCTGATTTCTCTCTACGTGACCAATGTAAAGCCAGACCATGTATTCACTGAGTTTGTGGGAACTACCATGTTTGGCACGTACAATGTCATCTCCCTAGTAGTTCTACTGAACATGCTCATTGCAATGATGAACAACTCCTACCAGCACATTGCTGTGAGTGGTGAAGCTAATCTGTTTTATGGTTTAATTACACTCATTTTTCTTTTTGCAAATATTGTTAATAAATTGTTGTTGGTTTGTTTTTTCAGGATCATGCAGATATAGAGTGGAAATTTGCTAGAACAAAACTATGGATGAGCTACTTTGAAGAAGGGGGAACTTTGCCATCTCCATTCAATATAATCCCCAGTCCCAAGTCGGTTTGTTATCTCATTGGATGGATAAAGACTCATATGTTATGGAGACAAAGCATAAAAAGGCTTGAAACCTTCCAAACTGTGGGGGTAAGTTGTTTCCAGAAATTTGTTCTGATCTGTGTTGTTCCCTAAATGCATATCATACATTTTCAGTGCCTGTCTGGTATTATTGCCTCAAAGCGTGTGGCTCAAAAACGAGTAACAGTCTGTTCTCTTCAGAAATTGATTTTTCACAGAATTAATGTATCATAAAATTTCTAATTGAGAAAGGGAAAGTAATACCTGAGAAGACAACACTTGTGTTTCTCAACTCTCTGCCAATTTACAAAGAGACTTAATATTATTATTTACTGAGCTTGATAAGATGGAACTTTACCGGTTATGGGAAACTGACTTGAAAATGTTGCCGGTGCAGACTAGTATCTTCTCTGATCTTCTCTGACGAGATCCCCTCGAGGATCTCCTCTCAACTTGAAGTTTTATTTGAAATTCGGACTTGGAAGTCGTTGGTTTTTGTTTTTCTGTTTTATTGTTAATTGTTCTTGTTTAGGAAACCATGGTCTAATGTTACACAGGTGTACACAAGTTGAAAAGAGTATATGCATCATCAGGAATATAAGATAGTCACGCTAAATGTCAATGGGCTGCATAATCCAATTAAAAGCAGTAAAATTATAGCTTAAATGAAACGAGAAAAGCTGCAGGTAGTTTCTTTAGAACATGAAAATTTCAAAATACCTATTACTCATCTCATAAATCAGGCCGTAGGAGGGGAGTGGCTATACTGATCCCTAATACAGTAAATTTTGAATTTATTTCAGAAGTGAAAGATAAGGAAGGGAGATTTGTTTTAATAAAGGGCATATTAGATAATGAAGAAGTAACTTTACTTAACGTGTATGCCCTCCTAGGGAGCAAAAAAAAGTTTTTCAAGAAATTATTTGAATTGATAGTCTTGGAAACACAGGGGATTCTAATTTATGGTGGTGATCTTAATGTCCAACTTCAACCTAAATTAGATACATCTAATCAGCGGCAATAGAAAAATCCAAATGCCATTTTAGTCCATTGGATGCTTGCAGAGCTGGGTCTGATTGACGTGTGAAGAGAGTCTCATCCAGGAGAAAAACAATTCACCTATTATTCCTCATGTCACTGTGTATATTCACAAATGGATTATTAATTTATATATAAATCAGACTGGCACAGAGTCAGGGACTGTAAGATAGGGATTAGGGACGTATCTGATCATTCAGGGGTGTACCTAACTCTGCACCTAACTAATCAACGGGAAAAAATACATTCTAGAGACTTAATACAAGCATTTTAAATGACAAAACAGTACAGAAACAGATTCAACAGGAATTTGAAACATATTTACAAAATAATGATAATGGAGAGGTGTCTCGAAATACTGGGACGCAGCAAAGGCAGTCGTTCAAGGTAAAATTATTGCCCTCACGACCTTTCGGAAAAAGGAAAAACAGAGAAGACTTACAGGAGGAAATTAAGTCATTACAAATTAGACACACTGAACAAAAAGATCCTCAGATATTAACTAGAGAAAGGGAAAGTAATGATCTTACCATTGTAAAAAAAAATTATGTCTGTTGTTAATTGACCATTTTTTCTTTTACTGTAGAGACGTGCGGCCGAAAATGTTAGGCAAAACCATGAGTATCAGGTAGTTATTTTTTTCTCCACTGTAATGTTTGATGATTTCTGTTTAATTTAGTCAGCCTAATTTATGACTTGTTTTTCTCAAAAAACAATGTTTACTTTTCAGGAGGTTTTAAGGAACCTAGTGAAGCGGTATGTGGCCGCAAAGATTAGAGATGCCAAGACAGCGGAAGGATTGACAGAAGATAATTTCAAGGTAGTATGCACAACATGGATACCTTGAATACCCACTTGTTTTTCATTGCTTCGTAATCTCTGCTGTATTTGTTCTCGATAATTAACAGGAGCTTAAGCAAGATATCTCCAGCTTCCGCTATGAAGTCCTGGGAATGATGAAGGGTAAATCTCAAGGTGGGGTAGTTGGTACAGTTGCAAGCTCAACCTTGGCTTACCCCGGAAACTCGTTCAAGTACTCTCCCAAATTCTCTACCGATGAGTCACAACAGAAGCTGAACGTGTTTGGTGTGACCACTGTGCTGAGCGGAGCTGCAGCCACCAACAACCCTGATTGCTCCACCAGGCTAGCCAATACTCTAGTTGTCCCAACCAGTGCAGAAAAGAATCAAAACAAGCTAGCCCAAATTGTCTCAGAAGCTGGATTCCTCCAGAGACAGAGCAGACATCTCTCTCAGGAATGTGATGAAATACACTCATTGTCAGAGGATGATACTGAGAAGGTGAAAGTGGAAGTTGTACAGAAAGTAGAGAAGGACATTCAGGAAACTGATCATTCATTCACACAGCAAACTAAAGAAGCTAAAAATGGGAAAAAAACATATAAAAATTAATCTGCAACAATAGCCACGGTTATGTTACATTTCTTAATTCAGTTCTTCAGCTTCCATTTACACAACAGTTGTAAAGTAGTTTATCAAATTATACTAAAATAATTTTCCAACGTTAAGCAATACTGTAGTTAAATTATATATTCATTTTGAATAACCTTATATCCTGTTATGTATATAATAATGAAGTAATATACTGTAATGTTACAATAGCTCACAGTATATTTCATGCTTTCAGCCCTGATCAATAGAAGGCAGACAACAATGCTGAGTGAGGATGGACCTTGGTGAGTGCTGACTTGATGCTCAGGGAATAATGAAACAAGTTAGTAATTCATGTATCACCTGGAGCTATTACTTCCTGCTGCCTATCACCTACTCCTCCATCTTGTACTGTCATGTTAACAGTAATATGCAAAAAAATACTATATCTTATTTATCTATAGACTAGAAGTATTATTTCTAATATGCTGACAGTATTCAGTCCTTTTTGATAAAATTGTTTTTAACACTGTAGCTCTGTGACAATCACTGCAAATAAAAATAGTACAAATTAAATGTATTATTATGAAATTGTTATATATCACCTATTATTGACAAATTATGCAGTTGATTAACAAGTAATGTAGAACTTACTGTTGAATGATGTTGATGATGATGATGTTGATTAAACACAGCTTTTCTTTTACTCCACTGTTGCCTTTCTAACTTGTTCAGGGTCAGATCAAAGGTAAAATCCTATTTTCATGTTGTTACAGGTAGCAGGATTGTCACAGGGATTATTCCTCAACCATGTGCTTGCATTAGCTACTTTGCAGGGCATAAAGGCCCTTCTGCAATTTGTGTATTACTGATTTTTTTTCTAATTTGTGACATGTATAAATTACTCTGTGACTAAATAAAAGAAAAAAAGCTCTTTCAAAAAGTGTTTTTTTTTTTTTAGCCTGGATTGATTCCCATGATTGACTGATTCTTGGTCTACAGAAAAATAAATCTTCTGAGTGCTGCCATAAGGTTGACATTTGTGACATAGTCAGCTCTTTAGTGGACAAACATGAAATTTGCTACAGACATTGAAGTTCCCAAGAGAATCATAAAACTTAAGTGATCCCCTTCCTTTTCCTCTAGCACCTCCAGCTGGTCAAAGTTTTCACTCACTGCGGGGAGCTGAAAAGATAGACAGCTGCTTCTGTGGGTAGAGACGCTGGGGGCAGATCAAGTGAGGAAGGCAGAGTGTGGATTGGCAGTTGTTCTCACATGAGATGCATTTTTTTCCACTCATGATAATGTTTAAGTGGAACAGAAGTGGCTCTCAATCGAACACATTGCTCTGGATTCTGCTATATTTTTTCTTTTGGTCAGCTAGGCCACTTGAGTCGTTGCCTTGAAGATGCACATCCAATCATTTGGGGGATAGAACCTCTGAAGAAGCACAAAGGCAGAGGTGTATTTGTTTCTTGTTGAGTTCAAATCAATAATAATTTTCCTGAATCTCTGAATCTACGTTTAGCTTATAATCACCAAAAATGATTCAAGCATATCATTAATTGAAAGTAATAGCTTTTAGTTATCAATTTCATTAGTGTTATGCTGTTGAAAGTAAGTTACTCATATTCTTTATGTGCACTGATATTAAACTTCACACCTTCAAAGCCTTAAGCTGCAAGCAGCCTGGGGTGCTAGATGAAGTCTTTAGGTCTCTGTTACCATAGCAGCCAAGAGCAAATCACACTATCTTTAGAAAGCCAATCAACAGACTGTTTTGGTCTTTGTAGTCTATCTAAAAAGCTTATTCATTTTAGATTGCTGTCCCATTTCAACCTTTCATTCCCACATAAAAAGGGGCTTATTATCAAGATCTAAAGAGAAGAAACTGTACTTTGGATTGAAAATGAATTTATGCTTTGTGACACATGCAGTGTTTGTGTGTGTCAGTGGCTGTGAAAGTGACTGATTAAGACTTAGAGTGTTCTTAAAGTGTAAAAGCCACACTGCCTTTTATTATTACTGTTGTGAGTTCAGCTGTGCCATTAATTCTCCATGCAAGCAAATACAGTCTTTAGTTTGGAAATTGGCTGAATGAAGAATGTTGGGATTGTAAAGTTAATGTATTCCAGTATTTGGGATTTTTAGGAGAGATGAAAAGCCTCGCTAAGGATTTTATGCATAAGAGCTCTTCTAAAGCCTGTGGCTAATCAGGTTCATAAGTGCCATGAAAGTGTCATCTTTTTCAATGGATGTGGTATGCTGAATTATTCATTTTCTGTTATCTTTTACCTTTTTACTTTCACACTCACTGTTAAAAAAACAAACAGCCAGCCAGAGAGATATAATTTCCTGCTAACACTGTCAACATCTGGCTAGCCAGGAGGTTGATCAACATGTGCAAGGTGAGATGATTTAAGTGATGCCACGTGGGTATGCTGAGTAACACAGATTGGTAAAACTGAACAACAGTTACGCTTTGCAGCCTAGTTCAGTCTTTGTTTTCTTGCCAAGGACATTTGGCTTGCAGCACAGCAAATAACACGCCAAACCCATCAATAAAACAGATTAAAAACAGTCAGACGCCGTGATATTTGCAGTATATAAGCAACATTTTACAATCTGTAATCAACCATTGCTACTAGTCATTCCTATGTAAATGGGAGATTGAGTGAAAGTGTAACAGTAGTTATTGAGGATAGCGATAGAGAAAAACTTTGGTAATTATTCTTGATGTGAAGCATCTTCATTAAACATACTAAAATAGGAAATAGCTTTATTTATAAGGAGTAGTATATTTTTGTATCTTTTTTTAAATCCAAAAACATGTTGACATGTGCTGATGTTGACAACTAATGCTGTCTTTTAGTTGCAGATTACATTTTAACAGTATTTCCACATGCTGCATCTAAGCCATGTAACTGACCATCATTTCCTGTTTTCTTGTGTCTGTAATTGTAGCCAAGGGTTGCACTGTTAACATGAAAGTACAAATGTCTGTTTACCATTGTGTTGGTGTTGCCAGATTTGCCAAACAGTCTTAGAGGGCTGTTGAGACTCCATTAAGAATACATTTGACAATATGTAAACAGTAGTTTGACTGCTGTCTAGTTTAATTTAGGATATATAAGTAGATATATAGTAGTTCTGCTTAAAACTGAAAACACTAACTGAACCATTAAAATACTTTACACTGATATTTAGGTTGTCTAGTTCAAGTAAAGCATCCATATTTCAAATTATAATTTATCCCGATATTTATTCCCTAACCCAACCCAAAGTAGAAGATACAATATCTGTGATCCATGCACAAGTACTGTGAGACCCTGCCTGGCTTGAGGAGACTGCTCACCCCACCACCACCACCACTAGATGGGGCAAACCACATTCTGAAAGATCTTTCAATCACTGCTCTGGCATTTGTTCAGAGCAAAGATTACTTATGCAATGTTTCTTTGTGGTCCAAATAAGTGGCACTTCTAGAGACGAGATACAGCTGTATTCTGCAGCTTAAGCATTCAGTCTACACAGTATGTCTCTTAATGAGGTGCTCAGCTTCAGGGCTCTATGCTGAACAGTTTTGTTGAAGAGCATTGAGAAGTATATTTATTTGCAATTCATTTAGACTGATCATTGAGATTTAAATCTTAAATTCTTTGAAAAATACCAATAGTTTGCTGATACTGCCACATAACAGGTAACAATTTCTTCACGCTACAGCTTTTAATGTGACTTTTCAAATTGTCACATTTCTAGAAAACTAGTCAAATTAAACTAGAAATAATGTTAGGGTTAGGGTTACATATCTTATATCTAACCCCCTTGTGTTCCTTTAAGGGCAATTTCCTTACAGTGTACAATGTTTTAGAACAACAAACCTTCTCAAAAGATATGCATCATTTATATTTAAGGTGCAACATATTAACATTAAAACATACATTTAAACTATTTTTTAAAATGTGGTTGTGATCCCATTTCTAAAAAAATGGTTGTCCATTAATAATACAATTTTTGGAGGGCCGTTACAATATTGATCATATTAAGAATTGCACTAAATATAAAGATATATAATTCAGAATTCATCCTACAAAAAAGATAGAGCCCTCTGTGTATAGAAATGTGGCTTTTGAGTTCTGGGTGGTCCATGCATGAGTATGAAATGTTGCCATCCTCCTTGAGTGGAGGGTGAGACATGAGGTATATAAACTCCCACTCTGAGTCTGCTCCCTTTACTCTGGGTCTGGAAAGGCTAGCTAAGGAACCAAGGATGAAGCTCCTTTTTGTAGCTGCCTTTGCACTCTTTGTGCTCTCTACCTTTGATAAGGCTGATTCCTCAGCATATGACAAAATCGTCGCCCACAGTCGCATCAGGGCAAGGAAAGAAGGGTAAGCATATTAATATTCTTTATTTAGATTTTTTTTTTGACTCCCTTGTGATGCCTTGTTATGTAATCCCAGTTTGCATGTAGTAATAGTCTTAGTAATAGTAGTCTTGATCATAATAAACATAATTTATCACCAGTGGTGTCTTTTGCATTTTATGTGAAAGCTGCCTCTCACCAAATCTGCAGTTGCAATTGCTTTACAAAAATACTGATTGTTCATTAATGACATATGGTATGAAATATTATTGAATAATAGATTTAGCATTGAAGTTTATTTACAAAAGCCACTAATCCAGCAGGGCTATAGCTGTCGAGTGAGAACTAAAACCTGAAAAAAAAGATTTTATATCCAGCAGGCATGGATGTCATTACTCATATTTGACTTGATTTGCCTTGTTTCAGAAGCAGCAGGGTTTATTGCCAAATAATTACTCACATATGACTGTCTGGTATCTAAACCAGGGAGGTCTGCTCGTTATATAATAGTTCACATGTGAATCACGTTTAGATTTCCCATCGAAAAGCTGAAATTTACCTGCCGATTAATGCTGCATTTCCTTTTCACTCTCAATCATCTATCAGACCCAATGTCTGCGCGCTCCAGCAAGTCATGGGAACCAAGAAGAAGTACTTCAGCACTTGTCGTAATTGGTACCAAGGGGCCATCTGTGGAAAGAAAGCGTAAGTGTTGTTTCATGTTTCCAAAAGCCCAAAGTTGTTCCTCCTTTTTAAAGCAGAACATTACAAGCATATTCAATCACATTAAAGTTTAAACTGATTGTCAAGTTAAAATTTAAAAGTTTAAGAATGCATCTCTCTTGAGTATCTGCTTCTTCTCCATCCACTACTTCTTCTTTTTAGGTTTTCATGGAAATGTGGATGTTTCCATAGAGACAGACATCTGTTATCTTACTCTGCTACAGCTTAAAATGAGAAACACATTTATGGATGCAGCTCTAAACTCTTTGTATTAAAGACTTTCCTATTCGATTATATAAACTGCGAGTTAGCTTAGGAAGCCTGGTCTAGTTGAATGCCACAGTGGTGAACCACCGATTCCAGGATATGATGTGGCTGCAAAATGTCGACTGTATTCATGAATGGAAAAGCATTCAGCCCAATCATTTTGGACCACCTCTTTTTTTCTCTTATTGTTCCAGGCATCTCAGCACTTTTGTGTTAAAACATGGATCAAAGCCATGCAGCCATGCATTTACAGTCACTCCTTTTCTCTCCATCTCTCTCATGTGCACTCACATGCACACTCACACACTCACAAACACATTCAGTTTTCCCTCTATGCCTGGGTTATGAGCGAATCATGCTTAACACTGTAAATAGGCGTAGTTCTTCATGATGACTACACTTTGCTCACTGAATTTGGCAAGACAAATTAGGAAAGAGCCAAAGAATGTTATCTGTTCCTGAGGGAGTCTTTAACTTGACAGTTGAGGCAAATCATTTGCAGTCGTCTCCTTTACTAATTTACACCTGTTACATTATGGGGTACTCCCATTTTAGTCACACAAATACTTCTTGAAAGCAGTGCTACACTGGAGGCTGTGTCAAAGTCAAAACTATTATTTATTAGTTATTAGTCTCATTAGTTCAAACTTTAAAGTTTACTACTTAAGTTTGTTGGTAAATTCAAGAGAAATTTTATTTAACTGGTTTCTGATTTAGAGGATCGACAGACTTGTTAATGTACTGCAGAGCAAAAAGGAGATGGAAACATATACAGTTGGAAGCATAAAGATGCACAACAAATGTAAAGTATTATTCTTTTCCAGAACACATTAGTTATCATGACTTAACACATTAGTTATCATGACACAGATCATATTCCCAAATGACCCTCCCATCTTCCCTCTGGTTTCTTCCCTGTCTTTCCGCAAACCCCCGGATATTTCCCAGCAGTCCACATGCAATAAAAAAAACAATTTATTTGATGGTAATTGCTCCAATCTGTATAACTGGATCTGTATGGAGTGGATTTAAAGAAAAACAATTTTCCTGAAATTTTCATTATTATTGATGAAGTTTAGTATATGCGTGTACACCTTTGATATCGGTGTCTAGATCTAAAAATTGGGAACACTGCATATATACACAACACAAAAAGGGGTCTCTTTTAGTGTACCTAAGAAGCAACAGGAAAGGATTACCATTCTGAACATATAAAATAATTCAGCCTAACTAGCAGACCAAGATAATCTGCTGTAAAATGGCTTAAATTAAACTTTTTAGTAACTTTTAGTGCTCAGTCTAACTTTATTTATAAAGTCTTCAACCACTGAAGTTTAATTCAACAAAAGGGCTCTATCTCCCCCCCCAAAAAAAGTGTACAACCAAATTTCCAAACTGACCATTAATGTTGGGTTGAATTGGAATAAAGTCACATACAGTATATGTTTGACCAAGTTACCGTGAATCTGAGTGGAACAGTTCTTTTATGGAGATGCTGACAAGTCAAAAGTTTCCATATGCATGGCCAGACAATCCCTCTGTGTGGGAGAGCAATGTAGCGAAGGTTTTGCTGACTCTGCCCCAATACAGCTTGTGTGATCTCATCCCAGTCCCTCTGACTCCATTCAACTTTAATTCAAAAAGAGGTTCAGTTAGCCATGACCCAGAATCTTTGGTCTGTTCCCTGTGTGAGACATCAGCAGATATTAACCATGAGTAACCCACCACAGTAAAGGGAACAAGTCTACTCTAGAAGTCTTCTCTTTCGACTAAAATACACAGTTGTTTAGTCATTGCTTGCTGGTGATTAATGTCAACATAAGATTTCTGCTCTGTGTACACAATTGTGCTGTGTTAATCACTTACAGTCTTAAACATTGTATCCAGATGTAAAGGCCTGTCCTGAATTCCAAGCCAAATAAAAAATAAAAATAGATGTTTGTTTTCTGAAACAAAAAGAACATTTTTTAATTAACAACTGTACTTGTACAGTCTGTTCCATATTTGTTTGTCTCCAAACATGCTGACAGTCACTTTTATCTGTCTTGAACTCCAAAAGCTTTCCTGGTGTGGAAATGGAGATGTCACAGGGAAACTGCTGATAAAGAAGAAATGCTTAATTTAGAAACTTTAGCACACCCCTCAGATAAAGTGCATTCTTCCTGTAGTTGGATTGTGTGTCATATAGAACCAGGACTCCCACACATGATACTGCTACATGTTATACTGCATCATATACATGCATCATTTCAGAGTAACTTGTAAACACAATCGCTTGATAATGTTGAGCTGAAATGAGAAAAGAAGCTTCCCTGTTGGAGCATTCTTATAATAAAAACTGGGCAAAAATGAACTCCCCAGCCAACTCTGGAACACATGTGGTAGTCTGTATCTTAATAGGTACATCTGTGGTGTTCTTTACGTCCTGCGGGTCTTTTTTTGTTGTCTCACACCCATTAAGTATTTGAGGTGAAATGTACATCTGGTTTTCCAGAGGCTGGAGACAATGCTATAGTTCCAACATGTTCAAACCTGCTGCTGACACAAGGGTTATAGTCATGTTTATATATCTAGCAGCTGCTCTTTTGTGCCTAGTAGTCAAAAGAAGAAAATTCTTCTCTTATCTTTTTCCAACAGCAAATAAACACTTCTTATTTATATCTATTTCATCTGAACAGAAATCAGACTGTTCATTCTCTAAACTATGAAAATCTGTAAAATAAATAAATAAATAAAACCATGTGAAAACTCCGGTGAAAACTAAATAATGTTGTTTTTCAGATTAGGTCAGCTGTTTCCATACACATCATCAAACCCTAAGTTCCTCTAATTACACTGCAGTTTTTCAAGGCCAGCATCTTAATGTTCCTGAGGTTAACCAAATGCCAAGGAGAGTCCAAGCTAATTGTTTAGCTTCAAAGGGGAGGTCTTAGTAATATAAATCTACTACTGTAATGGTAGCCTAATCCTAGCAGCACCATTTCCATTAGGTTTTGGCCCAAGCTGTTGGATCACATGAACTGTTTTTGTGATTAAGGAGATAATGAGTAACATGTGGAAACACTGAATACACAAGACCAACACTGAATGAGGATTCAGTTCAAAATTTGGTATCCAGATAAAATATACATTTCTCATACAGTCATGTTGAAAGATGTTTGCAAACACATTTTCAAAACAGTGTGCTACTTATTTTAGTTAATACCCACAATTGTGATCTGTGTCTTTTGTCTGTAGGACTGTGCTTTACGAGTGCTGCCCAGGATACATGAAACTGGAAGGCATGCGTGGTTGCCCTGCAGGTACAGTATGTTAAATGCTACACTGTTGTAAATTTACTGTATAAAGGTTATATGAAGCTGTGTCCTCCAAATGCAGAGCAGCTGTATGCTATTTTTGAAATCACACCAAATAAACCAGAAGAGGATGTTCTAACATATTGTCAGCACATGTAGTCTTTCTTTTCAAGCCCCAGATGTTTTAGATGTTTCCTATTTTTATATTCAGACAGACAGGCTAACATGTCATGAAATCTATTGTAAATTTATTTTTTTTGTAATTTTTCAGTGGCCCCAATTGACCATGTGTATGGCACCTTGGGTCTGGTGAAGGCCACTTCAACCCAAAAATACTCTGACATTTCTAAGCTGAGGCCTGAGATTGAGGGATCTGGATCATACACCTTCTTTGCCCCAAGCAACGACGCCTGGGAGCTTTTGGATGAAGTGAGTAAAGGACAAAACATTAAGCTGTGGAACCACTCTATCTGTGAAGGTTTTAATATCTCATTTTCATCTCCTAACAGTCAGTGAGGAGTGCACTGGTCAGCAATGTCAACATTGAATTGTACAACGCTCTGCATTATCACATGGCCAACAAACGCCTTTTGACCAAAGATTTAAGGAATGGATTGACAGTCAACTCCATGTACAATGACCTTGGTCTCCATATTAATCATTACTCCAATGGGGTGAGTACTGTCATTCAGTATCATTAAAGCAATCACCTTGTAGTTTCAGTGGAGTAATATTGCTGTGTATATTATGTACAGGTGGTGACTGTGAACTGTGCCAGGATTATCCATGGTAACCAGGTTGCCACCAATGGTATTGTGCATGTTATTGACCGTGTCATCAGCAGTGTTGGAAACACCATCCAGGATGTCATCGAGGTTGACGATGACCTGACAACTCTGTATGTGAGTATGAGTATGAGTGTGAGTATACAGTACACAGAGGTAGATAAAGTAAGGACAAACAGAGTACTTGCAAACACTGCTGCAAAGGTGGGTCACATTGGGCTGCATGCAAGACATCAAAAAGTGTAAAGAAGGCAAATCATTTATTTCCTTTACTTTTTCATTTAACAGGCATAGTGCATAGTATATGAAATCATACATGAAAATAAATATTAAAAAGTTATTTAAATACAGTCCAAGTATGTACATTAAAAAAATAATAAAAATAAGGGCATCAGCCAACAAACAGCAACCTTGACGACACAGGCTGGGTTACATTGGATGTACAAGAAATTAAACAACATACATATAGTTTGCATTTGTGATTGAATAACCTTAATTATATTTTTAAGATGATTAGGTTATTATGTCTATCACCTGCAAATGTTTCTATCAATTCAGTTGTATACTGAAGTCCACTAAATAAACTCATTCCATTGAAATCATCATCTAGGACGTGGCACAGAACTCTGGACTCTTGGAAAAGCTGGGTGAGCCAGGACAGTACACTTTGTTTGCCCCCACCAACGAAGCCTTTGAAAGCCTGGGCAGTGATGTGCTGGAGAGGCTTCAGGGCGACAAGGAGGTCCTCAAAGGTAAACCAGACTTTTATTCTCAGTGGTCTGTCACATTTTTTCAGTGCTTTACGACAGGGATTACTCAAGGCATTGTAAACATTGCAGTGGACACTGCCTGAGGCTTAATATTAACAGTGGCAAACTAGGGCCATATTTATATTTAATGAAGGTACAGGAAAAGAAAAGCAGTGGTTCCCAGGCAGCATGTCTGCCAGACCGAGTTACCCATAAAGGGGCTTTTCTTTTTTTTCACATGTTCAACTTCTTGCAATTCGAAACAGATGAAGCCACAATAGTCTGTACAGTGGATCTGGAACTTACACACATTTGGCAAGCTATACATAACAAAGTTGTGTGGCGAAGCAATAAAAATAGGTCTCCAATTTCAAATCATGCATGAAATTGTCGTTGGAAAGTCAAGCAGTGCAACACGTTATTTGACAATCTAATTTTTATAGTTATAAATGTTTTGAGTAGGGACGAATCTGTATACTGTAGCTATTCTTATTTTCCTCAAACATTTTCAAGGATTATAATTCTTGAAAAACAAGAAACAGCTGCTTCAATGAGCAAGCTGGTCAGATTGGCAACAACTCAACCTTTTTATTAGCCCAGGTTTGCCCTGTGATGTGAGATCAGACCACTTCACACAAAATTAAACGGAACTGTGAAGAAATCGTAAGTTTTCTTACTCAAGGACCCAAGGGATCTAAAGGGTCTTCCGGTTTCCAGGGTTTTACATCATCAGCTGCACTGTAACATGAGAAAGGACATAAAATAGCTCATGAAACCAACTGACCTACTCTTCATTCAAATATAAATCTACCTATACATTAATTTTGACTTTGTCTCATTTTTTCAGCTCTTCTGAATTACCACCGCCTGAACTCAATGCAGTGTTCTGAGGCCATCATGTCTGGCAGCTCTTATGAGACCCTGGAGGGTAGCAACATTGAGATTGGCTGTGATGGTGAAAGTTTAACAGTCAATGGCATTAAGATGGTGCTCAAGAAGGACATTGTCACCACCAATGGAGTCATCCATCTTATTGACAAAGTGCTCATGCCAGACTCAGGTTAGAGTCCTGTTTCCTCTTTTCTATTTATATTATTATACTGTATTATAGTTTACTATATAAATACAAATATTATGCAGGTTTTTAGTGTTTTTTGTAATGCAGATTTTAATGGTGTCCCGATTTCCTCTTCCTTTTAAGCAAAGCAGGTGATGGAACTGCTGGGAACTTCCCAGTCAACCTTCGCTGACTTGGTGTCTGAGCTGGGCCTTTCTACTTCCATGAATCCAGACGATGAGTACACTTTGCTGGCTCCCGTCAATAATGTCTTCAATGGTGCGTCACATACTGGTCATTATATCATGCACTCCCCTGTTTTTTTTCTCTTTGCAGGTGGCTAAATATGAGCCCTGGCCTCTCCACAATCAGTCACAGTCTATAATAAAGGGAAATACGTTTTATTTTCCCCTTGTGTGCTGTATCATGGGTGAATAGATCTTTGCACAATTATGGAGCTTAGGGGAAATTATAGAAGCTTTATGCCAGGTTTGACCAAAGACCTACTCCCCCAGAGAACATTCCTGCGTTTCACCCAACTAGAGTCGAGATGTTTTGTTTCTCAAACTAGAATGTACAGTGAATCCAGGAAGAATTTGTATCTCTAAAGGCATACAGTTTTACATGAGTGTATGCACAAAATAGCAACAACTGTATGTAGGAGGAAGCTTACATTCACTGCAGTTTATTCATAATCAATCTACAGACCAGTGCAGTAAATCACTGATAGCAAACATGTCTTTGCCTGTGGTTGGTGTTGCAGCTGCTGCTCATGGGACACTGTAGCCAAAATAAGTAAAACATATTAAATATTAATGCATTGTCTCTTGATAAAGCTGATGCATTACATGAAAATGTACAAAGTGTGTTTACTATTTTAATGAGAAATGTAAAATATTTTCTTTCCACTACAGATGACGTGATGGCCATGGATCAAGATACACTCAGGATTATCCTGGAGAATCACATTGTGAAGAGTAACGTTGTCCTAGGGCAGTTGTACAATGGTCAGCTGCTGGAGACCATTGGAGGAAAGCGTCTGAGGGTCTTCATCTATCGCACAGTGCGTGTTTTTCTCTGAAGTCATTCCTAAAAATTGTCCATCAATCTTTATGTCTTTGAGATATAACATAAATCCCCTTGCCTTTAACTTGTGGTCTATTTCTTCAGGCTGTGTGCATTGAGAATTCATGTCTGATAAGGGGCAGTAAAGAAGGAAGCAATGGGGCCCTTCATCTCATGAGGACTCTGCTGAAACCGGCAGAACAATCTATGTTTGAAATTCTGACCGAACATGGAGGGTTCAAGTGAGTACAGGGCAATGCACATAGTGGCCTATGGTATTAAAATGCAGCATATGACTCAAACCACATATTTCTGTATCTTTACATTAAATCCATATGGCATGTAATGTATGTGGATGAGAAAGTGCTGTTGTTGTAATATAGTGGTTTCTGTAACAGCCAAGTTACTGTTTTCTTTTCCGTGCTGCAGGATCTTTTTGTCTTTGATGGAGGCTGCTGGCTTGACAGACCTGCTGAAACAAGAGGGAGAATTTACCCTGTTTGCCCCAAGCGATAAGTCTTTTGCTGCATGGAGCGAGAGAGATTTGGAGTTTTTGAAGAGTAAGTCCTTTAGACTCCCTTTGTCTTTTAAAGGTTCAGTGTGTTTAACGGCATCTAGTGGTGTGGTACAACATGGCAGGCTCCATGGAAGAGGACCTGCTCCCTATGTAGATCTAAAAGGTTAATTCTAATGTAGCAAAAACACAGCAATTGTGATTTGATTATGCACTAATTAAAACATATTTGTGAGTATTATATTCCATTTTTGTTCCACTGGATGCCAATTCTACACACTGCACCTTTGCTGTGTTAACAAGCACTTACAATATGTTGCTAGTTCATTTAGTTTATGTGTTTGCTTTTTCCTTCCAGGTGACATAGATGCTCTCAGAACCATCCTTCTGTATCACATCAATAATGGTATCTTTATTGGTGGTGGTTTGGAGTCTGGGGTTACAAATCTTCTCAAGTCTCTCCAGGGCAGCAACCTCAAAGTGTTGTTTGTAAGTAGTGCAGCAAGACAGAACATGTTATCTTAAGGCAATAAACCCATTTGTTATATTTAAGTATAAAAGTTAGCTAAATGTATTTTGTTTGTTCAGAAAGGTATCCTTTATGCTGGTGTCACAACATAAAGGATAATAACATTATGAACTGTACAACTGAGTTCATTCCTCATATTAAAAAAAAACTGGTTCATACAAGCCCGTTATTATTATGTGGTTTTCTTGTCTGTAATTGTTTTCAACCTTCTCCTTCAGGCAAACAACACTGTGCAAGTGAATTCTGTCCATGTCCCTGAATCTGATATAATGGCCACAAATGGAGTCATTCACTATGTCAACCAAGTCTTGTATCCTGGAGGTATAATTTATACCCGGTCAACTTGTTATTACACCCTTCCTTTTGTAAATCTGTCAAGAGATGCATTCTCTGAACTGTTTTTATTGCTGTTGTAAAGGCCTGAAATGTGGTTAACACCCTTCACTTTCTTCCAGATATTCCTGTTGGAAACATGGAACTGCTCACGCTTTTGAAGAGGCTCATCACTTACATGCAAATCAAGGTGTTGTTTAAGAAATATAATACTATGGCTGCCAAAATACAATTTATGTAACTTGGTATAAAGTGCAAGGCAAGAACCTGCTTGAAAAACCATTTAATTAAAGCATTAAGCTAATGTTTTTAAAGAAGGTTTAACCCAAGACAGAATTCAACAGTTGAATCATGAACATTTTCCATAGAAAAAAGAAATTACAGGCCATGTTCTGCAGAATACACACATACATGTTCTACTCAGATTATGGACATATTGTGACTATTTTGTTAATGCATAATGTGCGTATAATGTATAATATAATCTGTTTTTTCCCCCAGTACATTTCAGGATTCAGATATCAGGAAATTCCCCTTACATTTTTGAGTAAGTAGCAATGTCATTGTTTTGCCTTTTGTTTTGTTGTTTGTATTTATTTAAAAGAAGAGAAAAAAATGCAGTACAATATTTAAAATATCATGTATCATATGTCATTATAGAGACTTGTGTGATCCAGGAAGGTACAGTAATGATGACTGAGTATCATCATCATCATGTTGTTCCTCATCATGATGGTTAATTAAACAATTGCACGCACACACAAAAAAGGGTGGGGGTTACTGACTGTTAAGTTGAAACGTGTGCACATCAAGCACTTTTATTCATCCTGATAATCACACACACACATGCAAGTACGAGCACCCTTATGCAAGGCGTGACAGCTTAAGTAGCAGTTATCAGAGAGAAGAAAGGAGACTCTCCCTTATGTTACAGGCTAATTCATGTACAGTGCCAGTCAGCAATAAAATGGATCAAAACAGACAATCACAGTTGAAACTATTTTGCAGGGCCTACCATCACCAAGGTTACTAGAATCATTGAGGGTGAGCCTTCCTACACCAAGGTCACCAGGGTCATTGAGGCTGAGCCCGCCTTCACCAAGGTTACCAGAGTCATTGAGGCTGAGCCTTCCATCACCAAGGTGACCAGAGTCATTGAGGGTGAACCCACCATCACTAAAGTCACCAGGGTCGTCTCAGGTAAACGTTTTTTTTTAACTACTTGAATCAAGATGTCAATGGCTTTGTATCACTTATCACTATTATCTCGGGGACTGATACATGCTGTTGTTTCCAGGCCCCACGTACTCCGTCAGCACTGGCACCAACAACATAGCCCTGGAAGGTCAGTGAAAGTGTATTTGAACACAGACTTTTTAGGACAAGTCCACTTATTTAAGCATGTGAGCTTACTGTTCTAGTTTGTGTAATTATAATGATCAATTCGTTGCTCACTCCTCTCTGCAACATTTGGTTGGATTAGTGGAAAAATGTGTGGGTTCCCTAATTTCCACTTTGTCTCATAAATTTAAACCAATAACTCCACTTGCTAGATGATGATGAATGATCAAATAGATGTGAAAAAAAGTATTACAATGTAATTGTTGTTGACAATCCTCAAAGCTCTGCTGCAAAGTACATTCAGGGTAACATACCCAGAATATAAATTTGCTATAATTCATCTCTGTACAAAATATTCCAGTTTCACTTAAAGGACATTTTCTTTTTTGTTAAGGAGCTGATCTCTCAAGTATTGCCACCATTGAGGGGAACCCTAATTTTGATGCTGATAGTCTTACCAGAATGATCCAAGGTGAGTTTTTATCAAATTTTACATCTCAGTGACTGGGAAAGAATAATGAATAAATAATAAATAAATAAATATGTGTGTTGCCATTGTAGCAGGCAGTTCAAGAAGAACCCCTTCTACAAACCTGCAAACTAGTTCAGGCAGTCAATTTAAGTCCACTGCTACACTCACATGGCATACACACTGCAATATCAATATATATGTGTACTTGCTTGCTTGCTGGGACTTAGTAGAGGAGATTGATACCACTCTTATGTCTGCATGGTAAATATGAAGCTACTGCCAGCAGCTGGTTAACACAAAGATAGGAAACAGTGAAACAGCTAGCCTGGTTAGCTACCAATCTAAAGCTCACAAATTACATGTTGATTTATGTATGTGTAAACAATTGACATGTAACATGTTGAGCTCTATAGGTGTGGAGAGGGTGGGTTTAGCTACTTTTGAATGCAGCCAGGCTAGCTACATTCAACTCTACCGAAATTACATCAATCTTCTGGTCTAACTCTTAGCAAGAAAGCAAATAAATATTTCCCATAATATTCCTTTAAGTTTACTATTACATTACATTCTTTTGCTGCCATGCCTGCTGCCACACCACTCACCTGAGAGCTAAGCTGACACTTGGTGCTCATGCCACTGCAGCTGCTGTTCATTTAGCATTTCATAAATTCATGCACCTCCACCTCAGCATTCACCTGTACACTGTGAGACATTCCTCTATCATTATTAATCACTATATGCTGAGCTTGGTGTTTCCATTTGGGAATAAATGAAGTCAGAGCGTATAGAATATGTAGGTGTTGCTGCCTATAGAAAGGCAGCTTACATATTCTACATTCACAACATGTCTTTTCCACGTGAGCTGACAGGTTTTATCCTTTTACTTTCCTACCAGCTGGCAACAGGAGAAGGGGAAGGGACTGAGCATGGACAGAAGAGAACATCAACGTAAAGGCAGAGGAAAACCAAACCCAGAGGTTGAAACTGGTGTAGTTTCTTTTAGTAGTACAGGGGATACATTTAAAATGACAGTGATTACAAATATACTGTAACAGGTAACTGACATAAAATAAAACAGTTGTCATAAACAATAAATGGTGCTTTGAATGTATATGTATTGAGTGTGCAGTGTCTGCAAATAGTCTTTTGGTTCAGCATACTGTAAACAAAGTTCAAATGAACATTTTGGCATGACTTTAAAGACAGAGCAAGTCAGGGTAGCAATAAAAATCTTTTAAATCCAAGCCATTAGAGTAGCAATAAAAACTTTTAAATTCTAAACTTTTCTGTGCTAAAGGTTAAGGTTAAAGCAACAAGATTGTGATAACTGTTTGGAAACATTTTATAAATATCATGCATGATAAAAATTGAAAAAAATGATGATGTGTTTTCAGACGTTTACTGTTTTATTGTTTAATTTCTTTGGCTGTAAGTTGTTTAGGGTTTTTTGTCTTTGCGTGTATCATTTGGAACAGGCTTTCTATTTTCCAGACATTTTCCAATAAAGTGCATTCTTTGATATAAATATGCCCATTTAAAAGGGCATCTGGTGATGGTGGTTTGGAGCAGTTTCTAATGTCCTTGTAAGGCTCTACACTGGTTCAAGAAAGAGAACTCAAGTATCAAATGTCAGATCTTAATATCATGTCTGCATTTTGTTTTTCCAAGTTTTTCCCAGTACATGGTCTTAAAATTAGACTCTAAGATTCCTGTATCATCCTTTTTAATGGCCCAGTCATTATACTTAATGTTTAAGGGGGAGCCTGGCTGTCCACTTGAGGTTCAAGCAGAAATTTTAAATATGAAATAAACTGGGTTTGATAAAAACAACCTCTCTTTTTCAATTTCTCATGGAATCTGTGTCTTCATATGCTACTGCACACAAACGTACATAAAATACATTGGAAAGACTAATAACTTGCAGTATAAGTTGCATAATGTGAAAATAATTCTATAATTTCAAATTAAGATCAGTAATTAAATCATTTTATTGCCAGTGGGTATTATCAAATAAATATTGAATGCTTTGCCATATGCTGTTTATCAGAAAACGGTGTGAATCATTTTTATGCTGAAATTTGTCACAATGCAGAAAGTTGAAATATTTGGCCCGAGGTTGCAACAAAATCATTTGAGCTGTTGTGTGCAGATATTTGTGGTCAGGCCCAATTCTTCTGTAGTTTTGTCTCATGTGAACAATTATTCATTGCAGAGTTTATGGCTTCTTGGATTGACTAAAATGAGTACAAATATGAGCAATTACCCAAGCACAAACGCAATGATTCCAATATGGCAACGTGTCAAAAGTCATTTTTTTGTTCATCTGTAATTTCACAACAAAAAAGTTGTATTCAAAAACAGGCTTTACTGTGCCAAGTAGCTGGTTCACCACCACATGTAAACCAACAGAAGTGGTTGAAGTGGTTTTATTATGAACTAATTATCATTGTGTTACCATTTACATATTGGTTTAGTCAGTCCTATTTCAAATGACTTTTTTAATTTAGTTTATGAACCAATCAGCAACATGAAGTACACTTATATGTTCCTTTATTATAAAAAAAATAGATAAAACAACTTTTTCTCTAAACACATTAACATATTCAACAGACTGAAACATATGGATACATTACAAACTGACTTCATTACTAAATAACAATCACAGCATTAGAGTAGCAGCTCAATTTGGCATTGTGTCAGGAGAAATAAATCTGTTGTAGATGTTGTGTAACTACTTTTTCAGCGTAGAGAAGGACAGAGAAGCACCATATTCCCAGTAAAGGTTTTATAAGAAGATAAAAGAAGATTGGGGGGGGGGGGGGGTGTATGATATTAAATCTTCTTTTAGTGTGTATGTGGTTGGCTGGGAAGTCCCCACAATCATATTAATAAAGGTAATAAATCCTTTATAACAACATAAAGTATATATGTTTATTGTTTTTTTAAACATTACCCTTGAATGGAAACCCACAAAATATGTTTAGATTGAGTCTACTTCAGTCACCTTAGATTTACAAGCAGAAATTAAGTCACTTTATTTAAGTAAACTGCAAAATCGTCCAATTCTTGCTACAGGGAGAGAATACATTCTGCAGCCAGACGTGAAGCGGGCAATATTTTACACATTTACAACATTCTTCGAGAATTGAGAAAACATCTGTTGGAAGATCCTATTGCTTTTCCATTCGGTGTTGGATTTTCCACACTGTACTCAGCAGCGATCTCCCAATCAATTACAAAGTCATTTATGAGACTGCTGATCACCAACGAGAGATTCAAATTTCACTTGACTTGGCATGGCTCTTTCTACTGCTCATCACTATCATCAACAGGCAGCTGTCTGCTCATTCTTAAGTGAAACCACGCAACAGGTAAATTCACGTATCTTTATGCTAAATGTGTGCTTTTGCAGAAGTTATCTTTCAGGCTTTTCTTGTTTGTAATGCGTCTGTTTCCTGTGCTTGACATTAATCACAATTCAAAAGTGAACCATTCTGTAGTCTGTGTGCAAAAAACAATTTTTAAAACGCTAGAAAAGTAAAATTAGCATTTTAAATTTAGTCCTGAATCCAGAATCCCTTATTATTTATCTCTGAGCAGACAGCAAAAACAGAGCAAAGGCCAAAGTAACAAAACAGACTATGAAAAACACAAAGATAACAATGAATTTAATACCCAAATTAATATAATAGGTGATAAATTCCAGTTGTTTCAATATTAGGGAATGATTTATAGAAAAGATAATAGGTGCTAACTGCAGCTCTTCTTCAGTGTCCAACTTGAAAATGTTGGAATAGTTAAAGTTCTCTGCAATGTAGATTTTATGCCAGGACACACAAAAAAAGCTTTTAAAAACATATTTTATTGTTATATTTAACCGAAAAGTTCAGCCGTATTTGACATTTGACAAACAATATTTTGCAAATGAATAACTTAAATTTTGTGACCAAACTCCCAAATGTCGACAGGTTTAAATTTGCCTATAGAAGAATATGACTCATTGTAAGATATTATTGATGTAGTATAGAAGTATACTTCATCTGACCTACAATAGTAGGAGTTCAGGGACCGTTACAGTCTGTTTTTAATCTGCCAACATCAATCATGTTAGCATACCAGAAGAACTTTGGCCCACTATGTATCGGGAATGCCTTGGATACAGCTGTGTGAAAGTAACTCGTCATCTGGATGCAACATTGATTCCAAAGAACTGACATGTTCCTGGCACAGCAGCTATGCGTCAGTCTCAGATGAGTTTCCACTGCAGCGCTGTCATGTATAGATTTGGCCAAGATAGAATGAAATCTGCCATCATCCACATAGCACGGGACTGTGATTGAACATTATGTACCCAAGCAGTAAAGCAATTTGCACTTTATTCACACTGGAGGAAACATGAATCAGTCCCACTAATCTCCCGCTGAGTTGTGAGTGACAGTTCTAGGCCAGGGAAGCTTTTCTTTACATTGTATGATTACAAAACCATAACACATCACATGAATTGACAGGGTGACTCTCAAAACTAATATGTTACAGATACTGATTATTAATCAAGAGGTGTATTAATCCGGCGCGCAGGTGGGCGAGTGGTTAGAGCGCATGCCATACAGTATACGCAGCCGACCCCGGTTCGAATACCGATCGGAGGTCCTTTGCTGCATGTCACCCCCCCCTCTCTCCCATGTTTCCTGTCGATCTACTGATGAATAATGGCGTCTATGCCAACAAAATCTTGAAAAAAAAGAGTATTAAGTATTTCATTATCTTGTAACAAAATTACGTAAGTATTTGCAAGGGTTTGAAACACTGTGTAAGAATAGCTTATCAGCAATACTAATGACTCAGTATTTACTTGATCTAGCTCTCATGTAGCAACAATAATTGCTTTGCTGTGGGAAAATTCTGGGCTTTTATCTTCATGGTCTCATGACGGCTGCTCAATTTTTTCTAAAACAAATTACAACCAGTCCTAATATATTCTCTGACTTGGATCCAAAAATGGAAAAAGAAAAAAAAAGTAATAAGAGACCACAATTGAACATGGAAAGTGATCAATTTACTATAAATAACTCATTATTAGGAAATGTATTGTTATTATTATTAATTTCAGTTTCATTGGATATAGTCATTTCATGTCAACTTTTATGTCCTAATGTCCAGTTTCTTGGTTACACGTAATTCAATAATTTCAGTTTTCATAACAACACATTTAAAAAATGTAGAATACACAGAAACAGTAACTAAACTGCTTCCTTTATTTAGCTTCCAATAAGATTGCTAATGATGTAGCTGACTAACTTGCTAGGCTAGGCTGTGAGCTTGGATTATTACTCAGCATTGAACTGACGTGCTTGTTATGACAATAAGTATGACAAAAGTACATTTCATGATTGTTTCATTTATTTATTTATTTCATATTGAATACTTTGGGGGTCCATATGTCAGGAAAGTTTCTGATTGTAGCTATGGCTTCTATATATTGTGTATTGTTGATCAATAGTTTATTCAGTAACACTTCACAGTAAAGGTAAAAAAGATACTGTATGATTAGTTTACAAGGAACAAGCAAGAAGGATTTCCTCTGTTTCTGTTGCATATAAGTGGAAAAATACTGTTTAACAAAGCCAATTAATAACCTGCTTTTTGGGTGCACTAACCTCTGTTTGCTTGACAATGTCAAACTTGTTTCGTGAGACAAGCCTAGGCAGAGATTTGCACCTTTTAAAAACTTTCCACTAAAATCCATGTATTGCCTTTTTCAGAAGAACAGGCATCTTGTAAAGACACTAACCTTCAAGAATTTGTTTTTTCCGGTGAGGGTTCAAATTTCTCCGGAATTTCATTTGAAATTATATTTCTTAATATTGCAACACACCGTATTTTTTCCTTTTTGTTTTTATCGATGTAATAAGAACCACATTTACAAACTTGTCTTCCATAAAACCATTTCCAAGCAGTTACACTAATGACTATTAATCCAAACTTGTCGTTGCTAAGGACATATAGAGCACAACAACTTAAGTTTTCCATCTCTGTGTTATGTGTCACACAGGGAGGCTGAATTCAAAAATTACATAAACTGTCATGCTCTGACAGACTGCCAGGAATAATTGCCAGAGCGACATGAATAGAGCCCAATAAATTACCTTCCCTATGGTCAAGCAAGACAATTTATTGAGCATCTTCTGCCAAGGGCTTTATATGCTACGTGGCTACAAATGTATTCATCTTTCTCTCTAGAAGTGTATGTTGTGGGTGTGTATACGTACAACCAAATGTTTTTAGTTTGCACTTTATATTAATGTCAATTTAATGTAGTTTTTTTTTTAAATAACAACTGTAAATATGAACAGCATCATAATTATCAATCATAATGAAGTCTGTGACCCTAGACATGTCTCATCGTATGGCTGAGTTCAAAACATGAAGACTTTAAAGTTGGTTCAACTGTTTCCACTGATGATTACCCAAACATTGCATAATATCTGGCCTCCCCAAATGATGCAAGAGGAGGAGATCATAACTTCACTCTCTAGATGGATTTATTACAAAAGAATAGGTTTTAATGATTTTTTTAATGAACACCTGTTAGCTTTTGTCCCTCCCACTGTCGATAGCTAGCAATAAAGTTTTGATGGCTTTGTACATTTGTAAACACAAGCATTTAAGAGAAAATCTATCATACTAGACTCATGGATGCATTATAAGAGCTGGATACTGGAACAAAAATGGCGCCCCTTAAGTCCTATAAGAATTGCTCTGCTGGTGCATATGCCAAAAAAAGTTTCTAGCTTCCGGGTTTGCTTTTCACATTATGCAGCCTACTGACTATGCACAGTAGTGGTGGTCTATGAGGACAGAGCTTTTTGGGCCATGGGAGATTTTTGGCAGCAATACTGTGAGTGACCACTGGGAAAAATTGACTGCAAGACTGAGCAGCGGTACACTATCCTGCTCTTATAATACATCCATGACTAGACTCTGTAGAAACTGTCTGAAGTACGAGACCACATCCTTATCACGTGCCCAAACTGTGACTTAAATGGTTACAAATGTGTCCTTAGATACACATAAACACAGACTTCCACCAACGTATACAGCCAACAAATGTCTGCTTTGTCTTATGCTCTTGAAAAACCATCTACTGTAGCATGGTGAAAAACACTGATCCCTTCCTTCACCTAGTTTTAAATATGGTCCACTGACACAAAATTGCCATAAGCTGTTGCAACTATGATTCACTTCCACTTTTATTAAGCAACAACTGAACATTTTCATGCGTCTTCACAGTAAATGTTCTCTAATGGTGCCACTTTGCTTCATCCCTTCCATCAAATATATTGTGATATTTTGCTCATGCTACATAAACATTAACAAAATGAGCCATTATGGTTAAACTACTATGTATAGATGTGTCTTTCAGCTTTGACAACTTAATATATCTTCCCTGAAACAGAGCCTTTACATAATCCCCCCCCCCCCCATCATCATTTTCTTAACACTGAGTATTTGTAGAATTTGAATATTTCCAACTTTTCTTCCCCCTATAGTGATAGTATAAAAAAGACAGAGCTGCTGTAATTAACAAATTCTAAAAATAGTGGCTTAAGGAAATTTTTTATCAAATGCTGTGTGTGGTGAAATTTTTAAGTAAGTTTTTGCCTAATTCAAATCCAGCTCAGATGGTGTGATGTAAGAACTACAGTATGAGCTTTATTGTTATTCTGTAAAATATTACAATGCCCTGTAAATGTTTCAGGGGCTTTCTTATCCACATGTTTTCCACTATTTAAATCAGTATCTCTTTGATTTAAACATATGTGCTGTCTTCAGATGGATTCAATATTTTCCTCTGTGAGAAGGAGACAGTCGTTTAGAGTTTAAATCACTCCAGGCAGGTCTAAATACAGATGATTTGGCTATAGTGTAGATAATTACATCGGAATAAAAACCACATGGGGATTAAATAATATTTTGATTCTGTCAAGTAAGTAGCACCTCATTATTTAGCCACAAATCACTCCATGTTCCTTTTCTTCTCTAGATTTTGAAGTAAATGTCACATAAAAATACAAAAGATAGCATTGCTTAATTCACCAATGGGAATCAAATGACACAGTGTCTGTAACAAATGAGGAAATCACTGGACCATTGCCACACAGAAGCAATACGACAATATTTTAAGAACAAGCTCTTCCTGGACCCCTGTCTAGTGCTGGATTTAAAGCGCTGTCTAAATCACATATGAATGGCACATGTGATATAGCCTCACATTCATGCTGAGTGGCCAAATTGTGAGCTGTCCACATCAATTCAGAAGTCTGTTGGTCCGTGAATGCGTGATTATACTCTAATTAAATTAAAACATACTTATTAATATTACATTCAATTTTTTCCTCTATGATTTGAAACATGCAGCTATAAATATATCCGTCATTTAAGTGTTTTTTTAATGCTGTCCATGGAAGTTTCCATGGAAATGTTAGATAATGAGGTAATTTTGTATCCTTCAGAGAATCTTGTGACAGATATGGTTTTCCTTAATCTGAGCCTTTTATCCACACAAAATTCCCTTTTTCCACCCTTCATCTGTTCCCCCAAACGGTGCTTTCCAACTCCAGGCTTCTATGTCTTAAATTTCTTTTGAAGATGTCACATTGAGGTTCCCTGTCATATATCAGTGTACATCTCACATTAAGTTAAATATCTCAGTGCTGAGCTTGGATCGAGTAGTTTAATACTGAGACCTGTCCGGTTACCAAAGAATTAATGGCAGTTTGACCACCAGCAGCTGCAGTTTTTTTCCCCCAAATTCCATGGGTCTTTCAACACACAAGAGGGATCAACAGCATGCAACTTCCCACACAGTTTGTCCAGCACAGGCAGATGGATAGAAAATATTAGGTAATGTTCATTTTTTAATGGAAAATACACTCTCTGACAGTAAGATTTCTAAGATCCAGTATCTGGATTATTCTCTTTATTTTTGACAAATATGAGAATTCCAGAACCAACGCACTCAGTCATCACTGACAGAACAACAATCTTGTTTTTACTCTTTTGTTACCGGTAAACCTTTTTTTGCCCCTGCAGCTGTATATTTGACCTGGTGTTTTGATGTTTTCTTTTGAAATATAGTCTGACAGCTGAGAGCTCCTGCATGCTGATGGAAGGACACATGAGGATACATAAGTCATTGCCCTCAGGTTCAACTCATTTCATTACCTGGGCCAACCCAAACACAGGACACACCTTGGTTACACTTGAATCTCAGCTTGCATGATACATCAAAGTTTTTAACTCTTTCAGAAGCCTGCAACAAAGAGATAAAGACTGATATTTTAATGAGGTTATAAGTTGTTGTGAGCTAATGGTGATTTCTGATAAATGAAATGGCAGTCTGTTAAAGTTGTGTTGGTTGTGTATTTAGTGAAAATTTCTCTCCTAAAATTTATAAACTAGTTCAGCAGCTGGGGGTGTTTTTAGTGCTATATTAGTGCTCCCAAGAGGAATATAGTCCCTTGTCTACATAGGAGGTAAGAAACTCCAGTGAATGCTGCTTTCATCTGCTGTCATATTGCATACAGCACATATATTGGACAGTGGTCTAATAACACACTTTATTTTTACTGGAAATTTACCTGAGCGCTGTTGGCTTGCATGAAAGTTTGGAGAAAATGATAAAATTCAAAGTATTATTGAGCCAGTGAAACAGTTTTAATTGGACAGTATAACCAACAGAATATGCCTAGATCTGGTCTTGTTTGTGATTTTTCCAGGCTCACCCTTGTGGAAAACATTTTCTGCTGTGCCAAAAGAGGATATGAAACATAAAGTTCAAGTGTTTACTGTATCCAAATGGTGTAAAGCGTTTTGTCATATCACTAGATGTTGTAACCCCGTAGACTATCATTTACTATAACGTTCTCCTTCTTGAGTATGCCGTCCAAATTCCAATAATGAAGTTGTGACTAAATATAAAACCATTTAACCTGCAAAGGAAGTAGTGAAAAGTTGCATAATGTCTTTTGTGTCTGTGGTAGAAGGTTTGCCTGGTCAAGGAAAGACCCACAAAAACATTCTTTTGACCAAAACAGAACATATTTTTATAGTCAAATGATGAAGCAAATATGACTGTTTGGAAAAAGTGTGACATGTCTTTTAGCCGTAAGTAGTCATTTTACCCCATGAGTAAACCAAATAGAACCTTAACCATAGTGGCGTCAGATGGGAAAACATTTTAACTGTGGCAGCTGTGATTCATAACAGCTTTGGAAGGCACAGATAAATGTTGCCCTTCTGATAGGGGAGTTAGAAACAATGTATGTATGTTGTTAAATGAAATAATAAAGTGATGCCAACAGAGACTGCTTAGGCTTGGAGACTATGAGCTTTTAATAAAAAAAGCTTGCAATATAAAGTGTAAGGATTGAGTGGAGAGATTTGCGTGAAGGAATGCCCTAGCGAAAAACACTATCTATAAACAATTTAAGAATTCTGCATGCTTAGTGCTTGACCTTTCAGTAAGGACAAAAAGTTAGGATATCTTGGCCTTCATGGAATCTACTTTTAACATTCCTTTTCTTTAATCTGGGTCTTGTGAGTTGCCCAACTTTATAGACGTTAATTAAGTCACCTAATTATTTATACTGTGGTCTAAACCAATTGTAAAATATGTCTCCCTTGAGGTTCCCTTTTTTTCAGTGTAATCCAAGTATTCGCTGTCTTTTACAGTAACAATGCATCACAGCGGATTTATGAACACATGCGCACAGCAAGGAGCCTAGGAAACTCTGAATTACGCTACCTAAGGGAATGCTGTTGAAAACATCCACTGTATGTGACTAATTAAGCCATTAGTGTACTGATTCATAGTGTAATCATTGTTCATTACAAGCTACATGTTCATATAAGAGTTTTGTTTCTTTGCTAGTCACAGGAGTAGGAAGGCAATGCTTTACTCTTTTCCTTCAAGATCAGTTAGCTGATGGCCAACAAGACTCCCCCTCCCCCAGCAGTTTCTGGAAGTCATGAGCCACGTAGACGGGATTCCCTAAGCTTTCATGGTTCAGACTTCCAGTCTGCTGTTTCCTCTTAGTTCAGCCAGTGTTGGTCGAATAGTCTGAGACCTGGCTCAGTGTATTTCCGTGTCAATGCAGGGAGACAAAATTCACATTTTAGAGTCAGTCTCTAAAATGTGGACAATATAATATTATTGGAAAGCCAACTATTTGAATACTATGTATTATTTTATATAAAAAAGGAATCTTTGTAAGAAATTCCATGTTTTCTCTGGAGGACAAACAGATGAAAAAAGGCATTTTTCATGTGCAATATAAACTTCATTTATTGAGAAAAATATAAAAAGTTTTATTTAGAACTAGTTTTTTCCCTATTAAAAGGTTTTTTTATTGAGTTTTTCCTTATTCAAATCAAAGGTCTAAGGACATAGGTTGTTGTACAGCTGTACAAACTGTAAACCCCTTGGGGCAAATTTGGGATTTTTGATATTGAGCTATATAATTTTTTTTTACTTGACTTAACTTGAACCACGGCAAGTCCATCATTACATATTCATGTTGTGCATTGAAGTATGGTTGGATAGAATAGCAGTTTATTTTCAAGCCAAGACAGAATCTCCACAGAATCTCCACTGGAGCACCTTATCTAAATTACAGGAAAATATGCGTCACATGATACATAATGTATTTTGAATTTTCCATGTCATGCAAGTCCATTAAAAACAATGACTTGGAAATGATTTGACTCATTAAAACCAGGGAGCGGAATTAAACTTGATTAGATCAAACAGCAAATGTTTGAAGATTTCTTTCAGACATGTTTTAAGACATATAAAAACAATTATCATTTTATGTCGTTTGTATACTTGGACCACAATTTGCTTCCAAACAAGCAGTGATGCCACAAGTCACACTTGTACATACTGTACACGCCTTAAACTGAGAGTTGAGGTGAACACAGGAAAACTTTCCTTTCCCTTCAGCAGATGAATATGACAACAGCCTTCAAGTGTCAAAGTCTGCACATACATTATTCTGCCCACTGAGGGTCAGACATCTAAGTTAAGTAACAAGAAGCAAAACACATTTCTAAGTTATGGGAAACTGAAGGATAATATTGTCAATGTTAAGTTTCAAAAAGTTCATCACAGGCTATTGTAGACATTTTATATGATGGTGATAAAGAACACTGCATTTTATGATAGGATGAGCATCATAACTTTAAAAAAGATAACAGCTAAAGATGAAGGTCATGTGACTTTTGAAATAGATTTATTTTTCCAGTAATTTTGCAGCATGATGGGGCAGTTACAGGGTTGTTTCGGTACATATTTTGAAAGCTAAACACCAGGTCCTGCCTTGTTATTCTTACATCATTGCTCAGAATGTATTACATTTATAAATGTCATGTTTGAGTTGCAAATGTCAAACTTTGAAGAGAGGCTGAATTGTCTCATTTGTAGCCTTGAGACAAGACAATATCGCTCATGCAGCCACTCCTAAATGCTGCTGATGAATTCCTCTATGTGTGCTGGCATGCTGAACACATCTGTGTTTTCCACACTTGGAGATTTGGCCGACTGCTGTAAGTCATGATGAGCTGAGGCAAGTGGTAACATTGTCACTGCACAGCAAGATTTGTGTTGGAGTCTAACTTTCATTGTGGGTTATAGTATTACTTGAGTAAACAAATTAATTTTGACTTTATGATATTCACTTTTTTTCTGATGTGTTTTTAATCTATTGCCTTTTAAGACAGTAACCAAACTATCTTACTGCAGACTGTATGTGTGGCAAAAAAACAAATGATGGTATAGGCATCTGATGTTTTTCCAAGCAATGTTATTTCCATTTCAATCTGCTGCAGACCATTAATCATGCCTTTTTCAACACTCACTTTAAAGACTTTGTCAGTCTTGATGATAATCACAGTATTTGTATGTATCTTAAGGGCACTCACTCTCTCAGGAATGCTTGGACCAAATTCTTTCATATCAATCATTTACCTCCTTTTTTAATAAACAATATCTTCTCATCTAAATTTAAAAACTGAATGACAACAAAGCACTTGTTCCTTATTTTTCACTCTCTTAGATCGATTGTTGGCTGTCTTCGTGTTGATGTAGCAGACCCAATATGTTTGGCTTTCCCCCATACTTTCCTGCCAGTGATATTCAACTGTCTTGGGAAACCGCACCAATGATGTTTGCATGTGTTTGTGAATCTTCCATTACTGGCTTTGTCATTAGTATGGCTTATCGACTTGATATTCTTAAAATATGGTCTGTGACTATGGGCTCATGCATGTGATTTTCAACATGCAAATATGCAAACACTTGAACTGACTCATACCACTAAATCTGTTAATTATTTTTTTTACTGAGCCAAGACTATTAAATGTGGTCTAAAAAAGACAGAACTTATCTCAGAAGTACACTTCTGACTTGACTTCAAACAACGAGTTTCAAAATGAATGTGGTTCATCAGACTGGCTGGGAGAAAACCATTACATGTGTCTACAGTATGTTTGTCTGAAAAGAAAGTATATAATATGTGCAACATAATAAAAATTAGTGGATGAAGATAAAGTGTTCAATGGTAAGTAAAAGTACACTCTGCAGGTCTAAACAGAAACATGTAGCCACAATTATACAGCAGCAAAACTACTTAAAATGCCTTAGCCTGAAAGTAACCCCAACTACATGAATATAATTCACTAGTTGAGCCATGCACAGACAAGCTGCCACTCCCTTATTTTTTCATGTGATTAAAAATATAAGAACAAAGAAACAAGAGGCAACGGTGGGTAAACTGAGATCTATTATCTTGAATTTGGGGTTTTCACAGAGGAAAATGTCTTACCACAATAACCTCCCTGAGTTGAAATTTATGGCTGGGAAACATACCTTAGTTTAGTGCGAGTGACGTCAGATATCTCAGACATTTCTCCTGAGGTATAAAGTGCTCATGCATGCAGTGCTGTCAGAATGCTGGAAGGACGTACTATAGCCTCTGGTGAAGCTAGTAACTTTTTAACAGCTCCGTGATTTATTGAAGAAATGTTTTTCTTTTTTTCTTACGACGACCGGGCACATAAACATTTACCTTCATGTCATACTTAATCATTCGTGGTATAAGACTGCTTTAGATTAGATGTACCCCATCCCATATTTAGCACGTTTTCAACCACATTGACATAGTGGCTAAACTGGGGACAGTGTTTTTCCAAATATTGGCGCCTTGCTTTACTTCAAGCTTAACACTCTGCCGCTTCTTGGAGTCAGAAAAGAACAGGATCTCTCTCTTCCCATTAATCACAGCACTCAGACAGGTTTACTGGAGACTGTGATCCTATCTCGTTTTCTTCATCCACCATTAGTAAGAAGTTGGGGGACTGGCTTAAATCGGCCTGCTGTAACTTATAAGGATTTCAACTGAGAACAATGAACATTTGTTAATATACTGGAAACTTTTTCATACTATTTCACAATTTCATATACTATGAATCTTAATGATAAATGTAGAAATCTCAAAGCTCAGAAGACTTACTGATATGACCTATCTATCATTTCTAACTACGGCATGATTAATGGAGTGAAGTGTCTTAAAATTTTTCACAATACCTTTTAAAAATGAAGGAGAGTTACAAGCTCAAAGACGGTAACCTCAGGCAACACATAACAGCTGAACTCAAACTGCAGCATCAACCTAGATGGCAGTTGAAGCCTGTAAACCAGACCATTTTTCTGACAAGTTTTATGACGCAAAGACACATATCATAATAATTGTATCCTCTCGTGCATTTATCCAGTTGGTTTGCAGTTTAAATTACACAACAGCTGCTGAAATCTTTTAATCAAGATTCATTTGAAAAGTTTCCCCTACTGAGAAATTATTGTTTTCAAAAGGTCACCTCACTATGTTAAGACTGTACATTCTTACCCATGTCATGAGCTCGCTGGTTAACACTTCTTGAAATCAAATTCCTGAACGAATTACTTCTTGTTGCCAGTATATACTCTCTGCACTATGGGGACAGTGATTTGCTATATTATGAGCCTCAGCAGAAGGTTGAGAGGAAACTGTGACTCAAGGTTCTGATGTCTGCTAGGAACTATATTAGTTCATATGGGTTTTATTAGGCATTTGTGCCTAAAAAATAACTAGATGTGGGACACAGGACAATGCTGCCCTGTTTTTTGTCAGCTTTGTTTTTAACAGTTTCAGTAGGAAATGAAAGACGACATGACTTTTGATTTGGAGTCATGTGCTGTCCATTTTCCCTTTTGTCCTGGGGTCTGTTTTCTTCAGATTTTGTCAAAAATCATGTAGTTCATTCATGAAAATGAAACTATTAACCTTTAATAAATCTGATTATTTTGTGAACATGAAAGACATGAAATTCAATGTATTGAACATTTTGTTTCATTGGTATTTAATTTTTATTCACAAGGGAGGGCTGGGCACAACCTAACACATTTTGGTTTTAGCTAAATAATTAAAAAACATATTTGAGCAAGATTAATCATCACAAAAGAACATCTGAAGATTGTTTCTAGGACTTACCATTCTTGTACAATTGCACCGAGAGTGGTTGGAGTCAAATGAGACAACTTACCTCATGGGCAGGTTAATTGTAACAGACAGAGTGTTAGTTGTAACACTTGCTACAAAGGCTTGCTTGTATCTGATCTACAAATGGTTCAGACTGATCAGACTCTTGTGTGGATTCTCACGTGATCTTGTGAATCCAGTTGCCTTGCAAGGTAAGATGATAGACACATGATTCATCCATTCACCTGCCAAGTGCCTGCCCTTTTCCAGAAAGTTTCCAAGCATGACTTCTCAGATGGTTCCATGTAACAGCCCTCTGATGCAATCGATTACTGACACAACACTGCAGTCATTTAAGTGAGTCAAACTTTGTGTTTGTGGTCTTTTTGTGTGCATGTCTTCATCAAGTTGACTTCCTCAGAAGATTACCAACACTAGCAGCACTTATTGGTTTGTATTAATAAATTAACATTTATAGCCTTTTTATTTTACCATTTATGCAAGAAGACTAAAGTCTAAAATTGAAGCTCCATGTGAATACAGTTCACTAAATATAATAGCGAGAATAGCAGAGCATCAGTGAAACTAATTTAATATTGCTTCTTATTTTTATTTTACTTTCAGAAGCATGTACATCACTTGAATAGTGGCTCTATTGTACCATTCATCATTTATCATTGTGTTACAATTTCTTTTCCTTTTACTGAAACACTCGGGTTAGATTATTCTGACAGGCTGTTTAAGTTGAATAAAATCTCAATGTGGCAATTTTCCTTTGCATCTGGCAGCTTTTGATAAAAAACATTAACACAGCAATAACAATGAGAACAATAACAAAGTTGTCATTGCATCCCAAAACATGATGAAGTGAAACCAAGTTTAGACTTCTATTTTGTAGTCTTTTGGCAAATTTGCTCTGAGCTAACACGACATCCATGACTCTAGTTAAAAAGCCATTGTTATGACCGGCTTGTGGACCACAACAAAAGAGGGAGATGCATGCCAAACTTAGTAATAATGAACTGAAATTTATTGAGAGTAGTAACAAAAACGGAAAGCAAAAATTTTTTGTTTCCAAGCATGACTTCTCAGATGGTTCCATGTAACAGCCCTCTGATGCAATCGATTACTGACCCAACGCTGCAGTCATTTAAGTGAGTCAAACTTTGTGTTTGTGGTCTTTTTGTGTGCATGTCTTCGTCAAGTTGACTTCCTCAGAAGATTACCAACACTAGCAGCTCTTATTGGTTTGTAGGCAAATTAGCTAGCTATTGTAGCAAACAAACAGTATGCCAACGTTACTCTTTTATTATTACCATAATCAGATGTTTTGCACCTCATTTGGATATTTTCTCATCTGTCTGTGTGAAATGTCCACATTTATGGTAGAAGTTAGTTAACTGGACCCTCTTCAGTTCATATGTAAGGATAAGAGGTATTGCAGATGTGATGTACCAAGCTCTTTCTGTTGACAAATTTGTATATTAGCAGCATAGTGTGTGTGTGCAGCAGAGTTAATGATTCCACTTGCCATTTCTAACTGTCCTGTTTTTAATGTATATTTGCACTGATTTTAATTTATTATTGGTCATTTATCTGTTTCGTATTGTGTTATGTATTTTATTATTTTATTATTTATTTTCTCTGGATAATAATAATGGATATTACCACAGAGATTATGAGAGTGATATGAGTGCAGCACCCTCTGCTGGGCCCCTGCAGACTTGGGGGGGGGTACTCCTTGAACTCAGGTAACAGTCTGTGAATGCCGTCTCTGTGGTAGGTGCACATTTTATCAGCTCCGTAAAAATATCAACCTTGTTTTTAAGCCTCCAATCATTGGATAAAATACTGTATGTCAATATTACCAGTGTTTTGAATTGTTTAAATCAGGTTGTTGAGAGCACCATGTTTGCTAGCTTAATCCCTGTATGACAAATCGTATGGGGTAGCTGCTAGCCAGCACCAAGTCAACTTATCTTATTTTATGTTATTTGTTTTGAGAAGTCCATGTGACACACTGACTGTGGGATATCACTCCTTTTACCATCAGGTATGAGGTATTGTTCATTTAATTTACATGTAACAAAAGTAACAGTCTGTGAATGCCGTCTCTGTGCTTTTTTGAGAAGTCCATGTGAGAGACTGACTCTGGGATATCACTCCTTTTACCATTAGAATAAATTGCAGGTTGATGACAAAAGTAACAGTGGTGGTGCTTCTTTCACAACACAACGCAACCGAGATACAAAACCGCTGCATGTGCATGTGCCGAAAAATTCCATTTTGGAGTAAAAGTAAAATTTGACACACTACTTTTTGGATTTTGACTCATCAAATTTTGTATACAGCCTTGGAGAACTGGAATAGACAGTTCTGCTATATGACCAAGATCAATCCAAACATGACAGCCATTGATCAAAAAACTAACATGAAATTGGCTATAACCCATTGACCATTTGTCCAATCATCAAATGCCTTAAACATATACCTCAAAACCCAGTGGACAGAATTTCACCAGTTTAGATGTACATGCTCTTGGGGCAAGTATTAACCAAAATCTGAAGTGCCATATTGACTGTTGCAGATGGGAGCGGCATATCATATGTTTGCTTGTAACTCAAGATGCCTTTGAGCAATCCTAATTAAACTCACTGGAGACATCCTGCATTATCTCCTGCACATACACGTCAAGTTTGTTCACATCTGATGAAGGGAGGATCTTTGAGTGGGCAATTATTAGCTGGGTTGACATGGAGCCTAATATTCCGGTTAAAATCGGTTTAGAAGCGGGGTAGAATATTGCTTTTCCCAAACCGATCAAAGGTAAAATTTTATCAAGTAAACGTTGAAGCGGAAAGTTGTCTCACTGCGTTCTTTCTGTGCATGCTCCGCCTTGACATAGCCTAAATGCGCAGTGACATAGCCTAAATGCTCAGTGATGTTTCCTCACTTGTAGTTATGGTGGCTTCCAAGCAGAGCAACTGGTCCACAGTGGAGAGCTTGTTTCTTATTCAAACTCTAAAAGAAATAAAATATTATCTCACGTATTATTGTACACCGTCTCTTCCGTAGTGCCTCCAGTAGGAGTGCCTTATTATCAAGCTGTTGCTTGAATAAAAGTGTCACAACAGAAACTGCTGTGCTAAGCAGTTGACAGATCAATCAATCAATCAATCACGTGATGTTTACATCAATCTGCGCATGTCACACAATCGGAATGAAAAAAAGTCTCCATGTAAACCTGGCTATTGAAATGCTGCATGTCTGTGATGATGAATTGAATGTGTGATTGGTCTAATTCATTCTTTAAACAAAATTAAACTAGCTAAAGGGACTTTGCTCACCTTTGTGAAGCCTGAAACCCACTAGTTGATGCTTATGGCTTTAATTTTGACTGATTGTGCTGCTTCATTCTTTTCAGTGCAAAAAGGTTTGAAGCTGAAAAATGAAGAACAGCAGTTGGGGAGAATAATTGGTCAGCCAAAGACAAACTGGGGTAATTTTAGAGAAATTATAAAAGCTAATAGGGGCACAATGGTAGAGAACTGCAGAATAGCCTGTAAATATCTGCAATACAGAGCTCTATAGTCGTTACAGGCTCCTTCCAGGTTTCATCTGCTGAATTCCCCCATTAATAAATTAACATTTATAGCCTTTTTATTTTACCATTTATGCAAGAAGACTAAAGTCTAAAATTGAAGCTCCATGTGAATACAGTTTACTAAATATAATAGCGAGAATAGCAGAGCATCAGTGAAACTAATTTAATGTTGCTTCTTATTTTTATTTTACTTTCAGAAGCATGTACATCACTTGAATAGTGGCTCTATTGTACCATTCATCATTTATCATTGTGTTACAATTTCTTTTCCTTTTACTGAAACACTCGGGTTAGATTATTCTGACAGGCTGTTTAAGTTGAATAAAATCTCAATGTGGCAATTTTCCTTTGCATCTGGCAGCTTTTGATAAAAAACATTAACACAGCAATAACAATGAGAACAATAACAAAGTTGTCATTGCATCCCAAAACATGATGAAGTGAAACCAAGTTTAGACTTCTATTTTGAAGTCTTCTGGTAAATTTGCTCTGAGCTAACACGACATCCATGACTCTAGTTAAAAAGCCATTGTTATGACCGGCTTGTGGACCACAACAAAAGAGGGAGATGCATGCCAAACTTAGTAATAATGAAATAATGAATAACGGAAAGCAATGAAGTGTGAAAATCAGTATCATTGATGTTTGAAAGTGTATGAATGTGTTTGCTATTGTGAGGTTCAAGTTGTTGAGGGGACTGGAATCAGGGCAGGCACTGGCCAGGTGTTCCCATTTAGTAATCTGGGCACCTCAGCTCCACCCATCCAAGGACCTGAACACACACACACACACACACACACACACACACACACACACACACACACACACACACACACACACACACACACACACACACACACACACACAAGGAACTAAAGAGAGCCAGCAATCCGCACTGATGATATGCACATTTGTTGCTCATATGTAAACCAACATGTAAGACAGAAGTCATGTTTCACCAGCATGTTTCATTTATTTGTTGTTGTGAAACTCACCACGAGGAAACAAAGTAACTTTACAGCTTCCTTATGGAGACTAATCTGGCAAAATAATCAACATGTGACATGATACTCAATACAACTTACTACACTAACTTCCATGCTTGACAAGAACAATAAATAACAAGAACAATGAAATAGAAGGAGAATGGTTGAGAATGATACACATATAGTATTATAAAGATGGCAAAGTGCATTGACTGTACTGTAAATGGACAAAAGGACAACAGAACAACAATAAATTCTGAATCAATAAATGTTCCTTGTTTCATTGGGTATAACAGAGTGAAACAGGATATGAAGGTGAGTTATATATATATATATGAGTGGCACTATATTACCTCCACAGAGCAGAGCATGTCCAGTCTGGTCCCTGTGCTGTGGAGAAAGAAGATAGCTGTGGTATCTGTGCATGATGTATGCCGGGAATCTGTCAAACTGGCGATGAAACTGATGTTTATCACATACCTTTCTTTGGGGTCAGTGACTTCCCAGACTCATGCAGAAACTGGCAGCAGTCCGAATAATAAAATGGGGACATGAAACATTGTGAAAAAATGACTTTTTACTTAACAATGCATGTTAACTTGCACAACTGACTTTTAAAGCCTGTAGCCTTTTCTGTTTAATGCTGCTTTGCTTAAAATAGGCAATCTACTGTTCATTAGTGGCACATTTCTACCAAGTAGTAGGCTTAATCATTTCCATGCTTAGACAAAATGCTTAAATTATGAGGGTCATAAACTTGATGAAGTTGAACCCACAGCAGTAAAAATACCACTCCAGCTCTATGTATCATCACAGCTTTGCATTTGAGATGGGAGTTGGCGCCCTCTGCAGATAAAAGTCATCCATTAGTATTCCTGTCCCTTTTAATAGTCATTAGTATTCCAATACCCATATTTACAGTGTCAAACATATGGCTGTGAAAGAAACTTTTTTAAAAGACATTTTCAATAACGCAAGCATGTGTGCAACATTTTCATCAATGTGATGCTCAACAAACATCACAACCCAGTGTCATGCAGTTTCCCATCAACCAGCCATGGAATTATGTTTACTGATCAATATTAAAGTACATAGGGAAGTTATCATAACTATTGTAGGCAGTAAGAGAAAGTATTGAACAGTGATAAAGTACAACTTTAAGTATTGCTTAAGTTTATAGATGTTTTAATTATTAAAAAAAGGAATCCATTAATAAATTATTCTGTGTTTGCCATAATAAAAAATGTAAACAATAAAACACTGAAATATACTATGCACTTTTTTGATTTCTGTTATCTATCTATCTATCTATCTATCTATCTATCTATCTATCTATCTATCTATCTATCTATCTATCTATCTAACTAACATGTGACCATTTTCTGTCTCTTTGATTGCTGGTTGGTGTGAGCTTATAAGAGGGAGCTCTGACTGTTGGGAATAAACTTGTAGCATTGAATCCTAAACAGCTGTTTGTTTTTTGCGTCTATGCTGTGGGTGGTCAGTAAACAAGAAAATGTCAGATGTTGCATTAAAGTGGACTCTTCCTGTTTTCTCAGGCTAGTGTTGGGTCTGGCCCTAAGTGTTCTTGTAGAATAAATTTTATTTAGCTTTGTTGCATTCAGAAATAAGATCAGCACAAATACAGCTGACTGTGATACAAAATATCTGAAACATCTCAAGGAACTCCATCAGGGATTTGGGGACATCACTGACCAAATGCTCTGATGTGTGCCCGCATGCAGCTTGAAATGGGCTTGAAATATTTTTCTTAATATATTTTTCTTTCATTTTAGGAATGCCATTTTAACAAATCTAGATTAATCTGTACTACTGATGGTTTTGTAGTAATCATTTCTTTCTATTCTAATTGCCTCTGTTTGCCCCTGTATTTAACATATTAACTGGAAGCTATAGTACGTGACCATGTCTCTATTGACACCTATTTAAATTATATATTGTAGTTCTTCACTGTGGTCACTGGAGGGCGGTAAAGATTGATTACCGGTTTTAAGGCTACATTGTGGTCAACCAAAAGTATCACAGTTGTTTTGATGAATTACACTCACCTCTCTACTCAAAAATATGTTTTTTTTCCTGTTCCCACAGTTGGATGTTTGAGCTTCACAGGATGCTGTATTTGTAGAGTTTGACATGAAGAAGGCTGTTTTCACATCCATCTGCTGAAAGTGGAAAGTTTCTTTGTATCTGTAGGAAAAGCTGTGTTTTTTTTCTTCCAAATCGAATGTATTTTTGGCGGCCTACACATTCACAAAAACTCATAAAAATGTGCACACATATCAGACCTGGCCCCAAATTCATCATGCATGATGAGGGTCCCACGTCCATGTGTCAATATTGACTCATCATCTGATTTACATGAAATTCACATGGTGTGCATAGCATGCTTGATCTATCCTGTGGTGATTTGTCAGTGTTATGGTGAAGTGGACACAGGAGAGCTGTATTGTTATTCTAAAGAAAAATAAAACTTTTTTTTTTTTTAATTATTTTATTCCTGTTTACTCTGAGCTAAAAAGACAGGCTACATTATTACCTCCTGCGCCACAGTCAAGTATATATATATATATATATATATATATCCTCACTCTACTCTAATCTAGCTACTGCAGTCTCCTCGTGACATGAAATCATGACAATTGTAGCTTGGAATTTTCCCCTAAAGTGAGACAAAATCGTTTTCTAGCCAGAGGGTCTGCTATACGCCACTGCGAAAGTAAAACACTTACAAATTTTTCAGTTTGAGCTTCGTGGTCCTGGTACCCTATTTTGTGCCCCTGGTAAGTCCTCTGGAAACCTGAGCTCAGGTCTGCTGGCTGTAGGGGCTTCACCACCAATAGGAATCTTCCACTTGGACATGGTGTTGTGGTCTATATAGGGTGGAGACATACAGCATTAATATTGATACTAATTACCTAATGAAAGCACAAATGCTAGAATTAAAATCATCACAGCTGTTAACAGAGCTTATATAGAGACTATGCTCTATTGGGTCTCTATGACTCTGAAAATCATGAGTTTTACTGCCCTACAGCGGTCAAAGAGAGGAACTGCAATATTAATTTGTCAAAAAAAAGCGTCAATACAGATTACCTGTATTATACAGGTTACCTAATATTATAATTTCTGCTTACAGTTTTTCTCAGTTGCTCTGGTACATTTCTCGAATCATCCTCGACATTTGCAAAACAGTAAGTGCATTTCTCAAAACAATTCCTACAAATAGCAAAACACCATGGATTACCTGCAAAAGCCAGTCTCTTGCTCAAAATCCTTAGTTCATCTCTCAAAAGTAAATATCTGTGTCAATGAACATGTCAGTGCCATCAGAATGGCAAGTCTTGTGTCATTGTGGTGTACAGATAAGACAGCCAAATTGCTTACATAATTATGTTGTCAATATAACAGTGTACTCTGGAGGGATGTTCTAATGTAAACTATGGCTAAAGTTTTGAAGACAATTATTGTAAATTTTAAGTTACACCGTAGTGTATGTGGGAGATTGATTGCAAGAGACTGGACAAGATTCGCATTTACACTTTTACTGTTAGTACTGTAATTTGTTGACAGACCATGTCATTGCGATACAGAAAGGAAAAGATAGCACTGCATAGCACAAAGAAAAAAACAAAAAAACAAAAGTAGAAATGTTAACATAGGACAGTCTCCTTAGGGAAAACTGTACATGCAGTGCTGTAGGAATTACAGTGCAGTCTTTTTACACCTCCTGATGTTCCTGTCTGTTGTGCCACAACTTCTCACCTATAGTTATGTTCCTGTCCCCGTTAATTTTCATATTTAGACACTGAAACTTTTTCAATGCGAATAATACAAATATGAATATGGCAATTAGCAGTGTTTAGTAAAACAAATTCATATTAGTGAAAAGTGCAAAGCCAGTCAAGTATCCCCCACCGCATTCTGTGAACACCCGCCTCACTGTGCTTCTGATTGGCTCTGATGCTGATATCCTTATCCAACCCTAAACAATCGAACCAATCGAACGAACGAAGGTGAAAACTAGCCAATCAGGTATAGTAGGGCGGGTCTTCGCTGAATACGGATGGGAAAAGTTAAGGTTATGACGATAGCCGTGCTTTGTAAAGTCGATACGAGCACTCTAGCCTACATAAGGAACTCGTGACAACTCGCATTAGCGACTGCTTACATTATTAACTTTACGAAAATTGACGGTTACTGAAGTCAACTTTATACGAAGACTTGAAGGGGTTGTTTATCTGACGACAGAGAGTACGTAACGTTAGCTACGAGATAGCTAACTGGCTAATTAAGCTGTCATTCGGAGTTTGTCGCTCACTGGGGTAAGTGTGGATAAGTTAGCTGACAGAGTTGTCTTGCTGATGTATTCATTCATGTATTTATGCTGCTGTTGATTTAATGACATGGCGCAGCTGAACAGAGACGTCAGCTGTTGATCGTTTCTGTTAGCGAAAATAGCATCACTATTAGCTTGTTTGAGCTTACTATAGGTTGTGTCATGCAGGGTCACGTTACGTATCTGTCAGGAAGCGTCATTGTTTCAATGTGACAGTTCACAATATTGATATTATATAAAATAATGTTAATTTTGTTTTTGTCTTATTGATCATGTTGTAAACTATACATGTGTTAAGGATACAGTATAATCCACATGAAATCTAATTTAAATTGTCATTTCAGAGGGAATGGAGAAAGCTAAACAGGATGCATTTGACAATGCTAGACTTCAGGTGATCAAAGATGGCTATGAGAGGGCCTTTGAGTGCATCAATAAAGGGCTGACATCAGATGAAGCTGGAAACAAGGCAGAGGCCCTGGAGCTCTACAAAAAAGGCCGGCAACACCTTCTCAGAGCCATCAGTGTGCCTACACATGGAGAGGAGTGCTTCGGCAGCTCCTGGGAATCAGCCAGAGAGATGCAGCAGAAGATGCGGGAGACGCTGAACAACATCACCACTCGCCTGGCCATATTAGAGACCAGCTCTGACCCCCACACTGGACCATCGCATAGCTTCAGTAGCGGTGTGTCTAGGCCGAGTGCGATAGACGAGTCTGCAGAAGCCCTCTACCCACAACTCCCTGCCAAAGAGAAGCCAGACAGGCCAACTCCACCAAACCTACTTTCTGTTAATGGCCAAGCAGCAGGAGCAGTAGGAGGCATGCCTGCATGCAGCACTGTGGGTCAATCTCTTTCACCTACCAGACAGCCAGTGTTTCTAGGTGACCAGCCTCCAGCTTACTCTGCTCAGGCGGCTGATGGCCACCTCTCTATTTCATACGGAACTGAATCAGGGGAGCTGTCATTGGTTAGTGATGAGTTCTACAGTCGTACGTCGAATTCAACACCATCTCCCCAGAGCATGGCTGAAGAGGGAGAGGAGATGCTGTATATCCCTCACGGGGTTCAGATATTCTTTGTAACACCAGAGGGGCAAGTGAGCGCCCCGTCGTACCCGGGCTACCTGCGGCTGGTGAAGTTTACTAGTGATCGCTCTGAAAGAATGCCCAACAGACCACCAGCATTTCTGCAGGTAAGCGATACATTCTCCCCCAGCAGGTGTTTCACCAAATGTATTACCTTATTTAGAGCTTGACGTAACTAGATAAGCCACCCTCATGCCCATCTGATGCAATGAGTTGAATTGAAATGTCATCACAGCATAGTCACCAGTTCTTTCCAGGCTTTCTTGTGCCCTTTAACCTGATTTTGTAAGATGTTTGCTCCGCTCATCAAGACAGTGAGTCATCTGTGGACGGAGATAGGCCTGTTAATGATCTCTATCCCTCGCCCTATGGACGTGATCATGTGAGCTCTGTTGACTAAATCCCCTAATCCCACTGGGTGATACTGTCATCCTCCTGGGAAATCCCAGATCAGGATCATTACTGGCTCAAAATGAAACAAAGATGGCACTTAAGACGTGACCTACTAGACGTTTATTTTTTGACAGAAAGGTCATGTACTGCCTCCTCTACATCTAACAAACCAGACCATGCCCTGGATTATCTTACTACTGTCCTATTATAAAAACAATATGAATATATATTTATTAAAGGACTGTTCACAAGGCAGTTAAGCAATAAATATTATACAGATGTCATTTGTTACACATTTTCCACTTATACATGAAATACACAGTGACATACCAGATAATAGATACACCTGTATTGTCTAATTCAATCAAATCCAGCAGTCCTGTAATAAATCCAGCATCACTTTCATGTTCCCAAACATCTGCCCTTAGTACTACCAACTACTTCTTTATCCAGGTAAATGTCACCATTTGACAGGGAGACCATCATCATTCTCCTGCAGTCAGTGTTGTCTGGTATGCCAGAGATGATGAATTTACATTGTCTTGGTAGTAACATAAATGATAATATTAATGTTAACTGTATTTATATAGCACCTTTTAAAACAAACTAAGTGCTTTACAGTAAAAACAGATAATGAAAGTAAAATATCCAAAGTAAAAACATAGACAATATACAATAAATTAATAACACAAAAAATATCAACAGTTAAGAAAAAGCAATACGATAAAAGTGAGTCTTAAGAAGAGATTTAAAAGATGACACTTAGTGATACTGTGCTGACCAGTTAGCACATTATCCTGGTGGGTGATTCTCATGAACCCAACCTTTGGTATGTCTTAGAAGATTTTAGAGGCATACTCATGAAAACTAGAAATATTATTATATTATTTGAACAATCATTATGTCTATTATGTGGCACGGTTACCAAAATAGTATTTTTTATGTGTTTTATCATAAATTTATTACTGTAATGCGTCCAAAGAAAAAAATTATTCACCTCAATTTAGCATTATAAATATTCAAGCAAGTTCATAAAAATAAATATGAATTTCATTACTTTCTTTCATTACTGTTGCACTGTGTTGACAGCGTTTTTTTTAAATAAAGATATTTGGACCCATAATGCATCACAAAGAAGAGAAAGATGGCTACAAGCTAAGATTGTTTGACATGTTTTGATCATAATTGTTAAGTTTCTCCTTGCATATGCATATTTCCACACCATAGGTGAACATTACTGTAATGTGTAATATCTCATGTTATTAGTTATCAATTAGATAGTTTTATAGTTTACTGTACTACTAAGAAGATATTAGAGAGCTCAAACTGTTGGTTTTTTAGCTGAGTCATCATGGCATGCTACCATTTTAAGCTAGCTTAGGTGGATGTCATTCATTACCGTAATGTGTAGCTTTCATTACCATGTAATATGAGGCCTGTTGCAATAATGAAAGATAAGATTACGGTGATGAACAGTTTATTTTATATAGTAATACATTTATAGTACATATAAACTTTATTACAGTATGTTATTGTTTATTACACCTTAATTAAACAGTTTTTATATAGTTTTTTTTCTTACTTATGCTAATTTATGCTATCTAATATTCCCTAATATGAAGGGCAAAAGGAAGTGAACAGAAGAGGGCTGCATCAAGAGCTAGGGTGGAGAAACATAGGCAGAAGATTGTTTTAGCAATCCAGACCTTCTAGAGAAGTATTGGAGAAAGGAAAGAGAAAGGTAGGCCTAAATAAGGATAGAGAATAGCAAATTATATTACGAAGCACACACACACACACACACACACTACACTCACTCACATACACACACACATTCACTCACTCACTCACTTACATACACATACACACACACACACACAGTTGTTGCATTTTTGAGAAAGTAAGAGGCATAATACTGTAACTATTACAGTATTAGGTCAGGAAAGGTCCTTCCGGTGCCAGTAAAGTATGTGTAAGCTGAAGAAGTTGCTGTCTCAGAAGTAATTCAGAAGTAGAAGTGGTTTCATATCAGTTTTCCTACTGATACATCTCATATTTTAACAGGTATCAGAAGCGCAAGGAAAAGGGGTTGCTAAAGGCAGCTGCAGACCTAACACCCACACAGCTGCAGAAACAAAAAAAAATGGAGGGGAAATTCAAACAGATATAACAAAAAGAAACACACAGTCCAAATTATATTGAATGAAACCCCTCCCTCAGACGACAATGCGGATGCAAACCCCAACCCTCAACCTCAACCCCGACCATCTAAAATGATCGCCCAACCAATGAACATAAACTACTGTATAATCAGCCCGCAACATCAACACCAAAGAGAAAGAAAACACAAAATGAGAGACAAACTAAGTAAGGCGCAAAAGATACTCAGTGAAAAAAATAAGAAACTAGATTGTCTGAGGAAAAAATTAAAACGGTTGGAGAAACACAGATCCACAGTGCTGCTTGCAAGTCAAGCCAAAAAGAGGATAGAGAACAACAAGAAACAGTGTGAGAGAAGCGAGAGAAGCAAAAGAAGAAGGCTGGTTGACAACATCAGACTCTTCCTAAACAGAGATGATGTGTCCACAGTAATACATAGTAAAGCTGGGGAGGTCAGGAAGGTTGGACAAATTTACACAAAGAGGTTCCTCTCAGATACTATGGAAAATCTCCACAAGTTCTCAGACAGAGAAACATGTGCCTGTAAAATTCATGAGAATTTTTCAAGTAAAGTAAAAAAAAATTGCACCAGTTTGGGATAATAAATACAATAACCATTACTAATCTGGTGGCTTCATCCGTCTGTGATATAGAAAACACTGATTGCATGTTTGGCAGATGTGAAACCTGCAAGGATCTTACATTCCCTGTGGTAGTGGATCCTACAACAAAAAACAAAATTGTATCATGGAGTGAGTGGGTGACAAGGTCGACACCAGTGACCAAGAAACAGCAGGATGGCACTACGACTGAGCTTGACATGACAACCACAACCCTTGACAAGAAAGTTGCTAACATTGAGAAACTTGTAGAGCTAACCAAGACAGACCTGCCCCATGTCTGTACTCATTTATACAACATTGGGCACCAGTTCAAAAAGGGTGTGTTTGTGTGTGTGTATACAATGGTTTTTGATTTTTGCAATGAGTTGTACCATGTTCATGAGAATCACCCTGGTGTGTTGTCTTTTTCACTTACAGACACACAGGGCTGATTTTGCTGTTGCAATTTTAGTTGGCAGGGATGCAATAAATGTAACTCCTGAATGTAGCAGTGAGGTCAGGTATTGATTAGACAGAATGGGATTTCAACGAAGTATCTGTGTAGGCTGGTCGCTAAGGTTGTGTGACAACAATTTGCACAAAAGGGCACTTAGTCCTTAATTTTTCTGATGTAATTTAGTCTTTTAATAGCACAGAAAGAAATCAGGTACACTGTTCCTTTGTCCCCAGCCAGGGTACAAATCATTAAGCCTTTGAGCCACTAGATTGGTTTGTAAATGTGGCGGCCATAAAGTAAACACCACAAGTGATAAGATAAGAAATGATTTAAAACATTTGTGTTCAGATCCTAAATTAATAGTTTATATAATTAAATCCAACTTGTGCTTTTTTTTGTGTGCTGTTTGTCAAAAAGCCACTGCACAGATGCTAGTGGATCATGAGACTGAAATTTGACTCCTCATTGGGGAATTTCCCAGGTGCTACTGGCAGAGGGTGACATCAGTCATTCACATGAGTGCAAGTGATTATCTTAACCCTGCTTACACTGCCTCACCCTATAATCCTGTTAGACACACAGCAGTCAGAGGGAGAGAGTGTCCTCTGGTTTGTCTTCTCTCAGACGTTTCATTGTGTTGCACTAATCACAAACATTCCTAACTAATCAGAAGCAAAACAAACTTTAGGACAACATGCCAGGTGGTCATTAGGAGGTTACCTATAAAAGCCTACAGTTAAAGTTAATCTTATATTTGATTGTATATACACTTACCGTGATGTATTGCTCAGAATATTTTGAGATATGACATCATACATAATCTTATTCACTATCACTTCTTTAAATGATTTTTCTTAACTTCTTCTATCTCTTTGCAGGTGTGTGACTGGCTGTACCCTCTCATGGCCATGGACTCACCAGTGTTGCTGTGTAACACTGGTGTGTTTATGTTTCCGGACATGATGGCGCCAACTCCAGGCTATTATGTCGGGGTGGTGCTATCCTCTGAGCTGCCTGCTGCACAGAGAGAGCTGTTCAAGGACCTGCTGTCCCAGATGACAGATCTGAGGGTTCAGGTCAGTGCTGATATGCAGACAGGACCACAACAGCACAGCACAGGTTTTGACATTCTTTGGGGAATAGGCTTTTGAAGACATATAAAAATAGGTCATCTATAACGAAATGCTGTGTATGCTTTTTCTCCCCCCTTTCCATCTTATTTCCTAGACGCTTAAAGAAACTTCATTCTATTTCTGTGCCATTCCACACTGTTTTTGTGTCAAAATATTTTTAAATAAGTATTTTAAGTCACCCAGGTATTATTAGACTACGCCTTTTTATAGGCAAGGCAAGGCAGCATTATTTATATAATGCAACTCAATGTGCTTTACATTAACAAACATTTAACAGTAAGAATTGGAAGCATAAAAATATGCAATTAAAATAGAGAGAAAAAAACAACTAATTATATAAAAAAAAAACAAAGTACAGAAAAATGGAAAGAGAGAAAGAAAATTTAAAAAAATCCCCTTGTGCAAGTGGTGAGCACAGCAAGTTATTTAAGGAAAATGAGACGGTGAATGTAGACTGTTGTGCCATTGTTTGATTGATCTATATTAAGTTAAAACTAGAACACCTAAGCTTTGGGTGTTGAAACTGACTACACAAATGAACTCAATTTCTTTCCACACACACACACGAAAAAAAAATCTGTATTTGGGAAGCCAACCAAATGGATTTTCCCTCACACAGATGTTTTTATATTTTAAATTCTGTGTCAAAGTGCAGACTGACTTCAAAAGTTAACAAAATGGTGCAGTCACATGCAAATGTTAGTTAACTTGAAAATTCAATTATGTCTTTCATTCCAAAACACCCTCCCCCCTCCTCGTGCTTGATCATCACCAAAAAATCCTGAAATGTATGAAACAGATCTATTCCTCCCATTAAAAAAATAAGAAATAATGTAGTTGCTGCTTACGGAAGCTTTTTAGGCTCCAGACTGAGTGGATTTGAAATCTTGTCATAGTTTTGGCCTGGCATGAAGCTCATGCTCCTACTTACTTCTGAGCTGGCACACTTCTCACAGTTGCCCTGCCTCAGCATTGCAGGGATTTGAGACAGGCAGGGGAGGAGAATTAATTAGATTTAATGCTCTTATCTTTAGCAGTTACAGTAGAACAACCTCAGAGCTTCATTTGAAAGACAAGTGCCAGTTCAGCCATGATGGAGGAAGAGACACTTGCTCAGACTGATGCAAAGCAAGGTCATTTCTAATGTATGCGGGTCAGGCTAGGTTTCTCTGATGGACCTGGTTCCCCATCAGCAAGTATGCACTTTTGTATTCTTGTTATGTCTGTGTCAAGTAGAAGATTTGGAGGATTTTAGCACAAAGGGAGACTGTTTTCTGACTACACAGATATGTGATGTTTTAAAATAGCAATCTCTTTAAACAAATAGAGCATTGTAACAAGTGGCACAGACGAATGAGAGGAGCTATTGTGTGAATGAAGGGGGGGGCCGTTACTTAGAGACAGCTTACAGCTAGCACAAAGAAGCAGAAGGGTTGCCAACAGATTTTGACTGACACGTAGTTATTATTTTTGCCAACTCTGTCTCTTTTATAATAGCTAATGTGTCTGTATGATCAGGTTCCAGATGAAGCTGAAGACAACATTAACCTCAGTCAAAAGGTGTCCATCGTTCCAACTGAGGAGACTGTGCCAGCTGCGACACAGGAGGAAGAGGAGGAGGAGGATAAAGCTCTGCCCGAGTGGAGTGAAAAGGTGGCAAGTGGGATTTTGACAGGTGAGGTCACATCTGGAATACCTTTGTACTTTAGTTTTTAGCAATTATTTACAAGATTATTACATTATAGGAAAGAAATGGAAAAAAATATTGTTGGTGTTGTAGGTAGGTGAGCAGCCTAGCGTAACTATCCCTGTGTGATCCTGTTTGTCCTCTCAGGTGCGTCCTGGTTAAGCTGGGGCCTCGTGAAAGGAGCCGAGTTCACAGGCAAGGCCATTCACAAGGGGGCATCTAAACTCAGAGAACACATCACCCCAGAGGACAAACCCACCCAAGTCAGCCCCACAGTCACCAAAGGCCTGCATGTTGCCAAGCAGGCGACGGGGGGAGCTGTAAAAGTCAGCCAGTTCCTAGGTAGGTGACTAAATCATCTTTGGTCAGCATGTTTCACTGTCCTCGTGTGGTCATTTGGCCATAGATGTGTAATTGAGTAATGCTGTGTCACTGCAGTGGACGGGGTGTGTACTGTTGCTGGCTGTGTGGGTCGGGAGTTGGCTCCACACGTGAAAAAACATGGAGGAAAGCTGCTTCCAGAGTCCATGAAGAAAGACAAGGATGGGCGTTCCAACATAGATGGAGCCATGGTGGTGGCGGCCAGCGGAGTGCAAGGTAGAGTGCACTGACACTTTTTTAAATTCACTAAGTGGATGATTAGAAGAATATTACTCAAATACCTCTCACATTCTTAAGCTTTATAGCCATAATGAAGCTTAGTGTTTGTGCCCAGGATTTGCAACCATGTGGACTGGTTTGGAAGTAGCAGCTAAAGACATCACCACGAGTGTCGCATCAGAGACAGTAACCACTGTAAAACACAAGTAAGTCCACCTTTCTATTTAAAAATGACTTGTCTGACCACTGTCACTTACTAAAATATGAAATGATCCAGATTTTTGCACAACACTGCTTGCCTGACTGTTTTTGTAATGTGAAAGTTGCAAATGACCTCTTGCATTATACAAACAAAACCAAACGTGCTCACTCTCTCTCCTCTTCAATTTACTTTGCAGATTTAGGGGTCTACAAAACCTCTTTGACCCACCTAATGAGAAGAACTGTAATTCTTCTTAATTATACAAAGCTGTTTAACTCTTTACACCACTAATCACAAGCATGACATGAGCCCATATTTTCTCTTTCCTTAAAAAAAAAAAAAAAAAGATTTGGGTCTTGCACAAAGCACTCTAAAATCTTCTGTGCTGTGCTAATTCACTGCTCTTCACCTTTGTGCCCAGATACATGATGGCGCCGCTTTCTCTGATTTCTCCACATATTTCTAATGGAAATCCCACAACACACAATGTTTCTGTGCTGCCTGACTTTGAAATATACCAATATTGTATGATTTGGTGTTATATGTTCCAATGATGAACAAAATACACAATATATACGTGAATATTAATTTATTTAGGTTTGGACGTTATGACTGTACAGAGTGAGGTGACAGAAATTTGTCAACCATTTCTCTGCTCAAAAGTGGAGTCTGCAATTCTGGAAAAAGATTGTTCAATACGCGTTTGCCACATCCATCGAATATCTCCTCACAGTGCGCTAGCTGTCTGTTCTGTGGGCGCACTGAAGAGAAATCGGGTATTTATACACATGCCTGGCTCTGTAAGTGGAAAACAAAGTAGGTCAGGCCGAGCCACAAAACAGTATTCCAGCCAATCGGTTTGTGCTTGTGCACATTACAGGAGGAAGTCATCAGAGCAGCTGTCTGTAATGAAATGACAGTCTCCCAACTTCAGCACCCATTGCATGGTAGGGGAGGGGAAGGTAAAGAAGATGTGGTCACTTTACATAGAAAGCATTTTTGTGCATCTCATGGAGAGCCCTGTTTTACACTCTGAGTCTGTTTCTGTCATATTTAATGATGTATAATCTGAGCACACAGTTGTTTAAATGACAGAAATATTCTACTAGGTATCTATTTTGAAGCTATTAACCATATTTACATTGATTGATCAAGGCTCCCAGTCTGTCTGTGAGCTCACTGTTTCATTAGGCAGGTTCCCCTCATTTGGGGGTTGGAGCTTCTTAAAGAGCATGACAGGAGAGATACATTTGTTTTGATTGTAGTTCAAATATGAACAATCTTTCTCCAGAATCATTGACTCCACCTTTTAATAAAGCTGCTTGGTTTTTTGTTTTTTTTGCTGCAAATCAATGAGCAGGACTTTCTTCCTGAATTTACATTAATTTTGCATCTATGTGATAAAGCACCTTAATTTATCAGGTATTTAATAAACCTGATTAGCAAATACTAGAATCCTATATGGTTATTCTAACCTTAAACATTTTCTAAATTTAATTTACAGAAAATTTACAATATCACAATATATGTCAGTATTGTGATACTAAAATATACCCTGTTTACAGTGATAGCTGATCATATTCATATCACCCTCCCCTAGATGTCTGAATTACAGTGAACAAGTATTAGTATTGATTAAAATGAATTCTGGCAGAAAAACATTTCTAAATTCCAGATTGTGGACTTGCATGGGTGTAATCCTCCTGTTTAAATACACACACTGCATGGCATCTTGGCAATCCTCGCACTGCATATTAATTCTCCTCAAATCCTCTGTCTTTCACCTCTTACTCTGACCTCTCACCCAATCTGACTTCTAATGAAGGTACGGTGCAGAAGCAGGAAACGCTACAGACCACGCTGTCAATTCTGCCATTAATGTCGGTATCACTGCCTTCAATATTGATAACCTGGGGATCAAAGCTGTGGCGAAAAGGACTGGCAGGCACACGGCACAGGCCATTTTGGAAGACTACCACCTTCAGGAAAAACCAGAGAACAAGAAGCAAGTGGAGAAATCCAAGAAGTAGGCAGTAGTGCCAGCCTCCTTCCCTTGCTCAGCAATGCCTTAAAAAAATTGTATTCTTCTATCAAATAAATATATATTTAATATTCTTTTATTTATGATATGATTTATATTCACAAGATAACTCCTGTTATATGCATATCATATAGTTTGATACAGCTCTTAAGCACTTTAATCTATCATATAAAATATTGTAGATGGACCTAGACAGAGAAACAGCTGATTATATAATCCAAAAATACATTTTAATTTTAGTTACACAGTATATTGATATACAGTATGGAATAGATTTTGTAAACTGGTTAATTAATCTGCAATTTCACATCATTCAGGTATTATCAATTAACTTGTAACATAACAATGTCACTGTTTGTACAAAGAAAGCATTGGATTGCTGTTGACTAGCCACTGAAATCTTTCCTAACCTTTATGAAGCTTTGGTCTGTAAGGGTAAGTGCAATTTGTGTACTTTGAATAAATGAAAGGAATAATAATATCTGTATATCACTATGCAGATTCTAACTGCTTTTGACAAAAATAATGGTTGACACATTGTTTTCCCCTGTGGTGTTTAATGTAAGACGTAATCACTGCTGCTCACTGTGCCTGCAATTATCAAATGAAAAGCAAAAATCTAATATTTTGTAAATTTGTTGCAGCTGCATAACAGAAAGTTGTTGCCTATGTATCAATGAAGGTTACAGAAATTCTTCAAGAGGAGGCTAAAACTGTAAAAGTGATGTATTTTTGTTCTGCTGGTTTGTCCATTTCACTCAAACTGTTCCCATATATTTTCAGAATGTTAATGTTGTATTTAATATAAAAACTATAGATTGCATTATTTTGATGTATAGAAAAAAACTTGAACAAAATGTGACTTTTTGAAGTGTGATGCTAAGTGTGTAACTAAACCAGCTGGTCGTTTCCTTAGTGAAGTGATGATGTGGGTTGGGGTTTTTTTTCTCTCTTTTTACTTTGCAGCTTTAAGCCCTCAGCAGGTGATTGTTGCCCATTAAGATGACTTTTCCACTGGAAATACTGAAACATTTCTGACAAAATAAAACGGTTAAAAGAAATGAGTTGCTGAGTTTTTGAAGATTTTATTTTTTTGTTGCCATACTATGTAAGCACAAGATGGATTTGAACATAAATTCTCATTTTTCAACTACTGAAGCAGATATTATGCAGTGAACTATAGCACATTTCATACACAGGGGCAACTCAATGTGCTTTACATGAAACAAAATATTAAACAGTAGAAACAACATTGGAAACATTAAATTAAAGACCAGAAAACCCAAATATAATGAAAAGAAAACGAAAAGCTAGACTAAAATAGAGAATAAAAATGTTACTATATTGAAGCTAACAGCCTATTACCGCCATCTAGCAGCTGTAAGTTGTATTGTGTCATGTTTTTTTTGCAACAGACTGTATTATAGTGCAGGTTTATTCTGTAAATTATCTTTTTCAACTGAATTAGGAACTGTTATGTGTGATGAAGTCTGATATGTTTCATTCCACAGAATAGTCATGGGCTGTTGGAAAGAAATGTTTTTGTACTGTGGAGTCAGCGAAATTTCACTAGGAAAAAAAAGTTGCACTAAAATTAGGTTGCATGTGTGTACCATAGTCAAAATGACTTAATGAATTAACACTAATACATGCCAGATGTAGTTATTAATAAGAAGGTAAAACAAACAAAAAACAGCAGTCCTAAAATGGCTTCCCCATGATGAACCACAAAATGTCCATCATTTATGGATTGGCTAGTTTTAAAACAGACTCATGGAAAATACAATACAATATGACTGCTCTGCTGTACCTCAGAAATTAAAGGAACATACATACTATAATTCTTTGTTGCAAGAACTAGAGATATACTTAACATGAATGGGGATGCCACCTGTAAGTTAGGTGTGCTGTGCTGCATACTTGACTTAACTCATTTGTTGATTGTAACTAAGAAGATATTTCAAAATCCTTCCATATTTTACACTGTAACTATAGATATGTACTGCATGCCAACCTGCTACCCCCCTCAAGCAAATCACATCAATGTAATTTTAGCTCAATCTTATATATGACAGAAATGCTATCAAAAAGTAATGACCAACTTCATCTTTCATATGCATTGTAGACCATCACAAAGCCATAACACGTCTCTTCAAACAATATAGCCAATCCAAACTGCAAAAATATGGTAGAGGTCTAGCATATCATGAGTGGCATTTCATAACACGTTAGTTTAATCCTGTGTAATGTGAAAGAACAGTGTTTGCAAGATTAGCATCAGGGAAGCATAAGTTGCCATTGGTATCTAACAGCAAAATGTACTGACTGCATCCTGTCTGAGATCCACTGAGGTCACTCTCCTGGAGGAGTCTTGAGTCACACAGACCATCTGATGCTAGCTGATATACATTTTCACAAGTGAGATCATCAGTAGTTGTAGTTGTACCTTGATAAAAGGATGATGGAATTATTGCTTGATTTGTAAAATCTACTGCTGAAACACTGTCAGCTGGACCAACCAAAGGTGCATCGATCTGACTTTGTTCAACTAGAATTTGAATTGAATTTGTTACAGCACTCCATTCAGATGGACTATAGGTTTGGCCAAAGTCACTGATTGAATAGCAACAGGGTCTACAAGGTCAAGAGGGGCATCCCATAACACACAACAAAAGGCTGGGAAGGGTCCCACCTGCTGTAAAAAAATATATTTATTGCTGATATGAAGGCACATGAAGTGGGGTTCAAGAATGATGTTGGCTTCAACCAGTTATTTTCCACATCCTAAAACGAGGCAGAGATAAATTGATCCTGGCACACTGGCAGCAATACTCCTCGGGGGAACAGATGATTTGTTCAAAGGTAATGGCGGGCCATGCACTGTGGTCAGGTCACCAGCTGAAGGAAACATTTGATTCATCATTTGAGAATTGGTTATTGTACAAAACGGCTGATATATTTAGAGTTCTGCTGAGTGTATCTTCTTGAGACATGATCTGAAATTAATGTTTACAGATTCACACTGCAGCAGATTCTCAAACAACACAAGGCATAGTCAATACAACTGCAACAACAAACAAACAGCATATGAGGTAACAAATAATTGACTTCTTACTGTAGTAGCTGGCTTTGCTCTCTGGGAAGTGGTCCTCTTTCACTGCAATGCTTTTCTGTAGAAAAGATTTTATCATTAAAAATGTTATGTAAAAAGCTCATAAACAGCACACTCACATTTTCATCGTATTACCCTGTGATAAAAAATACATTAAGTCATAAAAAAATCAAAGTAAAAGTTTGGCTTTCCTTGCAGTTAAAATGATGCACTTGACCCACTTTAGACAGACTGTCTGGAGGCAGCGACTCCCTCAGGTAGCTCATGTGTCTTGCAGTGAGCTCTAATGCGGTTGTCATGTTGAACTGACCACTGACAAATGGCAAAAGGTCGCACATGGGTGTGAAGAGAATGCAAGTGTCAACATGTTCTCATTTGAAACTGGTGAAAACAGGTAAAATATTACTTGAGAATATGTCACAGTTAACTGGAGCCATAAGTTATTGTTGATATAGTGTCACCACTTAACTTATTTCAAATTAGGAATATAACACAATGTAAAAGCTGCTAATGCCTCAACTGAAAACCCAAGTTTAAAAAGATAACACATCTATAATCAGCCGAGTCCAGCCTCTGTTTATTTTCCTTGCAAGAAGGAAAATCTCACACAGAAAAGAGATGGCTCTTTCTATTAGTAGGTCCATTTATAGACTCATCCTTAGACCTGAAGCAAAACACAACCCTGAATCCACACAAAACACATTGATGTCTCCATCATATTCATACCCATTAATTTAGATATTACAGTTTTAAAAAGTAGATGCAACTTGTTTAATGCTTTTCTCTTACTGCTCAGATGCTGAAGTTCATACAGTATATGGAAGGATATGCTCCTAGGTTTGTCCAAAAATAAATAGTCAATCATTAACTGAAAGATCAAATAAATAAGATTATGAGGATGGGTGCATACGCTGTTCAGGGGAGTATGCTATAGGCTATCTGCACTCCATCTTCATGCTTCATGAAATAAGTCAACTTTTCCACAACTCACAAGTTTATCTATTAAATTAAAAATTTTAGGTGGAAAGCCTCATCAGCAAACTAACCTTTTGAGAGTATCCTTCACACCTTTAAGGATAAGTGAATTGTTCCTTCACCCAGCCAGCTGGACAAATGCCCAGTAATAAACTAATAGTTTGGATCAGGTTGAATGAATTCAGAGATGCTGATAGTCATATATGTTAGGATGTGTCCAAGTTAGGACAAGATGTGGAGGCCTATGAAAGTAATATGGCAATCTGCTGTGAAGACTGCGATATAAAAACACATGCTAATTACACACTAGGTGGAATTCTGATTATACTTTAAGGTGCAATGTGTTGAGTGACATACATTTTAAGTCAAGCTGATAGTTTCAGGTCTGAAAAACTGAAGCCAATGCAGAAGTGCCTTAAACCTGCATTCTCTCTAGTGGCCATCAGGGGGTGACTACAGTAGCTCCAAAAGTCCAATTGTATGAACATTTATGAGACAATTATCCAATTTCTAATTTGATGAAGTAAACAGTTTCCTATTGAGTCTATAGTCTCAACTGCTAGTTCCCAGTCTTCCTTAACACAGCATAGCATAATGTTGATTTTTTAAAATTATAGTCCCAATAAATAATGTGACAATAATGCAGTAGATTTAGGGCGTGGCTACATTGTGATTGACAAGTCTCTACAACAGCAACAATGTTGGGTAGGTAACGTTACCATGAGTAACCCCAAATTCACATATCATAGGCATAACTGTCAGTATGTCTGTGTGTTTTCAGTTCATGAAATTATAATAATTTACAACATTTTAGTCTAGTTTCAGTCTAAAAAGTCTTCAACAGCAAATTGTACTCAGAGCCCTCAGTGATGGTCATTTTTTCCAGTAAATCCATTTTGTTTTAATGGTTTTAACCCTATTTTTCATTAGCGAAAATGAGCATTAGCTGATCATGGTTAACCTTAGGCTGTACTACTACTAATACTCCATGCTGTCAGCTCCACCCTCTCTCCCAATGAGAAATCAAGATGGCGATGGTCAAAATGTGTCCTTCAGCTTAGCTCTCATCATCTCCAGGTGTGACTTAACTAATTCATTACTCTGCATTTCCTATACCTGTGTGAGTTGGCGTTCAATCAGGTCAGACTTCACTTCCTCATCCTCATGATCATCTCCAGCAGGTACTCTGTCCAGTCAGCTTGTGTAAGGCTCAGTGGCAATTTTAGACCCTTTTCAGGGATGTTCTACCATCACTAAAATTGATCTCAGCACCCCTAAAAATAAATATATAATTATTGCATTTAAAAAAAAAAAAAAAAAAGTTTAATTATTACTTTAATTATTTTGCAAGCCTGTCTTTTAGAGATGGGACAAAAACCTATGCTACAGGTTCAAATGGTTTTATTTTAACAGGTTTAATGTACTGTCATTATTAATGTGTTTCCCTCAGGGTTCATTAACTATCTTAGAGTGCTCTCTGTAGAAATCTGTCATTGTTTATTCTGAAGCATTATCAATCATTATAGTAGACCACGCTACTATGTATGAATATTTATTGTTGTAATTTACGTTATCCGGTTAAATTAATTATTTAGCAAGGGGTTTGCAGGACATTGTATGTTGAATTGTCATTAGGAGCAGAGCACCCCTAAAGGTCTGATCCTAAAATCGCCCCTGGTAAGGCTATCTTATTTTGGGGCAAATTAGTAGCAAACATAAAGGAAAACTGTCATTGTATGAGGCGTTGTTTGAAATCTGATTGTTGTCAAGTGTGTTTATCATTGACCTCACGGCTATCATCATTTCGCCAATTAGAGACAGCTGCAGAAGTAGTTTAGCAGCAAAATGTTGATGATGTGTGGGAATGTGAGGAGACACCTGCTAGCTAACCACAAACGAGCAATGGTTTTAAACTCATTCAGTCTGGGCTACTTGACTAATAGGTGAACTGTCTACTACACCGTTCAAACGTGAGGTTCAAGCTGCTGCGAGTACGCGCACTGTCAGGGAATGTGCACGAGCAGCGCTGACACCCGAGCAGTCCTGTGTAAATCACTGCAATGGCAGAGGGAGGGGGAAGGACACCGGCTACAGCCCTGCCTCCTCTCTGCATCATGTGAACACCACAGCAGAGTAGACACACGCCAGACAGGCAGACGCACCATCACAGGGGCAACAAAGGGACGCATGGTTCATGTAAGGCATCAAATGAATAAATGATTCATTGAGATAAGTTCCGCTTTTGCAGATTCGCGTTTTTATTGCATCTGTCCTCACCTTAAAGGTAAGAGAAATTCCACCATTACAAGAAAAACTCATTCTGCTCCGTTTTCATGCAATATTTAACATTTTTATTTAACCTACCTATGACAAAAACCCTTAAGCCAAGATCAAGCTGGTGCAGTTATGATGTTACATTATCTACTGCAAATGCATGTGAATTTTATTGCTATAAATATTGCATTGAGTCAAACCAGGCAGAATGAAATGGGTGTGACATGTTACTTCATAATCTGTCCACTAGCAGTATCAATGCTTGTATCTTTGCTGTTTGAGGAGTGTAAGCAACTAGGCTGGCATTTAACACAGTATGTAAGTTCATTTGAAAGATTTTATTCAAATGGAAATTCCCCCTTGTATTATTTAGGGTGTCATAGCATTGCACAGTCATGGAGCTGGAGCACTTTGATGAGAGGGACAAGGCTCAGAGATACACCCGAAGGGGCTCAAGAGGGAATGGGCTCCCCAGTCCCACTCATAGTGCTCACTGCAGCCTGTACAGAACCAGGACACTGCAAGCACTGAGCGTAGAAAAGAAGGCCAAGAAGATACGTTTCTACCGCAATGGAGACCGCTACTTCAAAGGGATTTTGTATGCCGTTTCTCAGGAGAGATTTAGGTCTCTAGATGCACTCCTGGCTGACCTTACAAGAAGTCTCTCAGATAATGTCAACCTGCCCCAAGGGGTGCGGACCATATATTCCATTGATGGCATTACAAAGATCACCAGTATGGACCAGCTGGTGGAAGGTGAGCAATGTTCTTGAATGGTTGTAAGGCTGCCCAAAAATATGTTTATATTGTGTGATGTGAGATTAAGTTACAAACTCCACAATGTAACAAGTCACTACAGATGTAAACTACATGCCTGACTTTCCTTCTTAGAGGTAGCCAATTATTTGTGGAGTAATGGGAAATCTGTTAATGTGTCTTGATTTCTGCAGGAGAAAGCTATGTTTGTGCATCCATAGAGCCCTACAAGAAACTGGATTACACAAAAAATGTAAATCCCAACTGGGCGGCTGGTGCTAAGACTGCAGCTGCCCTCCGTGAACCTTCTTCCCTCGGTAGTGCCAAGGCTGGATACCCAGAAACTAAGGAGAGTAAGGACTTCATCAGACCCAAACTGGTAACCATTGTCCGCAGTGGCGTGAAGCCTCGCAAGGCCGTACGGATCTTGCTCAACAAGAAGACTGCACACTCCTTTGAGCAAGTCATGACTGACATCACAGACGCCATTATGCTGGACTCAGGAGTTGTCAAAAGGATCTATACCGTTGATGGCAAGATGGTAGGTGTTAAATGATCATTCTTAGTGGTAATTTAGTAAACCTCATATAGTAACTGATAAAGCATTTTTAATTAGGGTACAAATTGGACAACATTCGAGTCATGCTATGGATTTGAAAGTCTTAATACAAAACACATAAGTCAATGTACGAGGATAAATAGAATATGTAGTGAGGTATTGTTCTTTTTGTGATTAGTGGACAACTTTTTACATGCAAAATGGGCTAAGGAAAATCTAGGAAATGTTAAATTTACACAGTTAAACTTCATAGTCACAGCATGAGAGGTATCTCTTTAAATTATGTAGTAGTTAACTGTGCACCAATTAATGAATCAGCTTTTGGTCTCAGTGACCTTTGCACAGGCTCAGATTTTGCATGATTTTCACTGCTCCCTAGACTCTTGTCACTTGGAGGGATTAAACAAACTTATTGTCAGTTGCAAAAGACACACTGTGTAGTTCAGGGCACAGTTCTGGGCAACAAAAAGTTAAAATTGCAAGTGAAGTTGATTGATAATCTCCCTGTAGATTTGGTAGCGGTAGTACTTGCAGGACCTTCTAAGTGCTATACACTGATAAAAGATAAGAGTGTTTTTCTTTCTCCATTGATACATTAATTGCTCTGAAGAGGAAAATATGTTTCTGATGGATATGAGTCAAAAGGACACTGGCTTGAAATGTTGTGCATCTGTTTATGCCTTGGTTTAGTGCATTACATATCTACATTTTGCTGTCAGGACGGCTATCCTATCTTGTTTTATTACCTCAGCACAATGTACATAAGGCAGCCTTAATGTACATTTGCAGTCTTCACAGAATAAGGAATCAGCTTAATTTGTAAAGTTAGGAAATGTTGGAGGTTCACAAGAAATACAGTTTTGCCTCTGACATGTCTTTGTCATGTCTTTGAGAATTTCTTCCTTTCTCAAGGAGAGACAACCAAGTACGCTCTGTCAGCTGGGAATATTTGGTAAATCTATTATGAGAAATAGGTTTCTAGGACTCCATTTAATAGTGTGCTACTGTTTGGTAGGAATATGAAATGGATATCCACTTACTGAGTTAGTACCAGGAGAGCAATCTGATCAGTGACTTTTTGCACCCAGATACCAATCTCTTTTGTATTCTCTTCTCTCCCATATATTGAAAAGAACACCGTTCAATATCCATTCTGAACATTATTATATCTTGGTGATCATCCGTCATGTAAGTGTCTGATTTCACACATTCTACCCATCCATTTCTTTAATTAACATTCCTTTGGATATTACAGCAATTACAAGACACAAGGGTTTAGCTTTATGACCTGATATGGATGGAGGCACTTCAAATGTACCTGAAAAATAAGTTATGAAACATCCCACAGAAATATTCAGCTCTATAACTAAACATATTCACAAACTTACCTCAACTCTCTCTTAGTATCCTTATCACAAAATATAATGAGTTTTTTTTCTCTCTGATGGTTTCTATGGTGACATGGTTTCCTGAGCTGGTTGCTAAGGAACAGCCTCTGCGGCAGAGCAGTGCAGTAGTGATGTCAGGACTGTAGGTGTAGTGTGAGAGAGCTCATAGATGCAGTGCTTGGTCTGTCAGCCTTATTATACACATGGCGGCAAGATGGAGCACATGGCAGAGTTTATAGTGTAATCCCAGGATAGGACCCATTCTGAAATGTTGTGTACAGGAAACAGTTGGTGCTTTTCACACCAACAAACAAATCTGCCATCACATATCCACTTACCAAATAATCATACTTCCTAGAATATGTATGGAAGTATAAATTAACATAAAAAATGTTTTTTTTTTTTTAAATATAGTGTTAATGTCCTATATACACCTTCCTAATTAGCTGTTGTATTACATGTATTGCAGTTCTGTGCTCTAGTTTTCCTACTTTGTGCTTTTTGTCATGTTGTGACTCCAGATGGCCAAATAAGCACCCGGTGGCAACAAAGGGCCTGTTTTCACGGGTGTTTACCCTTTGGTAAATGACCTGCTTGCACTTTGGGTCCTGTGACACAGGCATTAATCATTGGCATGTTAACTAGACTTAACACCTTATTAGCCTTAATATCTACTTAAAATGGCATAACTGATATTATGCATTTGTTTGCAATTTTAGCTTTTAACAGCTATGGTCCCTGATGATATACTTAATCACGTTTATCCCCCTTGTCTGTTGTACAACAGAAGCCTGGAGATTTCTTTCATTTCTTGTTTGTTCATAGTTATTTTGGGCTCTTGGATCTGCATAGCAGGTGGCTTTGCTTCTTGGCTGTTCCTTCATATTGCTGAGTCATTCTGTAATGGTGTTCTGCCATGAGAGACCGGATTAACATGGCCAAATGGACACAACCAAGTTAATGGTCTTAGGCTGCACTTTGTGAGCCTCTGATGACTGATAAGAATAACATTATCCATACGGAAAATGGTACAAACATCGGGTAGAGAGAGTGTGATAGACAAACAGACACCCTGTAGACAAGGACCTTCAAGGCATTACGCCTGGTGTGATCCTGCTGTCATGTGTGGGATGAAGCAATGAGTATTTGCCTGTCTGAGTAGGTTTGAGAAGACTTGGCCTATGGCATTCCCATCCCCACTGTAATGGCTATGGCTTTCCACTGTAATTGTATTATGCAGACCACTAACTTCCCTGTGTTAGAGTCAGTGCTTCTTGTTGAAACTGATGTCAACATCCACCCGAGGACCGAGCCTGGCTTGACATCGATTCATGAAAGCAGGGGCTTTATCCTCTGTGGTAAAATTATTCAGTAGATGTGATAAACAGCTCAGTCATGCTTTTGAAATTAGATACCGAGTTGAAGTGGTTAGCAGATTTATGGTGATCTAAGGGTCACACAGCAGAAGCTAACATATGTTTTCCAATTAATTTCTTCCTTTTGACCTTGACTGCCATCCCCAAGTTTGGCCTATGTGTGCCCACAATGAACAAATCTCTGTTGGCCTCTGCTAATACCATAGATGCCATTTCTGCATGAGGAATCAGTTGTTTCACAAAGTAGTTAAAAATAATGATCAAATTATATTTTCCTACAGTTCAGTGGGTTTATTTAAGTAGGTGTTAAAATATATAATAGCCTATCATAGTGGATATTATTGTTACAAAAATAATACTATTTAATGTAGGAAAATATGATTAAAATATTACTTGTGTTACTTTTGTCCTGCTGTTGTAACATATAGTTCTGAATGTTGGCCATTAGAAACCTCTCACTGTAGCTTAAGGGCAGCAGGATGGATAAAAGATAGGAAGGCTGTCTGGCTTTCCTCTCACCAACTGCTGTGACTTGGCTATTAATCACAGCGTGGCCGCTTGCTGACTGTCCCATTGCATTTGGTACAGAGGAGAATTCTTCCCTCTTATCCTCATTTTGTTCTAAAAGGCTTGTAATTATGCTTTCAGTGAAAGTGGAAGTTGCTGCTCTACTACATTTTTCTTGAGTGCTCTAATTTTTACAGCATGTCAAATAAGTACTGTGAGCAATGTTTAAAGCAGATACAGAGTCTGTGCTATGCAGTTTCTATTAGTGATGATAAAGCAAAATTACATTTAATCGTACAGGAAGTACGATTAAACATCTCTTGGTGATTTAACATGACTTGTATATAGATGAATTCTAAAACGCTTCTTTGTGTGAAATGGCAGATTACCTTTATAATATCTCCAAGCAATCCTTTTTCAAAAAAATGACTTGGAAATTGGTTGTCTTTCTGCTGTGGAAAATTAGACATTGCTAGAACTACCAAGAGCTAAATATAGAAACTGATAGACAAGGACACTCGAAACATGTGAGCTAGTATAAATGCAATGAGTTTAAATGTATATTTTAGTTTTGAGTGTGTCTTTTATGGAGCTAAACATCAGTGCATAGTGCTGACCAGCACTTTTTAAGACTGCTCTTTCATCTGATGTATCTTCACAGCTGCTGCAGTAACAGCACTAGTCAAAAAAATGGAACATTCCCTCACATTTACTTGAATGAGGGTGCAGCCGAACAAAATCAAGAGATCAAATTTGAATCATATATGTTTATTTTTTCCAGGACATGTGAGTGGATACAGTAGAGGATGGATAAACACACTGCAGAAATAGTTGTCCCTAAATTCCTGAAAACCGTGTAAAAACATTCAAGTATGTTCTCAAACTGCATATAGCGTCAACTCATTCAAAATGAAGTAGAGCAGTGTTCAGTCATTCACTTCAAAGGGGAGATTCAGCACCCTGGAGAGCTCCACCTGTCCACTGGTGGAGCATTGTTATTACCAGTTTGTGTGTCTTTTTGTGTAATTTATGGTAATTTACATTGCTCAGATTGATTACCTTCTATAACATGTATTCCTTCTACTGTGTTTTACTTTGGTCTGAATTTCAGGAGCAACGCTCGTGCTTGCGGAAATCACAGATAAAACCCTGACGATCAATATTTGCACATAATGCTCCAGGACCTGTGTGTGTGTGTGTGTGTGTGTGTGTGTTCGTGTTAGGGGGAGGGGAGGCCTGATGGAGCTGCTGTGTCACTGAGCCAGCAGCCAGGGATATGTAATCAATATAAAGTAGCACATTCATGATTGCCCCAGTTATGCTGAAAAAGCATAGGTGTGAGGTTTCATATTTCCTAGAATTCAAGATGAACAAAATGTATCACTGTAAATCTCAAATTTAAAAAAGAGGAGTGGCTCTAATGAAATCAGCGAGCTCAAGAAAGGCTTTTAGATGGAACATATTTTGTCACTCTTGAGCTGGACATTGTTAATATGGTCTTATACTGTTGATTAGATGTCTGTTAGTGGCTGTTACCCCTTAATACCAAATATCTACCATCAAAGCCTGATACCATGCTCCTTACTACTGGTCAGATTTATCTTTTTTTGTTTTTATTTAGCAGTTTTACGAGAGAGCTTGGGAGTGTCATCCAACAAAGGTTTTAAGCCTAATTTGATCCCACAGTGTCATAATGCCAAGGTGGTGTTCATTATCTTGTCTCATCCAGACTGATGGTGTCATTGTTCTGGTTTCTGCGGTTTGTACTGCTCACTGCTCCAGATAGAGACTGACAGTGGATCTTAAAGTAGCCGTGTCCCTCTCATCGTCTCAAACTCAGCTGGGATTCTGCCTGGTCTCCTTGGCAACAAATGTGCAGCTCTCCTCCCTTTGGGATCCCGCGCTCTTTTTGGAGGAGGGGTGGGACACAGTGGCCATCATAGTGGGGCGCCAACAAGGGAAAGGACCCTACTAAGCCCTCCTTCAATGCCCAGTGTTTATTTTAAGATGTCACGGCTGAGTGACCTTTGGTTATTCGGCGGGGCTCTTGCTGCAGGTTACTGATAAACCAATCCCTTTTGTTTGGTGGATAATCCAATATTTCATTTTTGGCAAATGGTCTATGTGCTAATGATACAATATTTTCCTTTTCATTTACACTTCATTTTTATGTTTATTTGAATATAATGGTAATTCTGAAATTTAAAGTGTAGGCCTACATTTTCTCTAAAATAATTTTTTTTTTTTTAACAGTAAGCAGGATATTAGCATATCCCATTGTAACTAAGGATGATATAATGACATTTAGGATATGGTTAGAGGACAGTGTGGTTGACAGATTGTGGTGGCTTTCCTTTTTGGCCTACTTTGTTCAACGCATTAGTTGCTCGACTTATCTTATTTGACTCCTGCTGAACTCTTTGTGCTTAATGGTGAGACTACTAAATAATGTATGTAGGCCTACTGTATTAGTGGTTTGCAATTAGCTGTGCTTATGTTTCTCATCTGATTCTACCTTCATATTTAAGTATTAACCTTGTCCTCAACTACATTGTAAAAACATTTGACTACAGGCATTGAGCGCTGAGACCCTAATTCAAAATAAAGAAAAAATAACTAATATCAATATGGCGTCACAGTGTGTTCAGAGGTTTTGCTGAGTCCTTCACTGAGGAAATGAAAATGAGCTGTACATCCTTTGGCACACCACTGTTGTTAAGTAGCCTGGGTATACCCATGCTCTCATTCCAGCGAGATTCTACTTCGCTCAGAAAGTTAGCATAGCCACCAAGACAAAATCTTCACCTGAGATAGGGAACCAATCACAGAACGGGGAGGCGGGCTCAAGGCGATGACGGCCGTAGAGCGACTTCGTTTACATCCAACATGGCGGCCACGGAGATGCAGGTGCTAAATAAATTGGAAGGCAAGTTCACTTTAAAAATAGAACAAAAACTTGCGCTTCATGATTTTTCCTTCATAAAAAGCATGTGTTCGCGCTGCTCCCTACAGGCTCTGAATACGTCATCGTGTGTCGTTGATATGATTGGCTGTAAGTTTCTCAGTAGCATACAGATTTGAACGACATTCGTTGATCCCGCCTCAAGTCAATGAACGACTCCTCGCCAGACCCTACCTCACATGAGATTGAGACGCGGTCTGGTGTTAGCCAGGCTAGTAGTTAAGTATATCCATAACCCTTTTGAGCAGAAGGTCAGGACTCCATAAGCATCTTTATTTATTTATGACACTGCATCCTCTGAGATGGGCTTCTATATTAATGACAGCAGCAGATGCACCAACTCTTTGTAGAAAAGTATTTATCATTATTTTGCACTTGGCATCAAATCATATGTGATGACTGTTCTTAAGCATCACTGCTGTCCTCTGGCTGAGGGTAAAATTCAGTCTCCTTCCATATTACAATTCATAGTATGCTTTTCAGTTTTTCTACAATTTTTAATAGATTTTAGATTTAGTTGATCAGATTTTAACTAAAAGATCTAGTCAATTATAAAATTGTTTCCACTTGAGAACAATATTGTACTGGCTTGCTGAATTGGTTAACTGGTGTTAAAAACATGTTTTAACATGATTTTACACATAATAGTGCAGGACAATAGAGAGCAATTAACTTAATCTCCCACCAGGGATGGAAACAATTTAATGACAGACAGAGTGCATTTGTCACAGACTGTACTGCATTAAATCTAACAGGTTTAAAATGAGATTTTCTTTGCTTAGTGGTTACCCCAGAGACATTTTCATCTGTAGCCAGGCTGATACACCACTAGAGAAAAATGGTTAATTCTATTATTCACATGCATAGTAGTATTAATTTTCCCCATGTACTTTGGCCACTTTGAGTATGCAATAGCAGTGTACCTGCAGCCTTATATCTTGAAGCCAGTGGCATTGTTTTCTCACCTGGACACTGAGATGTCCTGAACTGTGGGATTTTGAGAAAAACAAGTAACTCTTTCCATTTATACATCTGTATAATTAGATTTGAGAAAATTGTTTTTAACTGAATATACAAATCATGAGAGGCCTAGGTTCAAATGGTCATTTGTTCATAATATTACAAAGGTTGATGTTTCAAAGGTCATAGTAGGGTTAATGCTGCTTTTGTGTAATCCTGTATGAACTGACATTAGACAATTGTAGTTTATAGTCTAACTAATGTGTATATGTAATAAGCTGTTTTCACATCTTCAGAGATCACTGTGAATGTATTAACCAATCATTTATCTTTCAAAAGGACAATCTCCTAAATGATGGTTGCATTTGCATGTGACATTTTATTCAGTATATTTTATGCACATGACATTGGGATGGTTATATGATGTCTGAAAACTACACGGCCCTCTGAGGTGTTTTTATGGGTGTTGGTCATTAAGCTATCAAAATGCTACTACTATCTTCCTAAGATGCTCCATTAAATGTTGAAAGTGGTCCAAAACTGGCTTGGGATGGAGCAGCAGCAGTTTCAGTGTGTGGATCTGTGCACTAATCATCCAGAGATATTGATACAGTATTATTTAAGATATTACTGTATTATTGTACTGTGACTGACAGAAAACATTTTTATCTTTACTAGGTCTCCTGCCTTCAGGATTTTTTTGGAGATGATGATATATTCTTCGCTTGTGGCCCTGAGAAGTTCCGTTATCAAGATGACTTCAATTTGGATGAAACTGGTGAGTGTACCTTTTTAAAATTATACAAGGCTTAGATCACATAGTGGGAAGAGCCTAGCACTAACGCCTCCAGGGTTACAGTATGTTTTGTTGCTGTACTTTAAATAGCTTTTTATGAACCTGTCCACCTTTTATGGCACAAGTAGTAAATACTGAATGTTCCAAGCAATGAAACGATTGTTGTATGTCTTGCAGATTTTTACTTGTACATCTATTCTCATGACATTTCTGTTATTGTTACTCCTCAGATTGTTATTTATCATACCATTAGAAGTACTGCAAGTCTATCAATATATCAATCAATCAATCAATCAATCAATCAATCAATCAATCAGTCTTTATTTGTATAGTGCCAAATCACAACAAAGTAATCTCAGGCACTTTACACATGGAGCAGATTCTAAACCTTACTCTTCAGGTTTTCATTTTAAAGAGACCCAACATTCCCACATGAGCAAGCACTTTGCTCAAATACAGATTCACTTCACTTTGAATACAGATTACAAAAGTGGACATTATCATTGCCCTCATTCACCCACATTACCTACTTTTATAGCAGTTATATGCTATAAACTATGTGTATTATGAATATTTGTGACTGTGGTTTAGTCTGATGGTCTATATTACTGATGCATACTGATGAAGATTTTCTAGTTGCCAGTATTTGGAGCTCCAGAGAAGCATTGTTCATTTTCTCTCTAGCAGATGGATAAAGTTAAAATTTAGGAGGCCTAGTATGACCCCTCCCCCTTTTTATCTGTAGAATGCAGGGTGGCAAAGTCTCAATCGTATGGACGGCTCCCCTCCTTGCAGGGACGTTCTTCCCCACGAAGTGGTGGGATGTCCCGCAGAAGCAAGTCTCCCTCATCCACTGGTTCAGGTGAGACTTTAACTGTAACACAAATCCATATTACACATTCATGATGAGCAGGTTTTGAGTATGTAATGTGTTCACTGTGGAAAAGTGACAAAAGTAAGTACACTGCAAAACGGTTCATATGCATACCAAAGTGCTCTCGATTTGAGTGTACTGTTGATGGTCACTATTCTACCACAATGTAATTCACAAAGGAAATGGAGGATCCACTTACAGCTAGACAAAACTGAAACTAACTGTGAATAGTATTGAAACAGCTGGGGGAACACTTGACACATGTATTGCATTATTTCCTGATGGTATAAAACCATGTAGTGTGTTGATTTTTTTTAAAATATACTAACTACAAAAAAAATATTAAAAGATGTATGTTGTTTGTAGTTAATACATGAAATATGGATTTGGGACAGATCGTATGTGTGTATTTGGGTGTTATGTCTTGACACAAGGAGACAAACAAAAGGAAAATCTATTGATCTAACGTTTCACCCAATGGTTTTAGCATTATTCTTATATGCATACACCATGATAAACTTTTTGTCTCCATATCTGATGTGCCTACAGCTAATGGGACTGCAGGCAGTCAGTTGTCCACCCCTCGATCTGGAAAATCTCCAAGCCCCTCTCCAACCAGTCCAGCTAGCCTCCGAAGACGCCAGGTAATGAAAATGAATGTTCCTATAAACAAGCTAATAAAGTTAGATTTATAACGAAAGATCTACATCGTATACAATATTTATTTTAAATGATGACATTTATTGTACAAGAGAGGCTTGGTTAAGACATGTAACAATATTTTGAATCAGTGAATAAGCTATAAAGTATTAGTGGTAACATCATATTTAAAAGAAGCCTTGTCGTGTACTGATGGGAATACATTTGATTAATTTCTCACCATCAGATATTGCCAAAAAAATGTGCTAGCCACCACTAGTAATTACATCAGTGACCTTTTTATTCATTTAGCGGTAATGAGACTGAAAGTGGTTATTTTTAATGAGTGATTTTTGAAAGATGGCACAGGTGATCATAGGCCTGTGTACACTGATGTAAATATCAGCTCAATTACATATTTCTGAGTTCAGGACAAAAAATTTAAAAAAACCACTGCACACTGCTGTGTTTGTAGATATATGATGAAGCTCCAGAGCTGTCTTTTGGATGAAACATTATATGTACTGCTGCAGCACATTTGCACCGTCATTATCTTAGATCTGTGAAGGACAACAAAATTGTGAGACTGCATAGCACAGTCAACTCTGGAGCCAAATCCATTATCAGTGATACCATCATTAATTAATCATAAAGCTGGCTGGGGTTACTATTATGGCTGTAGCAATGGTTTGATATTTTCTCTCAATCCCGTTACAAACTACATGGCAGTCTTTATCTTGGTGAAAAGGTTAGTGTTAAGTTTCACCACGCTTGATTTATTTCTGCCTATTCTCAAACTGCGTACTCAAGGCTGGCAGAGTGGAACAAATAGGCTTTGTGTAAGCTGGCTGTAATCACGTTTTTACAGGCTTTGCCTTCTCTGAAGTTTGTGTAAGACAAGTTTATCAGTGTGTCTTTTGTTGTCACTCCATGGCTGTCTCTTGTTTCCAGGGATCTCAGCACAGTGGCTCCTCACTGTCTTTAGCTTCTACTAAGGTATGCAGCTCAATGGATGAAGGAGATGGGCTTGGCAGTGAAGGTAAGATGTTGCCTAAGACATGAGCCGACTAAGTCATATATTTACTACTGTTTTATAGCTTTTACAATATCAATCTTATGTTTCACTCTACAGTTGAGCTCTTGGATGAGTACCCATCAGTCCCTGCCTCCATAGCAGAGAGGTACAAAGTGGGGAGGACTTTAGGGGACGGAAACTTTGCTGTGGTCCGAGAGTGTATGGAGAGATCCACTGGAAGAGAGTACGCTCTGAAAATCATTAGCAAAGATAAATGCAGAGGAAAGGTGAGCTGGTCTCTGCATCTTCAGGACTTCAGTTATTATTATACCTCCATGTTTGGGCTAATTCATTGTCAGGGAGATTCTTATTTGTTTCTTTAATTTCTGTATTGATCTCTTCCAGGGCTAAAATATTGAGTCTAGATCATTTCTTCTCTCTTATTAACACAATCATATGAACACAAGGTCAATGTGTAGTTTGTAAATACATTTGGGATGATGTTAAAAATCATGAGTTAATGGAGGGGTAGTGAGAACGGGTTAGGAAAGTAAATAAACATTTTTATTCTCGTTTTGTTTGCTGCCTTTATATATCTGTTTTTATTTCCATGTTCAAAATAAATAAATACGTTAATACATCCAAATTCAACATAGCTATTACGTGTTATGGAATATCACAGTTTTGTCATTGATTGATGTTTCCCCGAAATGATTGAAAAGGCAGCTCCTCAGTCTCACAGTGCACTGATAGGTACTGTATGTTCAACTTATCACTGTTCAGTATTAATAGATTTTCCTTTGATCAAATCTCCTGTGTCATGTTCACAGGAGCACATGATCCAGAGTGAGGTGTCGATCCTTCGGCGTGTGAAACATCCCAACATCGTCCTTTTAATTGAGGAAATGGACACCTACAATGAGCTCTATCTAGTAATGGAGTTGGTTAAGGTACTCCACATTTATTCATTCTTACAAAGAGATGTCAGCCTTAGATTTCACAGTGGCTCATTTTGGCCTTCTTTTTGAGCATTAGCTTTGTTTAATCCACGTTCCCTATTTCCACACATCTGAATGTTTTAATTGTTTTTATGAGTCTCTAAAACCTCTCATCTGCATCTTACAAAACTGGCAACTTGCACTCCATAATATTCTCTCTGCAGGGCGGTGATCTCTTTGATGCCATCACCTCCTCCAACAAATACACAGAGCGGGATGCCAGCTGTATGCTGTTCAATCTGGCAAGTGCCATCAAGTACCTGCACAGTCTCAATATTGTCCACAGAGACATAAAACCAGAAAATCTGTTGGTAAGTGTGACTCTACAAAGCTTTTAGTGTCTGGTTGTTTGGCACACAGACAAACACCTCCTCTATAGAGTGTAACCTATCTTTAATTGTTGCTTTTTATTCTCTATCTAAAATGTAGTTTTAGAGATGGAAAACCAGATATGTCAATTGAATTGATACAGGACATTAATCAATTAGTCTAAGCAAAAAATAAAAGCAACTTAATGTGTTTTCCCGTTATCACAGAGTTTTTTATTTTATATTTATTCAGTTTATTGATAAGGACAATGCAAGTTAAAATAGTGCCACTTCCACTCATTACAAACAAGTTGAAATACTGATGTTCTGCATACAGAGATTATGGCTATTTCTGGTTTTAAACTCCAGTCTCTAGTTTAGAGTTATAGTACCTCTACTTTTCTCACATGTCAAATGTTTCCAGATGAACAAAAGTCTGTTTTCACTGTAATGTAAATACAGCTCTAACTCAGTCTATATATTTCAGCTCTATAAAGTTTCTGCACTGCTACTGTTGGCTAATTTTACTGTCACATAGTGCTCATTAATGAATACTTTACTGCAGTAATGTGTAATAATTGGTGACCTCATCACCCAAGGCTTCTTATTTCCTCTTATTGTATGTGTTACACAGGTATATGAGCACCAGGATGGTAGTAAATCTCTGAAGCTAGGGGACTTTGGCCTGGCTACTGTCGTCAACGGGCCCCTCTATACTGTGTGTGGCACTCCTACCTATGTAGCTCCAGAGATCGTTACTGAGAAGGGGTGAGTTATCATTATTATTATTATTATTATTATTAGGACATGACTGTGGAGGAAAAGTTAGAAAATGTATCATAATCCAAAAGAAAGCTTACTAGTTGCAGCAGTCTTTTGTTGCCCCGATGAATCATCTTCCTTTTCATTTACAGGTATGGCCTCAAGGTGGATATTTGGGCAGCTGGTGTCATCACTTACATACTGCTGTGTGGCTTTCCTCCTTTCCGTGGGTATGTGCTCCTGTATCTGAAGGTTTATTTTGAGTCTTTATGAATATTTGGCCCACCACATAAATGCCTCCATCCATTAAAAGTCCCGGTTGCATCTATTGTTGTTCCTCTTTGGTTTAGTAACTCGTTTTATTGTGTGCCATCAGAAGTAAAAACTATCCATGCCTGTGGTTTCAATTTCTACAGCAGTGGTGAAGATCAGGAGGCTCTGTTTGAACAGATTTTGAGGGGTCAGCTTGATTTCCCAGCACCATACTGGGACAATGTGTCTGACACTGCCAAGGTTTGTCTCTGGAAGTAGTCTTTTCATCTGCTGTATCTTTGCTCTGTGTGACACGCTTGAATCTGTCAGTGATCTGCTTCTGTGGTGTCTCAGGCTGCAGTATTTGACTTGATATTCATAGATGATATGTTTCTCTTTAGGCTCTGATCACTGGGATGCTGCAGGTCGATGTGGATCAGAGATTCACACCTGTACAGGTTCTTGACCATCCCTGGGTTAATGTAAGTCCAGCATTTATCATCTTTTGTGTACATTAAAGTACTTCTATCAGAGACTATGCGGTGTGATACAACTGGTAGAGTTGCTGAAGCTTTGTTGTGTGCATTCTCCAGGATGATGGTGGTGCAGAGAACCAGCACCAGCTGCCTGTGGCTGGGAAGATCAAGAAGCACTTCAACACAGGGCCCAAACACAACATCACTGCAGCAGGAGTGTCAGTTATTACAGTAAGGACCCCTCTGCACCCCTCCACACACTAACACTGCATGCAACTCTGCTCCAGCACATTTTAGCTGTGCTTTTTGTTTTTGGAAATGCGCTCCAGCAACGATGCAAAATTAAAAATACCTACACTTTGAATCACAATATGCGCCTACTGCTTAATTCTTTTAGATGTTAAAAAAGCGTTTCATCTTTATGCTTTGGATGTCATTAAATTTTAAGTTGCAGACAGCATTGCCTGCTATTGGCCTGAAGCACATGAATCCATTACAAACTATTTTTGTACTTTCGTACTCCTCCATTTCATTTTATTCTGCATATATGTCATTTGCTTCTTGCTGCCAGGTCATCTTGTGTGTGTGCTCTTGCTCTCATCTGTCTGTTAGATGGACTGTCAGCACTCTTGTCAGGAAAACTTAGATAAGTTTGCCCAGGTTTCGGTAGATGTGATTTCTTGAACAGTTTCAGAGCTGAGTTGAATTTGTGCATTTGGCAGGAAGGCAAATAACCTACATATTCTGCTCTTTCACCACCTGCTTTTGATTGGGGAAATCTATTGCATTCCTCTACATTTCTCATATCTACATTTATTTAATATTTATTTTACAGGTAAGCCATGAACTCAGTTGCGAAATTGAACTATTTCTATACAGAATACTGTACAGAATGTTAGTTGACAGTGAGATGATATTTCTATTGGTTTTTTCCCTTTCATCTCAGCAGTTAATACTGAAGTGTGTAGTTGTGCGCTTTCATGCTAATCAGGTCAGCGATGCTTGAAGTTCAAGGTGATCCACTGAGTTGCGCTCGTCTCTCTCTGCTCAGCTTGAACGGGACTTTACCATCCAGAGGTCAGGGTCTTTGGACCACTACCAGCATACAGGATTGTACTGGATAAGGTATGACGTAGAGTAGTGCTTCCATGGCAATGTGCTGGCAGTCTCCATTTCTCATCCCCTGAAAGGTTTGACTCATTGCCAAGCAGTGGCGCTTTTCTCATGCTTCACCCTTCTTTTGCTTCATCAAATTCATCGACTTGATCAAGTTACTTGATCTTACCAAAGCTGGGACTATTTTCTCCTACCTGGAGTGCAGTTTACCGTGCTCTTTACTTATTCTGCATAGACAGTTATGCATTCAAAATACTAACTCCTTTTGAGTGCATGTTACATATCGAGCCACACGGGTTTGAGTGCATTGTTGCTTCTTTATAAGTGCTGTCACTGATGTAAATATGTGACACACCTATTGCCAGAGTGTATTGCCTCTTGTTGCTTTTCATGCTCTTGTTGTGCTGTACTAGTTGCTGTGTCCTCAGAGTGGACAAGTAGTGGGACAAATGCAGCTTTTCAGATACAACTGCATGCTTATTTCAGCTTAATTGGACCACCACTGAGGCACTTTGGTCAATTAGATAATACCACTCCCCATCTTTTTGGTCTTGTGGGGAAGCTAATGGTTGCTGCTGTTTCACCCTCCCTCAGACCACCCCACTTGATAAGGAGAAGCAAGTTTTCAGACGAAGACGCCACGATGATGTGAAGCCCGCTCACCACCTCCAGCATAGTATCGGTGCCGGCGCCTCCTACAGTGTCAACCCCAGCCTCTCCCCCAATGAGTCTGAAGATTAATCGTGTAGTCGACACTGTCCGTTCACCCACCTCTCCGTTCTAGCTTCCTGCCTGAGGCCACAGCACCATCCACCCCTCTGGGGAAAAGTCTGAGAGGGTGGTGTGCAAAACGGAAAGACCCAACACTTTGTTTAGTCTGCTGACTTGGATGTTCAGACTGCCTGTACCTATTTTATTTTTTCTGCCGTAATACTTTGATTTTAGTTACAGACTACTTTGGTCAGAGTAAGAGACAAGTTAGTGTCTCTTGATTTCAGATTACAACTTCAGAGCATGCAACAGTGTAAAATATTTTCCCTTTCTCTTCTTAAAAAAAAAAAAAAAAGCCACCAAACTGTTAAAGCCTTATTTCTACACAGCAAGCACTGGTCCATTGTAGTACTATAGAGCCCTCTACTGGTTAATATTGTATACTGCAGGAGAGCCAACCTGCTTCATGAAGCACTTAGGGTTTTAGTGGAAATGGTGAATGCAAAACATTTAAACCTAAGCTTCTGGATTTTAAATGACTTGATTTTGTGATATGACAGTTCAGTACATACTGATTTTAACACAAATACTTGTTTGGAAAGTAATTTTCATGCAACAATAGATCACTCAGTTCAATATTTAACAGTAACAGCCTGTTACAGTATATTATTTGACAGCTAGATTACCCTGTGCTGTGGAACTTGAGGTTCTGGTGCATAAATCTTAAATATACTTTTTAAGAAGACTTTACAAAACTGAACAGACATGCTGCTATATTGTTACCATAAACATTAGCTGTACTGAGCAGATTGTGTGTTTTTTGTGTGGGACAAATGAAGAGTTAATTTGCAAAAACAGATAAAAGCCAAACAGCTGTTTGATACTCCTGGAGTGCACACACATAAATACCACAGTTAAGGATATTCTAAATCATGTTTTTTGTATCAATCAAATGGGTAATTTTTAAATTAATTTTGAACTCTTTGTCTGTTTTTGCAAATTAACTTTTCAAATATTATTCTGCCACCCAGTAGCACGCCTCATAAAGATAACCGAGGGCGCTAAAGTTTGACTGTTGGTGGCCGAGCTAACCTGGTGGATTGAGGATGATTAGTGACACAGTTTAGTTAGCGTACATGTCTGTGAGTGTAAAAGGTTGTAATTCAGTGGTGGTACAGATGAATGTCAGTGCAATGTAGTTGATAGTAAGTGCATGTTAAAAGCCTTGCCTTGGCACATATGGGTTTAAGTGCAATTAGGTGTACCGCCCAGTGGGCACAGTATCAAATTTGCCCAATGCAGTGCTGGAATGAGTGAGAATGAATCTGTTGCCTGTATATTATTGACAGCCAACTGACACACTTCTCTGTCAAAGGGGGGCAATTAGCTTTTTTTCACACACACTGAAATAAAAAACAAGTTAAATGTTGGTTAACAAAGCAAAGTGCTTCCAGAAAAATCCATGATCTAAATATTTGTTCATACAATCAATACTTGTGTCAGACTTTTTTAAATACTCAGATCAAACAATATGACTAAGTCTAGCTCTCTGGACTGTATGGTACTGTATGTCCTCTGACCACTTCATACATGGCTCACTATAGACCAGATATTCATGGATGTAAATGTCCTCTTCTCTTCTTCAGAGACTGTACCCTGCATGTGTGCTAATATGCATCCTAAATTAGTTGTTCTGGTCTTTTACTGTTCAATATACACCTGTCAGATATGAAACCATTTCTGTTGTCATTGTGTCTTGGTGAATGCAGTTCAGTTAAGGCAGACTATAGTCATACCATTGCCGAGTAAAGACTTGTATATACATATTTTAAAAGAAATGTGACATCACAACACTGACTTTGTTTGAAGAAAGGGCTCTTAAGTTTCGACTGGAAGGGAATGAACCAAAAAGCACAAGGAAAAGCAGGTTGTGATATTGACTTTTTGGGAATGTGTTAGCTTCCTCAATACTGTATCTGTTTTCATCATCTGAAAAAAAAACCCATGTAATGTTTAGATACAGGATTTAAAAAATGGCACTCAGACAACCAGGAATGTCAGTATTGTTTGGAAGCAAATAGGAAATGTGAATTCTGTATTATGTCCATCCATAGTCCATTAATGTAAGGATGTTTATAAAACAACATGAAGGAGAAGAAAACAGAAAAGATCTATTGTTATGGTTACAAAGCAAACTTCCAACAATGTACCAAAACTGGGAATAAAAATAATTTAATTACTTTGTGACTCAGTGGGTAGCTCTGTGTGAACGACGGCTTGACTGCAACAAATCAGACAGCAGATGGCAGTAAAACCAAACATGAGTTTATAAGATCTAGAGAATCCCACCTTCAGTTGCTTAATATCATTCATTTAGTACATTACCAGTGAAAAGTTCAGACACACTTTTTCATTCTAGTGAATGGGTCAGCAGGTGAGTCCAAACTTTTGACAGGCACTGTATATTTTACACATGATGCATTAACACATACATGAATGTTTTGACACCCCAACATGACAAGAAATACTCCTCACACTGGTAGATTCAGTTTTATTAAAAACACAAAAAATGAATGCAGTTGAATTTACAGTAATCAATTTTAATATTATGGCATAACATATTCTACCTCTGCAAAAACATATGTAAAAACAATTGGCAATACAAATGAAATATATAAATGATATCTTAAAATATATTACATGAAACCAAAATGCTTAATGCTAACAGTGTATTAACAAAATTATCTCTTTCAAGCAAACTTAGATTTTCTAGTAAAAATTATTTCATGGAAAACAAAGTAGGACTAATGTCTTCAGTAGCTTTTAGCATGCAAACACTCAGCTTTGGGCTTTTGAGTGGTGTCTCTTGTGGTACTGCTACAAAATCAAGATGCAAACTCAAAACCTATTTGCATATTTTGTCAAAAACAGCATCTCACAGCAACCGACTTCTCATTTCTGCAAATTAAATGCAGACATAATAGTTTTCTCATCACCAAAAATAGACCACAGTCATTCCTGGAACACTATCCTGTTAATTAGATCTTTTTATTTGTCACACAACTGAAAGCCATTTTTAGACCATTTAAGCAACCAAGTAATAATATTGCTTACCAGTGCATGGTGTTACAGCATGAACTAGTATTCATGACTTCAGATTAACAATGGACAAGCAAACTGAAAAAAACTGAGATGCACAAGTAACAGTATTAATGTCTGCAGAATGTCTTTAGAAATTACGCTTCCCTTTACAAAATGCCTTACAGCTCTACCACATACACAAACACCCTAACAGTCATGACATACTATTCAACAAATGTGATATTTAATCCTCTGGATATGTTTTTTTGAACAAAACTAATCAAAAAAATGTTGGTAATTGTTGTACCAAATGACGTATATAAATCATTTCCAGATCTTACAGACAAGAGTTACTTGCCTTTCAGAAACAAAACAGTCCTCAATTTCAAATAAATGCAGAAATGTCACAATTTTGCTGACATTGTGATCAAAGACAGATATTTCACAAAGGACAAAGCTCACACTGAATTTGACTCTTCTTCCATATAGACACAAACACAACAAAGTAACGGCAAACATTTTGTCTTTTTGTCACATATACATACATCTGACCACTGCTAATAACAATGAGCAAACAATGGTCATGAACATGTATTACTAATAACTAATATCTGAAGTGCAAATGAAGACATTTTGACTCACATGATGGAAATGTTGGCTAATCTAACAGCATTTAGATCTCTCAGCCTTTACAGGGAAGAAACACTTTACACTGTCCATATACATACATATATATACATACACAGGTTTTCATTCTTTTTTTTTTTCTAGAAAAGTGTTCCAAGTGAGATATGCATCTGATATACAAATTTTGTATAAATGTTCCTAACACAGGATTTACTTTATTTTGCATTTTCACAGTTTGAAACAGGAACTTAAAGGTTTGCATTGGATGTGTTTTTTTTAACTTAACCGTTTAATTGTGTTGAGTTGATCTCACTTGCCTTGTTCAGAACAACAGACCTGCTGGAAATGCTTCAGCTGTTGCTCAGGTAAGACATGAAAACCAACAGAAAATGTGTCCCGATTGTTCAGCACAGCAACAGACAACAGTTTTGCCTCAAAGGCCAGATGAACTCATGTAAACGCACCTTGTTTTTTATTAGCTTCAACGTGCCGCTAGTCTCCAGTCCACAGGATTTCCTCCATGCTCGCTGGATCTTCTGCAGCATAGGCGGTTACTGGTTGGTAGGAGTCCCTCTTTCCCTCAACACTTGCCTCCTGCTGTATGGAGCTGCCCTTTACTCTCCTCAGTACCGGTTTTGATGCTCGTAGTGCCACCGATTGAAATCTATGTTAAATGCTACGATACTCCCAGAGGCCATGCCTGTGATCAGAGTCCTGAAGAGCAACACAACCACAGAAAAGATAAAAAAAATGAAAAATGTGGAAAACAAAAAAAAACTACAATTAAACTAAAACTATACATTTAATCTCAATATTGGATTTAAAAAACATTTAATGTAAAATGTACATTCCTTCTATGAGCAAGGAAGTCACAGATATTAAATGTATTAATTGTTAAAGATTATTTCCATTCATATGACCAGTTTGTTAAAATGTCCATTGTGGTGAATGAAACAAGCACAAGAGGTCAACAGGGGCTGTGACAGTAAATTACCGGATTTCTCTGAAAACTCAAATAGACCATTGAGTCCCACTGTCTTACTGCTGCCCCTTTGCCCTCATGTCCACGGCTGGTTGGTATGTAGGAAAAGCAGCTGATTTCACAGGGTCGTCTTATATTGCTACACCCCAAGGGCTTAAATGCTCAAGCACAATGAACAGAGCTGCAGCAGAATGCCTCTCTGTAAATGGAGGTTCAGAGCAGGGCTCACTTGCCTTACCTTAATGTTAACTAATTGCGGAAAAAGATTTTTCTGAAATTGTACAAATAATAATAAAATTGTAATAATAAATAATAATAACAAAAATAAATATCTGCCGGTCCTCTGCACACATAAACAGATTATGAAGTTCGTCATGATGGTGGTTCTTTGAGTTAATTTGTTTAAGAAACAAGAGTCTGTTTAGGGCCGGACTGTTAAGGGGACTAAGGGGGATTTGGCCTGTAGCTGTGAAGTGCAGCTTGAATGTTCAGACTGTCTAACCTCTCTTGACTGCCAGGGTCAAATGATGACGTCAGGCGTATGGCCCCAGAGCCAACACTGTCGCCTCTGCGCCGAAGTCCAGGGAGCCATTATATGACTCCTGACGAATCTTACAGAATGCAAAAACATGCTGCTGACCTGCTGACAGATTTGTGTGCTCACTGTACTCTGCTCATCCAAAATAAGTGCATTCTTCGAACAAACCCCTGTAACTTTTGTCGCTATGGCAACTGTAGGTTCAGTTCAAAGGAAAAGGATGGTGGATATTCCATTGACTAAAATATGCCCTGACAACCCTGAAGCAAACAGGCAACAAGGCTTTTACCTCAACCTGCACACATTTAAATATGAGCATGGAATCACATATCGCAGGACACAGATGACACAAGCATTTTTATATTTAACTAAAAATGGTAAAGCCAAGACTTCATGCACTTTAACGTTCTTTTCATTTGTACACTACACTGTATACACTAAAGTGTGCAGTTCTTTTTACTTCTGAGCTTAAAATAATCTTTTTGTTTGCTTCTCTTCATCTATACGTTATTGTTTTGACTAGTATAGATTCAACACAGGAAATCTATATATTTGTATAATATGAGCAGGAGATAGTTCATCATCATGGGTCTCTGCATACACAGTTTCTTTCTGGCCTTAAATTCACTACCATACAACTACTTGCTCTGACCTTTGATCGTGTGATAGGTCCATGGCTCTGATGCCAGCGTCACAGCCAGGGTACATGTAGAGCTGTTTGAAGTCGCAGGCCTGCCAAATCTCCACCACGCCACTGTCCCCACCTGTCACCAGGTTGTGGCCATCGCTGCTCAGGAGAATAGCCTACAGCAGGGATAGATAGGTGTTAATGTCACTTCCTACTAACTGTTTATTATGGTGGATGTAAAGTATGAGCATGACATACAGCAGCAATGTGCATTTATGTTTTATACAAATATAAGATGGATTATTGATTATAATATTCATACTAATATTTATATTTCACATGCATCCTGTAAGGGACAATTTGGACTATATACTATGATCCAGGCCATGTAAAGTACTGGATGAAAAAAAACCTACTGTATCAGTTATATTTCTGTTTAATGAATCTCTCACTGCTATCTTTGTGGGGATTGTGAAGCTTGTTTTGTTTTTTACTGAAGATTAAAATAATATAATTATTTGAGTATTCTAGGCTGCAGATGAACAAAGATGTATCCACATTTTTGTTGGAGCAGGCTGGTGTCAAAAAGTCAGCTTACCCTGGTGGAATCATTGACCTCCATCTGTGCCAACAGTTTTCCATTAATGCTGAAGTTGCAGAAGCCGCCTCTCTCGTAGTAGATGATGCAGTGGCCCTCGCTGGACACTGAGATCAGCCGCGGGCACTGATAGTGGTCTGGCCCTTCCAGAGCCCGCAGAAGGTCCCCAGTGATGGTATGGACCAGACATGGACCCTCTACCGAACAGAGAAACACACACATAAACACACACAACACTTTTTTGTCCACCAGCCAAATGGCTAGTGAATGTTTACCACTCAATAGATTACCATTGTTTCTTTGGCTAGTGTTAAACTGTACTTAATTGTGCAAAAAAATCTAAATAGCTAATGAGTATGTTCAGAGGTGAACTGGTGTTTTGTCCCATGGGTTGGATTTTTGGGTTGTTCAGCTGGGCACACATGCAGGTGTGGTGTGTTAATGGGAATGTATACCGATCTATGAGAGTTCTGTATAAAACGATAGCTATATATCCTTCATACAACTTAGGGCCTGATTTACTAAAGGTTTGCGTGTGTAAAAACATGGGCAAACTTGACATCACCCGCAAAAAATGTGCAAGCTGATCTACTAACGCAGCGCACTGAGGTTTGCGTCTTGCAACTGTGTAAGATAATACACGATGTCCATTTAGTACATTTGCCATAATGAATATGTAATATGGGGCGTTTCAACCTCAGTGTGCAAAATACAGGGAGGAGAAAATGCAAATATATTATTTAGCACACGCATTGTGATTTACCAAACCTAAAGGTAATTTATTTTTCTGACGCTAACTGCGTCTATAAATAATACCTTTGAAGGGCAGGTATTAACCAGCTGAGCACTGCACACAGATGACTACTGTTACTGTGGAGAGGAGGAGAAGGAGGCAAAATGACAGAATACGTACATGATGGAGTTTTTCCACCTGTACTAATAATTTTGGAGTGGAATATTTTTGGTTTTACTAACAGCATTGACTTAATAATAAAATAATCTCCCATTTCTGGTAATATTTGTTTTTCTTATAACTCAATATATTTGTTAACCTCTTCCACTAGAACCTGATCACATTTCATTTTGTGCTTGCAGCTTTCTGCTTGTCCAAACTCTCCATTCAGACACGCAAAACCCTCATTTAAATACTGCTGTCTGCACCCTGTTGCACCTGTTTTCATTTACGCATTTATTCTCAGTAGATCACCCGCAAAACTCACACAAACGTAACACGCAATCTATTGCACCGTGCACGCAATTTAGTACCTACTATTTGGGATCTTAGTAAATCAGGCCCATACTGAATAAAAAGATGAAGCATGCTCACTTAGTTCTCTCTGAAGACAGGGACATACAGGGGGAACAGAAAAGCACACTGACCTTTGGTTCCACTGATGACTAGGCCCAGCTCTGCACAGACTGACACGCACACCACTTCCTGGTCATGACCTGTCAGAACAGCTCGTGGTGCTGGATAGTCACCTAAAAGATTAGAGATACATGATATGATCAAATTTAATCAGTTAAATCTGTTATCTGACGCTGAAAACAACTAAACAATCTGAAAGACATATTGCAACAGTCTATAATTTGCCACTTTACAGGGTGATGATGGGTTTTCTGTGTTTATACGACGACCAAACCTCAATTTGGCAATAAAATCATATAAACACAAGCACTGTGTTTGTGACACACATCTGCTCACTGGGAGGTCCCTTTGAATTGTCATGTTAATGCAGGGATGCCCAGTGATGACAGTCCAGCCATTTGATTGTATCCCATGTGTCACATGATTGATGATGGCTGGGGGAGAGGTTAGTGAGGGGAGTGTCACGGCACCTGGAGCCGACCTCGAGTACTGCTAGCAGTATGAAGGCAGGCGTCTTTCTGAAATGCACTGATCACCAATACTGCATAAACATCCTTTCCCTTAATACTGCAGGGGGTTCAGTCAATAATTTAGACAACAGCATACTTGAATTGTCATACAGTCGAGTTAAATGAATTAATCACTAAATGTACGTAATCATTGGACATTATCCATACACAAGGAAATGTGGCCAATGAAAAGCAGAAAACATGGATGTCTGGAAAAAAAGTCATTCTTTGATTAATGTTTCAGAGAGCAGAAAGAGTGTAGTTTTGTAGCTTTTACACCACTCATTTCTGGAGAAAAAAACAGCTACTATCACACAATGTCATGTCCTATTTTACCTAAGACATGAAAATATAACATAGCAATAAGGATTTAAATGTATTTTATTGAAAATGAAAATGACAAGAACTTTATGGAACTTTGGGGTTTATTGTATAACCATTAGAGCCATCAGTCTTCACTGCTTCATCATAAAAAGAAATCCTCATAACTACTATCTTTTAAAACTATTAACTGTTAATTTAACAAAAAGCGATGTCAATAGATACGTGTCAAATTGGACCCAGAACAGCCTCGATGGACAAACATTTGTAGCACCTATACAAAAGTATAACATTTAAAATATTTTCATGTTTGTGCATTTTGGGCAACTTTAGGAAAAGTCATCAAATTTCGGAGTAAAATACATTTTGGGTGTTTTTACAGCTGTCAAATGTCTGGTTAAGTTAAACTCTCTGTACGATGTGTTTGTTTTTAATCCTACTGCAATTTGTACATTCCTAAAATGCGATTAGTATTATCACTACGTTTCACCCCACTGGTGATGAAAAACTCATGTCAAATTAATACCATCCAATGAATATGGCCGCTTGTTTTCATACATGTGACCAAAAGTTCAACAAAGTCAGTAGAAGTTTGAATTCATCTAGGTGACATTAATGTCCTGATAGATGATGTAGACATATGTCAGATCACTCTTCACTACTCCTCCAGCCACCCCCATCTCTTTCTCCCGCTCGGCATATCACTTCTAAATCTGCAGCAGTCCAGTCAGTGAGCCGGACTGTGATCGATGCAGCACAGTCCCTTAGAGACCTGGACCTGAGCTACGCTGTCAGTCCCAGCACCCGCTGCTGTGGGGGGCTGAATAGGACAAGTGTCAGAAAAAGCCTCCAGGGGGAAAAAGGGAGCTTGTGCAGCTCACCTACCCGACAAAAGATTCAATCACCCTACACTGCACACCCTCCACCCTCTTCGAGCCCTTGGGACGAGCTGGAGTCAGCCACCACAATTACCCGCTGCAAATATCCCCTCACACCGGTGTGATGGGCTGAGTCTGAGAGGCAGGGCCATGATTGAGCTGGAAGTTATTTTAATTATTACACATTTAAGACACATGAAGCCTTTTGGGGCACGGGTGAAATCAATTTCTTGGGCACGCCACATCTGCAGGACGAGGGGAGCAGTGATCCGGTGGACCGCTGCTACATATTCACGCTGTCCTCAACCAGCATTACAGAAAATATAATAGGCATGAAATCACCAGAATGAGTCCTGTAGAAAGGATCGCTCAATGAATAAGCTGGTAAGTATGAGAATAAAGAGGAATTTGATACTCTTTGTGCTTTCTGACATTCATTTGAGGACTTCCTATGTGGAGATATGGGAAGGTGGTAGTAGTTTATCCTTAAGGGTCCGTGCAAATGCCTACCATCCATATCTGACTGATATTAGCTGGCTGCAGAGATCTGTATAATGCTGTGTCAAGCATACAGTCTATTCTGAGCCATTTCCCACTACATTGTCACTTTTCTTTAACAAAATCTAGGTCCAGCTGATTCTGTGTATTCTTGGACAAAACTAGATTATTATCTGCTGCCTTCAGTGTTTTCTGACATTGTGATACATTGATGAGATATTTCTAAGTGACTGAAAACAATCTGAGTGGAAATACAACCTGTCTTTTGTTTCTTGAGATGAGGTATGCAACTTCCTTTCCCTTTGTCCGTTAAAGATGCATTGTAAGCACTAGTAGCGTTAATATCAGGGGAATACTGTTTTCTTGCTGCAGTAACAGAAGTGCTATTGCCCCTTGCTAATTGGAGGCAACCAAGCTGAAATTCTTAATTAACTGTCGGAGCCTCAGTGAAGTTAATTAGAGAACACTCGCAACTAATCCGAAGCTCCTAGAATCTGTGACAATTGGAAACACAAGATCGCCTAGCACGCACACACACACACACACACACACACTATAGTGTCATCCAGAAATGTAATACAAACACACACTTCATCGTCTTGAGTTTTTCCATCCTACACCATATATGGTGCTCCTCACTTGTACAGTACTGTAACAGCTGCTTCCTCTTTCCTGATGGATTGTTTTGAACACAGACAATCAGTGAGAATGAGCAACTAAATGAACTGAGCAGCAGAAATCACACACTGGGGTCTACCATTTTGAATGCCAAGACATCTGGAGTCCTCTTCTTGAAAGCAGCGCAGCTCAATGCGATGAATCATGCTAATATATTACAGCTACAGTGCAGATAAATTATCCTCTCCCTGTCTCTTCACTTTATTTGATTTCTAGTGTAGAGCCTCTTTTTTTCCAGCGTTGATCAAAGACTTGTGCTATATTAGTTTGTAGAAATACTAACTGTAGTCCCATGCACCTTTTATGCTTCATTTCACAACTCATAATTCATAGATGGAAAACAAAATGATGTAAAATGTTAAAATCCTTGCCCTTGTCCAGATGGAAATGCTACTGTACACTTTGTGTGTGTGTGTGCAGTGAATACTTATGTCCATGCGTGTACTCACTGTTATTGGGGTTGTCGCCAATAATATGGTGCCTCCCACTCCAGTACCATAGCAGCAGGGTCGCATCCCTGGACCCAGACACGATGTAGCAGTCTCCTCCAATGTAAGACTCTGACCTGGCCAGACATGTCACCACATCCCAGTGGCCGAAAACTATCTGGGTCAGCTTTCCTAAAGAAGATAATGCACACACATGATTTTAATGCTGGAAAACTCTGGTCAGAAGATCTTGAAATGCAACATGGAAAAACTATTGCCAATAGTGTTTTCAAAGACCAACTGACTGTAGTTAAGGGAGAATTAGATCCAGTATTTCTCAAAGTCCAAGTGGTTCCCCGCCTTTTGGCTTATGTCTTCTCGAAATTACATAAAGTTTACTTGTGACAGCTCATCACAGGTTATGGCATTAGAGAAGACATGAGTTGAGCAGTTCAACCCACAAGTGAATTTTCTCTGTTTCATTTGAAGGATTTCTTAGAGGCCTGAAGAGGTGAAATCATCCAGTATTTCACAAGAGAAAAGAAAACAACAAAAAATAAACACAAAAGGCTTTTTCTTCTTCAATCATCTTGAGATAAATCTCTTCAGATTTATGTTTGGATCGTATGGAGGGGTTTCCATCTGGACCCAGTGAATTAAATGTTGCTGTGGGCATTTTGAATTTTAGTGATAATTACTTATTCATTATTATGTTGCTGACATTATCATGTTGCCCTTGCTGAATCATAAAAAATGGAGAGAAAATTGGTAAAAGGTACAAGACATGTCAGGAGACAGCAGTGAGTATACTGTATTATTCCCATCATAGCGCTCAGTCCTCCACACACCAGTGCACACCTCTATAGAAAATAGAGTTTACACTGTAACCTACCTGTCTCGGAGGAGTACACACGAAAGCTCTTGTCCCAGAAGCCACACACCAGGATGTAGCGGTTGTCAGCTGTCACCACGAAACAGTGTGTGGTGATTTGGATGCTCTGGTCCACTAGGTCTGTGATCTGACGCTTGTTGCTTCCAGTATTGTTAGCTATAAAAAGAAAGAAGACACACTGAGCACATGTGTCAATATCTGGACAACTACAAACAATTTCTACATTTTAAACAGACCGTTGAAGCCAATATTAATATGAAAGTAATCAGTTCTGTTTATTTTTAATGACAACATAACTAACTCACCAATCAGAGAGTCCATCTCTATGGGTAGATAATGGGCCTGCTCCAGAGAGTAACCTGGAGCTCCTCTGAGACCTGGATTCAGGCAGGGATACAGGAGGAATTGAATCATTGAGGATATTCGTAACCACTGAATGTGTACATTCTTACATACACACAAACACACACACCTGCTACCCTTTTCAAAGCCAAAATTAACTCAATTTCCTCCAGCTGATGGAAGTAATGGAGGTGGATCAGAAAGATTCCCATCTGTCTTACTGGGCTTTTGCTTTTTTGTCAAATTGAATGGAGACATTTTCTCTCTCATGCGAGAGAGTATTTGGAGCCAGTTTTGAAACAGCAACATGCCTCAAAATATGGAGGCCTTATTATCATCATTATTTTGAAACACCAAACCACATAGCCCTTCTCTCTGACATAATGGCAAGGGTGTTGCAGCTGTGTTCATTAGTGTGGGAGCAGCCAGAGCAGCAACACAGTGCAGACTCTTTGGTCCTGAGCTCAGTGTGTTTCTACTGTGACAGATGGGGACGTGTGAGGAGAATGTGGTGCAGTTGCGGCCTAATTTCCTAGTAACCATTGCTTTGGCCCTCTGACCCTGAGGTGAGGCTGATTCTCAGGGAGGGGCTCTGTGGGTAATGTTGTTCACACATGTCTGAGCAGGAACATGTGGAAACACTCATGGTTAGCTTACCTGGGAGGTGCTAGCCTCTCACGTAGCCAGCTGGCTACAGCTCTATTATGAGTGGTGGGCAGGTTTGTGTGTGATGATGAAGTGATTTTACAGGGTCACTGCTGTAATAGGTATTGCATGTGGCATTGCACACTTTTTTTTTACAAGGGCATGTGTGTCCAGTATGTTTGAACAGATCACCTGCCATATGCGCTGAGCTCCACTCACCAACTGTGTTGTGCCATCGGTTGACAGCGAATAGGCGGCTGCAGGTGACTGTGACCACAGCAGGTATGGTAAGATGTGGCAGGGTGTTAGCGGCCACGTGTGTTACTGGTGAATTTGATGGAAACTTCAACACCATGATGACATCTTGCTGCATCTGGTCCTTGAACATGAGTGGACTCTGTGGAAGGAAACACTATTGAGTAGAAGAGAGAAAAGAGGGAGTGTGGAAAAGGATGGAGGGGTGTGATGGAGGGAGAGGAGTAGTAGTAGTAATAGGAAGAGGAAAGGGAAGGAACCGGAAGTCAAGAAATGGAGAAAATGAAAAGAGGTATGAACAGATGAGAGAAAGAATGGAAAGAGGCAATTAGTGTGGAGGTTGGAGGAAAAAACTAGGTACACACACAGAGGAGAGCTACATGAGCTGACCCCTGTCTGGACTGTACAGTCAAACAAAGGGACTGGTCAGACAAGGGTAAGACATGGAAAACTGGAATGGAGTAGGCTGTACATATGAGATGATGCATACATGATATACGTGTATCAGAAAGATTCAGTTTGGTCCACAAAGAAGAAGCATAAAAAGCTATTGCAGCTCTTTTGCTTTTGAAAATGTGCTTCCTTTCTCACCTTAAAATTCAACTCAACTTTTACATGTAGCAGGAGTAAAAGCAATGGAAGAGAGTGATCCTGACAGTGCTCTGAGTTATGGGCAAGATTTAGTTCTTATCTTATACCTGATTCTGGAGGCTTTTGACAGAAATGGACAGAAGTGGATGAAAACATTCACATCTGTTGCAAAAGTTTAAAAAATGAACTAAAAGGTCTCAAGTGGACCTACCTTACAAAGTTTCTTGTAAGGAGAAACAGAGAGAGCCATGTGGGGATAATGAGGGCTAGGCTGGCTATTACATGGATTAGACAGAGAAGAGAGGCTTATGACAGAAAGAGAGGAGCTACTAGGCCAGTAGGGAGCACTCTTCCCTTTACACCACTCAGCCAGTAGGCAGTAACCACTATAAAACACTGCAGACAACCTGTACTGAAAATGCATTGTTATATTGCAGTTCTGTGACCTACATGAAGTGAGTCTTCTGAAATATTTATCTTTTGTTGTAAAAGACTGGATCAAAGGAAATATATAGAAGTGAGGAATTGGGGACATTTATCTCAATCTTTGTCTACCTATTAACTCAGGCACGCAAACACACACCATCCAGGCTTGCACAGGTCCACACAACCTCCTTCACACACACCAGAGGTGCAGAGAATTTTCCCAGCATGCTCGTTGCTCTCACCAGGTGCATGGCAGAGCTGCGTGGAGGATGTGGCTCAATAAGCAACTGAGATGGCGTCTGTCCAAAGCTCTGGATCTGCGCCTCTGTGGCCTGCGGGGGAGAGAGAGGGGAGAAGGAGAGAGAGAGCGGCTGTCACAATCAATATGCATCAAAGTGATGGGTCAATGCGTTACTTGACAATGCAAGCAAATCCTAACTCAGCCGTGCCTCTGAGGAAGGGGGGAGGTAAAGGGAAAGGGGTGCACTCCCAATCCGCCTGGGTGCTCCCCCTTCCCCCCTTTGCCTGCAGAGTCATCCAAGTGTTAGTATGGAAGAGACAAGCCTTTTCCTATTAACATGCTTCAGTTAACCATTCCCATTTCCATGCGCAGGGGCCCCCACTGCACAAACGTTAACCTGGAGTGACATCCAGCTAGGACTGCAGCAGGCCGGCTTGCTTTTAGATGTTATTGTGCTTGAAACAAAGAGGAAAAGCACGTGTATGCACACACACATATACCAATGAGGAAGGAAAAAGCACACAGGGTGATTTGGGTTAGGGAAGGTTAGGGATGAAGGATGATTTATGAGGTATAAAATATGAGTCTGTATGCTTGTGACTGAGAAGGAAAAAAACTAAAAAACAGCCCAAGTCGCACCTTGAGTAAAGTAAAGAAAAAAACAGCACAACACTGGATAAATCAAGCCTTTTCTATTATTAGAATATAACTTCCATTTACACAGACAAAGATCTCCTTTGCCTCCAGTGTGAAAGGGAAAAAAGCAGGTATCAAGAGCTGCTGAGCTTGACTGAAAGTGGGGCACTCCACGGTGGGAGTGATTGATGTGACTGGAGCCACTTCCACCATCAGAGGGGAGCTTGTAGACGTCCGTCAATGCCACTGTGCACAATGGAACATACATCGCTCAGCCTTTCGCCTGCCCCTCTGACTGCCTGGGTGACTAGCCCTCATTTTCCTCCGCCTGTACACACCACTCACTATCAAAAGGACCCATTGGGTAGCACATGCCACAGTGGGAGATGTGGCAAGGGAAGTTTGGAGGTGATACTGGATTAGGACAGGCCACCTGCAAGCCACACAGCCGCCCCCAACATCCACTGGTCACTTCCTATCTTGCACAGCACCAAAAAAGGCCCTGTCCACACGGTTGAGTACTGTCACACTGCAGTGAAAGTTTCATGTGAGTTGGTGAGCACATTTGGCAATCATTAAGTGTTAGTCAGTGTTTCTTTACAACGCAGTCTGTCAAGTAATAAGCAACTGACATTATGGCTATTTAAGGTTAGGTTTGGGGTGAGGGTCACAATGACAATGACTTAAATGGGGCCATGTGGAAAACATCACCATATTTCTTGTGATATTCTATTACCAGTGAAACTGGGCTGTTGCATGCCCCATTTTGGTCGTCTTAGACAACCTTGAAGCCAACAAATATTTCCAGAGTGCAAGGAGGAAAATATGTATGGGTTTGTGTTTTTGTGTGTGTTGTGGGGAGGGGGTCTGAGTTATTGAAGGTTAACTCAAGAACATGTTCTTCCACTAGATGATCAAAACATGTCAATATCTCTCAGGTGCTTCAACACTAATCCTCTCTGAGGTATGTCAGAAATGTATCTCTATCTCGGACTGAGGTGGAGAGCACTTAACAGGCAAGTTCATTATTTTAAGTCACTTCAGGCTCTGCTTTTTGGCTGATAAGTGACACTTATTGCCAAAGCCATCTGGATGATCTCCCCTCCTAGCAACAACTGCCTTGCTTGGGTGAGCACCAAACATCCATCATAATGCACTGTGTCTGCCTGTCTGTCTCACTTTGTTCGCATATGATTTTGGGATAAGTAAAAGGCTTCAGAGGTGAGTGGCTACAGCTCTCTCTCTCTGTATCTGCTGCTTGGTTCCCAAACTGGTGACAGAGAGTCTTTGGAGGATGATCCCCCAACATCATACTCCAGTGCACTCATGCAAAGCAGCAACACAACAGCTCTGTCAGACAGAATGCAGACACGGCCTTGCGTTGACCCGCTAAGAAGCGTGGGATCATGCTGAGTCACGACACCTGAGATTGGCAGATCAACTACAAACATGAAGCTGCACCACCTTTTACCTTTTGACAGATGTGATAGATTACAGACATCAATTTGCTTTCATTTAGTACTTGTGGCTTTTAAGTGGTATAAACAGATTGTAAAAACAGATCAAAATGTTTCAGAAACTATTCACGAATATACATACATAAAAATGAAACATTTACAGTGGAGTCCAAAAGTCTGAGACAATTTAAGGGAAAGTGGTCTTAGACTTTTGGACCCCACTGTATATAAAATTTAATTATCTAATTGCATCATGGCTTGCATTTTCTTGTGACAATACTTTACATGCCAATGGAAATTTGTTGAAGATAAGCTTATCTGGATTTATTTTAATCCTTAAGTACAAACATTGGCTTGAGGGTGTTTTTTTCTGTGATAGCTCAGGAGTTGACATGTGCACTACTGTATGTGGGAGCAGAAATGTCTCCAAAAATGTGTCTACCAGTAGGTGATTGTCTCTATTGTAGCTACCATTACAGACAATGCATGCTATAGCCTATATATGTTTTACACATGAAGGGAGTTTTGTATTATTAAGGTCAGACATTAAAACACTGTATCAGCTAGTTTGTCAGCTGTTTCTAAGCCCTTCATTGGCTAGCCACGGCACACTTTGTTGTCTTTGTTGACCCAATAAATAGTCACAAGAGGCAGGAGCGGCAGTGGCAGTGGAAGAGGAATAGATTCCCACTGATGAATAATTTGTCTGTTTACTTCTGAGTGACATTGTGGGGTCTGAATCAAGGGGTTGCTGTCATGTTTTTCCATAAGAGAAGGCTGTCAGGAGGAACATCGCAGCGCACTGCTGTTCCGGCAGTGTGCCCAGTAGAGCTGTCACCGTGCCCTAAACCACAGGGTGTCATCATTTCCATCTGACACACGGACGGAAATTATCTTTCATGACCTCTAATTTCTTGACATTTCAAATGCCTTAATTGTTATGACTAATGCCAGTTCTGCAGTTTCACCTGTCATGCTTAAAATGAATCAATACCCTGGAGTCAATCGTCACATTTCAGCAGGTCCTAGCAAGACATTCATTGGGCGCTTTTCCATGCTCCACCTCACTGACGCAGCCAGGCATTGCACAGACTGGCCTGTGTGGGATAGTAGGAGTGATAAACAGTAATGGTAATAATAGTACAATAAATTCTGCAGGAAATCACCTACAACATTACCATTATATTACCATTGACTGTGAAGGAAATGGTTCATTTAAATTAAACTATTTCACCTTAGAGCAAGTACAGTGGGAGTGGTGCCTGGAGAAATAATGTGATGGGGAAATTCTAATACTGGGCGTTCATTTATTTATTTATCTTTTATTTTCTACACTTAACATATTTTCAGAGTTGCAAAAGGTCATCTGAAAAATGGTTTGCACTGTAATTACCTATGCACCTACTTTACAGCTTATACATACAAGGAAATCAAACAATTATGTTCTAACATCTCAGTTTAGTAGACTGGTTCATGATGACATTTCAGGATACTGCTATGTTTTATTGCCTGAGGTTTACATATACAAGGTTATGCTTTATGTCACAATGAAAAGAAGAATCCAACTGGAATGAAAACATGACAAAGGTATGAATGCTTGTCTTAATTAGTGCTCATCATATCAGCATTATATCAGCTGCAATTAGCTGAGCCAATTTCTCTCTCCAGCACAAATACATTCATGTGTCACAATGGCGACTACATCAGCTAGGGACAATTATGGAGTCTGAGTAGCAGGCTTCCTAATGTGCAGCTAACTAACAGTACTGTCAGCTCTCAAAGTAGGCAAGGTGGGAGACAGCAACAAACCTCAACCTGCCTGATGCAAAAAAAAAAAAAAACATGGTCTAAAATCTTTCTCAAAATAATGAAAAACCAAACCTTCCACAATATGGTTTGGTAATTAGATCAGCCAAATCTTCTGCAGGTGATTTGCATAATGGTCACTTGATAAATAAAGGCGCCCCTGGAAGTGACAGTATATAAATGACTTGTTTTGCAGACAGCAGATGGTGGATATCACAGAGAGAGAGACGAGCTCACCCTAGAAAGTACCACAATGCATGCCAGCTGCTGCAGTCTCTGCTCCCCTTTCCCCTCTACGCAATTATGCTATTCACAAGTAGTACACTTGAGCTCATAGATATTCAATTAATTACTTAAGAACAAGAGGATTCACTCCCTCATCTATTGACTGAGTGACCTCTGTTGATTGATCAAAGGGCTCAGTCAGATTCATTGATCCGAAGGCAAGGAACATACAGTATACTCAGTGCCAGAAATGAAAAAAAAGATCTAAGACTAATGCAGACAGATATTAAAAGATTACTGTTTATCTAAAAGAAAGGAAATTAATAACTCACTCACAAAATGACAGTTACCACAACACACTCGATGAGTCAGCAGTTGTGCTTGATTCTCTCACGGTTACATTTGCATGACACAATAATTGATTGACAGATGCATGATATGAATGCTCCTGGAGCTGTAGCACATGCCAGGACAAATAGAGGCAGGAAGTTGTGCTTATGGCAAATGAGAGAGGGAGGGGAGGGGTCAGTCACAATGGCAATGTATGTGGGTATGTGTGTGTGTGTGTGTGTGTGCCTTACTTCTCTGAGCGAAGGGTCAGTGATACTGTCCAGGTTGACAGAGCCCTCGTAAGTCAGGTAGTGAAAGACGTTGAGGGCACGCACTGCCTCTGGGCCTCGCTGCTTGTAGCCGAAAATAAGGTCAATCCACTGATGCAGCTGACATGACACAAACTCGCTTTCCAGGGCCTGTCAGAGGAGTACAGGGCAATTAGAGGTGAGAGGCATACCAGCAGCGCACAGCACATGGACCAAAAGACACAATACAAATTGTACACCCACCACACAACAGCGAGCACAACAAAACACAGCGTACTTTACTGGATGCAGATGATGACCTACTAGCACATTACATCACCAGAAAAAAAGAAGAAAAAAAAATCACAAAACAAAAAAACTTTCATATAACTATAATGACAAGTGTTTAACCTGTTTTTCTGCACATGAAGACCACAGAAAAATACAGGCACAGAAGCTGCATTTCTCCTCCTTTAAATGTAATCAGGTAACTCCCCCATATCACATTCTCCTGTCCACTTAAAACATCAACCCACCATCTTTGTAGACAAAGAGATCAGTTCAATACTAACAGGGATCCAATTTACTGTAAAGCTATCCGCACAAGCAACACTGATAAATTACTTGCAAGAGTGAAAAAGGAGACGAGATTTCTTGTGGGTGTGTAAGTGAGAGAGTCAGGATAAGATTTAAGGCTGGTGATTATTATAAATATACCTATGGAATCTATGCAATGAGGGGTTTGATGCATTTTTCCACAATATGGTACAATGTAATTCCCATGCATGCTAGTGTAAGGCTTTGCTAGAGGAATTTACACTCCTCCCCTAGCGTCAGGAATAACAGCCATTACCAACAAAGCCTGCTCAAGCACACAGAGGCAGAGTTTGCCACAGGGCATATCACTACAATTGAAAGTGGCACATGCAAAGATGGGAAGTGGGAGGAAGAGAGAGGGAGGGAAGGAGGGAGGGAGAAAGAGATGAAAAATAGAGGCAGAGTGAGAGAGAGGGAGGGAGAGAGAGAGAGAGAGAGAGAGAGGGGGAGGCAGGGAGAGATCCACTGACAGAAATGAAATAATAGAGGAAGCAAGAGTGTGGGCTAGCTAGGGAACAGAACAAAAGAAAGACAAAAGAAACGGAGGCAGAGGACTATGATTTTCTGCGTGTGTGAATACTGGTCTGTGAATGTAACAATGCAAGGAAACATCACACATGTATCCTTCAACAGTGAGAAAATATCCACAGTAATCCTTTTTTCAGGCATCCTCTCTCCTTGTTTTGGAGATGCAGACATGCCCGTAACAACTCCCAGCTTCTCTTGCTTCTCTCTCCCCCCTCTCCACCCCCCCCCCCCCCCCCCACACTCTGCTGGTGTACAAGCCTGATAGAGCTCGACCAGGCAGCGTGGGTAGAGCACAGGGAAAGGTCACCTCCGTAAGACCGGTCCAGCTCTGTCACTCCAGATGAAAAGGTCAAGTGTGTTCCCACAGTCTCCTACCTCTGGTCTAAAAACACTGTGGCCTCTAACCTCAGGATACATACCACACATGAAACTTTTTGTCCTCCTAACAGTACAATTGAGGATGCACTGGTTTTAGGGAGGAGCCCACTCATCAAGCCTTAATTAGAAAGTGGAAGTGTATTATATGTATTATACTGTCACCACTCTTAACTGAGACAGTATATTTTCCTAATTGTTATTAAAAATGTTAGAGTTGTAAATTATACATTTCAAAATATGAATCAAAACATTAATGTAAGCAAAGTACAAACTGTATCATTATTTAATTCTCTCTTTTTAGTATAGCAGTCATCACAGAGTGGTCAAGCTGGGAAACATGAGCATGAGTATGTGTAGAGCATGTGTGCAGTCTACTGACAGTGTGGTTCAGTATTTGTGGGTACTGAAGCTCAAATTTAATTAGCTCAAATAATTAGCTTTTGTCTAAATTGTAAGTCAACTACATGCAGCTTTACTTCAGCTTTAACAACGAGTTTATTCTAGATGTCAACTTTTGTTAAAAATATGTGCTTTTTTTCAAATTTGGTCAAAATGCTGCTCCAATAGCGGCACATGCAATGGCCATTCATCATGCAGCAGATTTTTTTGTGTTGTCTTTCATTAGGTTTAGCGGGGGAGAACTGCGATTTTCTCCAGTAAGTGATTCCAGATTAAAGGGAGAACAGAGTTTATGTGACGGCGAGAGACGAGTCGGATCTCCATTTCTGCCTCCAGAAACCTGCTGGGAGTTGTGGGCCACATGTTGATAGGCCGTCTGTATTAAATGTGCACATACCGACATTCACACACATGCAGGCAGAAAGGGCCCTGCACACTGCTAGAGTGATGAGGCCCTGCATTACAGGCGGTAACACAATAGGGCAAACTTGCCCTCAGTTTTGTCCTTTAGTGACATCACTGGGGTCAGAGGTACAGTGTTAGTATTGAGCGGTGCACTTTATTAAATGCTTCATGAATAAGACAAGGAGACCCAAATGCATGGGAAGGTTAAAAAGAAGAGAAGGAAATGGATTGTGAGAAGGAGGCAGAAACACTAAATGTGAAGAGTTCATTAAATTGGTACATCTACAGTCATTTACAGTGTATCATCTCATCCTATTTTATATTTAGTACAGCACTGTAGTCTATTGTGAGTACAAATTACACCAAAGTGTATAAAATGAAAAGATGTGCCACACAAGAGAACAAGCACAACTTCTACTGAATAGTATGAGATGAATATCTGAATATCTAAAATATTGTTAAATAATCTTTATATCATAATTTAAAAACAATATATGGTGAATTCAAGATGAGAACAAAGACATTTTGCTGGCAGATAAAGAATTAATGTGGAATTAATGTTTTAATACTACCTGAAAATGTTCTATTTTCTATTTTCTGACAATGTAATCATACGTGAAACTTAGAATTGGACAACAATGCTTAAACCTTACCATTCTGTTTATCCTAACAAAGTCTTCAGGTTTCTTGGCCCAGGCCGGCAAGTCCACATCATGAACCATGATCCCATCGTCCCTCAGTCCCAAATAGTAGCCATTACTGTTGACAAACATCTCTGGTAGGTAGTAGAATTCAGGAGTCAGTTCCTGTGTTTCAAAGGAAGAGGAAAGTTCATGTTATATAGCTGACTGTCAAGACCAAGTTTTCACCATATAATCCACTAACAATTCAGCCAAGTGCAAGAAATAACATGTGGGGACAGAGCCACAAAAACAGAGAAAAAAGGTTTCTGTATCCCACTGAGATGAAGTGAGAATTCAAGGGGAAAGGTAACACAAACAAACTGAACAGCAGGCCACAAGAAGGCGGTGAGAGGTGCTAGTCCAGTTATTCCAGGCAGAGGTGTTAGGTGTGTTAAATGAAACTGGAACTGAGGTGGGTTTTTCTCCCTGGTCTCTGGGATCTTGTGATGGGGTCAGGACCTCGCAGTCGAGGGGAAGTCAGTATAGTAAAGGAGCCCCCAACGTAAAGCCTGGTGTGAGTCCATACACTGAAGAAGAGAGTAAATATTTACCCGACTATTCTTAAAGGAATTTCTCCTGTGTTGAAGGGACCACTCTTGTATTTTGACATGTAACACATCATTTAAACTTAACATTGGCCATTTTTCAAAGCATGCCATTCTTTTTAGACTTTTTACCATCCAGACAGCCACCGAAGTACACTATGAATGTCAGCTTGCAGAGTTGCTTGAGATAGGTAATACACTATGGTGTTTTGTTGTCTTCACTTTTTTGTCAAAGTTTAGAGACCGTTTCAAAAGCTATAGCAAAAACTCATTTTTGCTTATTTATATAACCGGATTATGGATTTATCTCAATATCATTATTATTATATTTGGATTTGATTTTCTAGTAATTCATTATGGGCAAAGCTTTTTCATTGGGAAGTCTTGACATTTAGTTCCAATACTATCTATGAAAGCAACCAAAAATGACCATAATTTCATTTTGACAAAAGAAAAAAATCCAATGAGACACCATTTAATGATCCCCTATTCAAATTTCTAGACGTTTGACTATCTCTAAATGAACAGATGGCTTCCTGTTGGGCAATCAATCAAAAAAATACGCAAGTTAGTTAGTTACTGGGCTAAAATGTGCAACTACTATGACTGATAGGGTATTATGCAATAGTAAATTAAGTACACTTCCTGTGATTTTGCAGTCTCCTCCCTGATCCCTTATCCTCCTGATCATACAGCTACGAAAGGATGAGTGAGTAAAGCCTCCACACAATGATGCACATGAGGAATGTGGATCCTTTGTCTCTGTCCTCATTAGCAAACATACACACAAGACAAGTTAAATGTTGTCCTTTGCCTCTTAGCCTGAGATGAGTCAATTTCCAAGATATTTGAACTCCTTGTATCAGGAATGTTTTATGAACGCAGTGTTTTGTCAGATTCAGTGGTACTATAGAGTTTTATATTGCCTATGGGATACATAACACAGCTTTTAGGCCCCTATAAATCACCAGGTTTTGAGAGAGCAAGTTAGCATGACATGGTACAGGCCAATAACACTGCTGGTCTGCTGTTGGTCACATTTCACCCTCCGCACACGACAAGGCCAGGAGTGAAGTAGTCATTCCTCTGTTTCCCTCTGTCTCTCAAATACACACACATAACCACACTTTCTCTCCCCTTTTTCGTTTCTAAACTTCCTGCCGTAACTCACCACCAAGCCGTTAAAACTGCCAGCTCCGTTTTCAAGCCACCCTCCCTTGGCAGCCATTAATTCTGCAACAGCATCGTAATGGGCTAACAAGTCAATCACACAAGCCTCCATTGCTTTACACTGTGTCACCTTAATGACATGTTCGTCAGAATCTGTCACCAGTGGAGTGCTGCTAGATTCCATCAGACAGCATGGTGGCAGATCGTGTGTGTGTGTGTGTGCGTGTGTGTGAGCGTGCCCATTACTTCCAACAAAAGTCTACTTCTTTTTGCCTATGGGTGGCTGCTGTGCCAGTTTAACATAACTGTGTGCGCTCACATGTAGTAATTAATGAGAGGTATGGATGCACATTAATGACGGGGTGGTCGAGGAGGTGAGGTCCTGGTAGGAGCAGGGTTGTTTCCATTTGACTTGGTCTTTTAGGAGGTCATCCCCATCAGGGGTTCAACCACCCTCGGTCTTGTTGTCATTACTGCTGGAGGAGGCCAGGGTTAATGAAGAGACCCTGGTAAAAACAAGCTGCCTTTTAATCAGAAGCCTCATGCCCTCCTCAGTGGATTGGGCCAAAACTGACCTTAACCTCCGTTAAGTCTCAGTTGCTACATGGTGGCCGTGTGTGCATGCTGTTTGTGTGTGTGTGTGTGCTAGCATGTTTAGCTGCCTTTTGGAAATCTTTTTATTTTATTTCATGTTATCATGGATAGGACATTCCCAAGACAGAAACCATTTAGAAAATAATCATTTTATGCATAGTATGTTCAAGATTATTAATATAAAAAGGGATAGAAGACATAATAAAAATAAATAATGCAAGAGATTAGAAAAAAGGGAAGACAGCAATTGCTAATATTGTGATCAGTCTTGTAGTCAATTGCCTCATAGTATAGCACTATTGCAGCATAAGCTAACCAAACAAGCTCTTGCATAATATTTCTCTCCCTCTAATACATTATGAAATACCAGCATTGTCATCCACAGAACAATTCCTCTCCTAATAGATCAGTAACCATCTTATGTGTGTAAAAACAAATGCATGCAGACATACAAGTAGTTGAAAGTAGCCTGTATTTGTTAACAGGGTGGCGTTTGACTATTCAGCTATTCGCTGGCTTGCAGCTTTCTGCCTCTGCCTCACAAAGATTCTTGGCTGCTCTCCCCCAGATCCTGTCAAGTAAAAGCCCTGTCTGTACATAAAAGACTACATTTTAAATAGCTTTTGTCATTAATGCTTTATTAATTGCCTGGGGCAACACTACCGAATACAGGGTGTGCTAGAAATATATGACACTTTGAGGTCAGTGCATATTCCTGCTGCGTGTTATGCAGTGGGCAAAATGGAGGCGAACCAGCAGGGTTCAGCGTTTTCGGTGACTGCTCTGTGGATTTGCAGAGGGAGGGCTTTGTCTCTCTCTCAGACGCAGCCTTTGTTCAAACTCATGAGTGCTTGCATGCACAGATACAAGATGAGTCTACCTCTGAGATAGTTTGTTGTCTGCAGAAGATAAATCAAATGTGCTTTTCTAAGTGCTCTGGGTCTTCCTGTACACTGTGTTTCTTTGTGATTCGCTGTTTGGATGAGGCATTTATAATTAATGGTATTTTTTTTTGCAATGGTGTAGGAGCACACTAACTGGGGAGGGGGGGCATAGTGGCTTGGCATAGTTATATTGCCAATTTCCTGGTAGATATAACCTACAATATGATATGATATTTTATTATTATTGTCGTTGGAATTAGACACCTTACTCCGACAGACCCAGATCTACAGTACTAGACCTGTGCATCCACATAAATGAAAAAGATGACTTTGCTTTTATTGTGATCCTCACCTTCACATCAGATGTGTCCCTCTGACAGTTCCTCCAGGAGTGGGCAATGCCTGAAAAGGTTCGGTCTGGGTGGTCAAATTTGTTGCTGTTGGCACTGAGGAAGAACGTGGTGAAGGGCTCCTGTGAAGAAAGCAAATTCAACATCACAATGATGAACGATCTCCACCTTCATTATCTTTTCCACCCTGTTGTCATTCATTTTGATTGCAATCATCATAATCTACATGATAAAAATCTCAGTACTGTTCTGAACTTATGACATTACCGTGCAACTTATTCAATATACATGTGATTTTTCTGCAATAGATCATTGTTATTCTTTGCTGTAGCAGAATGAGGAATCTCTATAGAGATCAGTCATTCATTGTATCCAGGCCTGAGGGAAAATTAATTAGTGTTCTTCCTGAGTACAGTGAGCTATAATGATAATTGGCTCAAATTTGGTTTTCTAAGCCTGAGATGGCGATCATTGCCGGTTGGAGCGGATGGATCACTCACCAAAGGAAGAAAGGGATTGTGGGAACAAACCCACAGAGGCCAATCTAACGGCTGTCAACAGAACTCCCTCAGTTCATCATCCTCTCTCTACTAATGATGGGGGAGGAGGAGAAATACAGTACAACTCCCCATAAAGCTCTTTCAAATTAATAAGCTGACTTCAAAATCTAATGTACACCAACTCAAAGAGGCCATGTGGGTTATAAGGGCCAGTTTTGAGGGGAATAGATTGGGAGAGAGCGTGCATGTCCCTCCTCCTTCTCTTTCAGAGTAAATGAGGACAGTGCTCAGTAACCTTGATGGACATGTCTCCAACGCTCACTGGGTTGCCTGAAACACATAAACCTGTCACAGCAGCCTCTGTAAATCATTACCCAGCCACTCTTTATTTAGTTCACATATGCTGGTTTACTGGCCTGTGAAATGTGTTTTCTGAGCGCCATTGGTCTAACTGGGGCCCAATCAAATTGAGATGTTGAGCTGTTTCCTGTGCAGAAGCCGACAGACCTCAAAGTAACAGCATCATCAAGTCTGACAAGTGACAATCAACTAATGCAGACTCAAAAATGAGGGTGTGGGTCTGAATTCGTTCCTATACAGAGGCTTGACTGATCCTCAGATTTTTGAAGACAGTACAGTAAGGCGTGTGTAAGGCGAGTTGAAAAAGTGATTTTACTCACTATTCTGATGAGCCAGTGCAGAGCTGAGGCAGCTGTGGAGTAGTGGGAGTTGTAATGACAAGGTGGCGTCTGGTCGTCTTCCCAAGTCTCATAGCGTTCAGCGTAGAATGCTGCACGCTTTGGATTCAGAGCCCCAACAGGCTAGAAAGAAATGTAGAAATACAAAGTTCACTCTTTACTGTTAAGCAATGTATTCTTTTTGTAATTTGCATCATTAAAATAAAGCTTTAAAGATCCATGTAAACACCAGATATTCTTCATTGTTAAAATTTCAAAACTGTTGATTTCTATGTATCCTTAAAGGTCATATTGTAATACAGTATGTATGAGACAGCAATGACATGCAATACCTTCTTTCTTGAATCCAGGTACTACCATTATCTGGCAATTCATAAAAATAATAGTAATGGGTAAACAGTGTTTACAGTGTTATTAAAGTGTTTTACTCTGCCCATTTTAATATCATAGTACCAGAAGAAGATGGACAACCAAGAGACTCAAAAATGTGATATTACTTGTATAATGTAGTCTAATTTTCCTCATTTGTCATTCAACTACCCAAGTTGCACTCACATCCTCACAAAAGAGAGCTGTGCATATTTTTTTGGGAGGAGGTCCACACACTGTCGGTCTGGTGGAACGAAGGAAATGGAAAAGAGGGAAAACCATCTAGGACTGAGCATCAATGGTGAGGCGGTGGAGAGGTTTACCAGCTTTAGGTTTCTGGGGGTCCACATCACTGATCTCACCTGGAGCCTGAACGTTACACATCTCATAAAAAAACCCAACTTTTTTTGAGGACCCTACAGCGCAGCGGGCTGGCCAAACAACTGCTAATGAACTTTTACCACTGCACCATAGAATCCACCTTGACATATTGCTGTACAGTGTGGTATTCCAGCTGCACTGCTACAGACAGGAAGAACCTGCAGCGAGTAATTTAAACATCAGATCTCCTCTTCTTTCCAAGTTAGAGGACATCCACTCAACCCACCTACAGATACGTGTGGAAAGCATCTTCAGAGACCCAACCCACCCTGGACAGTCACTATTTTCCACTCTCCCGTCAGGCAGACTGAGAATCATCCAAGCACGCACAAACAGACTGAGAAACAGTTTTTTTCCCTCGGGCTGTGGACTGCCTTCAAAAGCTCTAAAGCAAATACAATATGTAAATGAAAACCAATGCAATATTCTCTATTTTTCTATAACTGAATTATTTATTTATTGACTTTTTATATGACAATTATTATGTATTATATTTTAAGGCAATTATTCATTTTAGTACACCCAGTGATTTTTATTTTTGCTGCTTTTTTTGGAATGCTGCAGAACTAAGTTTTGTGGTATTGTTTTATCAGTGCAATGACAAAGTATCTATTTCCTACATGAACAACCCGATATTAATTGTTTTTTAAGTCTTAAATTGGAAACAAATTCTACTGCAAACAGATACAGTACTTCTTATGACCGGTCTGTATTTAAAATTAAGTTTTAATGATCATGCAGTTAATTGAGAGGGTTATGGAAAAATATTCACTCCATATACATGTAAAATAAATTATTTGAGCGCACAGAAGCATCCATATAAAATTAACTCTTTTTGGTGAAGCTCTTAGTATGTGAAATGGCTTTGGTTCTTGCACCACAATTTCTAGTTTGCACCTTCTAGTTGCTATTCATACTATATCTATAGTGTATACCAAAGCAACACAATGATTTGCTGCCAATACTCACATCATGTAGTGACACAACGGTTCAAACTCCCTTTAACTTACTTTATTAAAGACCGTGCCACAGTACAGGCAATGAAGCTACAGTACGTCCACTTTGATTAAAATATGTGTATATTACTGGCTTGTCCATTACTTGTGCGTTGAGCATAATTAACAAAAATAGGCTTGTAGAGTCTCAGTAGTTCCCTGTTAGACTGCATGTGGTGAGGGCAGCTAAGAGGCTGGGGGAGAGTTCAGGGCAGACAAGGAGCTTTACTCTGGGATTTGTCTGTCGGACCCCATTATTCTCCTGAACCCTAAAAAGCTCCTGTTGCGCTGTCTTCTGTCTGGAATTTACAGGGGTATGATGGTAGGGGTGAGCAAGATGGCGCACTGAGGGTGGAGGGAGGAGATATGAGCAACTCCTGCTAAATGTTGTGAGTAATCCATGTGGATTAACCCTGGTTGACCTGATTTACACCCAGCATACCCACCAAGCCAAACACTTTAGTAAGAACTGCTACTCCCATGTGTATTCAGCCCTTCTGTACTACTGTACATGTGCTAATTTGAGTCACCAGGACCCACAAAATGGTCTTAAAATCACTACAAGAAGAGTTGAATCAACAACAGTAACTGAAAAAAAAAAATTATAATCCAGTATTTATTGTGGAAAAAGTGTATTAGACTGTATTACATTTGACATATTATTATGTTATATATATTATGCATGTTATTATAAAAGCTCCCAACAATTTCCTATTATTAATGTAAGAACTAGAAGAAATCCCAAACCAGCCTTTTAATGGTAAATAGCGGTGCTTCGAATTGTCCAAAATGCTAAATGAGTAATGTACAGTGTCAACACTCAAACTACAAATCTCAGAAATCATAAAAACTCTCATATTTGATGTTCTGCATTTGAAGAAATGCCGCCTAATTATTGTGAGGATATAAAACTGAAAAAATTACATTGGTGCTATTTTTTTTGACATCCATCCAATTATTTCATAGTTAGACCAAACCTTGGATAGCGTGGTTCATTATTTAACCGCAGCCTCAGTAATAACTTCAATATTGTACTGACACCATCGCTGGGTTTTTGCCCTTTGGCGGCTGTTTCACTTTCATGTGTTCTTATGGCAACAAAATTACTCTCATTAAACATACGTTTAGTGGAGAATAATTTGCCGTCTCTGCCTTTTCAATCACTCAATCCAATATAAGAGCCTCCGAGGCATATTGGCAGTCAATATTAATATACTCAGTACCAGTGATTCGGTTATAGATGGGGGAGGGAGGCTGGTAAAGTAATCAATGGCAGCTTTTCTACCTGAAAGCTGCAGCTCAGAGGTCAGAAGAAATAAAATAAAATCCGTTATTTCAAAATTGTCTGAGATGGATGCCTAAAAATAAAGCCACTTTAGCCTAACATTATTGAAATTTCACTGGTATTGTTTCAGCTGGGTACAGTTTGCATTAAAACTCAGTACAACAGACAGTCTCCTCGTCATTTAGAAGATTACAGTCATATCCGTGTGTGGCACAACCCACATGCTTGAAGCTCAAAGTCAAAATTAAATGGGGCCAGTTTTTCTTTTGTTTCTTCCTTAAAATTGAATGGCAGTCCACATCAGTGTTAGCACAATTGAATAGACTGAAAGAGAAGTTTATTGAGATCTGCATAGATTTATGAGGTGATAATAGCCTTGCATGTGACGTCTGGGCCCAGCTGGATCGGGGTGCAAGCCACAAGATGTCTCACACTCTGTAAAACCACCGCTAGTTTAACTAATGCAGGTTTGAGCTGTATGAAAGGTCCAGGTAAGACATGTGGCAGAGGCAGAAGAATAAGGAAAAGACAGCTGCAGGTAAAAGTAATGAGTGTGAGAGAGGAAAAAATAAACACTTCATGTTACAGGTATTAGAACCAAAGGTCAGACTGATTGGCAGGATTTTGATTTACAATGTTTTACTTGCCCATTTCATTGTCATGGTAACAGAAGAAAATGGACAACAACCTAACTCATGTTTTTCATCAGTAAGGGTATGTGATATGACCAATATACTGCTTTGGGATTTTTCAACCTGGACCCCATTTTCCCATCCTTTTGTGTGAGTGACTAATGGGGACAACCGTTTTTGAAATAGGTCCAGTATTGAGCAAGAGCACTTTAGCTGGCAATAGCAAAACGGGCCATTGCCAATGGAGCAAATGCTTCTCTTTAATGTCATGTACATTTACTAAAACTACTTGTTTTTGCCACTGGCATGCTCAGATTGTTATTATGAGTGCCTAACAACATTATGGAAGGACCATACAGAGAAATAAAATGTTTTTCTTTACCTTAAGCTTGATCCGTCCAGTTTGTCATTGTGTCTAACCACTCAATAAGTCTCACTCTGAAATTTGTGAAAGTTGAGTTGTTGCAGGAAGACAACAGTGGAAATGTGATTGAGAGTTGGAGAGAGGAGTTGTGGAGTTTGCAGCATTTAAGTGCAGAAAGCATGGCTTACTTTATCTGAAACATTTTCAAAGTCATGGCTGAATAATTAGTTGATTATTTTGCTGTCTTCCTGCAACAACTCTCACAAGATTTCAGGGCGAGACGTCTCTTTGAGTGAGACTTGGTCAGACACAGTAATAAATATAATGCCCATAATGCCCATTGTCACACACTTGTAGTAACAATGTGAGCCCATCAGTGGCAAGAACAAGCATTTTATTACATGTACCTTGATGATGTGCACTGTTGGATTACATTGCTTGGCTGAATCAGTCTCACTCAATACTGGACCAGTATCAAAAACTGTTTTCCCAACTAGTCATTAAGTAAAACAAATGATGGAAAATAGGGCCAATGTTGATCTTGAAGTTTGCCTTTAAATGGATTTCATTAACTAAAATTCAAGTTTTCACAACTTTACATTTTTTGCACTTGCAAAAAGTAGACTCAGACTCCATTCTACTGCCATCAGTTTCTCTACCTTTTCATGAGAGTAAACTAACCACAAACACCTCCTGAATGAAGAACACAGTTACAAGGTAGGAATCCAATGATAGTTTACTGACAAGTTATGTCCTGTTAATTATCTTACTTGGCTCTACTTCAATGAAACAAAAAATGTTCCGTGTTCCAGTGTAATATAATGAGATGTTTTCTACGTGTCTGCTGTTGTGTGTAAGAATGCTTTCATTTTGTTTTCTTGAAAACTTGTGTTGGTGAATTTGTAGATGTTTTTTATTAACTCTGGTTGCTGTCATCTTAACGGGAATTTTCACCTGGCACACTGCTCAAACTGGGACTTTTACAGATTACTTTTACAAATGTCAAAAAAATACACCAAACTCACTGAAATGTTTAAAAAGAAACACAACAGACTACAGATAAAGATAAAGAAACCCTGACAACTGATCCACTAGCAATTTCGCAGGTGATGCAGTTCCCTGTATTGATATACATATAATGAAGCATGATAGATGTACCATATATTTATAGAAAGAAGGTGCATGTGCATTGTAAAATACAAAGATGAATGACAAATTAAGATACAAATCTGAATAAATGAGAGGAGAAGGAACAGTGAAGTTGTTTTGTCTTGTGGTGACCCAAAACCCAAACACAAGACACATGGTTTTTACTTTAATTTGCCAACCATCTGCATATTAAAACAAGGTTGTAAAACACAATCTTAAGATAATGGGGTTGTTGTATCCTCCAAAATCAACATCAGACTATAAAAATGTTGAACTTAGAAAGTGCTCAGCAGTGTACTTCTCCTTGTGCACATTTGTGTTCCAGCTTTGTTTTGTTATTCATTTTGTTGCCCTATTGGTGCACGATAGTTATGATTGCAGTTGCACTTATAATATTTTGTCTAAATGTTCAACACGGCTCAATATTTACATGCTTTGATTCAATCTTGTATATTAACTTAAGATTATTCCTATCTGCCCTAGCCTCAAATGCACATTGTATTGAATAAAGCAAGTGTTTTAAGCAAAAACAGGTTAAAACTTATCAATAAAAGGAACCATGTAAAATCTCAATGAACTGACCTCTGGTGGCCTTGGAGTCTAAAAGAGACACTACTTCGACAACATGTTCACCAAGAAAATTCACCTTTCAGCTACAAGAACATGTACTGTAAGCTTTGCACAACGTGGCTCCCATACTGTTGTTCCAGGAGAGTCAAAGCATAAAGCAAACTGAAAGGCTACTTCAAGGTTCATCCAAATCCTGTATATCTCTGCAGAGCCGCAGAGTGCTGCCTTTGCCATCAGAAAACATGCTATAAATACATGTATGGAATATTCCTAATTTTCCTCAGAAATGTCAAATTCAATGTTCTGGTTAAATAAAACAAATAAGTGTGTTCCACTTGCATTATACTTTTATACCTTGTTTTGACTACCAACGAACAGCAACATATATACGAGAGGCGTATGACTGATTAGCTATTTTATGACAAAAAATGCAAACCCAGTGGATCTTTAGTGCCTTTAGTCCTGTCATTCTCACCATCTGTTGATAAGCCCAAACCAGGCTCTGCTTACCTCTACTCAACAAAGAATAATCACCTCTTCCTTTTTCCCTGCATTGCATTTCATACTGATCACAGACATGAAAACAATTGGTTTAGACAGTTCCACACTTGCTCCTTTCTGAGTTCATTTCTTGGATAACACCTGACCCAGAGAAATACAGCAACACTACTAAACAAAGTATGATCAAACGCAGATTTGGCTTCACGTTCAATCAAGATCATTTCTGGTGTTGCAGTCCAAAGATGCAGGAAATAAACGTGGCTGTTGGTGAGTGAGTATACAGAGAGTGCCTCCATTTGTTTGGGTATATCTAAGCTTCCTCCCAAAGAGACACATATTGCATTTTATATTTCAAAAGAAATTACATTACAGTATGCTGCTATGGTGCTCTGTCAGGAGCAGTCGCAGTCATTTTTGCTTGCCTTGTCAGAGGCACGGCTGCATGCAGCTCCAGTCTAATGCAATCAAGTTGCTCCAACTCAAAATAAAGCAGATGTGCTCCCAAACAGTGTGACTGGAGTGGAAGTGAGGGTGAAAAAGGCTCCATTATGGAAAGAAAAGGGTGGAGGGGATATTTACAGAACCCACACTCTGTCTGCGTTAGTCAGAGTGTGTCTCTTAGAGATGATCAGCTTTCACTGAGGACCACAGCAAAAAAACAGAGAAGGAGGCAGTTAGATTCAAAAGCAGTCTCTCCATCTTAGCACAGCTCATCCAAAATATGCTTACAAAGGTTTCGTGAGGTAAATCAACAATATCAGTTCTATTTGTGTAGAAGTAGGAAAAACATGTGTGTAAACACTTTGAACTGCATGGATTAAGAAATGTGCTTCTTTTTTTTTCTTGGTCTCTGTCTAAAACCAATATTTCACATAGGATATAATAAATTCTGGCCAGTGGATAAAGACAAACACAGAGTTAACCAACATCTGTTCCTTTTGTCTTTTTTACGCAATTATGGGAATTTCTAACACATCATTTAACAGCTATGAGGAAAATTAGCTTCCCCTGGCCTTATCTATCACCCACTTGTCACTCCATCCAGAAATAATCATTAGAATCTGATGAAGCACTTCACTGCATGAATGTATCTGACATCCAAATATGCAGAACTCTGGCCTGGGGGCAGTGCTATGCAGTGTTCAATAGCACAGTTCACAGCTGACTGAATCCCCAACCAGCAGGTAATTGTAGGTGTGTGCAGCAGGTTTGGGAGGAAATTATTTGGCAGATCAGTGCAGAGCTCCAGCCGTTAAAACAATGCTGTCCATCAAGTGGCAGTCACATGGATTTGTCAAACAGGTCTCTGGTATGGCTCTGATGTGTGGGAAAGAAAGCCTCCTGAATTGTGCAATAACATCGTGGGATCATTTGAGAACGACTGAAGTGTGTTATTAATGTTTATAATTTAGCTACAGTCACAATTCAGCTGGTACTATAACAGTTACAGTTTACTGGTGTAATGTTGCAGCTGCAGAGTGATGGATAATGTTACATGAGATGATTTGATATTATTCAACTGCAGAAAAAAAGCGAACCACTACTTATAACACTGTCTAAATGGATCTATTGCAATATATCAAAAATTGTCAAAATTGAAAACTGACATAAGATTCTTGCTCAGATAAATATATATATAATATTATTATCAGTTTCAGATTTAAATCATGATTTTGCCAATTTGTAACAGTAGTGCATTGTATTTTTTATTTATTCATATATTTAGACTACATTTAACAATTGAGAGCTTTTAACCTCTAATATTAAATTAAAAAACAAAAGTTTTGTAGCTTTGTAGTTTGTGTTTATATTCTTCAAAGTAAGGTATCCTGCTGGTGTTGGTACCACAACTCAAGTATCGTATTGACACTAGCTTCAAAAAATGTCAAATGATTGCCAGCCTGAATAACAATGCATACAGCATACATGGCACACAGCCACACCCACCGGACATACACCTCAGAGAGATGCACAGAGCCCCAATATACAATGAACACATCTCTAGAGACTGTGCAACTCTGATCCATAATTGAACAAAAGGGCAGACCAAGCAGGGAGCAGAAATGTGGGGGCCTCTGTCCCTCCCTGCTATACTAGCTGTGAACTTTTGGAGGTAAGAGCCCCGGGGTTCCAAGGACAACTGTCAGGAGACACAGGCTGTGAACTCATGCTAATGAAGGCAGCTCAGTCCTGTAAACAGCATGGGAGGATGTCACTGGAATACATTACAATACATAACTGTCTCCCCAGGGCAGGAGGGTTGCACATGGCTTAGGCCTGATCATCCCCCTCAACACACATACGCATGCATACACACTCATACACACACACACACACACACACACACACACACTCTGGCTCTGTAAGCCCACCTGGATACCCCACAGGCTGGAGCCGCCAAAAGTGCTGAGATGATGGCAGCAAAGACGTGCAACTGAGCAGTTTGTCCAAAAACATTCTGCGTTTACTGAAATGTGAAGAAGTGCTCCTGAGCAGTGGGAGCACATTTTTCAAACTCATAACACTCTATCTAACTTGTTCCTGATTCTTTGATTGTTTCATCGTAACTTCTTTTTCTTATTTATTTCAAGTTCTCTTCCTCTCCCACTACATAACACGGCACACACATGCCTTGAAAAGCTGAAAATTGATACAAACTGTTGAGAACTGAGATGGCAAAGTGAAGCTCTTTGTCAGAATGTCGGCGCTTTGAAGGAAACAAGGGGGAATGAGGGAGCGATAAAGTGAGCGAGAGAAAGAGAGCTCAGACAGGAATGCGACTGTTTTCAGGTCAGTGAGCTGCAGTGTGCGTATGCGAGAGAGAGAGAGAGAGAGAGAGAGAGAGAGAGAGAGAGAGAGAAACAGATAGAGAGGGGGGTGGTAAACCAGTAAACCAGGCCACAGTTTGTGGTAGGGTGATCTGTCTTTTCCCCTTCATTTAAAGACAGAACAAATATAACGTTGAACTTTATCTCCTAGGGTTGTGGGGCATTAGTGTCATTGTGTCTGAGCTCTTGTGATTTGGCAGCGTTAGCAGAACTCTCGCTACTGCACAGCTTGATGTGTTTTCGACCTGCCACAATTAGAACGACTTTCACTGCAATGCTGAGCTGTGCTTGTGACCTGCTCTTATCAGTTCATCAACCTTCAAAATAAGTCAAACTCAAGCACAGACTAAATGTCACTACTAAGAACTGAAGTATTAAATGGAAACATTTGGTGGATACAATTAACAGATATCCAAATGTTGTGCTGAATCTTTGACACAAGACAGAATGATATTTGAACATTTTAGGAAGTTACAATCAGCATTTTCCACTTTCTGCATTCCATCTCTGCATGTGTTTGCTTTACCATTAAATATGATATTCTTTTACAGTCTGGGCCTTTATAAGAAAATCTGCTCCACTCAGAGCCAGCTGCCCCTTCTTGCTCCGCGTCCCCTCCTCCATCATACTGAGGTGTATGGCCAAAGGGGCTTTAGTACCTTTGAGAGATCTCTGAAGTTCCCTGGTAAGGTCAAATCCAGCTCCTCTGAGTCGTAGTTGGTGAGGACCCAGGGAAAGACCGGGTACTGGTTCAGGTCATTGTACGTCCTCCCTAGACACACAGAGCAGACGGAAATCTATGAGTGATGAAGGGTTGGATGGGAACAGAGGGGTTGAAAGCGGGGCAGGGTACACTCAAGGCTTCAGTTTCTTTGGGGGATCAGCATGCAACATTCCAACAAGCCCCCAATCTCTGGACCCTCCGTCAGACGTACTTCCTGTCTCATAGGGAGTCTGCCAGGGAAACACGTATACTAATGGTAAGCTTTGTCTGCTGCGTGAGAATGTTTTCTGTGCTCCCCATGCCTTAGCCTGCTGAGTGTAATGTATCTATGGACTGTAGGAGTCTTTAATTTTAAAGCCTGCATGCGTATTTTTACATTGTATGGAGTGTATGTAATTAGAGAGATATAGGATCTTCTGGGGGCCATGACTCCACACGCTTAAAATGTCACTGCAAGTTTGATCTGCTGATTGGCCAGATGTGAATTATGCTCTGGCAGTGGGAATATGGTTTTCAGATGGCAAAACGTGTCATAGGAAATCCATGGGAAAAGCAGAGAGCATGTAACATTTTGTCACTGATGCTCTACTTTTCTTTTGAAGATGACACTGATACAGCTGCAAGGTCAGGTGGTGGCCAGTTGTAATCCAGGACGGGGTTAGGTCTGCTGTGGATGGTTTTGTTGAATTTTTTACAGCTGTTAATAAATCAATACTAAAGCGTAAATTCAAAGCAAAAATGACAGTAAAAAAAGGCAATGACATATATTTTGACTCACTAAGACAAATGAAAATAAATTACAAAATGAAGCAATGTCAGCTCTAAGGTCTGAACACATTCCTATGATGTGAACACAATACAAGTGTTACCACATATTGGCCCAGACACATTTCACATTTGGTTTTTTTCCCTCTCCATCATTGATGATTAGACACTCCTGCACATTTTGCATTGATAATGTTACAAGTTTTTGTGATTATTGATGTTAATGAAGCACTTACAGCAACCAAGAATAGCTCAGATCAGCAAGTTTAATTGTATAATGTGACATTTTATCTCCATATCAAATTATAAGCTAAAGTATGTCAAATAAGATAACCATTCCTAAATCTTCTAGCTATAGTCTTAAAGTTATTTAATGATTTTGTACAATATTTTCTCAACCAATCCAGCAGGTATGTCTCTGCTCGCTCATGGAGTGCAGCACATCGACATTAGAGAACCTAAATCTAGCTGAGCGAGCGAGTGATAACGTCTGACAGGCTAGTCAATGCTAGGTCTTCTGAGAAGTAGCCAGGGTCTCGGGGAAGCTGGACAGCATAATTATCCAGGTTAATGCCACATAGTGAAAAGACATCATCGGGCTGAATGTTGAGGAAGAGTCAGGGGCGTTGGTGTGGTTAGACCATGGTGCTGAGGCCTGAGTAAGGATGGCAGGATGTTAATAGCAGTGGAATAGTGTTTAATTAGAAGACCACTTCCCGTTCGCACCTCTTCCCAGCACTTCACCCCCCGCCTGTCTACCGCCCACACTATTCTGACAACCCTGTCAGCCCAGGTCATTACCAGGGATTTTTAATGAATTTTGGGCATGTTTTTCTGTCTGCCTTACATCTAATTAGCTGACAATAATGTATCGAACTCAAGCATGGGCTAAATATAAATATGCATGAATATGCAGTGAGAGAGAGGATGACACTTCTCAGAGCAAAGTAGCGTGCAGTCGCTCTCGCCTCCCCTGTTAGTTGCAGTTCAGATCAGAGAGTCGACAACAGAGCCTCTCAACTCCACAGACACACATGTCTACGCTCTCACAAAGCCAGGCACTAATTATCTGGCAAAATCTCCTGTGCCTGCTCGTTGCTTCAAACAGTAGACTCCTACAAACACTGAAGCGTACCGCGTTGAGGACCACTTAAGGATACGATGGATTCTTAAATAAATAGGACATACCTGAGAACTCCTATAGTATGTTTCCAGTGCCACTGACACATAAAGTTTATTAATCATGATTGCTAAACCTAAAGTCATGAGACTCTAATAGGGAAGATGTTCACATAGATAATAGATTAAAACATAACACTTTCAGCACTTGTAAATTTTGCCTGCATAAGGAAGAAAAACAAACCAGAATCTATCTATTTAACTGATGGGTGTAAAAAAAACTCTGAATCTATTATTTCTGTAGCTTCAGTTTTTTCCAAATCATAAGCACAGAGTTTCACTTGGGATTTACAGGTTTGTACATCATTAGGAAGCCTTACCTGATATAGTGTTGAGAAACATGAGGTACTCAAAGTTAGATATCTCTCTCCTCTGCCAGCGCTGGGTCATGTTTGAGGATTTAAAAAGCTGCCGGGGGGTGGCCAGGGAGATGCGCCTGGAAAAAACATTTAAACTGTAAGTCAGACAACAGACGGTTGATTTTTAGTAATGGACATTTTCAAACTTATATTTGTAAAATGTTAAAGCCAAACAGCACCAACAGTACTGTATATGAAGCTGAGCTTAAATTCAAAGGATTGGCACATCACAGTAAAGTGGGACATGAATGATGACATTTAGTAGATGATAACCAGCTCTATGTTTAGCACTTCAGTTTTATAATGAACACACTGAGACGAAGAGCATACATAAAACATTTCAACCTGCAATCTAAGGAAGCATACAATGAATGCAGTGGTTTTCACAGTTACATCTTTTTGATTCCACTAGCTTAAATGAGCTAGGTCCAATTAAAAAACCCTTAAATGACACAGTTAATTAAGTGTTAATTCAGGGAGGTTTGCCTAATACTCCACTTGTATTCCACTTAATTAAAGTAAGACTGAAGGAAACATGCTTGCTTCGTAGCTGTGTATAAATAGGCCTGTTATCACTGTGAATCTGGGGTTTTCTCTGTCTGCAGTGGCCTGGCTGCAGCCCTGCTGTATAGAGTCTTCTGTCAGAGAATTAGGTCAGTTCAGTCAGGGTCAGTGCACATTCACTTCAATGATGGGAGCAATGGGACTTCAAATGACTGCTACAGGCCAAACTGCACAGACGCTCCAACACACAACAGAGAGGAGGTAACGTAGGCAACGAAGGGATGAAACTAGAAATAGCTGTCTGTGTTCTATTAGTTTTATTCTGGCATTACTTCTGAGAGAGTGTGACCCACCTAGCTTGTGGGAGCCCGTAGCTGGTTCCCACTCCAACTCGAGGAAGGCTGTAGACTACTTTCTTTACTGTAGCCTGGTCAGGAAAGTTGAACAGGACTGATGCTGTGAACAGTGAGACACAGTACTTAATGATGGGTAAAGGAAAAGAACTTGACTTTAAAAAGCTGTAATTGGCACTTCACCTACTTCTGTTAGCCATAAAGACCTCCATTGCAGTGTTCTGAAGGAGGTACCGTCTTGCAAAGACTGCCCGGATCTCACTGAACATCCACTTCCCGTGTAAGCCCTCAGTGTATGCTAAGACCTATACGATAGAGGAGGAGGACAGAAAAATCAGGATAAACATTTTTTTTAACAGTATTGTTTGACTTCTCATAGCAGGAAATACTAATGAAATGCAAGACAATTGATGACGGCTCTGTTCTAAGCGTCCCAATAAGCCGTGACAGTGTGACAGTGAGCTAGCATGCACACCTGTGCTTTTCTGACTTTCACGTGTCAAAATGTCCTCTGTGAAATATTTAAATGGGGCAAGTTATTATATTATGATTTAAGTTATTTGTATTGATGTAAACTTAGCCACTGCTTTGCTTTGATGCATTCACAAAAACAGTAAAATCCTACGAAGGAGAGATCAGTGTTTGACATTTATTCACTGCCTTGCTATTAAAAGTTGGCAGCTGCTGTGCCTTTTAGTATTTCTTAAAAACAAAGACAATAGCTAATGAAAGATACTCAGTCATTTAAAAAGTACTCTCATATAGTTATTCTGAATAAAACTTCCTACTGCCAGTCGCTGAGTATCTTAATATAGCTGTCTTGTTAACAGTGGCTGGAAATGGAAAAGTATTGTAGTTCAGTCTTGTGGGAATTGCGGAAAACCTGCTGCTCACAAGCTAATTTACTCTAACCATTATGGTACTCAAATGAACTTCTTCATAATTATTTGATGTGTTGTATTCAAAATTAAACTTATTTCCACTGTAACAAAGCATTTGTGAGGCATTAAATGATATCTCAAGGCACTTCTCTACACAATTTGAAGCTCTCTACACATTCTCTGTGTGTGTTTCACACTTGTTTAGTTGGTCTAGAGTAAAGGTAAGTGGTCAAAAAACGATCCCCTGGGTCAGTGACACATAAATAATCAATAAAAACCATCATACCGAGGAGAGGGCAGACAAAGGATCATTAGTGTATGCAGCACCACTGGGACTGCAGAGCCACGCACAGAAAACCACAATAGTTGTTCTGACAGGTGAGAATGGTCCCCTCACACACCTTTCCCTCCCCCCACCACCCCTTTCATCTCACTTCCCTCCAACTGAACAATTTTGTCCAACAGTATGAGCCGCAGAGCAACCTCATCAACTCCCAAGGTTATAATCACACATAGGTTCAGTGCAGAGTGTGTGTGTGTGTGTGTGAGGGAGAATAAAGATATAACAGAGTAGCAAGGGGGTGAGGCCCTACAGTACTATTAGTGTGTGTGTGTGTGTGTGTGTGTGGATGTGGATGTCTGTATGTGTATGGGGGGTGATTGAGGTGGAGTAAGCAGGGAGGGAGGGAAGCAGAATGAGATGTTCAGCTGGGTTAGGCCTGATGCTAATGCTCATTTAAAATAGTGACAGGCTGGAAGAGTGCAGCGTGAGTCGGGCTGCCTTAATTTCTCCCTGGAATAGCTCATGCCCGACCTCCATGCCACATCCAAAATCTCTGGAGCTCAATTAAAATTGGATTAGGTGGAGATACTGGATGTGCAGCACAGCATCTCTGGTGCTCTCCTCCCAGTAATGCCCCTGCTTGACACCTCTGCAACCCCCAACTCAAACAGTTGTCATAGAGACAGCATAGCCCAGAGGAGGCAGTGTGTGGACTAGAGGGGGGGATAGAGAGGAGGGGAGGTGAGGTGGAGGGATAGCTATAGCTGCAAATGCACTGCTGAGGGCCAGCAGCAGCTCACTAGTAGGCAGGGTAGCTTTTATCCCCCGCCTGCTCTGCAACCAGATGTTCTAGATGTGTCTTCTGAGTGCAATGCTGAAAGGCAAGTCATACAAATATGCATCATGGGAAGGCTACAACGTCTTACTCCATCAATGCACTAGTGAGCTGTTATTTGAATACATATTCATAACATAAGTTATTTCGATGTGTCTGAATGGTTTGTCATTTTCTGCACAGTCTCTGCTCATTTTATTTTATGTTTGTAATTTAACAATGTCATAAATTTGCCGCCTGAATTTTCCATTTGGTATATTATCCATTAGAAATGGTAACATACCAATAAAAACCCACCAAGTAATAAACCAAGCAGTTTACGCTGTTTTGTCAAACACGCCACTGCCCATTGTTAAGAATTAAAAATGCATCATTGTAGCTATAACAAGTTAGCTCTAAAGTGATTGTCAGTAAACTAATATTTTAGCACTGGCTGTTTCTTGTTACCCAGCTTAAGTGAAGTTTTTTGCTGCTGTGACAAAGTGCAGGCCAAAGGCTTAGCTGTCAACAAAAGAGAGGCTAAAGAGGAGAAAAAAGAACTGATTTCAAACAGCCCAGATCAAAAAATTTGTCATAACAACAAAGCTTTAGTCTAAACCAACACACAGGGGCCCCTGTAGACTTGGAGATTTGACAAAGCCCAGCCCTCATTTTTGGAGGCCCAGCTGTAAAAAATGCCATTTAATGAACCTGTCTGCTGAAGCTGTCCCCTGCCTGTCAGAGGTGTCAGCCAGTGACAAGCGCTGGGGACGGCCGCCTCCAGTCACAGACAGGCCTGCCAGCTGGAGACTTCGGCCCCAATCTAATCACGCCACCAGAAAGGGACCGGCGCTCTGCTCTTGGTCTGTCACGCTCAGGGCTGGGGGAGCAGCGAGGGGGGCGATGGAGGGGTCTGCTATGGCCGACAAGCGCAGCCTTTTGTTTCCACACAGGTCCCTCCATGCAGGCTCATTAGGAGCGAGAGGCGCATGCGCTGCTCTGCCAGCTGCAGGGAGATATACCTCTCCAGCATAATAGCCATAATGCAATTTAACGTCTCTGTCCTTTCTTTCCTTTATTCCCCTTCTCTTCTTTCCCAGATTTGACAGAGGGCAGGCTGCATTCTGCCTGTAGAACATCACAGGGGGAAAATGTAAAATATTGTGATAGATGAGATGAGGAGAGGCACAGGTGACACCAGTGTTTAGACTGAAACTCATATATAATAATGTGCAGATGCTCAAATGGAGCACATCATACTTTAAAGTGATAGGAAACCACTTCATGCATGGAAATGGATTCTAATCATATCTGACGTCCGAATAGCTTTAACTGCACATTGGCTGAGACACTATGACAGACGTTATTAATAAATCTAACGAAGAATTTTCTCTAAAACCTGATGCAATTTTTTCCTATATGGAACTGTACAATCCCTGTATTGCATTTATACCAAAATAGGAGAATAATATAATTCAGTGAGACCTCCAAGCCAGCATGACTGATATATTTATATGAGACTGTGGAGCACTCTGACATCCTGGTATCACAGCACCTCTGCTGCATTCTTCTCAGATTTGTCTAATAGGCTTCCACTATAAAGCCTCACAACTGCATAGTCCCAGGCGGCCAGAGAGAACAGTGAAGTGAAAGAATAAGGGGAGGATACGAGAGGCCGTTTCATTTTGAGTGATATGACTACTCCCCCAGGAGCAAGTGGGATGGATTTCACACATGGCAATTTGGAGGATCAGCACACACTGCGTATACTGTATTCAATGGCTGACCTCAGGCAATATGGGCCAAATCTGTGAAGAGGTTGAGCAGTCAGAGAAGGCAAGGAGAAAGCATAAAATCTGGTAACAGTGAGAACAGAGAGCAATTCTTGGCTGAATAGGAGAGCATCATTGGCCATTGACACAATGTTAGACTGGGTAACGAAGAATTTAATTATGAGCATATTTGAAATAAAAACACATACAAGGCTAAATCAGAACATGTATGTTTAACACCAATAATACCAAAAAAAACCCCCAACAACTTAAAGAGATAGTTCACCGAAATTCCAACATAATGTATTCCTCACTTATCTAGTGCTACCATATCTACACATGCAGGAGTTTGTCTGAATTTTGAGTTATGTCTTTTTCAACCCCAAAATAATGGAGGTTAATAGAATTTATTTCTTATGCTCACAGAAATGAAAAATTAGATCTTATAAAAATCAAAAGTACATTGGTATTTTTTTGGGGGGGGGCAATGTTGCTGTTGATTATTTTTAAATTGGCTAAATACCAAAGGACAACATATATATTTCATATATTTTTATAATTTGGGTGATTTACATACACATTACACATTTATATACATATTTTTGCATTAAAATTACTCAGGTGTCAGGTGTTCAACACACTGTGAAGTTACACTAATACTGGCACATTTAACTTTATAAAGTCATGCAGACAGAAATCTTGGTCGTATGACCACGACGTGCACAAATCCACACTAAAACTTTTCATTTGAATCCCTTTTACATCCTGCCAAGATTTATAATGTCTGCCTGAGCATCAAAGCATGTTTCTCATCTGATCCTTCCTTATGTGACAACTGTTACGAAGTGTAGAAATACAAAACTGTAAAAGATTCCCCCAGATTATAAAAAAAAAATAAAAAATCAGTATTCCACTTCCACTCTCTGCGGGGCCCATATCTCAACTTCAATAAAGTAGCAGGCTCCTAATGCAGGTATTGGGGGAAAACAAGATACAGATTTGCATAATCAGTGTCACTATACATTTGGGTGGTAGCTGGAGTGTGGCAAGATGACACAGCTCGGGTGCTCTGGCAAGACCAGTGGGATAAAGGAGATGAATATGCATTAAATATGCTGGCAGTTCACTGCCCCAAATGTCCAGCCAAGTTTGTCAATAACATTTATGTCAGGGATGGTATTACACGCACATTAGCGGGCCCTGCAGCACTGTCTACAACACTGCTATGGTAGGACAGGTGGGAGGAGCCATTATCCTGGTATGCAATTTCTTCTTAAAAACTCAAGCTCTTTACACATTTTGTGTGTGCATGTTAATATATAAAGCCCCAAGAAATGCAATGAAAAAAGAATCCAAACAGTTTCTCATACTTCTCTAGTGATGAGGTTTGGATGAAGTTTGGCATCAAGCCAGTTGAGTTAGTGGTTGTTGCAAACAATCCAAGAAGAGAATGCATTTCTTTCATGATCTTACTGCTATTAGTGGGAACATGTAGAAATATATCATTCATATATTATTATAAGAGCACAGTTTATGTCGTTTTTGTATTTAATTCACACAGACATGAGTGCACACACACTTTCACACTGCCCTCTCTCAGACTTGGAGGTGGATGCACTTTTCTTCACACTCTCATCCTTCACATCTAGTAAAGATAAACAACACTGAACAGCAATGAAGTTACTGCCTATGTACAAAATTGTCACACATGCTCCTGTTGTAAGCAACTCTTACCAAACATAATATACAGTAACCTTTAAAAAAAAGCGATGTCAAACATACATTAGAATGAATTCAGCAGGTGGAAAAAAATGATGTAAAAACTGCATCTCCAAGTCCATCACCACAAATTACAGCTGTGTAGGTGGATAATATCCCTATTTGATCATTTCAATTTAATTCAAAACACACGGTTCCCATTTGTCTCTCAGTTAATCAGTGTTTGGCAGATGTTTTCAAGAGACTGTCTTGATGTATTAAATAATGACACCTATTTAAAATCGCTGCTCCCACAGTTTGGGAATGGATAACTTGCCCTCTTCCACATATGTACTGTATTTTTGAAATCTATCATAGTTGAGATTTTACACCTCCACCAATCTACAAATAAGCATCTAAACTAATAATATTACATTTTGTAGCAGCGTTGATGATCGTGAATAAGACGTGAAGTGTATGCATTTTTTGCCTCCTTTTAAGTATCATTATAACATTATGAGGGCTACGCTGGTGTGGTAGCAAGTACATAAACATCAGACAAACATGTGTGTGTGTGTAAAAAAGGGACACAATAAACATATGAACATGCTCAAGTACTGACCCACCCACAGCCACATCCACACACATACATAAACACACTTAGTGAGCACATCATCCAGATAAACAGCTTGGGGTGCCTTTACTAAGGAGCTTGAGAGAAGGGATGCAGTCATTTGGTATGGGGTCTTTTCAGCAAGCTTTTCCTAATGGGACTTTTTCAGGGACTTGTCAGCCTTAAGATGACTGAAATCTTCCTGGCCTGGGTACCAGCTTCCTCTGGCTGCCACTGAGAGTGCCAAACTGATCGCTTTAAATCCCACTTTTCTTTTCCTTTTTTTTTTTCTTCTCTGGTGTGTGGGAGGGATAACGGTTCAGAGCAAGACAGTGAAGAAGAGAAAGAACGAGACAAGGATGAAGAGGCGGAGAGACAGAGGAGGAGAGGGACAGAAAGAGCAAGTGGTTAGACAGGAAGGCCTGATGAGCAATGAGCGCCTCACTCGTCCTCAATTAATCTTGTCTCTCTACCTTTGCTTAGGCGCTTCCCTCAGCACCAAGGTAATAACGACACCCTCATCCATTATCCTTTTATCCCTGTTATTCACTGGGAATTGCTTAATAATATGTTACAGATTTGTCCCCCTTCATATAATTCTTTCTGTCATTCGCAGTATATCATCTGAAAAACACGCAGCCCCCTTTCTGCTGGACACTCTTTGAGGATTATCGTGGGTGACACCTTCGTGATGCAGCCAGAATCTGGAGCATCATTTTTTCAGGCATAAAGTAGAATTACCCTGACTTATCTGTCATTGCCAAAAGCACAACAAGCCATTCATGGCCAAAGCAAAGGTGGAACTGGTTCTTATCGGCTTCTCCGAACGAGGGGGCTTGTAAATTTATGCTAATGAGGGCCTTTTGTCATCCAGGCTCACCCCTTGGGGCTGAACAGGGCTTGCAAGGGGTGATAATCTGGCTGTTGAGTGCACTAGATAATTTGTACTTTATACTCATGTAATTATATAGTTTAAATCTTTTTACCAGTGCTAATCCTGTGGCACGAGGAAGTGTCTTAACCACGTCTATGGTTCTTAGAGGCGCTAGTTAACGCGCATCTGACTCTCTCTCACAAAATCACGTAGGAGGAGGAGTGCAACACTGATATAATTACTCTGACTTTCTGTAGACCGTGCTATGAATCCTCATATCATTTTGATTCACCTTAGCAGGCAGGCAGAAAGCCAAGCTAGAGGCCTGGGGCTACGGGAGACAACTCGGAAAAAGGTGAAAACAAGCAGAGCTGAAAGAGCTCTTCCCATTTTTGTCAGAAGAGAAAGATGGAGGATACCAGGAAAATGGACTGAAAGGAGTAAAAATAAGTGTAGTAGGGCAGCTTTGCGCTGCCTTTGAGGTCTCTCTATTGTCCAGTGGGAATCCAGGCCATCTTGTGTGCCTGCCAAAGCCGACAGCCTCTGACAAGCTGCTTGGCGAGCTGTAATTTGACTAATTACATTGGATTAGACCATATTAATGCAAGCTGTTTTCTCCAGGGTCACTGACCCACCCAGTGTGTCTCTCGCTATAGTTTCCCCTTATTTGGTGTAAACAAAAGACAACAAAATAAGGTAGACTCTGTGTGTTTCTTGAAATGATAAAAAATGCATCTACTGTATATCACTGACATTTTTTATAATGGGAGAAAATGTGTTGCAACAAGGCATCCACAGCACAGAAAGCTGTGACATACAGCCACCACTTTCCTGAAGCACATCACATTGATAATAAACTAAATCCCTCTGCAGGAAAAGAAAGGCAAAATAAGGACTTTTATGGTTCTCACAGAAGTTTCAGAGACAGATGGGGGATATGTTTCCACAGGCTGACAACAACAGCACAGAACTTCATTTTATTTTTACTTTTATCTTAACAAAATATCAGGATGAAATCTGAGTAATGAGGCACTGTTTTTATGTGTGGTTTGGTCGCACAGATGTTTTTTCTTCTAATGAGGAAATGGTGTGTTGAAATCCATGATTGATATAAATGATGAAAGACAAATTATTTGATCTGCTTTAATATGAGCAGATACACTCAGAAAACCCAGAAAGAATGCTTATTTATCAGAAAAAAGAAGGGAAACCTACACTCATTTGCATTTGCAAAAAATTCACAATGAAAGGGGGGGAAATGAGCCATAGAATGTGTGTGTTTTAATACAAGTGCTCTCCCAATTGTACCAAATCAATTTGAGTTTCACACAATGGAGAGGCAGCTTCACTGTTTGTATGTGCTCCTCTGCCTTGAACACGGTGTAATAATACTCTTAAACCAGGCGTTATAAAGACAGAATACCAAAGAGGCTTACAGCCTTGGTTTCATGAAACATTTAGGCAAAAGTTCCAAGGGTTGAGGATGATGAAAGAAGGTAAGCTTGAAAATGGGCTTCTGGGATCCACAGCCCTTATTGTACAGAAGTCACATCAAATTAATACTGAGGGCCATTTGCAGCCTTTCTTCTCTTGAGCTTTTCAGAACGGATTAGCTATGAAAACTCAGAAATTACTAAAGCACCTATTAGGCATTATGCTCACCCTTTCTTCTCTTTCCCTTTGAAAGTCATTGAATGTGCTTCACTTCTCTCATACTTAAATTCACAAGTTGTTTGCATACTTAAAAGAATGTCAGTTTTATAAAATGTGTCATATAGAATGTACAGTTTCCACTTGCACACTAGGAAACCCATATCCACTATTTATTTTCAAATAAATATTTACTCACAAACACATTTAACACTATTTGCAATGTTGCCACATAACCATACATAATTTTGTGAATATATTTTAATGTTTAATATTGTATAAGCATGTTATTTGTTAATGTTAATAAAACTATGTTGCAGGATTTTTTAGACGACTGCTTGTAGTTTAGTGTGATGATGCAGGCCAATGTTCAGGCGTAAAGAGCCTGTTTCTGGGGCTCTCTCAGGCTCTCCGCATCCTTCTTTGCTTTCTCTATGCCTCTTCAAAGAAGCGCAGGGAGTGCATGAATTGTAATTATGGCTCCTAACAGGATTCAAGAGGACCCAAACGATGGCACTTGAGAAACAGGTCGTGTGGAGTTAAACGGCTGTCAGACACTCAAAGCTCCCCAGCATGTGAACAAACCCACAAAGGCTGGACGTGTCCATTTCTAGGGCCCTCCTACCCACTTTCCCTCTCATAGAGAGAGATTAAAGATTAACTAAGACCCCTTTAAAGACCCATATAGCCTTTCTGCATTTAACACATTACATTTTTCAAGATGTGTTACAGTTTTCAAGGTAAGATACTGGACTTGAAAATGAGGACAAGAAATGCACGATTTTGACTTGAATCCAATCAATGAAAACTACTGAAGTTATGAGGAAATAAATGCTTGGCAAAATTCAGGGCAAATGTGAAAACACCAGTGCAACATGTGAGGAGGAAGCAGAGCCGTGTGAGAGATCAGGTAATTGGTACCACCTGAAAAACCAATCTAACCACAGTGTCAGATTATCTCCGGACCTCGCCTTCAGAATAACGGAAAAGATCATCTGTGCTCCCCAGACACTTTCAATGACTCTCCGGGGCACAAGACCCCTCACTACACATTAAAGAGTCCAGCCCTCAGTCAGGCCCTATCCAACTTCAGCCCCATCCCACTTCCCAAAAGCATCCAAAAGAAACCAACCTGCAGCGTGAAGTCCCTATGCATGACCCTTATTAAACCCTTAATTGGATTGAGACCCTCTAAGAAAAAAAATTCAACATCGTTCATTCAGCTGAGATTTTCTTTAGCATTCCTTCCAGTAGTTTGCCACTTCAACAATAACATTCAAAATCAAGTGACTGAAAACTTTTTTACCCTTTCAAAACACAACCAGATTTTCCAAAAAATGGGAGTTCAGGCAAAACCTTTTTCACCTTGTTTTTCTTTTTAAGGCAAAGCAGTATTTGATTTTCACAGGGTGCAAGTGACAGGCTGAAACAAAGCCCAGCGCAGGCCATTGTGTAGCCTTTCACTGTTGTAATGGTCTTAAAACGGCTACAAGCAGGGATCTATTCAGTGGTGACCAGGCTGCTCAGCTCTCTTCTCCATATCCAAGACAAACTCTGAACTAAGCGGGAACTCTGAGGTCAGCTGATGAGAGAAAAAGGGACTGAGTTCACTCATAACCATAGTCTCAGACTATCAGTGCCTGTGGAAGTTCTCCACACATTTACACTAATTATATAGAATAAATAGCGCCATAACAACAACATCAATCAAGTTCATTACGGAAAATAACATAATGACAATAATTATAATAATATCTCATTAAGAAAGAGAATGAGAGACAGGGGAGAATTAATAGCAGACAGGTGTACAACACACCGCAATTATGGAACCTGAAATTAGTTCATTGCCTCAAGGCAAACAGAAGAGAAAGGGAAGGTTGTAAGGGAGGGAGGGTGTGTGTATGTGTGTGTGTGGAGTGTGTGGTGTGTGTGTGTGTGTGTGGGGGGGGGGGGGGTGGGGGGGGTGGGGGGCTGGTTTCAGGGCTGGAAGTAAGACTGATAGAGAGAGGCTCACTGACAAAAAAAGGAATTGCAAATAAGCAAACAAAAATGTCTTAAATGTGTAAATTAGGGAGAAAAATAAGAGGGAAAAGCAGCTTTTCCCTGCAGACTGGTGCCTTAGATGAGAAGGGAGCAGCGAAACGTGATCAAGGGGAGCCGTGGAGCGGTGCGGCAGGCGTCAAGATGAGCACTCAGCCAGCGAGTGGCAGCTTCTCCTTTTCCAGTCAATCATTCATTACAGAGCCAAGTGCTGTGGAGGAGTGCCTCCTCTTTTTGACCTATCATATTACTGCCTCTGTAAACTCCTAATCCCCCCTTCGTTAGATGGTGTCAACAGCCGACATGCTCTCACCCTGGCGCTGCACTCCCTGCTCAGGCACCTCCCAAGCCCTGCCAAGACCACAGAGTTTACACTCTAATAAAATCGTTTGAAATTTAACAAGGTAGAACGGTACAACTTTATCCATCTTTTTGGTGCTTTCATCCACCTTTTGGGCTGGTTTGTTTTTTCTTTCATTTGAAAGACATTCAGAGAATTCACTCGCTAACTAGTTAACTTTTTCTTGTTTGTTTCATCAATTGCATCTTTCCAGTTTATGGTAAGCAATACTAAGAAAGTCTGACTTTAGCTCTTCAATCTTTCACAGCCCGGTTGTTTTCGCCTTGGGGCTGTTCCTGAGCAGGTGAAAGCCTGGAGGCAGGAACCTGCACATCAGCACTTCTTCGTCCATCATGACTCTTTCATGGGGAGCCCGTCTCCCGTGCTTCTCTAATAGAGCCCAGTGAGATGACTACTATAATGAGTCCAACAGATGAAAGCCCAGCAGGACAAAACAACTTTCAGATACATCTCCAAACACACACGCCAGGACTAGCACCAATCAGGGACTCGCTGTGGGAATGTTATTTAGGTTAACAAAAGAATCAGATGCAGGCTGGATAAAAAGGAAACCAGATGAATCCTCTGTATTTTGGCAGAAGTCCAGAAAAGGAGTTTTGGGGTGAGTGAGTATGACATGCTGATCAAAAACAGCAAACAATCCAGCAATCAAGTTCATCATAGGCATGTGCAACATATCACATACTCCACTGTCCTTCACTCAAATGCATTAGCACACAGACCCCGCCTTCTCTCTCTCTCTCTCTCTCTCTCTCTCACACACACACACACACACACAGAACCAGTGTGTGAATGGGTTTAGGTAGGGTCCCAATTTAAACTGACAGATACCAGATAGTAGATACTCAAGGAAATGACAGCTCTGATTTAGGATGGTCCTGATTTTAGCTGAATGTGACACTGTCACAACAAAACTATTACACATGAGTGAAGCCCAGCAAAGTTAATATACTTCATTTCATAATGACATATAGCACACAAGGCAGTCTGTGTGAGGATCTTAAAATATCTTACCTTATTGGGAAATATATATGTAAATGTATGAGATAAACTTTGTCACGCTGGAGACACACCTACCACATAACACGGTTTAAAGGATGTTAATTACCGTATAAAATAAGCAATTGGCATCTTGCCCCATATGGCCCACTTTTTCAGTGAGGAAGATGGAAATGGAGGAGGGGTAGATTTGATTGTGACATGCTCTCCGTCTGTGCCCCAAACTGTGTGGCTTTGCCAGTAACAGGCTAATATTCAGCACAGCTCACCATCACCAGAACTAATGAAAGTAGACAAAATGTCTCTGCTGCCATCTTTGTCTAGCATCCGCTCAGGGTGAGCCTTCCTCTTTCCCTCCTTTCCTTTTCACCTCCCCTCTTTCCCCTTGCTCTTGAAGGGAGGGTGACAGCGGCATAAAATGGTGGCGAGCAAATGTGCCTTCCATGTGGCAGCAGTGGTGGGGGTGACAGGCCAGGCTGAGGCCAGCGCTATCAGCAGTGTGTGGCTGTTGCTCTGAACAAGCTGGACGGTCGCCACGGAGGATCAAGGCCGAGCAGAAACAGCCCACCCATCCGCAACACAAAACTGCCAGTTCTTTGATAAATAATAACTTAGTTGTCTAGGGTGGCTTATTAATAACTGACTGCACATCATCCTGCTATTCCTAATTGGCAATGTCAGATGTTTTAATGAGCAGAACTACATTCGGAAATCCTTTCTAGATAACAGCCATTCTTATTATAACACTTAAACCAATGTGCTATTGTACTAGATATAAATATCACATAAAACTTTAAGATGTTTCTAAGCTTCCTGTAGAAACTATAAAGTGCCATGAGATAAACTTTCTGGGTTATATAAATACAATTCAGTTTATTAAACTTGAAATATTAAATATAAAACACTTGAATGTCTCTTAAAATATATCCAGCCATACATTAAACTGCTGAACAAAGCAAACTCCCTTCATTCGGCAATATGTGGTTGAGTCATTCAGGGTGTTGTTAGTTAACCCTGAGCTCTGAGGATGATAAAGCAAAGGCATAAATCACAGAGTGAAACAAGGCAGACTCCAGCGATCCCTTAATGGAAATTATCTGTCAATATGCTGGAGTCAATTCACACGTGTCAGCTGGGCTCAGCACACAATGGGCCAGCCAACTTATGAACTCCCAGCACCACTCCACCAAGTCCATAAAACAACTGGCAACGCCACTGGGGAGCACTCCGAGACACCACCCTCTTGCACAGACCACCAGATGACACAGATGGGGCGAAACCAAACAAAGACGAGACTCCCTTTGTACAAAGAGGGACCCCTTTCAAAAGCCATTCATGCAACAAATTGGGGAAATCTGGCCATGCAACACTCTGGGTTTGCTCTTTTATTAGCATGAGCCTTACGTCACAGTAAGTGAAATCAGATTTATGACTCTTTGCTACAAAGGTGGTTAAAATCGAGCTCACTTTTAACGACAGAAAAAAGTTTTTTAAAGCCATGTTAACCAAGAACGGTTAAACTACGTTATCCCTGAACAGTTATTTTGTGCACAAGGCCATTTACTACACATGCATCAAACTACACAAAGCTAATGAGGAAAACTACACACAAGGACAAAGCTGATCAGAGATTGCCTGTGCAGTTGATGGACTGTTTGGCTAAATATAGCTAACTTTACCAACATGCTTAACATATTTTTATTTTATTATTGTGAAATTATCTTAACAAGCTTGCAAACAAATTAACTTCACAGTAGTTTCTATTTTTTGTTCACTATACAGTAGTATAATAATGATTCTTCACAGTCATAGATAATAATGACTTTTAATAATAATAATAATAATAATAATAATAATAATAATAATGATAATAATGATAATAATTATCATTATTATCATTATTATTATATGGTCCTCCATTTTATGGTAGCTCTAAACAGCACCAAGCCTTAGTACTTTCAAAGGCAACCCATCAGGTTGGGAGGTTTGTTTCCATGTAGGTCATTAAATATGTGCACACAAGCTTTCTCTTATTAGGCCCTCTGCATTTTCCTTCTCTTGTGCTTGTTCTCAGCTGCACACCCGTGCTGCTGCAGCAATCTGCATAGAGAGACATTTGTCATCATTAGCCCTGCTCTGACAGTTGGCACCCAGCACCTCAGATCTCTAGGACTGGCAATTATGAACCCTTCATCCCTTATTTAGGCAACATCACCTAATTTTATCACAGGCCTCACCAGCAGCATTTGATTACCAATAGCTTCAAACATAGTATATGCCTCCGACTCTTTTTATTCCTTTTGTTTTGTGGTTTAATGTACTACCACTCTTAGACCAGATGACATATGGGGAAGCACTGTGTTTAGTTAATCTGAGATGTGAAATTACTTATAAGACACATGGGCTGCAGAGAACTGTAGAAGAGCATCATGGGGTCAGTGGGCAGATGATTACAGCGCCCACCTCTAGATGGTAGACATCTCGCAGACATTAAGATTAATCACACTGCTACTGCCTGAATTGTTGCCTTCTATAACAGACAAGAAGGAAAACAGACCCACAGTTTCCCTTGAAAAAAATGAAGTAAAATGAAAATGAATCAAGAGTAGCGTGCTGCATGTTTAAACAAACAGGTCAATTCTTTGAGAACAATCTAAGCTCTACCATTTGTAGAAAAAATATGCTGAATAAAGTAATAATAAACCAGCTGCAATCCCACTCCAGTCTCTAACACACATAATGTTTAGCATTGTCATGTACAACAAAATACATTACTAAACTGGGTGCTAATGAAACAAGTGGAAATCACAACGCCAGCACTTTCACTGCATCCAACTGCCAACTGTATAACCTGTGCAGAAAAAAAAGGTGCACTGAACACTATCGCCTAAGCCTGTTTTTCTTTCTGTGAAGCAAACCAGACATTTTCTGGATCGTTATTTTGGCAAACAAAACTGAGTTCTATTCATGCTAAATTCATGCAAATACATGCATGTAATTTATCACGAAGGCTGACAAGCGTACCATATTGTGGAGGGGAGGGGTGAAGGGCCAAATGAAGCTGAGACAATCAATTAAGTTTCATAATTTACACTTTTCTCTACCTTTCTGTTTTCAGAAAATTTGCATCACGCTGATAAGATTGGTGTTTGGAGTGTATATATCTCGTCAATCTGGATCCCAGTAAACAGAGCCTGTTGAGTTGATCACTAGAGGGGCTCTGAGAGCCTCTGGCTATGTGGACCAGCTTCCTGACTTCTCCAATGGAGGCTGCTAATACACAGTGGAGAGAAAAACAAATGAATGGACACAATCCAAAGGGGGTCCAAAAATTAGTTGGCCTCCTACAGAGACACCATATTGCTTGGAATAATAATGTCCCGTTATTAAAAATCCCAATGACAATTTCATTTTGTCACAAATAAAATTATAGAAAATGTGTCAAAATGAGTGGCTGTCCCATGAGATTAAACTATATTATTTCTCACAGTGTTGATGTCACATCTCTGAAATGTCACTGCTTTAAATCTGATTTATACAGAAATATGTCATCCTATTAAGTCCCCTTAGACTAATCTGCACATTAGCTTGGGAGCTAGCTGGTAAACTCCCTTTATATGGGATCTAGTTTGAAATTCTCTTTTTCCAAATGAAATGACCCCAGAAACATAGCGCAAAAGCATATGGCAGACATTAGTTGTTGTTGCGTAATAGGATTATTAAAATAATAGTATGTCATCTATAATTATGGTGCCAGTTAGATGACTGCTGGTTATAAAGGTCTTGATCCAGATTAAAATAAGCTAAAGGCTTACATCACATCATTGAGTATTTTGTTATTAGCAGTGGGGTAATACAGAAAATTGAAACTTAAAAGTTATGTACTGTTTTGAGACACTATATTAATGTTAAATGTACAACCTTTTGTTTATAACAATTTATAGGGTTCTGTTGGTTAAATGAGCCAATAAATGTACATTTTTGTAGAGCATGGTTTTTTTGGTTTTTTTTCCTCCCTCGAGACTCATTTGTTTTTTTATATTATCTTTTATTAGAGGCTTTACATATCATTTTGTACATACAAATTCATCAGAGATAAATATCATTTGAACATAAATAAATATATGTATAATAAAATACACAGACTGCCTATTACAAATGTATTACCCTTGAGAATAAGATAAAAAGTAAACCAAGATATATTTAATGAGATCGGCTACAGTCAGTGAAATATAATTTCAAGTCGCTCAAAGCATGAGCGCTGCGGTGTCATCAAAGGGTGATTTCAGCCATCAGACAAGTACCATTGACCCTGTGCCCGGCCATGTTAACAGGACTATCAGTCTTGCTAGAAGAAAAGAAAAAGAAAAATGGCGGAAAAAAATGAATAAGTGTAGAGGCATGCTCTGGAAACAAAGAGGCCTTCAAAACAGGGTCACATGCTCGTGCAAAATTAGGGGAAGCAGAAGTCATTGTATTGATTTACACAATCATGCATGCACTTTGCTGGGTCAGAAATAGGCCTGTGCTGGAATCGCAGCCCCATATATCACACTGGAAGGCCTCCAATAGCCTAGCGGGATGGCAAATGAAGCAACAAAGCTTGCAATGTTGTAATGGTAAAGATATGGGTAAGAGGATTGGGTTGTCTTAGGCCAGACCTGACAACTGCTGGAGTCTTGGGACTGCAGAGCAGGTTGTGTGTTGCTGTGAGATCTTTGTAGCCACATGCTTTAGATTAAGAGGTGATAATCTCAATGAAAATCCTCTCCTTCTATCACGCAATTGATGGCCAAAGGCTGGAGCACAAACTCAAGAGGTGCAACTGGATTCGGAGGTATCTGACTTGGAGCAAGATAGCCTGAAAAGTTAGGCTAGTCTGGTTTCAATAAAAGGCAAGTACCTGCTGGGCCACAGACAGTGGGAGAGAGTGAAACAAAAGACTATCAAAGCCTGAGAGGGGAAGAGGCTTTTAGCTACCTCTCACCACATGAAAACCTTCCATAATATCCTCCATATCCTCCAAAAACATGTCAATAGGAATACATATTTACATTCATATTACTGTGACATTTAATCATTACATGTGATAAGAAATTCAATATAGGTCTTATTTTATTATTATGAACTATAAACCTTAATCATGGCCCAAAATTTGATTCATGAAAAAATGTTTTAAAAAATACAATGCTACACCATCATTTCTGCCTGGTAACAGTGTGAAACTGTCACTGGTGCTTGCCAAGAAGCTACTGGCAGTGTGTCCGTGACAGGCTGTGATGATAATGGGAGTCACCTATCTATCAGGGTCCTTCCCGCACACAGCACCTCAGCTCAGATGCATCCATGTAGTCAGATTCAGAGCTGACGAGCAGCGGTTTGCCCTCATAATGTCTGGTCGTATGCAGTTCTGACTAGAGCAGAGATGAGTGTAAATGCCTTTGTGTTCTTTATCTGATCCGTGCAGCATTATCTTTTTGAAGTCCTCTTCAAAGCATGCACTGTACCTTGTGAGATGGAGTGCCAGTGCAATGATGAGAGCCAGAGAGGGTTTAGTGTGGATGCAAGATCTCTTTATTGTGAATCACTGTCTGTACAAGAGAGGCATAGCTGTAACCTAGAACAACCCATCAATGCATCATAGGACTGTATATGAAATGATCAACCATGTATTAAAAGTCTTATTATTTAGTATCTTCTTTTTAAAAAAATATTTAAACTATGTATTTTAATTCTGTATTGATGTTGTTACTCTTACAGTCTTGATAATATAAATATATTTTATAAAACTATTAACAGATTGTAGAAAACCATATTAATAAGTAATGTTACCTTCATTTTAAAAAATAAAGCTTAATCATTGATCTGTAAGAAAATAAAAGCAATAATACTTTTGGCATTAGCACCAATTTCAAGTACAGATTAACACATTAATACATCCACATGTTGAGAATTTGAAAACACTGGAATATATAGTATATTACATAGGTTCATATTCATTTTGTTCCAAATTTAAAAGTTGATGAAAACTGTTAAATGTTTTAGGTATTTTTAATTCTTACAATCTACATGAATTAAATGCGTGAAAATACAATCTGGTCCCGGATAGTAAAAGAGCGACACAGATACGCCTACTGATCCCGCACATTAACACACAAGCTGCATATATGAATTATCCAAAGCTTCACAGTCGCGTTAATTAATTTGTCAAATATACTCAATCTGAGGTTAGAGCGCTAAACTTTTTCATCTTTCTAAAATAAGCCTGCTAGTTCACCAGACTATTCGATAGATTTAAATAACCCTAAGAGAACTACTTCATCAACTAAATCATGAACACTTTAATACATGGATTCAAAAATAAAACGCACAAATAAGACAGACCTTATTTATAAAAAATACATATATATTTTGCGTCATAAAAAACTTCCTAAATGACACCACTCTGTTTTTTATTTATCGGAAGTGCCTTGCGTGGAAGAAATTAGATCCGGTCCAGTTGAGAAAAATAAGAATATTTAAATAATTCGTCAAAAATATATGTTTTATTCTCCAAAGACATCACCAACGACATTCTCAGTTTTAAACACACCTACTGTATCTTATATGATTCAATATAGCAAACTAAAAAAAAATGCTGGATAGTCCAAGAAAAAGCAACGTGAAGCAGTGAAAATTGTTTTTTTTTTCCTCTCCAAAATGCGTAGGTTTACTTCCGCTCCTCGATATACTACAACTACCTGTACTTTTAACTTGTATATAACACCCGGGGATGAATTTGTTTTCGATAAACTGGGAAGTGGTGACGCATCGGACAGCGATTGGATATCTTGGTTTCAACTCCTCCCTTATAATAAAGAGTGTGTGTGTCTCCCTGTTGTAAAGCACAGCAACACCGGCCGCCTGCATCAGGAGGGCACACTTCACTCTGCGCAATTACGCGGACTCTTAACTGGCACGGTGATCAGAGAAACACCAAAAAGGCAATTTTCCCCCCTCGAAGAACACAGGGTTGATATGGACTTTTAAATCAGACGATCCTGCTCATTTCAAGGACTTGCTTCGAGTACTTTAATGCAGTTTACCGTACAACAGCTGTGAATGTTATGATATGATTTTTACGCATGTGCTCTGAGCACAGCCTTGCATAGTTGTCTTACAAATAGACATTTATTTTTTTCTTTTTAAATAGCTTTCTTTCTTCTCTAAAATTGGCTCCCGTACAAACAGCCGCGTTGGATCCCTCGGCTTATTGCGAGACTCCGGTGTATAACCCGGATCTCTGCCCTAATATGATAGCCGCTCAGGCAAAGTTGGTGTATCACCTCAACAAATACTACAACGAGAAATGTCAGTCTCGAAAAGCAGCCATCTCCAAGACCATCCGGGAGGTGTGCAAGGTGGTATCGGATGTCCTGAAGGAGGTCGAGGTCCAGGAGCCCCGCTTCATCAGCTCTCTCAGCGAGATGGATAATCGTTTCGAGGGACTGGAGGTCATTTCACCCACCGAGTTTGAGGTTGTACTCTATCTGAATCAGATGGGAGTATTCAACTTTGTGGATGACGGGTCTCTCCCGGGCTGCGCCGTGCTCAAGCTCAGCGACGGCCGAAAGAGAAGCATGTCTCTCTGGGTTGAATTCATCACAGCCTCCGGTTACCTCTCTGCGCGCAAAATCCGCTCGAGATTTCAGACACTGGTAGCACAGGCAGTGGACAAATGCAGCTACAGAGATGTTGTCAAAATGGTCGCTGACACGAGTGAGGTGAAGTTGCGCATTAGAGACAGATATGTGGTGCAAATCACGCCCGCGTTCAAGTGCACTGGGATCTGGCCACGAAGCGCTGCGCACTGGCCTCTCCCTCACATCCCATGGCCGGGACCTAACAGAGTGGCAGAAGTCAAAGCGGAAGGTTTCAATCTTTTATCCAAAGAGTGCTACTCGCTGAACGGCAAGCAGAGCTCAGCAGAGAGCGACGCCTGGGTCTTGCAGTTCGCCGAGGCCGAGAACCGGCTCCTCCTGGGTGGATGCAGGAAGAAATGCTTGTCAGTCCTCAAAGCTTTACGCGACCGTCACCTCGAACTGCCGGGGACACCCCTAAACAACTACCACATGAAAACTTTGGTTTCCTACGAGTGTGAGAAGCATCCCAGGGAGTCAGACTGGGATGAGAACTGTCTCGGTGACCGCCTGAACGGGATATTATTGCAGCTTATTTCGTGTTTGCAGTGCAGAAGGTGTCCGCATTATTTCCTGCCTAATTTAGACCTGTTTCAAGGAAAACCTCACTCTGCTCTAGAGAACGCAGCCAAACAGACTTGGCGACTGGCAAGAGAAATACTGACCAACCCCAAAAGCTTGGAGAAACTCTGAGGTAAAAAAAAAAAATATGTTAGTTCACCTCGTCTTACAAAATGTGGTTAAGAGGCCTAACAAGCTCAAATACGGACAGAAAAAAAAATATCGCCAAAACAATTTGCAAAGTCTTGTGAAATGTGACTGTCCTCTGTTGTTGAATATGTTTTGGCCTAGCCTGTTTCAAGATGAATTTTATGACAGTTTGGTTCGCCACTATCCCCGTGCACCTTTTGGCGGTGTCAATATTTAGGAGCAAGTTTAAATTATTGGCTACCATTATAATCGAAAAGGCCACCTCAGCAGTGGATTATTTTTCTCTCCGTGCCACACGGTTGCCTAAATCCTAAATTTCCTTAAATGCTTTAAAATAAAGCCCCATGAGAAGCCTTTTAAAAACACACATCTGTACATTTTATAGGCTACTGTAAATACATTCATAGATTGTGATTCCAGTGGTCTGAAATTGTGAATGTTGTTCTGTGACACGTAAATAGGATCCACCTGTTTAAATCTACTTCTGATTTTTTTTTCTTTATCTGGTAGAAACGTTATTAATTTATACTTGCATCAGTGGTAGTCTGATTCCTCTGTTTCAATGGACATTTTCTAATTTTTGAAAGTTTACATTTTGATGGTAGGCGTATAAGACATTTTGTTACATTGAAAACATTCCATCACTTTACTTGAATTATTATTTAAAGTACTCGAACTTTTTTTTTTTTGGTTGTTGTTTTTTCTCGACCATGCTTAGGCCTACATGATAACAAAAGAAAAGAAAATGATAACATATATATATATATAGTATATATATGTATATATATATTGCAGTTTAATTGAAAAAAATGCACTTGAAATACACTGGATTATAACATCTGTGATCTGATCTTTTTTTTATTTCTGTCTTTGATCTAATTTAAAGAGCTAATAAAACGAGCTGTTTTATATTTGTGTCCCATTATGGTTTTATTAAATGTATTTTTGACAGTAGTGAAGTAGGCCCAATAGGTACTATGCAATAATATAATGAAGTCTGTAATTGCAGGCTCTATTGCTTTTAGGTGTTCTATATGAATGAGTCTGACAGCCTAAAAAATTTAAAAAGGAGAGTAAGGAACAATTTTAAACACACAATTTAGATTTTTATAAACCACAATCCCATAAATCCCTGTGTGTTATTATTGTTCTATACATAGCGGTTCAGTCTGTACAGGAGGCCTATATGATCATAATAAGAATGTGTGTGTGTGTGTGTGTGTGTGTGTGTGTGTGTGTGTGTGTGTGTGTGTGTGTGTGTGTGTGTGTGGGTGGAGGGTGGAGGGGGGCATAAATAATAGGATTTTAAAAACACGCAAATTGGAAATGATCCGTGATTGTGAAGAGAGCATTTAAATAAGTGAAGCGCACTTATCTGAACACACCACCTGTGCAAAAGTCAATTTTTCCTTTTTTCATTATGCGTCAATAATGAATTTAGTGAATGTTTAACACCTGGCGGACAGTTACAGTGAACATAGAATATACTGTGAAACATGTCGGAAAGCAAACCGCCCACTCTGAAACTTTGGGTGCACAAGCAACTTGCTTACATGTTACTTACCTTTGAGTCGACCCTTGTGAAGGCAGGGTCATCCTCATCCACCTCAAAGTAGATTTCAGTGGTGGTGATGGACAGAGTCCCCCGGGCCACCAGGACAGGGGCAACAAGCTGGGCCGGGCTACTCAGGACCACTGGGCCTGCAGAGTGGAAGCAATGGGGAAAAGGGGGTAAGAGGGTGGAAAGGGGGGGGGGGACCAGCCACATGTCGAATCAGTGATAATTTTCATGTGAAATAAAGCGAGGCTGAGGTTAATTCTGTAAAACCGACATTATCTATGCGATTACACAGGATCCATCACGCCCACGGCCTGCCTGCACCAAACTACCGCTGCAGCCTGCGCGCATAAAGATTAATGGAAATGATGTGATTTTAAAATGAATTATTATAGTTCAGTGTGATATTACACATCATAAAAAAAAAAAAATCAAGACTTTTTTCGGTAGTGTTACAGTCATTATCACTGACGGCGCGACAAAAGTGCGTCTTCTGAACGCGTTTGTTTCTCTTTGTATTGTAGGCTACATCTTCATATATGCATCACCCGGCCTATAAATAAACAGAGGTGTCAACATGCCTGTTTGTTTTTGGTAAGTGATGCACTTATAACAAAAGATATGTTGTGATCAGATGGCATCATAACGCAAACAGGCCAACACTGCTGAAAAAATATCCCCATGAAATTAAACAATCAGTTAAATTAAAAAGACAAATATTTACTTTCCTCACATGCTAATATTGTACATTTCATTTTGCGTTATAGGTCTCTAATGCGAATTCACACCATTGATATTTTTGAGTCTCCTTTAAAAATAGGTTAAAGTGGATTCCGAAAAAATGTGACTCTCGATACACCTAGCTTCTATTTTTAAAAAGCTGTAGGCTATAGGAAAACCATACAACTTCATATCTCGTTTTCATGTCTAAATAATTGTCCGTGTTTTAAGGTGGGTTTGTGACCCTGGTCAGCTGATAGTGATCACATCTTTATTTCAGTCTCCTCCCTCCTCCTCCTCCTCTCCTCCTCTGCTTCATCCTCCATGTTCTCAGATCAGTGTCGATGTGGAGCACCGTTACAGTGATTTGTCTCCTCTCAAACGAAAAGCTCTCGAAATCAGAATATTTATCGATCTTCTAAACTCCAAAGAGCCACTTTAATGTCTCATCAATCTTAATCTGCGTTCCTCAGCCAATTATGGCCGATCCTGTTACAGGAATACAAGTGGATTTCGGTCTCAACTCCCAGAGCGCTCCTTCATCGCTCTTGCAGGCTGCAGTCAAACCCTCCCGCGGTTTTTTTCCCCTCAGTGTTGCTCGGGTCCATTAACGGTGATCCTATCTGCTGATGCTATCAGCTCAGGCGCTACACGTTGCTTACAAGCCTCATATAGGAGAAATACTTGCAGTAACCTCAGCCCGTGTACAGTTGAGATAAGATTTTGGTGTATTTAAAAAGAAAAAAAGAAGGGGGAAAAAAGGAAAAAGAAATGTCGCCAATGAACAGCAATGAGAAATGATAGGATTTAGTTATAAAATATAATTAATATTAAAATTAAAATAAATTAATACTATTAGTAGTAATTGTGGTATTATTTCTGCCTGTTGACGCTCTTTTGTATAAATAGTGCAATCTGAAAGGAATCTGACTTTATGTCCACTGGAGCTGAATTATAACACCATCCACTTCTTATCAACAATAACAATTTTCGGCTAATGCTTTGCCTCAAGAGCTGCACACAGAGAAAGACACTAGCCTGAAGCATTAAGCCACAGCATCCGTTGCTCATAGGCAGGAAGAGGATTAGGCATTAATCCCCTCAGGGATCCTTCCATAATTAGGCTATATGGCATTAAAATGTTTACACGAGAATAATGAAATTAAGGGCAAGTTATACAGACTGAGTGGTGTATATAGGCTAAAGCTTGGAATAACAGGCTGTTGGGTTGTTCTTTTAATGAAAATGCAAATATTTGTCAAGTGACAAGCTGATTTAATGAAGTGATGAAAAGTCATTTTTTGGTGTGGTGGGAGTTTGGGAGAACTGGGCAGGAGATGGGTATATTATTACCCACAATCCATCCACCGGACTACAGTGCTAGATTAGGCTGCATTCTTTTCTTTTCTTTTTTACATTATGGGAGAAACACAAGTGGAAGTGAGCTACTTGTACACCTGAGCATTATAAATCACATGCAAACATTGTACATGGTGACTTACTGTAGACACACACTACCACAGCTGCAATCATTCTAATCTACAGCGTGCCAAGTATAAGAGGCACAGCACCTTATTGTTCATTTGAGTCACTGAAGCAATGATCATTTTCCCACTGTTTCATAATTGATAAAACATTCATAAAATATGATATAAAATATAGAGTAATATATATTGTGCTACAGAATATTTAATAAGGCTGCATAATAAAATATTGAAATCGTACTACATAAAAAATTCAAGCACTGCTTATGTTTTGTTTTTGACACTGCACACATTCTTTTTATATTAAGTAAAGACCTGTAGACCTTTGCAAAAAAAAAAAAAAGAAATTTGAGGAATATGCTGGAGTAACAACCCCCCTTCCTCCTTCACTTTTTTGAAATACACATTCAGAAATGTTGTGTTGGTTTCATTCTTTTTATAAACTTGTCACCACTCAAGGGATCAGTACTGTGAATGGGGACGAAAATGGATACAGATAGGCTAAATTAAGGCTGAACAAAATGGTTGTGGCCGCTAAACCACACTTCGGGGTATACTAACATGGTTTGGGTATGCCAGCAGAAGAGTAAAATCTACCGACTCTTGTCTGACAAGAGAAATGCTTTGTGAGGCTCAGTCTCTTCTCTTCTTTCCTCTCACATGCTCATCTTAAGTTCCTATTTCACCCGATTACAATGTGTGCACACATAAAGGCTCATTTAATGCCAGTGCAAGCACAGACAGCATTTCCAATGTTTGTGGGGGAGCAAAACTAATCATAGGTTCAGTAACCACAACCGCCTCGGCCCTTGAGTGCAGGCGCCGCCCCTCTGGCAGCAACGGCAGGCACTGACCCAATGGCTGGCAGGAGGAGCACTGTTGTTGACAAGGATCTAGTCCCGGATCTCTCATTAAGGCTGTTCATGCCTGAGATTAGATACAGGCCAAGCACAGACAGTGCATCCTGGTAAAAACATTACCCAAACGTTGCAGTGTGAGGGAGCTCCCCTATTGGTAAAAATATGAACTCAACATAGATTGAACATAAGAAAAACAAAATAAAACATTCAGAATCCCGTCATCTATTCTCTTAAGTCAATATCCACATTCAAAGAGTGGTTTATAATTTGGAACAAGCTCACACCTCATAAATGCATGTATGTCACTCATTACCTTATCCTTAGCAGCTCTGGTTTTATACGGGTCATTATTAGCTCTATGAAAAGGACATCCCACTTGTATTTTGGCGCCCGCCTTACTCTTTAGATGGGGCAGCACAGGGTTCATCTGACAGACATGGCGTGTTTGGCTGCCGACTGGCCCTGGGACAAAGAGGAGGGGTTAGCCTCCTTTGAGATTCATCTGTGGCATCTTAGAGGGGATTTCACTGCTCAGCAGTGCCCTGGTTCAGCATGAGCCTCATATACTAAGCCATGATAACTCACCAATGGATACAAGACAATGAAACAGATATTATAATTGAAGTGTTTGGGAATTTGAAGCATTGAGTCTACTTTCATATAATTTGTATGTGTAAGAAACTATGCTATGGCTAACATGCATTCCAATGGTAGCTGTAATCCTGCACATATTTAACACATTTTGGTAACAATACAGATGTCAACTAGAAGGATTCTGCAATTAAACCTATGACTCCAATTAAAACAAACTTTAAGGCATATTGCAGCCTGTTAATAACTTAAAATTGCGCAATTTCCATATCAGTTTTGTTATTTTTAAGGACAACCCAGCTCATTAGTGAGTGAATTCTTTGAAAGTAGGACAAGCTCAAACATCAGGCAACACTGAAATTAACTATTTTAATAAATATGTCAGTTTGATGGCTAAAGAATGTGTATACAGTATTTTCTTTTCGTTTACATCATCTAAAGTAGCAATTAACCTAAAATAACAAAAGTGTCAATAACAATGGCCAAAGACTGATGGCGAAACCGATTCCTTTACTGACTTTATTATCCTTGTCACAGGAACACAGGGAATATTTTTGTATTCTATGATGATTGCCAGGGTTGAGTATGACTTTATATCTCACTACAAAGCCTGTATCATTTGGGCACTACTAGACGCTGCTTATTTAAACCGCCAATTGTTTGTACGATGTGTTAAGTGAAGATTTGGCTCTACTGAGTACATAGTCCAGCATTTTTGATCTGTGTTCAAAATTCAAGTAAACTCTGGCTAACTTACCTTTTAAAGCCATAGCAGTTACTTGTAAAGCTGCTCAAGGTTGGCTTGATGGTTTGGCTCGAACACAGCATGCGATGCCAGTAAAATTACAGGATGTTTGGGCAAACGTCGCCTTGGCAGTGAGTTGCATTATTGACTGAATTGTGTCAGAGAGTGTATAAAAGCTGGGTTAAGGTATTGGACATAAAATAAATAAGTACAGATTAATAAAGATTTTATATTTTATTTGTCTTTCCTCAGCTGTTAAGGGCCAAAGAATCCCTTAATGATGGCTCACCGTAGAGAGAATGAGGGTTAGTTTAACTAATTAAGTTGTTGTCGGCTCTCCCTTAAAATCCAAATGCTCACATCCACACAGAAAATACACATTTTTATGCTATTTCTTTGTCAAGGTGCTTTCCAGGTTCAGTTTAAATGTAACACATTTCATCAAATTAAATGAGAGTTCATTTCTGTCTTTTTTATTTATTTATTTTGTTAATTAACTGGACCGTCTACTGGGAAAACACAATTATACAGAATTTGAAAAACTAAAATAATATTTAAATTGATTATGTTGTGATAGTTATAGTGATATGTCTGTTTGATTCGGTGTGTGTTTATTTTGCTGTATTTTGTTTGTAAATTCAGTGTTATGGGAGTTTTACTTAGAGTTTTACTCACTAGTTTTTTATAAATTTTAATCAGTATCATCATGATATTGTGAAAAAAAAGTGTTAACAGGTATCTTATATCAGGTGAAACTTTAGTTTGGCCTTATTAAAGTGTAATTAGCCATAGAAGAGCATTATCACTACATTATAATGATCTGTTAGTCCTTTGTATTAATATTATTCATTTTAATATGAGTTAAACAACTTGAACTTGGTACAGCTATTGAATTCATAAAAAAAAATGTTTTTGGATTGTATCTCCCTACCCTTGAGGATACCATTTTAGGCAACAGTTTAAATAAGGTCATTGTAATATCAAGCACTGGGAAGCAATGACTCATATCAACTTTAATCACCGATTGCAAGAAACAATATCTGGATTGATGATCTTTGCAGTGTTAGTTTAACTTTACAAGACTTGCCTCTTGAGACACACTCGAGGTGCTGACGAAATCCAAAACAAAACATAGGAGGACACTTATGACACAAAAACAATATTAAGCTATCAAACTTAAGCAAACCTGTTCATATCAGCACAGCTTCACAAATACAGTATTTGGCTTCACAAATACAGTGAAGCCATATACTGCAGGGATCAACCTGTAAACTCAAACCTCAAATACATATGCAGATATATTTTAAATACTAAATTATATTAATGCCAAATATCTTCCCATTTCAAATGTATTGTTGCCAGTGCACTATAATTAGTTAAAAGCTGCTTAATTGATCAAAACAATTAATTTCATGTACCGATATTAATCACTGTAACTATCCCAGCTATAACGAGGAGGACAGATAAAAGACAGGTGCCGATGCTCCAGCAGAAGTGGTGTTGACTTGGGGTTAATGAAGGAATTCTGTGCTGACTTACCACCCAGGTTGTCCATCTCCTTCTCCTGCAGCAGGCTGACGGCATCGTCGTCTCCATCCAGCAGCAGCTCTGTCTCAGGGTTCTGGCTGGCCACGGTTTGGCTGCGGAAGGTCTTCTTAGACTTGACCACCTCGTCCTCCTCTGTGCCTGGGAAAAAATAGAGAGGAGAAGAGAGTCTGTTAAATACAAACTTTCCGAACTCCTCGAGCTCTGATCAGTATCAATTGTTGGCTATATTTGCCATTACCTGGTTGAGTCATTTACATGCAATTATCTTGCCTGGCCTGAAATTATTTATGAAAAGGGTGAGCTGCTACACTTGTTGATTGAGCAGAGGTTGGCTTCGAAAAAAGAAAAGAACGATGCAGTAAGAACATCTGCTAAGCCTTCTTTTTTTTTTTTTTGTTAACATAAAAATCTACCCATAAATAATTTGGGTAAACCAGAGTTATACGCTTAATGGATTCAAGTTGAGTTTACAAGGGAGGCCCAAACCAAATTAGCAGTGTGATTGTCTGTAATGTGTCAACAAAACAAATCAGCATTTATAGGCTTACAAAATAAATATTATTACTTTGAGCAAAAAAAAATAAAAAATAAAATAAAAAAGTGGGGAATCTCTGCATGTAATATACAATGATACGCAGGATAAACCTGATATGAGATATTGACTAATGTGCTTGCCATAGCATATGAAAGAATGTCAGGGTACATATTAGCTCACTGAATACATTTCACATGGTTGAACATCAGAGGTGTTTCAGCTTTTATTTTTAGACAAGGTCAACAATGAAACCCTATCTGGATCTTGAAAGACCAGCAGTTGAATGGAGGGATACAACTCAAGCTCATAGTCGATTAGAGATATCATTTTGTGCTTTTGGAGGCTTGACAAGAGTGAGACTGAACAGACAGCACAATTAGGAGGCTGCTTACACCAGGACTTTATCATATGGCTATAGTGGAGCACGCTCATTGAAAAAAGATGTGTTCATCCATTCTGCAAAACAAAGAGGTCTCACAACACATTTATCAGCTTAAATCAGCTCATCACCAACATGTGCCTGCCACACGGCTGCTCATGACGTTTATGTGAATTTGTCTTTCTGAAGTTTAATGTAGGAAATAACCAAAGGAAAAGGAACGAAAGGAAGAACACATATCACGAAATGGGAGGTGGCTGACACCCGTCTGACATGTTTCCTTTCAGCACAGTTCTTAATTCGCCTCTCCCTCCCCTGAGGAACATGTACCTTGTCTTGAAGAGGTCACATTTGACTGTTGTCAACATTGCTACCAAGAAAAAACTCTGCTTCCTGCTCTGTCTCATATCTGGTGTGCTTTCATCAGGCGGAGGGAAGAAGTCTTGCGTTTCGGAAATGAATTCTGTGCAATGTTAAAGGCAAAAGCCAGCCAGCGGTCAGGGATCAAAGCAGAATGAGTGAAACTTAAAACTGTAATTCTGTAAACCATCATTATGCTCAGAGTAAATGAGGGAAAGCACAGCAGACATGCTGATGTTCTGATTGGCAACTTTGTATGGGGTTGAATAGACCAAATAAACTATGCTGATTTCTACACGCACATGACCAACATCAACCGGAACAGTGCAGAGCTTTACCCACAGAGCAATTTAGTTCTCACAGAAAACATAATATGGTTATAAATAACGAGAAATGAAGAGGTATGACACGCAGGAGAAAATGTGCTGACATGAAAAGCGATCTGGTCATGAGTGATAGCCTATTGACTCGAAGACATTCTTGTATTAAAAGTGCAGCAGTAAAAACGGCCGCCATTTGTCACTATTAAAGGACATCTTGTGCAGTCGTGTCAAGGCAGACTCGTTAGAAAGCTTTTCGTGTGCTCACCCTTGACCGCTGTACAGAAAACCAAAGAGAGAGCGACCCTTTGAATATCTGATATAATTCATATGAAGTGTGTGCAGGCTGGGGTTGATGCTACTGTACTGTATGTGCACATTCGTTTCTTCACCTCCAGAGCATTCAGTATAATAATATAACATAATTTATAATTTAACATAATTTATCATCCTAGAATTCAACTAAGGTGTTCCTCAGCAAATTGCACGACCAATAGGATATTAAGCTGATCTTTAGAAAAACTGTTTAATTGGTTGAGTGCTATTAAACACAAAATGACAAAAACTCATAAAACTACCAAGGAGAACAATTACAAACAGATGTTTCAGTTTTGGGTTAGGGTTAGAGTATTTCTCTCAAATCCTATTAAAATTGTATTTCATTAAATCAATTGGTAAAATTTACACTGAATAGAAGAATCTTGGCTTATGTCGTGTCACACCAACTAGCATCCATGTAATTAACTTTACAAAGTCAGCAGCTCACCAGAAGCCAGTGCCAATGGCTTTTCAACATCGCTGAAAGAATGACAGCAGTTTCATGTCATGTCTGCTCTCAAGTCCTTCAGGAACAGTGCCAGAAGAAGCCACCAATCACCAGTCTCAAGGGTCCTCTTGTTCAATCACAGAGTTGAACTGCCTTGGAGTGCACTAATTACACTCAGTAAAGTGCATTGCAGAGCTTTCGCGACCCCATTGGAGACTGATGAAGATCTGCCAGCTGTGACCGAAGGATTCAACAGGGATAGATGGTCTAGTTCTGCACATTTTTCTAGAAAAAAAGCTGAAAATATTTACTTACTATGGGAATCTACATTTATGTGGGTCCGAGATGTTCACCTAAAGGATCTCTTCTTGGATCTTGTGATTTTCAAGATTGCATTATAAATCATTATAAAAATCTATCATTTTAGTTTCAATGTCATATTTCTGTGATGGAGGTTTGTATAATGGCCAACACTATGCCTTAAAGGTCCAGTGTGTTTGATTTAGTGGCATCTGGCTAGTGTTTGGTTTGTCTGTTCTGGGCTGCTGTAGAAATATGGTGATGCAACATGGTGGGCTTCATGGAAGAGGACCTCGTACCCTTGACTGATATTAAAGATCTGGTGAAAGCTCTGGAGTCCATGCTGTCTGTATATAAGTATGTATACTTTATATATATACTGTAACTGTATTGCTGCTATCTTGGCCAGGTCTCCCTTGTTAAAGAGATTGGACTAACCTGGTTAAATAAAGGCGCAATAAAAATAAATAAATAAAAATGTGGACAAAACTTTCAAAACTTTTTTGTTTTATTCTGAAGTTGGAGATATTTTAGAAATAGAATAGAAAAAGAGAGATGGATGCATTTCAATTGTTTCCTCAGGCTTAAAAGTGCAGTGTGTACAATTTAGTGGCATCTAGCAGAACAGACTTGGCATTAATTAAATATAATATTAAAACATGTGTTTTTATTAGTGAATAATCACCTGAAAAGAATTGCTGAGTTTTTATTACCTTAGAATGAGTCATTTAAATCTACATAGGGAGCGGGAGTGGGGTCCTCTTCCATGGAGCCCACCATGTTGCACCACCATATTTCTACAGCAGCCCAGAACAGACAAAACAAACACTAGCCAGATGCCACTAAATCAAACACACTGGACCTTTAAGGCATAGTGTTGGCCATTATACAAACCTCCATCACAGAAATATGACACTGAGACTAAAATTATATTTAGATTTTTATAATGATTTAGAATGCAATCTTGAAAATCAAAGGAAGAAAGGAATGTGATCCTTTTTAGACCCTATAATGAGACCCCCATGGCCTTTTTCCTGCTGATGTAACGTGGTGAGAGACTACGTTTTAAGTTTAAGTCAATGACATATTAGTTTGATTTGGTGGAAGGAGCAGAACAGCAGGTTTTGTTTTATTAAATTGTGATGATCTTATTGAATCGATTTTAAGTTCACAGCTAGTAAAACAGGATGAGGTCACCATTAAAGATTCCCTGTTTTTATTTAAAAAGTGACAGTTTTACAGGAAGTTAAAATGTCAATTCCATTGTATTTTTAATTTAATAAATGCAAAGTTGAGTTGCATTAGTACAGAACAATCATGAGCAACGATATTTTATTTGACACAAGACAAAGAAATTATGATCTTCCTGGAAGCCACGGGGGAATGAAGTCAAGTAAATGTATTATTTTGTGAACAAGCGAAAGCTCTGCTGAAATAAACTTTATATTCTCAGAGAAACTTTGGAAACATTTCATTGTTCAGTAGTTTTACTATTCAATATGGAATAGATAAGAGTTTAAAGGCCTTTAAAAGACTGTTGAATCTACCATAATACTGTTGCCAAGGGTCCATGTTTCATATACTGCTATGCTGGAGAGTTTTGTGGCACTAGCCTTTCTTTTTTATGGCCTCAGAGGAGTCGGCAAGCATGTGCTTTTGTGAGTCTCCTATGTGTTACACACCCTGCCTCAACCACTTCACCACCACTCCTCAAAAAAAAAAATCCACATCATGTTTTACTTAGGGTTCAACTAACTTGTATGGGTACTTCTCCTCAAGAGGAAAAAAAAAAGAAGCTGATCACACAAATACTTGGGTAATTCAATATACACGACTATAAATAAAACACAAAATTCCTCAGGTTGCTCATTTTGAAAGGTTTTCATGAGGTGGTTTGATAAGTGATGCAAGATCTGGATAATATGCTGGAAAAAGGTCAAATGCAGGGCTCTTGAAGAAATCACTGAATGTTTGTCAATTGATATGACAGGCAACATTTTAGACACAGCTAAAGCTATCTTGACCTCTTCCTAAACACAGACTTTAAACTTTCGAGCTTTTGCAGGAATTATTCTGTTTCATGTCTCATCCTGTCAAGTCCGTAGATAACACGTAATACTACACGGTTCCATCTCTTATTTACCACACTATCTCGTAATGTACATCAGTGTTTTGAGCAATCTTCCCAACATCCCTATATAACGTGAGCTCTATAGAATGTTTTAAATATATCTCTTCCGTTTCCCAGACTCTATCTGTTTCAGATCCTGCCCTCCTACGCACCCTCTCCACAGGCTCCACATTCCACATGGAGAGAAAAAGTTGTGTCCACGGGATTGCATTACCGCTAAAGCGATGCAATTCTGCCCTCTGTCTCTTCACTTTTATTTACTCTGCACTGAAAGATGAAATGAGAGGAAAAATGACAGCTTCATACTTCCTGTGATGCAAGCCATCCGTTTTGCAGAGTGTGTGTTTTGAGACTGTTAAAGTAAACATCATAACTTTGATGTAGGGGAGTTTATACAGTGCAGACGCTTCCTCTTGGGGTGATCTTTATTCAATATCCTGGGATGTGCCGTGCATGTCTACTGTGCTGCCAGAGGTTACAAACAACCTCATCTTTTCCCCATCAAAACATTAACAGCAGTGTCTAATAATACTCTCATCTGGACCTGAACTCCAGCTGTTTCTGAGCAAATCATGTATCTATATACTGAAATGTTGCATTCAAATGTCTGGATTTGAATGTTAGCAAATGTCCTGATGTAATTTTTCACAGTTTAATGTATTTTCATTGTAAAGCTACAAAAGGTTAATATCGCATCACGAGGCCGGTGCCTCTGCTGCAGTAAAGAGCTATAAAGATCTCTGCCCGGGGCAATCAGCTCTGAGAGAGAAGCTCCTCACCTGAAATGAGACAGCAAGGACACCTGGAGGTAAAACACCCCGTTAAACACTTGGATCAATATTAACGTGACTTCCATTTCATGCTTGCCCAATTCCAGTCACCTAACTATACACTCTAATACTGAGCAGTGGCTGGCTGTAACAGGGCAGGTTATTACAGGCAGAGGGCAGAGACAGAATGTGCTGGCTAAGCTGTCAATGCCGCTAATAGACAACGAGGTAGAGTTTAACCTCCCATCACATACATCCACAATGTACACTCACACAAAGACACACACTTTGCACAAAAGTGATTATGAAGAATACATTGGTGCACTGGTTTTGCCAATAAATCAACTTGTTTTAAAAAAAAAAAGAAAAGTTTCCTCCCCACGTTTCCACTCTTGGAGAATTTCAGTTGTATGACTTTTAGGAACAATGTTAATTTTTCAGAGATGATCTACAGTTTCAAAGAAAAGTGCGAGATTCTTGGATGCTGTCAAAAAAAAAAAAAAAAAACGACATAGGCCACTCACTCACTGAAATGTTATTTGTGAGAAAAAAAAAATCTTTCCAGTTCACTTTCATTTTCCCCAAGTGAGCTCGTAAGACTGACGTTTACTGCGAACACAACAGTGTAAGTCTGCCCTCTTCAAACACAGCATTGTGGCTGAGCGTATATTGTCATATCCTGCTGTCAAACCAGAAACTGTGTATTCAATTTGGACAACCTACTGTTCCCCCAATAGTTGCAGATTTTAAAGCTTTAATAACGACCCTCAATGGCCAACTCACACAAGCTGCTTTGTTTTACTTCTCTGGTGCCTATGCAGCAACAGTAACCCACTAAAAAATTCTATAGAGTCCTCCCTGTCAAATCCCAGAAACAAAGTTAGGATATTATGACTAATGGATATCCACCTCTGAGCCTCTGCACCAGGGTTATCTGTTAAAGATAGGCCTTATCTTTAATACCATGGTAATTAAAAGTGAATATTCATAAAAAAACACAACCTGTCATAATACATTTAAACAAAAAACTGCCAACTGTCTCTGCCAACAAAATCTACTGAAGTTCTACAAAAGAACAAAAGATCCTTCTCATTTCAGCTCATAACAAAACCTGGCCTACGCTGTGCAACCACATCAAAGCCTGCTGGAATAATCCTGAAAGTGCAGCTCACCTCTCAAGGAGAGCAAGAGGGCCATCCGACCGCAGGCGATCCCTTTCACTTGACAAGTTTATACATTATTCCGCTCATTAAAACCACCACATGCCAGCTGGGCTTCAACAAGTTTTCAGTCAACTGCACTGAGGCACTAATGTCAAACAACAGAAACAAAACTGCTATCTCAGAGGCATATTCCTGTGATTTGAATTTACAGCTATTTTTGGAATTTTCTGGAGGAAATATGTTATATAAGTCACTAAATGAGAGAATACACACATATAGTAGGACCAAAGAATTTGAGCAATTGTGTAAAGGTTAAAGAGGGTAATTAAAGATGCCACCAAAATATAATATACTGCTGCCTTCACTATAATCTTCCTCTCAGATTTTATATAAATTTGATCCAAGTTATCTACTATTATTATTTACTGGTTATCATTTACAGTTAGAGGCTATATTCATGTAATTTATTTGCAGATGATACTGAAATTCCCTGATAGCTTTTAATATTTGTTTTTCTATTGATATTTCTGTTTTAGTCAATTTAATAGTCTCTCTTTTTAGTTTCTCTAATTAAGTAAAGAAACAGACCACATACTCTGTTAAAGTGTATTATCCGTTATAGTGTATAATCACCTGAAAACAAGGATTGCAATGTTTCCATTATCTTATAACGAGCCCTTTATATCTACATGGGATCCTCTTCTATGTACCCTGCCACATTACAGTGCCTAGTTCTGTAGAAGCCCAGAACAGACAAACTAAACTGGCTCTAGAGAGGGCCTTTCACATTTTTTGTGACCACTGTAGGTTCTCCTACATGCTTGGAGGGGGAGGGTGAGGTATCTACAGTTGTTCACAATCTGAAACCTCACTCTAAATCCCTCTCTAAATCTTACACACTGGTCCTTTAAGACTGCTAATTGCTGTGTTTTCCTCCCGACTACAGTATCAACACATCACCAAAAGCCTGCAAAATTAGCATATGGCTAAAAATAATAGAACTACTACAAAATCTAAAGCAGACGGTGCAATTATTGCATGTGTGTCTCATATATGGACCACCTGCAGCCGAGGCAGCAGCTGGCATGTGTTTATCTGCAGAGCTGCAATGATCTTCATACAGCAGCTGAAAGAGGCCAGATGACATCCTGAACCAAGCCAACGGTCAGCATCAGTAGCTCAATGCTGAGATACACATGAAGCTTGTGGTCATCATGTATGTGCTGCTGTAAGTCTCCAGTCATTTTATAGGGCTACCCTGAATATAATCCATTGCCTGTTTTCTATTTTCTATAAAGAAGGTGCTTACTCCATTAATTTCAGAATCAATTCATTCACCCTTGTGCCTTTAATAAATTCGCTCTGCTATTCAATTACATTGGGACAGAAGGGCCAGGGGTGTTTAATAGTACTGGGCTGCTTTCCTTTAAAAGTCGGTGTTGCATGACATAAGGCAAAACTGACACAAGGTGGTGGGCAACACTACAAGACTGCCCAGGTCAATAAGAAAAGTTTCAGGCAAAGAGGAGAAAACAGTAAAAGGAGAAATCCAATTTGTTCCTGAGAATGTGTTTTGATGGAAATAAAAAAGTGCAATAAAATAGATGTGTCATATTCAATTCACACGACTCATAAATATGTTACTATAAAAATGACCCTTAACCTCTGCTGAATAATATGCTAAAGTTTTCTATGATGCTTTAACGGCAACACTGACATTCAAAGTTAAATGTGGGAATTTTCAGCTCTCACCATACTCCTGCAATGTCTTGCATGAGACATCCAAGTGGGTGGAGCCAAATGGGTTCCTGACAAATCTCCGCCTCCGGCGCAGGTCATCTTCCCAGTAGTCCAGACGCCAGAAGTCATGCAACTGACTATAAAAGAGACAAGAAGACAGTTAAGTACAATCACAAATTGCATGTGCACTCACAACATGAAAATTTGAAATGTAAGTATTAAAAGAAGAAAAAAGAAAGAGACAAGAAGACAGGCAGTTTAGACAGAGCACACACCTCTCATTGATAGTTTGGTTACAGCAGCTACTTCCTTATCACAGGAAAACATCTTGAGGAGAAAAATCAGGCCACAGATAGCAGATTTATTAGGCTGACTAGTGGCATGCTCTGCAGAGGCCCAGTAATGTTAGCTCTACTAAAGCCCATAGCATCAGAACAGCAGGGAGCAGCAGCAACCACTGCGCACATAAATCACAGGCACTCCCATTAACTAATACAGCATCAAATTACAAGTATAAATGGCACAGCTTGCCTCCTTTTTTACAATGTTTTTTAACAAGTCTTGTAAATCAAAGGTAGGAACCTCAACGCAGACAGCGTGGGGTTTAATGATCGGGGTCTTGGGGCGGTTGAGGCATGAGCCTATAAAGCAAGCCCCCTCCCTGCATATGTGGAGCCATGATTAAAATAATGTGCTGAAATATTCATTGAAATGATTCCCAGAGCCCTGGAGCAACCCGACAGAAAATTGCATTTTTATTCATTATTAATAACAGCGAATTAGGGTCGTAAAAAAGAGAAAAAGAAGAAAACAGTTCCAGCATGTGGTAACCATCTTTATAAATGATTATTCCAACATTAGTGAGGACCTGGGATAATTTTATTGCTTGCAGCTAATGCAAACCATTAAGCATCAGGACTAGCATTAGGTTACTAAGTGCTGCTTGTTCCAACTGTGCACTAGCTGGAGCTATTTCAAAGCCTTTATGTTTCCTTTGGAGGGAAATGTAGCACAAAAAAAGTCTTGTCTTAATTTACCCTTAACAGGGAAGAGGTTAGTTAAAGAAATAGCAATGATTCAAATATTTTGTGTACAGCTGACATTGGGATAGAGGTGACTGCCTCATTTCATTTTCTTTTAATCTAAATGTAAGGAAATGTGCCATCACTGTTTTGGTTGAACTTCAACAGCTACATAACAGTATGTGTGGATAGGCTAAAACAATCCCATATCACACAGTTTCATTCATACAGACATTTTTATTGCTATTTAATCCATACACAGGAACTACATGATGTATAACATGTTCTTATCTAAAATGTTGTCCTTACCTTCATATTATAAAAAAAGCACAAAAAAGCCATCCAAAGCTACAAATGAAACCTTGGATCTATACTATATGTCCAAATCCAAGATTTTTCAGTGTGTGCAGGATACAGTAATGGCTTGGCTGGCAGCCTTCTATTTCATTGTATGGTTTCTGCCCCCTTCCCTGCCATAGTATTGAGGCAGTCTAAACAGATTAAAGTGTTACAGGGGATCACATCACAAAATACAGCCTCCTTGCTCCATGAATATAATATCTACAAATGTCAGAAATCAAGAGGCTCAGGAGACTTAGCCTGGCTCTGACAGCAACAAGAGCTCAGTTTCAGTTAAATATCAATCAAAATTGAGTATGTGTGTGTGCGCGCATGTGTGCACACGTTGTATGCACAGAGTATCACGAGCCGCTGCATGCAAAGCAAGACTAACGCCTTGAGCTTGTCCCCTGTCAATCTCCCTTAAAGCTTAACTGAGGAAAAGAGAGATGTCAGTGGGTGGAAAGGAGAAACCCACGTAAATGATATTGTAAACGCAAGATTACACAGTGTGAAAAATGTAAATCCACTGTAGGCAACCGGGGCGATTACTGCTGAAGATTATGTCCCCTAATTCTTAGTGCAAATAGACAGCAGATGACAGTGGGGGATAAATCCTCCCCTTTGAAGATTTCCTTTTACCAGTATTAACTGTATTTGATGCGTTTTATTTGGTTCGCTAAAGGACACTCATTTGTGTCCAAGTTTAAGTTTGCTTTCAGCCAAAATAAATTAATCTGTCTTAAACAGAAATCTAATGCAACAACAAACCACACTCCCAACAATGACTGATTAAGGAGTTTGATGCCAAAATTTTGTCCTGTGCAGATGGTTTCAGTTTGGATGTGGTATTCTGGTGTTTGACTAGAACCTGTGATACTCTAGACTATGTGGTCAATACTAGACCGGATTTTGACTGTGCCAAAGTGCCGTACTGAAGGAACCTCCTCTCTGAGGGTGGTCCAGAAAGTGTTCAGGAGGATTGGACTCCCAGTGGAGATCTGCAGCCAGGTGCTACTGAGCTCACACACAGGATTTCAGAGCCCTCGGGCCACCAAACCACACATCCATATTTTAGGAGTGTGTGTGGGGAGGGGGGGGGGGGGGGGGTAAAACAAATAACTTTGATGTTATCTCAAAATCAATGTGATCTGCATGCATATTTGACTCAATCCCATATAGTAAAATTGTACTTGGCAAGAAAGTGCACACACTACAGACAATATATTTTCAGTAGAGGTGGTAAAACACAATTCCTGCAACAGAATTATTAATAGAAAGCTGGTTGTCTGTATTGTCTCTGTGACAACAACAAATTGTCCATCCAATAGCATTCTTTATTAAGCAGAGTTGTTTCGAGACCTCCCTATTTTCCACATCAAATGTGTCTGGTTTCATGACAACCATAAAGAATGACTGTGAGCCGGCCTCCTCCTACTGGCAAAATTTATTAGTCCAGTCACCCATCAATCACCCAAATGGATTTCAAACCGCATTTTAAAAGCTAATTTTCCAGCACTGATAACCTACTACAGGAAACGGGAGCACCATTATTTATGGATGCTTTCAGACTTGCTAAGTGCAGCAGGATAAATGTGTAAGAGGACTATCGTCTATTCTCCTCTTTTTCAAATAGGTATTTAAAGCACATCTTTCCTCAAGGACTGAGTGTTGAGATTTTTGAGGTGCCAGATCTAACACCTCAGCCTACTGGGAATGTGTTTTGTTTGTAAAAGGAAAGGGGAAGCTGACAGGCATAATTCACAATAAGATGGGGAGGAAAAGAGGAAAAGAAAAATAAAGGGATTGATAACAGTTTTATAGGAAACTATAATATCATTCTAGAAAAGAGAGATACTTTCGACAGCTGTCAAGAGCCCATAATGGAAAAGAGGATGATATATTCATAGCACTACTGTTGTATTAGGGCAGCAAAACATTGTTTCCACATATTTTCTCTGATTCTTTGGAGAGCAGTATTGATGATCTAGTAAGAGTAAACTTGAGCCAAAGCATGGAAAGAGCGTTTCTATTACCAGGTTAAAGGTGCTTGCTTGAGGCCTGAATTGTCTGCAAAAAAGCAAAAGTAGTCAAACACTCAGTAAAAGGCCACATTAGTAAAAGGAAAACAAAAAGTATAAATTACAAGTCAGCTACATCAGAGTACTCCAAACTGGCTCAAATCCCTACAATTAAGATGCAATTATTGAAATAATAGTAATTGAAATAATAAAACTAATTAAGTCCATCTGCTTAATAATTAACGTCATGGCTTTAAGTCACTTAAACAAGAATGGCCAAGTGAAACATGCACAGGGCTGGATTGCAGACAGATGAGGATCTCATTGTTAAGGATTTCCTTTTTATTCTATTTATGCTCAGAGGAGATTTGTGTGAGGCGGTCGGGAGGAAGGACAGGGACATGCTGATTCAATAAAACACCATTATACTCCTTTTAAAAGCTTCCATTGGTGACATGAGTAGGGGGTAATTATAATAAATACCAGTAATCAGTGACAATTCTATTCAAAGGAGCAGTGACTGGTTTCTATCACACATACACACACACAAACACACCCACACACACGTCAGTTTTTAGTGTTACTCTGAGGACAAGTGATCTTTTCTTTCATTTTCAGTTGTCCTAATAGACTCCAACTATGAGTCCATGAGGAATGTACTTGAGATGCAATTGTCACTGTTTTGTATTTAAAAGTAGTGATTCAAATATTTATTTGAAAATACTTAAAAATAAAACGAAATAAAATAAAATAACACATTCATTCATAATCCAAACAGGATTGTCTAGGAAAATAAGGACATTTTTTTTTTTCAACCAAACATTACTTTCCTGAAACCATCCTTTTGAATCTATAAAAATGACAACCACACATATGCATCCTTAATGATAGGGATTCCTCACATCACGAAAATCGTTGTGTAGCCAGCCAGAAAGTAGAAACCGACGAAATGCAAAATAAAAGAAAAAAAATAGTCTGTCAACCAGTGCATTCTTTTGGTGAGCATTTTTACGCCACATTCCTCAACATACTGCTGCAACATCGAGAAAAAAACAACACACACGGACACTGTGCGTCAAAAAGTGGTGACTGGGAACCATATGGTGGATGAGCATTTCTCAGCCCACTGCTTTCAAAGTAACCTATAAACCGAGAAAAAAATACTGAGTAATTTCCTCTATAAAAACACATCAAGTTTGATCATGCATGATGCGCATGCCAAGTGTTAAGTGACTTTGTGGCCAACATCATGATCACATTATCACAGAGGGCTGGAAATGGTACACAGAACTTTCATCTCTTTATTTTCTCCATTTCTTATTATCACTGCACTCAACACTGATGCAGACGTGAGGACATTAAGCTACGATCCAAGTGCTTCTAGTTATTGGATATGACTTTTCTTTTGTAGATGAAGAGATGGAGAGTAAACACACTGAGCAATGGGTATAGGACAAAGACAAAAGGGAAACAACACACAGCAGCAACAGTATAAACTCCAGGTCATCTGGTGTAATGAAGACAGATGGACGCTATCAGACGAGGGATGAAGAGCCATACTGTACTGTAGGTGAACTCTCTTGGATCGCCAGCTTTGCGGATCTCCATCTTTCGTCGGACATGGGGCACAGTCAGGCGATGCCCGGCTCAATTTCAACACCCGATGAAATTGATGATTGTGTGAATGGGCCTCTTTCCAGAGATAATTAGCACAGTGTGCAAGGTTAAGAGTGCCCCAAGGGAACAGAGCCCGGTGTAGGTCAAGAACAAATGCAAGTAGAATATCAGTTTGCAAGAACAAAAGGAGCATAATGTTTTAAATAAGATCTAATTAAAAGAAGAATAAAAAACATTATCACTTGCAAGCTGCTTTAAATGGAGATCTATTTAACTCTCGCTCGAGAGTGGACTCGAAAATCATAGGTCTTTGGTGGAAGACATAATAGCATCCTTTACAACCTCTTATCTAGCAAAAAATGGTGATTTGAAGGCATCTTATTTAACAGTAATTCCTGGTGATACTAAATGCTACTAATATATTCTTACTACTAATATTCTACTATTTAACACAAAGTAACTGTTTAGTAGAATGGATCATCTTGCTACTGTGGATGTGAGAAAAGGTCATATTTTGAATTAGGTGCGTTATACTGTCGAGATTACTTTTTTTAATATTATGCTCAATGGCTCAACCAGAGACCTTGGCCTTCCTTTTCTGCCCTGGAGAGGTTAACAAACGTCAAACCCTGTGAGACTATCAGGCCATTTGGGTGTAACCCCCCATTGTGTTAGTGGACTTCTATTAGAATTGATAACCCTTTCAGGCAAGACCAAGTACTCTGGGCACATCATGAGTAAAAAGGTTCATTCCATCACAAAGTTATTATCCACAGGCAGATTGTTACCATTCATCACGTGTGAGAGATGAAACTCACTGTTAGTCAAGGGAAACGGCTGTTTCACTGTCTTGCTGCAGATCGATATATGCCGCCATTTTACTTTCTCTCGTCTGCTACAAAAAAGTAATTATACAGAAGAAATGTTGACAATCAATAGACTAGTCAGGTAAGGTTAAGGTCTGCTGTGGGGGCCAGCGGAGGCTCTCGTGTCAGCTGTCAGTGATGCTGCTGATGTGAACATGGACACTCGCATGGGAATAAAAGGAGGTTTGTCTCCTTCAGCCCCTTTTACTTATCTGTTAGGTTGGTTGTGTCACCACAATTAGTTCCTGAGGAGTGTTGGTAAATGAATAGAAGTGAATCATAGGGCAAAGAAGCACTGAATTTCAGGTTGTTAGTATTTTAGTTGAAGCGTCAGCAATATAGGTGTGTCTGTGTAAGGCTACATTACCTGTATATGTAAATTGTAATTGTATATAACCACTTCTGTGATGCAGAAAAACAAAACAAAATAATTCTACATTTTAAAAAATGCAACAGAAATGAATTTATATAAATATCTATAAGCTGGTATGTACCAGTCACTGTGTAATTGTAACCGTTTTAATGTGTGTGGAACAGTTGCTGTTTAATTTACTGTTCAGCAGTGTGAGAGAATTGCAGAAGGAGAGATATTTATAATACTGCCACAGTAAAGTAGTCCAGTGTTACCAAAATGGTGGATGATTTTCTTGAATGAATTCATCAGCCTTGCCTTGACATCTACTTTCACTTTAGACAAGTCTGAACTTTATAATCCACTGGCAGGGTTCAGAGGTCAACAACAGAGGGGACCAGGGGGCAGGGAAAATCACTCTCTCCCTGGAAAAAACTCTGACATCCAATTTTCAACTTGATTTATCAGTGTAAAGCTAAAATTGATAGTGTGTCATTACTGGGCAGGGAGCTGTCTTGGGGAGATGTATCAAAGCCTCCTCGTTTTGATTTAGCGCGGCGGATCAATACCACCCTATACTGTTTCAATTTGAGGAGTATTGATTTTCCTATGCTGGCTCTATACAGGGGGACATTCATCATCAAGCAAGCATATAGTATGATCTAGCAGGCCACCATAGGGTCTGATCTGGTTATTCTCCTCTCAGATCACATGACTGCACAGCAGCTGTTTTCAAGCCTTGCACAGTTCATTTCCTTGTCGTCGGCTGTTGTCATACGTGCTGCAATACAATTTCTTACACTGTTTGCCGCACAGAAGACAACAGCTCAAAATGGAGTGGCCCTCAGAGGTGCAGATAAGCTGCATATGTCTGTAATTCGGGACAAACACATGCACCTCTTAATGGCAGGCCAGGTGGCAATACCCATCTAATGACTACAGTTGCAAATGCACACTGGTAAAAGGGGGGTATAACTACAAGTCATACTAGTTCCTGTGTCTTGCCTGCCTAAGAATAATTTTGTTTATAATATATTCTACACAAATGATAAATATCCTTTGGCATGTCTCAAGGCAGAACTTAGGAGTAAAAGGCAAAGCAATTTCAGTACACGAGGGTGAAAACAAATATTAACAGCTAAAGTCTCTCTTTCTCTCTGCCTCTCTCTCTCTCTCTCACACACACACACATGCACACTCACACAAACACACACAGATATAACAGACAGCCACCTCAAAATGCTTGAGGGCTTTATATTTTACAAGAGCAGCATAAATGGGAAAGTTAATGTAGCATTGAATAAGACTAAGCTGTTGAACTGCAACACTGCCTTGAGCTTGTGAGCATATTGCATCATTTTTCTTCACCAGCAGGTTACCATTAAATTTGAATTTGTTGGAAGTTTTGCGGTATCATTTACAATGCATTCATGCTCAATAACCTTTTGTTTCAATGCAAATGCTATGCGTCTGAGAGGGACTCCATAAATATTTGAACAAGAGCCCAGAATTCAATCCAATAGATTTTGCCATGGGTACTTCTGCTAAGGTTCAGTCAATTTTATGAAAATCTGCACTCTTCTCCATCACTGCCAAAATATTTTTTCATTTGACCATATCTATAATGAAAAACATTAATGCAACATTTTTATACCTATAAATTTAAATATGAGCTTAGATATATTTTTGTTAATGCACAATTTTTGTCTTGAAGCTCTTTAATTTCCATCTATGAAAAGAGTAACACCTACACACAGACACACTGATTTATTTATGTTTCAATCCCATTGAAAATAATCTTTTTTTTTTGTTTTCTTTTCAGCTTTGTTGGCCTTGTACATACATTAATATGTTTAAAATATTGCTCCCTCTTGTAATTCTTAAATGAACCACTTCAACAGAAAAAAAGGATTTTTGTAGAGTGAATTATGCCAATACAGCTACAACTGAATCATGAAGCACATAGCAAGCAACAGTAGCCCATAGGCTTCCAAACTATTTTATTCAATCCATGAAAAAAAGAAACCAAATGTAGCGGCTCATGACATCTGCTGTTTTGGGTGGAAAAATCTTTGAACTTTACAGCGAGTCATGTAGCCGTAAAAAGTAATTACACGAGCTAGAATATTTTTCTTGACAACGGTAAACGTTGTTTAAGATATGAAACAAACCCAATTTCAGCAAACACGGTTACACATCTGCATTGTATTTTCAAAAAAAAATGAAAAAAAGAAAACCAAAAGCTACTGTTTCAGCAAAGAGGCAAAATTCGTTTTGGCAAATCAGCAGCGGTGGTTTGTGTAAGAGTGGCATACTTTCTCTCGAGTGCCTGATCTTTGTCAGGATGCAGCTCACAGCATGATAAACAGACATATTCAGATCAATATTTGGTTTTACTTTAAACTCTGCCTCTGACTTGATTCCACTGATCTGAATTTCACTGTTGAAAAAGACAGTAATGAGCATTCAAACAGTACTACAGTTTCCCCTGCAAGCATAACTGAACCTCTCTCATCATATACTTTGAACAATTGCATGCATACTGTAACTTAGATCTATAACACAAGATACATGGTCAAACTCTCAGCTCTTAGCTCAATACAAATATTTTTTTTGAAAGGCCTTCTGATATAACAAGCTCTTGATCCTTCCCCTCTGCAGTGGTGTCTGTGGGACCATGTGGATGCAGGCGAGTGGTGGGAGGCAGAGCAGGAGAGCCGGCGGTTATTTTAACAGGGCCCATGGGGAAGTCTGCAACTACCACCAGGTGCTGCTCTGTGTTACTGAGAGGGTCAATGAATGCCTGGACAACACTGCAGAAACACCCCCAGCCCCCCATCTTCCACCCCGGTCTGTTGAACAACTGGCCAATCAGCTGTCCCCAGGGGATTAAGCCACTCCACACTGTAATTGCGTTTGCTGACCAGATCGCTGACCCTATTGGATTCTGGGAAAATTACATTAACTGGTGGTCCCATCCCATCACTGCAGAATTTTGTGAACAGGTAACTTTTGTCCTCTAGGTTGGACCTAACGTGGCCCGTGTTGGTCTAAATGTGATCTTCATACATCAAAGTGAAGGGGCTTACCTCTGGGCCAGTGTCCCCCAGGCACCGTGCTTGTTGGTGAGGATGTTGACGATCTTCTGCTTTAACTGGTTGGCCGTCACATGGTCTCTGTGTTTAGCAGCACTGATCAGGTGGTCACACATTTTCTCTTCTTCTTTTCTATCAGCAGCATATTGAGCACAGTTGGACTAATTTGATATTTAAAAAAAAAGAAAGAAGGGAAGGGGGGGGGGGGCAACATAATGTGTGAACATCATCATATATTTATGGCTTTAGGTACAGTATGCCCTGCCAAAAGTGATGTCTGACATTGTTGTAATAGCATTTGAGAATATTTTACTTGAATAAAGCCAGAATAATATATATCCTCTAATGGAGCATTTGTCACGCTGAAGAATGTTATGGCTTCATTCAGCACACTTGAGTGCATAAAGATATTAGTGGACGGCTGAGAGATATATTTCTGCTCCCTTGGAGGAGTGTAGTAAATCATGGCGAGCGGATGAAGGCAGTCCATTCCCTAAATGCGGACAGATGAGGCTCCCTGCTAGGTAGCTGTGGATAGTGCTATTAGGGGAGAAGGGGAAATACTATAATAGATCCACAAAGAATACCGCTGTCAAGGTTAACAAAGCTACACTGCCATTATACCAAAGGGCATGCCATTGTCTTGCTTCATAGTAATGGTGTTAAATGTAAATATGCAGTTATATTTTCTAGGACAAAATGTAACATAAGAATGCACTCCTTTTTTATAACCTGCAATACATTTAAGATAACAACAATCTGATGTAAATAATGCTTGATTCAGTATTTGGGAATATGTTAGGTGTCAAGATGATAAAGTTTTAAAAAATGCATAATCACAACGTCCGTGGTTTGATTCTTGCAGCTGACCTTCATTGCTGCATGTCATCCTGCTTTCTATCTACAGTAATCGTTTCCTTTGTCTCTGCACGCCTAACTGCACAATACACGCAAAAGAAATAATGTGAGAAAAAAAATGTGTGTTGAAAATAAAGTATCCAAAATGTGAAATATAGCTAAAATACATAGATTTGTGTTTTAATATTGGTTTTAAATCAAGTTCCAGAAGTCAGTGCGTCTGAGAAAAAGTGTTCCAGGTGGCTAAAAGTAATCTAGAGGAGCACATCTGACTCTATCTTTGCTGCTGAAACAAGATTGTCTTACTGTGCCACCCTGGGGGAACTCTTGCTAATATTCAAAACCTAATTTGCTAACAGAAGCTGGAAGTTAATTGAATTTCCTGCTTCAAATTTGAATTCTGTCAGATAGTATACTTCAACATATTCTTCATAAAGGAGATAACTCAATCTCTGCTTGTCACCTCACATTACCACGTGATGCTGTGACAAATATCAAATGTTATTTATCACTTTAAAGCATATGACGCTTCACCCTGACACCAACTTAATTGTAAAAATGTCTTATCTGCGTCCTGAATCTTCAATCTTGGAGAGTGGGTAATAAAGTAACGTCAGACCTAGATGAAAAGTGTAGGCTGTCTGGAGTTGGCAGACAGAACGGATGGGGCCAGGTACACTTCCCCCTTCTCCTGACATTGCATATCTAGCCGTCTCTTCCAGTTTATCTACCAGGTCAAGGATCCTCAAGAACTGTATATCAAGCAGCTGTTTGAGGATGGCTGCTTTTTCCAGATAAGAAACTCATCACTCCCAACATGTACAAGCTGTTAACAGAGGTGACGATAGGATGTGTATGTGTGTGTAGGCTTGTGTTGGCACGTTTGTGTGATTACACACACACACACACACACACACACACACACACACACACACACACACACACACACACACACACACACACACACACACACACACACACACACACACACACACGTCCTCTAATGTTCTACAACAACACTATATTTTAATACAGTAAAAAAATTTCCATTCATTTCTATTGTATTCTGTTTATTTAATGTGCTATTCAGCTGAACCTGAGCCTGCATCCAATAATACAAGGTCAATTTCTTTCTTATGGTGGTTTAATACAAACAGAGGAAACTGTAATGCACCATCATTGCAAGAAAATTAATATTCACAAATTGCTATAACCTCATTAGTTTTCCTTTCATGTCTGAAACGGGAGTGGTTTGATGTGGGTGGCCTAAATGTAAACTCAGGAGGCCACCCCCAAAGTTGGTTGGAAAAGCTCATATCAAAATCCTAAATTAATATTGTTGGCATATCCCTTTGCTACAAGTAATTGAATTCCTTTATAAAGAATTGTACTGGTGAGAATTTAATCCTTGTGAGGACACAGAGGGATGAGATTATTGAACATATACAGTTGGATGTCTGTTCCATGCTAATAGGATTTGTTTAGGGTTAATTAGCACATGGACAAAATGGTCTATTTTCAAGGCAAATGATTTAACTTGAATTTAGAAAAGCAAGAAAGAACACAGTTTGTACCTCAAACTCTGCATGTTTGTGGACGTCCTCTGCTCGCTGCCTATTCAGGATGAACTCAGCTTCGTTGGCAACCCGCACTATGTGGTCCTTCATAGCGTGGCAGAGCAACCTTTAACATTGCAGAGAAAGTTAAATAAACCAGACTGCATGTCTCAAACGCATGCTATTAATTATTCATTATGAAATATAGCATTTGCATTAGCTATAGCCTGTTGTAATGACACCCCTAAGGAAGGCGCAAGGTTAAGGTAAAATATAACTTGTCAGAATTGTGTGACATTGTATTTGTTGAAAGAATGGACTAGTAAACAGCATCATTGCTCTGTGATATGTTGCGGGGCTGCAGGTCAGTGACGGATCTCTCTGTAGCATTAAGAGAAGGAATGGAGTGTCATTAGAGCATTGAAGCCTGTCTGGCACACTCTTGATTGACTGGGCATCCCTTCCCACTGACCAGAGCATCAACCCTGCACCTGTATTGCTGACAAGTCTGGCCGTAGACAACTTCTCACATGACTGACTGTGGAGACCCTGCCCACAGTCTAATTTAAATTCCAGTATCTTTAAAATTTGAAAAAAAAACACCCTGGCTATTGTGTGCAGATTACATGCCATTTTACACCCCATTAGGCTAGCTTTGTTTTAATTAAAAGGAGCCCCTGTTCCTCTCCAGTGCTTGATACAGATTGTAATTTCCCTCCTGTCCCAAGGAGAGGCAATAATCCAGAGGCTGCATTCATCAGCTGCTATTGCCTCTTTAACTGTTGACAAGCACTCATTAATAGACAGACGTTCAGTGTTCAAAGAGAGTGGCTGACAACGCCGAGCTTTGTTTTGAAACCAAGAATAGATGTGAAACCAAGTTGACAAGTGATAAAGACTGAAAAAAACCATACACACTCTGCACTACACTTTTGCATTATTATCTCAGAGATAAGGAATTCTTATTAACACAATTATTCACACTTAAGACTGGATTTTACCCTTGTTTTTTGGCTAAAGGCAATCACCTAAAATACCCTAGTTGAACACTGCCTTATCTGGTGATCACACATGTGCTGTAAATCAAAATCATAAAAATAAAACCAGTTCAAAGACAAATGATCTCTAATCTTATGGATCAGAATAGAAGAAGTCTTTTGAAGTGCTAAATTGGTTCTAAATCATTACCTTATACTGCATTTCAAAATGTTTTATTGTTGAGTGCCTCCAAGTACCATATACTTTGTCTTTTCATAACATAAGTCAGTAGTCAACACCGTGATCTCTGCAGACTTAACTTTTGGGGCTTTAAAGCAATGCCATTAAATTACTGTAAACAGAAAATAATCCTGAATGTACTTGTGAGTCTATACTGAGCTATGTCAATATGGTAACCTGAGGCCGGACTCTGGCATGGATGATGGTACAGTCATGCTAGAAAAGAGAATCAATAATGAAGAAGAAAGATCAGTTTATGTTCAAAGTAATTAAAGGTTTCATTCTGTGTATTTTAGTGCATCTGATTACAGGTTTGCATGTAACCTGCTGTTCCTCTGTTTTCATGAAACAGAGGAACAGCACGTAAATACCTCCCTGTTGTTGAACATACAACAGATACATGGTCTGTGTCAGCCACGCCTTGTAAGGCACACAGAGGTAACAGACTAGCTTTCTCTAGATCTGCCTAGTTAAGCAGAGCAGGTGTGAGAAGACTTGAGTAAGACCGGGAAATTATGTATCTGTCAGCAGCACCCTGGACAGCACCGTGTGGCCCGACTGACTGAAACTCTTTGTTCCAGGGCCAGCGGGGGACTGAGAGAAGCCTAGCTGGACTGAGGAAAGAGGCTGGGATACAGGGGGCCTGGCCAGATGGGTCAGCAGATGGGCAAGGAGGCTGAGCCGCCCCTGATCTGCTCTACAGAAAACACTAAGTCTGGCCACACCCAGAGAGCAGAGGAAGAGGGAGAGAGAGCGAGAGAGAGAGCGAGAGCGAGAGAGAGACAGAGAGACAGAGAGAGAGAGAGAGGGAGAGGGAGAGAGAGAGAGAGAGACAGAGACAGAGAGAGAATGAGAAACAAGAGATATTTAGAAATACAGTAAGGCTGGCAAAGATAGAGAGAGATAATGAGGCAGACAGTGAGCTAGTGTATATACATTCCTACTTCAACCACTCACCACAATCTTATTTACATTTACCCCGTACAGAGAAGCCAACAAAGAGGTTTAGAGATTTTCTTCATCCTTCTACTTTGTCCAACAACATTTTTACAAATGCCAGAAATGAAGAAAAAAAGAAAATACACATACAGATAACAAAAAAGATTGATAAATGACTGCTTGGCTGAGGGATTAAACCTACAGTGAATGGATACATTACCTTCCTTCATTGATTAGCTCAATGAATGCCAGGCCAGCATTCTTCTGAATGGAGTTCTGCCACTCCTGAAATGAGAGAGTTTTTTTTATTTTGTTATTCAATGAAGCTCTGACTTTTTGATTAGTTTTAAGGCTGTAAATAGTTAAAGTTCCAGAAAAAAAACTGAATACAATTAAATCCCATTAAATGATATTAGACACACCATGTAAAATGGCCAATTTTGTTGAAGTATCACAGAGGCAGGAAAGCAAAAAAAAATAAACTTAACAAAAAAACCCCACTTTCTCACACAGCCAAAAAGTAAAATAGCAAAGCAGTGAGTAAGAAATGTTCCTTTTGATCCAATATGCAACAAAATCTTTCAGAAATGCATGACAAGAATCACATGTCACCATCCAAATTGCATATTTCAACTGTAATTGAGATTATATTTGATAGCTTGTAATTCAAGTAGGTAAAGAAAGCATTTCGTTCGTACGTCCTTTGAGGAAAAAGTGATGGCTATAAAAAGCTGAAATCCTGCACCACATGTGTGACCATCCTTTCTTCCTCTGTGAAAAGATCTGTAAACACAGGAGAGATGTAATTGTGGGATGAAACTGTATCCTCTCACTTAAATACAGCCATTTCCTCTGTCCCTTACAGTGACAGATTACTGAGCAGGCTTACTGAGCCCTGCAGTGTGCGCCTGGAAGGGATCCGAGCCCTGGGCCGGACTGCCAGCACTTGCTGCCTCACAACATGCTCTGGAAATGATTAAAAAGCAGTTTGAGAGCGCGCCTTTCACTGTGGGAAATTCGGCTCTCCTGTACCCTCACTGAGGTGCAAATGGAATGGAAAACAGAGAAGGCCACAGTTCAAAAGAAGAGGGAAAACACAGGAAAAATGAAAGGAAAAAGGTTTTTAAGTCCTGAGGGCTGTTAATGTATATACAATTGAAGTCTATTCATATAGATAAAGGGCCTTTGAACACGACTATCCATTTCAATTTTTCAATTAATATTACTGTCTGTTTCAAACAGAAAGAATAAATGGAGAAATATAAACCTTGTTCACACATACACAGCTTGTTCTATGTCAGTGTGTACACAAGGTACTGTAAGTAGCATTTGTTGTACAGTACCACAATAACTGACATTGACATTATTATGTATGGGCATGTGTTTTTGTACACAGTTGTCATGCCTGACACATAGCGGTTCATGCAAGAGTACACAGTCTGACCCTATGATGCGTTAAGTCAGGGAGATGGTGCTGACAAACTGCTGAGCATCTGGTCTCCAAATGTTCCCTGTGACCCCTTCCTCTGCTACAGTATCTGCCTGGAATAAGCTGTTCTTGATTTAGACAGGGATCATGTACAGTCAGTCTTCTGAGGTTCTCCTTGCACCACACTCACGTGACAAAAATAAATACGGAAATCAAGGCAAATATGACACTTGGGCAATGGCAGGAAAGTGGCAGCAGGTCAATGGAGCAAGAACTAGTCAAATTTGCTATCTTGTCTGAGGTATGCTTGTTGACAGCTCAGATAGCACTTCAGAGACTTTCTTTTTTCTTGTCTTTTTTTTACTGGAGTGCAGAGCTCCCAAAGGAGGCTGCCTTTGATTGCAGAGATTTTAAAAAGTCCTCTGCTGCCCATTTGAAGACAATTAGGCCTGACGTGCACCTCCTTTAGAATGAGATGTGATCCTTGATGTAAATGTAAACCATGAGGAGAGTGCAGCACCTCTAGCCACTGGAACTTGGTTTAGTGGCTGGGATAAAAATAATAAAATAAAATAATAATCTGGGGATTTTAAGATGCATCAATTGAGGTATTGGCCGTTTGGGAGCAGAAGAGCTCCACAACAAACTGATAAAGTCTCTGCATATTATATGTGCATATGTATTATGGCTAACTTTTCAGCGAACACTTCCTACTTACACATCCAGCAGACATGGATTAGGATCCTTTTTGTCATGTTTCTGGTGACCGGACATAATTTTAACTTTCAATTGACATTGTCATCTCAGGTTTAGTTTCCAAAAACTCCTGAGAAAAAAATGTGTTCATCAGCTGCTCGCTCACTACTGCTGCTGGAAACTAGGTTCATCTGAACGATTAAACTGAAAAAGAACAGAAACTTGCACCTCTCTGACATACTGTGCAAACTGGGAAATTTCAGATGATCAAAGATTATGCTGAAGGTTAATTTTGGGAAATAGCACCATTCTTCCACTTATCCTTGAAAATACCACCACCAACAGGAGACAACAGCTTGCTGGCCTTGAGAAGATTTTCTCTCCTCCCACTTTCATCTTCCTGAAATTCAGCAGGTCACTAAGTATTTGTGGTGTTTCAATCCAACCTGTCAGTGTGCAGGAGCCTTTGCTTTTATCTGCTCCGTTATACTCTCCACATCTGGAGGCCTTCCATCGCTAAATCTCTGTGGCTCCACTCTAGATCCCCCCTGTATGTTTAAGCTGTTACAAGAAACAGAGTCGCTTGACCTTTTCATTCAGCTGCCCAGGCTGAGGAAAGACACATAGTGTCGGCAGCCATGGTCAGCTACACGATGATTGCTGTGATTAGTATGCATAAATAAGAAAAGGCAGATCATTAGCACTAATTTATTCATAAAACTGACAGGTCACCAAACAGAGAGGGACTAAAGGTCAGCTAAGTGCCCTCCTTGCTGTATTAAAACATTAGTGTTGAAATATGTGAGGGATACGTTGAAGCTGACATTTTAGTGATGTCAGCCAAAGCTCAACCTCCATGTGAGAAAACTTGCTGTGCTTTTTGAGATACAGCATGTGACGCAGAGGACATTAATTAGGAGTATATTGTATGTTACAGTGTATGCTAAAGCATGGTAAAGCAGTTCTGCCTGAATCAGCTTTGTCATGTGAAAGAAGTAATGTAGGAGACAGTGATAAACTATGCATCTTTATAGTATGATTTTTCATTACATATCATATTAGCTGGTAACATGACTGATGCTGGTATTAGTATACAAAGCAATGGCTCATCTCTATCTGGAAGGTTGTAGAAGGACACCCAGCTATATGGTCCAGTTTCAAGGCCTCACTGTCTGATCGATATCTCAGCCTGTGTTTCATCCCCAGAGCCTCTAATGGCAGGAACCTCTGGAGGTGCATTAATGCTGTCTGTGTAAAGGGGGGATGGACTCAGACCCCTAACAGTATGCTGACGATCTCATCTGCAATAAATCCAAGAGCTGGAAAAAGCAACTTCCCAGAGTTACTCTACAGACAGAAAAGCGGGAGAAAAAGTAGCCTGTCAAAAACCTTCAAAAGAACAACAATAACTCAATGCTGGCTGCCCCTTTTATGCACATTTTTTAGAGGAAAGCCCCTGAATAATGGCCTCCATATAACAGAGGCTGAGCACCCTGCTGAAGAGGGCTTTGGATGGCAGATACCATGGAGCACACATAGTGGCAATCCACCTCTTCAAGTCTCTGGCCCTGCAGTCTGGATTCACAAAGAGGCACCAAGTAATGGCTTCCTTATGGGCTCCCGATGCAAGACTGATGGGCTGACAGAAGGTATGTTAAATATCTCCTGTTCTAACTGCTACATTGGGGCTTTGACCTTCTCTAAAACAAGGGCTTAACAAGAGATTCAGAGGGTCAGCTTGGAGGTGATCAGTCACTTGCAGCGTTGCATGAGGTGGGGCTCGTTTCTCTTAAAGAAGGCTAGGGATTAAAGCTCTGAGGTGTAGTGAGAAAGTCACTGGATTCTGTATGAAGCTGCATGTTGTCATCAGTTTAATTTAAGTTTAATTCGCTTATGGGACATTTAAAAAAAGAAAACTATGATAAACAAAACTCCAGCAGAGATTAGATAACTTGTTCTCTGATCTAAGACATTGCCCTTATAATTAACTACAAATAAAGACTTTTGAACTTTTTTTGCGATATGGGCTACATAAAGACCGAATCTCTGTTTAAAATATGCATACATATAGAGATGAATAAAATGGACTGTTTAATCATCCAAATTTGCCAGATTTTCTATTCAACAATAGGTTTCTTATTGCACATCTCCACCAACTGATGCCATACAACATTTTGAGGAGCACATGAGCAGAAAATACAGTAAAAACATTATATTACAGAGAAAAAAAGATGAGACAAAAAAAACAAAGGGAGGCTGAGAGAGAAGATTGTGAGGAGAAGGAAGAAAAAAAAACTCACTTGAGAACAAAGCAGCATGACAAGCTCCACCACTGATGTGCTTGACTTCATGCACACTAGACCTGTGGAGACAAAACAGATGAACCACAAACACAATAAGATATTAACCACGATAGTCAGTGTATTATTTAACATTCTCATTATTCAATATCTGTGGGCTTTATCAGTAGATAGTTATTTCATTATGTATGTAGCATGAAATATTCATGATAACCATGTATACATTATTCTTAAACATATATATTCTGATTAGTTCATTAATTGCTTCCAATTTACACTTTATAAAAATATAACAAAAAACAAATGTTTTCATCTGCACAAAACAGATGCACACATGTAGATGTGAGCAGCCCTGCTGTACACACACACACACACTCACACCTACTTTACATGCACATGTGCTCACAGAAGTGAACACAGACATTCACAGCTTCTTCCCTCATCTCCATTCTGTAGACGGCGAGAGCCGCAGAAGCAGACAACGCTCTAATGAAACAAGGGCAGGTGTGAAAAGCTCATTTGCAGAAACAATGGCTGCAACTGGTCCCTTATTCTGCACCTCCAGCTCTTTCTGTTACTCTGCAGAGAGCCATTAAAGGTGCAGTCATTAGTAAAGAAAAGAAAGCAATTCTCCAGGCCTCATTATATACTGCCAGCAGTACAACTATGTGCCACACAGCTGCCATTGTTTCATGGGTGACAGGATGTCAATCAGAGGAGAAAACTGAATATTCTTAATCAAAGATTTCAGTCGCCTTATTTTTAATGAGTGCATGGGATGTGCACTGTCCAGTATACAGCACCCACAATATGTGATAGTGGTTCAAGTGGCATGCCTATTATTTTTTGTAATAATGCAATAATGGTCACATTACTACATGTTTTGTAGTAGTATGTCGATGATGTACCTGAACACCTTCCAGGGAGTAAAAGACAGACATCTGCAACATCATCTCTGTATTATTGTACTGTGGATAAAAAGTTAAAATTTCTCTGTGCATTCTATTCAAATGTGGACAACATTGTAGGTCCATCATCAAAACTGAAAATACAAGACAAGCACCTGCTACGACTGCTATAATGTTGGACAACAACAAAATAATAGTTAGGATCAAGTTATTAATGTTTGTATTAGATTATAATTCAAATTTCTAGTGTGTCACATTACTGCTAAGATTCTGTAACATCAGCAGTGTTTGTTAGTTTCTACTTTGGTTGGATGAGAAACACTAAATGTATATAATTCATGAAGTCAAATTCTTGTTATCTATGTCATTTTAATTCAGATTTATATTGTTGAAGACAGTTCAGGATTAACCATAACAGGTCAACCAGACAACATAGTTTCACTTATATAAATACTGTACAATACAACACAGAATCCTAAATATTCCGAACACTGAACTGGTTGCTAATACTACATCCGTCTCTATTCATGAGTGGAGACTATCCAAGAGAGTGTATTGTAAATACTCTGAAAGGATGTGACCCTTCTCTTGTACACACTGTGCCACGGCTGACCCTTTGTTATAGCAGTGACATGCTGAGCCATAAGTCAGTCTAGTCTGACACAGAAGTCAGGTGGCCAACTGACCCTGGTCTTGTGCTGGTAGACAAACTAAATGCATTCTATTTAAACACGGCCTGCCAGTCCCTTCCTGTAAACAGGGCAGGGTTAAGGCGTGGGTGAATGTGGCATTGTGGGGTGATGTGCCGGCAGGCTGGGCCACGCAGGGGACAGCAAGAAGCAGGCGGCAGGCATCACAACAGCAGCAGTGTTCACACTCAGGCCTTACCAACCGACTCCAAGTGTAAAGCTCAGGGTGCACTCAACATAATTGCCGCAGTGACCACATGTCTGCAAAAGAGGGTGGGGGGTGAAGGAATAGGGTGAGGCAAAGGGGCACACGGGGCACAGGGGGGCTCGACCCCGGGCAATCTAAGGAGTGATGGATGGCTGGTAATTACTGGTAAATGGAGCGCCTTTGCACTACAGCACAGTATTTCAACTGTGAGCCTAGGAAGGGACAGGAAGAAAAGGAGAAAGAGAGAGAGAGAAGGACAGCAATCTCAGCTCCACCATTTGGACAAACACACTATAACTAGGAAAGACTTGAGTGGTTCAATAAAGCAAAAGATTTAAAGAGCATGTGATAAATCAGGGCATTTGTTTAGTCTGATAAACCTATTGTAATCCATGTCAGGGTGCACTTTTCTCAGACCCAGACAGGGTTAAACATATCTGGTGAGGAGTGCTGAGGCTCAAGCTGTCTATCTACGACCTTGTTTGTGGGGTTACACTCTCAGCTCAGCTCTGGTTTGTCAGCTTGGTCAGTCTGCTGACAGACTTTGAGTGAAAGGGTAACAGACATATTCACACTTGTCAAGTCTATGCTACCTGATTTTTCATTCCTTTCCCCTGAGTTTGAGCGAGTAGCTTTGGCCACATGTACGTGATGTACACACATGTCTATTTGCATATGTATATAATGTACAGTATATGCATGATGTATTAAGGAAAAACTGCCTGTTTGTGGAAATTAACTGCCTGGGACACGGAAAATGGAAACAACTTTTTAAAAATGCAATCAGCACTACTTTAAATGTCCTTTTAATGACTGTAGACAAGAGATCAATTAATCATTTCACCAATTATTTTGACAAGATCAGTTTGTGTCAAATACACAGGGACCTGCTCACATGTAAGCTTGTTAAGGTTGATTACTTTTGAAACGTAAATAGCAGTAACAACTCCTGATTTAAGAAAATATATATATTTTTAAAACGCTTGAAACACCAAATGAGCTGAGCAAAATACATGACATTTTAACAGTAACCTATTGGCAGCAATGGGAGGCATTTCCAATCATTGCCATTAAAGGTAACTGGCAATATAAAAAGTATACAAATAAACTATGCTCAGGGAAGTAGACAAGTGGCGTCAGACAATTTCTTTCAGGAACCGGCTTTAATAAAGTCACAGCAGTGCATTCTTTCAGTCTGCTGTCATTCTCTGCGTAGACCTCTGAAACTAATATCGGTTTAGCTTACTGTTAAAAGAACAGACTTTGGCAGTGAAAAAAGGAAAGGATATAATTTTGCTTTGTGCAAACTTCAAGACAAGAGACTGGAGGCCACACACATACACTGTGCACTGTGCACACATGCACAAATGCCTGCAGACACACTCAATGCCACACACACCAGCTTGTGCCGGCTGTGGTGGCAGTGTGTTCTAGTGAAAAGAAGCCAAAACAAGCCTGAGGAATAGAGTGGCAGTGCACACAGATACAGGCAGTGATTCCCTGAGGTTAGGCACAAGTAACACTGTGAAAGGCTGCCAACCTGGGGCCTGAGGAAGGCACTGGGAGTCTTCATACAGCCACCAGGAAACAAAACTAGAGCCCAGAGTGGAGTGCTTTAGATCTATCATACACTTCTGCCAACACTGTGCACAACTCAACCAGTTCTGCCTTTCGAATACTTGCGATCTGACTGCTGTAATTCTGTTTAAAATAAAGTTATGAAAGCTATTATAGGAAGACATTAGTAATCATGGGGCTGTGACAGAGAGCACAGAGAGTCTGTGCTGAAACACTAATTATTCCAGGTTTTACTTGCAGCACTGTATTACTTTAACATCAACAAAGCATTACTGCATTATCCCTGAGACATTAGTGCAAATTTAACAAGGCCTCTGTAAGCATCTACACTTTATTCTACTTTCCATCTGAGTGGATTTGGATTGGACTGTGCAGAAAATCTGTTGGATTGTTTTAGGGCACGGAGTAGGAAAAAGGTCGAATTTCTTCCAATGTAAATAGAGCTATTGCTTTCAGATTTTGGCAAATGGCAAACAGTCTAGCAAAATACCACAAGTTCATTCTGATATTAAAAAAAACAACATTTGACCAAAAAAAGACAAAAATCCCTCTGACACCACAAAACGGAGTGAGTTGGAGATGCAATCTTAGATTTGAGAACTATTAGTACTAAAAATATCACGGGCAGGAGGCAAAGGCCACCAATGATTTCAACATTTGTTTCAACTTGACATTTTTCATCATTTGTTGTGACTATGAAACACTGATGTTTAAAAATACTACATCTAGGAACAACTCTTAATATGTGGAGTGAATCATAAGGAAGACAAACACACAGATGCCACAAGATGAATGAAAGAGAAAGCGGATTTAATCTGAATGTGACAGAGCCCCAGCTTTTGTGCAAAATAGTGACTTTCCTGTCAACAGCTACTACGATGTATGCATCCATCAACGAGGCAGCCAAAGAAGTACATACAGTCGTAGGGCACTGGGGACAGGATTCACACACACACACACACACACACACACACACACACACACACACACACACACACACACACACACACACACACACACACACACACACACACACACACACACACACACACACACACACACACACACACACACAGCTAGAGAATTACAATGCTGCCTATGACACCTGTACCTTCTATGAGCAACTCTTGTCCATGACTGCCCAGCAGGGTGCGTGATAGAAAGGGCGCAAAGTCCACAAAGATCTCTCTCAGCAGGGGTGCCACCTTTTCTAGAGCCCTCTCTAGCTTTGTAGTTATGCTGTGAAAGAGAAAAAAAAAGAAGACATGAAAGCAATTTAGACACCTGAAATACAGTAAAAGTGAATGGGATGAATCGACTCACTGCACACAGCTAACAACCGTTAGTGTGTAGCCAGACTGAGAGTACTGTTGGGTGCAGAAGGTAACTAACACATTTCAGAGGATGCAAACCAAGCCAGATAGCCATAAGAGCAGCTGCTATCACTGGGGATGTCAAAAAAGATAAAATTTTATATCACTGAAAGCCATGAAAACACATTTGTTGCATTCAAAGAAGATGTCTCACCAGTTGTTTGCATCCTTTGTTGTGACAAGTTACCATGCTTGCACATAGGATCACATTTCTGCATTGCGGAGGGAAGTTCCTTATCCTCTACACACTCACTACATGCTGCTGCCTGACATTATCTAAGCACCTGAGAGAAACTGTGAACTGGAGTCATGCAGCCAGACAACTCAGACTGTATACAAGCAGAGATACGACTATAGCTGCAACATATCTCTGTGTATACACATAGATACTAGGCAACATGAGGAGAGTTGAAGCTTGTTTTCCCAGCTAAAATGGGCAGAAAGCAGCAGGATAAGAAGAAAATGAGAGAAAAGAGAGGAAAGGTTTAGTGTGGGATTTGTTTGAGTTTGTAGTCAGGTATTTAGTCCTGTGTGTGCATATGTGAGGTGTGATCTGCCTTCTAGCATCTTGGGAAAACACAGCAGAGGAAAGACAGACTAGTAGAGAGAACAGGGTGCAGGGTGTACTACTACTGTAGGTGACTAATGTAGATTTCCTTGCCTATGACACTGGCCTGCACCTCTGGAGGCTGCCTGTAATCCTGTCAGGGAGCTAAAGGGTTTGTGCTCAGGAGGTGTCAGTCCCTGGCGTAGTGGACACTGGTCCACTTCACAAAAGGCACTGAAATAGAAAGAAAAATGAAAAATGAAACCACAGGCAGTATTTGCTTCATGTTGTTCTGTGACTTAAGGGTTGGGCCCATGACCCAATTATATTTTCAACTGTTTCATCTTTGGTATTAACAAAAAAAATTACATTTATTCAGTGGACTGGAAAAGGCAATTTAGCTTGACTGTTTTTTCTCTATCTAAAATATAAGTTAGGCATCAGGAGGCTCTCGAGATGGTACAATCATTGACTTCACAGTTACGCTAAGTGATGTCGGTTACTGCTGCCATGGCAACAGAATCTCTGTTCCTCCAGCAGAACACACAGAGGCAAAGAAAAAGAGAGAAAGAGCCTCCAGAGAAAGACCTGGGCTCTCAGCAGTCAGTGGGAGAGCAGGACTAAGGATGTATGTCACAAACTATTAGAGCAGGAGGAGATGAGTCAAGGTCACAACAAAATACACACAAAGAAATACACAACTGTTAAACACAAAATAATAAGTAAAGCTTCACCATCATGCTCACATAAACCCACCTCAAATATACCTTGTTGTGGCATTATATTTTTAATACATAGAAACAAAGACAGTCTTTTAAATTAAAGGTGAATATGAAGACAATATGGTTATCCATCAGATCAGATCAGGTAATATAATCAATTCATTAATAATCAGCTCACATAGAAAAATAACAAAAACATTTGCGAGAAAAACAAGCAAAAAATAAAATCCAAACACAACTTTGCAAATGAATAGATGTTATCATACAATTTTAATAAAGTGAGTTTACTAACATAGGAAATAAGATTAAGGGGGAACTGAGAGGGTCCTGTTGTACCTCATGTTTTCCACTGTGTCTTCTGGCATGGGGGCCACCGTCTGTACGGCTGGTAGACTCTTACTGGTGGCTCCGTTGACAAAACTGGATGAAGAAGAACTGTTAGAAGCCGCAGCATCTGTGGCTCCTGCAGGGAAAAACATTCAGAAACATGCAACATTAGAGCATCGCAAGAATAAAAACCAATGTGTTAATGATACTTATTCATTTTAAAGTGAGGTGAGTATTAATGAAAACACATTTAAAATAAAAAAATGTTAATCTTTGTACTATTTTGTTGAAATATGAAAAGCATTACTGGTCTCTGTCACCTCCAGAGACCATGAACTTAGGCGATGCCATGCAGACTGAAGTAATTTAAAGAAAAAGTAAAAAAAATGGTGGAAAATTGGAAAAACAGAGCTGCAGTCTGGCTCTTATCAGTGGACTGCATCAGTCAGCACAAATTTCAACCCAGTCAAACAATGGAAATATGGTAACAGTGTACCATATCTTTAACTCAATCCAAAACAACCTAAACGGGTTGTTCAAACTGGTGTCAGCAGTAACATGTGAAACTATTTTGCTTACTGAGATGACAAAGATGAAGTGCCAACCGACATACCAAATCTCTGACAAACTCGAAACATCATCCCCATCAAATTTCTACATATTACACTTCTGTTTCTGTGTCAAAGCAAAATTAGGGTATTTTGACCACAGTAATTGTAAGGTGAGCGTCAAGTCACATCTTCTTGGCAGTGTATGCACGAGCATAAAATCATTCTGACTGTCCTTGTGAGAGGTTAAAACCAGGGAAAGTGAGATCATGGGGTCTGGGTTAGAGCCTGTGGCTTAAGCTGAAAGAACACTTTGACTTGGATACATTTCTCACATTCCTACAGAGGGGCTCTGGGAGGAGAGGGAGATTTTTTTTTTAATGGAGCACATTAAAAAGGTGTTGGAGTTCCTAATGGCTCTTGGTGTTAAGTGGCTCCTTTCAGAGGCCCAGACTACAGGAGCCTTGAGGTGGAACTGGTTCAATGCAGCAGAGCCCCAGGAGAAGCAATGTGACAGCAGGGGGAGGGAGAAGGTCATGCTGTCAATTAGACAGGAAAACACTACACAGGCTAGTACTATTAAAAGGCGTTTGGTTAATTCTATAATTCAGATAGATTAAAGGGAATTGTTTGATTTGGTTGCATCAGGAGGAATCCTTGGGACTGAAACATGGATTTTATGTGGCATACACAGAGCTGCTGCAGACACTGATAGGAAGGTAAATAGCGCCATCTGGTGGTATGAACCTCTGCACAGTAATACAAGATCACATGACCCAGCAGGGGGAAAACATTGTTTCTATTTTTGGTATGGGTTCACAGAAAAAGAAAACTGGCTTTGTCATGAGATGAACAGTAATTGCTCAAATTAAGCACTCGCAAATTGCTCTAAAATAGTATAATTTGAAAATTTGCCACATTACCATGCCATATTTTAATTGTGTAAGTATGTTCCAGTAACCTTGTGCATGACCTACCCGTGGTGTTGATCATGCTTTTGGGGGTTGCAGAGGCAGCAGCAAAGATATTAGGGGTGCTGCCAGCTGTCAGTCCAGCAGAGGTGCTGCTGCTGTTGCTTCCCACTGTGTTAACTGTTAGGCTGCCAGGAGAGGGCTTCTTCACAGGCACCACCACACTCCTACAGGGAATACACACAATATCTTTCATTCACACATTCACATAATTGAATTATTCTAACAGAGTAAAATATTGTAGAAATTCAACAGAGTTCACATGGTAATACTTTGTGCAGTGTGAACAGCGGTGGATGTAAAAAGGTCAGCAGACATCAGTGAAGAAGAACTGGAGGCTGTGAGTTTATGTCCTTTGTTAAGCAAGTGTCTTTCCTGCTAAAGTGCCCTTGAGCAAGGCACTGAATCTTTCAGGGTGCTGTAGTAACTGCAGGTGATGACAACAGACTCAAACTGTGATAATGCAGTAGAATTATTTATACACTCTGACTAGTAACCTTAACATAATAAAAAGACAGTATAAAATAAATGTTTTCAGTTTTGTGGGTGGATTATAAGTGAGTCCAGTGACTGAGAGCTGGCGTTTGCAAATTAGCCTTGTGTCAGAGGTTGAGATTAAATTAACCAGCTATATACACAGTAGCAGGTTAGCTACTAACTAGGTTTTTTGGCCCTGGTCATAGGACAGAAAATGAATTTTGATTCAAAAGTTAACTTTCTAATCTTTTCTTTCTACAATACCCAGCAGACAATGTTGAGAAGAATTTAATTCTTTCATATTTTTTTCTGAGAAAAAATAGCAAGAATAATAAAAGTATATATAAAGAATAGCAATAATAAGAATAGCAATTATCTTCACCGTCTCTCACTGCTCTCAAGCGCTTCCAGCATGAGCATGCCCAGACATTCGTCAGAACATTCACAAAGGTAAACATCCTGACCTGTAACTCCATCTTTCAGTATAACATATGCAATGCAAACTCACACGAATGCGCACGCACACACACACACGCACACACACACATGCATGCAAACAGGAGGCTAAAGTAAATAAACCTGAGGGCAAGAGGCCAGCCAGGCAGCTACTACACTTTCCTTTACATCTGCTTTTGCCACCGGTGGCCCTCTGCTGCCCTCTGCTCTGCTCAGACGAGCTGAAAACATACCACACTCTAATGAGAGACTCCCCAGGAGCAACTTGGCAGTTGTTACTGACACGCATTTGCATAGCTACCGTCTGTGTTCTGACTGACAAAACTATGGCTCATTGAGCACCAGATTCAAGACCTTTCTATTTGGCATTTGCTCTGTACAGAAATACAGTGGAGCATCTGGTTTTGACAGGCAATACATATGTAGAGTGTTAGACATATTTACATGTTACAACCTATACACTACAGGCTTTTATACTGTGTTCCTAGATAGATCAAGTTTTAAATCTTGTCAAGGAGCTGAGACATCAGCTGGCTGAGACATCAGGATGATAGATGAATAATTACACACAAGAAGTCAACAAGAGACCTAAAAATACCCTTTTATTAGCAGAGTCTACTGTACTAAACATCACATGGTTTTAGCAGAGCTCATGAATGAACCATGTGAAGAAAAGCTTGTGGAGACTTGAGATGAAAGTTACACTTATGACCTCAAGTAAAGCACGGACATAATACTAACCCACCAGACCTCTGTTCACATGCAGTCTGATTGGGCAAGGATTAAAGATGATTCAGTGAACTTGGCCCTGCAAGAGCTCCCTGACAGGAAAGAGAAGGAAAGCTTGTCCTTATCAGGTCTGCAGTTGGCCTTTCGGTTTGTGAGGGTGCCAGATAATGTCTTGTCCAATCTCCTGCAGTTACTCTGGGTGACACAGGCCAGGCCTCTGCTCTGTCATGAGCTAAGCCCTCTGTCATCTGAAGCAAATCCCTAGAAATCCCTCAACAAAACAATACAGACTTTTACTGTTTTATTTTTGCTTTTTTATATATCCACAGTTCCTCCCTTGGATGAGGTAAAACATGCTGGACTCCATGGGAAACAAATCAAACTTGGACTGGATGCATTTCAGGCTTTATGGTAATTTGTCTTACATCTCTTTCCACAACTGAATTCCGAATAACATCAAAGATATGCTGTTTTATGTAACAGATGAAATAGCTCTATAGTTACTTTCTATGGGAAAAAAATATTATATTACACATTACAATACCAAAACTAGTGCTTTAAAAAAATCCAGATCAAAATCAACTCAATCACACAGGGGAGTAAAAAGAGTCAGAGAAAGCTTGAAAGCTTACTGAAATATTCATATCTCCAGAGATACAGCTATGCTCTGAAGAGCACTGATGACAAGTATCATTTATTTAGTAGATCTCTGTACTTGTTTCCTCTATGAAATCTCATTGACACATATCAGGACATCGCAAGCATGTTTTGAATGTGGGAACTGGGCATGAATTTAATCTCGCTTTCCAAATTTACGCCTCACTTGTGTCTTTCAGCGGATGCCTGCCTTTTCTTTGGCATGGCTGGGATGTTACATTAGATCTACAGGATGTTGATAAAACATGAACCTCTTTTAATGAATAATTCATTAGCTGAGTGCTCATGAATCATGTATAGATTATCTAGTGCATATTTTATTAATACAATTGTCTTAATTGAGTTGCAGAGAATAAAGCAAGGATTAATCTTGGAATGAATATTAATTAGTTCTGCGGCTGTGGGAGATAAGTGTGGTGTAAAGTATAACCAAAGAAATGTTTCCTTTATAAATTCAACAGGCAGGACTTAATCTAATAGTGCTCTATTTCGTAATACGAGGAAAGATAGAGAGGAAATATGCTTACATTCCATTTGCAAATTCAATTAAAACCAATTATCATTGCTCTCTGTCGTGTGTAAAGTAAAATCCGTGAGAACAAACAATATCTCACACAGCTAATGTAGAGACCTTTTGGGAAGATGAGAGGAAAATAGAGGAAGTCGAGGATTACTGAAGTATTTCTGTACTGTATTCCCATCTGGACTACCGGAAATGCGGATGTAGAGCAATTTAAACCCCTCTTCTTTGAAAGTCTCAAGTAGAGAGGCTCTGAGACGACTGGCCCCGTGCACTCCACTTTAAGTCATTTTTCTCTTCCTTTTTCTTTTTTGATGTTGTCACTCCCAATCTATTGCCGCACTGACAGACAAATGAAAGGCCTGTCCATGGCTGGCAGCTCATTTCGCTGGCAGGTGGCAAACAATTAGACACGGCAAATAGAGGCTGGAGGGGGAGTGACATGAAAAGCATGAGACAAAGTTGTATATGTGGTCAGGAGGGTTTGTGTGAAAGCATTTCAAAAATAATACACTTTGCCGTAGCAACTCATTTCAGGCTGCCAGTTCCCATTACGAATGTGAGTGGTGAGGGTGACAGGTCTGGCCGTGGTATGGCAGGAGGTCGCTTCTGTTTAATCTGTCATCAACGCCCTGGAGACCCCCACTCTCTCAGCTGTCCTCTCTTCGCATACTCCTCCCATCTTCTCCCCTATTCATCAGTTTCACCTCATCCCAGCACAGCAGTAGTAGCATACATTAAAATAAAGGGAGGTCCCATTGTCACGCCTGACTCACGTTGTCCTCTGTGTCCCTCCTTCTCTCTGAGGCTGGCCACTGACTACACAAGCACACACGGAAACTGCTACCAGAGGACCTCTGGAGTTTTGTTTGTGCTAAACCAATTTAAATTACTTCCAGAAAAATTACAATTTTCAATCATAGGAGACATAGATCAGGGGGAGCTGAAACTTGAAATCCCCGCAGGAGCAGGTTTGTAAACTTCCAAATCCAGATAGATTACTGTGTAGTTTTATCTAAATCAGGAATGTAAATAAACCCCAGCAGAGCCACAGTACTTCAGAGATCTTTTCAAACACAAAAATTCTTGGCTGTGGGGGATGAGTGCAATACAAGTGGCCTGAAATGAATAATTTGTCGCATGCTACTTGGAAACCATTAGTGGTACACTGGATAAATAAAATAAACCCAGAGGATTAACATCAGTAATCTACGGTGAACTGAATGATGGCAAGCAAACACACACAAACACAAAATGAAATGGCCAGCAATCCTTCACTAGCTATCCTAGAGGAATGAATGCTATCATCTAACACAGTATCATTTGTTTCAACTTCTTTTGCTTGCCTTTAACTAAGTTTACTTTAACTATAAAGAACAAAATATGTCTTCAAATAAGTTAAAGCACCATACCAGGTTTTTTTAACCCCTTAACTACACATGGTATACTCTATTCTTTGGGTTTTTGTTGCCCTATTTCACATGCATGCTCTACAATTTTTTCTTACCATTCATATTGGTTTCCATTAATTTCATTTGGTTAAAATTAAAGAAAAACTACAAGCAGCAGCAGAACAATGAATATCAAATGTGCATTCATCTTTGTCAAGTAAAATCACTTTTGTTCATCAATGTACTGCAAGTCTGCTTTTATACTGTATTATGTAGCTATGATAATGTGACTTGTGATCAATATTAATTCTGATTTAATACAGACTTAATTATCACTTTGATAGATTTGACAAAAACAAGTTTGCTAATTGATATTCAGTTGGGAAAGACATGAATGGAAACCCATGAATGTTAAAAATACATCCAAAAATCTAAAATACAACAATATGGGTTGCAATACAATGCGATCTGGCGTTGTGCACATGTTTATAGTAAATATGCTACAAAATACAAAACCTGGTTCAATCACACAACACACAGAAGCTGCAACATTCCTTTACCACAATGAGTTTCTGCACAACAGACCAAACAATGACGCTTCCTCACCTGTCAAAGGAGTGGAACTGCATGGGCAGCATGGCCTGAGCCTGGGCATTGGCAGCATGGTCTGGATAGGACACAAGCTCCAGCCCAGCCTCCATACTGTCCACTGGGGATGCCACCAGGCTCTTCAGAATCTCCTTGACATTGATGCCCTTGTTAGGCTGGCTAATACTGATGATGGAAGAGGGTGGTTTAAACACATCCACGTTGGGTGAATCAGACAGGCTGTCTTCTGACTTCTTTACTTCTGAGGAGAGGGTAGACAAGAGTTCGCTCATGGCATCTGGCCCTCCTGCACTGTGGTCCAGGTCAGACCCATTAAGGATACTGACTACATGCTCCTCTCCGATACCAGAGTCTGTGTGGGGAAGAGAGCCTTGCATGTGGAGGTCTTCTAATGGTGCAGAATGGTCCTTACTGTTGTCAAATGTTAGCGGTGTTTCTGCAGAACACACATTCATACATACATAAAACAGGGAGAGACAGGTAAAAAAGACCCTTAAAAATACTGCTTATGTACAATCAAAATAGCATTTTCAGGGGAGTGTTTCTTGCATCTGACAATGGTGTGATACAAAACAAGTATTCCTGATACACAGGTAGGTATTCTATGTCCACATTAAAGGGGACAGAAATGTGTCAAATGTGAAAATTTGAACATTAATAACCATGTTCTCATCATTTGTAAATTATTAATTATTAACTCAAAAATGTCCACAGCCATGTCTTCAAACTACATTTTTCATCTCATTAACTGATCAAATTTACAGTGATGCAAAACAAATCCTCACAAGTTGAGAAGAACCAGCTAATGTTTGGTGTTTATACTAGGTTAACGTTTTCAATGATTCCATGATTTTAAATGTATATCAGTCCTTATGCTACGTCAATCAAAATATCATATTTATTGATGTCTGTTAATAGATACCAATGCCAACAGAAAAACTGCATGCTTGTGCTCACTTTAGATTCCTGTAAAAAGACCAGTGTGCCAGCGCAGCTTCTTAGATCTCTCTCCAGAAGCTCTGATCCTCTGGTGTGATTATCTCTCTGTTATGCTCCTTTCATGTTAATAAAACATGAATCCTTTTCTTTAGCTTCTTCCTGTCTTATGCACTGGTATATTTATTTAACTGCTTTGAAACAGTGATAGAGGATTAAGATAGCTGCTCTATTATTCTGGTACATAATATGCTGCACCTCTTTCTAAAAATGAGATGCTGGGCATAAATGGAGAATCTTAAAATCTACACCACCTGCAGAGTTGCTTATCTAGTTTGATTCTGGTTCATCCTGATCCAGTGGTTACCTAGATGCAAGGTCAGCCATATTAATATTCATCACATGCCCCCTAACAAGGTCAGCAGGGTCTGATTTAGCCTGCAAGTTGTCTGGCTTCCTGGTCTATCACAGACAATCGTCTGCCACATGCCGTCTGGAAAATTCCCCCATTTTCTAGTGAAATTTATGAAGGCGGCAGTGTGCCTCTCTCCTCCCAGCAACCTCTATGATCCCATTCTCCTCTGGTGGATTGCTTGCCTAATGGGCACTGACAGATGGGGCTGAAAATAGCAAGCCTGGCTCCACTGCCCCAAAACCCACAGTAGTTGGCCAGCATGCTGCCGCTTTCTCATCTCTCAACTTCTTACTGCTCATCTTCTTTCCTCATTCTATGTGTATTCCAAGCCCTTCATATTGCTTTCATATTTCCTTCGGCCTCTCTCCTCCTCCTCCTCCTCCTCTTGTTTCTTTTATTCACTTCACCTTTTGTCTGAATGGAAGTTGATAAAGTATGCTCACTCGTGCATCTCATAATAGCAAGTCGGCACTGCAGAAGGCGTTGCATTAAACCTTTGTAGGCAGCCACCGATTTCCTTTCATGTGACTTAATGTATGATTTATGGCTAGAGGCACATACTACCTTTCATTTCAGAGAGAACGATGATGCCAATTCAAGTTCATAACTACCCTCTCCAGCCCCAATCTCCTTTTGCTTCCACATTTAATTCTGTGCGGTGCAATTAGTAGAGTTCATGAATAAATCATAGGTGAGCCAGTGGAGTGCAGGCAGGGCATCCCTGCTATTTTACTGAATGAGTTCTCAGCTCAAGCTGGCAAGAGTGTATCCGAGAGGACCAAGGACACTTAAGAGCCATTTATATCAGACACAGTCACCACAAGCTAACATTAGGTGAGCAAGAAGAATGGATATAAGAAAGTTAGGGCACAGCTGTCAACACCTGTGCTGGTTGGTGAGTTGATCTCTTGGCGCATGCTGCGGCCAGATTGGTTGCTTATCCTGGCAGTCTCACGTTGAGGTTCCAGAATGTCACGGTACTTGGAGACCATGAGGACAGAGATGAAGTACACCACGGCCAAAGCCAGGAACTGGGCTTGCTTACTGTCATCCTGTGGAGAAGAATAACAACACGTTTACGCCACTCTCTATTCGGAAGATTCAAACAATTCACCACTGCTGCCTGAAATGCTTCCCTCACAGTATGCACCTTGCATAAACCACCATGAAAACACATTCAAGTACAGCCAGTGTCCTCTAACATATTTCTAATACGTGTTTTGAAATACGTTGTATATCCATTCAGATTTTGTGGTTTTGTTTTCCGCAGACAGCAGCTCAGATGAAAATGTCACTTTTGTTGTTTCACCGGTTGATTGAAGGGTGTTCCACCGCACATCTGTTTGTCTGCCAAAAAACTAATTCTGTTTTCAAGACTGAGAGTTTGCAATAAACACAAGCATGCTACACTCATACACAGACGCATACTCACCACATCACGAAACACCACAGCGCGCAGTCGATTAATGTCCACGTCCTGCAGAAGGCGATCAGGGTCCTTGATGGGAGACAGGTTACTAGGGACATTCTCTAAAGCTGTCTTAAGCAGAAAGATAACACAGTATCACATGCAGCTGTGTTCAAAGGCTTTTGCTCTAACTTCTCTTTTAACATACTGTAATCTTAGAGGTTAGAAGACAAAAAATGCCAGCATGTGGATATGGATGGTGACATCTTGTAATGTTTAAATCACACTTAAAGAAACTGACTTAGCATCACCAGTCAGGTAACATAATTATCATGAGGCAAGGTATGAAGCAAGAAGTCTTCTCACAGTAAAATGCAATGTGGAGATAATATTTCCAACTAAGGGCACAGAAAGCAAAGTTATGGGATTTTGGACAGGTGAGAGAGGTGACATGTACCTTGTTGGAAGTCGCTGCATTTTGCAGAATTTCCTGAGTCTTGTTGTTGTTAGGAATGGAAGACTTATTTCCTCTTTCTCTGTGTCTCTGCCTGCACTCCAGACAGTTTCTCACTGCCACACAACACACTGCGCACACAGAGACAGACACATACAGCATACAAATAGGCTCTCATTTTAGAGTTAAATGGAAATTAAATGTTGATAACGTGCATGACCTCTTTAAAACTAATCAGTTATCTCTGATGACTATTTGTTCCAGGCTGCCAGGACAGAGTGTGGGAGTCAAATCAGCAGCCAGACTGATTTCACACTGAAGCCAGTGATGAGAAATCTTATGTTTGTAACGAGGAGACTGTGAAATCTGAAGGCTATTTCCCATCGCCCAGAGCACAAGTCAACAATCCAACAAATACAGGCTCTCATACACACACAGCCACCGGCCTAGACAGATATAGACACAGATTTATTCTCACGCACACAGACAAAAAACAGACACAAATACAAACACATTTGCAATTTACTTGTGAGAAATTTCACTGTATTTAGATTTTTACTGAGCAGCTGATTCAATGAAAATCACAATAATAATAATAAAAACAGTAATTCTGAATTCAGCTGTTGTCTTCATTGCATTCAAACAAATTTCACCAAATCTCTATTATGTACTTTTATATTCAGACACAAAAGGGCAAAGAGGACTGCATGGAGTCCTATGAGGCAGACCGATGACAGACACAAAAGGCTACCATTTGTAAAGAGTACCTGATTGCACTGCAAATGATTCTCTTTGCTTGTTATGAATTCTAAAATGATGATCCTATCATTTCTTAATGCTGGAAACCGCAGAACATCCACGCACACACATCTTCATCACAAGTAATTTATTATACAATTAGCACAGGACTCTTAAATTAATTAGCTGATCAACCGAGGGGGTTTTCAGGGATTACTGGAATTATTAGGACGTGTTAAGAGAATACTGTCACAATTGTGATCTTACCAAGTCTCAGGCATTGACGCATCAGCCCACCAGAGGACATGTTTTTCTCAGCCTCAATCTCGCTAAAGTTGAGGGAGCTTGAGAACACCAATACGTCCACCATAACCATGAGACGGGACAGGAAAGTGATGGCGGTCTCTGAGGACATGCCCTGTGTCGCCTCGATGTTCTCCAGCTCCGTCTTACACATCACCAAGGAAGAATCAATCACAATCACATAAAACAAAAGTGCACATGTACAAGATCATGTCTGCCACATGCCTACGTCTAGTTTTGATTAAAGCAACTCCATATTTAAAAAACAGGCTATTAAGGTACAGTGAGTGAGATTTTTAATAATTTTGGGGGTTGAGCAACCACTTGCTTTTATCTGTAAACTCAAATTTCCTTTACTTTAAACATGGAGAGCTATTCAAATGAAATGTAAGAGAGTTGTACCATATGCAATGGCCCAAAGGTAGAGGACAATTTTAAATCAGTTTAAAAAGAGAGATAAATTAGAATAGTATTGACACTTACCTTGGCACTCTAGACATGCAAAGAAAAAATAAACAAAAGAGGATTATTATTCAATTCAAGACTGCAGATTAAATCTGATAACTACAGTAAAAGTAAAAATGAGTGACACAAAGTTGAGTGAATTACAAACATAAGATATGTTATCTGAGGAAGCCAAGAATGGCCGTGCTTGCAATTTTTTTTTTTAATGCCGTTAACTCGAGATCACAAGTTAATTTATCTCGGTATCTCGAGAGAATAAAAGGCTGATTTCTCGAGATAACGAGATAATTTATCACAAGATTTATCAAGCGTGGAGCTAATTCTCATTTCTTCATTCCTGTCTTCTCCTCTACGTGTCTCCCTCACATGGGTAGTTCAAGAATTTAGATAAAGCACAAGAAGCCTTTAAGTGACTCTAAAAGGACACGGGTTACGATATTGTTGGTTCTTATTCCCTCTCTAATCTAATAAAAAGAAAATACTTGAAACATATATACACACATATATATACACATACACATATATATCATATTATGACCAGTTGTTAATCAATCTGCCATTTCGCTGTGACAGAGATGTCATTAATAAAAGGTGCTGTCAATGGTAATGGATACTCCTTGATGTGACATTTTCAGCTTAAATCAGTTTCTACAGTTGTCAAGATGCCATCTATCCTTGCTGGCATGGCACTCCTGATCTCATTCCTGATAAACATTGTTTGTAATAAAAAGGAAACAACCTTTTCTTTTTCCTTGATAACAGGTTGATTATCTCGTTATCTTGAGACAACAAAGCTTGTTTTCTTGAGATAATGAAATAATTAACTCGTGATCTTGAGATAACGGCATAAAAAAAATAAAAAATGCAAGCACAGACATTCTCAGCTTCTGTAGTTATCAAAGTAGTGTAAAAACCAATAATTGAATCTGAGCAATGAAGATGGCTCTGATCAATAAATGCACACATGTCTAATTTCCCTAAGGCGCATACTGTATACTGTATACTGTAGTAAATCAAAGGCAAAAATAGACCAAACATTCATATAAACTGACCACTAGATGGCATTATTCCCCTACAGTGAACACAGAGAGCTGCACTTACCGATGGAGAGGTGGCCGCTGAGAGCAGGGGCAAGATTCCTCCGCAGGCAATAATGATGTTGTCTACCATTTGTGAGATAAGGTGGATTGTATTATGGACAAAAATAATGTTCTCATTACTATTGACAAAGTCCATGACAGATTTGGTGGAGTGGCTGCAGAAGAAAGAAGGGGGAAAAAACAGGATTATTATGGGTGTAAGCATGTTCACATTATACACATTACACAGCAGCTATAAACATATGCAGTGCAGTAAACATAAAACAATTGGAGCATGTATAAGAAAAGCTGTTTTCCTTATATGTATAAAACAGCAATAAAACTTATGTTAGTTCTGTCACAGAGGGGTAATCTGAGTATCACTACAAGCACCATGCTCACCCTCCCTCTCTGTCTCTCTCTCTCTCTCAAGTGCACATAAACCACTTCACACACCTCCTCCAGACATGGACATCACTTTCCAGTGCAAACAGCAGGTCAGTGAGCAGTCTCTGGTGCATTCCTGACCATTTGAACTCTGGGATGCGGAACATAGTGGTGCGTGGCCCAGGGCTGAACTGACGTCGCTGTTCCTCTGTCATGGGCGTTCCCCTGAAGCCTAAGTCCACACGTATGTCCCTCTCCATCTGAGTTGCTAGGCGGCCCTGTAGACTCTGATGGCAGATTAATCAATCACTCAAACACAGTAAATGAATGACTTGGACATTACATCTCCAAATCTTGTTCATTATGAGATACTGTATAAAGGCTAATTGTTAGTCACATTCCTATTCTTCAACCTTAATGAGATATTATGCTACAGTCACACTGTTTACAATGAATGATGAATTGCCAGATTAAAGTGAGTCCTCAGATAACCTCTTCCAGCAGATAAAGAAAAAAATATAACAAGCTCAATGTACCTGATGAAAGTGAGATGAATGAGTCAGCAAGGTGCCTCAAAAAGTCTGTTTAAAAAGCGATGAATTGAACATGAGCAATTTCACAACAGCAGAGAAAGGTTTAAAAATAAACTCTGCCTCCCACTGTTCCTCCGTCAGTGACCCAGTCCAGGCCATAGAGCCTGACCTTTGAGAAAGAGTGCAGCTCATATGAGATGAGGGAACAATGAACAAATCCCAAGTGATTATTGCAGAATAATGCTTTGTCTATTTCTGCCCTCCTGTTGGCTCAGCCAACTTTTCCAGCAGCCCAGATTCCTGAGTCTCAGAGGGATGTTGCCTGATGTGCACCAGGCCATCCTGTCCCCATTACAAGCAGTGGTGAGGAGGGGAATGATCCCTATGGGTCTGTTAATATAGAACTGTTGACACTAAAGGTCAATACATCCTGACAATGGCAAATGTTCCCCCTCGTCGCTTTCAACTCTTTGACCCTGGAGCTCTTATGTTTGAGCATTCATGATCCTCTGCTGTTGCATTTACCTCTGGCTATGAGCTTTCAGGATATTTTCAACGAAGTCAGTGAATCTCTATTATTTCTTCTATGAGACAGTCTGACAATGGTAACAATGTTGTTGTTTTTTTCAAATTACATGAATGAACTACTTTTATACGAACCTGTGTAGTGGCTCTTGTCTGAATCTTCCTCATCTCTTTGTCTTTGCCATCATCTGATCTCTCTGTGTCAGAGGTGCTGCCTGTAGCATCTGCTGTGCTGCTCGTCTTAATAGCTGAAGGCTCCCCTTCAGATGCTGTTCCAGTTGTGCCCTCAGTGGCCTCAGTCTTGGTACCAGCCACTGAGCTGATGCCCTCCAAGGCTGCCTGTAGTTCAAACTCATCCTTTTCCAGGATGCTGGGTAAGGAGCCAAGCTCAGAGCTGCCAGACATGTGAGCTAGAAGGCCCAGGTCAACACTGGCACTGGTGTGGACTGGAAGCTCTGGGCTGGACAGGACCAGAGGCTCAGCTGGACTTGAGTCAGGCAGTAGCTTGTCCTCTATGCTTCCTGCCACCTTTCCAAACAGGAAATTGTTGCTGTTAGGGATGCTGTCCTTGTCATCATCTAGTGTAATGAGAGGAGGTGTATTTTGGTCATCCATGCTCCCCTTTGGTAACAACACACTATTGACGTTACTATTGAGTTTTTCCACAGCAGCACAATAAACATTATCCAACAGAGAATCCACCTCCACCAGTGACCCATTCTCAGATACTCCAAGAGTTTCAGAGGACAAGTCCATATCATCCATCTTAACCTCTGTAGCCTCCACCTTTTCAGCTTTGATGTCCACCAGAAGGTCATGGACTTCGACCCTGACCCCATTTACTGTACCTCCTGTTCCTCTGAGACCCTCTTCGAGCCCTTTCCCTTCAGCCAGCAGGTTGCGCGAATCAGCACTCTCATAGTCTGCCTCACTCTCAGGGGTCTGGGAGTTATCATCCATTTCTCTGATCTCAATGGCACCCTTAATGCCAGAGGCCTGAGCAGATAAACCAGAGATGGTGCTGACCAAACCCTTCTTCCCTTTCTTAATATTTTCCTCTTCCTGACGCTGGTACTCTTCATACATTTTAGCCAAGTACTCCTTATGAGCCTCATATGTCACCTATGAAAACACAATTTTATAGACAATGTTAGCCGTATTGTATGTTCGGTGAAGATCAGTTAAGAAGCAAAACTGTGACAGAATATCTAAAAATATCTCCATCAACAGCAGAGGTCAGTGTTTCCTCTGTGTTGTAGAGTGGAGTACAGTACTCACCTTGGAGTGGGCTATAGAGAGTGTGTCCACCCACACGCGCCACCCTCCCCACTCATACTTGATGGCATGGTAGAGTAGAATACGAAAGATGTTGTACACCATCTCAGTGATCTTCTGCTCGTCAGAGTTTTTGGGGTTGATGTACCCCAGAGAAAACATCCAGTCCTGCCATACTGAGCACTGAAGCAGACATCTGCAATACACACACAACATAAAAGTATGCAATACGTGAGCCACATAATACAAGTTTGAGTATGTGAAGTAAACCCTGATCCTCTTCTCTAACTTTTTTGCCTGTATGAGATTTTTATTTGAAAGAAAGACCTTCAGTGTGATTGAACCAGACATGATGTGGTTATGTGGTGCTTTTCTTGATGTTTCTCCTTAACATCTTTTTTTTGTGTCAAAAGAACACACCAGTGTTATTTTGCATTTTGTTATTCAAGTTGCAACAGATTGTTTTGATCATTTGGCAATCCATATATTAAACTGTTTGATTATTTGGCAGCAGTATCTCACAAAACAAAAGGACAGCCAAGATATAAAAGCAGAAAGAAATGAAAACCAATTAAGTTTTTTTTGTGTTATTGAACAGTTTGACTTGACAAAGTACTTTCTGCCTGTTAATTTTAAGCTAATTATGTTGTTGATTTAGGTCAGTAATTTCCTAAGACCTATAATTTAATTTCAATGTGTGTGTGTGTGTGTATGTTTAAAAAAAAAAAAAAAAAAGAATAAATTGAGTGTGAAGTGAAAAGGAAAAAATGCAGCAACTGTCAAAAACTGTCACAGAAACATCTGCTGGAGAGTATGTGCGTGTCTAAGGATGGTTTAGCATCAATATGAGCCCATTAAACATGGGACGAGGAGGGGGAACAGTGTGCCTTTTTTCTTTTCTTTTTGATACATTTAATCAGGGAGATAATTGATGGAGTGGGTAAGTAAAAGGCACTTAAAGTTCTGCTCACCGTCTGTTCTCTCGGCTGTTGCTGAACAGTTTAATCATGTCGGAAAGGAAGAGCCGCCGAACTTCCATCAGCTCTATGCTGGGGGAGGAGTTCTTCAGTGAGGTGGCTACCACTTTAAGAATCACTGATAGCAAATGGAGGCAGACACAAATAACCAACACACTGTCAATATTGCCACAAAACCAGGTACTTTATAAAGAATGAAACTCAATGTTGCCACATAACAACGGCCTTACTTGGGTTCTGTATCTTGACAGTGGAGTCTGGCTCAGGATGAGGTTTGTGAACGACCTGTGTGCATACCTGCTCTGTCAGAATCTGTTGCAGGAAGAGGTGAGGTGATTATCTGTCACACAGTCTTTACACAGAGACTAGTGGTGCAGTAATTATGGAACATTTGAAAGTAAAATGTTTCTGTTACCTCATACAGAGTGTTATAGGTCGTCACTGTCACAGTATTGGTGTGCAGCATGAGCCTTTCTCCCAGGAGAGTAAAGAGGCTGTGTGTGTGCATGATCTCCACCTTCCTCCTGTGGATAAACACACACACAGAGACATAATGGTAAAGTGGCTTGTTTAGAGCTCCATAAGCCACTGGAAGGATCAGTGAGTGCCGTCAGCTTGCTTCCCTACTCTCACCCACGGGAGCTGGGCTCTGGAGACAAGTGTCAAGAACTGCCTGGTGTCATAAATTGGGGGAATTTCAAGGTGTGTAGGATAACGAAGTTAGCCTGTCACCAACAATGGCTCTGAGATACAATAGAGGCACAGCCAGGTGAATGGGTTCAACAGTGACAAACTACTTCTGCAAACAGCATCAAAACTGCTGTCACAATACTGAGGCAAAGCTGCTCTACTGTGCTGCTGCTGCCTCAAGATGAGTTGGGATTTTCCTAATAAGACAATACCTTTCTGTATTTTGACTAGGCTGGCAAATTGGACACTTAGCAGAAGAGTAGTGTTTCTTTCAAATGTATAATGGGAGAAAAGGGCGGACTGATGAAGCATAGCAAGCTAAGATGAAGTCTGCAGTGAAGCAGTGAGGAGAACAAGCCTTCTTGTAAACGCTTCCATGAAAGTAAATGCAGACAAAATTACTCTTTTTTTTCCCTTGGATGTGGTTTAAATCATCTGTCAAGACAATGTTAAAATGAAGGGACACTGGTTTAAATAGGAAAATTACACTATAATAATGTTTATTCAGCCAGAAAAGAAGAGATCAAACACCCTGCTGCTAGACAGATAAGAAGATGGCAGGGAAGGAGTACATTTCAAGGCAAGAATATAAGCCTAGCATACAATATTTAATTTAATTTAAACCTGCAGTGCAGAACTTTTACATATAAATGAATGTCCATTACATTCAAGCCACTGCCAAACGAGTTCACATAACTCTGATGAAGCCTAACACCTCCAGAGAAATCTCTCTGTATTTCACAGTGTACAGAGTTTTTAAACCTCATGGCGGGTGTGATATTCTCGTGCTGGTCATTTGGCTGTTAATTATGCGGCTCTTCTAGACTTTACAAATTAACCAAATTGATCAGTCCGAGTCAGCGAAACGAGTCATTTTACAGGGAGGAGGGGTGTATTTATCCACCATTTTACAGCCTCAACAGTAGGTTACAGCCAGTGGTGTAATGGCCATTGAGCATACTGGGACAAATCCTAGTGGACCAGTAGACCATCAAAAAATATGGTTTTGGGTCAGTGGACCATTAAAACATATCCGTTTTTACCATTTTGCCCTCTCTGTGTTATTCGGGGTGTGCATGAGAACATGTTTTATGCCTGTGTCAGGCAATCACAGCTGAGTAAACCCCTTTACTCTCACTGCCAGAAGGGGGAGACAAAAATCCCATACTCCAGCATCAAAACAGATGATTAAGTCTACATCATCTACAACCTACATCTTTGTTAACCCAGATAGAATCAACAATATCTAACATCACTAAAGTAATACATGTACAAATGACAAATTAAATTGAAAGAAGCTAATAACCTCAACAAAGCATTGAAGAAACATTCTTTATGAGCTGCACTAGAGCTCATATTGAACAAGGATGCTTTAACATGTATGAAAGCTATTAACGTAAAGGGTGAAAGCAGGCCTTCAGGAGGCACACATGTCTCTTGAGGATACAGTCCATTCACTTGTGCCTAGGGCAGTCTAGCATGGGCTTACACCTTCCCTTTCTCTCCATTCAGCAGGCACCAGTAACACCATAACACCTGGTGCTGCATCATTGTGAGCACAGCAAAAACCCTATTTATTCTCCTTCATCCCTGCATCCCACATTCTGAATCTTGGGTTCTCCACTCGTAAGCACTCTCTCTCCTCTCTCCAATGTGCAATATGCAGAGGATATGCTGACATCCAAGTGGGTATTTTATTATTTATTTCACTCTGTGGGACAGTAACTTGGACCTCTTCCACCTTTTTCTTATGTGAAGTAATGGTTTTAGGGCACAAAGCCAGCGATTCAGGTGTTCTACAAAGAACTGCACCCTCATTTGCAAAATTGGCTTCAAGTCAAGAGTTTCTGGCTTTTCAAATTGTACCCCTTTTCAAGGGAGTGTGAGAACAGATGAATCATCTCTCTGAACATAAAGCCCGATTTATGTTTATTCTGTTTCTAACCTACACACCTAGTCATCTCTTTAACATGGGCACTGCAGGCATTTGCAACAAATTTAAATAACAAAACAACATGCAGTAAATGACAGCATTAGACACGTATTATTAGGCACAGATTCTGTAAACCATCCAATGATTTACTAATCTTACAACTATTCATAAAAAACAACACTCATGAGTGTGTAATTATCATCTACTACACAGCTCTTGGAATGGGTTACTTACTTATGGCCCAAATGCTTGAGGAAATATCCAAGGACTTTGAGGGATTGTACTCGAATGCTTTCACTCTTGGAGGCCATGAGCTTGTAGATTACCCTAGAATAGACACAAGCAACGGTGAACGCTGGCAACGGCACACTGTCTTGACAGAATAAAATATAGCCCTGTTGATGAAAAGGCCCTGCACTGGTTAGCTGACATCCACTTTCCTTCAGAGTAAATTTACATTAGCATTAAATGAATGTCTTAATGAAAGTAGCAAGCTTTTCAACAATGGATTCTTTAAAAGTCACAAGCAGTGCTACACTGTGTGTATTTATATTTTATTGGATCAAATGGGGTAAATTTGATCATCCATGTCTTATTGTGTAATTGTGTCATATTGTAAAGTGTTTTTTTCCTAACTTAACATACAAATTAGGGTATTCATTAGTCACATATGCATGCAGCAATAGCACAAGCATCAGATGCTTAGGTTTATTTTGTGAAATCACCACCTAATTTAGTGCCTGAACAGCAAAAGGATTGTGTCTTCCCCTAAGGGACTTACCGTATTCCATTTCTCTGGTCAAAAGCAGGGATCATGGAGGCTGGATGCTCAGACATCAAGGCTACCACCAACTGCAACACATCATGCAGATTCTCATCCTGCAGACAAACCGTGAGAGACAGACTATCTGAGAGAAAATGGTAAAGACAACTGGTATAGAGAAAAAGGGAAAGTGTAACTGCAACTGCACCAAAGACATTATGTACTCTATGTGTCTAGCGATTGTATCACTTGCAATTGCAGACTACGCTTTGGCCCTGGTAAACCTTACAACAGTGTAGGGGCAGTAGCTGGCCACAGCACAATGAAAAGTACACTAGTAATTGAAAAGATCGATTCATCTTGCTGGTAAGTGTATTGGCTTAGAAAAAGAAAAAAAAAAAAATTCTCCAGGAATAGCAGCCCTAAAGATGAAATGTGACCTTGAAGCTTAGTGCAGTAAAGTGGCACACTAACACACTGAGTGCATACACTTGAAGCAGAAATAGACTCTCATGTACCTCATGCATGGTTAACAAATAGTTCAGGATGCTCTGCAGCTCATCCTCCTTGACACCTCTGTCCTGAAAGCATGCATAAGTTGGAGACAAAAAAATAAATAGTGTTAATGGCAAAAAATTAGAGAAGGATCATTGAATTGCAAAGCCACAGAAAGTCCAATATTCTGATAAAACGCATGATAATTGCATTCATTTTGGTACAATTAAAAAGTAGTTACTAGTAATTTATCATTCAGCATTCCTTTTAGTCCCTTTCATTATTGCTTAGCTAGGATGTACAATTGATGCACCTGGTACGATAACATTGATATCACCAACACATTAGTCAGATAGCTGGTTGCCATGAACGTTTGGCATGATAATAACACACAGCCTCCAACCCAGTTTACTGTCCAGTATTTTGATTCCTCTTATTTCTGCCATGCCCCTGGAGAGCCTGTTACAGAATGCAGGATAATTATCTGCAGAGGTAGAACATGCTGGGATGTGGGCAGCAATACAGTGAGTTAAACTCCAATGAAAAGCCTGCGCCTCATCAAATATATAGTCCAGCACTCTAATTATTTAGTTGTTTGTCTTTAGGATAAGCAACTCATTTAGTGAGTTGAACATAAAAATAATGATAAATACCTGCCATACATTTACAGAGTCACAAGTGATGCCTTGAAAGGATTAACGTAGTCTTATAAACAGTCAACAAACTCTGAAGTATTCAATCACAATTAATTAAAGAAAATAATTAAACTATTTGTCTCATTTGTTTCAGCACCACTGGCATTCCAATTAAGCTCACAGTTTTTTTAGAAGTAATAAATAAATAAATAAATAGCAATGACATTATGAAGCAGCAGACCAGAAGAAACTTTTTAAGGATATCACAAGAAAAGCTGACAATCTCAACTATTTCCCAGTGCAGCTCAAAATCAAGCATCATGAGGGGCTGTGAGGCATGGAGACAGCTGGGATATACCTTCAGGATGAGTTGCTTGAGGAAGAGAAGCATGAACGCCCTCAGAGAAACTATTTCTTTTTGGGTCGGCCTTGGACCATCTGTAGTTGGAGAGAGAAAGTGAAAGAAGTAATAAAACTGAAAAAGAAAGTATCATAATAATAAGTTATCTTCCTGTTTGATGCTGTCTGTTTTCCAGCCTCCTCTATATTATTAATGTTTCCACTGTCAGTTTTATTCTTGGTTCATTTTCATGATCTCAAGTTCCTTTTTGATGATTTTTTGATTGATAATGAAATATTTCTCTCACTGATGTCTTGTGTTCTCAGCTCTATGAGCTTTGAGAAAATAAGACAAAACAGGCAAAAACAGACATCTTCAAAGACATCTTCTGTTTCTTTCATGATATAATTACCTACTTAAAGATTTACAACATATACCTTGAGTTTGTGCACCAAAACCTAGACAGGAAGTGTGGCGCATAAAGTAGTGCTAGACTTTCACTTTGTAAACACAGTTAATTGACAATTAATAAAAAATAAAAAATAAACGTTTTATGTAGATTGAAAGCTTTAAGTAAAAGAAGTTTAATTTAGAGTATACAGCCAAGATCACTCAATGATACATGCTGCATCCAAAGTCTGTGTGTATCGTAGGTAGCCTTGGCCACAACGTATTGACCGGGCAGTACGTCCAAGGTTGCCATGCTTACACCTGCCCATCACATTCGCCAACCTCTCATTAAAAACACCCATAATGCATTTGCAAACTTAGGGTTGACGTAAACTACGCACTTCAATTCATTCCTGCCATGAACCTCATTCCACATCTGAAGGGCTGAACACTGTCAGCAGGTGGGAATATGTTGTGCAAATGAAGAAGAATGACAGAACATGACAGAAAGCATTGATTAACTGTCATATCACAGCAGCTGCTGCAGTATTGGGTTGGTTAGCATGAGAATTAATTTTGACATGGTCAGAGCCTATTCAATATCCACAGCTCCTTTGTTTTCAACTAAAAAGTGTTTGTGCATACATTAGAGTCAACACACTAATGGGCTGCAGCAAGAGGCAGATGTGCAACACAGAGCTATATAGTTAGACACATCAGAAAACACAGGTTATATTACATAAATTAACACTAACAATACAAACATGAATGATTATAAGCACTCTCAATGTAGCACAAAGGCTCCATTTTGGCAGTAAAACCTGGCAATGGTGTCATATATTCATTAATTTGTTATTCATCCTGTGTAGCCAGGTATAAATATCTTGACAAAATCTTATGCATTTGCAGAGGTATTAAATTTCAATAACTGAGTCAAGCGCAACAGCAAAAGCCTTTCAGGAAGAAATGGTCACTTTGCTCAATGTCTGTCTTCTCCTCTCAGCCCTGATAAACCCTAACTTCCACCTTGGCCGGACACATGTTCATTTAAAATGAGGGACAATGCTTTGATGACAGATACAATGTCAGCAGACACCTGATCATCCTACTGCTCCAACAGCCAGTCAATGTAATCAAGGATGAGGCTCCCTGAGGTTGCAGGAGGACAGCAAGTGTTGCTGCATCACGACACTGATTAATAGCACGAGAGAGGAAAATCCAGTGCAGGGACAGAGGCTGACATGGAAGGGATGATAAGAACATTATTACTGCAGCCACTGCATCCAAGTTATTCACAACCAATTATGCTCAGCAGCTCTGCACAGCTCTTGTTTCGCATTCACAGATTGCTTTATGTCCTGAATCCCAAGGGCAGAGGGAGAGTTTATTGAAAAACGATTTATGCCCATGTGATTAATGCAAGAATCCTATTTTGACTTATGACTGATGATAATTAAGTCACAGCAAGCACAACGCATGCGCCTTGTATGCTTGAGCAAACTGAATATTTAAATGTATTTAAATATTTTTTTTTAAAAACCAAGAATAATGATATTTCCACTGCCAAAACAAAGGCTCATAAAACACTCAGATGCAACAAGCAGTTTTAATTGGCTTCACAAATTCTTCATAGTTTGTAGCTGCTGTATGCTTTGTCTGCTTAACCTCATCTGTTTAGAGCACCTGGAGTGTGTTGACTTTAAATTGCGAGGCGGTGTTAAAAAAAAGAGCATACATGTGCCAAACCATTCCCTAACATCATTGTAATCAGTAATTTGTGTCTTACATGAGACTAATATATGAGAATGAGGGCACACACACACAAAGGTATTCATCCACCTTGATCACATTATTCCTGTGAAGCACCTCTACATGTCTGTCAGTGCTGAGTTCTCCTGTAATGGAAATGAGACGGAACCAGTTTGAATTGAACGAGGTGACTGGCCAAACAGCTTTACCGCCAATCTCATTACTCATTATTAAGTAAAACCGAGTCAGGGGCAAAGACAGAGACAAAAGGGGAGTGATAGAGATTGAGACAGATTATGTGCTGGCTTGTGGGTACATGTCACAGACTGAGAGAAGTTGAGGAATGGGCATCTGTGGGTGAGTGCCCGCAGTGTTTCTGTGTATAACCGAATGATACATGGCTTTAATTTGATAGCACTCTCTATTAAGACCTGAGGGAAAAAAGAGAAAGCACTTCCAGAAACAGAGTGAGTAGCTGCAGAAGCTCCGTTTTAAATGTCCTCTCTGTGTCCCTATAATTGAACACTTCATTATCTGCTTGGCTCCCTGCCTCTTTATATGTGTCTTTGTTTGCTCATTTCTCAGTTTAGGACAGAGAAAAACTGACCTGCCAAATCAAGCACAGATCAATGGAAGCAGACCCACTCGGAAAATTACCTACAGCAGGAAAGTGATCTATTTCAAGATATGTCTTCCTCGGAATCTTGGCCATTTTCTCAGCCCATTACATCCTCCCAGGGATTCTCCAACATCTAGCACCATACGTACAGTTGTGTTAAAGAGAGGCTTTACTTAGAAGCTCACTGGAAGAATCTAGTTAACAAATATAGATTACTCCAATATGTGTTAATGCACACTACTTTGCAATCAAACATAACAAGTTTGTGTGTCAATCTTCATTCGATCAAGTGTGTTGTCTCGCACTTTAAAAATCAAAAATCAAAAACATATTGTATGGATTCACCCACAACCATTCTTTTCAGTCAATTATGGACCCATACTTATATTCTAAACTAATCCTGTATCAGGTATCAAACAAGGCTTTCTTAGACTTTTTGCTCCAAGCTACTTCCAGACTTTATATTTTATTGCCTTTTTTAAGATTGAGCCCAGATGCCTTGTGAAGGAAACTCATTTCAGCCACAAATGCTTACAGTCACTATCCAAAGCTCATGAACATAGATTAAGTTGAAATGTAGACTGGTAAATCAAGAGCAGCACAAGTATTGTAACCTACACTGTGTATGATTTGTATCTTTGCAACCTGTGTTGACATCCCATACAAAGCAGAACAACACTATACTAGAGTGCCTGAGGCTACACAGAAACAGATTTCCCATAAAAGGTTTTTTGACATTGAAATGTAGTATATGACGATGGTCAAAGAAACACAAAAACTATCTAGAATGTACAATGCAGTGGACATGATATTAAAAAAAAGTAATGAGAAGTTCCTCTGATGTCTGATCTAAATATAGCACACTGCCCTAGAACATGAGCTCTAGAAAGGTATGAGCTTTCATCACTTATTAAGTCTTGTAAAGTTCCCTTGTACAGTATAAGAATGAATAAATTACACAGTTTAAGTAGAAAGGATAAATTAAAATCAGGAAAAAGTTAGATTTAGGGGTCTGACTGATCTAGCTTACAGAAATCTGTGCCCATATTATCCCTGCTAACCTCAATTTAGAGGTCACCACCACTATTAGTAGGAAATCAATTAGGATCACTCCCCGCTCTAACAGATCAAGAACGTAGGCCACCTGCTTTGATGTGGCATATACTGTATATTAAAAGCTAATAGCTATATTCAGCCAACTTACACTGCCTGTAAGAATGCATCATCATCTCACAGTGTGAATGAATGTGATAGAAATTATTAGTGGTGCTAACAGTGGAAGAATCACCTTTGACTGTATGACAAATATAGCATCTGTGCTGTCAGAATACAAGCTTTAACCTTCAGTAAGTAGATTTAATCAGGCCTTGATGCAGCACAAACTGAGCTCTCAGTGCTGTTATAAAACAACCCCTATACTTGGACAATGATAGTTTCGCAAAAGAAAAATGGAGAGTAAAATGGAAATGACAGTTCAAGGACACTTTCAGTCCCAGCACATCCTGCTTGGTGACGTACTGCTGTGAGTGAGGATGCCAGTCATACTACTGGCCCAGGTTTTAGAGGCCTAACACCCACACCACACACCCTAGTGGGATGACAGTATTGATGTGGCGTGTCTGCCTCACTGTCATCTCCAGTGATGGCCACGGTCCTAAAAGCTGACAAGTGAGCGTTTCCATGTGGAGATGAGTCATTTCAAATGTGGGGGAGCTGCTGCTATTATAGAAAGACACTTTGATAGCAGGCTTCTGACTGCGCACAATGATTGTGATTGGTTCACACCCAATGATTCCCTTTACAAAACAATGAGCTTCACTTGGATGAGCCTTCAGTGAAAGAAGAAAGAGGTTATATAAAAATAATCCCACATCAAATCCTATTATATTATACACATCATATTAAATAAACCTGACTTGAGTTGAGAAGAAAATCCCAAAAATGCTAAATGTGCTCACCAAGACCCTTCGGTGTGATGCCGCTGCTGTCTACAGGGTTGATAGCCCAGTAGTAGTACTTCAGAGTATGCATGAGCTGAAGCACTGTGCCCACTCGTCGAATCGTGTTGTAGATGGTTGCTGTACCAATGAACTCAGCGGAGAGGTACGTGTAGAGAGAGAGCTGCACCTGAAGTGGAACACACACATTCATATGTATCCATGTTATTAATTGCAGAGCGTAAATCTACTTAAAACTTAATCCTCTGAACCTGATACCTTTCTAGACCATCCAACACATTTTACTGTGGTGGATTGCAGTCACTGAGCCTATTATCCCTGGAGGTGTATGGTGATGGCTACTGACCTTATGTACTCAATTTCATAATTGTTGCAGCTGCACTCTTTTTAGTGATGATTAGCATGTCCTCTGAAATTAGCAACACGCCTGACGAGAATCCTTAATCCCACTAGCTATCCCAGCACTAAATGCCAAGGGCTTTTTCCCATATGTCATAAATTATAGGATATTAATGAATCAAATGTGAGTCACGATGACAGGTGGTTAGGATGTGAGCATCCCTTGATAGGGTTTGAGTCTACTGAAATGAAATTGGAGAGAACCGAACACTGCACTGTTGGTAATATAATTTCCATAAAAACAGAAAAGTAGAATACATTTACGAAATTGTATTTGTCTGCTATAGGACAAGGTCAGTAAGTCCATGTAATTAATGCATATTGCATGCTCCCATCATTCACACAGCTGGTTCTGTACCCTGTGCAGCTTGAGGATAGGGACAGACGAAATGTGGACTGTGTAGTGTGTCCTAAGGGAAGAAGCCAGTGCAGCTTCTGTGCCGATGAAGCTAAAAGTGGTCTAACCCACTTCATTACCTCGCTGTTTCTCTCTTTTTTTTCTCCCTCCCTCTCTATGCTCTATTTTGAAGGAGTGTCGCAGGCAGGCCTCCAGACACTTTTGTATTCATTTTCCTCCTTTTATGTATTCATGGCTCTGCCCCACCAGCAGCATTCCTGAGGCAAATGTATTCGCCACACAAACATGGCTCCTTTGATATACATCATCACATTTTTTCATCTGTCATTATATTAAGGAGGGGGCAGAAAAACTCTGGAACATTCAAAAAACTTTGGTGGGTTCAGCACAAGAGAGCCAATTTTGTATGAGTGAGAGGATATAATATGAAGCAGGTGTATGTAGTGCACTCTTCAGACATTTTGGAGTAGTCTGGTCAAATTCAATTGGGCCTGAGCACAAACTGTCAAGGGGGGGAACTGCAAAAAATGATTCAAACTGACAACTAAAAAAGACTAACTCACTAACTAAAGACAAACTAGTTATGACTTTTACTCATTATGAGTTGCAGTATCAGAAAAATATGGGTATGCAAGTTTTCCATCTGCTATCAGATTTCATCACTATGTTCATCACACAAACACTTACTGCCATGGGGCATTGCACCAAAACTGTCAGTAGTGTGATATGCACTTGACAACAAGCAAAATTTACACCGCTCTTTCCTCTGAAACATAGGCACGTGTCTGGAATGGCAGATTCAATTGTCGTCTTTACACATACAATGATGAAGAAAAGTACTACTAAATCCTTCGGTTGCTGAAGACTCCTGATATGCACCCACCTCAGCCTGGAGTACATGGACTGAGTTACCTACAGTAGCTCACCTTGGCAGGAGTGTAGATCCAGATGGCAGCATTGAACAGGATGTGGTCACACAGCTGCTTCAACAGTGGCGCCCCATGTGTTAGACCATCCAAATATTTAGCAAAGGAGAGGAATTGCTCTAATACAGCCCTGGTGATGTGTGCACGTGATGACTGTAAGAAGAAGCACAAAGTTGTGTTAAACAAGGATCATAATGCTAAGCCTATTCTGCTGCTGGCGTGTATTTCTCCTCCCATACTGACTGCATTATGGTTTAGTAGTGAAAACATATATAGATAACATTTATGTTGGTCTTTAAGTATTAAAAAAGCATAAAAGTACCTAATTTACAGAACAGATTTGACAGTTAAAACAAGAGAGAAGGTTGAAAAATGTTACATAGAGAAAAAAAAGTAATTAATTATCATGTCATGCCCAGCCCAACCTGGGAAGAGGCATCAGAGCAGCCAATGCAGCTTATAAAAGGAAGATTGAGGACAACTTCAGTAGCAACAACATGCGGCCGGCAGGTGTGGCAGGGAGTCCAACATCTCACCCATTATAAATCCTGCAACACCACAAAGGCTGAGGGTGACACTGGACTTGCAGAGGAGCTGAACAACTTCTTTGCACACTTCGAGGTGGAGGGACTCAGAGCAGCTACAGTTCAAACATCAGACTGCAGCAGCTCTAGCCTCACCGTGCAGGAACATGAGGTGAGGGGAGCACCGAGGGCCGTGAATCCTAGGAAGGCTGCCGGGCCAGATGGAATGACTGGGTGGGTTCTCAGGGAATGTGCAGACCAGCTGGCCGGTGTCTTCACCAACATCTTTAACGAGTCACTGTATCAGTGCATCATCCCATCATGCCTGAAGTCAGCCACTATTGTCCCGCTGCCCAAAAAGACCTTCATTAGCAGCCTCAACGACTACTGACCAGTGGCTCTGACACCAGTCATAATGAAATGTTTTGAGAAACTGGTCCGATGTCACATCATGTCCTGCCTCCCAGCCACACTTGATGCATTTCAATTAGCATATAGAGCTAACAGATCAACAGAGGATGCCATTGCCACAGCACTCCATGCCACCATCTCTCACCTGGAACATCCAGGGCATTATGCCAGGCTGCTCTTCATTGACTTTAGCTCTGCCTTCAATACTATACTTCCGGACAGACTTACAGGAAAATTACTGGACATTGGACTTCCTTTCACCACCTGCTAGTCAGAGTGGGTCCTCATCTTTCCACAGCCCTCAGCCTCAGCACTGGCTCTCCACAGGGCTGTGTGCTGAGTCCTCTTCTGTACACTCTGTACACATATGACTGTGTCAGCACCCACCCAAGCAACGTCGTCGTTAAGTTTGCTGACGACACCACCGTGGTGGGACTCATCTCTGAGGGTGATGAGACGTCATACAGGACTGAAATCCAGAGGTTGGTGGGATGGTGTGCTGAAAATAATTTGGTCCTCAACACATCAAAAACCAAAAAACTGATCGTGGATTACAGAAGGAGGAAGCCCGTTCTTCAGTCCATCTACATCAACGGGGAGGTCGTGGAGAGGGTGTCCAGCTATAAGTAACTCGGTGTCCACATAGATGCAGACCTCAAATGGAGCACCAAGACCTTGGAGGTTGTGAAGAAGGCCCAACAATGCCTCCACTTTCTTAGGATCATCAGAAGTGTCAACCTAAAGAGGGAGCTGCTGACAGTTTTCTACCGCTGTTCCATTGAGTGTGTGCTCACCTACTGTATCTCTTTGTGGTTCGCCAGCTGCACCACAGCACACTAGAAGGCACTTAAAAGGGTCATCAAAACTGCCCAAAAAAATCATTGGCAACCCTCTCCCCTCCCTGGAGGACCTCTACAACGCTCGCTGTCTTAAGAGGGCACGCAGCATCTTGAAAGATAGCACACACCCAGGACACCATGTGTTTGAGCTGCTGCCTTCTGGCAGGGGATTCAGGGCTTTAAAATCACGTACAAACAGACTGAGAGACAGTTTTTTAAAGAGGGCAATAACAATACTAAATGCAAACATCTGACATGACTCATCTCTATTGCTCTTTTATGCACTGCTACTTTTGTATTTATTTTAATTTATATGTGATTGAACTTGCTTGTTGCACCGGAGGGGACAGTAGTCCAATTTCGTTGTACTATTGTACTTGTACTAAGATTTATCTTATCTTATCTTATCTTATCTTATCTTATCTTATCCAAACAGGCTTACAAGACACGACGAAAAAAGAAAAAAGCAAAGAGTCACAAAAAGGCACAAACCAGATACCAGATACAGGTAATGCTAAACAAATAAACCATCCTAACATTTTTTCCAAGCTTTAGACTTATAAACATTAAAATTAAACAACCACTCCATTCTGTCTTCATCAGAGTAACAAAACATCTCTGGTTTTTGAACAGACATTTCATTAAATAACAGTGTTCATAACTCATCATAGAAAGGACAATACAGAGATAACCTGTCATCCTCTTGAATATTATTATAGATTATTATTATAATCTGCCAACTTCAAGGTTCAAGGGAAGGGTTGCTGTTCTCAGCTGTGCTACTAAGGACCTTTGACTTCTTGTTAAGTTTGCTATAATGTAGGATTCAGCCATAACTGTGCTTGATTTGAATACACAGTATGTTCGTAGTTTGGGTTTTAACAAAATATCATTTAACCACTTCAAATACAGCAAGTAGCTCTGTTCTGATTGTGGGTGTACAACATGATACATTATTGCTATACATATATTGTAACCTAGCTTCTTGAAACATAGCTCATATTTCTTTAGCCCATGGAGAGCTGTGTGACTTACTCCAAAGAAAAACCTTCTTATTGACCCTGTTTTCTGACATATTAAGCAAACAATTCATTCATCATGTCACATTTTCGCCTTATTGAACCAGGAAGCCAACCCATATCACCCTAGAAAATAGCATGCACTATGTTCTGTATAGAGTCTGCTATTTTAAATTCCTTAAAGCCCCATATCCCTGAAGCATAGTTTAGTATGGGGGAGACACGTGCATCATAAAGTCGTGAGTAAGTAAAATATCCAAGATTTTTACATATCTTAAACTTGCTGACATCAGCCCCTAATGCTCTCCCAGCTGAATCCACTAACATTTTAGTTCCAACTTCCAGAGTCATACGTTCATCAAGAGTAAATCCCAAATATTTGTATGTATTGTGCCTTAATATATGTATGCATTTATTTCTTTAATGTCTGTTATGCTCTGATTTGGGTGCTGTTTATGCAGCAGTTTGCATGTTGGCGCTGGTGATAACCTGATCTACTTAATAATTTTGTCAAGTTTCTGAATTTAAAAAAAAGCTTCAACTAATTTAGGCCAAGTTGTAGATGCTTGACTTTGGAGAGAATTTCACTTTGATGAGTACTGTTACCGCTCCTGTCTGGCACCTGTTCTCTGCCCAGGTGGGGACTTGGTGAGGGCAGGAGAGAGGGAAAAATGAAGGTGTAGCATAAACAGATCATGACCAGATGGTGCGATATCTGAAAGTGTGAAATCTGGCAGCGGGAAGGAAGGGAAAAAAATAAATAAAAGGAGGCACTTCTCAGGTGCCGACTCTGCCTAGCTGTTAGTTAACAGAAGCTGAAGCCAGCAGGCAGGCAAGTCACTGAGTGACAAAGTGGAGTCATTTCTCGGTGCTCCAAAAGAATCAGCACTCTGGGGAGGCAAGCAAGCTGCTAGATCTGCATCACAAAATGGGTAAATAAAGACTGATGCAGAAAGAGAGAGAAACTGGGGGGGGGGGGGGGGCGCTTGTGGTTGTTCTTCCCCTAGCTCTGTTTAGTTCAAAAACACATTCAGGACTCAGACTGTTAACATGGCAGGTGGCGTGCAGACATCATACAGTGAACCAAGATAGTAGTAGTGTTCATTTTCCATTCACCATTCACTCAAGAAGGAAATTAATGTTCATTCACTTTTCAAATCACTGTTCAAAAGAGAAAATAAATGAGTCACTTTTAATGTCTAGTATCTGTTAACCTTTTCTTGAAAGTACAAGAATAAACAGCAAAGTACAGACATGGAGAAATTAGATCTGCTAATAATAAAGAAACACATTTCTGAAAAATGATGAATAACTGAGGTTAGGAAATTGTTGTGATACGTTATAGAGGCTCTATGTTACCTTCTCTAGCAGGTATCCAATCACCAAAAAGCCCTTTCCTCCAAGCATCTGCTCCTGCATGGCCACAGAGCTCTTCAGCAGCTCAACCAGAAAGGCCAACAGAGTGGCACTGCAAAATAATAAGACACAACATTTCACACTGAGATAAAATAGCCATCTATTCACAGGCACGCTGTCCTTTTAGAAAACACTCATCAGGTGGCGAAGGACTTATTCTACAAACTACACCAGTGTGAGGAGCCAGTGTAGCAGAGGGGGGAAAAACAAGGTCATTTTCAGAGGATGTTAGCAATCAGCTGGGAACACTAGCCCACCACTTTCATCTCTCTTCAATTCAGAAGAAAATGTTGGCTCGCTGGGCTCTCTGGGGACAGAGACTGGTCTGGGGGGGATGAATTGTAACAGGGTGTAACTGTGTGCTATGTGTGTGAGGTGGAGGGAAAAGGGGGAAAAAGCAGTCCACTGAAGGCGATTTTTTTCTTTGTTGCAGGGCTTTTTCAGTTGAAGCCCTTGGCTGAGTGACAGTGGTGCTCAGTGACACTTCTTAATCGGCTTTCCCTCACATCCTCTAGTGGACTCCACTCTAGCGCAACAATCACAAGGACACAATCCTATGCAGGCTTGCCCATAGATTCTGCACATACACTACATACACTATATGCATACAAACTCATATCATCTAATGTTACTTGTACTGCTGTATGTCTCTGTTTGTCAGCTGCTCATTTCTTAATACTACTGCGACTTAGCAGTATTTGAGCCGAGGAAGCACAGACAGAACAGGGTGACACTCAACTCTTTGGCTCCTAGATCAGTCTTGGATCGTTTAACCACTAGCACTAGCACTCCTTCCAATTTGGCAGAGCAGTAGTGACTGATGTTGTATAACTACTGTTAGGAATTGAAGGTGGCACAGAGTAATTTGAAATGATTGTTGTTGTTATTTTAATCACCATTCAGCTGTGCTGTTGAGAACAGTCATAGCAGATTCATGGGCAGTGTCGAGACTTAACTGTTGGAGAAACTTTGAACTCCTCAGCCCAGCAGGCTTTAGAAAGACTCAGTCTGAAAGCCAAGACAAGGACAAGAGAAGTGTTGGGTAGTGAGTGACACACTGTGAAGGAAAGACCCTCGACATATCAGTGAGGGGGAAAGAGGAACAGAAGATCAGAGATGAAAGAAAAATACAGAGGAGGAAAGCTTTGGGCATCAGGGATTTGTGCTGATGTGTGGCCACTCCTGCATCTATCAAATCATAATACTGTCGCTAAACCAACACTGGATAAGACCACAGCTCTGACACCATCCAGAGCACAGTGGGAGAGGTTTGGACTGGCCAGCTCAGCATGATGGGGAAGAGTGTCTAAGCCAGTGAGTAGGCAATAATGGAAACTGGACTATTGCTTGACCAAGGCTGTCATACACAGATATACTGGTAATATGCCTGTAATGATAATTACATTATCGACTTATCGTACAATACATGGACATGACCTTGATCATTTTTGCAGACCTTGATACTGCCCTTGTGTTTGTTGACTGAAGAGAGGTGCATAGCATGTGTTTCAAGAAAGAGAGAGAGAGTGAGCGTGTTCAGTTTAGGTTATTTGTCGGTAAATAAAAGCTACAACTCCTCAAGACCTGAGACAATTTCCTGTGTCCTGTTTGCCACCTGCTGATTAAAGTGAAGGGGTTAGCTCTGTAGATAGTGACAATGGGTTAACCTAGCCGGGCTAGGCTCACTTAAGGTGGACCGACCTTTAAAGTGGACCATCTGTTCTCATTGTAGTGACAATCTCAGCTGCTGCAGAACTAAGAGTGGAGAAATGTCAGGCTGCTGAGTCTCTCCTGAGTTTTGTATTATCCCCATGTTAACTGCAACTGTGGCATGAAATGGTCTTATGAAGACAATAATATCATTAATCGCAATCATTTTCTAAGAGAATATATTGTCCAACAAAATTAGTAGGCGTGACAGGCCTATCTGGTATTATTGTACATGTTGATGAATATACATGTTTAAAATTACATTTGATGCAATGTAGATACACCCATATCATGAAGTCATGTGACATGACATGAGCACAATGAACTGTATTTTGTGACAGGTTCAATCTGCTTGCTGCTCTTTTACAGAGTTTGATTTCTCATTTCTTCCACACTTTATTTTACTGCCAGTTACCAAACCAACAACAATAGTGATAATGACAACATAATGACTGCAAATTCCCAATTAGGAAAAATGAGGTGTTTCTTTGCAGCTACATTTTAATTAAGGCTGATAATACAGATAAATATTCATTAATTGGAAAAAAAAAATCTGCTCTTGTGCGATGTGGAAGTATCATTAATATTACTTGAGCTGTTTTCCATGATGTGTCACAAACACAGCCTCCCATCCAAATCTAAAAGGGCCCTGGATCAAAGGATCAAAAAGTAATGAAATTCTGAATGACTCCAAACTGAGTTTTATTGGTCCCCTGCAGTTTCATGTGTATAATATCTAAAGCATTGACTCAGATCTCCAGATATTAAAACAGTAACAATAACAATTTTCTTACCACACAGTCATATCCACTTGACTGTCATTTAGCTGATGGTAGTCCAGCTGAGCAAAGAGTGGAAAGAGCACCTGCATCCCACCAATGGAATGGATGGCACTGTGGATGGAGTGAGTCACTGTGGCTTTCACATCCTGCAAAAACAATGTAAAACCCACTGAACAACACCATTATAACGACATAACATGTTTAAAAACCAGGATCTGGGGTACTGTACACAAAGTCAGAGCTGATTTTGAGTAAAGCAACTAACCTGCAGCATAAGGGCATGGGGTGAGTGCACAAAGATGGAGGCATTTTCTTTAGGTGAAGACTCCAGGCAGAGTTGGGCATCAGTGGCCTTGGCATTATAGGTAAAGGCGATGGAGCTGGCTAGCTTGCCGTCATACAGTACCTGCTTGTGATGTTCTGCTAAGTGGATATCACTCTCTGACTTGAACTTAAATGTGCTCTGGGAGAAAGAGAGAGAGATCAAAAGAGGGGAAAGGAAAGAGGGAAAAAGAAAGTGAGAGATTGAGTAGCTCTTTCCTGCACATGTACCCTATCAGTGTCCCCTGAGTGTTATCTTTTAATTATAACTTGATTAAAAATATCTATTCAAGAATGAAAAATGAAAAGATACTTTTTTCCTTTTTTGTATTAGCAACCACACATTTCTAGAATATTTCAGGAGTGAGGGTTCCTGTTCCTCGGTTTTTGACATCAACAAATATGTCACAGTATATAATTATGTTAAAAATACATTTTTCAGATATATTTTCTATACGGATTAAAGCTGGTTTATTCATCTCTATTCTTCTGTGATGCTGCAATCAACAACATGGCAGCAGGGTATTTTCTTTTTAGCAATGCAATCCATTCTTGACACAATAAACACACTAAACAGGTTGTACCACCAGAGCCAGGAGTGAAATCAAGCTGCACTATGGTGTTACATTGCTTAAGAAAAGCTATATTCAAGGTGCAAGAGAATAACAAAGCAAGACTAACAGAGACCATGAGTTAATTTCCAATTTATAATAATAATAATGTTTATTTCACAATGCTAACATTTGAATGATATCTCTCATAGGGGGCATATGACATATCGAGTTAAATTACACAACTATATTAAATATGTATTTGTTGCATATCTCTCCTCAGTTGGTTTCATTTTGTTGTGCTTTGAATGTTTAAGTTGGCGCCTTCCCTTTTTATCTCTGTGGGGACATTGTTTGATGACAATCTTCAAGTTCTACTGCAGAGCACAATGATTAGGAGGAACAGCGGCTGATGAGAAGGATCAAAGTTGCTTTGATACCACAGATGATTGTTCACCTGCATTCATTTACCCAAGTAATTTACTGCTCTGGAGAAAATTCAAGTCAAACACAGTCACTGCTGAATTATCATGAAGATATACTGAAATGGAAAAAGTCTGCAAAGAGACCCTGCAGTGATTGCAGACTTGCACTTAGCCTGCATGAAGATTTTTATGAATGCATAGGTTTCTTTACCATATAAGTTTTGTGGGTCTTTTTTATGTTTAAACACACTTTACACTTATTAAACAGGAGCAAATATGAGAAGTTTTTCCAAAATGGCTTTAAAAACACCTTCAAAATAAAGCTGGTAGTCTGCAATTTAGCTTCAAGTTACTGTGTCGCTTCACATCCAAAGTAATCAGACTAGCCAAAATCCTCTGCACACAAAATAGACTCAATATTTATTTATTGAATTTCAGCTTCATACCAGAGAGAGATTAAAATCTAGAATTAAATTACAACCATCTAAAATACAATAAATATGTAAATCTTTAAGCCAACTTTACATATACAGTATTCTGCTTGTAGTGCTGCCAACCCATGTAAAGAGCAGTGGATTGTATTTGGACATTTGGAAACCTTTAAAGGAATGCTGCAAAAAAAGCAGGTCAACAGGCCAGAGTTTGTGCACAAAAAGTTATATCTATTTTCAAAAACATTTACGAAACAGAAGCAAAAAGGTACACTCTGCTATAAAAACAAACAGATCAAATCTATAGCCTCAAAACAAGCTGCCACCTCCTCTCTTCCCTACTCCCTTCAATAGACCAGTGACTGACCTTTTACCATCTCAGCCTCACCTCACTGAAACATACCATCTCAGGTTACCACAGAATAGTAAATGGTATAGTACATAGAATTGCTACTGCTGAAAATTTCCTACAGAAAACACACACAAATCATACAAAACGTCATTAACCACTTAACGCACGCTGTTCCGTGTACGGAACGGGACGGATGTTAGGAGGTAGCCACAAGTTCTTCTGAATGTTTTAAACACCAACCCTTAAACATATATATTCATGCCGTACATCGTTGGAAAGCTTAGATTGTCCTGATTCATTCAAGACCATCTCAGTGGCTCACAGCCGTAATAGTATTAGCGATTAGCTCGGCTAGCCCCTGAGCTAAGTAAGAAAAGCTATAATGCCTACATACCTTCAAAGTCTTCCCTTTATCCACAACGATCATCTTATGACTCAGCACTTTCTGTACAGCTCGCCAAATATCCATTCTTGTGAAATATGAAATCCGTTTCCATAAAACCGAAATACTTTCCTCAATATGTCCATGTATTTAGTCCAACACGTAACGTAATAACACAAATAACAAACCATATACGGTCCGTTTACGTCATTTCCTGACCTGCACGTCCATCTCAGAGTACACGTGACTAGATGTTTACGACCGTGAGCCTCTTCTGCTTCTGACGACACCACACACAAGCCAATCGGTGTTTAGGATTAGGCAGTACATGTCTCCAAAGCTCCAAAGCCAATGAGGACATGTGACCGACAACAATGACGACATGGCTTTCTCCAAAGCCAATGAGGACATGTGACCGACAACAATGACGACATGGCTTTGATTGACTGCAGAGCAAGCACCAACCGATTACGTCAGCGGACTGGGGGCGGGGCTAACGTTTATTAGCCGGCTAGCAGGGTTAACGTTTATTAGCCGGCTAGCGGGGCTAACGTTTACTAACAGACTAGCGTGGCATTTACAGAGGGTTAAAGATTTGTTGATTAAAAGTACTATTTTTATATCTTTTTTTTGCCAAAGCTGTCGTCTTCTTCTTTTTAATTCTTCTTCTTCTTCTTCGTTTCCGGCAGGCTAGATGCCCTGCGCCACGTTGCTGCCTCTCACTGGTGGATCATGGAAGTGCTTCAAAGGCGCGCGCTGGCAACGTTATACAGGGAGGTAATCGCGTGGCTCCTTGCCAGTGGAGAAGCAACAGGTTCGTAAGAGGTGCACTGGCTCTAGCACTAGCTCCGAACCAGCACTTGCCCCAGCTTGGTGGAAAAGTGGTATTAGTGATTTAACACAAAAACACTAGAAATACAAAGAAGCAGGGCTTAGTGAAAAGGGAGAGGAACAACCTTTTCACAAAACTGTATTAATCCAGTTTTATAATCTGCATTTTTAAAGATGTTTTGATGTATCTTATGTGTCTTGAGATTTCTTTAGGATTGTTGCTGGCTTAAGATATTTTCAGGCATTCTGATGACTATTTTAAAGGGAACTGGCAGTTCCATCACTCAGTGGCTTAGTACCACATTCATTATGGCCAACATAACAAATTGCTGATCGATAACAGACCAGCCTTAATTTACTCAATTAGCTGTTGACAGATGAGCTGAATTAATCTGTCAATGTAGTGTGAGTGGAATATGCTTGATAAGAAAATCCATTCCTCCAATCAGAGGGGTTGAATTATAGATAAATGAGAGAAATATTTTTGCTTCCCTTTCTGACTCATGGACAGCGAGCAGATGGTAATAAGATAAGCCGAGATGGAAAGTGTTGAATAACAGTGAGGAAACATCCATCTGGTCCTTGAGGGACTGTAGATAAATACAATATATTATGCAACACAAACAAAAAGGGTTCATGCACCTGCCTAAAAGGCATCCAAATCTGGGTTGCTTGTTTTCAGTGGGAGTAAATGGATAAAAGGGGAGCTGACTCAGGCTGTCAATTGTACAATGGAGAGTGCAGAATTTTAAGTAGGTGGCAACCTTTAGAAGAAACATCCACGCACATTTTTAAATACCAGTGTCTTTATATGGCATACCTGCTAAAAAATATTCCACAACACTACATCATATCAGATGGTATCGACCCGAGATCTTTAGCATCTGGGCTTTAGATTTTACTTCTTCTTATTTTACAAAAGTTAAAATAAAGTTACTTACATCATTGTATGCTGGATAGTGCTCTAAATGTTTTCTGGCAGAATTATTCTAGCCAGCGTTTTACAGGGCAGCTCCACAAACTGAGAGGGTTGAACTCTAATGGCATGTCTCCCAGGCAAATGATTAAAAAAGCATAAGAGGTATTCTGTTCATCTGCTATGATCAAGTCTACACAGAAGCCAGCATGCCTCTCATCAAATAGTCTCTAACATCCTTCAAAAGTTCCTACTCATGGAACCCAAGTGACAAGAAATAACAAGCTCCAGTGCCCACTACTTGAGCATTAGCCCTGCCGCTGCATGATGATCTCATGGGTTGTGACTAACAAACCCAGCAACATGACAGCATCATTCCACAATCAGCCAGTCATATAAAAACATTAGAGTGAAATTGTATTCTTCCTCTCCCAGAGCCAAAGGTTGTTTTGTTGACCAGGGGCGTCCCTGTGACTCACTTGAAGAAACAGGCTCACAGCTGACAAGCTGGGGAACATCTGTTTTACCTGAGATCTTGTCTGCATGCATTAAATATAGTCAATAACGGACTTAATTGCAATTAATTCATTGTACTAAAGCAGATTTAAAAAGTTTGTGTTAAATAAATGTAGATGTTGTTTGAAATTAGTCATGTTTCCATCTGTTTCAGCTGAGGAGCTTCTGTTTTCAGTAGCCCTTGTTTGTTTGTCAGTAATCTGTCAAAATGCTGTTTATTGATCTCACTGAAATCTGGTAAAAGGTTAGGCCATTGGCTAAGGAACGAGTGAGTTTTAGATTCAGATTCAGATCCACGGAAATATCCAGGACTTTTATCTTGTTGCAAGACATTCGATTTTTTGATCAATTTTGTCATTTCCTCATGACTGTTCTCACAGTACATGAATGAACATCCTGCTCACGTATCCCGTGATTCTATCACTATGTGTATTTGATGTACATTTAAAATGTCTAAACATTATACATCCGGAGTGAATAATATGTTCTAATTATGAATGAGACAAGGCTGTTGCTCTATGGATAGCTTTGAGGCAATAACAAGCTGGGAGGTTTACTATAAATAAGCCTATATTTGCTGGTATGTAGACCTTTATAGAATCTCTGGCATGTGTGAGGGATGAGGGAAGACCAGAATTGTGCAGCTCCTCCTCCTACAGAAATCTGTGGTGCATATTGGAGAGCATTGTTGGCACAAATTCAATGGGCTAATCTGTCCTCATGTAGAACACATATGGTAATGATGATAGAGGGTAAAGACAGAAATAACTCTAAGTGCATCATGAAAAAGACGTAAAGTCATGCCTTAATTATTGTGAGTCAACACAATGACTAATACTTGGTGTTCAATGAAGCTGTCACTGGATATTTCTGTGATGGTTGTTACTTTACGACTCCAGACCAGGCTATTTCCCAGAGCCTGAAAGCGATAAGTAGTTATCCAACATAAACACAGTAAGAAGGCTTTGTGTAACTCTAGATGTTTTCTGGAAGCAATTCAGAACTATATTTTTTTTATCAAATGTGCAAAATTGTGAGGCAATTCCCTTATATGAATCCTTCAGCCAACAATATCCTGGACTTTCCCTAAGGCTTATGAACTTTGCTAAAACAGCAATGATAAACGACAGTCAGATATGACAGCCAGCTGCTGTCAGCCTCAGTGTCCGCAGAACTGCCACTTCCCCTTGATGTAATCTCTGAATGGCTGGGAATGTTTCAAATCAGTCACAGAAATGGCAATATATAGTAGAAGTCGTTTGGTATTTTCAATGAAATGGCTAGAAGTCCATTTAGGTTCAGAGTGCAATTTAGTATACAGCAATATGAAAAGAGCCCCCAGGAGCTGTCAGATTTACAGCCATAAATCATAACATGCATTAAAAACAGTAACCCTAGGCAGCAATAATCTCTACATTTCAACAAACCACCGAAGTTATAGTTATATTCAATACACTATGTGAGCGAGGGAAAGTGTCAATCATCAAACATGCATGAAAGGACCACGGATCAGAAAAAATATCTTACAGCATCTCAGATGCTTCTTCTCGATCTGTGGAGCTGAGCTGAAACAAGTATAAAGAAAATCCAATGTATACGCTGATGTATGCTGTGGGTACCTTTCACATTTGAACCGATACCAGTGGCTGTCAAACAGGGGCATTATATATTGTTGTCAATGAGTGTTATTATATGTGCTTGAGTAGTGGGTGAAATTTGAAACCCACCTGCCAATTTAAGTGACTTTTTGTTGCATTTTTTGCTGCACACTTTTATCAGCTAAAAACAAGAATACAGAAGGAGAGGAAGAATGAGATTACAAATAACAGGGCTCCAGCAGCAAGCTACACTGCTTGGATCCCTAATATCCAATCAGCAGAACTGACAACTCCATGACCCTTCTTCATCAACTCACCTGGCTGGCTCTGTCACTCTTGCCATTACCAACACTGTTCACAGCTTCATCAATAGCAGGTAATTGTCTCCCCAGGACATGCTCTTCATTATATCAAGAAATCTGGAGAATTGCTCCGCTGTGTGTTACCTCTCTAATAGAAGGTCTACAACCACAATTAAGGAAGGAAACGGGAAGTCACCAGCTATTAGTGAAAAAAAACAATGAAGCCTCCTGGGAATCTCTAGGCATTCATAGATCTGCTTGAAATCACAAACATCCATCTCAGGCATCAACAGTACATGTACTGAATTCATGCTGCTGACTGAGTTTCCTGGCTGCTATAAAAAGCCAAATTTTGGTGTGCCCTAGTAGCCTGCGGGTTAAGACACATGCCACATAAGAGAAACGCCTGCAGTTCGATTCTGGCAGGGAACCTAGGTTGCATGTCATCCCCCATCACTCTCTCCCTTTCGTTTCCTGTCAATTCTCTTCACACTTGGTACAATAAAGGCCATCTTGAAACCCATCGGCTATCTGTTCGACAAGGATTTAGTCTCTGGGGCCACGGCTAATATTTCGGGGACTCGAGCGTAACCAGCAGATAACCGGGCCAAGACTTCCTTTTCCTTGCACTGGTCATTGTTAACAGTCTGATCAGAAACTACATGACATTTCAGCTAATATAGACATTTTTGTTCATAATATAGACATGTATATCCTTATATAGACATTTCTGTAACCAGATATATGCGTATGAATACAGTTATATTTTAAAAAGCACATTTTGTCAGCAGCTACAAAGTGTCTGAAACATACAACTTCAAAAGTGATTTGGTAGTGTGGGTCATTCCTCCATTTGCGACACAGTTCCGGGTTTAAAACAGCAGCAATTTGTGAGCAAAAGAGAGAATAAATCGAGGGCACATCCTGTATCCTACCTTAATATTTATAATATGGGGATCCAGAGTAAATAAAATAAATATATAAAACTGTGAACTTTTTTTTTTTGTCATTATGATAAATATTCACAGCTGAATCCCTCTCTGGGTGGGTCAGCATCTTTCTATATTAAAAATCTTTTTGGCCTTTGTCAAGAAGCTTAGGAGTGCTACACCTGCTGCAGCCGATATAAGTCAGCTCAGGACTCTATTCCCCCCGGAGTGCCTGCTGCTTGCCTCCGTGCATTGTGCTATTATTCCCCAGAAGTAGGTAATTTATGCAGCCGTTTATCTTGGAGGAAAAGCATCGCTCCAAGGACAGAGACACAAGGCAAAGGAACTGTAGCAGGGCAGCACAAGGCACTGATTTCACAGATTGATAGGTTATGCAGGCTGCTTACATGTAATCTAATTTGGTCACCCTCAAGTACATACCTTATAGCCTGGTCCAAGCTGATGAATTGCAAATATCTGTGCGGGATTGAGGGCCTCACTGAACACATAGACAGCTCCTAGCTGGCCGCAGAATACTCTGTTAGCATCTGCTGTCTCTGAGGACCCCAGGAAGCACTTATCATAACTCTGCGAGAGGGATATAAAGAGACATGCTTAATCATTTCATAGTTTGGAACTGAAATAAAATATCCAAAAGTGTCACACAGCTGAATTAGGTGGAGGGCAGGAAATGGCAAGTACATTTGATTGTGCAAATGGGATAAAGTAATAAAAAACACTGGAGTGCAGAAACACAGCTTATGAACATTCTGGTAAAATGTCTGTTTTTAACAGTTTTGTACTAAGCCTGCAGGAAAACTACACGTTTGGTCAGAAAAAAAATGAACATCACCTGTTATGTTGGTTCCATAATGGTAAGACAAAAACAATAGCACTGATTTACAAAGATTAGGAAGCTCATTAAAACCTTTGGGGAAGTGAGAATATAGCTGTGATTACATTCAGAATTTCTAACAACTGACGGATAGTGATAATGGAAAGAAAACCACCAGATTTGTTTATAGAAGAATGACAAAAAAACGTGAACTTGTCTAGATGTGCCCATGTTAAGAAAGTTCTACCTACACCTACAACAAACCTACAAAATACAATTCATTATGCTTACAGTTATGTAGATTTTAAGCTTCCGTCTTATTATTTGGTGAGAAAAAGTATACCATATACACATAGAAAAAAATATCTAAACAACAGGAACATTCCAGATGTCAGTACATGACCAGTTATGTGAGCCAGCTGTTTCAAATAATTCAGGGAAATGTTAAGTTGCAAGGGTGTACTGTAGGGTATTATCTTATAATAAGTACTGTGTGTACTACTGATGTGGTTTTGTGATAATGTTATGCTACTTCATTCTATGCATTTTTACTTGTCTTGTAGTATGGCTGTGGTGTGATTTCTAGTGTCTCTGTAATGTAGATGTTCCTGCAGCCATTACAGAGAAAATCCTCCTCTTCAGGGTAATGCTACATAATGGTGGACTGTTCTCTTCAGGGATGGGGCCATTCTTCCACAAAAAAGGATTCTTCACAAACTAAGACAGGTTTAGGTAATGTGGTGGAATATTTCATGAAGCACACTTACATCTCCACCTGTCGTTTGTGCAATCTCCTGTTGAATACAAAGCTACAGCAGCACACCTTTACAATGTGTCTCCTATGCCTCAAAGTACAAATTGCTTTTTAAACCAGTCATAAACAGCCATGTGGAACGACTGTTTTCATTCTAGCTTAAAGTCATTCAAACTTGCAAAGTTCATACTGTTACAACCAGCCCACACAATGTTGTCATACATTTTAAATAAGACAGCTTCAGTCTAATTGTTTTCAGTCTGTGCACATGCATTATATACAGTTGCTTCTAATATTCATGGCATTTTTCAATATACTGTATACATAAATCTATTCTCCACATGGTTGATATTCTCCCTTCCACCCTCTATTGCAAGACACAGTTGTGACACATGAATATTCAAATTAAGAATAAGCTTGCAGTCATATTTCTGAGAGAAATCCATGTTGATACGGTAAAACTCACTGTGCTTAATGCAGCACTGTTGAAGATTTTTTCCCACTAACAATTTCCAGTTATGTAAGATTGTAATGGGAAAGCCTCAGTAAGTTGGGGGGCAAAAAAGTGATAACAATGGGAATAAAAAGATGAGTACTTACATCATTTGTGTTGACATGCCATGCCATATCCCCGTAAGAAACCAGTTGCCCGTTAACATAGCATCGAATTTCACTGTTCCTCCAGCGGCTGTAGATGTGAACTATGCTGATCATGTACCACTGAGGATGAGAAGAGTCAGAATGAGTTAATAAGTGAGCTACAGAATACATGACCTAATAAGTGGATCGTTCTTTTTAAAGTACATCTTGACATTTATGGAGTTTGGTTTATAAAACCACCATTTCAGCTGTCCAATTTCTTTCTTTTAAAACCAGAAAAAACCAAAGACTAGAACTAGAAAACATCAGCCATGAGGTTTGCTACCTAATGTTCTTAAATCTGAAGTGGAACAGTGTGAATAATAGATCAGAGTAAAAGCTACGAGACAGCAAGACAGCTTATTTTTCACTCACCACAAAGCCACGTCAAAAACTGGCTGTAATTATACAGTGGTGAAACACTAACTACAGCTAGAGGGGTCTTGAAAATGTCATGTCAAGAAAGAGACCATAGTTGCCCTACTTGTTGGTATTGTATTGATATGTAAACAGCAACAGTTTGATCGCTTTTTTTTTTAAATCAACAAGCCTGAAAAACATGATCAATACTATTTTAATACTTATTAAAGCTAAAAATAATGCACAGTTATTCACTTCAGAGTTGCATGTTGCCTCCAAATCTGACTTAATTCATTTTAGATGCAACATACCCTTGTTTATTAGGTGTATTACTCATCAAGTCAATACATCAGATGATATGTTAATATAAACACCAAAAATCAGTTTGAAATGTAATTGCTTTGCCAATATTTGCTGATGTATTGCATTTATATACAGTACATTATTTATTCACATCAGTGCACTTCTAACTTTCTGGTCTAGAATAAGACAGATTTCTGTCTTATTCTAGGATTTATCTCATATACTGTGTTGCTGATGCAGCAGTTGTGCCACTGATGTCAATTCTTTTGATTTAAAATGAGCGATCTGTCCAAATATTTCTCCTCACTCAGATCTTTTTCCTCTTTGAATTAGAAAATTAAAAAGGGAGCCATCAGTTTAATCATTAGTCAAAACCTTGGGATTCAAAGCACAGGGAATCATTGTGCTGGACAACTTTAGACAATACACTGGGGTCTTTTACAGTTATCAAAATAACATCTAGCAATCCAATACCATAAATAAGTACTTTATTATTCTAAAGCAAATGGGGAAACATAACAGTCTATTTGTGGACAGCCAAGATGTTTGTTGACTGCAACATATATGACCTTGACTAAAATGATTTTCTCAGGACTTTGTTTTCCTACCAGAGTGATTGTTATTCATGAACAGAAACAGTTCAGAATAGTAAAGAGCTTGCAGTCATTCAACATTTCTCAGCTCTCTGCAACTTTTATTTTAAAAAACATCATGGTAAAATATGTGCACGCTGAGTAAGGGTAGGCACAAACACTCACAGCTGTATGTGATATGTTGTCTATCCCTAAAGTGACTGTGTGCCCACTGTTTATTGGTTTGACCCAAAAGGCTGAGCACTCTAATGGAATTACAGCCATCCACACACAAAAGTAGGGACACTTAAAAAAGGATTGATGGCTAAGGGAAAGAGTGCAAGCTGCCCAGAGGTAATTAAGAATAGCATTTATCCACAGATGTCTGTACCCAAAATCAATTAAAACTTAATTCTACATGTTTTATCTTCTAGCGGTCTTCTCGCCTCTACAATACGACACCTGAGCTGTGGCAGTAATAATGGGGTCAAAAGTTGTTTCTCTAAGTGTTATGTGAAGGCTCTAATTGTTTGACACATGCTTTGAGCCAGTCTTTCTTCTCTGCAAGGATAGGTATGCTACTCTGACATTCCACGCTAAATTAACTTTCTTTTTCTCATCTGCATTTACATCCAATTACACCTGTAAGACTCCTCTGGGGGCCTGAAACACATCAGGCATATGTGTAGACATACAACTTTGTAATGCCAATAAAAAGAGAGCTAATTGCGGATAGGGGGAATGTTGCTTAAACTGCAGGGTGTTGTAAAAGAGCAGTGTAATTTGTTTGTTTCAAATGAAACCTTAAGTCTTTATCATTTTCTTTTTAGCTGAAGCCACAATTATGTACAACACTGTACACACAATCAGTTGCTATAATACCGGAACTACCCTGTATTTCTTAATAATACAAAGTATATTATTTCATTTAACATAACCTTTACTAAGAATAAATATCCCTGAACATACTGTATTATATAGGTTTTATTAACAGAATTGTGTCTAATTATGCAGTGACTAAAAAATATCTGATACTCTTCCATCACTAGTGTTTTACCTGAATTGTGAGTGAACTGTGATCTGTCTGACCTGTGGTTCAGTTCAAGCTTCACCTTACATCATATACTAAGAGTGGTTAAAAACCAAACTTGCACTTACCTTTCTGGGCTGAAAGTCATATTTCACACAATGCTGGAAACCTTTTCCTTTTGACTTGAGTGATGTCACAATCAAGCAGTTCCCAACAAAATGTGCAGAGTACCCTATGCCCTTGCTGGTGCGAAAGCTGTAAACAGAAACATGTATATATCATGAGTTGCAATTGTGAGTAAACAAAATGTATTCATCATTTATCATTTATGACTTATTTACCTAAGCATATTAACACCTTAGCATATTTACTCTCTAGTTACCGAAGCACACCGCACATAGCATACAAGCTAATAACTGAAATGAAATTGTGTCTCTTTTTCTGCATAATAGGATTGGGGTCAACATCATTCTTGAATGCCTTGTGCTGCAAAGACACAAAAAAATTTGAGCAAGTAATTGGCAGGTAACTCTTAATATTTAAGTTCAAGTTTATTTATGTAGCACCTTTCACAGACACCCGTCATGAAGTGCTTCACAGTCAAAATAAAACAAAGCTAAACAACAGATAAAACACACAGGAGAAAAACAAGCATAAAACACAACATAAAATACCATATGCTACCTAAATGCCTGTCTGAATAGATACGTTTTTAATTGCTTTTTAAAAGAATCCATCAGAGTTATTGGGAAACTATTCCAAAGATTAGGTGCTGCCGACTGGAATGCAGGATTTCCTGGAGTCTTAAAATGTGGCCAAGGGACACGTAGAAGACCTTGGTTAGAAGATCTAAGAACCCAGCTCATGGTGTGAGCATGTAGAAAATCTACGATATAATGTAGACCCTGGCCATGAACGGCTCTACACGTGAGTATCAAAATTTGAAAATTCAAGGAAGCCCATGCAGAGAGGTTAAAAAAAGTTGTAATGTGTGATTAACACAGCAGCATTTTGAGGTTCATAAATAGTCCAATGAAGTGAAAAACATCACACCTAGACTAAAGCACCAAGGTTCTGCCTGATCACTGAGTGAATGTTTTTGAGAGCAATGATCAAGACTACAGTTTTAACTGCAATTAACGGCAGGAAATGATTTGCCATCCATTTAAACAGTTGTTCAATACAAACAGTCTCTAAACCTTATGAGGCTTGAAGTCAAAGTATTATTGGATGTCGTCAGCATACAAATGACAGGAGATGTTGCTGAAACTATTGATAATCGTTCCTATTTGAAGCATGTTTATGGAGAATAAAATAGGCTCCAAGATCAATTCATGTGGACACCACGTGATAAAGCAGCAGGGTCTGACACAAGTCCACCTACACAGACTGAGAAAGTCCTATCAATGAGATAGGAGGATAACTTAAATGCAGTCCACGAAATGCCCACCAGGTGTTTAGCCTGTGGATTAATGTGGTGGTCAATAGTACTGAATGCTGCACTAAGGTCATTATGGCTGTAAATCCAGTGTTTGAATAATTTGCTTTTCAACAACCTTTTCTAAAATTCTGGACAAGAGTTTAGAAAAAGACCTAGAGTTCTCTGGCAGAGAGGGGTCCAGATAGGAGGAGACACACCATGATACAAGAGGAGGCTTACAACATTAAATAAGCAGGGACCAATGAAATTAAAAACCTTTAAGAACAGTGATGTTGACAGGACATCTAGTGAGGTTGAATCTTTCCTATAAAGGCTGTAACATTGTCTATGGAGGCAAGGTATTTAACAATGGATAGGTTATAAAATATTTAAGAAAGTTATTGCAGTTACCATTGGAGCAATATTACACATAGTATCATCAGTATGAATACTAATAATAATGGTAATTAACTTCATTTGTACAACATACTTCATAGAATGTAGCTCAAAGTGCTTTACAGAGGAAAATAAAATCAAAGACATATTAAAAAGAAGACATGAGGGCAATTCTATAAATAACAAACAGCAACAAAAGAGAGCAAAAAAGAAATAAAAAACCAAAAAGTATTAAAAGAGTAAAAAGGTAGGACAGAAGAATCAAATAAAAAGAAAGAAAAGAAAATTAATTAAAAAGGAAGATAATAAAATGGGGTCTTAAAAATATCAACAGAAGATTAAAATCCCAAACCATTAGGACACTGTCCAGCTTTATAATAGATGATAGATCAGCCAAATCTGATAAGAAGGAGCAGAAATTAAAATACAATAAATATGGTTTAGCTGACCGGCTCCAGATATGTGCAGTTCAAAAGAGCAGTAAGACTTAAGGCATATTTATGCTCAACATTAAATACGGATCCGGATACGGATGGAGCCTTCTGTCCATGTTCTGCGTTCATTGTGTCCGTATTTCTGGACATTTCCATAAAGCTTACGGATACGGACCAAATGGAGCAGTACCACCGGAAACCATGGGGCGGGGCAGTGTTACTGTCACTACTCGATACGTAGCACTAATGAGACACGAAAAAGAAATAAAAATGGTGGAACTTTTTGAGGTTGTGCGAGTTGGTTAGAAACTTTAAACATATTGTTTTTGTCTTTTATGCAAGAGGAACATTATCAATATCTCCTCCACAGTCGCCATGATTGTTGCTGTCATGAACTTTTGACTCTGGCCTGCCCCCTGGTGGATGTATTGGTTAACATCCATGCCAACGTAAAGGACGCATGGAAGTATGTGAGCAGTGATGGTAACGTTGTTCGAAAAGGACGTATACATTTTCGCACGTACGTTGAGAATAAATGGGTGCTTACTATCTGGCATGTAAACTTGCTCCTAAAAAGTACGGCAAGTCATAACCCATCCAAGACCATAACCCATCAGCTGGGGCACGCTGATAAAAGAGCAGTCTGCAGGACAAAGTTTGATGAGATGGGAATAGTCCATATTCTGCTACCATGTCATGAATAGGGTTGCAAAATTCTGGGAATTTTCAAAGTAGGAAACTTTCCATGGGAATTAGTGAAAATGCAAAATTGTATGTGAGCCTATAACACTTTTTGTTGTTCAATGAAAGAGTCGATTAAAGTTCTAATCAGAAATAAATCAGTCAAAATGTTTTTTTTATTGTATTAGTTTACATGCATCTACCTATGACAAAACAAAATGTTTATATTTATGTTTGTATGTGTAAAGTTAACAACTTGGAATATTTCCAAAATTCCCCAGCTTAACTTCCCATGGAAAGTTTCTGTAAATTTATCAGAAATGTTCCGTCCCTTTGCAACCCTAATTAGGAACATGAAGTCCCTACTTTCCCGGCAAAATATCATTAAGGACAAGTGTCTTATTTGCAATAGAATAGAGCATTTATTGGAGACATCTTGACTGCACAGTGATGAGAGATTCACCTTCTAATGTGCAGTGTGGACAGGAGATCCTGTCACTAGTAATGATCTGTATGAGGAAACTGCCCAGCGTGAGGATTAATGACAAATGAGTCCGGCAGTGGGTACCAGGAGGGACAGTACTCTGTGCCACCAAAGATGGTGGCTGTCCAGGGAGGGTGTGTGAGATGTAAACAGTCAGGCACATAGAGAGGACTGTATGGCAGGTTGTAGGTTAACCTCTTGCATTCGGCTCCATCAGTCCTGAAGATGGAGAAAGGATCCCAAAACAGATAAAAATTGTCAATATAACCTATATTATGAGCTCTGCAGGCAGACTTTAGCCAAGTGTTGAGAGTGAGAATTTTACTGAAATGCCCTGCTCCATAGGCCGGTGTGGGAATAGCACCAGAAATGGAAAACAGATATTCCACAATTACCTAAAAAGTTAAAAAGGCAGTTAAAATCATTTTTGGTCAGGTCAGACTGCTCACAAGCTGCATTATTTGTCCCCACATGAACAATTACTCATTTGGCAGAAGACAAGAGTGAATGCAGACGCCATGGGGGTTTATCCAGGATGCCAAACAACTGCTCCAGGGGAACAGTGTGTTGCTGCACAGATATTATCGAATCCCCAACAATTAATGTGGTCAAAGAGAAGAGGGGATGGAGATAAGACAGCTTTGAGTTCTCAGGACAGGAGAGTGCACAATCTGTTTCTGCACTGTCTGCTGAAGTAGCTAACTGAGGATGGAGTGTCCAAGCAGGCGAGTGTTATGGCAAGGCAGCAACCTCAGACTTCAGAGAGGACTTCCATGCTAGCTCAAGGCATGTAAGACCTCCAAAGCGTCTGATCACAGCCTCTTTCAAGATCTTAAGATGAGAAACGGAGGTCATTACTTGAGATGAAGGCAGTTGATTTGTCTTCCCATTTGAATGGCGGGACACTCAAACGCTGCTAGCCACCAGGGGTGAAGACGCTGCAGTTTCAGCAGGCGCAGGGTTTCAGATTAGGACCAGTCAAAAGTTGAGTGGACTGGAGTGACGTTAGACAGGGTTGCATAGCGGTTGGAAAGGCTTAGCTGAGGTGGTGAGGCAGCCCTGTCCAAGTATCTCTCGCAACTGCAGACCACCACTTCAGTCCAGCATGACTGATGGTTGCATGTCAAGTGGGAGGAAAGCTGTGGACAGGTGGAGGGATCCCCACAGAATTGTATCCTGGATGATTGTAATGATCTGTTGACCTGCCCAGAAGCCCCATCCATGAAGCAGAACAGAGGAGTCTTTCTTCTGAAGTTCATCAGAAAGCCGTCAAATATCCTCCGTAAGGTCAGTGATCTTTTTGTTTTGCTTTGATTTTATTGGGGGGGGGGGGGTGTTCTTGCTTTCTGAAGTAGCACATAGTCCTCACAGGGCAAAGTTTGCATAGTTGAGTCAGTGAAAAAAAATTTGCCTGACCAAGCAAGTAGCTGGAGACAGTAGCCACAGTGTAATGCAGCTGAATTTCTTCCCACACTGCTCACAGGCATATGGTTTCTTCTAGAAAGACCATGTTCTGCAGGATGCTTCTCCCAGTTAGGGTCCTGCAGTGTTCATCATTCAGATGGTTTTTCACCATGAGCCGAATTACATGGAGAGGTCACCTCCTCTCCAAGTCAACTTGAACCAACGACCAAAAAGGAAAAAAAGCCGTTTCACATTAAAAATAAGTGTTTCTCTGATGCTATTCAGCAGACAAAAGCAACAATTTTGATGAAAAGTGATGCTTTTTCAGTCTGATCCTTTCATTATGATTTTCTTGAATCCGCAGATAAAATATACATGCAGTGTTTCCCACAAATCTGATTATTTTTGTGGTGGTAGCTGATGGGAGAAATCTTTTTTTCAAATGTGTCTATGTACTGTAGAGGTGAATGGGATATTATTGTTATGATTCTAGCTTCTAACTATTAAAATGCTGCAATAAAAGCAGTAAAAGACAAAAAAATAGAAACATGCTCATTTTAAACAACATTTGTGACCATTTGAGAATAGATTTTACAAGGTGCACATGAATGCACTTCTGAGCATTGATTCGAGTCAAGTCCCATGTTCTTACAGACTATGGTCTGCGCTTTTTAGTGATGGAGACTCACAATCAATCTTTAAGTGTTTCAATTTTTAAGTGGAGTGCGACTGTGCCTGTCAACTGTAGATTGCCTGACATGACTGCAGGGTAAAAGATCAGAGAGAGAGCTTAGAGGAGGCTGTTTATGTGCAGCAGGGCGAGAATGAGTCAGTGCAGGTGCTTCTGCATCTGTTTGGGAGTATATAACAGCTCCAAAAGTTGAGAATGAATTTATGGCTGGCAAAGTTTTACTGTGGTGAGCTGCCACAAATATGAATGTATGGGAAACCCTGATATAATGTCAGCAGCACTGAGGAAATGTCAGCTGTATACAGTATGAGTAGAGTCTGTATAATCCAATCCTGAACACACACAAACAGCCTTTAAACACTGCACTACTTCTGTATTGTTTCTCTGCTTGGACTGAACATCATTTTCACTGCTAAAATCTACTCAATATTATTCCAAAACTTTAGGTCTATAGCTGTCTCCCATCTTCAAAGCCCCCCATCACCACCACCCACTGGGATCATCTAAAACAAACAGGCCTATTTGTCGGGACAGATAAAGAGAGCACCGGCTTTTATACTGTGGGGGGTGCATGCAGGACTAGTAAAAAAGAGCCCCACACCTAGCTACCACCGTGCCAGCCAAGATGCTCTCGATAAGCCGACTTGTGATTATACATGAGGTGAAAAGCTGCAACCTTGGTCCGCTTCTGAAGATACATTCTTTTTTTGTTGTCTACACACCCTGCCACTGAGCTCTGAGGCCCTCAGAGCAATGCATAAACAGGATTAGCTCGGCATATCTCACCTTTTTTGTGACTCTATCTGTAAGGATTCGCTGCCACATGAATACCAAAAATTTAGCTTAGCCAATATTTATTTTTCTCTTTTTCATGTTACACTTCAGAGAAACACAGAGCAAGTCCTTCCATGATGAGAAGATTCTTTCATTCAAACTGTGTGATCTAGCCAAAGCAATGGCAGGCAGCAGATGATTAACAGTGCACTAACTGTCATCCCTGACCAATACGTACAAACAGTCCCTGTCAGCCAACTCTACCTTTTCATCTTTCATATCTCTTTCATTCCCTTCCACAGCTCTTTTATATGTCTCATTATATTCTGTGATTTTCTCCCTGACTATCACCTCACATTTAGGTAAGTGATTTTAGCATTAATTACCCCCAAAACCTCTACAAGAGCTGGGGTGCGGGCCTTATGTGGCAGATATTCAAATCTAAATGAACACCATCACGGTGCCTCCCACTGCAGCAGTCCATCTCTGCAACATTGGCTGTTGCAGAGATGGAGCCACTGTATTTCATGCTTCCATGGGTTTTAATCTCAGTAATCTCACCTAATTCCCTCTTTCTCTATTATAATACATGATATTATCTGGGAAAAAATGAGGGCCCTTTCACAAACCACATTACATAAGTGTTGAGTTGCCATTGTGTGAAAAATAATGTCTGTAAAACTGTTTTAACCTTGAAAAACAACTTCCAGTCATAATCCGCTTAGATGAGGAAATCACTGTAGGTCACAACAGAGTATCAGACACCATACTGCGTTGTCAATAAAGCTGCTGGTAGCTTTGCAGGTCTGTAGATCATTTGAATACATACTGTAGGATGTGATGTTATGATCCCTTGTGTTCCCTCTGCACTAAACTAATGAAATTTGCTGTTGTGTGCAAATAGTGATAGAGACTCGGTCCACCATTGAGGTTTTCAAGTAGGCACTTTTTATCATTAATATGGAAAAGGATAGGATTTCAAATGCATGGCCACAGCAATTAGATTGATGAAAAACATGAAAGTGTATGTTTCCCCTCCTCTGTGTCATAATGTGAACTTTATGCAACTGTAAAAAAACTAGCAGTGTATTGACAACATTGGAAACACAGAGCACAAATGTATGTAATTGATGTGCACTCACCAGTAGAGATATGGTTTGTCCTTGTCCACATTGATGTTGTTCAAGGGATCCATTCTGAACCAGGTGTTAAATGTAAACCCATTCTGATAAGGCCACTTGGCAATAGGAGGTAAAGCAATGGCCTGGGGGCAGAAAAATATGCCAAAAAACACATCATGTAGGTTAAGAGCACCTTGTTTAAAAATCTGCCGCACTGCCTCTGATAACAGTTCCAAGTTAGGGTTATAAAATTAAGCTATGTAGAAATCAATTTAGTCAGAGCACAAAACCATGGTGTTTAAAATGACTGACTACAATGGATCTATTATAGATAAGCTGTGATTTCATGCCACATTTTCACACAATGCTTGTATTTAATATAAATGTATAGATTTTTTGCTCAGGTCACATAAACGCCTATCTTTTAGTAGATTCATCACTGTATAAAATAAAATAGCACACAGGGAATTGCAAATATGTGGTGACCTCCAAGATGTTGCTGGCTAACTGACTGCACTTTAATTCCTGCTCATGTTGAATATTTTATGATGGCAAATGTCAAGCCACTTTGAAATGAATCCAGCCTTTATTCCCCATCCTATCTGCATGTGGGTAAAGTTGCTAAGATTTGATGGAGAGACTTGTTTAAAACAACTTTTTAATCATCAAGAAGGTATTTAATAAAATCACTGTGAGGATTTATTTACTTACTTTAATCAACATGTTTTGGCATGATGCTAAATGTGCAGAGCAAGCTTTTAGCCTTGCTAAGTGTAACAGTTAATTAGAATAAGGTAGTGAACTGTATACCCCACTAGTTCTGTCTTATAACAGGCTGCCTATCTCTCTTTACCTACAATATTTACTATACTTTATCACTGCTTTCTCTCAATATATTAGCTGTTCCTGCACCCATTACATTTACTCACACTAACAATGTTTATCTTTCTTACATTGAATAGATACTTCACATTAAAACTTTAAACACTATCAATAATTTGAACTCCATTTATGCACACAGTATCCATATAGCTGAATCCACAATCATGTAAAGGCCAGTTAAAAACCTGTTTTCTTGGAATTGTCAAAAATTCTTACTGTAGGATCATAAATCCTAAAATGAAGTCAGGTTGTATTAGAGTGGGTCCATCAAAAAAGTTCATGATAATACCCATCAGACAATAACCATTTTGCTGAAATCAATTTTTCACAATAATCTCATGACATAAAACTGTACAGAGCCAAGCACATGTTGAAGTAAACATTTTGAAAGGGAGTTACTCTTAAGGTTTTGGCTATTAAACGTAGTATGTGTCATCTATAAGGTCTATTAGTATTGTGTAACACATCTTACTTTGTTAAATTCTGCATTTGAATGATCAATAATCCACTTATAACTGCCGGGCCTGGTTTGAAATTCATGCTATTTGAATTTAAAGATTAAAAATTGCAGGATGGAAATAAGTGAATGCTTACTGCTGCACTGCGACCAGGAAAGTTGAAGAAGGCATCTGGGCCGTGTCTCTGGGGCATCTGATTCAGCACCGACAACACTTTGACTGCGTGCCTCGGCTGCACAGGTGGTAAAGATGAAAGAGAAGTTACTACACATTCAAGGCTGTCTCTCAGACTGTTTTGACTGAAGACAGTCGATACACTGTCCGTTGGCTCATTCGCTCATTCTGCAGTTTGTCAATTACAGAACAACCCCAAACAGATCAGCGTAATGGCTCTCTAGGGGCATCTCAAGTGACACACTTGTGTCTAACGCACTGCATCTGGTCCCTGATATCACTTACCCAGACGTTGCCTTCCCCCCGTAGCATGCTAAAAAGAATCTTCAGTTCCTTCACTGTGATGCTGTAGCTGGCCAGCACTCCCAACATGTCCACCAGCAAGTCTTTAAAGGCAGGATAGACAGTATGTATCACCAAATACACACATACATAAACAAGAGGAGAACAAGAAGTGAAATTATAATCATCAGCTGCAGCTGCAGCTGCATTTCAGAAACATTACAATCCATCCACATGTATTCATATGCATCTCTCCCTAGATAAAAAGTAACAGTGTTTCTTTGGTTTAACTTCATTCTCACTAAGTGCATTGTCTGTGAAATGATCTTGCATTCATCACACAGACACTTCCACTGCAATTACATGGGAACTGACTTGTAAATCAAAGTGATGTCTAAATGGTACATTGTTTAACTCACAGGCATAGGAACACCACAGGGAATATGCATTTTGTTTTCATCAGCTGAAACATAATTTATAAGCTACACAAGGTATGGATGTAATTTGCACTGTGCAAAATACCGAAGTGACACTGACTTCCAGAGACAACAACACTGTGACATGAATACAGATTTGAGGGTCTCATTCCCTGATGGCTTGTAAGTATTGAAAAAAACAAGAATAAAAACTGGCTAGTGGTCCCTGCTGCAACTGCTTCATAAACCCCATTCATGTATAAAGACTGGGGAGGCATGGGGATGATGAATATATACACAAATGACTTCATCAAATCAAGTCATTCATCTATGAGATATTGTACTGTGCTAATGACCACAGTAGTGCTGGTCAATTTTTTGACTTGATTGTGGTGCAACACAAAATTGAAGCGGCAAATGAGTTTACTATTCAACACATAAAATATTCTAGATCCAATATACAATAGTGTGATATATTTGCAAATCAAAGACCTCCTTAAAGAGATACGTACAAGCAATTAAAAAGGACTGTTTGAATTCAGTGTGAATGAATATTTTCTTTCAAGTGTCACTGTGACTTTTATTAATAACTGGTATATCAAAGAATTGTTTGAATTACTAAGAAATGAAAGTAGTTAAATTACAAAGCACATTCCAAACATTCATCTTTTATTGCTTCTACCTTCTCAATATGTTTGAAGGAGGTCTTAAATTCAATGCTGCCTTTCTACAGTTTCTTTCTCCTTTTGCATGATTTTTTTTTTTACATTATTACCACACAGAAAAAAAGCCACCCAAGAAAAATTAAATAGTTTTCAAACTTTGAAGTTCTGAAAGTTCTTTTTTGTTGACTTCTGATGTGAAGTTTTGTGGGAAATACACCTAGACATCTGAAAAGGCTTGTAGATGGAAATGAGCTTTCTTCACCCACAATCTATATAGCAACTTTGTGCGTCTATTCAAAATGCAGATCTATTAAAAGATACGGAGCTAATGTTTTGTTGCCTGACAGAGAGCTGAAACACAAGAGAGCATAACCCATGCTTATGTGCTGGACATTAACATAATAACAATCAATATGAAAATGAATGTACGACCTCTGCTATTTAGCAATAAAAGACCTGCTCACCTGCAATCATGTCATCGACTGAGCTCATTTTGAGCAGCACCTGCTGGATGAGGCCCACCTCCGTGCTCGTCTGCAGGTTTCGCACACTCTTCCGAAGGATGGCGGTGAACATGCTCCAGATTTCAGCCTGGCAGGTGACGTCACAGTGCTCCAGCAGCTCCACCATGCAGCCAATACTCTCTGCATCCTGAATAATGAAGTTTGTCTCCAGATCAAACTCACCACCCACCAACTGCAGAATAAGATGGGACAGATAGAGAAGCAGAGACAAGGAGCCGATTTGATCAATGTTGTTTAAATTGAAATTAAGACAGTAAATTACAATAATGTTCTTGCATTGAGTAACATGGATTAAATGCTAAACTTTCACACGGAGCAGTACAGTTTGACCCAGCTTTTACACCCTGCTCTTGATCAGTTTGATCTTCTCTCTGAGTTGAAATTAACCGAGAGCGCACTTTCACATATTTTCCAGGTCACTGCTCACATGTTAAAGAGCTGACCAACACTGGAAGAAGAGAATGAAGATCTCTTTCCTTCTAAAAGGTTTTGATCAGAATTTAAGTACCCGTGAAAAGAAAAAAAAAAAAGACTGGCATTTAATGAAAAGCGAAGGGGAAGGGATTCCCTTTAACCCCGTTGTCCCTTTAGAGTCACAAATGATCATCACTATTAAGAAAGTAGAAAACAACAATCAATAGTGCAGTTCTTCAAGTTCAACAAGCATGAAATTAGTCCAGTATAGAAGTGCTCAGTATATATGGAGAGCACTGACAACAACTTGCTGGTGGGCATCAAAGCAAGCAGGTGGAAAATAGGCCTAGATACCCAGTGCACATTACTGTGATTGACAGGTAATAGGTAGGTGAGATCAAAAGCAGCCTAAAGTAGCGGAAAGAGCCTAGTCCATGGAGGTATAAACCAAGCTTCACCTCAATTATCATCAGATCTCGGTGCAATTACGTAACAAAGATGTGTGTCACTGGACTGCTTGGAATTAAGGAATGGAGAAACAGTCTCTCTACAGAGTTCAAGTGTTATGCAGTTTATAATAGAGAGGAACTCCTCAAAAGGCAGTAGTCTCTCACAGGTATAGCTTTATCTTAATGTGGAAAGTGTGAGCAGGTGAAAAGTGAAAGAAGGTCTTATAGGAAACCCTGCACTTAACACTAATGTAGGTTTGTGCAGTTTCAAAAAAAAATTTAAATGAACTACATACATTTTTGACAATCATCCCCAATGTTGAAAATCAGACTGAAAACCAGACATCTTTGTTTAAGAACTCAGAGTGCAGAGATACTATAAAGTGAGGCACTAACAATAACAGGCATTCACAGCTTGAAAACTCATGGGATGGCAGTTATATGCAGTGTGAATCATCTCAGTGGTCAAAATGTGGAGACGATACCTATAAAGCTGAGCAAGCTGTAACAAATCTGTCCTCTAATTACAGTCTCTATGTTAACTGCTATGGAAAATTAACAGACTAGCGCCGAGCTCGTTATCAGGATGCAGACAATACTTAATGCCAAACTGCCCGCTCCTCCTACCACCTGCACTGTACCACCATGCATGTCCTGATGCAGAATGCCAAACAAATTATGTTGCTTCATCCTTCTGTTGGGTGAAACATGCTGCATCTGGTGGCCAAATCTAATTGTGTAGTTAATATAATATTTTGCAATATATAAGTAGTTTGGTAGCAAAACTCCCATCATGCCCAAAAGATTCATTCATTTATACAAAAGGGATATTTATACACATATCAAATTAGGCTTATATTAAACTTTTGCTGCAAATACTGCATGTGGAGAAAACCATATTTTATCAAATGATGTGCTCATCCAACCTGAGCACATCATTTAAGCAATTAATTAAAAACTATATTCATATGAATAAAAGTCAAATATGACTTTGAATGAATGGAATTATATTAACCATATGAAATATCAGAGAGAACAAAAATCTAATAAGGGAGTCTGTACAGCACCTGTTAAGCTCCCTTAAGCATTAAGATCATTAATGAATTCCAGTGAAGGTGCAAATGTCTCGCTATCAAAGATGAATATGTTTAAGTACCAAATGTGCAGCACTGTGAGACAAGAAAGTTTTTCATGGTCACTTTAATGTCACAACAAGGACATTCTGCACAAGCTGCATAAGAAAGGAAAAATGTGAATTTATAAATCAGCAGTAACACTGTGTTTAGTTACTGTATGTTTCCCTACTAACACAGTGTGTTTATATGGTACTTACTTACAGAATGAGATAATTTTATGGATCCAGAGGCTGTCAAAGGTTTTTCATTTTGAAGCCTTCATCATGGTTAGCACACAACACACCACAAAGAACAGTTAAATAAAATAGATGTTAGCAGACAAAAGGGCACATCACCTAATACTGCATGCAAGGAGATAGAAAGAGGTCTAGACTAAACCTCATGACTCTCCAGTGCTGTTTCCATTAATAACACCATTTGCAACATTCACAGGCACACCACAGTCCTGAGAAGTGGTAGAACTGCATATTTGGATCCCCACAATAATTTTCAACCATTATTCTGCAAGAGGTAAATTAAGACATGGAATCACTGATTACGCACTTAACACACGAAGAGATGAGCTTCTCTAAACCACACAAAACCAATCAAAGCAGAGCTTGAATACCACTTAATTTCAGAGATATAAAGCCTGTAATCAATGCTAAGAAGTAAATGACCAAATTCTTTGAAACAGAGACGAATTTGCACACTGTTAACATACTACAATGTTAAAAACTATTTCAACTTAGTTAAAGCAACCTTAGACTCATCATGTCATGAAGAGGTAATGTTATAAGCATTCTAACAGTTTGCAAATATACTTTGTTTTATTACTTTGTTTTAATTACTTAGCTGAAAACATGTTTAAGAAAAAATATCTGAGGGCCTCATGGTGGTGAGTAGTTAAGACCCCTACCACGTATTGTGATTGCAACGTTCAAAACCAGCTCAATTGGTGACTGAGAAACTTCCTCATCCAAATCTCATTTCTTCCTCGTCATTTCCTGTCCACAATTCTACCAAAACCTGTCTAATAAAGGAACATATCCAGATTACATGTACAGTACCAGTCAAAGGTTTGGACACATTTTTGGGAAAGTATGTCCAATCGTTTGACTGGTACTGGTACCAATGATACAAATTTAGCTTAGATTTATTTAGTTTCCTTTGAGAAAACATACACACCAGTCCCAAACTTGGCAGGGATGACCTGAGGAAAATCAAATGAAATGAAAAAAAACTACAAAAAAAAAAAAAAAAACAAGTGCTGAGGAACTATCCACAAAACGAAAGAAATCTGAACAAGAATTCCCCCATTAGGACCAAATGGCTGGTCTAGCTTTAGAGATGAAACCTGCCAGAAAGCAACAATCTCTGCAACACTTCATTAAATAGGCCTTATTTGTAGAATGACAAGATCCTCTCGTAAGTGAAAGACACATGGCAGCTTGCCTGGAGTTTACTTAATGTCTCTAAACCTGAAAGCATTAGACACAAATATTGTGTGGTCTAGTGAGACAAAAATGGAGCTATGGCCAGAGCTAATGGCAGTGGCAACATTATCCAAAAAGCCAGGAAGCCATAAAAAAGCGAGATCTTCAAAGAAAAGCTGCATTAGGACGGTCTCAGAATTCACCTTCCAGCATGACAATGAGCTTTCAGCACACAGAAAAAACAGTGCTGCAGTGCTTCACAACAAGCCTCCGAATGTCTGGTGGCCCTGGCGCCAGCTGAGGCCAGGAGGTGAAACTCTTTGAAAATTTTTGGTAAGACCTGAAGATTGGAGTTGTCGGACTGTACTCATCCATCTGACATGACCAATGAGCATCTGCAGAAAGAACATTAGAATGGTCGCTTGAAGATATGCAGTAATCGTTGTAAATTGTGCTTTTACAAAGAAAAAGAAAGTCTGTATATTTCAGTACATCTGATAGTCCTGAGTTTTATGTTAAATAAACTTGCAGCATTGTGTGGAATACAAACAACCCAAATTAGGTCTGCCAAAACCATGTATTTTAGTTTTAGTAGTTTCTTAACTATGAAAAGCTTGATCCAATTAAAACATGTGTCACACTCACCCCTTAAAGTTCTATTACAACCATCTAATGAGCGCCACGAAGAAGTAGTCTGAGGGTGTAGTAGAGTATCATTTAACACGATACAGTATGCTTTCTGCGACTGCAATGTAATTCTCATGTTTAAAAGGGAACCATGGAGGCAACAAGAGGCACATACAAAACACGAAAGGTGAATATTTTTTCTCTCCAAAAACTCCTCCAATAGAAATGAATGTTTCATTGTGTGTCTGACTACCCGCTGGCTCTCCCATACTTATCTAAAATGCCCCAACAGCTGGAAACACTGACAGTGAGAGAATGAGACTGTAAGTTCATCTATTTTGTGCTTATCTCTGACTTCAACTCCTGATGGTTTCCAATGATATAACACTGCTAGCCTTGGTCTGTTTACCACAGTTAAAGCCGGCAGCAGCTCAGTGTGTTGGTGAGGCTCAGCTCCTCTCCTAAATCCTTTCTTATTGACACTCTGAGATCACAGCAGTATCAGCAATCTGCACTACAAAGCCACTGCTGTCACAAGTTTCATACATTTCAAATGCAAATGAGTCATTTAAAGAAACAGGGGTTAATTTTACACAACATACCACATTTACTACAGGGATAATGATCATGTGAAGTGTTCCTTTATTTTTCCTTGTATTGAATTTGTATTTTACTTGATTACTTTTACATCCAGGATGTTGTGAAATGCCATCACTAATGAAACTAAAAACTCAATAAATATTAAAAAGTATATAAAACAGCTGAAATTCAAATTTTGAAACATCATGACAGGCCTTGTGATCTTCATGTGTCCACCACATTTACATAAAATAAAAAACCCTTCTAAATTTAGCACATAATGTGAATGATTTTCAAATTATTTTTGCAAGTAAGAAAAAGCTTATTAGCCAGCACCTATTGTTGCTTCCATGACTTCCATTATGCAGCCATTATAATGTCTTTGTTTTTTTTCTGAATGCAAGAGCAGCTAATTGATGTTTTGATGACAACAGCCAAAGAGTTCATTCATTCATTCATGTGTGATAGATGGGACCTGAAGTGTGTTCTTTGTGTGTGGCTAACAGCTCAGCATACATTATGTCTTACCTAACTAATCAATCATGCAGGTATTTATAGCATCGTTTGCCTGATGTGTAAAGTAAGTGAAGTCCAGTGCAAAGTTTAAAGCAAGGCTGTAATCTGAAGCTATTACAGTGAAGTTCACAGTTCAGAAATAGGGCTGATGCAAGCTGAGCTGATGCTACAATATATGCTGACTACTGTTTTAAAAATGTTTTGCACAGGTAACTCCTGTCCTGTGAATAAATGCGTTGCACCAGTGCTTCATTCTGAAATTGTAATCAGGTTTCAGTTTGTGTTAGTAACTCATACACGTCTGCCTTTTTATCTCACAGTAGCATTACATTTCTTCCTCGCAATTCACATCCATCAATGTAATACAATCCACCAGATAAGTGCAGCTTCCAAAAAAAAAAAGAAGTTAAAATGTTATAAAATATAATATAGCTTAAACATTTGACTGTGACACTTATTTGACACGTACTAACTGGTGATATTTAAGACCCACTCTCAGCTTAATGAAGGATATTTTAGATATGTTAAACATGTACTCATGAACAGTTACTGCCCTGTCTACATGAAATATGTAATATTTAAACTTTGAATGTCATATCTCTGTCTCTCAACAGGCTGTTCCCCTGCAGCAAGTGGCAGAGCTACATCACAGTGAGTGATGAAGACCACAGCAGCAAAATGAAGAGAGAGTGAAGCTTGATGCAGGACTGGAGAAGAACTGTTCTTGAGCTTCTGGGATTTGTAACTTCTAAACTAATGCACAGTGTATGCACTCCAGTCCAGGCATGTGTGTGGAAGAAGTGCATCAGGGTCTGAAATACAGTGTTGGGCTGCCAAGTCATATGGATGTGTTGTTTATAAATACTGTTGCTGTGTATTGCAATACAATTTCTACCCGTAGGGTTGCTTTTCTTGCTCTGCTCCTTTCTCTATCTCTTTCCTTCTTTGCACACCCACCCAACTCATACATATTCACATTATTTCCTAGCAAACACAACCTCAACTTGAATTAAATCCTCTGCCATTTCTTTAAATGTACTATAATTCAACATCAAAGAGGCGAGGAAGTTCTGTTAGTGTGAATGCACAGAATTGCAGAGACAGAAAATCTTTGTTGTGTGGCATCCTCGTGTAATGGAGAGAAGCAAATTCAGCAGCCAACAATTCATATTGCATGATGCAAATACAGGTGTGATGGTTCAAATCAGAGTTTTGCAGATGGAGGTAAAGCTAACCCATTTCCATGTTCCTTGGGAGGGGGGAGGCAGAAAGGAAGGAGGAAACCTGCTTCCTGCAGCTCTGCCGAATCATATAATTTCAATTAAGAATATCTTCCGCTTGTTATTAAGACACTTGCAAGCTCAGTGAAGCTGTTGAATATGATTTGCAAACCAGAGGAAGGAGGGAAGTTCTAGAGGCAACACTACAGTGTGAGGCAGGCAGGTAATACTACTTTAATTAGGCTGGTATCTATGCAGCCCAACCTGGCAGACCTGTTAGCATGGTTACACTGGAGTGTAGTGTAGTGAGTGACAGTTTCCTGCCTTAAAGGGAAGGCCTTACTATTCATAAACCAGAGATGAAACTCAATTGGATATGTCTATCAGCCCTGTACACTGATGATGTCAGTCACATTCACATCACCTGGCTGACCTGGAAACAATGAGATCTTGTGATGTTGCAGATAACCCAGCAGAGCGTGCTGTGCCTGGGGAAATGAAAGAAGGCAATACAGTGGAGTATGAGGCAGAGAATTAAGAGAGTTACATCTGAGCCCTTAAGAATCCATCCACTTTCAACCGCTTCTGATTAGGCCAGGGCTGAAGGCTCGCCGTCGCCATGGTGACAGGCAGCAAAGATTGGACTTGAGACAGTTTCCAAGGAAAGCCTACAGTGACCAATGTTGAAAATAAATAGGACTGATGTCCTGTTTACGAAGACTTCTGGTGGAGTGCAAACACTACAGTGAAGGAGTCTCTATGGCGCCAATGTGAAGAGCAGGAATGTCCACACTGATATTTTTGAATTAATGAAATGGGATGTGTTACTGTTCCAAAGATTAATTCGCATAGATTGCCAGATGTGAACAGTAGAGTACTGTAGAGGTTGAAAGGAGACATTTCCACCCCTTATCTCTAAGTAAATATTGTTGTAACAGACCCTTCTCCCCTGTTTCAAAATCAAATTTTTGCCTCCAAAATCCTCATTTAACTGGGTGATCTAGTGCCCAGACACGACCATCACAATCAGGGATTTCACTGGCTTGATAAAAGCCAAGATACACTTGTCTTAAGTTTGCCCATTAGGATTGTTATGCTCTCAAACCAAAAGGCTAGAGGCGAGTGTTCAAGTTCTAGCAACACTAATGTCTCTGGATCTGTGTGATGCATTCATGTTCTAGCATAAAGCTGTAACGTATGATGTTCAGTGTTGCTAACAAAACAGTGCTGTATTCACAAGCAGAAGAAACAATGGACGTTATCAAAAGAACAATATAACTTAGTGGCTTATTCCAAAAAAATCACTGCTAATACTTAAAAGCTTAAGACTCCGACTAAACTTGACCATACCACAAACAACAAGAAGTTTAGTTGCAGAACAGCCTGCAGCTGATTTTTAAACCAAAAACAGTCAAAGGGATGAAGTCTGATGCAAAAACATAGTATGCCAATGTAAAGAGGAAGAAACAATGGATGGACTATTCTGCAGCCAAGGGCTTAGCAGCACAAGAGGGAGTTTAAAACAAAACACAATATCCTGTCTGTGTATTTGGATTTTCCGACAGCCCCACTCACTTCATGACCACACTACTAAGTATTTTTCAGCCACAATAAAGCAAAGGCAGACACATTTATTTGAGCTGTACAAAAACAAAAATACACTTATTTTGTCCATGGATTTGTTATTTTTACATGACTTACCCTTTTTTATTGGAATATGATCTTTTTTTAGATTGCCTTTAATTTCAGGTCCAGGGTGATGTGGTAATACAAAAACAACAAACAGAATGGTAAAAATAAAAGGACAATGAGGCAGGAAATTCAAGTCATAATGTTGTATAAAGGATGTATTTGTTTCTAAATGTAGCTGCAAATACCTTATCTTCAAATAGCAATCCTATAGTGATATGGGTTAGAGCATTAAAATAACCTTTGGTGTATTAATGGAGCATTTAACACTAGACTAGAGTAGACTTGCCAATACAATCATGACACAAAAAGATTAAAACCACAAAATTAAAAACCCCCCTTTTTTGTCTTCTAAAAAAAAAACCCAACAATTTATGCAAAGGAGTTTTTAAACACTGAAAGACCAGAACCATTCAATAAACTGCACTTACAGTCAGAGTGCCAGTTCGCCTGAGAATCATTTGCATTTATTTAGTTTTCAGTCTGTCATCACACTGTAAATGCCAAAGCAAATGACTTGAAAAGGAAGATGTAGGAATATATAATGCAAACAATAGCAAACATTGAGACTAAATGGCATTGCCACTCTGGGGAACCTTTTCTGAAGAGTTGAGCCAGAAGTATACCGAGGGCCATTCTTTCTTTACTTTAAAATAAAAAAAAATAAAATAAAAGGTCAAGCCAGTTAAGAGATAGGGTGGTGGAAAACTGGGGGAGTGTCAAATACGTAACACATCAGCTTATTGCTTCTGTGGTTCCGTCGTAGTTGGATGAATGGCCCTCACATCGATTCTGAACCACACTAATGATCACACTTCAAATGCCCTATCTATCCACTCTGCCTCACTGATGAGTTAAGCACATCACAGAGCTGCATACAGACTGGGAGCAAAAAAAAAAAAATCTTTCTCCCTTTAAAAAAACAACAATCATGTGGAGAGCACAGCGAGAAACCGAGAAAGGCACAGTTAGCCAAGTTGGAAATATTAGTTTCCATCTTGTTCAGTCACATTCTTCAAAATTCCGTTATCAGGACTTGTTGTGTCAATAACGCATTGTGTCATTTTCATTCACTCATAAGAGCTAACTGAAATTTAAAAAAATACCAATTATTGACTCAAAACAAAAACTCAGAATAGAGACTGTCATGAGAAAAATCATCAAACTATAGAGAAACAATTGGTGATAGCATTACTGAAAAAAGAAGCAACTTATAATAAACTTAAAAATATCCAAGAATAAAACATTTTTTAAAAAGCCAAATGATTTCAATCAAATGTATCTATAAAAATAAATGCAGTAGTAATTTGGAGTATAAAGCACTGAAGATAATGGATTTGAAAATAGGTCGATACCAACGAAATTGTCATCAAGTGGGAGCAATCTGATATCTAGCATTGTATAATGATGCCTGGAAAAATAATATCCTAATAGAGAATATTAATATAAACTAAAAACATAGAGGGTTTGGGTTAGGGTTAGGGTTAGTTCCTAACAAACTGGTTGGCACGGTGGTGCAGTGTTTAGCACTGTCGCCTCACAGCAAGAGGGTTCTGGGTTTCGAACCCGCCAGCCAGCTGGGGCCCTTCTGTGTGGAGTTTGCATGTTCTCCCTGTGCCTGCATGGGTTCTCTCCGGGTACTCCAGCTTCCTCTCACAGACCAAAAACATGTAGGCTAGGTTGATTGGAGACTCTAAATTTCCCGTATGTGTGAACATGTGTGAATGGTTGTCTGTCTAATAATCTGCGTTAGCCCTGCGATGGAATGGTGACCCAGTGACAGCTGGGATTGGCTCCAGCTCCCCCCGTAACTCTCTAGAGAGGATCAGCGTTTTGGAGAATGAATGAATGAATGAATAAAAATCATCTGCATATAATTAAACAGAAAAAGCGTTAAGGAGATCAATATAGAAAACAGAAATGGTCCCACAGTAGAACTTTGAGTTACACCTTTTTGCCAAACAGTACCACTTTGTTTTCTGTATTGATTATACAAATCAAACTATAACAATGCATATTGGGAAAGGCCAACAGCATGGAGATTACCTGAAAGACAATAAATGAAATGCTTTAGCCCAACCAAGAAGTCAAATAAATATTGCTCTTGAGAAATTAGCATTATCACATGCAGAAAATACATCATTAGTGAATTTAGAAGGACAAAAAAAATACTTGAAATTCAGATAAGATATTTTTACTATTAAAAAATACTGTGATAATTGATTGTTAATACATTTTTAAAAACTACATCTGTTGGTCTGCTTGTTTAGTCCTTAATGTATAATCAGAAGCTAAATGTTATTTTGGGCTTTCAGACCTTTCAAAATCACTGTGCAATTAACCAGATATTTTCTTTTCCCAAACTGTTGTTATTTTGATGTCAGGGTGCACAAGGAAAGATTATTCCAGTTGCAGAGATCCAAGACTGGTGCAAAATACTGCAATATTTAACAAAAAACATGCAAGAAATCATTGGGAGTGTGTGAGTCTCTTTCCCCACCACAGGTTTCTGGTTGCACTCATTAAGATACTGCTCATCTCACATCTTCAACTCATCTCCCAGGTGCTCTAGCTACTGTATCTTGGTTCTTGGCTGCAATAAAATAAAACAAAACATGTTTGAAACATTCCTTCTGTATGGAGACTGTATGTTCTCCACATGCCTATATGTGGGTTCGCTCCAGGCACTCTGACTTCCTCCCACAGACCAAAAACATGCTGCTTAGGTGAATCGGTCAGTCTAACTTGTCTCTAGGTGTGAATGTAAGTGTGAATGGTTGTTTGTCTCTCTATATGTTTGGCGACCCATCCTCACCTGGACGTACCCTACTTCTCGCCCAATGACAGCTGGGATTGGCTCCAGCCCCCCGCAACCCTCTAGATAATAAGTGATATAGAAAATGAATGAATGAATGGTTTGAAAACTGTCACAGCTCACAACAAGATTCAAACTGTTTGAAACATTATGATGGGCATGAGCACTTATTCCATTATTCTGTGTCTACATGCTTTAAATGTTGTAAGTATGATCATATCATGTTTGTATTAATTATACTAGAGAAACTGAGAAGAAAAGACAGAGAACTCTCAGGCAATATTATCAATTGGCAATAAGGTTTGCTTGAGTTTGAAAATAACAGATGAGAGAGACAGAGAAAGTGTGCAGGCCTTGCAATGCTACCAGACTCTGAAGCGCTCTGACAGTAACAAAAGACCATAGCTTGTGCCTGAAATGCTTCATAGAGTGGAACACTTCCTCATTTTCTACTTAATCCAGGCTCATATTTGCATAGCCACCATCACGCAACTGTGTGAAAACTGCATCAATCTGACAGCCAAAAATGTAACAGCAGTCTTGTAGCTTCTGACTGACAGCACACAAACTTATCTCTGATTTCATGCTACAACTTGCTGATTAAACACAGCCAGAATCTGTTGATAATCAGCATGAACAGCTTTATCCAGAAGTTAGAACCAAACTTTTGTCACCTTGCTACAGACTATAAAGTAGATGTTTATGTCATAACAGACTACAGAGTATATGATTGAGTTGCTCTACCAAGACAGGTGAGAGGACGCAGACTGCATAATGCCCACTGCTCTCTCTGTGTGACACCTGGGGAGTTCAGTCTATCAACAACCAAAAAAAAGGCAGCTACCTGGTATGTCTGAATTTCTGAGTACATCTCTTGCCATGTACAGTCAGTGTGTGGATCCACAGTAAGTCTACATTTGACATCAATACACCTGGCAGCGGTTGAGCATTATAACAACTTTGCCAGAAAGAAAGGAAGCAGTTATAATTAATGCAAGGAAGCATAGAAGCATCAAAGACAACAACAATTAAGGTGTCAAGTAAACCAACCTTTGAGGCCAACATCCCATGACTGCAGCCACTGTGTCTGAAATTCTGACGTGAAAATAACAACAGCATTTATTAACAGGATCTTAATGGGATTGTTGACTGTTTGACTGCATTTAAAGAAAGATTAGCATAAACCTGATGAGAATGTGACCTGAATAAATCCCTAATTCCCCTCCCAAACCATGATAAAGACATCAGTAGGTTTGTTGTATTGTTTGTGGAAACATTTCTAAAGATTCAAAGATTACAAAGCTTTAGTCAACTAAATGCCTCCAGCATACAAATGTGACTAACAAGTCCCTAGGAAATGGAAGATGAAAGGTGCTTCATAATGATTCAGTATACCATGGAATCCACCACAGAGACAGTTAATGGAGTCATGCTGTGTTTCTTCCTTTCTCCTAATTTCATTTGGAATTACACAACTGTATCACCTGTCTGTAATTATCTGTTTGTCAGTTTAGTGATAACTTTGTTTTCTCACATTCTGATAATTGGCTGGGCTTAGCGTGGTGTGACTATATTAATAAACAAAGTTGACACATTATGAAAATAGTTATTGGTTAAATTTTTGCTGCTCGCGGAAAGTAACATAATGTAAGATAAAAGACTCAATTTTCAGACATAATGGTTTTGCTTAATTGCATATTTCCCAGCACAGGTGTTTGAAATGAGTCTAAACATAAATTGTCTCATTTAACTGTACTGTGTAGCCTATGTAACACAGATCATCATAATATTAATTCTAGCAGTCTATTTAAGCCAATGTTAACTGATTTTCACAGGGCTAATTGTTACTAAATTGCTATTTATGTGTCAACATATTTCACAGTCAGGTCCCCAATTTGAATCTGTAGCAATTTCAGTGTTCTTCTTAATTACTTCAATATACTTTATATAAATTTAAATAACAAATGAAGCTGCTGAATACACTTAAATAGCTTCTTCACTACCGATATTGAGCAATTACTTCATTTGGTGCAATAAAATGTGTAAAAAAAACGATTTTAAGTTCAAAAATCTGAGATTAAAGCTATACCCTTTTGAATCATTGCAGTGATATCAGCAAAGAACTTTGATATCAGACCAGAGTTTATAAGATATATATCATAAGGTGTGGTTGTGTCAGGATAGCACACATTGATGTTTGTGATAAAAAAATGTCAAAGCTGTAAATCTTTTTACAACCAGATGGGATCAGGCTTTCACTGTCAGGCCACCAAACTCTAAAAATGCACCTCCAATAGAGGTTAGATAAGCGGTCTGCGTCCCTAAAAACATTTAAAGGTGCAGTTTGTAGAATTTGTACAGCAGCATTTAGTGGAACATGAAATATAATATTCATAAGTTGTGTTTTTTCATTAGCTTAAAATGAGCCATTTATATCTACATAGGGAGGCAGGTGTACTTCCATGGAGTCAACCATTTTGCACCACCATGTTTTAGCAGCCTAGAATGGACAAACTAAAGCTCTAGAGGGGGCCTTTCACATTTCTTTCGTAACCACTGTAGGTTCTCCACGACTGAAAGTGGATGGGGAGAGGAGGGGGATTCATCTAAAGTAACACTGAATATGTGTATGTATGTGTGTACTGTATGTGCATGAATGTTGATGTCATTATCATTATTATTCACAGGAGCAATACAGTTTTGATTTTGAGTAAATACTGAACTACTTCAAATTGTTCTCTGTTGTAGCAGTCACTGTAGCTCTGTAACAACCAGGCTCATGTCTGTATCAGTTTCAAGTAGACAGTCAAGGTCACAGTGGAAAATATTTTTCAGTGACTATATTTCACTCCAAATAACAGGGTTAGTCTGGGTTAATTGGAGCGTAACAGATACACTTGAAGGCGCAATTGGTGCAGGTTTTGCAGTAGTGTTGTCTAGCAAGGTTTCAGGACTTTTTTATGGTCCTGGACCCAGCCCCTCCTCCCCCCAACACGAAAAGAACATTAATAAGTTATAGTAGTAATACAAAATATAATATTCTGACTGATCTTCTAATGAAAGCCAATGGGCATTAAACATGAGGGGTACAGAAAAATTAAGTCTCAAGTGACAACAATCACAAGATTTTTTAAATGGCTAAAAGAGAAGTTTATAGTTCACCTTTTTTGTCCCTTTTTTGTCATTGCTTCACTAGGAAGATGATCACATGAGCCCTGGTTTTAATCAGTTCATAGTAGCCAACTTTACAAAAGCTATTGTTCGGGTAATGTTGAACTAAGAAACTAAGACAATCAATAACATGGTTCTTCCACTTCTCAAGTGTGACATCCCATCTTTGCTCCATCAGCTGATTAGGAGAACTGCTAATATCCAACAGCACGAGGAGGATTTAATCAAATCCAGACTTTTAGAGTGAACTATTGTGAACTGTTCTGCAGTCTGACCAAAGATTAAGAGGCTGAGGGAAGACAGCTACACTGTGTGCGTTTGTGTGTGAAGTGGAAATTGTGCTGGCAGAGAGTAACATGAGCCAATATGTTTACTGAGTGGATTGAGGTTATCATTAAAAGTGCAGCTTAGGGCAGACATGGAAGATCAACAACAGTCATATAGAGCTCACTGTTGCTGAGACTTGGAACTCTTCAGCCCGGCAGGCTAAGCCTCTGGCAGCATTCAGACTAAAAGGCATGGCACAGGTACACACCGTGAAGAAAAGAGCAAATGAAAGAGATGGCAATGCTGCAGTATGGAGAACAAAACACTAGTTAGGGAGAGTGCAGCACTCATTTTATTCAGGGTCAAAATCATGCATTTATCTAAGGGGAGTTCATTAGACTAAATTAAAAGCTACAAGAAGACAAAGAGAACAGAAAACCTGAGTATAGAGGTTTGATTCCAGGAGATTTAGTGAAGCAACAAGTCAAGACAGAGCCGGCATACACACATTTTAAACATAAATAAGAAAGACTCTGTGTTAAATATGTATTTTTAATGTAGGAAAGCAGAGAGAAATGACATAGATAAGGGCCAGGCACAGTTGGCAGAGGACAGAGGCCAGTGCATCTCCTCATCTGATCTGTGCACAGCAGAGTGACCGTGTCCCACCATGCATCACTGCCACCTCATATATCTAATCTCATCATCTGATCCTGGCAGTGTACAGCTGTATTAAATGTCCTGTTCTCCTGTCCCTGCCACTACATCAGTGAACTGTGTCATTTCATTTCTAACATGTTCTCTTATAATAGCCAATCTATCCGCCACGTCTGGGAAATAAATAAATATCGAAGTGAAAGAACAAACATCAGACAAAGTAGCAGTTAACATTATTGGTTTCAATGACGAGAAAACATACCTTACATCTTGATCTCTCACTCTGCAAACAACACAAACACTAAAAATAGTTATTCATCAATATCTTTAACGAAATTTTGGCCTTATTTTTCTCAAGACTTACACCACATTCTGACATGGCACAGCTGCTACAATTATTTCAATCACAGAGAAAATTATATCAAATCAGCAGTCCCTCAGTAAATACTAAGAAAACTATCTGTGATTTATTTAAGAGGAAGGGAATAGGTGATCACACTGAAAGAGCGCAGAAGCACAGAAACATGACCTGAACAAGACTCGAGGCTAATGGCGTTTCGTCGTCCCGTGGATGGTAGAAAATGTGTTTGGGATGAACAGAGATCTTTTCCGGGACATCTCTGTGACGAAATTATTTTAAATGATCACTTAGAAAATAACCAACTGAACTGAGTGCTGACTACCACGGAGCACATCTTCTCATGCTGTTACTATAGTTACTATCACAGGCTGGCTCATCAGTACAAGACCTGAAATGTTCCCCACAGTACCGGACCACGGAGCTGCCTTGGTTACCACATCACCCCGGTAACGCAATCACGTCACGCCCACCAAGAGTCAAGAAGATCACTGTTTAACTGTTGTGTGAGCCGCTCAAGTGATGGGACAAGAATTATTCCCTCAGGCTTGACATAAGCAATGATGTGCTAAGACATTTAGAGACATAAGACAGATGTTTAGAATATAGTGGCTATAAAGAATAGAGTACTACAGGAATCCATACTATATTTACCACATTGGTCTATATACTGTATAAGAGAGAAATATGTCTGGAAAAGTGTGGTTGTCTTTTACTTGAGGTAATGTTCACAACATCTGTTTTTCTTTTTTAATTGATAAAGTAGCAGTGAAAAACTGCCTCTGACTATGCGGAGCATTGCATTATGGGTTGTTTGTAACCTTAATGTTGCTAGGCATTGGCTGGTGCCTTAAAGTCTGTTTTTTTAGTGAGTGTGTTAGAGAGTGTTTGGTCAGTCCAGTTTAACCTGCAGGAGTTTCTGAAGACTCATGTAACATGTGAAATAAATTGATGATGAATGAAAATGAGTCACAGTACTACCCTGACTGTGTGTGAGTACATTACCTAGCATTAACACTATTTCAATAGTATTGTGGTATTTTGTGTTATAATATAAGCTTTAAACATGGATGGTAGTGATGCACAGATTTCAGTTATATCTATGGGTTAATCTGCTGATTGGGCGGGTCGGGTCATAAAAATTAACATTCTGATTAATAGTGGATAGGTTGCGAATGGTGAAATAATACATTATTAATGAGGAAAATATGAATTACATTCTCTAAAATGAGAACATAGCAGAGAACAGAACAGAGCTGCGGGCACCAATTACTGACTCACAACTAAGCAAACTAACAGGGAATAATAATAACAATAATAACTATTTTTTCTACAATTATACAAGAGAGATTGCTGAAGAAATTGGTGCACTCTGTTTGCTGCAATCTTTTCCAGACTGCATTATCAGGAGCAGAGACAAGACGGCAGCAAGCAGCACATACAGTACATAAATATGAAACTGTACTGTAAAAGCACAGTTCACATTGGAAATGTTTACACTTACTGAAAGCAGCATCTCTAATCTTTAAAGTAAATCATTAAAGTCTCACACATCAACAGGGGTGGATTTAGTGATATGGGGGCACCAGGCAAACTGTATCTTGCTTTAGAAAGTAAAGTAACTACATGTTGATTTTTGGATGGTTAACATACACTTGCTTTTCAAGATGCTTGTGGGACGGTGGTGAGTCTTCGTCTGGACCCGTCTGAATATTTAAAGTCAAGTGTAAAAGGCCTCAACTCGTGAAGGTTGTGAACACTGTCTCTTTTCATCGTCTCTGTCAATAATTTAAGAAGAAAATGAAATGCACCCATCTCGAGAAGCTCAAAAAGTGCAATTTGCCTAGCTGCATGGACTTAATTAAAATGGTCAGGGTGTTTGCTTATGCTTAGACCTAAATTAGCGCTAATAGCATGATTGCCATTACCATCAGGAAAACGAAATAAATGGAAATACATGTCAGGTGTGGTAAAAATCACTTAGCTCTGTATCCCACTTCATCGTACAATTTGTATTTAATTTGAAGGTGAGATTGGAGCACAAAGAACCATAGGGGTCCTGTTATTTCATTGTGAGATGTCAGTATTCATAAATAAAATAATTGGCAACTTTTGCACTCCCTGATAATCACGAAACTAAGCTTCAGCAATTGAAAGAAAAAGGGTAGTGAGGGAAAAGTATTGTGAGAAGCTTTTTTCTTTTTTTTGTAGCTCCCCTTGCAAGCTATGAGAACTGGATATTATTCAAATCCCAAAAGCCAGAGGGGTGAATACATTGAAAAGTTTGAAGGTGAAACTAGGTAACAATGGAACATAGGGGTCCTGCTATTAAATAAATATAATGTCAAATTATATATACTCGGCCTGCTCTGCATAATAAAAATTGTCAACATGTTTTAGGTTTTACCCCCCACCCCTAGCCTTGCAGGACAACCTGGAGCTCAGATCTTTGCAACTACCACAATATGGACTTTATGGGCAAAGTAAAGAGCTGGAAGACTCCCTCCATGTGGAAGGCTATGAAGAGACTGATTACTGCAGTGATAAATAGGCAAGATTCCCTCAGCTCCAACCCCAGACATCAGCTGCCTGTCTTCAGCTCCCTTTACAGCTCCCTTCTTGTGGAACCCAATGGAGAATAGAGAAACTAGACTTCTGACATGTCAAACAGGAGGGTCCGCTTTAAGTGAAAATGACACGTTTAGCTTTGTTATATGGAGCGCTCATTTTTTATGGATTCATATTGTGTAAAATGCTTTTATACTGCGTCAAGACTGTCTAACTTCAGTTGAGTGCCAAACTACGTCATGTGGAGCAGCTGATGAACGAGGGTGGCCTTTCATCTGTGGCCAGTCTTAAACTTTAAAGAAGCTGAACTGATGAAAACTAAAATGGGGATCAAAGCCCAATAACGCAGGTCTGTTTGCTTGAATGACACTTAAAGGAAAACGTATGAGAGCATCTTGCCTTTTTTCTACTCTAATTAACCACACCTTTGAGCCGGCCACACTGACTGCAGCAGTTAGTGGGAAAGCGGTCTGGGTCCAAGGTGGGGGAAAAAACTCCCCAAGCTACACTGCTTTTCCTATCTCATATTCACAGCTTACTGTGTGGCAACACAACCCTGTTTACTATTCTGGTGGGTTATATCATGTGGTCGTTCGTCTAATCCCTAGAAATGCTTGGAATTGTCAAACAGGAGAAGTGTTCACCTCTCCAGTGGGAGAGAAAAAGAAAATTACAAGGCAATCTTGCAGAAAATATATCTGGCAAAAGAAAAGAGTGTTTGCTGTGTGAATACATATACAATACCTGACTAAATGGCACTACTAGTCACAGAACACCATATTATCTGATATGAGTGGTTAACTGACACAACGACCACCCTTGGGACACAGGAAGGAAAAGATGTACTGTCTGATTCTAGGCCAAAAAAGAAGGAGATCACTTAAGCAAACAAAACAGAGCTAAAATATTTTGTACATGGCCTGAGTGGCAACACCATGTTAATCTAAATATAGGTTGTACAGACATGTGTTGTCCAAAAACTAGAGCTGAGTAAATTGGCAGCTACCTTAACTTAGTTATACATTTGACCCAAGATAGACAGTCACCTTGAGGGTACTCTGCACTGCAGCATTCTCCTCTGTTCACCTTTGTTGATGCAGTCAAGCCATGTGCTATAATCCTATAATACAGGACAGCTGAAACAAAAACATCTTCCTCTCCATCTCTGAACACACAAGTGTGAACCAAGCCTCAAATTCCCAGCTAATTAAGCACATTAGATATGGAGCAATAGTTGTGAGCTGGTATTAACCCCGCTGACCTTGAGATATAATTTAGTTGAAATCAGGCTCACATTTCAAAACACATCAAGTTGCATCTGCACTGGGTGAAGCAGACAGCTGGGGATGGATCCAACAGTTGAGGGCTTTGTGATTAGAGTGCACAGTTTCCTGCTGCTGACTACTGCTGTCAAAAAGCATATGCTCTCCTGATGTCTCATATACTGTTAAGCGAGAAGAAATCCACATCCATCCAGAAATATGTGCTTCTAGTTTGTAGGAGAGGAGAGGAGAGGAGAGGAGAGGAGAGGAGAGGAGAGAATGAGTTTAAAGGTTCACTGCTGATAAAAACATCTCTGCTTGATAGAGGGAAGAAAAGTACACTGCAATGCAGACACCAGAGAGGGAGATGGAGAGGGAAGAGGAAAAACAGAAGGTTAGGATAGACCTTTTGCAGGCAAGAAAGGAAAAAAGATGAAAAGAGAATGACAGCAGAGAGCTCTTGACACTGTCCTCTCCAGATCATCAAAGTGTCACTTCTCTTACCGGACAAGGGCTGTAGCAAGATGTCCTCCAGGTTAAAAACAGGGATCAGTATGCAGGTCACAGGACAGAAGGAGGAAGGGAGAGGACAAAAGTGTTGGAGACAGTCCAGTGTTTACTGCAGCAATTCCCCATTTCTTCTGTCTGACCAAAACACTCCAATAACACTGTTTCCTCACCATTTTGGCAAACCTCAGATGACACAGGCAGATACAGATGTGCCATCCAGATATTAACAGTGTTAAACATAAAGTAATTATTTCAACAAAAAGGAAAATACTTATATCCTTTATTTAGGTTGGGAGTGAGTTGTTGCCCCAAGTATCTCAGGGTCTTGTTCACGAGTGAGGGTAAGATGGAGTGGGAGTGGTGCAGCATCAGAAATAATGCAGGTGTTGTACCAGAACATTGTGGTGACGCAAGACCTGAGCCAGAAGGCAAAGCTCTCAATTTACTGGTTAGTCTACGTCCCAACCCTCATCTATGGACACGAGCTTTGGGTAGTGACTGAAAGAAAGAGATTGTGGATATAAGAGGCAGAAATGAGTTTCCATTGTAGGGCGTTTAGACTCAGTCTGAGAGCTTGGACATCTGGGGGGAGCTCAGAGTAGAGCTGCTGCTAAGGAGCCAGCCGAGTTGCTTTGGGCACATGGGTAGGATGCCTCCTGGGCGCCTCTCTCTGGAGGAGCTCCAGGCACGCCCAACTTGTAGGAAACCCCAGGGCAGACCCATAACGTGCTGGAGGGACAACATATCTCTTCTGGCCTTGGAACATTTTGGGATCCCCCAGGAGAAGCTGGAGGGCATGGCTTGGGTGAAGGATGTCTGGATTGGATGCCACACCGGCCCAGTCACAAATAAGCAAGCAGAAAATAGATGGATTGATCCTTTATCTAAGTTCAGTTTCACTTTTTTGTCTTCAGGGCAGATGCACTGCAGCTACAGTACATAGAAGCAGATATTAAGGTTACTGAAGTGGAGTAATGACAGACACTGTTCCTAACACTCTCACTATTCTACTTTCTTTCTAACTATTATGAACACCTACTAAAACATCCTGTGGGGTTTGAACTGATCTCTTTATTGAACAAATGTCCTTCCATGAAGTCAAAACCACAAGAATTGATACATTGTAGCTGAACACTGAGGTCACATCTCTCTGCCTCATGGTGAGTCAGGTATTTCATTCATCCAAGTAGCCTTCTCTCACTGGATTTATGTACTGTATAGCTGAGCAAAGAAATAAACCATCTTCTATATCTTCCTTAAAATCTGTGTAAAGTCAATTCATTGATTTACTTCTAAACATATTATACATGTTGGAAAATGGTTACAGAAAACATGTGAAAAGGCTGATAACTATGCAGTACTGAATTGTGGAGATAAAGCCTTAAACTGTTTCAACCCTCTCATTTTTCCTGATAATCTGAGCCTGCAAAAAACGGGTACTCCGTGACGTAGTGGTGTGCCCACGTGACCTTGGTCCCTCCCCTAATAGCCTATAAGACCGAGAGTCCGCTCTCCTCAGTGGTTAACTTGCCTAGTGGCAAGTTATTGTTACTACATCTAACACCACTACTACTACAATTAGCCTCTGAGTTAGCCGCCGAGCTCTCAGACCTAGCGTCCATGTTTCGATGTAGAGGTGGTGACTTTGACAGGTGACACTTGGTAGGGGGCGGGGTTTCAGCAAACTCGGCGGGCACTCCCACAGCGTTGGGAGCAGAGACAGAGGTTGATTTTTACACAACTTTGAAGCCTAACTTCATATATTTGGCCATTTTTAAAAATTTGGCAGGGTGGTTAACAACAGACTTTTCTGTGGTATGTCAAACTCAGAGTACATATTTATTCTTACTTTACACAGACTTTGATAAAAATTCATGAGGGAAAATGTAAAATGCTGAGTCCTAAGACAAGAACGGAGCACATACCACAGCCGTATCTCCACTTCTCACAGAAGCAGAAGCATAAATATATCTGCAAGCAGCAATGATCAGGATTTAAGCAGACTGAAAGCATTTGGATGCTTGTTTCTTATTTAATTGACAAGAAGCAAAGCTCCTCATTCACTGTGGTCATCTCTACATGCTGCTGCTGTTGAAGCATCCACTTTCAGAAACATTTGATGTAGTGTGTGACCTTCAGTGAAGACGTGTTTCACATGACTATATTTGTTGCTATTTTGATAAAAACTGATTGGCTTGTTTAATCCCTTATGAGACCCAGATACTTTTAGGGTACAAGAATAATAATGATCCTAACAAATACAATGAGGTTCCAGTAGCTTCACTGCCTGGGTCTCTGGTAAAACATTCCCCTTTCTTCTTTTTTAGGATTTCTCAGATTTCCACACTCACAGATCCTCGCCTGGGGCATGTACATTTAAATCCCCCTAATCTTTTTCCCCTTTAATGTAATCTGTATTTACATGAACCACCAAGCAACTTTCCACCGACTATACTTCAAATGCTGGAGATACAAGACATGCCCGACCAACCGAGACTCTCAGCTCAACCCAACCTGCATATGATGAACTGAGGAAATAATGTACGCAAAACAATAATGCACACAGCATCAAAAGGAGCTCTCCTCTACAACATTAAAATTCTCCAGGGTTCTGGATGGAAATATGGACGCTCTAAAGGGAGAGTTTAACAAGATTCAAATGCACCTGGACAATTTTTTCCACGTTTGATGTTATCTCTTCGTAATACGGTTTTTAATACTTGCAGGGTTAAAACTATTAATGCTTAAAAGTAAAGCACTTAGCGGTAACAAAGTGCTACATTTGTAATTACATGGAAAAAGCTGCAATTGGCGTAATAGTGCGTGGGCTCAGTTGTGGGTGCACACCAGGTCTTGTAGCATCAGAAGAGGGCAATGCAAAAAGCAGTGGGGGTGGCAGATGAAGATTAAATGGATCAGGACACTGGTTGTCCATGCATCATTACACTAGATACTAGTTAGACCATGCTCTAATAGACAGAGGATGAGCACAATTAATCAGATGTCCATGCTCCTATTGATTATATTTGTAGTAACAGTAGGCGGAGAGCTTTGCATATTCAATGTGAGGCAGGGGTCAAGTAGGATACCCTGTCATCTCTCAGTGCAGGTACATTAACAGCTTCACAGGTCCAACTTCAAAGGCTTCTCAGGTCAAGGCATGCCATTGGGAATAGTGGGAGTGTGCGTGGGAGGGAGGGCATTGCTGTACACGCTATACCCTTTGACTATATTGGTCAAACTTTCAAAATGAGGGAGCAGAATGGCTGCCTATCAAAACAGGCAATACGTGAGGACAATATGATAATTTATGATGATTTGACAGTCATTAGTCTGCTGTCGTTCTTCAGTCTGCATACTGTCAAATACTGTCATGTCTATCTGCTCTTCCTGCAGGGCTCTTCAGACCAGGTGTTGGTCTCTGTCCTCATGACTTATGCTGCACCTTACCTTCAGCTGTCTCTTTAAGCACCAGCTGCCCTCTCACTACTCCGTAACCTCCACAAGGGCTGGCTACTTCAGCCAATTTCAACACCTCTGAGTCCTTGCAGTGTTGCCTTTCTCCCCCCTGGTCCTACAGTGTAATTACTTGACTGCTCACTGGCTGCCCCACCTGCCTGGCCTGTCAGTCCTGGAAAATTCATGGTCATTACCCAGAGACAAAAGGACAAATCTCACCCCATGCTGGACCCCATATGCTCCACGTGTTGATTTTGAGTAACATATGAATTATGCACACACTTGAGGCACAAAACTGAGCACATGAATGCGTTTTACTGCATTGAGTAGAATTTCATCATCCAGTGAAAACCTCAAAACTCAACAGTTATTTTACTTTCTTGTATTCCAGGTCAGCATACAGAAAAGTAAAGAAATCTCTGTTCCTTTGTGAGGATTTACCCATGGCTGCCGGAATCCTTACTGATTCTACTGTCATGCCAGGTGGAATATGAAATAAGTGTAGCTGCATTTCTATCTGGGGCATGCTAGACACTTGCTTGCATCTTTAATTTCTCCAATTCAAAAAGATGCATCCTGCTGGTGTGATAAGGTAAACCCTCCCAAATGTGTAAAAGTCTAAATTCAAAAGTGAATGAAAGCACAACACAGCAATGAAGAAAAGTTAAAGAATTTAAATGTCTTGGCAAAAATCGTGCTACGTCTCATGTATCAAAGACATTTCCTTAGGCACGATTTTTCACTTCTCATCTCTATGGTAAAGAATGCTGTTTTTTGTTTTGTTGTCAAGCAGCTGCCACAGATTTTCAGATTTCAAAAGAAAGGTGGTGAGTGAAGCGTGGTGCTTAGAGAGCAGAGCATGCCAAGTCAGAGTGGACCAAAAAATATATATGTTCTGTGAGGTATGCCCTGCAAGGATACATTATATCACATGTATGAGCATTAATGTTGTTGCAAAATTTTGGTGAAAAGAACCAACACAACAACAACTTACAATTTAAAAATAAATTAAATGAGTGTTTTCTGTCATATTTGTGAAAAAAGTACTGCTAATACACATTTTCCAAATAAGACTATTTTATCAGATGTATTATAATCTCATATTTTGCTCATAGTGCTCATAGTGTGCTGCCGAAACACTTTTGTTTTTAATTCAGAGTCCATGTTAACAGACTAGAGCGCCCACACAGCCTCAGTAGACGCATGTGTCACACGAGGCTGCTGTGTCACATCACCTAGAGATTCGGGGTCTCACCTATTTTTCCTACTTGCAAAACGCATCTCAGCAAAGATAGATAAATAGTGAAAATGATCTGGTCATAGTCATGTTAACAAAATATCTACAATATTACACCTTATAATGTTTCAATGTCTTTATGTGTAGAATATGTTACAGACAATACATGACACGACTGCAGGTCACCCTGCACACTGCAGCCAGGGCAGGGAGCTTCTATGGACAGGGAACTCCAGCGCAGAGAGTCAATGACACATGGAGTTTATTTTTTTGACTCTTCCTCACTTTCCATGATATTAGTTGAAACCTTATTGTTTTTGTTTGGAGGTATATGGTGTTCTGCAGGGCTTTTCTTCACTTGGAGTGATGATAGCGGGGGATTAACTGGCAGATATAATCAATATAATCAGAAAAAAAACATCTAGTGTGAGGAGTATATGTGGCTGACACAGAAGTAGCCCCAACCAAGACACATGTCCATCATATAGTTTATTTTTCCACAACTGACCACACGCTGCTTAACCTTATTCTGTCTCTACTAAATCATATGAAACATTATATTATTGATGGCCATTATCAAAGTCAAACTCTATGTTGAAAGACAGGGCATGCAACTGCACCAACACAGCCTGTGTGAACACTGCAACACAACAGTGCAGCGACACACACGCACAGCAGACGTAGACATGTCCGATATGGCAAGGGTCAGTCTGTTTAAATGTCTTTTAAACTCTTAAATGGGTGGATCCATTGACGGAGACAAGTTTTAATTAACAGCATCTATGTAATTGTTTGTTGTGGAGAAACTATTTAAAGAGTTCAGTATCAATGTAGAGACCAAACTGCTTCATCACTCAATAAGACGGCATCAAATGAAGAGGCCAGTCAGTCAGAACACAAACAGGTGAATATTTCCTTGGCTTAATGGTACTGCAACCTCTACATCAACCCTGACTGTCATGTTCATGCTGAGAGAAAATGAAAAGAAAATGAATAATTCAACCTCAGCATGGGTACTCTATGGAGAAAAGCGGAGTAGGGACACACACACATCATACATTAAAGCATATGAATATGTACAAGTCAAACATACAAACAAAAATTCTATCTAATCTTGAGGCCGGCTGCAGGGCTTTACCAGAATGTCTGATGTTTTGAGATACCATACATTCAACTCACTCCTCTGTCGGTGGACTGTTGTGACAAAGTCGGAGAAGGAGGCAATTCCTTGCCCTTCTGCAGCTGAGATTTTTACAAGCTCTGAAAGCTCCTCTGAACCAAGCCACAGCTACATAAAACAACACAGCTGAGTGCCTTGCTCAGTTTATATCAGGCAAAGACAAAGTGCTTTTCACTTTTCTCTCCAGTTAAATGTCAAATGGCTTATCAGGCACCAAAAACAAATAAAAGACAGCCAAAAAAAAGCAGGGATCATTTGCATGGAAGGCTGTTATTGACAGTCTTTCCGCACTGAAGTGTAGAGGGAACAACTTGTGAAAACCTATGAAAGAGCAACCATTTCAGACTGAGAGTAAACACAGGAAACAGGACGGAGTTATAGTGTAAAACCAAATCGATCAGAGACACAAACTAAGAAAACAGCTAGAGTTTTATGTAAGACTGTCCATGTGTGGGCTGCATGTTTTTGCATGACTGTGGTATGATCACAGCACAGTGATTGATGACTCTATTATGCTCTTATTTGATCTACTGTGTAATTACTTAAATCAACACAACCTGTCAGCCTCAATCTGCTAAACATCATGAGGCTGCTGAACAGATTGTTGCTCACTGAAAGTGGGAGTAACGTCAACAATGGATCCTCTCATTCACATGTCTGATCAATCCCAGATTGATTGTGTTATAGACTGCTCGACCAACATCTGTAGGGTAGATGCAGATTCAGCCATATGTAACTGCTCAGAAAATGTGAGGGTAGAAGTGTGTATATTAAATAAATACCAAATTAAATGAAACGGGATGAGCGTGGCACAATAACTGCACAGATGGCATACTGTTTCATCATATTGACTTAGCTTAAAGCTCAACTCCAGCCTCTCAATTGTTACTTCTTGTTAGCAGCTAACATTCTTGCACAAACAGCGAATAAGGGTTTGGGTAATAGTTGGACGTAATCCATTGCCATGGCAACCAAATTGCCATTCTAACACACTGGCAATGTGCCAAAACGATAGTGATATTATGACTTAACTTGTCTACTTACCTTAGCATTAGCTATAAACCAGTTCACATGTCAGGAACAGAGAAATGTGAAATCCACAGGTGAAATCAGATTATGGTAAATTCCTCCTGAGAGGCCAGACCCGGTTCTACAAGGGTGTAAAAGCATGCTCTGTACCCTCAGTTTAATATTTTTTTGTACCTTCAGTTTAATATTTTGTACCCTCAGTTGAAATTTGAATAATAAATGCCGAGTGCAGTGTGGTAGGTCTTAGGTACATGGACTGTGTGGACTTCTCCATGCACACCTGCTATTCTGCTTCATGTGTGTGCAGCAGTGCAGTGTGCAAAAAGGCCAAGTGAAGGTGAATATATATCACATTCACGGGTGTGGTGATTGATATATTCTCTCAGCCAGTCATATCACTGCTCTAATAGCTCTGATACTGTTGCGCTAATCACAGTTAAATATGATAACAACAGCTCAACATGTCACCATAAATCTGCACCCAAAGACAGATGGTGTAGATTTTTTCATCAATTAGTTACTATAATAGCAATTGAAATAAAAAATAAAAGAAATTGATTTGGTTTAGACTAAATGCTTATATTGGACTGACTTTCAGCAATAATTCAAATGTATCTCATATCAGACACATTCACATAATTCAGTAATTAATGTTACACAGTTACACAATAGTGTTAACAATGCAATATGTTTCAAGGAAAAACATTACATTACATTACATTATATTTTCTTAAAAAGAAAGTTGAGGTGGTCAAGTTGTTAGAGCGCATGCCATAGACCCTGGTTTGAATCCCTGCCGCAGGTCTTTTTATGCATGTCACATCCCCCTCTCTCTCCCATGTTTCCTGTCTGTCTATTGCTAAATAAAGGTGTCTATGCCAGATGAAAAAAAAAAAGTTGGAAAAGCCACGCTAACCCGCCACCTCCTTTGTAAGTTACTCAACATTGTCAGGAAATGACTCAGAAAAATATGACATATCTTTAAAATGCCAAAATATACACTGGGGGCGGGGGGCTGTAAAGGATTTATACAGAAGAGGATTAGGGCTACTGTGGGAAAATCTGACTTTTCAGAATTCTGACTTTAAACTCAGAATTCTGAGAAAAAAAGTCAGAACTCACTTTTTTTCCCCCCACAGTGGCCCTAATCCTCTTCCGTAGATTTATACCCTGCAGGACTTCAACATTATTTTTGAGCATTGCTAGGCAACAAACATACTTTGTAAACTAATTTATAGTTTGTCAACTAAATCTATAAAAGCAATTATTTGAACAAAAACAGAGATCCTAAAGATCCTTTTCATGTGTCACACTTGAACACAATGTCAATATTTCATGTAAAGCAGTCAAGCAAGATTTCCAAAGATTGTTTACTATGACTTCAGCAAGAACAAAAGCAGAAAAACATTCCAAATCCACTCGTGTTGTTCCCCACAACTGTTACCACTTGTCATTAGTAGATAAAAACTCTGAAAACTTTTTTTTTTTTGGAGAAGTGAAGTGACTGTTTAAAGTGTGTACTGCCCAACAAATCAGTGAAAAGGCATTTACTGTAAAAACTACATCCCAGAATTCACTCTTGACTTAATAAGGTCCAATAGAATTAGTTACATGCATAGATGATTTTCAAATTTACGAGGAACCATGGATACTTTTGGTGATATTACTACCCAGTATGGCAATTACTATGTAAATGTTTGGTGGTAATAATGACACTGATGGTAAATGTGTAAAAGTGCTGTTACACTATAAGCCACATCCACCCATTCACACACAAACACACTGATGGCAGAAAGCTACCATGCAGGGTGCTGGCACCGCCATCGGGAGCAATTTGGAGCTCAGTATCTTGCCCAAGGATACATCGGTGTGTGGACAGAAGGGGCAGGGGATCAACGTGAATAAAATTAACAAGGATGTCTACATCTGTTCTAAGGTAAGTCAACATCGTATTTGAGGCAACATATTGTCACTTTGCTGGAAAGAAATATTAAGTTATCTTTAACATCTCTAACGTTAGCTAAAGTTAGCCTAACGTTAGCTCCTAGCTGCGTTGTTCATCATGTCACTTTGTTTGCTGGGAGTTCATTGACCTATTTTGTTCTAGTTTTTGTACTTTGGTGATGGTACATCATTGTTAGCTGTTGTCCAAAGGGCTCTAGTTAAACTAACGTTAACTTCTGGAGCTTAGCTTTGTAGCACCAAACTAACAGAGAGACACTCTTGGTAAAGATGGTTAAAAGGCTGCTATATTTTTCTCAAGCTTTTTATCGACCTTCTCAACAATAATATGATTAATATATCCCTCCAATGCGTAGTTTCGACCCTTTTTGGTGACTTCTAGATGATATCTGATCTTTCTGTCAATCAATGGCCTCCTGCGAAATGTCTCCTACTGTGACACCTGCCATAGCGCCTGTCGCTGAATGTTGATCGTTTGTCCGAGTGAATGGAGGGGGGCGTGGCTTACCCATAGGTCAATTAGTGGAAGATAGCTCTACCTTCTGAGCCACAGTTGACCCTGTTAATTATCAGGTCCATATCTCAGAATGTATGGGCATAAGCATGTGTGAACATTTATAAATCATAAATGGAGTGTGAGCAACCTGATATAAAGACAGACAAAGGGGCCAGATGGCTATGAAACAGCAGAGTCACCCTATAGTGCCAACAGTGGCGTTTGCCCACAGCGTGAAGCCCGTCACATCATCTGTCCTCAAAAAGCAAAGCAATTACCTCCACAAATGAAGAGAAAAAAGCAAACCTAGAATGCTTCTATAATTACATAACGGGCAAAAGGACACTAACAAGTAAAAGCTAGTTTAACCTTAGTTATGTGCCGCCCAGCTGAGAACATTCTGGCAGATACTGCAACAGATGTAACTGTATTTTCTTCATAATAGTCATAGATAAACGAGACACCTAATTTTAACAATCTGAGCCATTTATCTGATTGAGATACTGAAGGGTTTGAGGTTATAATACATTTTAAAAGCTACCAATGCTATGAAGGGTCTGCTTTGTTTTCTACATCAATCCTATAGTTATTAAATATTACAAATGGTTAACATTGATTTTGTATTACTGTTTGTTTGTCGTGTTTATCTTGATCATATACTCCTAATTTAATGGATTTGCTCCATAAGAATTTTATTCTAACTAGGTTGCACAAAAAACATACTGACAAATCCATTTACTAAATTGTATTTGACATATAATGTGTTCATTTGAATAAAAACCTATCTGATGATTCTGTTAAAATAATTGTGTGAATTAGAGTTCATTTTTTTGTTGAAATCTTAACAGTGACTGTTGCTGTGGTGGTTTGGGTTTGCACTTTCCAGAGATCATTTGTCAAAATGACAGTGTTCCATTATTTTTTCCCCCCAAGGAAACATAACTAAAATACCCAGTTCCTCCTTTTGTATTAAACAACAGCTATAAATGAAGGTCAGGAGCTGGTACCACAAATTGTATGTTTGAATCTTTCTTATGCAGGATTTTCCAGCTAAGCACTGCAAAAACTGTGGTGTTCAATGAAATGAGTTCAATACGTTCTCATCTCATCACAGCAGAGTGTTGACAGCTCGTTTATAAAATGGGCCAAAGTCAAGTCAAAATGGAACAATATGGTTTTAAACGTTAGACTAATTGCAATTCCAATGCTAAAAGCCCAGTAATCACCATGGTAGGATCCAAACAGTGATGTCTTAATGCCAATGTTTACTGAACAGTAGCACAACTGGAGTGTGTTTGGAATACTAGCAAGCATCTTAAGAGTCAGAGCAAAGGAGAGGAGAGGATTGAGCAGCCAAGAAACACGGTCACTGAGGCAACACGCACACTAATCTGCAGATGCCCGGAGTGACACTTGGCCATGCTCTCTGACACATGGCAATCACATGGCTCAGTGCAGAAACACAGGCCCATCGTCCACAACACCACTGACTCAGTGACATACCTGGAAGCACCAGCTGCCCTCTGCCTAAGAATGAATGTACTGACAGGGGCCGACTGTCTCCCCCTGTCAAGTGTCATTCTGGAGCCTTCGCAGACGGAGAGACGTGAGATTATTTAGAGTTGAACTGACAGTGTTAACAGTGAGGGGTTTGATTCACGTCCCTACACTTACAGGCAGGAAGAATTTCATCTTTAATCCGGGTACTCAAGTAATCCAGTTTTTGTTTGATACGTGTTAATGTCGTAATTTTAGAGTAACCTGGTTAAACTGTGACTACTGTCATGAGGATTATGTTCAATGCTGTCCATGGATTTTTAAAGTGGTTACCGCAGAGATACACACACACAAAAGAGAGAGAGGGTCACAGAGTGGGCTGGGTGGGGGTGGGGTATCAAACACACGCAAACTGAGACAGCAGCTCCAAATGTGACAACAGAGGAGCAGAGCCGCTTGCCGATCGGCGCGGAGAAATACACATCCGTTGTGAACTGAAGGGCTGTGGCACGCACAAGAATTTCCGAGCGCGGCTTCCACGTCCGGTCTGAACCTGCCGTAAATTGATCCCGACCTAATCATCAGGGATTTTTGGAAAAATGTGTTATACAAGTAGTGTAGCTCCTTTAAGGAATAGCTCAGTGCTATGAAGTTAGAAGTATAGCTGTAAATAGTGCAATGTGTGTACAGTTAGGTTATTTGTAGGTGAAAACATGCTACTACTCAAGACCCAAGCCAAGTTCCCATGTCTCGCTTGCCACCCAGCTGCTTTGAAGGGAGTTAGTCCCAAAGCTAGCAACAACTCAATTCACCCAGACTCACTTCAGGTGGACTCCTCTAAAGGCTTTTCCTTTTGTGTATTTATATTATCTTGGTTTCAAACCAAGAGAAATTCATATTAATCATGGTAATGATCCGTTTCCATTTGGTTGCCTGTTTACGGCCTCATATCCCCTTTGTACATTTACTTTTTATCCAGTTTTAAGCCACATTATGCTACACTCATTAGATTGCGGTCATTTTTAACTATATATTGTAACCGGATAAAAGAGTAAATCTTAAGTTATCAAAGAAACAAGCTAACGTTAGCAGCAGCTCAGCTCATAGCCCCTCCGGACTTCCTGTCTCTTTACTCAGCATTTTCACTGGTTCTAATCACTGGGTCTGTTGTTTTGGAAATGAGGAGACCTCTGCAGATCATTCAGCTCTCAGCAAAAATCTCCTGAAGAGTTAACACTGAGGGAATCCTAACCAGGAGGAGCAGGTTGTTTAACAATGAAGACAACAAACTCCGTCTTTTGTTACTGTTTTGATTGAGGGACACCTAGCAGCAAAATATTACATAGAATGCGTTTAAGGACCAGCTACTTTCATTTTAGTGACAATCCCAGCCACTCCGCTGAGTTTTGCTCATCATCCCACAGTAACTGTGCCTCTGCTAGTAAATGAATGAATGCAATGTTTAGATACATAATTTAAAATGAGATTAAAGTCCTTCATGACACACATAAGAACACAACACTGGAGTCCAGCCATACACAATCAAAAGGGCTAAAGCCTGTCTAGAGGAAAAAATACAGCTAAACATGACAGCTCAGAGTTCAGCCTACAACGTCCTGCATTTAGAATTCAAAGAAGGTCTAGCACACTTTTATAGAAAAACGTCTTACTTTGCACAAAAAAATGCTTCAATAGAAATGGTCATTTAAATGCTGAATGTTTACAAGCTTTCTGTAGAATAGCAGCATGCCTCATTAATGTTAATGGTGTGCATGTAGCATATATAATGAAAAAATAATTTTCTTGCAAATTCTCAATCTCATGAATATATTTCACTGGAATGCATTAATGTGGTTATAGCAGGACTGAATGTACTTAAGTCATACTGATGGAGTAGAACACTTGAGGGTAATAACGGCTGGTTGATTGACTGTATAGAACATGTTTTCTTCTCCTCTACTTACTCTTTTTTTTTGTCTGTCACTCCACAGCTACTTACTTTTTTTCCCCTGACAAGCTCACGATGACCCCCCCCCCCCCCCCCCCCCCCCCCCCCCCCTTCTCATATAACAGGTCACATACTCAATCTCATAAACCAGCAACAGAACACTGGTCAAGAAGTGAAACATGCTTGATTGCTGGAAGCACAGTAAAATAATTCCCACTCACTGACTGAAATGACAGCTGTCACTGGCAATGAATGAACACATGACATAACACAGGAGCTGAAAACACGTCCAAGTTCAGTGGCGGGTGAGATGTTGGAAAGTAAGCATTTGTGTTACAGTGCAATACAAACATCAATGCTTATGATGCAACATATTGTGTGAACAAGGAAAGAAGCTTCAGCTGACAGCAGTATCAGACCAAAGTCTCGCCATGCTAACAGAATCATCATTTAGTTAGAATTAGGGCCCGACCAATACTGGATTTTTGGGGCAGATGCCTATGCTGATTAGCCTGGGTAAACCCACACTCTCTTTCCAGCGACATTCCACTTCGCTCAGAAAGTTAGCATGGCCACCAAGACAAAATTTTCGCCTGAGATAGGGAACCAATCACAGAACGGGGAGGCGGGCTCAAGACGATGATGACCGTAGAGCTACTCTGTTTACATCCAGCATGGCGGCCACGGAGATGCAGCAACCGTTCAAAGCAGCAATAGATTGTCTGCTAAATAAATTGGAAGGCAAGTTCACTTTGAAAATAGAACAAAAACTTGCTCTGAATGATTTTTCCTTCATAAAAAGGGTGTGTTTGCACTGCTCCCTACAGGCTCAGAATATGTCATTGTGTATCGTTGATATGATTGGCTGTAAGTTTGTCCAGTAGCGTACAGAAGCATTTGATGGTCATTCGTTGATCCTGCCTCAAATACGAGACCCTACCTCAATTGTGGTGGCGTTAGCAAGGCTATATGCTGATATAAGTGAGTAATAAAAGCCGATATCTATATATATATATATCTAATATAAACACACTTTTTTTCTTTTTCTTTTCAAATGTGGTTACCAAATACTTGTGACAATAATATGCAATGGAGACATGAAATTTTACAGTTTAAGAATACATTTACAACACTGAAACAGTGTATTTCACAGGGAATTTACTATGCAGTGCACACACAGCATTCATGTTATAAATATTTTCTATAAGCACCATTCAGAGCCCCTTTACTATTATACAACAATGCCCCATAAAATCCAAAAACAAACCACTGACAACTGAGGGTATATTATTATTCCAGTACATTTAATTTGAAATAGCATGTATAGAAATCCCATTACAGATATTAAAATATTATTTTCCCCAGTCTGTGGTTCAGATAATCACCACATTGTTTTTCTCAGAAAGATTATTTTACCCCTCAACTATCCAATAAGCTAGGGCTGAAAGAGTGCATCATAAATGTTGTTGTCAGGCAGGTCACTCTGGGTTCAGGACAAGTTTAAGACAGTGTCAGAGACAAAAAGTCTGCACTGCTCTGTGGATCCTCTTGATCAGCCTTTGAGTTGCCGTTCAGAATACAAGGTTAATGAAGGATCAGATTTGACAGAGTTTTACTGACATTTACTCCCAGTGACCAAAAGTAACATCTTGGTTCACCAGCCAAATTGTTAAATTAAAAACGTTATCTTCAAAAATATCCTTTACAGGAGGAAATGTTAAGTTTCTCAAATATGATGATCAGGCTCAAAAGATACTGACTCCAGAGAAAAGAGGGGACAGTTTGCAAAGCTTTTTGCTTCACTTGTAGCGCAAATGGAGCAGACAGTCAACTGAGATTCTATTAGATTGAGAGCTATGCGCCCCGGTAGCCACAATGACTGCGGTTCAAGTCTGGCATCAGACCCTGTTGCGTGTCACCATCCCATATCTCCCTCCCCTTCATTTCCTGTTAACTCTCTCCACTGTCATTTCAGTTAAGTGGCTCTAACTCCAGTGAAGAGAGAAGCAGACCAGCCTTGACTGAGTTTGTGACAAACATAAACTTAAATCATGTTTATGGAACACAATGGTCCTTTAAGAGTGTTGGCAATTGATTATCTGCAATAAAAAATAAAAATAAATAAAAAAAGAAAGAGTCCAATTTATACTAGAAGAATACCAACATAAATACTAGAGAAGCCTTCCTTAAACAGGGACTATATGAAGAGGCCATCACACAGCATCTGCTGGTTATGAGTCATGGACACAGAGCTACACAGTTGATTCATGGAGACATTAACAATGACCACGGCAGGATTGTAGCCACAGGAAAACTTCCTATTGTTAGCCGTGAAGATCAACTTGGAACAATCTAATCATTGTTAATGCCGACATTGTGAACACATTGTTGTTATAAAGTGCAAGCACAGCTGCCACATAGATTTAGCTTGGCTGTCCCGGAGTAGTGCTGAGGCTGTCCTGAACTTCTCCTCACCCCTTCTCCCGTCCTCCATCTAATACCCTCGTCTGGTGAAACAGTGGTTTCTACAAGGTCAGCAGAGGCTTGCATAAGATGTGGCCATGATTCACTGGAGAAAAAAAAAAAAACCTCCCCAAAAACTAGAAAACAAACAAAACTCAAACTGTAAAAGCTAAACTAAAATACTATATTAAACCTGCATAATTCTGATACTAAATAATATGTATATAACTAAATAAATGCATATTCTCATTTAATGTAAGCATACAAAAGTGTTGGTTCAGTAACCATTATATCAAGGTATTCTGGAGAAGGACCCATACAGTATATTTACCACCAACTCTATACTGTAATAGAAAAGAGGAATTATCTGTCATACAGCGCAAGTGTTTGCCAAATAGCATTGTTGGTTTTCATTCTCACCATCCATTTCAGAGTTATTGATTTAGACGTGGAGCACCTGGTGAAAGCAAATATAGCCCCGGTAGGACTGAAAACTAGCAGTACTACTATATGTTTGTGATGGCATATCTATAGGCTTTTCTATAGTACACAATACTTTGTCTGTTATACCAGAACAACTCTGATTCTCTCCAGGAACTCATAGACACATATTTACACTTTGGGCAGACAAGGTTGTCAGCAGGATAATGTCAACTGTGCGCTTTCTAGGAGATTCTCTCTTGAAAAAGTGTGTCTGCACTACTTCTCTGGCTGCAGCATGGTCCCCTTGAAATATAGCACAGCTTGCTAGAATTATGGGAATATAAGTGCAGCAATGAACATATTTAGACTGTAAATATAAGAATTTCAATTGTTTAATACAACAGCAACACTAGTCCATAATACATTTTCAGTAAGAATTGTCCATTTTCCAAACACAAAATATATTTGACTTTTTATATTATTTTTATTTCTCATATACTGTATATATGAGATTATTTTTTACTCAAGTGAAAGCAATGCTTGAGGGGAGAGATAGGACTGACAGGTGAGATACAGATACTATGGATAGATAAAAAACCAACAGCCTCCAGCTATGAAAAAGCCATGCATGATCATCCATGCTGAGAAATCAAATATAGTCAACACAATTTATTGAAACAGCCAAATGTAAGCTGTGTCCAGAGAGGGATTTTCTGCCCAAAGCCAGGAAATATGAGATAAAGTACTCAAACATTAATCAAAGCGTGTATTATCACTCAGAAGCATGATGCTGGGATTCAGCATCCTTTCACCACTCTGAACACTCTGTATTCACATTACTAGAAGAGTAAGACTGTCACACTGTCCCAAACTGTGCTCCATATAGGCCATCTAATTCCATGCTGAATCATCTTCAACCAAATGCCACGGCAGTAATCCTCCTCTGCAAGAGACTCTGGAGCAACAGTGAGGCTCTCGAGCCAGATGTTCCTTTCAAAGCGGTCCAACTCTCACAACTAATAGCATTAGCCTGAGACACACATTTAGGATCTAGCCTTTGCTTGAAATTGGACTTCAGCATACCCAAATGTTCCCATACAGTGACTGAATTACATCCCCAAAGCTACATAACACATGCACATTGCAGTATGAAGCGGTAATTCATTAGACTGATACTGTGTGCACTGTGCTAGATCAGCAGCAGCTCAGTTGTTGTTCTAAGAGACAGGCAGAATTTGTAGATTAGGTATTTTACTGTCAAAAAATAACCTGATATTGAATCTGAACTACACATACTTTACAGAATGTAAACTCTTTCAATAATGTCTTTGGGCATTTCATGCACTTTGCATATAGCACCATTTAAATCACCACAGAATTAAATGTGGCACAAAAAATCCCATCTATAGGCTCCATAAATCATTAAAGGGATGAAACTAATGATATTTTTCTCAATCAATTAATCTGCAGATTATTCTCTTGATTAAACGATTGCTGCTTGGTCTATGAATTACGAGAACAAAGTTAGCAGTACTCATTGCAATTTGCTAAAGTCCCAAATAATGCTTACAAATTGCTTTATTTGTCCGACCAACAGTCCAAAACCCAAATATATTCATGATACAAATGAAAGCAGCAGATCCTCAGAACTGAGGGACTGAAACTAGGGAATGTTTGGTATTTTTGCATGAAAAATGAGTTCAATGATTTATCTATTATGAAAATGAGGGCAGATTTTTGTTTCTACTCACAGACATAATTTTCTGTTGATGGAGAAAATGTTTCAGCTCCAAATCATTTTAATTTCCACATTTTAGGTTTTTAAATGAAAATAAAAAAACACAATCTGAACTGATTGACTATACAGGAGAGGCCAGGCTACCATTTCTAATTCCTGTAATTAAAGTAGAACATAGAAGCAGAACATATACTGTAAAGGTGGTCATTAGTCATGAATATACATATGCATGAACACTTTTGTGCCAGGGAAATCTGCACCACTAATATTTCATTAGAGACATTCCTAAATATTCAATAGTAAACTGGTGAGAGTCCATTTACATGTTTTTTTTTTCTAATGTTGTACATTGAACCAGAAAAACAAGCAGACGGACACCGAAAAGTATGTCCAAGAAGTGGCTAATTATAAAAAGATCCTGTTATAATGTGGCAGAGAAGATAATGAGCCACAAAAATGTATAATGTCTTTGTTCATTACACTGATCCCTTAGTATTAATTGTAATCCAAACCCCTAACTCTCAATAAGCCCTCCATTATTTCCCCCTTTACTTCAGCTACATTAAATCAGTGTGTGATCTAGCTCTTTCAGAGTCCTTCATGCTTCAATATGAGCAGGAAATGGAAACATCCCAGCTGTACTGGAGCAATACATAAACATCTAGGAGATTGATTACACGAACCACTATCAAAAGCAAAGCCTTCACAGGATTGCGAAAGCAGGCGAGCATGATGAACACAACACCCTGGCCTCAGTCATCCGGTAGCAACATACTGCAGCCTATTGCGCTGCAGCACTCCAAGACTAAAGGGAATGAAGTGTAAATGAAAACATAACGTTGGAAACAGAGACATCCCATCAACAGCTCAAGTCCTGTCAGGCATAATGTAGAAATCTGCATTCACAGCACGCATCATTAACTGCCTAGTGGCTCATGTGCAACGGAGAATTATAAATCTGTCACTTCCTGTAATACGGACCTCGGGTGCCTTATGCTACACCAATAAAGTGAGTTTATCTCAGTTGTATACGTTCTGTCTCTGGCAGAGATGGAAAGAGAGACTTGAGAGAGAGACTGCTTATACAAAGACCACATTTCCATTGGGAAGCAAGCGTTGCATGACAGCAAACATGTATTGCAGTACTCGTATGACACAGCTTTCAGAACAATACTTTGGGGTAGGGCTGTTCGACTATGGAAAAAAACATAATCACGATTATTTGGGTCAAAATTGAAATCACGATTATTAAAACAATTTTTTTAAGCTTTAAAAACATGCTGCATTTATTGGACATTTCTTGTCCATTCGGCTTAATACATTTTTTCTCCAAGCAGCTGCCTTTTATCTGCCAATGCCAACGCAACACAAAGCAGAAAATGTGCAGCGATATTAGTGCTGAGCGAGTTAAGATGACAATAGTTCACACATCACATCCTGGTTTTTAATAATTAGTCAGTAAACTTAGCATTGTCTGATGCAGGCTGGAAACCGTGGCCTTTTATTTACAGTTAAAACATTTTGCCGTGTGTTTCAACTTCTGTCAGACTAAGGCCAGGTTCAGACTGGACATGGAAGAGTCGCGATAAGTTGCGAAGCGCCGAGGAGCGGAGCTATTTTCGTTTCGGCGCTCATGTTAACCAATGGTGTCATTCACATAGGAAGTGCCGCAGCGCTCTGCCCCGCTGCTGGCGATTGTTTCAGCATCTGGTGTATTTTCTCTGTGGCTTCCGGTAGCTTCCGGTCTAAGCTTTCAAAATAAAACCTTTGTTATTGTGCGCTTCTCATTATTTTTAACAAACAAAGTTGGGGCTTGTAATATTACGGGAGATTCCTGGGAGAAAAGACAAAACGGGAGGGCAGTGGGAAATGGGTCTAAAATACGTTAGCAGCTCTGGTGTACAGTGCATGCTGTGGGGGAGGGACGGAAATACGCATGTGCAGCTTTTTGAAGACTGTTTCTATACAAGGTTGCACAAGAGAAAATGACAAAAAATCGTTTCCCCCCCGATTTTATTAGTTTTGAGATCGTTTGGCCCTAAAATCGTAATCATGATCAAATTTTGATTAATTGAGCAACTTTACTTTGGGGTCGATTCTTTCAGTCTCACAATAAAAAAAAAAAAATAGCCACCCAGCAATTCTATTCAAACAGAGAAACAACTGTATCTAGAACAAAAACTTCAATATATTAAATTCATGCCATCTCAACTGGGTCAAATGTAGTTTTATGTCACAGCTGCTTTATGAGGAAACAAGCGTGTTACTTGTAATGCATTCTTTCTGTTAAAAACAGGTTTTATCCCACTAAATTACCAACTATGTGCATGCATATTTTTGTTTTGTTGTACTTAGTGAGCTGAGAAAATGTCATGATTTACATTTCCATGATTTGAATACATTTGAATAAATTACTTTTTTTTCCCAATGTAAAGATAAAAAGAGTCGCAAAAGATGAGGAGGACAGGCGCCGAGGAGAGACAGCTGCTGCTATTCAAACAAAACACTGAGGGTCTTTTACTTGTTATCAAGCAAAATTAGGTTTCCTGATTTAAGGATGTTCAAAAAATTCTTCAACACAGACAAAATTCATGTGCTCACTCACCCCCTGACATCTAATTACACTGCTGGCTGCTTGTGGATTCATTCACATATATTTGTTTTTAAGCTAGGCCACATCCAATACAAGCCAAACAACTGTCTAACATTGCAGTGCAAGAACAAAAGCGCATGGCTTTCATCTCTAATGACTCTGATCTATTCATTCATTCAAATATTCGTGTCAGATACAAATTAGTAGTTTAGTCTATTTGTTGATCAAATTATTATTTGGTAGGAACAGACCAGAGGTTTTATTTGCACCCTAACCATCACTGTGAAGTCAACACTTTGCTGCACTAACTGACTGTCACCCTGCTGCAGTGAGCAATATGACTTTGCATGTTTGCCTGATCAGAGATGCAGCTCATCTCCATAGAAATGAGCATGTGTGCGTAGGGACTTGTCGCTATGGGGGAAGACAACGCATTAACACCCAGGCTGGGATTTGGTTGACTGCCAACAACAGCTCCGCCTGGTAGTAAGCTTGAGTATTCACATTGTTGCTGCTGACAATGATCCAACACACTTGTCTCTGCCTGGTTAACAGCGGCTAAGTGACTGACCCACTGCATTGTAATACTAGCAATGTTTCATCATGTTGTCCTGTCAGTTGTTTTGGCATGTAAGGTGTACTGTTTGCCAAGATCATTCAAAAATGTGCTGAATAGTTGTGAATATCCTACATGTAGAAGGGAGACTGAATTCAATCATTCAGATGCATGTAAAGCTATGTTAGCTCAAAGTCTAGCACATGCAGCAGGTTATCTCTGAGGAAAGTGAGCAACATACAGTATATATTGGTTGGTATATTAAAGGTTGGTTGAGGGTGAACAATGCCAAATTGGATCCAGCATAAATGTAATGTCATCTCATTGTAACAGAAATATCATCACAACCAAACCACAAACAGGCACAACTTGATAGGAACAAAATAAGCTTTTGGAAATTACCATCGTAGCTCAGCCAGGCACAAAATAAGATTTGAAATCTAAAGGGAACTTTGTCTTACATAAATAAATTCAACGATACTTCCAAAGAATACTGGAGCGCAAATTGTGTTCATTTAGAGTGTGAGCCTGTTGACCTCCATGTCTTTGTCAGTCCAAACTTGAAATGAAAGCAGCAAGCAGAAAAGAAGAAAAGGTACTTGGAAGATATTATCAAGCTTTGTACTATCTGTCCATTTCACTGTTGCCTCTCCTAACAGGATTTTGCACACTTCTCCACATCACACTCAGCAACAGCAACACATTTCTATACCTTGAAAATACAGTTATGACAGACAGGGTCAGCCGCTGTCACTGACTCCCCACAAACAGTACTCAGTTATGCCCCTGGTAAAAAGAAATTACCCCACTGAGCTAGGAGATGCATCCCAGAATGCACCCTGGCACTAATGTAGGCGGCAGCCAAATAATATACCATCAGCATTTCTCCAGGGTAACATTGCATGAGCGGGTAAGACGGATGAGCAAAGCAAGAGGAGAATAAGGCCGAAGGGAAAACAGAGAGAAAATAGATCCGTGGCCTTTTCACAGTGGTTTGATCCAGCTCTTTAGCATTTCCTTAAGGCACTGACTGTTGGTTATCAATGAAACCATAAAGGGTCTGTGCATAACTGCATTTCGCATTTTGGTGATGTTATCTAGAGAACGCTTACTAATAGAACAAACCTGAATTTCTATCATGGCCACATTAGACACAGTGAATGCTGAAAAAGAGAATTGTTTTATTGACCAAGTAGACTACAGTAGCAGCCCATTTAAGAGCGTAGTATGAGGCTAAATTTCACCACAATAACAACAGTGGAAACATTGCTATTTTCTCTTTGCAAGACCGTGGGCCAGATTTACTATGAAAATGATGCAGGGCAAATTTGTGTATTAAGCCGTGGTTTGCAAAGGCAGCAGGTTATTACGCGGGCAGCTCCTGGATGCAGAATGGACCTCCTCCAGGTGCATTCTGTGAGGGAAGCTAACAGGCTCAGCTCAGCCATAGGATTAACATGAATGAAAAAAAAGAAGTTTATTTTGAAATTAAAATGATTATTAATTATTATATTATTAATATTGCAATGTTTAGGACTTGATATATTATGAATGCAAATGGGAAATGAATAGAGATGAACAAAATGTACGAGCCATCAGTGAGGGCAGAGTAGCAGCAGAACCTGTGGAGGTAGATATGGTATCAATACATCTGATGTGTCACTAGTATAATGCTGTGCATGCAGTCAAATGTATTAAATAAATAAATGTGTCTAATGTAAAACACATAACAGTGCATCTACAGCCTGTAGTGATTTTCCAAAACAATGATCAATTTCAAATTTAATTTAAATACACATTAGTAACCATTTCCCACACCATGTTCACTTACAAAATAATTAGTGTTCATCATTAATTAGGCTATTGCTCTGTTTTTCATTTTAAGAATTTAATTTAGTTATAGTTTCTGCATTTTATAGCTTGTGTATTTTTGCCTGCCTGAGTGCAGTCCTCTGAATATTTTTGTAGTAAGAGATTTAGATTTAGATTTAGATTTCTTTAGAATAAAGGTAAAGTTACATTTCTTTTTCCACTGCAACCTTCTTTGTGGCGGGTATAAAACCCATCTGCACTATGTTTACGCCTGCTTTTTAAAGGCTAGAGATTTTTCCATGCAAAACACACCATTGCAAATGCATGACCTAAATCCAGCTGAAAGCTTAGTCAACCTCTGTTAACGTGTCTCTTCCTACTGTTTGTGTATGTTAAATACAAACAGTAGATGGTAAAATAAACGCATAGGCAATGAAGACAGAGATGCAGCTTGAAAACATTCATAAAAATGACACCAACCGCGACACCAGTCTGGTGGGTCTGTTCAATAAATACACAATGTGTCTGGGGCAAACTGTGCTACATCTGTGCCCAAAAAAAGAAAAAAACAGCTAAAGAAGCCCTAGTAAATCTGGCCCTGACTGAGTATAATAAAAGTGACAACAAATATATACAAATCCCAATTAGATCACGGTCAAGGGCATCAAGATTCAGACAAGAAGGCAACTGCACTCCTATCAAAGAAATCTCAAATGTTGGAAAATCATTTTTGGCTGACATGGCAGCTAATGGGAAATATTATAAATGCAGTCATTAATTTTGTCCTTGGTTAAGGACAAGAAAATGCATATCAGCATGCTCTCTGAATCAATCAACAGTTCAGGCAAATTACTATTAAACAAACAAATTTGCACGGAATATGATTTTCTGAATTTCCCCTCAAATCCTGCAGTAAGAAGACTGTGATCGAGTAGATGAGAGGAAACTGCTGTTGGCAGAAATTGGATGGCTTAGGAGAGGATATGCTTTCCTGAGGAAGCATAATTTTAGCATACTCCGATGCATGTGGTTCACACTTGAAAAAGCTTATTGAAGAATTTATGAAGGTGAGTAAGGCTATTCCTGATAACTGCTGAAGAGTTAATTCAATTCCATGTAAGACATGTAGCGTATTGGGCTACTATGGGTTATATTAACAGGATTCATGTTATACACGATTGATCCATGCAGGTAAAGTATTTTTCATTGACCCATGTCACTCAGAACTCTGAGTGCACATCTGTATGTGATGCTCTTCACACAGAAGAGCATCTCTTGATCTGCAGGAGAGCATCAGCATCATGCTTAAGGACATTTCAGCAGGGCACAAGTAGAGGTGTAAATAAAAAATACACAAGTTTCAGATCAATAACATCCACATCAGATTGAAATGTCAGTAGCCACTGCATACTGATGGAGTTTGTTTTTTCAGCACTTTTGGAAAATGCCTTAAACAAAAAGAAACAAGACTAAATCAATTATACAGAATGTGAAATGGTTATGTAACACATGAATACTTACAAAGGGTCTGCAGTAAACAGCAAACAAAGGTGAGGACCCAGTAGGTAATATTCCAAGTGACTAAGAAAACAATTGTGCAATAGTGACATTTACAAAACTGTACAAGAGCCAAGAGGTGATATCGATCCAAGTCTGATCAAAGAGGGAAACTGACTCAACAGCATCACAGGGATGCTTAAAGTGAAGCCCAACCACAACTGAAAACAGCTAAAGCCACACACATCTCAAAGTCTTTCATTTATAATGCATTTCTAGATGGTGCAGATTGTCCTTTCAAACATAAGGGTTTCGGCTCTGATGTGATATGTAATTTTTCATTCAATACTATGAAACAAAAGTTAATTCATTTAAGCCAGCTTTCATTCTATTTTGAGCTATTTCCATAAGGGATAATACGTTTTGCAATTCCCAATAAACACTGTTACAAGAGGAATTAAAGCATCAAGTCATCTACAGCCGCAGACATGCCTGAACTGCAAAAGTGATAAAAACCTCCCTTGTAAAGTTGCCAGCTTGGAGTACTTTTTGAATGTGGGACATGAATTTTAGATGGCCTCAACAAGGACAACTAGCACAGAGCGGGAAATAAAAATTCTTCTCAGAAACCATCATCTAAATGGAAACATTTATTTGTGATTGTTATATGGGAGTTTCCAAACTTCGATTCAATACAGAATTACTGGATTTAAGTCCATACTGTAACAGAAGTAACACAACAGATGTCTTTTAACTGTTAACTGTTAACATTTCTGGAGATCACAGAGAAATAGACAACTAAATCAAAAATCAAGATTTTGTGACATAATCTATGATGGTCTCATTAGATGGAGGACTAGAGCAAATGTATCTAATAGAAACACAAGAAAACAGTATAACTCAAATGTATTTAATCACATAATTTATAATATAATAAAAAAGAAGGACCGTTTAATAGCACTTCACCCTCAGTTTTTAATGTAGACCTTGACAAGCGGTATTAGGCAGAATGATTTTAGAGATTAGAGAAGGTTGGGCTGAAATTTAAGATGGGAGCTAAACTATTTTTAATAGTTAAGCTATTAAATCTTAAAAGGGTAATTTGATTATTGGGGAGTTGTCATAAATATATCTTACAAAGAATGACTCGAATATGATATTTGTAAGATAGATTAAGTATATTTGACATCTATTGTTTCATGTAATGTGTTAACAGAATGAGTTTTAAAATGGGCCAAAGGTTGAGAGAAGTCAAGGCTCTTCTACAACTTTTTGCGTAACCATTAGCAACATGATGTTAAGTATGTGTATACAGAGAGATAAAAGTAATAGTAATGTCAATAGCAATATGGAGAGAAAATAATCCCCAAAAATCCCTTTGCTTGCACTGTATTCTGCTCTACTGAGGTAACTGTCCTCCCTGGGTGATATATATTCCTCTGTCGCAACATACTGTTGTAACATCTGTTTTCCAGATGTTTGCAAAAATCGAAGCAGAAAATCTGTGCCATCGCTGATCGCAATGATATCTGCCCGATGAATTTGATCAACACTGACAGGCAAAAACAGCAGCAGACTTGCCTTAAAAACAGGACAAAAGGAAAAAAGTCACATGCTGTTAAAAAAAAAAAGAGTAAATCTGAAACAACCTTTCAGCACAACCAGCGCAAGGGTCACAAATGCTCTTCAGGATCACACAGAAACAGCGGCTGTAAATTCGTAGGTGGTGCAGTCTTGATATCCCCTAAAAACTGTAATAAACTGATCTTTCCTGATTATTGATATGACAGACAGTATAAACAACCTGCAACACGTACAGACTGTCACAGTAAGCCATCTGGGAAAGAAATCTACTACACAGGCATTCCTCACTTTGTCAGATGGGTTGTGATTATGGGGTGAATGATTTGTGGGATTTAACCAGGGGGTGTGCAGTTCATATGGCTCTGCAAATCTCCATTAAAAAACATGAAATAAGGAAAACTCGACATCACTGTAAATCACCACACGTAGCGTAATAGTACGCTAGTGATTATCAGTGAATATAAGAAAGCTTCTGCTGTAAAATTGCACACTGATGCACATCTAACACACAGCGACAAGTAAAAAGACTGACTTCAGATATACAAGTTGGATAATGTCTCCAGGTGAAATGGTAGAGCTCAAAGCCTCTTTCTTTCTCCGTTTAATTCCTGTGGAAATACATCAACCTTGAAGGCAGGACTCCACAACCGGTCTTATAACACATTATCTTAATTACAGCTTTCATTTCAGGCTGCCTATACATGAAAGATTAATGACATCCCCCTTTAATTAGCTTTGATAAGGGATGGTGGCAGAAAACTGTGGCACCTGGGTGTTTAGCACATTCAATTTCTCTGTCGCACAAACAAAATCTTTTAGGGTCATGTGAGACAATCATGTTCAATTCTCATTTAATTGACCTGTTAATGTTTAGAGTGAAACACTGTTCTGAGAGCTGCCAAAATAACGCTTAGCAGGACTATTTTGTAAATCACTTAAATAGAACATACATTCCTTAATTATTGTTCGGCTTATTTTTACTCACTGGGGGATGGAGCTTATCCTAGAATTCATTTGGCAAAGACAAACTGAACAGATCGTCAGTCCATCCTTGGGGCTAACTCAGACAGAAAGTCACTCACTCCCACATGCACACCTATTAGCAATTTAGAGCCTTGAATTCACCTAAATCTATGAACTGTGGGCAGACTATCCACCAAAAAAAATCGATGCTAGCTCCTAAGAGGACTGGTAGAATGTACACAGATGCTTCTAGTTTTGAGAAGCAGCCAGCCACTGTACCGTTGTGCTAGTGATTTTTCTTTCAATTACAAACAATAATGACTAACTTGGCTTTTGATACAGTAAGTTTCATACAAAAAAGTGTCTCTTTTATTTGCTTTATTTTGTCCTGACTGAATAAAATTGCTCTCAGAAGCATATTGTAATCAGAAACAGCAAGGATCAGTGATTACTAATCATGGTCCAATGTGCATCATTACGCCGGTCTTAAGGATAATTGTAATAGCATGTGTAATGCCATTCAGCTAATGAAAATAATTGATCCTGCAACTATCGATGATTACATATGTAAAGAAGCAATAAGGGTCTAGAAAACACTGGGATTCTATCAACTATTTCAAATTTAAAATAAAAGCTATAAAAGAGTCTGCCTCATTACCATATTTAAATTTGGACAACACATCTACACTTCCTACCACTATGCAACAGTGAAGCCAAAATATCTCCTCTCCAGAAGCTACCATCTTGCTTGTGTGATGTCATTTGGAGCCAGTGCCCGCACAGTAGAGTTAGTTGGGGGGATGACCACCCATGGGACAGAGGTTTGAGAGCAGCTATTACAGTTGTCAATCATGTTGTCACACCACCTTTTTTATTAAATGACTAATTGAAAACACTTCAGTGCAATAACTACCTAAAATTACAGAAATCATCTTTGGGAAATATTTGTTGTTTTTTGGCTCATTTCACATCTGCTAACATGTAGGGGGGGAGGGGGTGGAATTTATTACCTATACTGCAGCCAGCCACCAGATTTTGGCTTCACTTTTGGGGAGTTGTCAGGTCATTCATCTTTATACACAGGCAATTGCCTCCCTATAGTAAAGACTCAGCAAATAACAGAGAATTAACAGTGAAATCACGATGACAGGAAAGGGAGTACTGTAGCAATAAGAGTAATCTCCACTGATAGTAGGATATTTTCTAGTAATGTTTGCCAACTGGTAGAGGATTTAAGTCCGCTTTTATAGAGCTTAGGCCAGCAAGGTGAAGCATGACATTTAAGTGATAATCCACCTAAAATCTCCCTGTTATCCAACTTTCAAACCATGGCTAGTAACACAGTTTTGTTCTTCATAGAAAATAGTGGCTGTGGCCAGCTTGAGTTGATATGAATTCCAAGATTTCAGCACTGAAAGATTTTTACAGTGAAAAAAGAAAATAACAACTTCCACAGATACACATTTTCATACAAATCTGTAAAATACTGTAGACCTGTTAGTAGCTTTATTCATGCAGTCCCTCAAGACAAATGGCAAATGTAGTTGAAAGCTACAAACATAAACAGCTAACTGCAGAAGCCACAAACAGAATCTTTATTGAGCCATATTTTGACATAGTGGCTGAAATATGAATATGTGGAACATGCTAAGTATACAAGTGAATCATGGATAAGTGGATTGTGCTGCAGGGGCTGTTTGACAAATTTCTGTGGATGTTTAGATACTTTTTTCCTGCCATGAAAACGTATTATTATTAATGAGCAATCTGCCAACTTTTAACACCCACATTTCAAGTCTGCAGTGGGTGGGTGTTTGATGCTAAAAGAGTGTGATTCGGGTTGAATATCAATTTGAGGAAGCCTGAATGAGCTTGGTGGTGATTTTTACCTAACATGACAGTCCAAGTACCTACAGTGTATTGTCATCATGCTTTTGAGTTAATATCAACCAGTTTTTGACAGCACATGAGAACTCCTAAATGTCAGGATCAAGATGAAGATGTGCTGTTCAAGGTTTATCTGATTTCATAGGTCACATTATCTGCTTTCACACTTCTCTAACAGAACTCATTATCCACTAGATCAGGGGTCTTCAACGTTTTCCATGCCAAGGACGCGCAAAAGGATGGAGAGATGGAGCAGGGACCCCCTACTTATATTGTATATTAAATTGGTCCTATAGTGTATAAATAATGTATGAATGTTTTTATTTTAAACATGTGCAAGGTACGGCCTCGTGATTGGCACAGCAGCGATAGGGGCGGGTCCTCCTCGTTGGTGGGACAGGTGTTGTGAATGAACCAGTGCCCAGCTTGAAAGAGCTCCTGTGTGTCGCTGAATGTGTGCATTGCTGACTGAAAGACGTCTTCTGCCTCCATTTATCTGTTCACTACAGTGTGTTGGATTCATGTTAATGTGTATTTAAAGACATTGCAATTTGTGGAAAAAATTGCGAGGGGAAAAAAAAAAAAAAAAAAAAAATCAACAAAAACTTTCACAACCCCCTTTTGAAGACCTCTGCACTAGGTCATACAGGACTTTGCTCATGAAGAGTAAATTCACTTTCGCTTTCATCAGGGAACTGTTCATTGCCTGATTCATACCTAGTGACAACTAAAAATACCAATAAATACACCATGACGCAAACCCACTTTGTTACAACTTCATACTTAGAAAACAATAAGCAATATCCCCATACTTATACCAAATTTGATTAGGTGTGTAAAACTGTATTTATGATCAGAGCTTATAAGCAGCTTTAATCTAATGTGTAGCTGAAAATGGTTGCTGATGTTTCTGAAGAGACTAAAAAATTGGCCCCCACAGTATTTCACTGGACAATAATTTATCCAGTGTATGTAAAATGGAAAATGGGGTATCAAGGTTGTCATACACACTCTACTCTTTCTATGCAAGTCTACTGTTGCAGCCTGCTTTGTGGGCAAATCCAAGCCAAAGAATGCACTTATCACACATGCTTCACATTATCCTGTTAATCCTGTAATATCAAATTGACATTCTAAATAAATTGTTAGGATTTTTTGTATAGTTGTAGGAGTATGTAACCTGGTTGCCAGTCTGTCAACCCAGAGATAAACAGGAAAACTGTACACATTGTTTTGTCTTCTACTGCTGACAGTATATTTGGAAAGCCTCCAGAACCTCATGACTCTAAACAGGAATAATCTGATGAATGAGTCAGAGTACGTCATTCAGATGAGACCAAAATATTGATATGAGGTAAAGTATATAACCGCAGAGCTGAAAGTTCTGGGACACCGTAATTGCATCTTATGAGAGTGTTTTGGGTCTAATTCAATAACAATAAACATTTCTGATGTGTGGTGCACATTTCATATATCTAACCAGTACAGGGGCCGGTCAAAATGTGCCTGTAAGAAACAAATTGATTGTTTGGTTTTCAGTATTGCAGCTTTAACACACAGAAAAATAAATACTGTTGATGTGAAGTGTGAATGACCAACCGCTACCACTACCAACAACATCAAAAGGCAGTAACATACAGATGTTAAGTACTGTAATAGTGAATCTTTTCTGATTGTAAGTATAATGATGGCTGTTTTTAAAATAATAATACATAACAGAGCTTTTAATAACCATTCTAAAATAAAGTGGAGCTGTCATACTTGGCTCTTAGATTATTCTTATTTTCTGCACCTTCAGTTCAGATTTGAGTGGATATGTTTGCTATAAAGATTTGTGCTTTGTCTGTAATGGCGCTTTGCAATCCACACCATTTTGGAGCATATGAGACAAACTGTTTTTCAGCTGCCAGTAGAAAGTATTTCCCTTATTTTGTATTAGGCTCTGTGTGCTTCCAAAACTTTGGTGACCTACGCTGAACCAGGTACCTGAACATCGTTACTCGTTACTGCTGCTGATCTGCTAAACATGCTACTAACGCTACACTTTTTCTCTAGACATTTTCTCTTTTTAAAGCATAAAGACCCATGCCATGCCTTGTCTATGGTCTACCTCTGACACACTCAAGTCAATCGAAAGAGCTCTGAAGCTCTGCCCTGTCCCTGCACAGAGCGGAGCAACACACTGATCTCTACTTTATTATTTCTAGTTTATAAAATTATCAATATTAAACATATTGCATGTCCAAATTGAACCAAATTCAACACTGCACTCCCTTGGGTCTCCAGCTATGCAGCCATAAAATGTGGAGTTGAGTGGATGAGCAGTTTGAGACATACATGAAGGACATACATATTGATATACATACAGACATTTGGTAGAGAGCATATCAAGTGTCCTAGATTAAATATAGAAATTGATTTTCTAAGTAGAACTTCACTCTAGTAAAATACCTAAATGAACAGTTACATCAGATCAGTGTTACTGTCAAATTTTACAGCTTGGCAGTTCAACAAGAACTACAGCTAAAAAACAAAATATGTAATATCATCTATCATGAAAAGGCACTTTCATGATAGATGATCGGAGGATCCTCAAACCCCGAGTTTTTCCAAGATGTTCCTTGGAGACGGAGAAAAACATTATTATTTCATTACTCCGCAAATTGGACCCCATGAGATACAGTAAAGGATCTTTCAGGATTTTCAGACCGCCTCGCTCACTTCAAAAATAACCTTTAGTTATAAGTGTAAAAATGATTGTAGTCATGGCATCAGACAGGAACGTTATCTGCATGACAGTGTTCTCTACTCTTTTCCTTGGCTAGTATGTTCATGTACATGTTGTGATGTAATTTAAATGAAGGGGCTCATATAATAACAATTATATATGGTTCATTTGTATGCAATAATTCAATAGAGGGCTTTACTTCTGTTTGCAAACAAGTCAAGAGGATGTAAATGAGCCTGATATCTTCAATAGATAACAACTTCTGTTAATTAAACCTGTCTTTCAACATTTTTGGAATAGTATGTGACAGAGATATATCTGAATAAATTATGCTCTACTGCGCAGTATGATAGAAATAAGAGCTGTAATACTATGGTGAAATTACTTTTGAATATAAATATGTACAAAGGATGAAAGACAGTGATGACAGGCATGTTCTGCGTTCAGTAAGGTCAATAAAGCAAAATGAATGATCTCGTAAACAAGATCAGTCTGATACAAATAAATGGAGAATCTTTTATCTAGACAATCAGTGCTGAGCAAAAGAATAAGGTGGACTGCAGTGTGTTCTCTCCTGTGCACATTTCCTGTGAAAACATTGAAAAGTGTAAGGGGCAAGGTGCCAGAGTCTAGAAGGCTATTGCAGTGTTGCTCTCATGTCTCAACATGCCAAGGGCTACAATTTGTCCTGCTCTACAAAGTGGATTTCTGTAGCGCCAGAACAAGTCAGAATTAATCTCTAGTGTGCTAACAAGGAGAGACCAAATCCTGCAAGTTACACTATGCTGTATTCCTCCTGCAGATGCTCAAGGCAGAGATATGTGCTGGCTCAACAGTCTCTTCACACTACGCATCTAGCCTAGATTTAACTGTAGTTACACCTCAAATCGAGCCACTAATCTTAACTAATGAGTCAAGTGATATGCTGTATTTCACAACTGTAGGTCTAAATCACTGTTTTTCCCTATGCAAACTGACTTCATCAGCTAACCATTGCCATACAATGGACTCATATCTCCTTCCACCTTGTGCTGACATTCATTACTGCTCACTCTCCTCTCAATGTGTGGGAATGAACTTGACAGTCCTTTCAAAAAGTGGAAAACCCTTAGAGGCAATGCTGCCAGGATCAATATACAGGAGAAGGTGATGACCATCACACTCCCACAAATGCTTACATGTTAATTAAGAGCCGGTACAGAATTTACCAATATACTCTTCATTTTAAGCACACTACAGAAGAGGTACATTGATCAAATTATTACTGACACTAGCCAGTAATTGAACCCACTGCTCAGGTGTGGTGGCAGAAATTCAAGCTCCCTGCCTAGTCTTAAAAACTGTAATAATATCATATTTTGGTCATCCTTAGATTTGGAAAGCCTGAAACCCCCCACCACACAAACACACAGCAGCAGCAGCACTCCTGTGTCAACCCTATCCCAACAAAACTGCCATCTGAAATAAGTTGTGTACTCACATTACACTTGAAACTCAGCATGTATGCCACTTATCTTCACTGACATCATTCACATCGGTCTACATAGTTTACAAGCCGTCACACTGAAGTTGGAACTTTGGTAAACTTGAAAACTTGCGTTATTGTCCTCCATCACTAAACCCACCATCTCTGCCTAAATGTGTGACTTTTCAATGTTTTCTGCTCGGGACATAAGCTCATATTAGTCCAGCAAATAAATAATTATGTGCATAGCCTGTACAAAAGTGCATTTGCCATGTGTCATCATGATGTTTTTTATTGCTAATACTGAATATCTTTCTCGATTCAGGATTAGGTAATAACGTCCATCCATGGAGCAGGAGGAGGAGGAGGAGGAAAAAACACGATTGCTTACCAAATTCAGCACCGTTTCAACAATATCCCGGTTGCTAACCTCTCCAACCTGGATCAGTCCGATGAGAACAGCAAATTTCATCTTGATATTCCGGATTGGTACTGATGGATTGATAATCCCAGCCGGGAGGACCACTGAACCCGAGTCGGACATCATCATTGTCTCACCGCCAGCAGCGGAGCCTGCAGCCGCGTGATGCCCGTGACCTGGAGGAGGTTGTTGGTCCGAGAGCGACACCGAGCCCGGCATCGTCGCCGGTCTCTCGCTTGTCATTTCCACCCAACTCAGGGGGTGTCTGAAGCTGGCCTGCCCTCCTTTAATATATTTAATCACTGCTGCTCTGGAGCTTCAAAGAAGAAAATGAAAGAGAGGAAGAGTCGCGAAACCGAGAAAAACAACATGAAAACACCAACAAGAAATCACTATCTGTCAGTCACATCCACTCTAGAGAGTTCCGGTGAGTCAGTCCGGTGTGTTGTCGGTGCCAGCCGGTTAACTGAGCGGACTGACCTGCGCTGTGAACACCAGTGTGTGTTTGTGTGTGTGTCTATTTGAGTGCCGCTCTCTGGGATGCGCGTCTTCGTGTCTCCGTGTCTGTCACCGCAATGTTGCCGCCCCCTGCCTGCGGCTCCACTCAACAGCCTGCACTGGATGCGAGGATGAAGCCGAAGCCTCACCTATGCTTCGGCTAGTGGCCATGCAAGCTTCACCTTGCATGGTCACTTACTGTTACATTTACAAAGTTTGTCTTTGCAGTTGTCAGTTGGCTAGTTGTCTTGCTGACCCAGTTACATTTTTCCAGTGAACTTAAAACTAAAACTTCACATATTTTGACAGCAGCCATACTCATACGGTACTCAACTGGTTTCCGAAACAAATGGCACCCGGAAGTTATAACTACCCTACTGCAAAAAATATAGCCAATATTATAGAAGTGGAAAAATGGAAAATAATTTCAAATAAGCCTAAGAGTTATGCAAAAATGGGCTGGATAAAAAAGTCTAACCTTTATATAGTTAATTTTTGCTGCTATGACTAATTAGCAAGAAAAATGAAAAGGACCTGCAGACATCTTGACCTCTTCCGCTGCAATTGACAGGAAGTCACGTTGTTTAATAAATTGATTTAAAACATTGCATAACACATTTAAAATCATTTTCTTTGTATTGGCCTTTTTTTAATCTTCCATTTGCTAACTTCTCAGTTTTAAATATTTTACAAAGTATTTTAAAGTCTTTAAGAGAGTCAACTGACTAATCTAGCCTATATATATATATTAAATTATGTTTTCAACTTCAAGGGTTGAAAAAACACAAAAAGAACTTATGCTTCAGTAATTTCCTGTCAACTGTGGTCAAAATAATAACACAAACAGGACAATAGTGCACTGTGAATGTCACATGACTTCCTGTCACTTGTAGAGGCAAAGGTAAATATGTCTATGTCCACCATTTTGTCTGCAGTTTGGTACTCTTGAGAAAAATAGCAGGTGTACCTAATAACTATATAAAAGCTCTGCTCCATTTAGGTGACCCAGAAAGTCAGTGTGCTAACACTCCTAAATGGAATTCATAAATAGTTGATCATTATTAGTTGCACCTGTTTAGCAAGGAATAATATATGCCACCACAAAGCTCTGTTAATGTCATGCTTAAGGAGCACCTCATGCAGATATGCCTACATGAAATAGGACATTTTTCACTTTCACTCTTCTCAGGATCAAATTAATTTAACCCAACTCAATGTACGGAGTGTCACAGCGCATACTGTCTGTTTTTTATTTATTTACTGTACTGTCTTTTTTAATATTTATTTGTCCTGTGTTCATGCTCTCATATCTAAAGGCCCTATAGCACCTACCTAATAACATTTCATTTAAGACCAATTATAGTGCACACATGAGATCTGAGTTGTATGGCTATGTACATTTTTGGCTATTAGGTTCATTAAACCTGTAAAGGTATAATGGTGAATAGTAGGCTAGTGACCACTGTGCCTATTAATAGGTGTCTTTAAGAGTATCATTTAATTAAGAAACGTAGCTGCAGACATATACTATCTTTTTATTTAAAATAATTTCTGAAGGTACACCTGGGTACATGCACTGGGCACTCATGCATTCAAACTCCATGTGCACAGTTCCTTGATCAGTCTGTGAGGTACAAAGGAGTACTCTAAGTCATCTAAGCAAAGCAACACTTCCTTTTGCAGTTCCCCTTGATCAACTACAAGTCAAGATTTCTTACAGTGCTCCTGGTGAGTTTCCATTATCCCTATGTTTTTGACAGATTAGACTAGAAAACTCAAATGCCATTCTGAATGCTTTGCCTCAATTACTCTTGACCGAGCCTGTTTCATTTTCACACATTTTTGCCGTTAATTAACAGATAGGAAAAATGTGTGTTTCAAATTAATTACCCCTTTGACTGATGAGGACAGTTTCCCTTTGTAATGAATGTAAAACTAAAGCAATGTAGTGCATGTAGTTGCATTGCATCTGCCATCAACCTTAATAATGCATTCTACAGAGAAATGTGGTACATGTGCATAGTTAGAAAAATAATTTGCTTGTGAATTAATCAATTAAAAACACGAATTAAAACTTACAAATACATTTTGGAGTAATTTCAATTAATCTGAGAGGATAAATATAGTTTGAAAAGCCATGAGGTTCCAGTAGTTACATAAAAGAGACTGTTTGACAGCTTGGCAACAATCCTGTCCATCGTCCTGACTGACAGCCGGAAGATGAGCTTGCATTTCATGACCTCATTAAGCTGATCTGTGTCAACATGCCTTCAAAAGAGGTAGAAATAATGTCAGGCTTTACACAGCTGTACCTATCATGTCTACTACTGTGCAGTTTCACAGCTTGATTTAATTTGTGGTAACGCAATGCAGAAAAATTGACAATTTAATTATTTAGTCTCACCAATGATTTAATAAAATATTTAATCTGGCAACGTTGGTTGTTTCTATCTCACTATAGTCTTACTGTATGTTTAGACATGGCTAATGGTAATTTAATTTAAAGAATGAGTTAATATATGGAATTAGTCCATATATGTGTTTGTTATTCTGTTGTCCCAACATATTACATTATCTAATGTCTTTAATGTCAGTGTGAAATCACTTCCAGGAACTCCTCATATCCTCTCATACAGTGTTCATCCCTTTTTGCTCGTCCCCGTTTAAAGAGAAACATTATCCTGCCAGTGATTGTGCTGAATCGAGGTCAATGGATTGGGTTTGACTTTGCCATCAAAGGGTCAAAGGTTATTCTGCAAGTGTAATAAGCTCAACAAGCTATCACAACAATACATCATAAGTATGCTTGTTAAATTGAAAGTTGGTGCCCTTCAAGACTGAAACAATTACTGTCGTTGACCATTATCATTGATTTGTACACCATATTGTCAACCTGTAGAAAATAACAGAAAATGCTTAGAAAAGAGAACTAAATTTCAAAGATGTTTTCATATGGGAAAATAGTATGAGGCCAGGGTATAGACACGTTCTGCTGATCAGAAAGGGCCATCTAGTGGACAGAAATGAACCAAGGTTTATGTTTTTTGTCCATAGACTACATTTTATGAGGAATGTCGATATAATATGAATTACAGTCTTCATTTGTTGTGTTGCTTGCATTTAAAATGAGTTGAAATTGAGATTTCAATTCAGTAAGCTATCCATACAAATCCATCTTCACATGTGATACCTGCATCATGTATTTGCTAGAAATGGCCAGCAGGGGTCCCTCACATCCCAGATCAGGAAGAACTGTGTTTTGTTAGTACAGTTAATATTTTAGCTCTTTGGGTATGAGTACAACACTGTACATTATTGTGGTACATTAAAAAAATATATCTATATATATATATATATATAGATATATATATTTCACACCCACAGTAAGAATTAGTCAAAATTGAAACATTTTATTATTTTAATAGTTTTATTGTTTTTAAATTATGTCTTGTGACAACTGCACAATCCAGTACCCTAAAGCAGGTATGACCAAGTCAAACCTTATGTCATTCTTTTCACAACCATAAGAGGTCAAAGTTTGATAAAATTACACCCATTCCAAGATGACAATACTGAAGCAAAGTAAATCCAGCTTACAATTTTGTACCATGTGTATTACAGGAGGATTGACACAGTGGAAGAATCAATATATAGGAAATATGTACTATTAATCCCTTCACAAATATACAATATATACATCTATTTTGCATGTACAGTATGTTCACACATATATATACAGACTCTTGTGTGTACATAATAATAATTATAGCTTTAAATCTGACATAACATAAAACATATACATGCTTCGCAGAAGCGTTTAAGAGCTTGAATGTCCTAGACATTGTAGAATATAGCGACAATAATATAATATTATTAAAGATAATAATTATTATAATATAGAGGTTTAGCAACATCAAGGTAAATAAATCCTAATGCTATGGACATTGGCAGGATGATTGAGTTCCCATTGAGTAATTGTGCTCAGCACCTACGAGGTGTCCTCTTTTGTCATTGTGCAGAGGAGCTCAAAATGATTTTCAGAGCATGTGTACAAAAATTCAATAAACTGTGCTTTAGTTTTGGAATCGTGTCTATGCTTTGTGTCTGCCTCTTAGCAATGACTCGAAAGACTCTTTCTTGATCTCATGCTGAGCAGACACAACAGGCAAGGGTTTCAGATTTTGGTCTCTGGGCCATCTGTGATGAGTGGCTGAAAGGAGTTGCGGATCCTGGCAGCTTCTGCAGCACAAAGGTGACCAAAAGCTTTGTTGTACCAGTCTGGTGTCCTTCCCCTGAAATAAAAATACTATTTAGTGTGCACACATATGTGCCCTATGCATAAGGAGCATAAATAAATATATTAAAAAGTAAACTAAACCCACATGTTAAAATGCATTTATTTATATTTAATGTGCATTTTGCTAAAAGAGTTAGTGACAAAATCTTGTACAGTGATTCTTACTTCAAGTCAACTCTGCAGATATGAGTCAGTCTGGACTTTCCTGAGCCACAGGGCTCCAGCAAGTAGTTGGACTCCAGCACAATAGCTCTTACCCCTCCAACAGAAGGGCAATCTTCATGCTCTATAGACACAGAAACCAGGGAGCATGCGCCTTTGGGCAAGTCTGTTCTCCATGACCTTGAAAAAATCAGAATGAGATTATGACTTGTAAATGAGATATCTTTTATATTAATAGTAAAACTGCAAAATATTTAACAGTGCCATTGTATCTGTTTTTCTTCATATTACCACTCACCTGAGCACTACAAAGTCCCTACTGGGATGGGGGGGCATACGGCTGAGGACATACTGAAACACTTCTGTCTGCTTGTCAAGTGTCTCACACACTTTCCATTGCAGAAGGTCCACATCCCACAGGTGGCGCTCTCGCAGCACTCGGTTCAACACAACTGATGGTGGTGCTTCCACCTCCACAGACACTCTCCAGCGTCTCAAAGGGTTCCCATCTCCCACCTGGACAAAACACAAACACACAAAGCATCCTGTTAACTTATAGACATTGAAATTATTTTGAAGATTAAGTAATTAATAAGCTCCACAGCAAAAGACCCGACCTTTTTATAGTAGAGCTCTGTATTATCAGAGCTGCTGCAGGACACCCAGTGTTTGGACTTTTCCCGGGCCTCTTTGAGCAGGTTCTGAAGTCTTCCCTCCAGATGAGTTTGATACGTTCCATCATCATCCTCCAGCTGCTTGCATAGCTCATCAATTGTTGGTGCATGCAAGTCAGCCTCCACATATGAATTACGTGACTGAGTAACCATCTCATGAGGGATCTAACAGGTGTAAAAAAGCATGAGGTAAGCAAACATAAATCGAATATCCTCTGGATATTGCATCCAGGCTTGAAATTCTTGCATCACTTCAACTGAAGGTTCTCATACCTCAAAGAGACGGTTGCACTCTATGATCATATGAGCGAGGCCCTGTGTTGCTGCTAAGTTTTCATTTAGATCCTTCTGGTCTGGTCTGCCAGTGGAGTACTTCTTCTGCATGGCCCTGGGGGGTTATGAGGAGAGAAAACTTATTAGGCCGGCAGAGTCGCCAGGTCAACATCTCTACAAAATGTAGGATATAAACCCTTCCTACACTCTGCAGGAAACCCCTTTGATCCTTTAAGCAACCATTTCAACATGGTAAATTAGAAAGCATTGCTTTGTTTGTACACAGCATGATCTCATAAAACACTGAGCTGTAAAAAAGAGTGTGCAGTTAGTTATTTTAAAACTGGCCCAGAAAGAGAGTAGGAGAGTCTATCTTTATGGAGTCATAGGTGAAGATAATAATTCAGGAGTTAATAAGATGCATGCATGTCTAGTTCATTAGTTTATGAGGCACATAGTGGCAGATTATGTGGCTGCCCTAAAATTACAGACACCATAAGATGACGCAAGGGGAAAAAAACTGTGTTTCTGGTTAGAATTTACCTTGGTGAGAGATTGTCTTTCTTGAGTATGTTGAGATGGAAGAGGGAGGGTGCTAGGCAAACAGCAATGTTCATGGGTGTCATCTGGTTCTCCTCCACAGAGGAAGTGACATCACTCAGGAAACAAAGCAGTGTCTGCAGCACCTCTCGGTTTTCATCTGACATTAGCATGATGGCTGCCTGGACAGCCTGCAACCTTTGGTCCTTTGGCACATCTGTATGTATGAGAGAATGTATTTTTATCCTTTCTGTTTAACAGTTATATTGATTAGAGAGAAAAAGTGGTAATGACTTCTCAGAGGTCAAATTACATTTTCATAACTGCAAGTACTCTATGTAAGTTCCTATGCAATTTTCAAAACAAAAACAAGTGGGACACTAAAATTAACATGGTACAAAACACAAGAAAAGAGGGTTTTATGTCCTTACATTGGTATATATGGAGGAAGGTCTCCCCTAGCTTGCTGGTGAGCAGGGGTTCAGGTAAATCCCTGAAGAACTGCTTCACCATGTCAGCCACATCATAGGCAGACTGTTCTTCATAGTTCACATTATCTGGAGAGCTCTCATTCATCTGTCTCAGAGCTTGAATACGAGACTTCACCCCTGATTTACGAAAAAGACCAACCTAGGAGCAAAACAGACACATTAATGTTAACTACACAGCTAACAGCATTGTCTGACTACATTGTACAGTAGTTCCGCTCCCTGTATTGTTGTCATACTGTTATTGTATGTGTCTGCAACCTGTGTCAGTGATTATGAACTGAAACCGTACACTATATTATACACATTAGATAAACCCAACTGATTGTTAGATCACATGTGAAATTGAAAGTCACATGAGAGTATGTGTCCTGTGGCTGACCTGATCAAGACACTGGCTCCTCAGGAACCGCAGGGCCTGCTGCAGGCCAAGGGGCAGGGGTTGTCCAGAACGCTGTACATGCACTATGAGAGGTACTCCGAACACATTCTTATCCTTATAATCTGGTACCTTCATTCTCTTCATGAACTTTGGCACGGACCTAGGAGACACAGCACAATACTCAGTCGACTGGGTTAGCAAAAAGACTGCAAAACAAAATATATATATACTCCTTAATTAAAAAAAGAATGGTACTAACTGTTAAGCCAGGGGGGATATGGGCTTTTAAATTTAGACCTAATCTAATCACATTGGGCAAATAGACAAATTAACCACACTTATATAGTATTTTTAGTAAATACAGGTTACTAGGGCAAACTGCAGTATATGATCCACTGTGTTGAAAAAGGGGGCACAGTAGATGATATGTTGTGCAGAGGATGGCACCCCAGACATAAACTTTTTGAAATGTTCCCCTCTGGCAAGAGGATAAAGTCTGTTAAGACCAAAGCCTCATACCACAAGAAGAGTTTCTTGCCACCTTTAGCCAGCCTCATTAACAAGGCCAGGACCACCACTCACACAGACTCTAAAATGTAATTTCACCAATGAAAAAAGATTTTTTTGATCATTAATCCCCCCCCCATAGTAGAGCTGAGAAATTTAAATGAGTCTCACCAAGTCCAGCCGTGCTTGTTGGACATCGAGTACTTCTCCATGATTGCAGTGAGGCGCAGTAGAGAGAACTTCTGCAACAAACTCAGCTGGCCTGCTGACTGGTTTGTAATCTGCAGCGATGCCACTGAGTGGCTTAGACGATTGGAAATCTGAAAGCTTGGCCATCGTAACCTAATGCCACAAAAGACCAAATAGAAATATTGCACTGTGAAGACTTCTAGTGATAAAAAGGACAGTTGTTAAATTAATGTGGTTTCATGAGCCTTACCGATTGGGTCTTGTCAGCGAAGCACCTACTCCTGAGTCCCTCCTTTCCCTGAGCCTTGTAGATTCTGTCTCTGCAAGTGATACTCTGTCTTTGTCCCCATCACTAGGTGTAGTCTGGCTTTCCGTTACAGAATTCCCCTCAAAGTCCAATGTGATCTGACTGAAAGACTGGAGGCCTACTGTATCCCCCCTCTCTCTGTCTGCTTGTGTCAACCCTTCTCCTACAGGCAGCACATTCATAGACCAGTGGTCAACTATCTGCTGCAGACCATTAACATGCATCAAGATATCATCCAGGTGAGGGAACAGGTCCTCTTTCTCCAGGTCTATCAGGTCTCCAGTGCTGGCGTACAGGTGTGAGCCAGGAACATTATCATACACACTGATGCGGCTTCCTCTGGAGCAGCACTGGGTGACAGGCCTGGATTCTTTTCTGCATGAAATTAGTGGGGAGTCCAGGAGCACCCTACTAGAGCGCCAGTCAATAGAGGCCCCATTGGTTGGTGACAAGCTTTCTATGGACAGTGCTTTGGGGAAGGTTCCCGGCTTGTGGTCTTTAGGAATGTGAACCACCAGGTCCTCATAGGAGCAGAATTCGTTCCTGCGGTTTTGTTCTGCAACTTTATTCACTTGAGTGCCTGAGAAGATGTCTATATCCTCCAAATACATGCCACTACGCTTGTAGTCAGCCCGGTGAGGTTTGCGCTCTTTTAGGCTGGGTGTGCTGACAGCACTTCCACTGGAATGGCTGCTAACTTCACTGCTGGACTGGGACGGCATAACTTTGTGGGATGGTGGTTCTGGAGCTCCACCATCTCCATTTATGATCTCCACACACCGCAGCGTCTTCAGAGCCTGAGCCTCCTGCTGCAGCACTGGAGCACTGATAACTAACGACTTACGACCGCTTCCCAGTGTCCCCCTAGAGCGCAATGTCTCCATGCGTTTCAGGAAATCTTTGGCCCGTATGCGACTTGCCTTGCCGTGTTTATCAGGCAGGGAGCCGTAGTGAGCAATGTCTTTGGGGATGTGAGGCATTGTGAGGGAAGTAGAGTCTGGCATTGCTGCAGAATCTGAGCAGGTGCGGTTGGAGCAGTCAGAGTCCTCCGTGCTGAGGCCCCTATGACCGCTTCCCCCGCTACTCTCACTGTGCAAAGAGGTGACCTCCTGCTCACTCAGGTCCGTCAGAACACTTTCACTGCTGGTGGTAGTTCGTAAAGGCACGCCGTTCCCGGTCGGCTGATCCTCTCTGTGGTTTCCCAGCAGACAGTCAATGTCCTGCAACCTGGACCAACGCCGACTGCTCCACTCAAAGGTCCATTTGTCACTGATAGCAAACAGGTCTTCTTCATCAGAGTCTTCACTCTAGGAGAAGACAGAAAAACACAAAAATCTGTTTGTCTCAGCGTACCATAATTATGTTACATTGATTATTCTGGCCTAACTAATTAAATGTATATGTACTTTGAATCTTCTTTGTAGAAATTAATGTTTCTGTTCTATTCTGCTCATCATGTCTTTTTATCTTCCCTTCCTATTACATGATTACAAATTATTATACAATTAAATTAAAAAGGTCATGCATGCATGCATGATGATATATATTAAGATTGACATGAAACTATATGAACTATATCATACATATCATCTAGATATATATTTAGACATATCTGCCAGAAAGGACAATTAAATAGGAACTGTAGGAAATAGCTGGAGGGGGTGTCTGCTCAGAATTAATAACATTAAACAATCAGTCAACAGTGATATAACACCAGACAAATTGTTTCTTTAAAAAGACTTTGCCAGAAATAGACCAAGGCAGGAAAACATCTTTATATAAGCCAGCAGGCTACATTCCAAAGTGGGGACAGATAAAAAAGTAATTATACTCAATAGGCATGAATGCAACAATGGTATGATCTCAAATATCACAGAATCTAGGCTACGGGGATGAAGCCAGATCATATTTGTGTTGGTGCAGGAACATGCATAACTTAAGGCAATCTTATGAAGGCAGTGATGTTTGTCCTCTGTTTCTTAGAAATTTCAAGAAATAATACTTTTAGGGTACAACACATAATAACACCAAAGAGTTCGATATAAGGTTTTAATAACACCTTGTAAAATAAAAACAAAAACATAGCACCCATTTGTAATGTTATCCCTACTGCATATACTGCTCTATAGTGTTGACCTAAGAAAGATCAACCTAACAAGACAAGACACACATATACATATACATATGCATCATTTTGATGACAGAGCTAGCTATCAAGAGTAGATACTTACTTTCTTCTTCGGAAGGTTTACGTCAAGTTTCATAGAGGCACACTTGTTCAAGGTGTTGAGTCGCCTGAAAGAAAGATGTCCCAAAGATAAAACTGCTGTCTACAAACAATAGATATCACCAGAATAGGCTCTTAATGAGCACTCTACAAATAAATATCATTCTGTTTTTATTTAAGCGTTAACCTGATCTGGATATACGACCAGACCCAGAGGGAAACTCAGTTTGTCCGCACCACAATTTCCTAAACCTAATGAACACTGGTAATTGTCAGTTGCTCTGGTCTCTTTCTTTCAGAGTTAGATCTAAGTGATTGTGGCTTGAATGATGGTGTGTGGTAAATTTGGAGAAAGGTGAATTTAAGGTCAACCAATCGATTAGCTGCATTTCTGTTCTACACACACAGCCTGGTTCATTCAGTCCAGACATCTGTAGGCTATCTACAGATGAATCTTCTGTATTGTGCCATTTTGCACATGGCATGCTAATGACATACACATGATTCAATTATTTCTTAATTTTGAGTCATGTCTAAGAAGACCTACACCAACATGCAGTTTATAACATACATTTTTCTGTGTGAAACAAAGTCACATGAGAGCTGCTTACAATGCTTTTGAAATACTAATGCAAAGTTCTTAAATTCAGTTTTCAAAAACGCTCTCAGAGAACCAATACAACATTTTCAATATCTGTCATGAACAATACAGACTGGGTCTTGGAGAATGTGCCCAACAATTAGAGGTTTTGGGTGTGCAAATTGGGATATATTAAGTAACAGCACTAAAACTGTACATGAACCAACAATAGCACAATGGAAAGGATGACTCTATAAGAAAATTCACTCCAGCATACTGTGCCTTGGCTTAAGGCAACAACAACAAAAAACTTGTTTGTGGTATGATAATCACTAGCTTCAAGCTTTAGCTAACAGTTTTTTTGTTTGTTTTTTACAGATTGATAGTATCATTCTGTGACAGTCAATGACCTCAGATGATGGGGGTTAGCCAAACAACAAGTTCCCATGATTGTTACTGGAGATAGCAGGACCCAACTAAAGGGAGGATTTCTAAGCTGGGGGGCCCTTTATTCCACAGGCCTAAAGAGCTTTGAATGTGGTTGCTAAAATAGGAGGCTTCTTAGCAGGTGATCAGAGAGAGCACTCACATACATGAAATATCTATCAATTTCAGCTCCATCAAAGACAACCACAGTATGTTGGGTGGTATTTATTTTTACACACAAGACTGTGGCGAAATAACTGACAACAAAGCCATCCTTATGTTACCATAGAGATGCTGGGAAGTCATGGACAAAATCACATTGGATTTGGAACTGTTTCCAATTGTTTCCTATCCCGTGGCCAGTTTGGAATTTAGATGAGTTGCTTTAGGGTTGTTTAGAGTCACAGTATATTGAGCTCTGCAAGGCACCCCTCATGCTCCTCCTGCCTCCCTTTCGGGATGGTTGCCATAGTAACTGTGGTAACTGAGTGCTGTTTTCATCTTGGTTTGAAAAAAGTACATGAGCCGTCTTGCCCTACAAGGGAGTGATGTGGAAACCACCAGTTGTTGGCTTAGTGCACTTAATACTCTTTGGCAAATTAGGAAAATACATGCTCATCCAACATTTCTAATACAGTTGTGTCACAGAGGAGAGCACACTGCTCTTGTCATTAAAGCATTTTTAAATCTGTCTTCAAGAGTAGTGTGAAGAAAATATTTTATTCATGATATCCATAAAGGTGTAATTCACCACTTTGAATATGATGATATGTGGTAGAAATGTGTGAGCTTTGAAATCGGTGCCCTATCACTAAAGAAAACTGAGAAGAAGGCTGTTGATTCTTCATATCGCTCTTAATCCTTCAACAACCAGAATGCCTTTCCTGTATCTCATCTAAACCAGTGAGCTACTCAGAGTCTGTTTACAACCAGTTAGCAAAGACTGAGCAGTGTCCTTGAGCTTTACTGAGGCATATTTTCATTTACAAATTTTTTTTACTCAATGAGTCTGTATATACCAGTGTGCAAGTACCATAACAAAATGGAGGGAAGGTTAATTTTTACTGTTTATTGCAAGATACAACTCACATTGTAATGATACAATGCTGGTTGAATATTAGCAAAGTTTACCCTTAAGACACAACATCAAAAAAACAAAAATACCATAAAATTAAACCTTTAACATTGTGAGATAATGTTTTGTTTTTTTAATCTTAAAGAGCATATAACATTTCTTATTCATCCAAATGAATAAGTACTTGTGTCATTCTAAGTGGTGCACTTAGGTCCACTACTTAGAGGCAAGGAAATAATTTGTGACATTAACTAACTAGTTGGCTCATGGATGAGCCATCTGCTTTTCAGTGTCAATCAAAAGTCTGGTTACCTGCAAAGAGGTTCCACAAGATCTTTGTCCAGAAAGTCATGGTCTCTTTTCACAGGAGTGATGTCAATGGGGAACTGGGAATCTGAGGAAAAAGGGCATTCGGGCAATTGTGTGAAATGAGGTTGATATGTCAGTGGTTGTTCAACAGACAGTGATCATGGATAAGATACATGGAAAAAAGATCAGGGAACAACATTCTTTCCAGAATGACATTGAAAGTGGGGAGACCATCAAACTTGTTTTGTATGTGATGCTAATGAGAAGAGGCAGAATTTGCCCAAATAACAGAGCTGTTGCTCGTGCAGGCATTACGTCTTGCACTGGGTATGGGCCTCCTGTTACATAACTTAAGAGACTCCAGACCCTCCGAATCTAACATTCCACTGCATCCATGTGAAGTTATTAACTTTTTATGAAAAGCAGAAGCAGCAGTGAGGACTTAGACCTCAACCAGGCTCAGCCTGTTATTTAATGGGACAGACACTGAGATACCTGATTATGTCCTAATAATAAATAATGTAATTTGTAATACACATCCCCCAGAATCAAGAGTGAAACTTAAATTAATCTTTCTCTCTCGCTCCTGCAGCCACTACCAGAGCACATTACTGGAGTTCTGTTACAACTGGCTACAAACGGTCGGCAAACAAATATATTGCACCAAAGCACATCAAAAGATCTGAGGGAGAAGAGCTACTTTAAGCTCTGATAAAAACCCATTTCTTCCCATGGCTTCACTCTTTGACATGTTTATGTAGAAACTCTAGCTTAGAAAAGATTAGACTTTAAAAGAAGCTGATGTTACGCTTGTTTTTTGATGTCTGGGGATTCGTCTGGAGCCCTAGCTGCGAGGCTTCCTGAGGACAGTTGTGTAAATGGGGCTCACTATGCAGCCCATGAATACATGGTTTTGTGTACAGTGTCAGGGACTAGGGTGACAGACCAGATGACACTGTGTACTATTATTCACTCATCTTAAAAAGCCCACATTAGCTATAACAGTCTTTCATTTTATAACAGATATAAAAGAGCTAAAATAAAAATGCCCCATTTTTGGTTTATTACAGAGCTCCTTTATTGTTGCTATACTTCATTAATCTCTGTCCTTTAACCAAACAACATCCCCCCTCTTTGTGATGACTACTGTGTGTGGCAGTTTACTGAGTATTTACCTTCAAAGAGCTGAGCATACTGGGGAAATCCTGCTGCCCGCAGCCAGTCACACGCCTCCTTCGCCTCAATTTCTGAAACAGAAGAATGTGTTCTTAGGATGAGAGAAATAATTTAAACTTACCCACATTTCACTTTCATTTTGGCAAAACCAAGGAAGCATTTAACATGATAATAAAATACAAACTAAAGCTTCTGGTAACCTACAGACACAACAGAGGTGGTGTAGATGGGCAGAGCTGAGTGAATCTGAAACTGAAACTCTGTATGATTATTTTGAGATAGCTGGGATGTGATGACGACCCTGCCAGTCAGTCAGTCTGGCTGGATGTATCCAAGCTCACCCAAAGGTGACATGACAATCTGGTGACTTTTTTTTTTTACTTTTAAGACTGTATGATAACAAAGAAAGGCAATAGAAAAAAAGCCAACCAGAGGAACTATTATTTTCTATAATAGTACCAAAATAAGTGTCTATATTTAAATAGGCTGCCTCAAGTATTGTTTAAAGGGAAACAACAATATTTAAGACAACAAAAAATGAAGATAACAATACAAAACTATCATTCAGGTTAAAGATCTTCTCAAAAGTATCAGAGCTCATTTGACTAGAGTAGATTTCAACTGACTTATCACCCTGACTTTCTGATAAGGACCCCAGTCAGTCAGGATCACGTACTGGCCCTGTTGACTTACAGGTTGAGCCGTCTGCATGCTCCACAGTCGCTGATGACAAGGAGAGGAAACAGACCATTGGCACCTTTCCATTAATGCTAATAGAGCTAGGTGCCATTTACTGCCCCAGCGAGACATGCTGTCTGACACACCAGTGCTACAGGACACAGGTTACTTTACATTGATAAAGAACATTTAAAACTATGTTTAATGTATAACTAAATAAATAAATCTGAAATGTAAATACTCACACCAGTCTCTATAAATGTAGATGTTCCCTTATTTTTTACAAAAGAAATCTGATAAAATCTTAAAATGATGAGCAGCAAAATACCCAAGCTATTATTTTTGTTAATTTATTATTTATTATACAACATTGCTTACTCTACAGCTACTGTTGAGCATTTGCAATCTGCCTATATGGTGAGTGGAAGAAATATCCTTACCAGTGCCTCAGAAACCACACAGCTAATAAATGTCCTACAGTCTTGTATTTTCATACACACACCTGTAATTTAGCCAGCCTTTCAGAATATAAAGAATCTCTGAATCCTTGCAAGAGCATAAATACCACGTCCAAGCAAAGTCACAAATAAACTGCACCCATGGGCAACAAACAGATCTCCCATCACACATCTCAGGTCTCAGTTCCACTCCCTGTCTGTGCCTGTCACACTACGGCTGAAACACGAAACGCGGCCATTCATCACACAATACTGCGTAATTACAGCGACTGTAGCCCTGCAATACAGATACTGCTATCACCCCTTTAGCTTTTTCAAAACTGTTGATCCAGGACTCACCTGTGCTGCTTCACATCTGTGTCACAGAGGAAATCAATGAGAAGTGACTTTGGTCTTCAGACCGACCGGCAACTGAATAAATATTAACAGTTCCCTGTGTCCTTGGATGACAAAAAAAGGTCTACTGTTTACTCCCTTAACCAGCAGTTGAGTCAACATGTGTCTGCCGCCAGTGGCCACTCTGCTCTGTTCCCACCTGTATCACCAGGAGGTAAAGGCTGTCTGTTCAGCCAGGCTTCCCTCCCAGGTGGATAATATCAGCCCTGTATTATTCCATTGCCAGGTCCTCTTGTGTCCCACAGCCGCAGGTTGGACCACTGGGAGCAGTGGCAGTAACATGAGCTGGGAATTCCTCTCTGTTTGGCATTCTGTAACATGATACCGAGACATTCTGTCCTCTCATCCTCTCTCTAAGGAAATCTCTTGTGGATAAAAGACTGGGCGGGCATCTTGCCAAAGAATGAGAACCTGTGTTAGCTCTCCACAACCCACAGCTTTAAAACTGTGTACAGTATAAAATTACAGTTTCACAAAAAGATGAGACCCAGTTTGACCGTGACACAAAGGCCAAAATGTCAAAAGCTGTGTGCTACTAAAGTATCTGTGCCAAGGGCGACTCCTTTCTTTACATTTCACTTTATGCAACGTTCACTATGATCATTGGTTATGCAATTCATAACTGCGATATGACATTTAACAATGCGCCTCAGGAAAAGAACCTTGGATAGTATTTTGTCTGAACAGAAGCAATCAATGCCAAAATTATGACAGCTTTAAACACACACATTCCACACTCCTTTAGAAAATATTTGCAGGGTAACAGACAAGAGTAAAAATTTTCCAGGATTTTATGATATGCTTTGTTTTGTCCCGAGAGTCGTCTTTCTTAAAGCAAAGCCATGTGTCTAACAGTTATCCTTTTCCTTTCATGCTCTTTAAGAAAACAGAAATATACCGGATTCATTCATTCAGGGTTATTGTGATTAAAAACGAGCCACCATCATCATTGAAACACAGGCCTTAATATGTCTACACTCCACAATCCCTGAATGAACTCACATCGTAATTTATATCCATTAATAAATCATTGTGTACTTACGGGATATTTTCATCATACAGCCAGAATGTTTCATATATCCGTCAAGACTTAAGAGTGTCTCTCAACATGTCAGAGCATCTTTTTCTCTTCCCACGCTGAACCGCATTCCTGCTCTCTCTGAGCACAGCTTGCAGTTTGAACTCAGATCCACAACTCCCTCTTCCCCTTTCTCTTTCCATCTACCCCCCAACCACCATGTGCCTGTCCCAACACTAAATCTCTCCTTCAACCCACCCCTTTCTGTGGCAGACTCCCTAACGCTCACCCCCTCTCCCACCACCCTTCAGCTCCTTGTGCCCGACCCTCCTACCCAGCTCTGCCCACGACAACTCTTTTATATCCCACTCAGCACATTTTTGGCAAAGATCTAAACTGCAGCCAAACAGTGAGTATTGAATTCTGGGACTCTTTTAGTCCATCTACTGATATATTCCTTTGTTTTCAATCATTCTGGCCAGATTACATGATGATAGCTTTTAAAATCCTTCAACTTTTGCCCTAAGAACTGTTGAAGTTGATGTGGGAAATGTTTAATTTAAACAAACAAAAGGGAAGCGTGGTTTCGCAGAGTCCAGATGTTGTTCCAGCAGCTCAATGAAATGGAAAAACCGTAGGCAGCTGAACTGGGGGAAAACCATGACATAAACTGTCAGCAATCAGCAGCAGTGAATCATGCTGAGGCACCCGACTCACAAGACTCCACGCTAACATCACCAGAATGATATATTCGTCTACTCCCCCGTCTCCGTCTCAGCCTTGTTGTCTGAGGAAAAATCAATGAATGAAAGGAACTGTGTGATCCGTGTCATCTGAGACAGCGACAGTCACTTGACATAAAACAAAGAAGTTATTTAATGAATACCTGAACAGACATCCTAATACATGACAAATACAAATAATGACTACTCGTAAATATACACTCCTTGGCAACAAATTTCAACATCTATCCAAATTTACAGTGTCAGTTCTTCAGATTATTAAAAAGAAAACATGAAATACAAGCACATTCAAGCACACGCACATGAATCAAATCCAAGATGCTACAACAAGGGGGTTTGCCAAGTGAATACATTGGAGTGAGATAGTAATCTTTATTTTCTCATTGTTTCTGATGATTCCCTTATTTGGGAAGGCAGAAACAGTAATGACTGTGGTCTATTTGCTCAAGAAGAGATCCATTTTCATCTGTAAACCTGCTGTCACCTTTTCCAAATTCTATCTATTACATGGCCACGTTTTACATGATATTATAAAACATGAGATCACCAAAATATCTGATGAATTAGGAAATAATATTAGTTTAAATGCATGGACAAAATGACCTGTGTTTTAAATTACTAGGCTTTGCCATAGCACTGTGATTACATAAGATATCACATCCATCCCCAGTTTCCTATAGCGCAAGTAGAATTCCAGATGTTGTCCATTTCTACTGTGCCTGTCTCACTTTGTGTCGTCTGCCATTTTCTCTTGTAAAACACAGCTCTTCTGACCTACTGGGGCCAGGACTGGGCATAAAGCAGCAAGCACAGACAGAATGACATAGGCAGTCCACTTTAGTCACCTTAACAAACCATCTAGCAATAAATACATTCAGCACGTCAGAGCTTTAAAAGCACTCTAAAACAAACTGCTCAAATTTACTCAAAGTACTAGCTGCAGACCTTACAAATGTGTCTGTCTGTTCCTCCCCCACACTCCACTGCTGCACTGAATGAATCAGCCAGACAAGCCAGCCTCATATATCAGTCAAAAAAACACAGACCATAACTGAGCACTGAGATTGTCTGTATCAAAAACACCTGGAGAAGGACGGAGTGAGCCAGCAATATGGGGAAAAAAAAGATTCCACCAGTGGGCTGGCTGGCAGAGAGGTGTTGTCACGCTGGGAGGCATGGAGGAGAGGCCTCTCTTCCCCCTTTATGATGCTAATTGCACACAGACACCCACTCACAGTGAGCAGTCAGCTTACTGTAAAAGTAGACTAGACAGCCAGCCAGGGGAAACACACTACCCCCTCCTCTAGTCTGCCCAAAACCACAACATCTGATGTCTCATGCCCAAAATAACTTAACATTTCCTGTTGTCCAATAATTTGAAATTGTGCATGGGGGAGAAAACAGAAAGCACAAATAATGATGAGCGACTGCCAAAAGATGGACATGAAAGCCAAGAGGCAACATGGTTGTCGATACTGGAGACATGGGACATCTGAGGTCCCGTTAGGGGAATGCTGGCAATCCACGATTATTTTCAAGAGTAAGTTCTAATTAACACAGCTCTATGTGACTCCCAATAGGCAACATCCTCAGGACAAAATGCCACATTTGTCAGCATATCAGGAGGTGTCACTCACGACTACCACAACACATCTTCAGTTCACAACATCCTCATCATCAGTATAAAAGGGAAGGTGTTGAGACAAAGGACAATAGCAAACTCCAAGAGATTGTCTGTCTATAAAGGTGAGTAACACAGAGAATGTGACTTTATTGGCACATGAGCTGGCTGGCTCCACAGGCCGAGTAATTACACAAAGTCGGTATTGAATCACAGACAGACTTCCAGCCACCTCTTTTGATCCAACGGGGCACACAGGGGACCTGTCGTTATCCCACAGTCGACACGGGATGCAGGTTTAAAATGATCAGCCCTGGGCTACGTTGCTAAGACACCGAAGCAAAATTTCCTAAAATACAAATGAGCTAGCAAATCCTGAGCCCGCTTTTGCCCTGTGGTCCACAGTGACCCGTGGAGCGATCTTTTCAGAGGACCACAGGTCTCCACTAACAAGTAGATATACCGCGCAGACCTCAATGCCTCCTGGAGGACAGGGAATTGAAGACAAACACAGTAGTGCCAGCCCAAGAACAATCAGTGCCAAGGAGTCATTAGCATTCTGAACCTGTGTAAGTTAGGGTTTCACAGACATCCATGATTCATTCAAACAACCAATTCTGGTCATTACAATTCAGAATTTAAATTAGAGTGCAACTCATCATCATCTGCTTTTTCTTCTCCTTTCTATTCAAGAAAGATTCCAGCATCTGCAGTGTTCCTCTGCTCTAACAATCTGCTTTTAAAAGCTTTTAGAATTTTTTTTAATGATCGCCACTGGTGAAAACTTTGATTTCACAGCACGTGCACACACACACACACACACACACACACACACACACACACACACACACACACACACACACACACACACACACACACACACACACACACACACACACACACACACACACACACACACACAGAGAAAGAGCTTATTGATTCTGAGAGTAAATAACATGACTATGTGAGCTAGGGAGCTGCTGTTGTTGACCATTGCCAAAGCCTGCTGGGTCAAAAGTCATCTGAGCTGTGTTTTTCTCTTGAGGTCCTGTATTGAATTTAAACAAGAGCAGCACAGCTGTGGTAACACTCTCCTTCACCTCTGAAAGACACCCAGAGAGAAAGTCCTTTCATCTACAGGGGTAACAACCCATCAACTCTCTCTCCCTCTCTATCACTCTTTCAAGTCTGGATATACCAGCTACAGCTTTCGCAGCATAGGCTACTAATGATAATACAATGCCCAATGACGACTTTAAAATACCCAGACACTCATTCACATACTCTTTTGTCTTTACAGCGTCAGTTACTAGAGGTCTCATAATAAAATCCAAAGCTGATTCACTTATATTTCACACAATACCAGTGAAAATCAAGATGGGTAACTACTTGAAGCGGGAGGGGGGGGGGGTGTATTACTGTTAAAACCATATGGGGTCAGCATGATGTTGTAAACATTTCCTAACTGTGGAAAATCACTTCACGCTGTGAAGAGATGTGTTCCAAGTCACTAAACAACAGTCTGGGAGAGACAGATTATCCAAGGGTCGCTGTCTCATACCACCACAAATAGCCTTTCAGTGAAGGATTTACAAATTATCCCAGACCCAAACTGCAAAATGATAGCTCACTGGATTTGGTGTGGTGTCACAGCCAGAAGATAAATAATGGGCTATGATGTGTGGGCTGCGCAGCCTCAGAACAAGCCCAGGCTTCAAAGTTCAAATCATTAGCTCTGCTGTGTTGTTATCCAAATGATTTCAGTGTCTCAGTTTTTAAAATGACCACATGATGATTCCCTGGGGTAGCTTATCAAACAGCGAAAAGCAAGGGAAGTGTCGAGTGTACTCCAGCTTCACAGACAGGTGTCCTCCTTCTTCCTCTTTGGTCTCACTACACGATACCTTGGCACGACTTCCAGCAGACACTTCAAGAAGAGTGTCCTTTATTAGAGAAAGGACCTCTGACCCCAAATCTCTAGGAAAGAGGAGACACCTCAGCAATTTCCACGTCCTGAAGTACCTCCACTTTACTGCCAGCAACTATGAACAGAGCAGAGATCAATCAGCAGAACTTTCTGTGGAATACATACTCCAGTGACTTCCAAAGCACGATGCACAAGCTAAACACTTCCAGACACTGGACCATAGCCATGTTCCCACGCACGTTTAAGTGTTTTGACAACCTTCTTGGAGGCCTTTATGAAGGATTTGCTTTCTTTGGTGATAAAAACATCAACTTTGGCTTTTAGAGATTTCCTTTTTCATTTCTTCCAGGCATACCTCCCTGAAATCCTGGACTATTTCTTCAACCCAGTGTTGATCTTTGAAGAGTAATCATTGTGCTAGTTGTCCATTTGAGGTTATTCACTTTATCCACAGTGCAGTATAAATAATTTAGACTGGACAGTGATAGCACACACAGGGGTTTACTATCTATGATTATACTCAGCAGTTTTCCTCTCTCATGATGATTTCAGCCCAATAGTATTTTTCAGTCTTATTGTTTTTGGTCCTCACACCAAAATATATTTTATCAAGTGAGGCCCTAAAAGCATGATAAATCTTTCCAAGCAGCATTTAAACAGCAAGCCCTTACAAATTAGTATTAGTATTGTACTTATGGGCATCTCTGCTGCCCTTGGTCTAGTTGTAAGGAGTGCAAATGGAGAGTTCAATTCAGGGCCTGCCTGACTTTTCCCTTCAGCGCCTGTCTCTGTCCATAAGCATCCCATTGGAGCTCTCTACTTCCCTCTCTCTCCTCCCTCTCCCTTTTTCCATCTTCCTCCCTCCCTCCCTCACAGCTAGACTCTGATCTGGGCTTTTTCAGATTGTCTTCAACTCTGTCCCTTACACAAGCTCCCTCACAGCTGCTTCCTGTGTTAAGTTAACAGTATCCCCCTTTATCCAACCAGCATATTCCCTAAGTTCTGTGTGTTTGTGTGTCTGTTCTGATTTGAAGTCCATACATGTCTTGTTTTATGTAAAGCACACTAGGCTGCATGCCTTACCATGTCATGCTGTTTTCTCACTCATAATATATGGTTGTGTAGCTGTAATTCTTCCTTCCCTTTGATAGCCTATATAAACACTATAATTTGGTATTCCGAGAGCGCCATATAACACAACTAAAGGAGGATGACTATGAATTACTGACAAACACTCAGCCAGCTGACCCAAAATTATGTCTCACACATGGAAAAGAATTGACTGGAAAGTTATTAACACATGTTTCTCACAGCACCCACACAAATCAAATGTCTCATGATGAAAGCCCTGCTACGTTCAGCAGACGCTAATAAGAATGAATGATACTGTAAACTAACAAATTATGTTTCATGTGTGGTAAAGGCTCTGTACAGCACAGGACACTAAAGAAAAACATCCAGAAGAAACTCCTCTGAAGTCCTGCAGTGCCCCATTAGGTCCACCTCCCTCTCATTTGGACTGGATCCCAGAGGGGACTACATGGGGTTCCCTCCTTCTCTGAGAATGGCCTCATAGAGTCAGAGGGTATAGAGGGGGCCAATGCCAGAACAAGGGCCCCTACCGTGAGAAAGCCCTCTCAGGACCTCCGCAATAAAAGCATGGAGCCATCCCTCGGGACGCTGGTCCTAATTAACGACATCAAAGTGAACGGCCACAAGACTGCCTCAGGAGCCTCGCAGACCTCATGCAACGGACTTCATAGTTGCAGCAGAGATGATACTGCCAGCACGTGGTGTGATGATGAAGCTTATCAAGAATGCAACCCATGGAAAGAGCTACGCGATTGTTGGACTTTATCAGAGCATCCACACAGTGTCTCCCTCACACACACAACGAGGGCCATTTGTCATGTGTGGTCATGAATAACAGGCTGTGTTCAGACAGTCACCCCCTGGCTGAAAGGCCTATAAAGTAAAGAGACAGCGGCTGAATGTCTGAGGTTTGGATGCATGCTGCCTCTGCCTCTGTCAGTTTTTCCAGCTAATAGCACGCAATGTACATTTCTACCACAGGAGGGCAGCCAAGTGTTGAACTCTGACAAGGTTGAAATGCAGAGGCGGGGAAAAAGTGCTATATAATGAACCATGGTGAGAATGCAATGTGCTTTGGATCTTAGCCTGAAATAGCAGCTGTATAACAGATTCAAATTGATTTAAAGCTGGGTGTTACACATTAGCTGACAGTTATCTCATGCTGTCTTGATATTGATGTGAAATGTGTTGTCTTTAGATCAGCAGATTGGCTGCTTTCTGTTTTGTAAAACATAAATCCATTAAATGGAGATGTTTGAAACATATTTAATTTATTCAAAACAAATTCTCTGTGGCTTTAAAAAGGCCAAATCCCAAGACTATTCACAAAAGAACCTTTCTTATAACTAAGAAATGACTATTAAGGTCGAAACATATTGTACCATTTTCTGGATTAAGGTTGATAAGGCTTTTTTCATGAATTAGCACTTTCTAATCTGTGGAATGTAAAAGACCTGAGAACAGGAGAAGTTTTACATCATGGGTCTGTTAATGTGTGACTTTCCGTTCCTGTTACAGTACAACCAAGACATTTCAGAAATATCCACTTAGCAAATGATTAGCCCTGCATATGTGGCAGCTGTCAGCTACTCTGACTGAGTAGGAACTACAGTAATTCATACAGAAGAAGGATATGACTTCTGCCTGCCACCTACAGGCGTAAACCGGGAATCAAGAAATTCATAATTGTGACCTTTATTTACCAGAGGCGGTTGGATTCTTGAATCATTTACCCGTCCATTATCAGCACGGCGGGAAATTACCAACACTTTGGAAACAGTGGCTGGTGACTTGTGGGATGTACACCAAGAGCCACTAAGAGCTGCTGCCAAATCAGAGGCTGTATATCCCTGCAGATGGTGACCTAGATCTATAATGTACAGTATAGGGATTGACCTGTAATAAATTGCGAAACTCTGTTTGTTTTAGGTAGTATTGTACTATGTAATTTGTATTCAAGTGAATATGCAAATCTTTTTCCCCTGGGAGAATTTAGAAATACAGGAGAAAAAATCACACAAATCAACACACATCTAATTTAATCTAATGATAAAGTATTTACGTGGACAATCACTTTCAGACAGAAACTGATACAGAAATTTCAGAAATCATTGCAAGAGAAATTTGGACATGATTGCTTCACATTGCTACTTTTATAACAACTTCAGCACAGCATAAAAGTATACTCACAATGACAATGGTGATACAAGCAGGTATAATGTTTGCTGCTTGCATGGCAAACAATACAAGGCAATATACAAGATATATAAATACAAGATCCATTACCTTCCATCTAACCATCAATCCACTTTCTAAAACCAAACCTTATTAACCAAACAGCTTATCATGTTCGGGTTGGTATAGGTCACATAACTGTAACCAGCATGCATTGCGTGATACACCCTGGACATTTAAGCAGTCTACTGCAAGGCTACCAGTTATAGACTGAATTTCCCAGTTCACCTAATCTGTAGATGAAACACACAGACAAAGGAAGAACATACAAAAGGTGTTAGAGTGAGCCACTGCACACCCATTATACCCTCATGAAACATTATAGTTTTAGTCATTTAATATATATTAGTATAACAGAGGCACAAATAAGGGTACATGCCATACATTTAATTATTTAAAGTTCTATGACTGTAGTGCTAGAGGTAAACAACCAGCTAATCACATTGTCAAAATTGCTTTTCGCTCCTTGTCAGTATTATTTACTGCCCTCTGAAGGCAGCAAACAAAATCTGCATTACAATCACATCTACAATAAGCTGGTTCATGAATAAAAGATTGAGTGGGTTCATGTGAACTAAGTAAACAATGCGGGGGGCTACATCGTCACTTATCATCAAATCTCTATTTGAATCAAGGAGCAGTTATATTTGTTTCACATGCAGATGATATAACGTGCCACATGTTGTAGTAGACCATTGATGAATAATTCAGTGCTTTTGAGAGAGGAGTCCTAAGAGAGAGAGGGCAGTTTCCAACTAGATTCCACACCCCGAAGAGCCTTTTCACCATTACAACTTCTTAAACGACAGGACACTACAAACCCCTCTTCAGTTGCTGGTTTCTAACAATTGCTAGTCTAGTAGTCAGAGGAAGAACAGAGGGTAGAGGGTTTAGCTTGTCCTCTTAAGCTCAAGTGTTCCTGTCCTCTCTATGCAAAGAATTTTAACTGTGTAAACTGTTTTATACATAATCCAGCTCATAAACTTTTTGCTAGTGCCTGAGAGGGCTATCTCTGTTGGAAACTTTGCACATAAAACATTATCACTAAACTTCTCTAAACCTTGATATAAAACTGTACGTGTTTGAAGTTGAATAAAGCAAAATACAATCAACACCACGTACATATTTAGTGCTGAACAAACTGACATGTAGACAAGCAATGTGCATGTTCTGTACAGTACAAACACTGTTATGTGCCAGCACAGGAACAAATGTAGCTGACAGCACGTTAACCTGAAAGACTCAAGCCTTTCAGCCATGACAGCCAAACAAAAGGCACGCTTTGAAACTCCAGAACACAGACAGATTCACTGACAAGCACACAGCTGCCGCACAATATCTCGTCATTTGACAAGGGCCGCCCAACATCCTTAACCACAGCAGAATGCAATAATGGACTTTCCAGGGCAAAGATCGGAGCCCACTCGCTGCATCAAGGTCAATAAGCCACGAAGAAGGGCCATGGAAGGGTCACACTGGACAGAGCTTCTTGTCTGAAACACAACAGGCTTCAATGAGGAAAATCACCAAAGAGCCACTGTCAGCAAGCAAGCTTTTAGTCACGGTGTAGCATTCAGCTGCTCAAGGGTTCTACCAACGCCCCAATGAAGTTTCAAGGACTTTCCATGGCTAAACAGAAAAACTTTCAAACTTTCATGTTTAAAATGTATCTGTAAACAGTTGGTAACGTGTGATGTCTACTATTCAACTTGCTGCAGAAAAAAAGAGCTGAAACATAACACAGTAATACACCGTTGCGGCCACATTCCTATTAGATGATTCACTAAGTTTATTCCCTGGCATTTTCTGAAACACCCAATAAATGTAGGAGTCAAATTCTATCTATAAAAACCAACAAAAATACAACCATTTGAACATGTCCTAATACATCATACATGCCAGAGCCAGTGGAAACCTACACAGACAAAATTAGAGAGGCCAACCATGTCTCATGGTAGATCTGAAGATAGTTAACAGTCTTATAGAAAAGCATACACCCTAACCATTTGCTTTTCCCTCAAAAATTAGCTTAGAGAAGGTAGAAATATGTGAGGCTAAATTATACAAAATGTTAAATGTGGTAATTGTAACAGTCCTGTTTCTGATGCATGAGTAGCGACAGCAGATGAAAAAATCCTGAGAATCTGGATTCCAGATGGGCCGAGTAGTGAGGAATCGAGGCAGACAGACCAGCAAGCTGCAATAACACAGTAGCCCGTCCAGAGTGACGGAGTATGGAATACTCCTCTAAAACCAGAGGAATATTTTCAGAAGAGGAGAAACATTCCCGCTCAATAAAAACAGGCCTTTTCCTTTTAACAACGATCCACAACGTGCCTGTTCCTTTTGACATCACACAGCTGTGCATTTATATCCATTTAGTCTCTGAGCCGCTAAGACCTTTTAGGCAGAATTTTTGGACAGTAAGAACCTTCAATCAATCCTCCTTTTTTGTCAGGAGCTCATCACAGTGGACTGAGCGAGAAGCCACACACACAGCTCTGGTAGCTTTGAAATACCATCATTTCGGAAACGTGACTAAGACCCCACAGGCTTCCCTGGAATTTTGGGTGAAACAATACATGAGTAACTCTGCCCATCACCATGGCCCCTACTCACTTTCAACATGCTATGTCAACAGGGCCGGCCAGCTGGAATGCAGGAGCCACTGCAATGCATGGAGGTAATTCCTGTGGCTCGACACACACTCTTCATTCAGACCCTTAAAATGCTGCCCTGCTGTTATTGGTGGCATTTCAAATTCATAGGACTAAAATGGTCTTCTCCTGAGAAAAATATGAGTAAACTGTCATACTGCAAGAAAATTATTCAATTATAATGGGCAAGTTATATAAAAACAAAATATCATTACCAAAATTAGACAAGAAGATTGTTGAAAATTGCATAATCAGCACTTAAAACAAATTTGAAGGACAATCTTTTATTTTCATAGAAACAGGCACCCTGGGATAACTGCATTTGGGACGCTGGTGAGAATCTGTATTAAGTTTCTTATACAAACAGTTTTATATTATATGGGATTAATTCACTGGAAAGTTAACATTTACTGTGGTTGTGGCCTTTGATTACTGTTACTTATTGCAGAATTTTTGTAACAACCCCTTTTCTGTGACACCTGTTTCTTTTGTGAAAGTGTTTTTGTCCTTTTGAGCCTTTTTAGTTTGAGTGATATGTGTTTGGTGTGTCTGTCAGTCCATTTTCCTCTGCACACCTGTCCATCAGCTGGAATCAGCACACCTGCCTGCCATCAAGCCATCACCACTTCTGGACAAGAACCCTACACTGACAGCCCTCTCCACCGATTGTCATGCCATTCACGGTTTGTCAATGTACCACGCTAGCTCTGACGGCAGTCAATTAGCCTTCCTGCAAGTTTGTTTGCCTGCCTGCCACTTTACCTTACATCTGTTCTCTTTGTCTCCAGGATTACCTGCCTGCCTCACCTGGCCACCAAGTCCGCCAGCTCACATCCTCAGGATTCCCTCTGCCAAACATCTTCCTGGATTCCACCCCCTTATCTCAGCAGCCCCTCCAGCCAGTCACCATATCACTGTGTAACTAAGGAGTTTAAAAGGCGAAACGACAGCCATTTCAAACAGACGAAACAGCTGAAGTTGATAGTTGACGTTCACTCAGACTGCACTGAAACAAAACCAAATAATATTTAAATGCATTTAAAACACATACACGTTCATGCTGCACCTCAAAAAAGGCCTACCTTACCCATGAAAATAAAAGCTGTTTAACCTTAGATAAAAAGATCCCCAAAACCACTACAAACATGTACATAGTTTCTACCCTTGTCACAGATGACCACAATTGTTGGTTTGCTGTCAAGCTAGACATCTGTAATCTGAAAACACATGCCAGGTTACATGACTACACATGCCTCAAAACATCAGATCATGGAGATTTCCTCCTGAAAACAAGTGTACATATACACAGCTCTAGGCCATCTTTACACATCAATCCAAAAGTAGGCTCTATGTGTGTGTGTGTCACGTCATCATAATCTCACAACATCGGCTCGGGAACTCTTTGCTCACACAAGACGCTGCATTATCTGACTCATGCTCTGATTATAGTGTGACTAGGAATGGAACTATGCTGATTTATTGCTATGTGATGGCTAAAGCTCACTGATGAAGCATCTTCTGCTATGAAATGTGGTCACCCTTTGATCCAGAGTCGAGGTGCTCACACCTGCGGAGGGGAGGGGGGAGTGGAGAGTGGGAGTGTTTTGTACTCTCTATTGTTATGCCTTCCCTGCCCCCTCTTGAGGCCTGTACTACGAAGCTGAATTTTCTCTTATCGAGGTAAGTTCATGGTTAACCCTGGGGTTTCCGTCCTACGACACTGGTTCACTTCTTACCGGGGTAAATTACCATGGTAACTTATGCTGAACGGCTAACCTGCTCCGGAGCAGGTTATGTTCTGGATAAGAGTTTTTAGGGAGATGCAATCCTTTAGATGTCCTCAATGACATCCTATACGAAAGGTACAGAATGATTTTCAAGTGACATTAATTTTATTACTACTTTTTAATTGTAAAAATTGACCAAAATATATATTTAAATAAGAATCCTTGTGGCACATGAGGGATATTAGTCTGTATGTTATACAGTTGGTTTGACATCATTCACTCAAATGGCTGAAGTGCATAATAGGTTTGTATTTTGAATGTCAAATGAATGTTGATGAATATTAAACTAACTTAATGTCGCTATGAAATGTCTGTGCTGTAATAAAGTGAAATTGAATGATCAGAGTGCTGTCTGTTTATATTGTCCGATGAATTAATATTGTCTCACAAATTTACGCATTAACAGAGTCTGCAATTTTCTGCCAGCACTCGTTCCTGGCTTTTGCTGCGGCAACAGTGTTGCTTTTGGCCTGGATGATGTGTTTGAATGCTTCATATTTTTGAAGAATAATTGTCTGCTCCTCCATGGTAAAGTAGTCTGCTCTGCAGAGTTTCTCCATGTTTGTGATTGGTCAGATGCTGCAAACACCACCCCTTTTATGTGAGCGTGCAGTGGAAAACCCTGAGTTCAATTACTGAGTTGATAACCAGCTTCGTAGTACCGCTTATCAGGATTGCGAATGTCTGGGTAAGTCAACCCAGGTAATGGAGAGATATCCCGGGTATGTTAATCCAGCTTCGTAGTACAAGGGATTGACTTTGTATCTCCAGGTAAATTGAAAGTCAAAAAGTTACATGGCTTTGGAGAAAGCTGAGGTCAGGTCAGGCTGTGGTAAAAAAACTCACCACTATTGCTCTGTTGACTACATACAGCAGCCCACCAATGAGCTGAGGGCTTGTAAAACTGTCAACCAAGACATTTGTCGATATCTCCTGTTTACATTGTGGGCTTACCTCTTGTTATATAACTGGTCATGAAGCTTATCCTCTATCAGTGTTTGTTAGCAATTGAACTTTTGACTACCTACTGGCTGAAGGTCAAGTTTGCTTTGTCTGCAGACACTCTGTTATCACTTTGACACTTAGATTTTCAAGATCATTCCTATTGAATTTCACGTTTGGTTGAAAACAAGTAAACAAGAATATGAGACATATGACAAAGGCAATCAGCTATTCCCAAAGAAACACGACAATGCCCTTGCTCACTTGCCAACATTCTGCTGTCATGGTCTCACATTCTTAGTTATGTGTCATATCTTATTCATACATCTGGGCTATAAACATAGCTACTCTTAGCATACTTTCAGGTATGACTGAGAGTGATTAATAAAACAGAATACTTAAGCACTGGCTCTTCAGGCAAATAATAAAACAGCTGGATACAAACCAAAAGACCACACTCTGAACTGTCACTTATTTGAACGCCTCTCCTACCTCCAGCAATCCTCTTGAGCAGTTGCTGCCTGGCAATGATCCTGCCCAGCCTGTACCCAGAGCGTCTGCAGTGATGGTCCATTCTCAGGTAGATATCCTGAGTCTCTGGGGTCATACTACCCAGACACTCGCTACCCGTGGACTCTGGGAGCTCCCGAAACATAACTGAGACACTTTACCCCAAAATAAGCTCCTGATCACTGACTGATACACACTCACCCACACACTTTCCCACCAACAGAAAACTTCACATACAGGCGCAAAAAGCCCAAAGTGAGCTAAGAGGGAAGGCAGAGTGAAGCCTAGGGGGAGGAGTGCCAACACTTCAGTCGATCTTTACAGATCATGTGACTGCAGAGAGGCCAATGGCAAGGGAGAAATGGGAGTACTGCCCACCATGCCGAGCTGAATCCAATGTCTGTGTGAACGCTTGTCAACTTCCCCCTACTCTGGAGGGAAATATAAATACCATTGGAATGCCTATGAACTGAGTAAGGAGAGCAGGAGTGGAAGAAAGAGGGGTGTGGGAGGGCTTAACAAAATAGTGGTTTTTGGACCCGCCCTGCCCTAGAACAACTCATCTGCTGTTGCTGGTCACACAGGTGCCAAGTTTACTGGGCGAGAGTGAGTCTGTGCCATTTAGGGAAAACTACAGAGAAGGCGAAAGAGAGGAAGAAGTTGTTTTCCTAGTTGGAGAATGCAGATTTTTGCTCCCCCACCCCCACCACATAACCCCTACTTCCAGCCGCAGGAAGGCCTCTCAGCAGGTCTCCTCAAAGTGTCAACTCCTCAGGGGAGAAAGAAATTTTAGCTTGGATACATATGAGTGACCTAGATCCCCTTTACTCAACACAAAAGGAAAGATGAGGCTTCAGCATGTCATCTGTTTGGTTTTGGAAATTAAAGTCTTTCCTGACACTAAAAACCTTCCGTTTCCCAATACCATACTACAAATTAATAATATTGTACTTCACAATACACTAATTTTAATAGTATGCCATTTTTGCAGTTAGTACACAAAGGGTCAATGTGCTCTTCCATTTTGTAGTAACAGGGAAATGTGTGCCAACATATGTCCATCAAACTGTGACTTTGGATAAAAAGAGAAAGAACAAAATAGGATTTTCTAAAGCAGTAAGAATTATATAAAGAAATACAATATATGATAAAATTTTGAGTTGGAGACAAAGGCAAAATGAATTGGAAACAATTTCATGACTGTCTGTCAAATACTTTATTTGAGATCTTCCTGGAGATGTTTCACCATCATCCACATTTTCTTTTTATTTTATTCAGCTGTGAGTTCACTGTATAGTTCCCCCTTTTCAGCTTGAAAGCACGACATCCTCAAAGCAATGCTTATTTATTATGTAGAACGGAACTGGGACACAATCAAACAATGCTCTGGCGGCGTGGAATATTTAAAAAGCAATCATCATTTGGGATGATAACCTCTCATGAAAAATTAAACTTGTGCCTCGTGCCAGCCAGTTTACGCCTTGGAACAACAGTCTCCTCACACCTGAAATGAAGTCCACATCCACACAAGCAGACCCACCCAATACCAGTCAGGGCCCCAGCCACTTTCCTTGTCACCGTCCTGGTCTCTGCATACAGGCTTGCCTGTGTAGTAGTAACATGGCGCCATACATGTGAATCGAGCACAAATGGGCAAGCGACCAAGTTAAACACAGCCCCTGTCTGTTCCTCTCCCTGGCTGGCAAAATCCACCTTAGCTTCAGCTCACAAAGACCACAATTCAGCAGCACACTTCAGAGCCTGCTGCACATTTTCATAAACTTCTCCTGGGTTTAATAGCTCTCCCCACACACCCTCGGGTGGAGCTATTTTTAATATGTGATTGTTGGTTTTTTAAATTGCAAGGTGATGGTGAGACACTATTCAGATTATTTCATTGAGAGGTGAGTCATTTTTACACACTCAAAAAACACCTGTGGTCATTCATACCGCACTAGGAACATTTAAGGTGTCAGATGCTAAAAGTGAGTGGCAGCGAAATGATCTCCGTGAACCCACTTCTGTGTTTTCTTCTTCTCTAGACGTCTAGACGAGGGAATTCAGAGTGCATCATGCAACACCATTATGAATGAGATCAATGGTGTTTTCATCTCTGTCCATGCTCAAATACTTCAGCAGAGATTGCGAAAGGGCTGTGAGAGCTGCAGTGCTCACTATGGATGTCCTTGTGTTTAACTTTGTGCTGTATGGCATGAAAAATGGCTGTGGTGTGTCCTCCGTAGGAGTGCTGTATGTCATGCACAGTGACTCAAGGCCTTATCAAACTTGTTCTAACATGCCTGCGTCTGGGTTTCAGAGCTCAACTACTACACAGCATGGCAACAGGAATCCAGACTCACATCACAAACATACACAAGCACAAATACACACTGACGCTCTGTAAGATGCCGGCCGGCTTGACTGAATGGATTTGACTTTGGATTGCACATTACAGTGAAGGCAGTTATTGTGTAATGACACATAAAGCCATGTTGAAATACAGGCACTTATTGCATGTCCAACCTTCATTCAGTCTCCACTGCAACACTCAGCTTCAAGTGGTGCAGCAGGTGTGATTACAAAAGGGAAACTTGTATTCTGACGCTTGAAGTTGAGGCTTGGGGCCCACGAATGATGAGTATGGAGGCAGATGAGTGGGGTTTAGACACTGCTGTGATGTGGTTTGATTCAGTGGCAGACACATGTAATCTGCGCTGGGCAGTCCTTGCTCTGGCGTGGTTACGTTTCCTGTGGTTTAAAGCTTAAGAATAGCCCCAGTGTGACTGAAGATTTCCACCTTGTGAGCCATCAAATGTCTGAATCCTGAGCTCAGGTCTGGGAGTTAATCAAACTAATACTGCAGGACCAGTTGAGCTGCTCCACGGGTAACTTGAAGCATTTAGAGAGCCCCTTTAAATGGCCTAGTGTATAAGATGCAGACTTTTCAACCCACTACAGCTGTGACTCAGAGTTGACACACTAAGGACCTTTTAGCAAGCCTCCATCTAAAATTTTCAGACAGTAATCTCATCATTAGTACTAAGCACCCCTTAAGCAGCAGCAAGAAGCTACTGGGTTTTACCCAAAATAGAGGTGTGTCCCAAGATACTTTGCAATAAATGTGCTCTTAAAGAATCTAATAGCTTCAGATGGCACAGTCATATATGAATAGTCTCCCAATTTCCCATATTTTTCATTTTTGGAGTCTTCAAAAATTTACTAATATAAGCAAACTGAGTCAAACCCTTACAGTGTATAAGGATGCACTGTATTTGTAATGTATCTCTTTGCAGGCTGTGACAATCACATCAATCAGTATTTGGCTCCTGCTTTTTTGTCAAGCTGCAACAGTTAACACCTATTAATCACCCAGTGGTAGATGATGATGGTAGAGTTTTTAATATATTTGCTCACTGCAGAGTGACCTTTAGCAAATGCAGCAGAGAACAGATACAGTATAACAGTCTGAAATCTAGATCTGAATGCGCCACAAGCTCTACTTATCTCATCTGATGCACATAAATTTAAGGCCATTAGTTCAGAGTCCTTGCTTTAATAAGTGTGAGTGTATGTCTGTGACAGCTTCCATCCATCAGTGTTTAGCCTCTGTGATTTGAAACACACCAATCTCCTTATAGACTAGCCAGATACAACCTTTCTACAACCTAGAAATGTGCCATCATGGTTGTACAGCACCTGACCTAAATTTCACAGAAATCCATGGCTCCTAAATTCGCCTAGAATCTGTTTTAGAGATGTTTTCCAAGATGTTTTCTGCTGCCTGTCCCAGCTATCACATGAAGATAGCATCTTTAGTCAGCCTGAGAGCCACAAAAAACTGCAAACTATATATTTCTGTAAAACACGTAACAACAGAGAAGTGTTCACTTTTAGACCACCTGTCAAGTCAGTCCGCTCTTTCAGGCAGGTCTATATGTGGCTCCTCATAGTTTTTTATGTATGCACAAAGCTCAAGGCCTCGGGACTGAATATACTGCCAGATGCACGGCACACATAACCAAGATATCTACGGCATATGAGAGAATGAAAGATTAATGTGTCAAATATCCAAACAATGCAAGACTCAGCTGCTGCATCAGTGAAGCTCCTCAACAGGCTGCACAGCTGAGCCGAAAGCATACTAAACTTCATGCACAAAACACACAGCCATGTGTGAAATAGCAGCTTTGAATACTGTTAAACAAACGGAGCACACCAGCAGAATGAGATATGTTCTGTTATATCAAATGAAACATCTGTTCCTTATTTGCATGACTTCAGCACTTAAACTCCTCCTGATGAAGACAGAGCTGTTTTGTAATTCATGAAGTTGACTGCTGTGGTCAATTCACTGCACCTAGTGGTACAGTTCAGTTACTACACAAATAATTGATCTTTACTCCCACTCACACACAGCTATCTATCACTGCTACACCCATTAACCTCTAAATATTCAGTGTTCTCAATGTTTCTTATTAGCCTATCTTAAAGTAGCTTTATAGTTTAAAGTTAAAGAAGTTATAAATGTTTCAACAATGTATAACATAAAATGTCCATATTCCAAATGATAAATGCTACTTAATGACTGCAACAACAAATTAAGTGAGCAATGTCAGGTGTTTTTGCACAATTCATACACATCAACTTGCAATTTAAACTAGAATTTGACTACAAAGTTCAGTTTAATCAATATTCAGCTGCTCAATATGTGTTGTTCCCCACAGGGACAGGTGTAATATTTTAAGAGGCTGAAACAAATATGTCTATCGACTATTTCATTGGAATTGCATTGCTAGAGAACAGCTTGGGCATATGTGTCTTTCCAAAAGCTGAATCCATCTGTCATGTTTAAATGTGAAACTATATGAAATGGTCTATTCTATTTCAAGGAGAGTGAGATAGTAAAACAGCTGCAATGTTGTTCATTTTACTAATGGAAAATGAAAGTCTATGCCAAGACATTTAGAATATTAAAAAAAGAATCCAAATACTGTTAATTAATATTGAATTAACATTAGAATTATGTTTTCTAAATGCAAATTAAAATTCCTTTATATTGCTCATTTGTTTTATGATAATTTAAGGCTCTCTATATGCCTTCATACCACAAATCAAATGTAAAAATGATAAACTATTTTCAACTCTTAAACTCATCCTTTATGCATTTTCCATTCAGTATAAAAATGACTCATCAGCGCCACCCCGCGGCAGCGCCAGGCCTACCGTCATGTATAACGGATAGTTAGGATGAAAGCGCTGTACAGAGATTTCCTACACGTGTATGAAAGGCTTATAGGCTTTGTTATATCGCTCAGAATGTGCTCAAATTCAGTTCATTCAGATTATAGTTCACTAAAACTGCGCGCCCATATAATATAATCTTATAGTTTGAACATAAAAGTGCCACATTTTGATTTGATTTGTTTTAATGATTTGATCACATGAAACATTTTAATTCACTTTAAGATACATATTTATATACTGAACCTAACCTGCTGACTGAACTTAAAGGAGAAAGTACCAATATCAACAGGAAACGATACATTGTCCTGTTAATATTAAATAGTTATCTTTTCTGCAAAAATAGGTGATCACTGTTACAGTAATGTACACCAGGGGGTTATGTCATTCAGTCACTTCCACCTTAAAGTCAAATTGACTAATAAAAATGACTGTAATGTAATAAAAAGATGAATTAAGAGAAGTTTTCCTGCAGTGGTGGTTATGTGTAATAAGCCGGGCTCGGAGCTGCGTGCAGCGGGTTACTGACCTGCCAGTCTCCGCTCTCTGACATTCTTCCAGAGTAAATCCCAGGCTTTGGATGTGGAGTTCCGCAGCTGCTCGCTGAAAGAGCGCCGGAGCTTCAGTTTAGTTGAATTTCTTTTAGATGTCATCGCAAATCCTCCACTTGGACATAATAACAAAGTCCTCCTGGTTTCACACAATCCCGTTATGTTAAAGTCTCCGGCAGAAAAATCACCTTTCTTTTTCCCGGTTTAAGTTTAAGTTTTTTTTCTACTCCAGCAGTAAACTTGACTTCAGTGGCCAGTCTTCCAAACAAGTTGTCACCATTGCCAGGAAAAAAATAAACAAATCAGCTGTATTCCTCTCTTCTTTCAATAAAATGAAGGAAAAGTAACAAAATGATAGTAAAAGCACCTCGACAGACATTCACACTTCATACCAGATGTATGTACGCGCGCCTGTATGTGTGTGTGTATGTGTGTGTGAGAAGAGATTCACGCGCGGCGAGCGCTACACAGCCTTGATGCCTTCAAGTACAGATGGAAATATGTCGACTCCCAGCTGAGCGCATATGATTCATAATGATAGGAAAGGAGGAATGGAGAGTGTGGAGGAGTGATGTTAACAACAGATGTTAAAATGTGTGAGAAAATGTTTAACATTAAATGTCACATGTTTATGGATACCTACTCTGCAAACAGACTTTTGTAGCTTTACATGACAATATTCCAATAAACCGTTATAGACCATCATCAGGAGGTCTCCTTATTGTGTTGACAAGTTTGTGTAAATACTCAAGTTTCAAAAAAATCTATAGAGCTTTTCTTACTTTAAAACCATAAAATAATGAAATAATCTAAAAAAAAACAAAAAACATTTTAGCTATACTGCTGTTGTGGCACTAAAAAATACTACAGCTGCCAATTGTTTTGAGCCTACATGTTATTTCAGTCCATCCTCACAAGAAAAAGTACAGCGTTGTCACACTATAAAACATAATTATTTTTTGGAGACCAGGAGAGCATTATTGCAGCCGGTAGAGGAGATGGCGTGAATGAATTATTAGTTGTTTTGCCGGCCTGAATTTTAGACCTTTACTGTTGTTTTTTTTACGAGGATGTGTTGGCTATTTAGAATTCAGCAAAATATGTGACAATGCTGTGATCAAAAAATATTTACCCTTCAGTTTGCTACTGCAGCACAAAAAAGCCCAAGTGTGAGCTATAGCAAGAAGTAGTGCCAGATTTAGACCAACAGCAATTCTGACAACTCCTGCATATGACTTTGAAGTGGGAAGAGGAACGAGGAGTGCCTGAATGCATCATATGTGACAACCCACTCAATACCCCACCACCACCACCACCACTACAAACACACACCACAGCTATCAAATGACAATTTAAAACTGAGCGATCACTTTCTCTGGGTTTATACTTTATTATTATACCTAAACAATATGACAAGCTACTTAAAATAACTGATTACAATAGTGTTCTGTTATAGGAAATAGTGTGTCCGTGGTTGATATGAATAACTCTTAACTGTCTTAGTCCGCAGCAGCTGCTCATTTTTTCTGGATGTCTCTAAAACATGTGATTTACATTTATTAACTATTATTGGGATTTTAATCTTTTTTTTTTGTTGGGACAATGTTGTTTTAAAACTTAAAGACAGTTCAGTGTGTTCTCCTCGGATAGGTTAGAATAAGTCAACCCTTTAAATGAGACATGGGTTCAGTTTCAGCTCCATTTACTTTTGTTGTCACAATATCTTGCACTGCAGACACTGAAAAGAAAAGAAAACCTCAGTGTGTCCAAAGTATATACATGATTAGTCCTTCTATAAGGTTTCTTCTACCTGAAAGACAGCAGCAGCTTCAGTAATCATCACACCATAATTATTTTAGGAATTTCCTCCTATTATTGTGTGCCCATTCAGGCAGTGCATGACCTAAGAACGGTGATATCATATCAGCTGCATTCATTTCTCGGTCACCGACTGGAATTACTGTTATAACATGTATAATTCCATTATAAACACACAGTCTTGACACAAAGCGACTGGCTCAAGATTGACAGTTTCTTAAATGAACAAACCTCAGCTGACCTCAGTCTGCCCTCTCTGTGTGAAGCTGAGCCAACATTACTTAATTTCAATAAGTATATAGACCCCATTTGGCACTGAGCAGGATTTACAGATCACTACAAGCTGACATTGTGAGATATCTGTGCAGCAAAGCAGTGTGTAGGTGCTGAAAGAATATTATTGAAGGGCTCAATTTTCAATTTGTTCTGACTTACACTGAAATCATGTGCAGTCAGGAGGGATAAACCCAAAACCTGCTCCTAAGAGTCCAAGTGAACTGCTCTGATCTTGCTGGATCTGACATGAAAACATTAACAGCTACATCTGTCAGGTTCAAGTCAGGCACTTCATTCTGTGCTACAGATCGAAACTCCCAATGAAGCGAAATATTGCAGGGAATGAACTAAATCATTTTCACAGTGTGACAGCTTTTCATCTGCACCTGGACCTTTAACTGAATTTGTCACCGTTATTTCAAGGCTTAATGGGTCCAAGGAATGAAAGATGTTTGAGAAAATATAGATACTTCTTGAGGTTTAGTGTGGGTCAGAGGGAGAAACCTGTTCACCAGTGACCAGCATGTTACTATTTTAAGCCCCATTTGTTCTGTGACTCTTCAGGAAGGGTCAGGGTTCGACTGAGTCAAGCACTGTGTTTTCCGCTGGTCACATAAACCATAAAACACACAGGGAGAAATGCTTAAAACGAACCAACAAATTCTGACAATTTAACTTAATGTAAAGAAGCAGTCAATTCCTTTTGTAATTCAAGTTAGTATTACCATTATTTTACTAATCCTTAGATTGATAGAGAAAAAGATAAAGAATGAGTATATTAGATGTCAGGATGGTAAACTAGGTGTTAAACAAGGTCTCCATGTCCAGACTCAGTGACTGACAAGACAGGACTGGACAGACAGACAATACCGGCCCTGTCAGCCCCAGACAGTAAAAGTGATGGAGGTAGCGCAGCAACGAGGTTCTGACCTCTCTTGACATGAATCACAACTCACACAATAAAGATGAGCATTATCATGGCGAGAATCACTGTGGCTAGACTATGACTTTGTCTCTGGAGTGATGCTTGGCAGTGGAAGTAATGCAAGGGATGCAAAGAGAGGAAACATCCATCAACTTGAGAATGTTTTCCCTTCACTGACTCACCCACTTGTTTGTTTTGGCCGTGCAGCTTTAGAAAGCGCTCGTTTTCCGTTTCCCTAAAAACCTGGCACATTTTCTGGACCAGCGTTTGTCCCCTCTCTCTCACCATCCCACCCCCGTCTTTCATAAACACATACAGATAAACACACACATATTTATTAGTACACTAGTTATCTAAATTCCAGCGTTTGTATGCGTGTGTTTGTGCTGCCTGTGTCCATGTCTGATGACTGATGTGGTATGCTGCCCCACAGCTGCAGTGGGAAAATCCCAGATGTAAGGAAACTGATTTCTCCTCCGTGACTGGGTCATGTTGTTGGCCAGGAGGTCTTACACCAGGCCCCCTTGAATAGTCTGGGAGATTGCTCTTCACAGCCTAATGGAAACAAGGCTCAGGGAGTGGGGAGATCTCCCCTTCGCCCCCACCCAGGCCCCTGAGGGCTCGTCCCAGGCATGTGCTATAAATTTCCTGACCATATATTCCCAAGTCGAGTTCATTTTTCCAGAGGAGCCACACATGTGGTGTATATCTGGGTTTAGATTACGGGATTGAGGAAGGAGCTGATTTTGGTCCCAATCCATTAAAGTGGTCACTAATTCTGTTTTCTTAGAGGACCATCCGTCGTAACGTCATGGTTTGGAGGTTATTCTTTACCAGAGTCATTAATTCCCAAACAGATGATCAATTACGTCAAATCTGTGTTCAAAACAGAGATAACGCATAAAAAACTGCACATTTTAAGTTACCTCTTGGGTTTATCCAAATCTTCCCTATGGAGTAGTTTGTTACATAACTTCACCTTTTGTATTTAACTGTGACAAGTGAGACAAGAACTCAAAAGTTTGTTTCAAAATCATGAAACTGTTGTAGAGTTGAGAGCTCGCAGGGGTCAAAGTTTGTATAAAGAGGCTTGAAGAATGTAAAACTGGCATGACAAGCGTATGTGGCTATTGTTTCATTGAATGACAAAGCATGTAATGTTGTCAGGTCTGAATCTGTTAAGGCCGCATTGCCCACAAAAATGCATGGGAAAACATTTACACCAACGTTCAGCACCTGGTTTATATTAGAGCAATGAGGATTTAATCACAGAGGTACATTTCTCTCTCTATCACTCTCTTTCTCGTTCTTTTCACTCTATTTTTCTCTCAGAGGCGGCAGATGTAAAATACAGTAATGTTTTATTGATTTTAAGTACAGTGGAAGATTATTTTCTCCCACGGACCAATTTAGATAATCTTTCTGGTGATGACAAATGTAGATCAGCAAAGAATACAGGATGACGGGATAACTCTTTATAAACAACATCTTATTCTTTACTGGAAGAGTGACATCAGCCTCCATTAAACAACAGGAAGTTGATGTTTACATTTCAACATGAACCTTGGCCCATGAGTAAAACTGCAACTAACAGCCTAACAAGGAACAAAGGAGATAAAAATGACATCTGCCTAAGATTAAATGTACAATAAGACTTTAGTTTTCCGTTGCATGACAAATGTCCTGCATGTAGAATCCAATCAGAAATCAGCAGTGTTGCCTCTAAAGTTCTCAAGCTGCTACACAGATCAAAACAGTTCCATATAATAGAAACCAAAATTGCCAGCATGTGTTAAATGTGGCTCATTTGTTTTCAAAGCTGAGTTAGATTTAGAAATATAGAAGAATGTGTTTTTTGAAAGTAAGATGCCCTCCTAATCAAAAACATGCTTTATTTGTACTTTTGTATTTGTACTTTGTACTCTCTTTAAAATACCCTCAAATTAATGATGAGTTTTATTAATGACGCATGTGTGGAGTCGGTGTAGTTGCCTCTGTTGCCAACTATTCTGCTCAACTCATCAGCCTTGATAAGGTGGAAGCACAGTGCAGGTATTGTTTTCAAAGTGAGACACAAACAGGTCCTGCTGGGCCCTTAACTTTTAAAGCCGGGGATCCAGAGAGCAGAGAGGATGCAGGAAGTCTGCTCTGCCTCTGCCTGCTATTGCTCTTTGATTGTTGAGCCAAATTGTTTAATCAGGTCTGAAACCACAAGAAAGCTGCAGTGCTACACTGCCCCAGGACAGAGCCTCTTTTAACAACATGCTGTGTTTTTTGTTATCTGGGTACAGGTGGAAGTGCACAGCTATGTAAATCTCCAGTAGCATGGTTTCCTGCGGCCTTGCTTCAGTGCGGAAAGACACTGTGTTTGGTGTGAGCTGTGACACGCGCTCGGCCAAGCTGAGGAGGTGGAGGGGAGGGCTGTAAACCAAGCGGAGGTGCAGACATTTTGCCTCCCTGCAACATCTGGAATCTCTGTGGTTTATGTAGGAAATATGGGAAGTTGGTGACAGAGCCAATGTGGTTGCTGTATTGAAACCGACCCTGAGGAAATGTGCTTGGCTTGGAAACTGTATGTGTGTGTATACACAGAAGAACTAAGGAACTACAAAAATGGATTGTTTGGAATCATTTACAGCAGAATGGTCAGCATTCATGGTACAAACAAATGCATGTACACACACACACACAAAAGGAGATAACAGGGCTCGAGCCTGTTGACTATATAGTCACTACATCCTGGTGTGAGACCCTGAAGGAGTGTGGCCCTTCCTGGCTCATTACTTCCTAAATCTTGTTTCTGCCTTTCTTTTGAGTTGGCAGTTGAGTGCTGGACCAACCTGTTAGCTTTTGTGTTGCTTCACACACACACACACACACACACACACACACACACACACACACACACACACACACACACACACACACACACACACACACACACACACACACACGCCTGTAGTCCTGTGACTGGCTTGCATCCTGACAGGGCTGCCCACGTCTCCTTCTCCTTAGTTTACAAAATCCAGACCTAAATTCCTCAAGACACACACACAATTACACGCACACACACACACACGCGCGCGCGCACACACACACGCACACACACACACACACAAAAACACTCATCTTGGTTGTCATAAGGAAGTTGTTTCATGAGGGATTTATTGCTTCTTTTTTTAATTGGCAGTGTGGGTATAATTGGGAATTTCAACAATAAACCTGTTTCCTCTCACTGAAGAATATAAAACTGGCGTGGAATAAAGTTTCTGTTAAATCTACTCCATGAACACCAATCCACACAATGGCAAGATCAAACCAGATGATTTATACTTGGCAATCAATTACACCCAAACATGATCCGAATAGTTGAACATGATGATCTCACTCAGGATAACAGCCTTGAAGGCATTATTAAATGATATTATGTTCTATTTTATGTATGATAGGTACAATAATTGCTATGAAAATGTTGAAATTGCAATAAAAACGTTAAAAGATTTTCAGTGCGGGTTAACCAAATAGTTTCTCAAATGTTTTCACAACCTTGACAAATTACTGTATATACAAAGAGAAGTCTAGAAATACTACCAGGCTTCTTTTTTTTCCTTCACTCTCACTGTCAAACAGTCAAGCTGGCCTCTGCACTCAGGAAACCACAAGTCATTTTCCATCTTTCCATGTGTGGAATTTTTCATGCACTCGTCATGCCAGCAGCACCCTTTATAGCCTAAACTGGATCTACAAATGACGACTTGCTTGTAAATTTAGCGCATGATGTCACTGATCTGGTACCTGTTAGCCAATGGATGGACGGGGAGCGAAAATAACGGTATAATCTCATGAAAATGTATTTTCCTGCTATAGGCAGACTTTACATCAAGACATTTCACAATGTTCAGGTCTGTCTTTAAATAGTCAAAGAGCAGATGAAAACGCTTGGCTGTATTCAAACACTGTGGTGGAAAAAATGTGCTACGTTGCCTTTTCTTTTCAATAGCAAAGCCACTTCTAATGAACCACACATATTCTTAGGGGCAACACAGAGGTAAGACAGATTCATTGACACGTCTCATTTTCAACCAACTCTAAAAAATCCTGTGTTGTGATGTCTCCAAAAATGGTATACTCTTCATAAAGAGGACAAGTGTCTCTTTGCCACCGGTACACTCATATTATCCACATTATTTCCAAGGGATAGATCTGTGTTGTCAAATTTGACATTTTTTCCCTGTTTAGCCAGAATTACACAAACTCAACTTGAGTTTGCAGTCTTGTGAAATGAACGATGGCTTCTCAATTTCTCAATATCAATATCTCAATATGTGGGATCTTCATTCAAAAGTAAGGACATATAATTTTAAACTTCCAAAGTAAACCAGTTCAAATTTACATATATATTAAGTCCATAATTTATATTATAAAAACAAGAATATGTCTCATCTTTGGATACACTGTTAACAGATGCCTACAGTCACAGCTGCAGAAAACGTTGTTCCAAATGATGATTACTATGTGTGCTATGTGACCAAAAAATAAGTAAAGTATATTAAGGGAAATCTTAATGCTGCAATAGTCTAATATATTTTAGACAATAGTGTACTTCAGACTTTACAGCAACAGTTTGAGGAAGGCCCTTTTCTTTTTTCCATCATGAATAAAAAAATATCAAAACACTTTTCAGAGTTTGGTCTAAACAGATCCCTGACCTCACTTTGTGAAAGCCTTTGTAGAGTGACAGCTGATATGGCAGGACATCAACACACATGGTTTTGGAGATGTTAAACAAGCTAAACAATCACATATGGGTGTCCACATAATTTTGGACATATTTATACTTGTTTGGCTTTTGTACAACTGAGCTAAGACATTTCCAGCAACTGAGCTACACTCACCAATCAGTTTACCATCACATACAGTAACACACCGCAGAGACATAAAAAGGCATCCACGACTTTTTGTTATTCTTGACATTTAGCAAAAATACTACAATTCTTTTAAAATAAGCTATTCCTTTAAAGACCCTTAGCCTCCCCTTGGGAACTATGTGACACTTAGCTAAGTTTGGACCTTTACTGTCACAACAAAAAAGATTTCCTAATAAAAACAGGAGTGAGGTCAGCATCCAGCGAATAACAACACAGTTAATGAACCCACTTACAGCTTAAAACGTCCAATGCAACATCTGATTTCAATATTCCTGTCAGCCCCTTTATCTTGTTGAACATGCTCTGATTACAGTTACGAAGGTGACTATTTCATATCTCCTCATTTGTTGCCATGAACCTCTTGTGATGTGTATATTATGGTTCCTAACGGGCCTCTAGAGAGACACACAGTGTCGGGCAAAAGAGAGAGAGAGAGAGACTGCAGCTGTCTGAGGTCACAGTCAGCCTCCACCAGCCGGCTGTGACCCTGGGTGAGACTGGAGCCCTGGCTCTGAGAACAGCTGAGGAATATGCAGGAGTCAAAAACAGATAAGACAACCCTGCTGTGATGCATTAGTAGCCATGGACATTATATAATACCCACTGGTGCCTCATCTATAACTGGACAGGTGATTCATATAGCAGTGTATACTCACTGAGGCCCACAGAGGAGTCGTTTCACATCAAGATGGATGCTCACATTGGCCAGTCTCATACTGTCAGAGTCATGAGTAAAACGCTGGCAAAGATGTTGCAACTCTACTGTGCAATTCATCCAAATCATCAGGTGCTTTAGTTTTTCTTTGTGTAAAGTGAAACAAACCTGTACAGTCACCGTTCTTTATAGTAGTTTTTGTAGAACACTGTTAAAAGAAGAAATCTGTAACTGCTTCACATAAGTAAATAAAGTTTTTACATTTGCATGACATCAAAACCACAATGTCATGCAGGTATTTCCAGGAGAAAAGAAAATCCTTGCGGAACTGATGCCTTTTGCGTTACATGAAGCAGCAACAGAAAGACAACCAGGTAGTCTGCATGAACAAGGACTCACCATAGTTAGCATACAAATAAAAGAGCAACACCTACTGTACAGATGTTTAATTTCATCAACAAAACATTCAGAGGAAAGTACGTCACGGCACTGTTGACACCATCCAACCGACCTCTGATATGTATAGTGCCAAAACACCACAGCTACTACTGCTCATCACTAAAAATGTTGCCAACATAAAACAAAGAATCTCTCTGATTACAATTCTTATTTCATGAGGAACATTCACTACACAGGCTACTGTGTACTGCTTACATTTTCTTGCTTTAGATCCAACTCATTCACGGTTAACTTAAACTCACTTTCACAGTTTATAGCCCATGTCAAAGACATTTCCCTTAGAGCCAGAAAAGTCTGCAACTTGATTAGATGACCCTGAAATCAGAATCAATAAATCCTGTAAGGCTGGATTTGGGGAATCCATTAGCACATGGCATTTAACACTGACACTGAAGGAAAAATGGCTTAATTAAAACACTCAAACCCTGCAATTCCCCCCTTTTCTGCAGCATTTCCCTGAGAGTCAGTCACACTGGTATGAGGGACAGGGGGCTTTACGTTACTTTCCTTACAAATTAAAAGAAAGTCTCCAAGGGATTCACAGTTTCCCCTTTGTTTTTCTTGTAATCAGTGGCAGGAGATTTCCACATTGAAAGTAGATTAGCATATTTATTCAGAGAGGGGATCTGTATAAATGTGCACTGTCTATTTGAAACCTCAGAGGCAGAGTGGCATATTTCGGCCAGTTCGGGGCCAGATAGGGCTGTTTAAGTATTTCCTCTTAAGTCTTTTTCCTCTCAGACTGACGTTTGGGAAGGTGATGTTTATCATAACAAAAGGACATGACCATTTATTTGTGCAAGTTACAAGTCAGTGAGTCCTGCATAACTTCTTCTCCTTGGACCCTGCCTCTCTTTTTGTTATTTTACCCTCTCTAGAGCAATCTTTATTTTTCTATTTAACAAAAACACATTTGCGACACATATACTACCTGTGGACAAAATCATTAATATAAACATATGTCTGCCCACTAATACATAAATATTTGAGTCCTGACAGATAAAAGCAGCTTTATCCTCCTTTTTGTACTGTATCTCTGACAGGGACATGGCTGGATATACCTATAGCTTTCAGCATTGCAGCATCACTGCAGATTCATTATTTCTATGATTAATGCCAGTTAAGGCAGCAGGGTTTTGAAGATGAACATGGTTGCCTCCTCTCACCAGAGGAAGACATTAATTTCCACCATACAATTAAAGAGACTGTAGGGAATACATCTCCATACAAATTACACTGTGTGAGAGGGAATAAGGCACTTTTGGCTCATCATCTACTCAAGCCTTGAAAAATGCTCTATAAACGTTGAGTAATGCCTTCAGAAAATAAACATTTGAGAGGGAGGATTAACCTCTTTTCCCCCTGCATAGACCAAATCTTCCCTGAGCATATCCATATGTGGTTTAAAGATGGAGTTGTGGCTTTTGTTTTTTGCCTGAGGAAAAACAAAACAACATGTCAAGAGGGCTAAAAGGTCTAGTGTTTTTTCCATAAATGCTTTGCATGATCTTAAATAAATAAAAACAAGTAAGAAGGGTTACGAAATCCCCTGAACTATTTTTTGAAATCTCTGCGCCCCATCTCATTCCTAACCACTGCAGAGCTTAACAGAGCAGTAAAAGCAGAAAGCAGAGATGAATAAAGTATTTTAAAGCCCCACCAGCATCCCCTAGAGGCTTTGTGACTGATTAACTTTCACCGTGTCCTCTATAGTGGCATTCACTTTTTGCAGCAAACATCATCTAAATGTTATGAAGCATCATCACAACTTCTGATAACGAGACTAAGAACAAGCATAGACATGATAGCAATGTTCACTTTAATAAATTCATACAAGATTTTAAATACATCTCCTCTGTACACCCTTTAATATCTTGCTTTTCTACACCAGAATGTTTAATCTATAGGTACCTATTGATTACAGTGGTGTGTATACTTGTAAACATACAGTATGTGCAGACCATGTGCACACAAGAGCAATAAAAATACACTACATTTATAGCACAGAATACCAATGGTCTCACTGCTGCTTCTCTATTTTGGATCTGGACCCAAAGAATGTGATTTCCTCTCCTGGACAATGTCATTTTAATGAGGTGGACGGTGTTGTTATGGTCGATACTGAGAACCATCTGGCCGCCTCATATCCGTGTCATAAAAGAGGTCTCCTCAGCCCAGCTGTAAAATACAAACAGGGAATATCGCACCTCATGTGCCTGACTCTGCCAGCTTTGTCCCTTTTACATCATTATCATTCTTGAGGCTATTTTGTCATTAGATCCCAATTCAAACCATATGTTGATTTCATTCACTTCATGATTAAATAGTGTTACAGTGACACTGATTCTGGTCTGGCTGATGTCAGACAACCACCTAAAAGGGAAACCATGTGGCTTGCTATGAAAATCATATGGTGGAAAAACATAATGACATATGCATTTGAAGAGAATCTCATAGCTGTGTTGACAAACTTGTTGATGTTATGCACGGTGGTCTCCCACTCATGTTTCCAAGAATTACAGTTTGGAACGACCAGCGATCGGTCACAGCGCATATCTCATGCACAGCAGTAGACCACACATTAGTTAACTGCTGCATAAAAGTGACATGGAATTTTTCCAGACCATAATGTCCACTTGTGCGGTACCATCATGCACAACAGAGGTCATGTGAGAGTGCAACCTGAGCCTAAAATGGCATCTACCCAAATCCCACAGCTGCCCCCCAAGGGCCACATCACACCAGGCTAAATATTTCCCCTCAGCAAAACAGAAACAATGATCTGGCACTCTGCCTAATTTTAACTGCATCCCGCCAAGTGACCAATATATGAAAGGCCTTTAAAATAAGAGACTTGGACATTCTTGAGACACCGGATGGGAGGGAGCTCGCCGACACCTGTGGCCGTCAGTCATACTAACATTGTCTGAGGCCTGAGCAATGCCACCATGCAAGCCAAGACACAGTGTAGGATCAACTTGCAGGGTGATTTTCTTGATGTGCAGCACTGCTTCAGTATACAGTACAATCATAACTGCAGACCAAGACCGAACAGATGCCCTAAAGATCAAGCTTTGAAATTGATCCAGACATAAAGTTCTATCAGACACACAAAGACCCCAGGATGTCTAAAAGAAAATTTACCATGACAGCAGTGTCTGAATTCAATATTTTAGCATAAAAGTTTCTTTTCATTTTGCATTTCTGATTGTCATTTCATTGCAGAATTCATGTCAAACAGAGATGTGTAGTTAAAAGAAATTGGAAAGGAACATCTGCATACTGAACTTAGTGCAAAGTCTGCATTGATTTATTATTAATTTTTCCATCCCAGTGAATGCAAATTTCATTGCCATAACATTCATTTGATTATGTAAGCAAAGTTTCTGCTATAATGGTCTTCCTGCCTAGCTTTTTTTAGAGTCAGTGGGTGATTCAACAGCATGCACTGAGCAGAAAGGAAGAAAGGAGATAAGCCCTGTGGGCATTTCAGACTCTCTGCTCCACCTGAATAACATCTGTGTAAGTGAACAGAAACCTATGAAAATATCAAGTTTGTGACCTGGGAAAAGCTGGGAAAAAACAAAGAATTTCTTACCTGAACCTGCTGCATCAGTCATCTTATTAAACATCTACAAGACAAAAGAAAGACCAGAGCATCAGTCAATGAAGCATAGCGGCTACATTATATCCCTTCACTTCATTTTAAGGAGGCATTACTGAAACCAAAGACAAGAAGAATGTGAGCAAAGACTATAAAACTAAGACTTTGGTTTTGAATGTAGCTCTATACTCTGAAAGACTTAAAAACACATTTCTGGCTGTGAAAACCATTAAGAGACACACGCCCAATTCCCTGAAGTCAGGATTGGAGGATGCCTCCCCACATTCTTCAATAATACAATCACTGTCATAATAACAAAGTCAATACAGAGCTTCCACAACAGTTACGGTGGCATGATTTAGCACTTGTTAACTCTGCATGCTATCTGTTGTCACTGCAGTGATATCTCAGGAAATGAACCAAATAAAAAACACTAAAACGTGTTCCACATACGGTTCCCCTGAAGTACTAACTGGTTAATTGTTAGTTTTGGGAAAGTGGTGTATCTTTAATCTGAGTTATGAGGAAAAGCAGAGAAGGGATGATACAGAATATCTGACTGCAAGATGAAACATCAAAACTAGATTCTTACTTAGAAATGGAAACAGCATTTCCTGATTTTTGTGGTTAAATTTGTAAGTGACTGCAGGTGCCAAAGGATTGAAAGTCTTCTCCTGATTTAGACCAGTAGAGATCGCTTTCCTTTTCTCACTCAACTTTCTCCTCCTTTTCTCCTCTGTGCCCCTGATTTATACTCCTGTTTGCTTGCCCTGTTTCCACATTGCTGCCTGGCAGACACCAAGCTCCGAACAAACTCCTAGCCTGCCTATTTCCGATTCTGTTGACCCTCTATCGTGACAGTCGGTTGGCAATCAGCCCATGTGGTGCTCATTCAAATTTCTATCAACATTACTGCAAAGGTTTTCTTGTTAAGTTGGACTCAACACAATAATTTGGTCGTGTATAGCATGTTTTATGAGGGCCCTGGCCCTGTGGTGTTGTCATGGCTGCAGAAATGCTCACGGTGTAAAGAAAGACTTGACTGGATGAGCCGACCTATATGGCTGGCACTTCGCTGCGACAACAAAGACCTGATTGGCAGGACTAAATAGGACAGGTGGGTTTGTTGCACACAATCTGTCTTTGTTACATTCTCCTTGACAGATTTAGACCAAGCAGCAAATGATGTAGGAGGCCAACATGCACTTTGCAGTCCACTTTTAATTGTTTCAGATGATTAATACGATTTAAAGCAGCAAACAGGCAAACAAGGAAAAACAGGTCATAAAAGTGTGACTCATAACTGCATGTATTTTTACCTCTGTTTAAACATGGTAGAGGTGTGCAGGGCCTCTGAAAACTATGAGGTGCAGCCACTGATGTATCCGTCATTATTGACTGTGAGATTTGGCACAGACTGGAAGCATCTCTTCACGTATCTCAACACTTCTGCAACAGAGTTCAAAGGTAAGACTTGATGTACAGAAACAAGGGTCGTTATCTCTGAGCTCTCAAAATCACATGCTACATGTGTCTTTGAAGGAAAGGGAGATAGGACTGTCTTCTGTAAATGCAATGGACCCACTATGTCTCCAAAGACCAGCTTTTGATCCAGTTTCAGAAATAAATTCGTGAAAATTAGCACTCCAAAAACCAGATGCCGGGCCCCAGTGGAGATGTGCCGATTTGACAAGGCTTCAAAGACTTGAAAACATCACTCTCTCTCTCTCTCTTATTCGACAGCCAAGAGAAAGTATTTTATCCTGGCATATCTCAAGCCATGACCCACTTTAAACACGCATTGACCTACTTGAGTCCAATCTCCGTCAGATGGTGGACACATGTCAAGGGTTGCAGGTCAGGAAAAGTGACATTGTCGACACAGGAGCGGACTGGGCTGCTCCTTGCTTACACCAACAAGGATGTTTATATGGAGTGACAGGTCTGTGTGGGTGAATGATAGCTGCTGGTCCAGCACAAATGACAACCTGAATGAGAGTCAACAGGGCACTTACAGGACCGGTCAGGCCGAACGACAGAGCAGTACATCCTCTGTTTTGCCAGTGTCTGTCAACACCAATTAAATGTAGGAATCCTCAACCCAAATACGTCTCTAGTCACCAATAACAGAACAACATAGAACAGTAAACAGATGCCCTCAAGCAGACTTTCTGCTCAACAGCAAAGTCAATAGGGCCACAAATAACAATTCTTTCATTATCAATTAATCTGTCCATTATTCTTTTGATTATTCAACTAATAGCTTAGTCCATAAGATGTCCGAAAATAGTGTGGTTTCCCAGAGCCAAAGATGATGTCTTCACATTTCTTGTTTTACAAAACAAAACTCAAAGATGTTAAATTAATGTTCAATTTTAAAAAACAACCAACAAGGGTTCGGTTGCAATGACCAATAAAAGAGATTTTTTTTTTTTTGTCTAAAAATATTGTCTTGTTTTTTGTTTTTTTAAATGTAATCAAACCTTTATCAGTATAAGAACACATGAATAACTTAGATTTAGTCCTTGTCTCATCTCAGTCTCTGTATTAAAAGACATGTTGGTCAGTTTGGTGAGTGTTTTCAAAAGAAGAGATGAAAATAACTGACTTTGCAGATGAATAGTTTTAAAACTTAGACAATCCTTGTTTCAGTAACTTTCAGTAACTCTACATTTTAGGACAAAGGTTGATATGCAGTCTATTGACAAAAGGGACGTACCATATTCTTACAGTCCCTGTGTAAGTAGTGATATGAAAAATAAAACATAAAAATAGAAATAATATTTACATCCAACAAGATAAAATACTTACTTAACACCCAACACATTCCAACTGAGATTAACTCTACATGCATGATGTGTTGCAGATTGAGTGAGATACGAGGTGCATTCCAGTTTTTAGAGATCATACAAAGACGAGGGGAAGCCAACGGTTGTCGTACAGGTGCCAAAAACTTTTACCAGATACTTCCATAAAACATCTCTCACTCAAGCTGTAACTGCCTATTCAAGCAGGGTGTACTGGCTCACACACTGGGCTGGTTTATTCTTAGACTCTGAGACTATGTGATTCAAACTGCATTGCATTCTTGCTCCCTTCTGTCAGACGTTTCGTACGGACTCCAGAGCTCTTGTGTAAGAGACAGAGGGGACAGAAGAGGAAAAATCTCTCTGCATGTGCAATATTGCTGACATGTTGTCTCATCCCGTTTTGGAAACTTTGCACACCAAAAAACGTAAACTTGAGCTTTTACTAAGCTCATAAGATCCCAGTGTCATAATGTAATCAATCTTCAGCATTCAGAGCACCCACATGTCTGTGGAGAAAATGATCAATGTCTTTCCCCCACAAATCAAAAACTATTTTAAACTTATTTTTGAACTCTCAGAAGGAAACCCACATTAGATTTGAGAAATATTCTTCCTAGAATCATAGACTTTACTAAACCTAGACACAGATTTCCACAGAGTGACATGTGATCTGGGGCCTAATTAAAATTATTATGTTCAAGGTTACATTGCAGCAAAAATACACTTCTCTTAAGCATTCGTGAACATTCCCAGCTGTCTTTGAGCTGAGTTTTAACCCAAGCTGCTGTCATTTTCGAGAGGCAGTTATGGGTTTGTTAAAAGAGACAGGTGGCATCTACTCTGAGAACCAAACATTTTATTGAAAGTACCCGGTGCCCACATACACAATAATCGTTCTTTGACTCGCCAATCTAATTACTTTTAACTCTCTCACTGCGATATTTATGAAAGCCTGCATTGTGATTCCAATATCCTGCAGTACAAAGTATACTATATAGTGTTTTTTTGCCTCAGCTAAACAAAACAAAACCTTCATATACCATGAATCTGATATAATTGGGAAGATTTAATGAAACTTGAAGGTGTATAAGAACCAGAATGGATGCTTGCAGTTTTCTCTTGTAGACAGGTTGTTTGCCATCACGTTGCTGCAGAGCCATCAAGACAGCACAAAGCACAAGCTGAAAGGCATTGAATTTTAAACCCGCCCTGCATTCTCCAAATCCCTCAGTTGTCTGTTTCTTTTAGGGGAGTTGAATAGTGACATTTATATACTTTGTCCAGCACAAGTGAGTCCGGTTTGTTTAAGAATGCTTAAGCTGACCTTATTTCTAACGCAAACCTCAAATATTTACAGATGTGGAGAGAAAAGCTGCTTTGCATGAGGGAATCTGGACATTTCAGTTGAGTGATGGATTTATCTTAAAAAAGTAAAAAGGAACGCACTTTTGTAATGTTTTCATTTGTAATATGGTTTTGCACAAACACAGTGATAGCGGTCAACTATGTGATTGTTTCACAGATTATATTAATAAAGCAAACTGATAAGAAACCATCAGAAAATATTAAATGCCATCTGTTTTTTATCTTCAGTTTGTTCCTGAACTGTTCTTTTCCTAGATTCAGTCTCAGAATTATTGTTCACTCACCATGAAAAACCGATGGATAAAACAGGTGTATAAACTGAGAGATTTAATGATGTAACCTAACCATATGGCTAAAACGAGACTGCTCAGCAATTCTCAACAACAAAGACTACAAGGAGAAGTTTCAATTAAATTCACTAGTTTCATATTGTAAAAACGTAGTGGTGAAAAAGTCAGATAGATCATTTAGGATGAGCACAAGAAGAAAAATTCCCAGCTACAGACAGACATGAAGTTTGAATTAGCAGGGAGAAATACTTTGTGCAGTGCAGGAAGCAAACAGGTCATGGCAGTCACCCAAAAATGCTAAAGCCAGATTTGAGTTGAAAAAAGAAAACATGTTCATCCAGTCTTAGGGTTAGACGTGAAGGAATTTAGCAGCTCAAGCTTTAAGGAGGAGAGTCGGCTCACTGTATGCACCAAGTTTATATTGCACTACAGACAATCTAATTGCTAACCCATGATCAAATTAGAGAAACCATTAGGATGCCTGCAGGAATCTTAGAGACACTTACCGTCTTCTTGGTTCTTGCTCTTGTTCCCATGGAGGCACCGCGAGGAGCAGAAGACCTGTCTTGGATTGGGCATGCCACTCTGTCTGGTCTTCGGAGAGCTTGGTCGTTCAGGGTTTGGTTCAATGTGGGCTTTGAAACAGCACCCCGCTGCAACAACATCACAACAACAATCAAGACGGGATCTGTCTCTGTCTGTCCGACCAGACTAGGACAGGATGGTCTCAACGGTGGCCAGGGGAAAAGAAAACAAGAGGCTGAGGTCAACGGCTGGGGAAGTGAAATCTCCACTCTCAATTCAGCTTGACAGAGGCACACAAAGGATCCTGTATGTGTGGATCTTCTTTTGAGAGGACAGAGATTATGACCTTGTCAAATATCCCAGTAAAGATGTCTTGTCTTGCCCAGTCGCCTGTCATTAGTTAAAGCAAGTAATAGTGAATGCCTGGGATGGTTATGCAGATGTCTGGGAGGCATGTAATTCCTAATGGACCAAATCATACAAACTCCCCTCAAATACAACAGCTCCTCTGTGCAGTACATACATATGAACCCCAAAGGAGCACTTTTGTTCCCAAATGCTAACTCTTGTGGGATATTTTCATGAAACATGCCACCATGAGAAGAACCTCTTTTCGAAACAGAGTTATATGGTCCCAGTTACAACCTCAAAAGCACAATAGCTGTCTGTTCTTGCTGCACCATTCTGACCCGGCTAAAGCACTGTAGACTCCAGTATCACATCTGAGAGTTACAGACCTCCATCATAAAACAGACTCAAGTCGGAGAGACAGTTAAAGACGGCCTTACAAAGCCCACAGTGTGACAGACAGACTATATCCTCATACCCCACTGGTCACAGACACACTCACAAGAGATCAACATATTGTATTTCTCTTCAGATACAGGGTACAGACTTTACGGGTAACCACGGGTTGAGTTGGCAGACCTTAAATCTAAACCTACAGTGCAGCACTTTTTAAGACTGACAAGAGTATAAAATTCTGTTGAACACCTGTTGCTTACAGGTCTGAATAATCCATTGGGATTTTCTCTCCACAAAGCAAAGTAAATTGATTTAGGGAAGGTTGAAAGCATGACCAAGTATGCAGCATACGCTTTGCAGGAATTTGTACAGTACCAACTGTGACAGTTGTGCACATACTGAAAGTTTAAGTGCTGCTATTCACATGCTGTTAAATAACACAGGTTGCACACAGTGTTTTCCTCTGTGGAACTGTTTATAAGTAAGATTAGGATGTTATCGTGTTCAGTGAACATATTCTCACCTGTTTCTTGCGTGTTGGGCAGGGCGTGCTAGAGGGGGAGGAGCTTGCACTCAGAGCCTCCTCTATGTCCAGATTAAGTTGGTCCAGCTTCCTCATCAGCTGACTCAGGGACTCTGACCAGGGAGACTTGACCTGCGGAGACTCCTGTGGGCAATATAGAGGTACTGAGGTAAGAAAAAAAACTATCCCTGCTATTTAAGTATTGAGTCAGACATTGAGTCAATTTTCCGAATTTTAACAAAATGTTTGGGTTTTGTTTTATTCCAATTATGAGGGGGGCAATTGAATGTTTTTTTGTTTTAGTTTTTTTTAAATATATTACTTTAAAATTTACAATATGACTAGTTTTATCAGATTTTTTAAAACATTAATTATAACATTCAACACAATTAGTGTTACTGTAAAATGTTGGCATTTTTATATAGTTGGTGGGTCTTACCTAGATTTTCATATGTATGTGTGAAATTGTAATATTCTAGAATGAAACAAATTTATAAAAGCAATTTTTTTTCACAGCATGTCAGCATTTTTAGATTATATAAAGTTGCAAGCAGTGGAAACAATAAAATAAACGTTACTCTTATAGATATTCATAGATAAAGCACATGCAGCCGTTTTCTTGTAGGCTACACACATTCACAGTACCACACACACACATTTTCAGGTCTAATTTGAGGTTAATGTCATGTTGAATTGCTTATTCTTCATCAAACCTGCTTTGCATCTTAATTATTAGCTTGACCTGACCTTCATCAAAATCAAAAAATATCTGTTTAAATCTGACTTTCAAACAGTAATTGAAATTACGAGTAACATTTGGGTCATTAGTTGACTGAAGTAATCATCTGTCATCTCTGGCAGGTTTATTTAACACATGAGAGCTTTCAGTAAAGCTAGTCAATGTTGTCAGTTTACAACAGAGTGATAAACTCAAACAAGAGTTAAAGCAAATCCAAAAAAAGAGACTTGTAAAATTGCATATGCTACATCAGTGGACAACACTGCTGCCACACATGGAAATGTGATCTGTTCAGCCGCTTCCTGGGGTGAAAGAGCAAAGGAGGAGGGCTCCAGACATGTGTGCCATATGAAGCATGATGGAATTCCCTGCACTGGCTTTCACTGTTCCCCAGACACTCAGTGTATATAAATAGACCATCCTCACACAGACATGAGCTGTGTCTGAGGATCTGGAGGTCCAGCCTCATAAATTAGCAGGATACACCTCAGTCACCAGAGCATAAATTAACATTTTAGTTTTGCAACCTGAGCGGGAGTCGGGCTGACAGAGAGAGGAGATGTCACAGTGTGTGTGTGTGTGCGGGTGTATTTATGACATGTGTTGCAGAGAGGATCACATGTAACATACTACTCAACAACATCACCCCACAACCTTTTCAAGAATCCAAGTATGAAATCCAAAACCAATGAGGGTTGGATTTTCTGGGGAAGGTGGTGACAGTGACTTGAAATGATTTTTGACAAAGTTGTAACGTTATGGATGACATGGAAGGAATATGGTTGCTCCTCGAAGTTTAGGATTCGTTAAGATAGACTCACAGGTCAGTCTCTGAATGCAAACTCTAGGGTTTTGTTATTCAAACTGGGTGGAAACAATTAGGGTTTTGAAAAACCCTGCATGGCAGAACCATTCCAGTCTTTGAGGCATTGGGCATTATTTGGGCATTGACATGTAGTTCATTATGGAGGAGAATGGGAGGAGAGCATTGTTTCCGGTAAGGCAATCCTTAATAAAATGTGGGGCGTAGGTTTTTGCTAATGGCCTTTCTCCCTGCTGTTCAAGCAACTACTGAGCATTTAGAAATTCCCAGACTAAAATAGGTAAAGACTACATTATACAGCTGTCAGCTTAAAAAAAACTCCTGAATTTCTCTGACAGTATTACTGCATGTGATAAACTCAACTCTAGGCTTCAAAATTTCCAAATTGGAAAACTATAGACAACATCGCCAACAGCTACAGTGTCTTCACGTGTTTCAGTCAGTGGTTCCATGATGCTGAATGTGTCCATCTCAATTTAAAAAGGACCTGGAAGGAAATATAAAAAACTAAGGAGCAACCATCCCACAAATAAACTGTCAAAATAAACCCAAAACAACAAAACCATTAATTTATCCTGGAATGGAACTAAAAACCAAGACTGAACGCTTTACTGCTGGTCATTTTCATTGAATCAGGTCATTTTTCCATGGCAACATTATGACTCTCAGTGAACAAATAGTTTGTTGAAGGGAAACCCCCACAATATGTGTGTCAGGGTGTGGTGGTCCCTGTTAGTTAGAAATATCTGAAATAATTGAAGACATTTGTTTTAGTATTTTCACTCAGTCACTCTGTTACTATGAGATAGAAAACAGAAATTTGAGTTTAGATGAGGACAGGACATCGTTGTGTTGGCCATCAATAGACTGTTAGTCAGCAACATCATTCACATTAAGAAATCTCAGTCTTGTGAGTTTGATTAGGAACAATTCTTTGTAAATATTTCATAATTTAACATTTGTACAGTAATTATTATGACTTTATATAGCAGGGGAAATAAACATCTCAAAATAATTCTTCATGAAGCTGTACGTCACATATATTCATACATATGTTGGCACAGATGGGCTAATATTCTTTCGCATTCTTCCTAAACTAAGAAGAATTAAGGGACCGGACACCAGACGGTCCATTCACCCTGCTGACCACCCAGGGTCAGCTGACTGACCCAGCACTGGGAGAAAGTTCACTTTTCCACTCAATCCCAGAGGAATGACATATGTAAATCTGGTCAATCCCCGGCTGACCCTTGAGGCATGAGAAGTCACCTGGGGTCACAAAGAGGAAAAAAAAGCTTCCTTTCTCTGCCGTGTCTGTCTTCCAAGTGTGGTGCTGCAAGGATTGTAAAAAGTTTGACATGGGATCAGTATGTTTAGACATCATAATCCTCTGTGTCTGTCAGACACATGAATAGGCTCTCACCTTTTTTTTATATTTTGTATTGGTTGCTGTCACGACCTAAAACTGACCAATAAAAACCATCTTATACAGCTACAGCAGCACTAAGTGGAACAAGAGTAATGTAGATGGATCTTTGCCTGGACATTTCTCACCATGTAAGCTTTTTGCTTCCAATTTCATAAGATAAAAAATGAACAGTGAGTCCGGGCAAATCCTCCCACATACGTTTACAGTTCCCAGATATTCTCCAGGGAGCTGTACATCAGCATGTCATCACAGATTAAGGACATGATAGCCTCAAATTCCTTGTTAGGGGGATCAAGAGATATACAGTAAATATGCATGAAATGTGCTATTTTATTTGATAGGTGTAATTTGATTAGTGTGTATTTTAGAGTATCTTAGAACATGTGTGTGTATTTCTTTTAGAAAGACTGAGATTATGGCTTCATGTACAACACGATAATACAATAATACAACAAGTTTTCTTTATCAAGCTGAGATCAATTACGGAGTCATAGCTGATAAGTGAAGCATAACTATTCAAGATAAATTAAAGGGTTTGCTACACAAATACAAAAAAATTGAAGAAAAAAAACATTGCTCCACAAAGCTTATTTTTCACTCTTCACTCTGATGATATTCTGTTTGGAAGATGACTGAATAATTTTACTTTTGGACAAAAAAATGATACAAATGAACTTGTCATGACATGTGACGATGAGCAGTCACAAGTGGGCTTGTTTTGTGTCATGAGTTCACAACCACAAAAAAAGCTGGGAATCATTGAGTTAAAAGGCATTTGTTCTCCCTCAGATCGATAAGAAGAAAATACCCTCAAAAATATATCTCTTCCAGCCTGCAGCAAAATCACAGAAAACGTATTTTGTATAAGGAATGGAAATGAAAGATGCTGAAGATCTTGTGAGCTGGACTCAATAAGTCAGTTTAATCAGTTAATTAACCCCTGGAGTCAAACAAACACAAATGCAAGTAACAGATGCCTCATTCTGGCACATGCTTGAGCCAAATCTGGAACACATTCACACTGTCTCTTTTCAGTGACATCCCCACAAGGTGCTGTTTAGGAATGTGTTTTAGGAATGGGGCAAATTCCAGAGAAGGCTTGACGCTCAAGTGAGACACTACCCTTGATTCATCTCTTCGTGCCTTTCTCCTCGATCCGGCCCCGGCTATTGTGTGAAGTCCTCACACCATGGCAACTGGGCTGGTATGAGTCAATCCTTTAGATAAATGCATTAATGTTATCTTCTCAGGACAACAAAATGTGAGCTGACTATAACTTTATCAGCGCAAATTGGCCACATTGTGAACACCAACATGGCGGCTTTGACATGGAAATGAGGAGTTAAGTGTGTGAGCTCTGGGCTCAGTGCCTAGTCTGTGCCACCCACAGAGAGTGCCAGAGATCACCATGGAGGTATCCAAATGTAGCAGCCGGTCATGCGAGAGGGCAACGGCTACCTGGCTACTTCCAAGGAATAAATTACACTCTTAATCTCCTGCAATGCAAAAGAAGCATCTGAACACAGCCATTCTGTCTATTCAGAATGGAAAAGATAGGTAAAGTAAGATGTGTAATTTTAAGGGCATTCAGTGACAGATGACCTAAGCAATGCAGGCACGGGAGAATCATGAGAAAACACACATTGGAAACTCATGCATATAGTGCCCTCATATGGTTAATGTTAACAACTGCATTTATATGCTGTTCAGAATTGCATACATTTGTATTTGTAATATTTTGTTAACTATTTATTCCTTCATACTTTGGATAGTTTAGTGTTGTGCCATGCATTATAAAAAACATATGCATTCATTAAAAATGAATACTGGTTTAATGCCCTCATTATTCTGCCTTTGTATAATTATTTGACTTTTGGGTGCAGTTGAAGCAATCTTTTTATGCAAAGACCTATTTTTTTTGTGATTCTGTGATTGGATAATGTTTATGTCTGCATATCTATCTGTATGGGGTGATATGGGAATAAAGAAGAAGGGCAGTGAAGTGAAAAACAGCTTCTTTTCACTTATATTTTCATGTGAAATCAATGCCAGCTTGTCACGTGAAATGTAAGTCTTTCTTACAGTGATGCCCGCACCATAGGCCAACATATGATAACACATTATCTGGTGTGACGGCATGAGAAGCACTGACTTGCCAGCCTTTGATAATATTTACAACAGGCTCCCTGGATTCCCTGCATTCTTCCGCTGTTCTCCAAAACAACCCATTCAGAGCAGAGTGTCATTGCACATAAAGCAGCAGCATTGCCTCAACAACATGCCCAACCAACAGACAGAGAGGCTAATCTCCAGCAGCCGTTTACATGTGCGCTTTATCTGCAGACTGTTTAGAAAAGCACGACAGTTATGTGCCATTGGATATGTTCTCTCCAGTGCTAACGGACAACATATTTAACAGTGAACATATTCATAAATGTCCATATGAGACTTTAAAAGGGCAATAAAAAGCAGGGATGAGGGGTTACAGGAAGGTTTCAACCAAGGTCGGGGTAAAGGTTGTGTGAAAAGCAGACTAAAATGTGCCTTGACTTGCTGGAGGGAAGGGAACCGTTCAGTAATGGAAGGCTAAGTTCAGTGTTAATACGAGCTGTGATGGGCTCTGTCAAAACACTACTGCCTGCCGAGGGAGTGGAGAGAAAGCAGAAGCTGTTTGCATTCCTTCTGGATCTGTGTTTCACCAGAACAAATGTGAAGTCATTATGCTCATATTTACACCAACTATGCATTATCTCACAGTGAAATGATGCTGGCTGCTGGAAGCTGGCAAAAATGGACATTTGCACTCTGGTCTTTTCCTTGTACGGACCAAAGACGGTGCCACTGCAAATCCATTTTTCTTACAAAGTTCTTTGGATTTCAATATCTGTGTTTCTTCCAAGTGCCTTTAATCGATTTAGTCTCTCCATTTCCATTTTTTATGTTAAATTTGGGTCAATTTACAAGTATTACTCGAACTGTAAATTAAATCACAAGAGGTATTGATATTGAAAACAGGTATGTGTCAGTGAATGATACGGTTGTTGTCCAGTGTTCCAGCTTTGGTTGATTTGTAGACATGGTTGCTATTTATTGTGTTTATTTGACCATTTCTACATTTCATTGTTTTTATTGTTGCTGAAATTACTTCATACCATACTTGTTTGTTATTTATGTGTTGGTATTTTACATTTTTTTTGCTATTCTACTGTTTTATTGCTGTATAACACTCTTGCAAGACAGGTCAGTTATTTGCTTTATTTGACATTTTATTGTTATTACTGTGAATGTTATCATATATTGTATATCTTTCTAGCCTGTGTGAGTGTGAACTCTGGGCACTGCTGTAAAACAGCTTAATGCTCAGGCAAATTTTGTTGAATAAAAATGGCTTTAAAAAAATTAATTGAGTTTTTTTTTACTTCATTCTATTTTCACTTGTGTGAATATATATGAAATACATGCAACACAATTAATGTGTTTAGTCACATCAAACACCATGTCATATGTGATTAATTTACCAACAGGTATCCGGGTTTTGGACATTTCTAGTTATAAATTGACATGATGGAGGCACATGGTTATTATGAAAATATAAGAAATTGCAGAATTGAAGAAAAAAGATGTGATTTTTGTTATTTGATTTAGTTTTAATAAGGATTTATAACAATGGTTATTTCCAATTATGATGTATAATTGATCACAATTTCATATGTAAAATATATTTCACATGCATTTTATTAACCTTCATTTTAAAATCCCTCTGTCTTTGCACAGCACTTTAAAAATAAACTCGCCTTTCTTGTAAGTCTGTGCCTCCAAATGTCTCCTCTAGTTTTTGACATTAGTTAAAATGCGAATACAACATCAATGCAGTGGCACCAGTGAATAATTATGCAGCATACCTCCTTACTGCTAGTCTCCCCTTCTGCTTCATAACCACAGTTGCTGTTTACATGGTCAGTTTCTGCTTGGGCACTCACAGCACCTCTCCTCTTCGGGTTGTCTTTGCCGTTGCCCCTGTGTCTAAGATTGACGAGGAGCTCTCTATTCTGAGGCAGCTCTGGGAACACATCGTCGTCATCATCATCATCACCATCACCATCACCATGATCATCCTCTTCCTCCTCCTGTGAAGACTCTCCGCCGTCAGAGCTCTCATTGATGAAAGTGTGGTTCTCGCTGTAGTCTGAAAAAGTGATGCAGCTTGGTTTGTGTTTCACAATGCGGGGCAGATCCAGGAGTCTCCGGCTTGAATCACGTACAGTCTCAGTCACAGTAAGGGTAGGAGAGGAGTCCAGATTGGGGGTCATGCATGGGTCCTCTGCATTTAGAATGACATGGCCATTTGAAATAGTCTCTAACGTCTTGAAGTCTGTTTTCACACATTCACAGTTTAAGTGTGCCGTCTGACCAGGATCAAGCACCTGGTCACACTGTCCTTTAGTGCCAGGAACGGGAAGTGGAAAGTTACCACAACAGTCCTCTTTAGAGCCTGCCTCATGAAGCTGAGTGGAGTCCAGTGTGCTCAGGTCCAAAGGTGCATCCCCAGGATTTACTGACACTTGCTCAGTGTCCTGAAGGCTGGCAGCTTCTACAAATTCATTGTTGTTATGACAGACACCAATAAAACTCTTCTTCAGCTTGGCTATGTTGTGATCTGGGTCCAACAGCGAGCAGCTTTGGGCTTCAAGGAGACTATCATTCCCTCTGTGGTCTGGTGAGCCATTACTTGAGAGAGCAGAGCTTTCTGAAGACACCTCCTGTGTAGACAATTTGTGTGACCCTAAATCTGTCCAAGACTGATGTCCCTCCAAAGTCACCACAGGTGGAATCTCCATTGTTGTTTTATTCTACAGTTTTTCATAATTTAAAACATATATCCACAGGTATTTGTGCTTGATGTATCGGATGGCCATGTTCTATCCAAGATGCTCAGACGACCTGAAACATAAATGAAAGTATGTGAATGGCATGCGATACATGTGATAAGCATCAAGACCACAAAACATATAAAACAAAATGGACTATACATACATCTTTATGTGTTTCTGGATATCTCTGTGTCCTGTGAAGATCAAAGTCTCGGTATAGACACAAAGTTTGATTTAAAGCTTTTAAATCCAGGTCTGCACCGCTCTGAGTACGTGCCATCCAGCAAAAAGTTTGCTGTGAAATTGAACATCTGGCTCAGTCTGTGCTGTTCAAGTCTGGATCTGTTTCACACTCAATCGTGGTGACATCACTGCACAGAGGAATCTGACTGCTCTTCCCCAGTCAGTGATTTACTATGCACTACACCATTCATCAGGGCAGAAGATGTCCCTGGTTGGCTGTGGTTAACATCCCACTCACTCCTTCATTAAGCCCTTCTTTAAAACCCACCTTGGACAGGTCCAATACATCCAAACTACGCATGGAAAAACAAGCAATACCATTATTGTGCTGCTACAGATGGTTATCAGCTTGTTTAGCCACAAAAACTTTCCTCGGGTGACATTTTCAGACAGAACAACAGTGCAACTGAACCAGGAAGCTTTCAAAACAGACATAACCTAAACAAGATCTGCTCCGTACAAACAACATGTTTTTCTACTCTTGTTACATGAGAAAGACACTTTGTATGTTTGGACCACACACATTCTTCTAGAAGATAATGTTATTTCAAAGCATTTTACAAAATTTGCTACACAGCTAAATTAAGTTAATTAATGTTAATTATTTTTGCAAACATGGATATCTGCTGTTTCTGTGAGAAAGCTGTTGTTGGCAGCGCCTTTACCATGGCCTTGAGACACTTGACACACATACCACACAAACATGCATACACAAATGCACGCAAATACACTTGTTTGCTTTTAGGATAAAAGCAGATAAAACAAACTCAGACAAGGGCAAAATCTAAAACGGACTAAGCTGACGCAAAGATGGAAATTTAGAAAATGTATGCAGCCCATATGTAGTAGCTACTCCATACATCATGACAACATTACATTATAAGTGGATGCAAATGCTATATAGTGCCTCTTGTAAAACCTGTCCCTACATGGTGACTGTGAAGTGAGTGTACAGGAGATTAGAGTTCCTTCCAAGAAACCCGTCTTTTAAAAAACACTATGCAAAGAAGGTCCCATTATTCTCAAATGAATGCAGAGCAGATTTAAATGAAGGGAAGAAGTCAGTGAGAAAATGAACTGGCAATGTTGACTCACAGGACCACAACTTATTTAGAAGGGTGGAAAAAAAGCATCCAGTGTTGGAGAATTTTCTACAGAAATGTCCCGAGCAAATCTTCTCACATACAAAACAACCTATAGTAAAACTTTCTTAACTCCTCTAAAGTGGGAGAGAGAAATTAGAGTTAACATCCATTTCTATATAAGCTAATGCCATTAATCACTGGATCAGTTCCAGAGGAAAACCAAAAAAAACCGACTCACCTGAATGGAAAATAGTTGTCTGTGTTGTCCAAGCAGTGTCACCAAGATCATGGCAAAACAGTGGCTATGAGGGTTGTTACTAGCAGAGACAGAAGGTTGGACGGCCCCCTTCCTGAGCCACACTTATGTCCCCATAGGCCTATTCTGTTAAAAGGCAAGCTTGTCATCACAACTATCACCCCCCCCTCCTCTATCTTCCCCAGGGGGCTGCAGGAGCGTTCAGCTAGCAGGGACTAAACCATTCAGAATATGCGTAAGTGCAGGGAGAATGTGTACTTGTTTGGAGATGGAAAGGGGAGGAGAAAGGAGTGAGAGGGGTGGGTGGTGGGGAGAGAAGGAGAAGCTGGCACTGTAAAAGAACAAGGTGAAATGGGCTACCAGCCCTCACAAAACAGGCTGAGCGGAATGGTTGGCTTCATGGGCCGAGCAGTGCAGGAGCAAGATGAACCGCAGCCATGACCTACAGTATCGCTTCCAAACACCAGGTTAAGGAATGCTTTCAAGTCATAGGGGAAAGTACAATGATTTACTGCAGCATATTGCAGATATAAGATGATATTTTTTGCAAGAGGATTTGATGCTGAACTGAAACCAAAAGCATGTTTCCTTAAGTTTTTATGCAACATTATATATAGGAGAAAAAAATGCATGTATTAGACAGCGAGCCAATCATATGATCACATTACTCACATTATAAATCATGAAATGACAGGATGCTTTCTAGTATGTTAAGGCAAAGGTCGCACTATTGATACTTTATTCACACCTTGTTAGAACTGAAAAGGCAAAAATGTATTTGAGCAATCAGAGATTATTAAGGCTTGCACAATTACATTCCAACTAAAAAAACTAAATAAACACATGCACACAAAAAAAGCAAAGCATGTAAAAGAAAAAAAAGCCCTACCACATTGAAAATGTGTGCCAAACTATTCCTCCTTTTGTGATTCTGTGTGAGTTAAAAAATACCTGTAGGGAGAAGAAGATCCAAATACAATATAGCACATGTAGGGATTGTGAGTGTCTAAAAGTGAGTGAAAGTGAAAGATGAGTATGGAGAGTTAACATATAAGGGGCATGTCTGAGCATTTGCTTGTGCATTGGCTGAGGACTTTGTGCATTTATGCTGCCCCTAGGTTCCCTGGTAGGACAGGAGTGTTGCAGGAGGAATTTCTGACTTCACACTCTGTAAATTGTCTTTAATTTTATACCATGGGGGTGTGGCTTTGTTAATTAATTAATTCATTTGTTTGTTTCTTAATTCCTTCATTCAGTCTCCTCACCAGGAGTGAGGGTGTAAAGCCTTGGCCACAAATCAACACTTGGACTTAGTTTGACCTGGCCAGGGGGGGAGAAATGAGCACTGACTGACTTCTCTCATTCACAAAATACTTTGAAATGTGCCCATGGCTGAGATTCTTTCTCAACAATGATTCAAAGCTTCCTTGTATTTTTTTACAAGCGTTCTTCAGCCTCCACCCACTGCTGTAAGTACATACGCACTTTACATACATTTTCCCATCAATGAGTAATTGTCCTGCTTTGGACAATGACGACTGCACACAACCAAAGAGAAGATACTCTGTACTGGACAACACACTGAATTATCTGTCTCACTAAAGTGGACAAAAGGGAGAGAATTATTTTGATGTACAATTAAGAAATCTATAAACCTTGCAGTTATTCATTCTTGACATAGCAACAGTTCAACAGAAGTAAATCTACTGTTTGGCCAGGGAGATAAGGTGTATGTGTGCAAACTTTTAATGTTTCCTGATGTTTTGTTCTGAGTGAGTGACATTCCTGATGTCCTTGTTGGGTATCTGTATTTACATTTCTCCTATTGTCTGAGTGGTTATATGGAAAGGTTACTGAAGGCAAGCAAGAAGTTTGACTTTTGCCAACTCTGCAAATCAAGTGGAATAACTTGATCCAAATAATTTCCAACAACTAAAACATATCTATAAATCAGTTCATATAATCAAAATGAGTTGTGGCACAACTGGCAGAAGATTTGCTGTGGATAACTTTTTAAATGGTAGCCACAGTGTTGTATTCCATTAATTGGAAACAGGACAGGTCTTTTTTTGAAGGTGAACACAACAAAAAGTGAAAGAGAGGAACAGAAAGAGAGAGAAATTGTCTGTGCTCTGAGGCAGATCTTTCAGTGAAAAACTTTTGGGAAACGCCAGCTTGAACAATTGGCTGCACTTGATGAATAGCAGCTTTCTCTCTGTCCAATCTGTCTGAGCTTTGGAGGTGAACAGTCCAAGGCCACTGGGAGTGAGAACAGTTCGGCTCAAAAGCAGCTGGATGTTCTCAAAAGCTAACCTGGGAGGCCCTGTCTGCCCCTGGCGCTGATAAATAAAAAGAAAAAAAAATAGCCTTGTTGGTGTCACTGCAAGAAAAACACTTTTCCTCCACAGGAAGGAAATGAACAAAAGGAAATGTCACAGATTCTGTCCTGCAATAACTGGTGTGTTATGTATTTTGAGACATGGCATACATATCAATAAATGCTATATCTACAAAAATGTACATCACACATTTTCAATCAGCTTGATTGTGCATTATTTCCATTTAAATGCTTTCAGTATGTGTAATTACCAAAAAAAAACCTAAAATCCAAAACTAAAATAGCTCTCATGGGTAAGGTGGTTTCATGGTTCAGATCCAACTAGTGTTTGGTGGCTACTAGAAGCTGCCTGACATTTTCTTTGATCAGTAATCTTAATATTTGTTTGCACTATACAGTCAATTCAATCGTCCATATTGTAATTTTAGTACTGTTATGTCTGTCCAATATTTCACCATCTGATAAGCGGGATCTCCTCCTCTGTAGCTCTTCTTAGTTATCGCTCTCTTTTTTCTTTGTGTGTGTTAGTGTGTGGGGGGGTGTGGGAAGGGGGGGGGGGGGTTGTGGGTGTGGGGGAGGTGTTCTATCCATCCAAATTGAGGGTCTAATGATAGAGGGAGTTGGATGTTGTACAAATTGTAAAGCCCTTTAAGGAAGATTTGTGGTTTGTGCTTTATTCTGTGAATAATATGACTTCACTTTCAAATACAAAGTATGTAATTGCAAATGAACATGTTGTAGCCTGTGTATCAATTTCAGCCTGAATTCTAAATGTTACGTTTTAACAATAAAGTCACAGAGCTGTTTTAAAATAAATGGAAACAAGTCAAGGTTTTTTCCAAGGCTGGTGAACAATCAGGAGCAACTTCCCGCTGCAGATCACCGCTATGTCAACTATGTCAAGACAGGATTGGGGGGACGTGGACAGCCTGCCAAAGCAAACTGCCAGAGATGGCAGGCATACCAAGGCCCGGACGCAGATCCTCAGCCGGCAGAGTAGCTCACTGGAAACCCCTCCAGAAAGAAGCAAATGTGAGTATAAGAGGATATTACTGTTTGTTTTTGGCTGATTTACAGAGCGATAAAGATAATAAATTCCCAGTCTGTTCACCATTCAATTGAGCTAGAAGAGTTAAGAAATTGAAAATGACAGAGTTCATGACCCAATCACAAAGGAATTGCAACACCTGAGGGGACAAAGCACTCTTTCGATGAATTATTACTCTCAAAACAGCCTACAAATGTATGCTTTTAGGTACAAAATTGAATCCGTTAAACACATTTGTTTCCATTTTAGATTTTGTTCTCGTTTCAGTCCGTGAAAAATATGACAGTTTGACACACCCGACATACTGACTCAAGCTTGTGCAATATATTTCAGCTCTTGAGTACACACAGCCACCAGATATGCTTTAAAAATACTCATCAGGACACCTCACTGGTGCTGGAGAGTAAATAGTAATCATATTTGTTGAGTTGTATCTTCGGTATTTAACCTAACTGCATTGTATTGCACTTGAATATATTTAAGGGAATATGTTTTGATAATCTTTACTTTGGGTAAATCATGTAAAATAAATCATTAAAAGATGCAGTGAAATTTGGAGTTTGAAAGACACATCATTTAAAAGACATGGGATTTTTTAACAGGCGTGGGTGTTGTCAATGTGCACTCTGGGAAATGTAGGATCCAGCATTCTATGGGGATGAGTCATATTATTGAATAAATGTCAACATATCTGTGTTCCACTGCAACAACTGCGAACACACCTTTTTCAATCTGAAATTCATGAGAAAGTATGAACGTGTAGTATTAAGCACTCCTTGAACTACTTACATACCACACCTCATGACAGTAATTGCTGCTAACTGCCTGCTAAATTAATAGAGACTGACAATAATAACCAACAGAGGAACATGTGGATGTGTTGAGCATAAAGACATCTGAAGTGTGTGTGTCACAACCTCAAAGAAAAGTGTGAGTCACATTTAAATATTGAAATGGTACACATGATTATATGTTTCTGTGTATTCATTTTACCAAAACTTTCATCTTGACTGAAAACAGCTGCTATATAACCAACCACTGAATGGATTACGACTTGTGAAATAGTTTTACGGTGTACATGGAGAAACACATTATGTGCTGTCATTTCTCTAGTTGTCTCCTCTCTCCCTCTTTGCCTTATCAGTGGTATCATCACGGCTGTCAAGACGGGGCAGACATTCTCAAGTGTCTGTGGTCTCCACATGGCATAGTGAGATTAAAGTGAGGGGATGAGAATGAAGCCAGCTGTGTTGCTGAAACATGTGGCTGTATGGTCACAGGTTTGCCTGAGAGCAATGCATGTTATTGCTGCACAGAACAAGAGTGGGTCTGTTAAGACAGTAAAGATTGACAGTGTTGACATCTATAGTTTGGAAAATTATTAAGTCTCATCTGCTTCTGAAATACTGTGATGAAATCCCAACATGTTGCCTTCATGTCTAAGGATAGTGGTTATGAAAGCAACAAAATACTTTATGATAATATTGCATGCAGTGCTCTTATGTAACATGAACCATACCCAGCTGTGGAAAACAGACAAACACAATACAAATGTAAACATCATTAGAAAACATTCCAGCAATACCACAGTCTGACTCAATATCGCTGCTGCTTTTCAACTCCCCTACGGATTCCCAGCATACCACAGACCATAGGCAGATGTTCTGCATTATCACTTTTCTCCGTGGTCCTACTTTGTCTCTATCTCAAGAACTGATCATATTATCACAGAGTTGTTGTTTAAAGGGTTGTACATGCTCATTGCTCATATTTTGTCAGTAGTTAGTTCTTGTCAGAAATACAGTTCTTTTACTATTTAAAACATGTTTTCATAGACCATCTCTGTGGAATAGAGATCTGACAGAAACTCAGCAGATTTCAGCATGCTTTCTGTCTAGTCATAACAAAGAGAGATGAATGTGAGTAGAGAACTGTGATTGAGAATGAAGATTTCCTCAATATAATTGCTTTTCAGGATAGAACAGCTGTTTAATAGCTAACTAAAAATCACAGCTGTAAAAAGGTATCAGCTGTAACAGATCAAAAAAAACAGAAAAGAACATCAGATGAGAGATTCATGTTTTCACTGGGTGAAGACATCGATGATTAAACCAAGACTGATAAGGGTTTTGCAGTTTTTAAATGTCTTATACAAATGGTTTCTACTTTTTAAAAGTGTTTCTATACTCAGCATCTCAAACAAACTCAAAACTTAAAAATCACATATTTGTTGTATAATTAGACTCAACTGTACCTTCAACACCCTATGCAAGCCTTTACTTCTTGCATTCAATTTGTTGTGTGTGTGTGTAAAAGCAAAGCCTAAACTTGCTGGTTTATTGCTCTATTTCAAGCACAAATTTATCTTAGGTAATGCAATTATTTATATTAGCCACCAATGAAGTGCTCCTGAATTCACCAAATTTCACGTGTAACACTGATAAATTACTGAGATAATATTATTTCCCCAAAGGATCAAAAACCATCACACCACCCATTTATAAATTCCAAGGAAAAAAGTTATGAACAACTGCCGACAGTTTATTCCTTTAAGTGTGAAGAAATGTTATTTTTAGCCTGAAGTCCTGGCATTTCATCGGCTCACACATTGCCCCTTTCTGATAACACATGAAGCGAATACCAGCTCTTTACCACACCACAGCCACAAAACTTAAAGGACATTCCCAAAAAATTAATGAAAAGGAGATTCCCATTTGAGTGATATAAACACTGACTGAAATGATGGTAAACCATACTACCACACTGCGATTTCACAGTCGGTCTCCCCAGCATGTCTGTGAATATAGAAGGACAGGAGTGGATGAGAGGTGAATCTGCTCTGCCTTTCAGGTGATCGGGGGATTGCCTCGGAGGGTTGAGGCAGTAGGCTGTCACCATGACACAAAGAGAGCAGCTACAAATTAATTCACTCCAACAACAACCCCTGTCCTCACCTGCTGCAACATGCTCTGCCAGCACTCGCAATCAACCAGCAAATTCCTTCCGCTCTGAGTTGTGAGGTGGAGGGTGAGGACAGGGGGTTTGTGGTCTTGATGTTGTGATTGTGATGTTGTGTAATTGACAGGTATGCTTAAATCTAGTGTCTGATGCAAATATCCCACCCAACGCCTCCACTGGGGTTAGACAACACACATGTTTGCTTCCTGGAACGTGAAAAAACATGCCAGGATGACAGGGCTATTCAGGGTTATTCATTTGGTTAAATACACAGTTTGAACAGCATAAAATTGATTCCATCCATGTGTGAATCAACGAGTATGTAGGTATTTATGGTTCAACACGTTTTTAGATCTGTGACTTTTTATATTAAAAAGCTTGACTACAATGTATGACAACACAATGAGAGGGAAAAAAAGATGTTCGGCCTACATGATTTAGAGGGCAGAATAACATTCATGAGTTGTCCTGGTTCTATTTTGCACAGTGAGAGAAGAGATCAAAGCTGAGCAGTTGTCAGCTTCGTCTTTTGTCTTTGCTAGGAATGAGATCTGGATCCTTGAAAACAGCTGCCCTGAAGCAGAATGCTGCTCACTCACAGCTGACAGTCAGCTGTGGTTTCGCTTCACTAGTGCAAAATATTAAAAAAGGACCATAGCAGTGTGTTAACTCTCACCACAAATCATTTTGCTGACTATTTTCAAATAAATTCTTTGAAATTTTAGATGTTTGGATTTTAGACTGTCACCGTTTCAAGTACCTAATGGTTTTCATCTTGATTCGTGCCTGCTTTGTGTAATCCATCATGCTGAAGATCAAGTTTGCATAACATTTTGTCTGTGTTACATTATCATTGCATGTAATACAGTTTAAGTCTGCACTGCATAGTAACATAACAATAATATAGTACTTTAAGACTTTAAGAGAGTCTGCCAACTGATTTTCATACATGGAACAAATGGAAAACAATGGATGCCAAAAACAGTAAAAAAAAAAAAAAAAAGTACATACAAATTTCTAAAACACAACAGTATTGTTTGCAAAATAAATATTTTTTTATTTGTACAATAGTATTAAATATAGTGAAACCTGCAAAACCATCAGTGTCCTTTAGAAAGAGAGGATAGCATGAAAAGAGACACTAAATCAAAAGCAGAGTGGGAAATCTATATGTTAATGAATTAATATAACCTTTATCTACTGCACGAGGTTGAACAAGCTGTGTGTCAGGATATATTGGCGCTCCTTCTCCTCCACTCTCTGTTTGAAATGCCTGTTAACAAGGCTGAACTCAGTAATTGATTTTACCGCTTTAATCTCCTCTCTCTATTATGAGGAGATTTCTCCTCTGCACCTGGGGCCACCACTCTGGTCTTTTTCTTATCTGCCCGAGAGTACACTAACCCCTCCCAGTGGGGGCTGTACTAATCCCCCATCCACAAACCTCTTTATACACACACATACGCACATGCACTCACTCTCTCATGGGAGAACCCCACAACCGACAGTATGCCAGACAGTGCCTTGAGCTGCCTGACAGCAATGTAAAACAGAGACAGATGGAGAGGCAAAACCAGACACAAAAGGACAGATCAGTACAGTGATGATGTGTTTTTCAAGCTAAGAAACAAATTCATCCCTTAAAGTACCAACATGTCAAAATGCAAATATTTTTTAAAATTCTGGTCATTACATTAAAAATTCTGTACTTCACTCACCTTTCTACAGAGTCCTGAAACTGTAGCACACAGGAGAGTAGGCGGTATCTCTCAGGCTGTGGGTTTGATATGATTTAAGAGTGTCACCATAAATGATCTTCCACCACAGTGTTTAACCAGGGCCGTTTCAAGGAATTTGGGGGCCCCAAGCAAAATGAACTTGGAGGCCCCACCACCACCACCGCCCACCGACGCCGACACCCCCTGGACCACAGCAAAAAAAACCTACGCCCCGCCCGCCCAAAGCCTACAGGAACCACAGCATAAGGGCCGTTTCCACCGCAGGAACTTCGGGGTACTTTTACGGGGCCGTGGCCGTTGGTTCGTGTCTCCACCGCAGGAACCGTCTCCAAAGGACAGGGTTCCGGAACTTTTACAGGAACCAAGCGAGTCCCTGCCTCGGAGTAGGTACTCAGAACGGCCCCGAAAAACTCTTGCGTGCTGATTGGATAATACTCAAGGCGGGAAGTGACGTCAATGAAAGCTCCAAAATAGCCGGCATTTTTAAAAACCCAAATAGCCGGCGTTTTAAAACAATAATACATACACAAAAAAATGGCAGATAAATGGACAGACGAGGAGGTCCAGGCGTTGCTGGCCTTTTATGGCAACGAAGAGGTACAGCGGGGGTTTGAGTCCTGTCGGAGAAATGAAAAAATGTATTTGGCTATTTCGGAACATTTGGATTTATTGGGCATACACCACACAGCTAAACAGTGTAGAGAAAAATTAAAAAAACTTAAACAAGATTATAAAAAACTGAAGGACCACAATAATAAAAGCGGTGCCAACAGGAAGATTAATAAGTGGTACACGCAGCTGGATAGTATTCTGGGTCATCGGCCAGCTTACACATGTAACCCGGGGACAAAAGACTCTGCTCCACCGCCGCAGCCGTCGACGTCGTCGAGCCAGTACCAGACCCTAGCTCTGGAGGACATCGCGGCTTGTCCCGACGAGCTTTTTTCTTCAGGTAATAATTTCATAACTACACTTACTTTAACAGTTTGGATAACGCAACAAGCTAGTCTGGAGATGAGTAACTTTGTTAGTTAAATGGCATAGAGCTTTTGGGGGTGAACATTTATGTTATTGAATGATAAATGTTGCTGTAATGTATCTGATCAAAATATTGGCGTTATAGGCTGGTTTTCCTCACCCCGCTTGTTAGTGTTGGTCGTGTTGCCTATGAAGGTAGATTTGTGTCTTTATTATTCAATCAAAAAAAAAGTTAATTTTGGGGATTGAATAATAAAGACACAAATGTCCTACCCATAATAAGGCCCAAATACAAAAAAGGTTAATTCAATATATTTTCAATTTTTTTTAAAATCACTTCAATCGAAAAAAACATTTTCAATCAAAGAAAAAAAGTATTTATATTTTAAATATTTTTTTGCATTCAAACACTTTTTTTCTTTGATTGAAAATGTTTTTTTCGATTGAAGTGATTTAAAAAAAATGAAAATATGTTCTTTGATTGAATTAACTTTTTTTGATTTAACTTTTTTTGAGCTAACTTTAGCAATTAATAGTCTTAGCCTGGTACTTAATTTGTGGGTGCAATACAATACGCCTGTCGCATGTTAGTAATGCAATGCAAGTTTCTTATGTATTTCTGTTGTGTTACGTTTTTGTGTTTTAGAGCAACACTTGGAGTCCACGCAGGGGTCTTTTATGGAGCCCCCTTCCTGCAGTACCCCTCGCCATCCCGAAGGGTCCAGACCATTCAGTGAGTAAAGTCATTTAAACCTAACGTAATACTGACTTCAGAGTGGACATGCTCAGTTAAGCTTAAATACAAAGTGATGTGTTTTGATGAAGGTGGCACCTGTCTGCAAGTCAAGGTAGCTTTATTTACACACACGTTATAATGAGTTACCCCCAGGCTGGCTTCTTAAGAATAAATAAATACATTTCTTTCTTTGAAAGAAATTGATCCCCAAGATCTGGCTCCCTTCAAAGACCCATAAATCCCATCTATAATGTTTTCTATTCTATTTCTCTACAGAAAAGAGGAAGAGAGAGATTGATTTGGATGCGTTGAGGGAGCTGGAAGAGGAAAGCAGGAGGGAGGCCAGGGAAGAGCGAGAGCTGCTTTTTAAGAGGCTGGAGGAGCACGAACAACGGGCGGCTGCTGCACGCGAGAGGGAGCAGATCCTGAGAAGACAGGAGGCAGAGGAGTCGAGGCAGCAAATGGTTAGATTCCAGTGTGGGCTCTTGGCAATGCTTGGGATGCTCCTCAAGCCCCAGTCCCAGTCCCAGCCTGAGCCACCTCCACTGGACTAAATATATTAAGAGTTTTTGTATATAGTTATTTATATTAAGAGTTTTTGTATATAGTTATTTATATTAAGAGTTTTTGTATATAGTTATTTATATTAAGAGTTTTTGTATATAGTTATTTATATTAAGAGTTTTTGTATATAGTTATTTATATTAAGAGTTTTTGTATATAGTTATTTATATTAAGAGTACTTTATATTGTTATTTACATTGGTTTGCACTGTATATAGTTAATGTTTTATTGCACTTTTCGATGTGGTTCTATTTGTAAATAAACCTTTGCACAACAACAGTTGTTATTCAAGTGTTTAATATTCCAACAACAACAAACAAAATCAGTAGAACATGAACATAACAAAAGGCAAACAAATGAACAGTGAAGTTATGGAATGATTGTGACATTTAATGGAAAGACAGTAAAATATGATTTAATTCAAGAAATTATTTAAAACCAAAACTTTAGAAAGAAAAATAAGCTCAGGCTTCAGTCTACAAAAACAGAGAACAACAAAAGAGATTAATTAATTCGTAAGAGAAATTATTTATGGAATTTATTGTTAATTTATTTTGTAAATGATCGAAAGAAAAAAAACTAAAACAAACCTTTAACATCAAATATTACTGAGGTGATGCATTAGAGCAGCACGTGCTGCAACACCTGCATCTGCTCCGTCTAGCGGCGGTGCATCAGGCTGGTTGAGGTTCACCTGGTCAGCCCATTCCTCCCTAAAGTCCTCCCCATGGCTCTCGCACAGATTGTGTAGCACACAGCACGTAACCACCATAGACTTCACTGTCTCTAAACTGCAGTCATTTCTTTTCAGCAGACATCGCCATCTTCCCTTCAGTCTTCCAAAAGCATTTTCTACCACCACCCTAGCTCTGCTGAGCTTGAAGTTATAATTTGACTGCTCTGCAGTTAGGCGGCCATTGTCCATGAATGGCTTCATGAGCCAGCTCATCTGGGGATAGGCAGCATCGCCCAAGATGTAATACCCCATGTCATGGCCCTCAATGACACGATTACGTCCTGTGAACATCCTGTCAGGCATATTCCAGAGTCCGGATCTTCGCAGTACTCTGGCATCATGCAGACTGCCAGGCAGCCCAGCGAACACACTCCAGAAAAGTCCTCTCCCATCCACTACTGCCTGCAGGACAATAGAGTACCAACCTTTCCTGTTATAGTACTCGGTATGGTACTCCTGCGGTGCCAGGATTGGAATGTGTGAACCATCTATGGCTCCAACACATTGTGGCAACCCCCACCTGTTTTCGAAGTAGTTCGCCATTTCATTAAGCGTATCTGCACTAGGGAACTGGATAACTTCAGGCCACAGTATGTCCTCCACAGCAGAACAGAAGGCCTTTAAGCATTTGCAGGCGGTAGATCGGCTTACCCCAAATAGGTGGGCAACACTCCTGTAGTCTGCATTTGTTGCTAGTTTCCAGACCGCTATAGCTACCCTTTGCTGGAGGGGAACACACAGCCGATAATTTGTGTCCTGCTTCTCCAGCGCTGGTTGCACCCGCTGACACAGATATGCAAAGGTTTCCTTTGACATGCGGAAATTTTGCACCCACTGCTCATCAGAGAAAGTCGGCACAACCACTTTCCACCATTCCTCACTTCTCTTGTGGGTCCAAACAATGGGAGCAGTACGCCGTGCACATTGTAGAAGAATCTGTAACACAGTAAATTGCATTAACGTTAACTCTCACTTCATCAAAACACTGTGTTTGTCACCAAAGTGAAATGAACATGATTTGAAGCCTTAAATGCTGCAGCACAAAGTGATATATTAGAAAACTGTTTATACATTCACAATAAACATGACCATAGAGTACAGTAAAATAATAGTAGAGTAGCAGAAGAATTGTAAACTAGAGCAGAGTATAGAAGAACAGTAGCATACAGAGTAGTAGAGTCTGGGCCTTAAAGTATACCCCCCAGCCCATATGGGCCCCGCCCCCGCCTATAACAACTATCTTTTTTTAACGCAATGTAGGGTTCATGTCAATGTCTGTATTTTGAGCATAACAATAAAACAAATATTTAAAATAAAATAAAAGCTATAATGGTCCATAGTTTTCTTTGATACGTCTGAGTGATGAGGAGGAGTCAAATGCTCAGGACCATGGACAGTGTCAAAGACAGCTCCTGATATCATTACCGGCCGCGCGCACTAATGATGTGTGTGTTTATGTGTAGCAGCGGTTGCAGTTTCCCACATAAAAAAATGTGATTAAATGTGTGTTATCTAGCAAGTGTTGGTCGGTAAATTTACCAATTACAATTCTGTCCCACCAGTCTTGACATGATGTGCGTGTTGCATGTGCTTATCAGCGGGGAAGCGAGATCCAAGTGGTCTGTCCAGACGCATTTTAATGCCTGTATAAATTCGGAGGAGCTGTCCACTTGTCATCTGATCACAAAGGTAATAAATACGGTGATAATACCAGGTGTAAAGAGCCTCTAAGACACATTTTGCAAACCGCAGACCGAGTCCCGCTCCCGGGTGTCACCTCTTTACAAACAACACACTGTGGCAGCGGAGCATAATCAGGACCAATGAACGAAAAACCAAAATTTAAATAATCAGGGTCATACTTCCTCCGTTTTCTGCCTGCCTCTGTACTCACTCTCATTTTGACCTGAGGTACTAAAAATCGATCCATTGTGCTGTAGTTGCTGTAGTTAACCAGATGATACAATTTATTCTTTCGCGCCTCCCCTGAAGTGCGCTCGCGCCCCCCTGGGGAGGCGCGCCTCACACTTTGAAAACCGCTGCTGTAGAATATAAGAATAGTAGAGTGGAGAAGAGTAGAAAAAATGTAGAGTAGAGCACAATGGACTCATAGAATAATAAAGTAGAGTAATATAATAGTAGAGTACACCAGACTAGTAAAATAGAGTACAGTAGAATACAGTACATTACAATAGAGTAAAGCAGAGCAGTGTAGTAGTTTGTGTTATTAAAAGTAGCTTACCCTTCGTCTGAGTCTGCGACGACGAAGTCCATCCTCTGTTAAGGAAACTTCCATAATTCTTCTTACTATTCTCTGTCTTGTTTCCTCTCTGACCCTTTCAGCCCTGTCGAAGTCCTCTTCCAAACGTCTTCTCCTCTCATTCATAGCTCCCACCGCCATGTAAACGAAGAGACACGCCAGAAACCCAGCAACCACCTCCGCTCCTTCCATGTTCAAAATCTTCTTTCTTCTTTCTTCTGTCTTCTTTCTTCTGTCTTCTTTCTTCTGTCTTCTTTCTTCTGTCTTCTTTCTTCTTTCTTCTTCTTACTTCTGCTTATTCTATCTTCGTTCATCTGCTTCTTCTATCTTCTTACTTCTGCTTCTTGGCCGTGACGTAATCGAATAATGATTACGTCACGGCCATTGGGCGGGAACTTCCTCTCACTCGGCCCTCTCAGTGGAGACACGGCGGTTGACAGGGCCGAGTGAGAGGAAGGTTCCTGAAGAAGTTCCTGTCCCTCTAATAGTTCCAGGAACTTCTTCAGTGGAAACGGCCCTATAGACACACTGTTGAAGTTCAACCATACATTATATCAATAAAATATTTCTTAACATTGCAAATACTGCTTACAAATGTTGCATATAGGCTACTGCACACATAGTGTGTTTACTTATTTTATTTGAACATTTGCAATCAACATATAAACAAACTGCAAATTCGGTATTAAATATAAAATCCAACATAGATAAAAGTACACACACACATATAAGATTAACCGTTAAAAAATATGCAAAATATCTACATCTGCTGTTTGCGAAAGACCTGCGAACATCACGCTCAATTGACATAACGGCTAGTCCTGTGAGCCTCTCTTGGCTCATGGTGGACCTCATATATGTCTTTATCAGCTCGATTACGCTGACGCAAAAAATACGTTGACGCAAAAACTGTGCGTCGATGCGTCGTTTGAAAACAAAAAACGAGTAGCGGTAGAGGCAGCAGCAACGCAAGTGAGTCAGTTGACTCTGATCAATGTAAAAAACGAACTCGTAATTCTGTACCTGGCTGCCACATCAATGCTAACATTCCTCCACTCCAATGCATGACTACATCATGTCTTGGATTAAACACACACACTACACACACATAGACACACATTACACACCGTATTCTAGAGTGAAAAGGCAGAGTGTATGTTCCTATGAATGAAGAGCAGTTTATCCTCTTAATGCACGCTGTTCCTCTTACGGGACGGGACGGATATTAGTAGGTAGCGACACGTTCTTCTGAATGTTTTAAACAGCAACCCTTAAACATATATATTCATGCCGTGCATTGTTAGGAAGATTAGATTGTCCTGATTCATTCAAGACCACTCACACATTGTATGGTTGCTCACAGCCGTAATAGTATTAGCAATTAGCTCGGCTAGCCACTCAGCTAAAGTAAGAACAGCTATAATGCTACATACCTTCAAAGTCTTCCCTTTATCCACAACGATCATCTTATGACTCAGGACTTTCTGTACAGCTCGCCAAATATCCATTCTTGTGAAATATGAAATCCGTTTCCATAAAACTGGAATATTTTCCTCAATATGTCCATGTATTCAGTCCAACACGTAACGTAATAACACAAATAACCTGTCCTGTTGCAACGGGCCTGTGTTTAACCAGCTCAGCAACAACTCGCTACACCTAAACAGGAGAAGAGTTGACTGTGACCGCTACAGAGGAGGACAGAGGAGGACAGAGGAGGAGAAAATGAAGATAGTCAGGGTCCACACAAACATCAGAGAGAAAATATCTTATAACAGCTCTTCTTATATGTATGTAAATACAATGAGGAGGAAAAGCAATTATGTCATGGTTGAAAGTTGAAAACTCTAAATGTAAAGTAGGCTTTGAACATGAACAATGTTCTGAGAAAAAAAAATCTGAGAAAAGGGGAATAGACAATGAACAAAACCTCATGAATGATACATTCATCTAATTTGAATCAGTTCTCTATTAAATGTGACTTTGCTCTCAGAAAGAAATCTGTATGCATGCAGGAAAAAAATCGTTTTCATAAAAAATAGGAACAAGCTGTCAATATTGACAGCACAGGATGGTGAAATGAACAATGCATTCACTCAACTATAGAAATAATGTATACTTGCTCACACTTGTGGCACTCACTGTATCTCATATATTTGATATATATAATATATATATATGTATGTATATATCATATATTATTATATTGCCAATAAAGTAAAAGTAAAATGCAAGAATCCTATATCACACAAATAGACCAACTAACTTCTAATGTGATACTATAAATCCAGTGATTCAGTGTTTCCAACAGTATTTTGGGAGACTATGGTAGTTGGTCCTCAATCCAACCCTGTAGGGGGGTCCGGAGGCATGCTCCCCCGGGGGAAAATGTTCACATTTTTAAAGTCAAATGCATCATTCTGGTGCACTCTGAAAGCTGAAAGCACTCTGAAATATTAAGAGGTTATAGCTATAAAAATATTTGTGCTTTAGTAATTTAACTGGTGGTTGATTAGGTATGAATGATGATGACACACCCACAAAGTACAGGAAATACATTTTACCAGTTAATAAATGTTCCAACAGACCTTTAAAAAAACCCTAATGTCCATATTTCAGCTCTGAAGTTTATTTGTGCTGTTATTGAACTGATTCACTGGCTTTCTTACTGTAGCCTACTGTTGCCCGTTATCAATGAGAAAATTTAAACTTCTGTCATGCAAAATCAATAATAGAGAAAAATATACCGCTCACCTGATATCAGACCTGATGAAGCTAAATAAAAATAATCAAACTGAACAAAAAATGAGAATCTTTTTAAAAATTGGTACAAATCTTGCACAGACTTAATTGTGCATATGTTGTTTTTTTATTTCTGTGTCAAACCAAACATCTTGCCCATGCCACATGGGATTGCAAGACATTGTCGTTTTAGAAATATGCATCTTCCAGTAATATACGAAAAGAAAAAAAAAATCTAAAATGGACTGTTTGCAGAAAAATAACTTTTAAATATCTAAATCCTATTCTGATAGAGAGCTTTATTTCTCTTCTCACAGGCGCTGTCCAAGTAACTGGCTTGTGCACGTCATATGTGAGCAACAGCCACTTTAGTCTTTGTGCATCATCCATATTTCCAAAGTCAGTATCTGTTTTAATCTTACTAAACAAATGATTGAACTAAGTATTTTGCAGTTCCCAGTAAAAAGGACAGGAGAAAATTAATCAGCAAACATATGGATCTGACTGACAGATAAAGCTTTGTTTTACCTTTTTATATCTGCAGTGTTCACTTCCAATCAGTAGATGGCGGTAATCAACCATAAAACCAACACACTGTGTGTTATTTCCACTCCATGACAGAGGATGGCAGTCATGGAGAGGAGAGATTCAATTTAACATCCGTCAACAAACAAACGAGACATTATCCTGGACTTTCATAACTGCATTTCCCTGTCTTATATCAGTGACTGACATTTAGGATTAACGTTAGTCAAAGAAATGACTTGCATAAAACAAATATTTTCTAAAAGACCTCGGTTAAAACTCGAGAGGTTGTTCGGTGCAGCTTTCACCTCCTGCAGATGTTTGTACACTGAGCAAGTAGGAACATTTCACTTATTACATTTATACATATTTAACTTAACACTGCGTTTGCTAACCGTCCACATGTTTTCATTTAACGCAGGTGAGACATGAATCCAGCGGACTCCCAATAGTTCATCACAGCAAGTATGTGTGTGAGCTCCCTCCCAATCATAGGTTTCCAATGGACAAGTTTCCCAGAGTGTTTAACTTTCTTATCAAAGATCAGGTCATTACAGAGAAACAGGTGAGTGAGCCATTGATAATCGCATGTAATTAAATGGAATAATAATGATGATTAAAATACTTAGTCAATTAATCAGTTCAAGAATATCAATCAGCAGCGGCTATGACCGTTGATTATTAAGTTATTCACCCAGGAAAATGATATTGTCCCCTTATATAATTTACATGATCTAAATCTTTGGGTTTTGGACTCTGGGTCAGACAAAACAAGAATATTAAAGATGCTATTTTGGCTCTGGGAAATTCTGGCTTTTTTTATTTTTTAAAGCAGTTAACCAATTAACAACTATAGTTGGTATTAATAGATTTGGAAACTGATCTCTCATATTTTGCTGTGATTTTAAATGTCCTTCCTCGCAGTAGGTGTGGGTTCCTGAAATTGCCTCTAAAGATTTATTGAGTTGTGTGCACACTGATGAATACTTGAACAACTTCATTAATGGGAAAATAAATGAACAAGAACAGAGGAGGACAGGCTTCCCCTGGAGTGAAGGCATAGTGAGACGCTGTCGATATGAAACAGGTGAGAGGAACATTTTGATGTGTCAGCTTGGACTGCAAGGACCACACACCACACCACAAGGGCAGGTTCACCTTCTCTCTTGTTGACAGGTGGGACAGTTCTTGCAGCTGAATTAGCTCTGCAGAGGGGTCTGGCCTGCAGTACGGCAGGAGGAACCCATCACGCGTTTCCAAGCTACGGTTCAGGGTTTTGCCTCCTCAATGACTTAGCAGTTGCAGCCAAATACCTGATGGAGAACTCCTCGCACAAGAGAAAGGTTCTGATTGTGGATCTTGATGTGCATCAGGTAGACTGAACATGCTCTGCCGCTTTAACTTGTTTTATAGTCTGACCAATATGTCACAAATTCTAACATTTCCCTTGTTTCTAATGTATAAGCAGAAAAGTAAGCTTCTTCCTTGTGAATCCAACAGGGTGATGGCAGTGCTTTTATATTTAAAGAGGAGCCATGTGTGTTTACATTCTCGGTGCATTGTGGGAAAAACTTCCCACTCCGTAAACAACAGAGTGACCTCGATATCAGCTTGGAGGATGGACTGGAAGACAAGGAGTACCTCTCCTCAGGCATGTCAATATAAAACATAATAATTAACCTAAAACTTTGTGTTCAATGTTTAAGTAATACTGTTACAGTCAAGTCACTACAATCTCTATTAAGTCCCAGAGTTTATTTTATTTTAGTTTAATCAGTTTCCACCAACTAACGATACATTTTTACCTTAACAGTTGAAGCGCACCTTCCCTGGGTGCTAGAGACATTTCGTCCAGACCTGGTTCTGTATGATGCAGGTGTTGACCCCCACTGGGAAGATGAACTTGGGAGACTCCGCCTGACTGACCAAGGTGAGTGATAACTTTGACCCATAAGTATCTTTATTTACATATCATCTACAGACATATTTGGATGACCTGTGGTATCTCATAGGGCTGTATCAGAGGGACCTGTATGTATTGAAGACAGTGGTGAGCAAAGGCGTTCCTGTCGCTGCTGTTATTGGAGGAGGGTACTCAAGAGACATCGACAAACTGGCCCTCAGGCACTCGATCGTCCACAGGGCAGCGACTCAGGTAAAGGACACAGAACTGTTTGAGCAGATGTTACTAAATGCAACTTTTCAATACAGATGTTTGAATTACAAAAATATACTGTCTATTACCTGTCTTTGTTAGGAAGTAATGATGTTCTTCGTGTTTCAGGTATGGAGGGAGTGTGGGCTGTAGAACTTTTTTTCGCTGACATGAGATGATCAAGAGGATTAAGAAGCAAAAAATTAGGATATTTATACCAACCAATTCATAGACTTGAAACACTACATCCCGTGTATTGTTGATTAACTATATTATACTAACATATTTGTAATAATAGATTTCTAAATGACCTTATGTTCTTGTTTCTGAACTGTGAACTTTTGCATATGAACCAGGACTTCTGCCATTACAAACGTTTGTGGAAAAAAAAAGAGCTAATAAAATTGCTCTACATAGGGTCCATTTTACCAAAAAACGTTGGTCATTGTGAGACTATTGCATGTGATTTTTCTGTAATGCGGGATGTTGGCTAAAGAGTGCATCAGGCATTCAGCAACCTGCTGGTTACCTCATGACAGATACTGTATCAGTATTCCTATTAAATATTCAGCTAACTCTATTTGTGGTTGTCATTAATTTGTACATCAACATTGTCAGAAAATGCACCACAATACTCATGAACAAAAATATTTAATAAAGAAAAAACAAATTCAAACTATTTACATCAGGTCACAAAATACATTAAAGTACCAGTGTCACTTCAGAACAAACATAGTTGGTCCACACATACTGTTCTGATAAGGATGTGCACCCTCCTTGGCACAAGGGCACAGATAACCAGTATGTTTCAAGTTTCCCCTATTTTTATGTCACTCACATCAAGCAGCAACATACTTGCGGTACAGTGCAATGTTTATTCACAGTATATGAGGCAGTTGGATTTGCTGAAACACACAAGTGGTATATTCAGCTTTAACACAAGACAATACACATAAGTATTACATAAACAACATCAAGCACATACTGGCAACACCTTGGAGAAAACAGCAGGCAATTGGCACAAATGTTTTGGAAGATATTCTGCACAACTTTTGAGCTCTTACAATAGTGTTGATAATAGATTACACATGAGCAGTTTACAGAAAGTCCCAACAAATTGTACACAACAGTTGCTGCAAGTACAGCTCCTCGTACACTGAGTTTAGGAACGTGCAATTGTAAAGCAGGCAGACACAAAGAATAAAGTAGAATTTCTTCGCTGTAAACAAATATAAACATTTAAGAGCAGATGGAAGAGTATACTTCTGTGTCTTCTGACCTCATTGGCTAATATTAAAAGTCCACATAGGAAAACAGTGCATTTCTTAACATCTCCCTAGCAGAAAAGCTATTTCAAAAGAGCTAAAATTATTAGCAGCACTGAATTTCACCGTGGTTTGATAATAAAAATTAATGCTTGATGCTTTGAGAGAACACACACAGGAAATCTGGATACTGCTTGTTGGTTTCTTGTCTTAAAATGTAATAAATACTTTAAAAATGTGGTATACAGTAGTAGCCATTGTTGAACACCACCATCCTCTGTGCATCTAAAATAATATTTAATGCTAGATATGTATAGCTTAGTCATGTATCTGGTTCCAGGGTTACTAAAAATGTACAAGAGAATTAAAAAAATGAATTTCTTTTTAACAGTTAAGTAGAGAATTGCAGCAATGGTGGATTTAGTTTAGTGTCAAAATGCCAAATCCAAAAAATGTGGAACTTCAACAATGGTGGACCTGTATAATAATGCACTTTCCAGTTACAAGAATGCAATAATCTTCAAATGTGTGATTCAGTGCTGAAATTTGAGGCAGAGGCAATGCAAACTAAAACAAGTTAAAATTATATTTTCCATAACTGAACTTTCTCTGCCACCACACACCAGTTAGCATGATCAAAGTAGGTGTGTTTGACATGAAGCTCTTCAACGTGATTCTCTATCAGCTCTGCAAGTTCTCCCTCCCTGAAGACATGATAGTACCTCAGGCAAGAGCCTTCCACCTGCCCCTCACTCCCCTGAGGACTCTGTGTGCTTTCCTGCTGCTCTTTTTCCTGTGGCCTGCCGTCACTCTCCTCTCCAGACTGCTTCAGATGCTCTTTCTGGAAAGGAACTAGGTCTGGCAGAGCCAGAGAGCCACACTCCTGTGCTAAAGATACAGGGACGCTCTCGTTTTCTGTGCCGTTGGTGCAAGTGTTGTTACTGCCAGGATCTTTTCGCCCCTTGTGCAGATCTGTGACCGAGTCAAAGACATCCTCCTCTGATCCAATTACAGATGGAGGGTAAAAGAAGCTCGAGACCTGTTTGATGAGGCCTCGTCCTCTCCCACACTGGCCGGCTTTGTTCCCCTCGGTTTCCCCTGTGGGAGAAGATAAAGTGCTCAAGTCTCTGGAGGATGACCGGGAAATGGCTAAACTTCCAAAGTCGAACACAGAGTCCAAAGACCTGGAAAAGAACCACAGTCTCTGCGTCCTCTGCTGCGGTGTGGTGCAGGTCAGCTCTTCTTCGTCTGCTACTGAGGATGTGCTTCTAACCTTCCTGTGCTTGTCATTGCTGTCTATGGCTTCACTCACGCTCTGTGCTGCGCACCTCCTTCTTGATTTGGCATGTTCCAGGTTTAAGCTGGAGGGCGAGTGAGGGTTGGGGTTCCAGGGAACGAAGATGTCCTGTTTCTCAAATTTACGACGCTTCTGCTCCATGGCCCACACGTAGATCATGATTTGTCCACCCACCCGCAAGGTGCGAGCCATTTCCTTTATTGCTCGAATACGACGCTCTTTGGTGGACAAGTGATGGATGACTGTAACAAAAACATCAATTTGTCAGAATTAAGCAGAGTGGCGAGTAGGCATTTAATCAATTATGATGTTGTGTCACATTTAGCACTTGCAGTCACCATAACACATTATGTACACTTTGAATGGCACACAAGATAAATTAATAGAGTGGGTGTCTGCCATTGTCTTTAGTCCTAATTACGCTCTTTTGTTGGAGGACAGACATGAATTATTTCACACTGTTGACTAGGCAACATTACCTGCAATAGAAAGCACAGCGTCGAAGCAGCCATCTCTGTAAGGCAAATGCAGACCATCGCACATCTGGACCTCGTGTCCTTGGCTCCAGGCAAAGTCCACCAGGGGGCGACAAACATCGCAACCCAGCTTGAACACCTCCTTGTTGATGTGGAGATACTTGCCATTGCCACAGCCTGCCAAGGAGACGATGATATTACATTTTAGAGGATGATCAGAAATGATTGTTGACATGATTAGATTTTAAATATTTCTTCCCACTCTTTGAGAGAAGACAGCTTTAGAATGACTTATTGTATCGCCCCCCCATGAATTACTCAACAGGCACTTGTCATCATGTATCATGTTTTCTTTCAAGATAGCATGACTACCGGAGGTGACACTCACCAATGTCAGCAATGATGCTCCCTGGCTGCAGGTCCAGCAGGAATTGTCGAACCTTTGGCCAGGCTTTATAGCGGCTGTCGTTGAAATAAGGAGCAATCTTGTCATAGACACTGTGCACATGATCTCTCTCGAGCTGGCTGGCAGCTTCCTCCATCATAATCGTCCAGGCTGCCTAATGCAGCAGCCTCACAGCATCATGCCTGCCGGGACAAACACATCTCTGTGCTTATTTCAGAATGATGACCCCATCAAATAGTTAATACATTTCATTGAGGAAAATCAAAAGTAGTATTGATGGCCCCCTGAAAGGAACAGCACAGCGGTGTTCCTCTCTACATGCTGGTTAAGGTCCAACAAGGTCAGCTGGAAACCTTCATCAGCAGAAATACTCAAACATATGTCAGGCAACCAAGGTAATTTAACACCACACTCTCTGCTTTGTACTTCAAGCACCTGCTGCAGTTATGATCAATCAGCCTCCTCTCCTCATGTTCACACACTCTGCAGCCCTCGAAAAGGACAGACTGATATCAAGAACTATGAACACAAGTCATCAGGTTTAATTTGTCATCAATTGTCTGTGGTTGTGTAAAAAACAGAGCAGGGACCAGTTCCCATCTTGCAGACCACTCAGCAGGTCCATTTCCAAAGCAGCTGTGTCAAATTGTTTTAACGATAACACAGAAGCAAAAGGTCAGTACATAAATAATCGTTGCTGGCAACAAGATGAGAAGCAAACAACATCAATCATGTCTGAGTGAAAGTTCTTTTAACAAAGATTTTCATTAGCCTGTTACACTCTGAGCAGAATGCTTCTGCTGAAAATTTCATCCAGTGTCAGAAACAAAAGAAGGTTTCAGCATCAGCTCCATTCTACAAATCACTTTCACCCGAGATGACCTTCATTGATACTGAGGACTTTTAATTCCCTGGAAATTCAAGGCTAAAATATACACATATGGATAGATTACCAGTTTGACTCTTACTGAATGGTGTGTTACAGCTTTAGTTGAGGCTGTCACTGTAATTCTAAAATAAAGTAACGATCCGTCTTCTTCCTTCAATACTTTCTAGTGGCTGAGAAACATTAATAATAAGGTGTTCCCCCTTTAAACAAACAGAAATACATTTCCTACAGAGTTTTAGACTCATTGCAAATTTGGGGATTATGTAATTGTGATGTTTGTGTTACGTCTGGTTTTCACAGCTCCCACTGCAGTTGTCGCAATTCATAAGGATGCGGCCCACAGCTCCTGCAGTGCTGCTGCAGCTCCCTCAAGCACTGCATGGACAAAGAGTTTTCCTCAGTTATTATCCATAAGAATAACATTTTTATTTTAAGCGATTCATTTCATTTCATTTAATGCTTATTTGTTAGGGACAGACACAGTATACACCAAGAACTGCAAAGCAATTATCCAATGCAATGTATCACATCATGTATAGTATAGCCACTACACAGATAGACAGATAGACAGATAGATAGATAGATAGATAGATAGATAGATAGATAGCTTTTAAAATCCTTTGTTTATTTTTTTTTAAATGTTAACAATTTTTGTCAGTTTTGAGTTCAGTAGGCAGGATATTCCATGTGTTAATACCCTTTATAGAAAAGGAAATCTGGCCAAAGGAGGTATTGCTGTATGATACTTTACAGTTCCCTGCAATGATATTCCTAGTGAACAATCCAAAGGCCTGTTACAGTCGCACCCTGTCACAGAGAGCCTGAGGAGCCTGGCCATGTAAATACTTCCAGATTGACATTTTCCAATGCGATATTTAGTCAAAAGCATGTTCAGCTTTCTCAGGATGTGACTATTGTGTGATCTTGTTGGTGTTTTGTCAAATATTTTTATTGCACAGTTGTATAACCTCTGGTTTAGCCACTGATGAACTTGCATATAGGCTTTATTTTAGCTCCATCAAATGTTGATTAGTCTAAATGTGTACATATTGACTTTTGCTGTTCTACTAATTTGTTTTAACATGTTAGTCAATTTCCAGGCGAGCATCCAACATTAGACCTCAGTATTTGACCTGAGAATTTGATTGATTATTGATCTCAACATCTAGTTCAGTTGATGTGGGCCATCTTCTGGAAGAACAACACATGGAAACTGTTTTTTACATTAAAGTGTCAAAAACTAGTTGTCAACAAGCGTTGCTCTAGCTTATTTCCACACTTCCAAGGATATCACACTATCCATGGAGGTGTTGATCAAGTGAGTTAGCAATTAAGCCAATACATCACCATGCCTTTCAAGAATGCAACATCTAGACATCACCGATCTTGTAAATATGTCAATTCTTTCAATAACTTGTTTTTTTCAGTTATTTCTTGCAGTTCAACAGACCAGCAAGTTTGCTCAACTGACCCTCTAACAATCATTAAATGCTTGTGCAAGCTATCTGCTGTTCTAGATAATTAGGTTTCCAACCCTGAGTTCATGTTTTCCTGTGATTTTATCAAAGTTTTTACTTGTTTCCAGATTAACAAATTGTTTTCTTTTGCCATCGTTATCTTAACAATGTCATGTTTTTGCGGTCCATAGCTCTTCAATTACTCAGTTTTAAAGCCCTTTGTATTAGGTTAATAGCAATATTTGTTTGGCTCTTTCAAAAAGGCTTTGAATGTGAGATCCCTTTGTTTCATTTGTTGTCTGGTCAACGTGTTTTCCCATGGAAAGTATTTCTTCTTATTTTAGTTTTTAGATGTTTTAAAAAGTAACTTGCATATAATGTTATCAATGATGTTCATGAAATCATTATAGCATGTATTCAGGTCATTGTTTTGCATGTCCATGTCACCAAGTGTTATCACAAGTTTATCTGATTTCAGCAAACTATCGTTGGCAAAGCATTTCTTTCTTTGTTTCCTGGCTGATAGAGTCATAATATGATCCGACAGTCCTGTTATGAGATTGTACGCCTTCACAATGCATTCCTACCAGTATAAAATATCAAACCAATCTGGGACTTGGTTGATCTGGTGATTCAGCTTGGCCATTTATTTTTCTGACTGACTTAGATGTGGAACATTTGAGATTCTTTTTAGTTTTCCTTGTCAGTCTAGTTAATATTAAAATCACCAAAAATCATCACTTCTGTTTTATGAATGTTAGCTTTAAGCATTTTTTCTAGATTATCATAAAATCCACTACCACATGTAGGAGGGCTGCAAAGCTCAAATATGGAAGTACACATATGCTTTTAATTCTAAACATTAGATTTAAAAAAATCATAATCAAGCTGTATACTTGAATCTCTTATATAAATAACCACTCCAATAACATATGCAGTTTTGATTGGTGCTCATTTGACTATTTTATTTTATTTGAATATCAGGGATCATTTACACAATATCTCAAAAATGAAATAAAAAAGCTTTGTACCAGATTTAGCTACCAGCTGATTTCCATCTGCAGTCCCTGGTCAGGTAAAGCAAACAATAAAACACAGAGTAAGCTGGTGGATATGTTCCAGAGCATGTGACTGTGTGGTTTAATTGATTAAGCAAACCCACACATACACCAATGTTCATCACACTGCCCACAAGATTTGACAAACAGATTATGTACTAACAAATGCTCACCAGGCTGAACAGATTGGACTCTAAAAGCTGATCTCTACAAATCTGAATGAGATTCTCAGAGCTGCTTTTTTGCAGGAAAAAAAGATGGTACAATTATTCACATGCTTTGCACATGCTTGCAGCTTGGGATCAGGTTGATCAAGTTGGCTGAACTGACCAGGTTTGATGAAAAAAATGTGGGCTTATAAAAACATTTGTTATAGACTGTGCGCTCTCAATTTAACTCTTGAATAAGTTAGTTAAGTCTGTAATCAACATCATTACACATAATGCAGTATCAGTGCACTACATGGGTAAGTCTGATGCAGGTGCTTTGAAGCCACACTTCAGATTTTCCCCTCACAATGATCAGTGTGACAAGGATTTTCTGCTTGGCGTGATAAAGAGGGGATTTTTTTCCCTTTGAGTCACATGTGAGAGTTGAAAAGTGTTTTGCTAATCCATCCCAGCATGCATCATACATCACTGCCATATGTTACACAATCAATGAGTGCTGTAAATAAAACACAGTTTTGGCCAATAATACAGCTATACCAACAGTTCCATGTAAAACATATCCCATTGCATTTCATACTATTTAATTATGATGCACTCCAGGTTACTGAGGGATGTATCCACAGTGTTAAATTCTGCTTATGATAGAGTTCTGTAAGATGGCATTGAATTGAAAAACAAAAAAGTCCCTCAAACAAATGTTAACATTTCTATTTATCCCTGTTCTGCTGTGTCTGTCTGTCTGTAAAGAAATGCACAACAACAAATCCAAAACAGAGCAATGCAGCCTAATGAACCATGTAATACCACAGTGCACTTTGCTGATGAGGTTACCAGAAGGAAAGCTATCAGACATTTTCCCTTCTTCTTTTTTCAAAGACATTAGACAGATGTGTCCTTGAACATAATATTGTTTGGTGCCAACTGTGTGCATCCGCGTCCACAAAGAACACTTGGAACATTACACACTGGTTATTAGTAACAAAGGCCAACCTGTGCTACGTGAAATGCAAATATGTCTCTCAATAAACAAGCTGTTGGAACTGTACCCTCTGTATGCATTAAAAGGCCTGTGTATACTCCTCTATTGGAAAAGACAGAGTATGTGTGCAGCATCCCATCTCTTCTCACTCAGGCCTATTTCTAGACCACCATCATCTGCATCATCCCAGCCGAGTTAAAGGAAAACATCACTTATGTAACATTGTAATCTGGCCTCCTACAGTATTGTTTGTGCTCAATTCTGCCTGAGTTTCCCCCTCTGCTCACCAAACGGTGGTAGTCCTCCGCTGACATTATGTAACCAGCAGCTGGGAGGCTCAGGCTGCTGACTGACAGTGAAGAGATAAATTAAATCAGAGGACCGAGGCAATGTCTGGCACTCAGATTTAGTCTGATGTACAGGACATAGACTGAATAAAGATAAGACATGATAATAAGATTTTGCTTTTGAATTTAGCTTCCCAGTTAAATTTTCAAATCAAAAATAAGTTGCACAAAAACAAAAAGATTTTAGGCAGAACATAAGTGGGTCTCAATATACGCAGTTCTTTGGCACCATTCTTTAAACATTTTTCTCTGAGCATGCTGATAACTGACTGCACACAGGTCAAACCACAGCAGTGCTTTGATGAGATTAGTGGTGTTATTTTAAACAGATAGTGCTGCACAGTCATTGTGCTTGCTGCCACTAACCACTGCATGAACACAAGTAGCCACAGAGAACAGGTTTACCCATCAAGTGTGCCAGCAGTAAATGACTCAACATGTGGTGAATGGTAGTCTCCTGAATTTAAACTCCCCTCATTCCATCTATTGTTCTCACACTGAACATGAACTGTTGGCTATGTGTTTGTCATGTTAAGAGTGGAAACTGATCTAAATGTATTAAGCTGTGATTTAGAGCACAATCAGTCTTTTTGAAACTCGTTAAATCTGCATCATTGAGCTATATGATTCATTTAGTGTTATGTGAATTCTAATTATTAGTACAAACTCATTTATAGTTATTTGATAATGGGTAGCCTATGCATTTGACCTCCCTAGCACAGGATACTTTTGTGTCCCATCAAAGTTTCTTAAATTGATGGAATCAATTCTAGATTAAAGCAATTAATCCAATTAACCATTTTAAAGCTATTTAACCAACGCAAATATGTTTGACACAACGCAATAAATATTATGATAATGCCAATATTTGCAGACACCGAATCCACTTACCGTATAACTTAACGTGTGAGCCTCCGTGCAGTGATCCGCCTCTATGTCCAGCTGGAGGTAACTTCCCTCTCTGCAGGTGCGATTGATCTCTATATAATCGATCTGCCATTACAATCACAGACACGCGCTCCACACGGCGGCACGGAGCACATTATCAACGACATTGTGAAGACGGATCACATCAGCGGAGCAGAGTACCTGCCGTCTGTCTGAGGCTGCCAGCATGTTCAGTCTCACACCTGTCAAGCTACTGGAAATGTGGAGCAACACTTCCGGTGACGTGTCTAAAAATGAAAGCAAACAGATCTGCTTAATAAACTGTTCCTCCACAAAGATGAACTTTATTAATAATGAATATTCGAATATATTATCAATAATACATTATGTGTAATATATTCTTACACACTAAAAATCAGTAGACTTCTTAACAATGTGACCACCCTTTCTTTGTAAGCAGAAAATCACAGAATCTAGTCAAATAATGATAATGTGCTTTATTATTGCGCCTTTCAAACCAATGATACAAAGTGCTTTACACACAACAAATGATAGAAACAGGAATACATGGATTCAAATGAAAAAGGCAGATCAGTAAACAGACGTTCAGAGTGCCTTATATGTATGTCTAAAAGGTGCTGTGTAAAAAACAAAAGAGGAAAAACATTTATAGGAAATAAGATGTTAATCAGGATCAAAAAACTCAAACAGCTTAAGAATGGCAGAGAGCTCTGGAACAAACACACTGCAGTTATTTTTGTCTTGTTCTGTGCTGCTCTATCGACTGACTGACCCATTGATTTATTGATTGTCTGACTCAAGCCATCACTGATCCTCTTTTTGCCTGAATGGATGTCAGATACCAGCTAAAAACAATACTGGTGAACACACTGAATTGCATGTTTTATGTGTGATTTTACCTCATCCTACCAACATATCAACATACAAGGACTAATAGCAGTGTAAGAAACAACCAACCATAGCAAAATGTTAAACATATCTCAAAACATTAATAGTTATGTTATTAATGTCATTGGATTTTTTTATACTGTATTCATACTGTGTAAAACTAAACTATATATGCTACTTTTCTTTAATACAAATTGCAACATTTTTTTTCCGAAGTACAGTCTTTCCACAAAGGCTTCAAGAGGACTGACACAGTGCCCCTTCCCCTTTTGATAGTGTGTGATACTTTAAATCAGGACAGGACCTGTGCACGGACCCCCATGGTAAACATGAACTCAATAAGTAGTTCCAGCTATTAAATTGGGTGTTTTTGACTGAGGTTCTTCCAAGTACTCCAATACACTGGTATTTTATAAAAGCACTAATAAAAACAGAAATAGAAAACAACTATATGAAGTCATTAGGAACAAATTGATAGACAAAGTCATGAAAAACTGGAACAATAGAACAAAGCACTTGTCAGACATGACAACATATATACCTCTGGACTCTGTGGGGACGCCAGGAGGTAGTATAAAGGTTGAAATAATACCTACTTAATACGACTCCAGGTTTATCAAATGTCCTTTCATGTATTCTCTTTATGCTACTGAATATTTTCATGTTATTTTCTTTTCTTTTCTCTCTTTTTCTGTCACAGTAACATTATTTTATGCTTTTATTTGGAAAACCACATCGCCTCTCTTCTGGTGTCATTGACGCAGACTTGACTCAGCTGATTGGTCGCTGGTGTGTGTGAAGATGAGACGCTGTGCTGTTGCAGGAACAGGCCTGCCATTGGCTAATCGCCTCACGTGACAACCACAATAAACAACGTGAACCAAGGAGTAGCCAACACCTCCTGTCCTGTTTCCGTTTAAAAGAAATGTAAAGGGAATACTTTGCAGATATCAAGTACATGCATAGATTGAAGTCTAATACAAACAGTCATCCGCATATCTATATTATTCTAATGAGAGTTTATGCTTCATCCCCTTTTCCATGAGGATAAAAGGCCTTTAACCTCTATTAAATAGCCTAGTAGAAAAAGCTAATCCAATCATAAAACATGTATAGTATTAACATACATGACAGCCAGCAGACCTATTGTACTCAAGATCCATCCTGTATGAAAATGAGCCTGTCTTATCGAGTTTTTGTTGTCCTTTGCCTCATATGTGGGTTTCAGCTCTGATTTTTTTTTTGTCTGCCCTTTTTGTCTCTTAAGATGGTTAATGGCGGTGACTTAATTGTGGCTCATCACCACCATTCAGGGAGCCCAAAGCGCTCGTCTCGTCTCCCTCACATCATCATCATTCAAAGCACACATGCTCATTTTCTGCTGCCTGCTGCCTCCCATTACATTCACAAACCTTAACCCCTTGGGACGTGCACAGTATGAACCACACACTGCTGGATGCACAGGGTGAGATGGTGGAAAACACACTGAATCCCCTCAAGGTCAGGCTGATAAACAGCAGAAACTTCTGCTTCCACATGGCTGCCATCACTGTCAGTGTCACTTCCATCTTTGTTTAATCTATTTTATCATGAATTCAAACAGCCATCAGGAACCATCCTGTATTGTGTTTGTGTTTCAAGGACTCTTGACAGCCCCGAGCCAGCAGATTTTCTATTCAGCTGCAAATATTCCTAAAAAGGAAAATTATAATAAGAATGAGAAAAACCTGACTATCAAGAGTCTCTCTTGTGGAGAAAACTAAAAACAAAATTTGAATTGTAATCTAAAAATGTGCTTATCGTGTTAATATAAGCCTTTGCCATTTACAGTAAACTTGGTAAGTCAGTAAAGCCACTCAAAAAGACCATAAATGCAGGTACAAAATAACACAACTTTCTTTTCTGATGCATATTTCTGTGTACAGGTTTCTGTTGAGTGGGACAGTCCATTTTGTGTTGCCAACAGAGAAAACACAGGCATGTTGGCTCCTCCTTACATTAAAACTCATGACTTTTCCTGTTTCTGACATCCTGTTGTTGAATAACAGCAGGATATCGAGTCACAGTGGCACAAAATACAAATTACAGTTGGCATCGCCTCGCTGTTGACAGAATTTCTGAGAGTTCTGGGTGACTAAAATCCAAGTGTTGATACATTAAAGCGTATACAATGCTGGTGCGTGAAAGAAGTGCAAAAATTCGAAATCTTAAACTCCATGATATAAAAGTACAACTTTAACTATTTTAATCAAACGTTTGTGGGAGGTGCTGGAGCTAAAAATAATTGCACAGTATAATGATAAGAAGAGCATCCTATCCTTTCTAATAATAGGAAGGTCATTTCCAAGCATGCTTGAAGAAGGTCACAGCCCAGACAACAAGCGGGCCTCAGTAGGCTACATGAATATTGCACAGATTATACAGATGCTCTCCCTGTCATTATAATCAAAGCTGAAATAGAAATCTCAAGAACTGCCAGTACATGACAAGCAAGGTGTCTTCCTACATGAGGTCACGTCTCTGATCGTGTGTGTGGAGGATGCAAATCGAACCGCTAGTTTTAGAAAGCTTGTCTGCAGGTCAAACTGTTCAAAGGTCTTTGGTGTTGGATCAGGATCTAAAACAATAATCTTGTTTTTCCATGGAAATAACCTGAGCTGTTACAGAGCAGCTCATTGCTCATGTCAGAGGGTTCAGCGAGTTTCTGCTCCTGCTCACATACGTACATACTGCAGCTTTATGAAAGTCTAGGATGTTGAACAGCTCCAGGATTTCAAAGGTCAAAGCTTTTAATTTTAAAGATACCGAAGGTAGCCGTCATCTGGTTCCATGCTGAGAATATGATGGAGTTGATGATTTCTTAAGAGATTATTTCATCCTACTTTAAATGTTGTCCCTGCCTCTAAGCATGAGTGCTTTAGATCTCAATAAGATATGATCAAATGTTTAAGATCAAACTGCTATTTCTTCAATGGAGACAGTTGGGCATTGGCATTCACTAAATGGGAAATCACTACCTCCAGTGATTCTTTTTAAAACAAGGTCACAGGTCAAGGAGATTTAACCAGACTTAATCAGACAGATCTTCATTTCAACATTCTATATTTTTATGAATTATGAGCACTATTACATTTTACAAGCTGGAAGCCTTTTTTGAACAATTCCATTCATCCTTTTCTATTTATGGTAAATGTGTTTTATAATTGCATAATTTAAATTAACCTAACCCTTTCACTGTTACGGATTGGATTTATATAAACCCAAATCATGTATGTCCTCTGTTTCTCCCCAAGATTTACACTGTTCAGGCTGTAACACATTCTTCTAACTCAAGTATACATTATCTTGGCTAATCTTATATCTCATGTACACTGCAGAAAAAAAGTGTTTCTTGGCTTGCACATTGGCACTGAGTTGTGTAGATCAAGGTCAGAGCTCTGTTAAACTACTGTATTAGAGAAAAGGCAGGAAACTGCAGACAAAGGCACAAAGTATACTGCAGTCTGAATCATCACTATGTCTGTCACCATATGAAGCAAATACTTTTATTCATAAAAGACTACCAAATAATTACATGGATCACAATAGTGTGAGGAAATACCACAGTCCTCTGTTTGGTAAAAATCTTTTGAAACCAACTGAATTAACAGGTTATGATCAAAGTGCTGTTAAAATTGATGTCATCTTTGTATTTGAAATACTGAAACATAACAAAAGACAAAACAATATAACTTCAGTTAAAAACACAGTGACTGAATGGTGTTGCATCAGTTTTTAAACACTGCAAAATCCAGTTACGTGACAAGAAGATATGTGAAAAATCACAATGACAGAACTCATGAAAAAGAACAAACTGAACTGATAGAGAGGAAATCATTGAAATACAGGCTGAAAGTCACGTAACATGCTTAACACACCACAGAGTCTCATTCAACAACAAATTGGCATTTACTGCAGGGTTCCTCCTTTCTGTGAACATCCAGAATACCCAGAATCTGCATGTACAGTTCTTGGTTAGAAATAAAAAATCTAACTTTATGTACTTGCACTTGTTCTATTTTTAAACATGAAACAGTGCCTGCATAATGTGAAGCAGAGAACATGACAGGTAGCCCAGATCTAGCTACACAGAAATATGTTCATTTATCCCAAAAATCCACAGGGTACATGTTCAGGATATGAGCATATAGAACACATGGTACATTTACTGTGTCGAGCAGCAAACAGACTGAATCACATGTTCCTGCTCTATAAGAGAGATGTATTTGAGTAACGAGTGTTAGAACCAGAGAAAATGCATCGAGGCTCTTCAGCTTTGCACAGGGCTTGGCTGATTGGAAAAAAAGTCAACAAAACAGCACCTCTGTGCTGCTTTAATGAACACCTGAGGGAATACACAGGCAAAATGTGATTTCCTGAGAGACACAGTAATGAATGCTATCAGACACAGACCTTTTCACACTCACCATTATTCAGCTGTATATCAGAGCTTCTACTGTGATAAGGTCTCTATACATGGCTTCCCACTGTCATTTACTAAAAGGTGTAGTGACATTTTTCTGCTTTGGCCAACTAGTCTCATTTAAAAAAAAGTCTGTGTGTTTACCAAGACTGAACAGTTACTGGTAGATTTACAATGCACTTCACAAAAATGAGATCAATAAATAAATAAATATTCCAATTGAGAAACAGTATTGAGAAAGAGAGTTTTTTTGCTTGGCAGTTCAGGTCTGACAATATTAATATAGTCTGACTTTTCACCCTGAATCTGGACATATTTTGAGAAGGAAAATATTTGGGCCACAAAACGTGCAAAACTCTGGTGGAGGTATTCATCACTCTGTCCTGTCACACAGCTGCATTTGATACAATAGAAAACCTTTAACTACTGAGATTGTGAGAAAAATAATATGAATTATTTAAAACATACAAACATGAAAGGTGGAACTGTCATGGAAAATTGTATTTTGGTGTCCCCTGCAGGCATAAGTAGAGAACAAAAGCAGAAATATGCTTGCATGCCAAAGTGGAGAATTAACTAATAAACGTCATGTTTACCAGAACAAAGAAACATTCACAGTTGCTCTACAGATTTCAAGGAATTACAAGAAGTCAAAAACAATGTGAATAACCAACTGGTAATGGATTAAGACATAAACTGGAGAGGCAGATGAGAACAACCTCAATTTTGCTGCATATTTCACACTGAGTGTACAGTCTGACATATCAGTGAAAAAATACCAAGAGAGACTTGAAAGATTTGACTATTCCTAGCAAAAATGTTAGAGATAAAAATTTAATCATGAAAAAATAAAAAAAATATCTCTTCTTTGTTTACATACATTTACACTATACAAAAACAATTTCAATTCAAGTAGAAACAGCAGTTGATAATATTTACATGTTACAAAAATTGTTGTTCTTCAAGGCAAATTATTTGGCAGTGAAATACCTGAAAATACTAATAGAAATCTCTGTTGTTCCTCATCTGTGGTTGCTCAGGCCGACGTCTCTGGTTCACGTGAGGCGGCTTTAGTGAACTCATGACGATGTCAATGGAAATGGGAAATGAAAAGCGATCCATCATCAGTGCAATCTTCTCCTGGGTAACACCGTGTTTATTCCTCCTGGAGAACAGACAACAACAGGCGTAGCATTAGGATGCAAGTTTTTCAAAGCCTACACTGTAAATATAATATGATAAAGAAGTAATCATACTTTTCCAACTCATGAGGGTCAAACTTCCACCTGGTGTCCGGTTCACAAAAGTCCACTCTGTATCCCCTCTCCAAGGCCTGACAAAAAAAATAATTGTCATCCATGATTAATGTAGGTGGTGTTGTACTGATCTAACAAAGACATCAACTAAATACATTTACATGTAATATCACCACCCACCATCTTGACATATGGCTGCATTTCCCAGGCTTGGATGTTTGTGTTATCAATAATAACAGGAGAACAGCCATCATCCATAGCATCTTTAGCTGAAAGAGGATAAAACCAAAAAAAAGAAGGTTGAAATAAGCCACGGTAAGAAAATGAACAGAGCAGAAATGCCTTCGTAACTAACATTTTTCATAACATGGAAATACTTTTCATCAAAAGGACAAGTCTCTTAAAACAACAGTCATGTGCCTAAATGAACACTGAAAGATGTTTGTCTTGTTCTAATCATCCCTACTGTTCATGCAGACCATTAGATGATCCCCTCATAAATATATTAAATAAATACATCTAACGTTGATCTGAAGCTAATATGAAGCTTCAGCTGTCCAAATGAGTCAAATCAAGTAAAAACCTTTTCAGTGTTACAATCTTTTAAACCCTGTCCATGCCTTATATAGGCTTCAGATCAACTTTTAAATGCAATTCTGAACATTTTTGACTGTGTGGATACACTGTGTATTTCATCCCCCATCACTTACATTGAAAGCAGATTTGAAGGGGATCTTTTAATAGCCAGTATGACACCTGACTGTTGTGTTAAGACAGGTTTGGATAACAGTAAACCAACCCTATAACCTGTATAAGCATTTAAGTAGACAACACCTCTGCTCTGGTTCCATTCATGTGCCTTTCCAAGAAGTCCTAGTTCATAGTGGTAGCCATCTTTATAAGCAAAGTAGTCATCTGTGCTCAGTATTAACCCACTGGGACCAGTGGAGAGCAACTCCCTGTGAGAAAGATGGTCACAAATGGTTTTTAATACAAATTAAAAAACATAAAACACACAACAACAAATTCATTTTCTACACTCCGGATTACACACAGATGTACCTTGCCATTGTTGATTTTCCAGACCCTGGTAATCCCCTCATCAAGATCAGCACCAAGGAAGAATGTTGGGAACGAGTGTTATCAGGGGGTCGGGGGTGATGCTGTCGCTCCCACAGTTCATTTTCTGAATCAAATCTCTGGCGCCAGTCAAAATCTTCACTAAATTCAGACCACTCCTCTTGTTTATCTCTAGACCATCCAACATTAACATAATCTGGCCGTGCAACATGGTCATAACCCCGTTCATCCCTGTCATGTTTGTATGGAGTATCTCTAATAAACTCCTGAGAGGGGTGACTGCATTCATTTGTCGAAAAGGGTGGAAAAGGAGGCTGGTCTCTATACTGGTTTATCATGCCTGTGTCGATCCTGTTGGGATTGATGTGTGATGGTAGGTCTGGTGGATTTAGGAATGCAGATGGCAGGGGTGGAGGATGTAAAAGAGGCCTGTCAAATCTTGGGTTTGGTGGTCTGTTTGGTGGATGAGGATAATGCTGCGGATCATGAGCAGGTGTAACCACACCAGAGTTCATGTCAATGCCTGACCTCGGTCTTTTGGGGTTGTACGGCTCATGTTGATACGAAGATGGCCATTTCTGTCCGCCGCGTCTCTGGTGAGCATCTGTGTCTGCCTGTCTGGGTGTGTTATCAGTTTTCTCCTGGTTTGTGCGCTCTCTCTCTTTCTTGGTGGATGTTTTGGGATGTAGGGATGGTTGTACAACACCTGCATCTTGTTTCCCTGGGTTAACAATAGTGCCATCAGGAGCATCAAGCTTCTTGAGCTCTTTGTAAAACTCACTCAGTGTGTCTTCAATGTCAGTCTTTACTGTGGCAGTCTTTACTGTGGCAGTCTTTGGAGGAAACGCTGGACCAATGAAGGTGGTGCTGGTGAATCCTACCTCCTTTAAAACACGCTCCTTCTCATTTGTGTGTGGACTGCTGGAGTTATTGCTCACACATGTTGGACCATTTTCTTGAGACATCTGCAGGAAATTCAAAACGAAATGAATACACTGAGCAACTACACATTTCAAGCTTAATGTATTTGTACGGTTGGATTTTGGTGTTTGATTACAGTTAGTGTGGGCAAATCAGCCTAATATCGATACTAAGAATATCTCGTTAGCTGACCGATATAAATGCATAGGGCCTACATGTTACTATTTTAACATACTTACCATCTGTTTTTAGAGGATATTCGTGCTAAAAGTGGTTAAAAAACAACGTTAACAAAATAATTCCGGCATAAAATCTACACATTGCAGCTTTGTGTTTACGGAAGTGATATCGCTATTTTTCTTTTTCTCTTTTATAAATTAGGGCTGTCGACTGAATTAGCGCCCCCAGGTGGACTGAAACAGTAATCGCCGATCACCTTGTCGTGAACTGAAGGACATTTGATATGACATATGAGGAAAAGCACAGGTGTAAATCATAAAAGAAATGATGGCTGCTGGTTTCAGGGTCTTGGTAATGTACATGCTTCACGTACATTGCACACATGGACATTTTATTATTTTATTTACACAGATTGTTTATTGAATATAGTATGTTATTTTTTTATGTTTCATTTAATTTGATTTATTTTATCACTTTCACTCTTACACTTACTTTTTCCAATATACTGCTTGTGTCAATTTGAATTTCTCCCAAGAGGGATCAATAAATATACATCTTATCTTAATATATTTTAAGATATACATATATAATCTATGTGTATGTATATGTTCTATTGATGCTGTGTGCTCTAACATTCTTCCTACATCATTTGGAAATTGCGTTTCAAAGCATTGCTTTTGGACCAATATGTTGTAATATTTTGTTTGGTAATTGACATATCTAACATGCCCCAGTTATTAACCTTTCAGTTTAAAGAAGAGGAGTATCTAATTTTCTTTTCTTCAAAGAAGCCCTGAACTATTAAAGCACTTTACATTTTGGTCATGGATGATGTATACTGAGCTGTAGTTTGTTTAATACAGGGCTTAGATAGGCTAGGCTACAGGGTTTAATACAGAACAATCAATTAGTTGTTTGGTCTTTAAATATCAGAAAATGGTGAAAAATGTAACTCACTATTTCCCAAAGCCACAGCTATATGAAACAAAACTAAATAAACAAGAAAATATTTATATTTTAGAGGCTGGTTCAGAGAATTTTTTGATTCCAAATGATCAATTATTAAAATAGGTGGCAATAAATTCAATAACTGGCAAATGATAAATTAACTAATCGTATGTTTTTTTTAGAACTTAATTTGTCGCTATCAACGGATGGGCAACCAGTATCTCCCTGATCAGCCTCAAACACAACACAAATATGAAGATAAATAGCAATTGATTGACTTACCTTCCTTAGCTACCAGGTATGAATATAGAAACAGTGTGAAGCAATGAAATGATTACTGTTGTCAAGTGATAGTGATTTCACCTCTTTAATGAGTCCAGTGAAACTACCAAACAACCACAGAATAAAGCCTTTATATTCACACATTTGTACAGCTTTTTAAACGTTGTAGTGCACTTATCATCATACAGTCTATATACCAACATGTAATGCCTGAGTATCAATCATAGCCAGCTCCTCATCGTTCACCCATTCATCCTCCACCGTCAAAACAACAGGTTTGGGAGCTGGAGTCTGTACAGTTTTTAAAGTGCTAGGTGTCCCAGACCTCCGAGGGGGATTGAATGTCTTATTTACAGACGGTGAAGCCACTGAGCCTAGATTTGACACAGGTGGTGGTGATGGGATACGAGACAGATAGTCCAGAGCTCTCCTCCTCTTCAGGCTTTTCGGGTCTTTCTCTGTTAAACCGTTTCCCAGTGGAGGGTTCCTGCCCACAGGCGTGAAGGATCCAAGGCTTCGGATTGGCTGCTGAGATATCACATGAATAGCAGAACACATTATATTTTTAAAGACACTCATTGTTTATAGGAGTGAATGAGCTAAACAGTCCCAAATACTACATCAACTACATAAACTCACACTTGTCTTTGTGTCTTGTATTCTGTCTGTTGTAGTCTGCTGCAGTACTGCTGGGGTCCTTGGTTGCAGAGCTGGAGAGGAGATGGAGCTCATGCCAACAGAGCTGATTAAATGTGAAAGCTTCTCCTCAGCAGTAAGAAAGAAGTTCTTCTGACCCTAAAAATACATGACAAAAATGTAATTTTAAGATTTTTTTGTGGTTAGGAAGCACATTACTCTGACTGCAATGTCCTCAGATTGATTCCTTGGCTTTTTTTGCACATCATTTCCCATCTTCCTCTATCCTCATTCCCTGTCACCACTCTATTGTCCCCCACTTTTAATAAAGACAAAATGTCCCCAAATGAAGTTTTTACAATACTGTTGTTTGGGAACTTTACTTGCTGTTGATAATAGAGATACAGGAGCAGAAACAAAAATGCAGAGAGATGGCATGCAGTAAAGGTATCTTAAGCACTATTCTACCAGATGCATATCTAAAAATGTTTTTAAAAAACCCTCATAGTGTTGTTCTTTTAAAAGTTAGCTCAGACAGCATGACAAAATGTCATAATTGAGAAATACTGTTGTTCCTATATTATTCTTCTCCTATTATTCTGATTTCTTTTGAACATGATGCAATTTGGCTGTAAGAATGAATCCATCCTTTACAAATAAGGTGTCTTTGAATCGAAGAAAAAAAACAAAACAGACCAAAACACCATTTTTGATGTATGTCAGCAGCTTTACAGGTAATTGATAATAATACACTGTACCTGGACCAGGTTTCTGATTTGACAGAGGGATTCCTGTAGATGTGTTTCCTTGGGGTTTGCTGAGAAGGCGATGAGATCTCCAGCATACACAACAGGAATGGGAGATGTAGACTGACCTCTCAGCTGAAGGTTGCTGAGAGCTAACAGTGCACGTGGTTTCACTACATCTTCCACACCAGACTGAGCCAAGCTGCTAAAACAACGCACTTTAACGAAGTTCAGTTTCCCATCGACCAGATAAAATGCAGGAGAGGAACCTGTGTTCAAAAGTATGGTAATTTAGTTAACACTACATTGTTAACAGGCAGAAACAGTTAGGAAAAAGAAAAATCACCTACCTTGACCATCAGTGATACTGATGACATATCCTGTGAGGTCAACCTCTCCACAGAGCGGCTGGAATTCTGGGTTTTGGAGATCCACAAAAGTTGCAGACACCCTTGATTGAAAGTGTGTTGATAACCATTCCTTTGAACCCTGAATGAAAAGCCAAAAATGAAGTATTAAAAAACATTTGTATCTAATTTACTGTATAAATAATTCCCTGTGCTGAAGACAGTTTGTTTTTTCAGTACCTGTATGTCCTGAAACTGTGTTTTCTTGTTCCCGGTGAGCTGAACAGTTTCAATACCACCGCGCTTTTTTCCATCTGAAGTGGTGAGGTTATAGACTTTGTATCGACAGCCTTCCTTTAACGAAGACTGAAGGTCTGAGGACGGTCGCCACATGTTCAACTGGTAAACTAAGACAAGCACACAAAAAACAACATTATTATAAATCAGTCTTTAAATAGTACATTTAAGTACCCAAACTAAATGAAGACAAACGAGGACACACCACTGCTGCTTTGACTCATTGAGTCAGCAATGCAGAGTCTCCAAACAGGAGTAACGTCACGTTTGGGACAGGTCCCCTCATTTTCCTCTGCATTTTCTAGAGCACGACGGTACCGGTCCTGCAGTTCAGCCTGCTTCTTCTCAATCAGAGAGCGCCTGTAGGTATGTAGAGTCTCCAACTGTTGTTCACTCAAATGAGCCTTAAACATAGAAGTGAACAGATGTTCAATCAAAACTTTACATTAATAGAATGTCTGAAGTTAATCTGCACAAGAACTCAATATGTAAAGTAAGTTTCTTATCACCTCAAGGTAAGCTGGATCATCCTGAACTGCTTCATACAGCGCTTCTCCATCTTGCAGACTTGCAATATCCTGACGACTGATTGTCCGTCTTCTGCGTTGAGGTTTGTTATTACCTGAGGAAAACAACTTGTTCAAATGTATTCCATTTAAGTCTGTACTAAACACGCTGAAAACACGATTCCTACCTTTTTCTTCCTTCTCAAATTCTGCTTGAATCTTTGCAAACACAATCTCCATAGCCTTTTGCTTCTGGCTGTTGTAGCGTCTCGCCTCCTTTTCTTCTGCACGGACAGAACGGAACACAACGCCACCATCTGGTTTCCTCTCCATCCACTGGAAAAACATGACAAACAAACTGTCACATAGCATCATGCCATGAACTGACAGGAGTAATAGTATATTAGTACATGAGAAAACGCACTTGTATGGGGTAGCTTCTCAGTATGACAATGTCCACACATCCAACAGGCCCTCCATTGCTGTACAAACAGGAGAGAGGCAGCAGGAATGGCCTTGGATCCCTGAAAAATCCAAGCTTAGTATCCCATCGTGCTGGTCTGCTGCTATTGGCACAAATCTGAAAAGACAGACAATTGGCAAACAAGTCAGAATCAATGTTCTGACTTGATCTCCGGCATTGGTTGAGTCTGTCCATTATATTCAATATGCCATATATTCCGACGACGATTTTCGATGTCGACTTTACACGTGAAGAATGGACATCCCATTAACCTTCAGTCAGTACATATTGTAAACTCCCCTCACAAAGAGAAAGGAATTCAAGAATTCATGTAAAATAAAGGGGAGACTTAAAAGAAAAGAAAACAAATAAAATATATAGATCATAAAAAAGTCAAACAGAGAGGAAAAAGATAAGTAAATAAATAAATAAAAATAAGAAAAGGGAGGGGGGGTTGATGGCCACCCTTAATATTCTGTTCTCTACTTCCACTTTTTATGTTTTTCCCCATTCCCTTAATATACCTTTAACATGAGAGATTCAGGTGCCTCTAGAGGGGAGCAAGCATCTTGGGATCCCATCAGCTGAGCCCCATGGATGATCAGCTTTCCACCAACAGCCAGTCGACCTTTGTGAAGCATGGCAGTCAAGGGATCATCCAGCTGGGCTTTAATGGTGTACCATCCATCTGTCAGCCAAACGACTGCACATGGGTTTTCAGCCTTTGCATCAGCACTGTGTGGAGTCTTGGCATCATTGTGACTTTGTCTGGTTGGGTAGTGACCCCTAGAGACGACCCCGCAAACACAGAGAACCAGGGTTTTGGCTGCTGTGTCATCCTTTTCCATGATCTTTCTCAGAGCTGGCCTGCGACTGTGGTCCACCTCAACATCATATCTGAAACAAACCCGTAAGATAAAACAAAGACATTTAAATGTTGTAGAGAAAGAGGCAAGTACTATAAGCACTCTTGGGTGCTTTACAGTAACAAACTTAGACACAGTATTTATGCTAATTTCTTATGATTACATTATTAAAACTTAACAATGACACAGTAATGACAGAGCCTTTTGTATATGTCACGCAAACTGGCAACAAGCTACAGTTACAATCAAAATTATTCAACCCCCATTGCATTTTAGGTTTATTGGCAAAATCTAAATTTTTTCCGGTGTTTGCAATAAACAAATTACAAAAGAACAGTTTAAATAGTTAAATAAAACTAATATTACAAGGATTTTATCCAAATTCAACACTAAATATTACTTTCAATGACTACTGCAGTTTCAAAAAACTGATGCCTGACTTTGAACCCCATTGAAAATCTCTGGTGGGATTTGAAAAAGGCAGTTGCAGCACGCAAACCCACAAATATTAGTGAACTGAAGGCCTTTGCCCATGAGGAAGGGGCCAAGATCCCTCAGGAACGCTGCCAGGAACGCAGTAGTCATTAAAAGTGGCATTTTGTGTTGAATTTGGAGAAACCACTTGTAATATTAGTTGTGTTGAGCTGTTTAAATTGTTCTTGTTTGATTTGTTTATTGCAAACAGTTGCCAAGAAACCTTATTTGTAGTGGGGGTTGAATAATTTTGATTGAAACTGTATGTATAATGTGAGAGATAGTTCACTGATTATATTGTAAGACACCTTTTGCACCAAGAGGAGTAGATATCTTGTTAATTTCAAGATTAAATCAATTAAAACTGCAGTAACAAAGCAACCTAAAATCACCCATAATTCTACATACCTGTATTTGAGTTGTAGGAGAACTTGCTCTGGGGTGAGACAGAGGCTGCCCATTGTTCCTGGAAAGGATCTTTCCATGGAGGCCTGCTTCCACACAATCCATCTGTAGTGATTATACACCCACTCCTCACTGATCAGTTTAGGATCCACACCTGGGGTGTCACATAAAGCTCTGCGGACAGTGTGGGACAAGATCACATTTAGTGCAGTCTGCATTTGCAAATACACCTGGTGTCTCAAACATTATGATTAGTTCAACAGTATTACTAAAGTTAACCTCAATTTAATGTCATTGATACCTATAGAACTCTTCTTTCCCTGCAGTCCCGTCCTTGCTTGGGATCAGCCATCCGCCATCAGCAAGCTGAACACCACCGTCATCAATGAATGCTTCCCGTTTGAGGAACTGCTGTATACTGAAGCGAAACGACTGTGCATTCTCACTGGTGATCTCAGACACATGCTGATGCACTCCGTATCCGTACAGCTTAAAAAACATGAACATGAACATGTTATAAAGTTGTTTACATGACAGTGCTGTCATTTTTAACCAAATACAACAAAGATAACCATGATAAAAAACACTCTAAAGCCCAGTGTGAGTTTTGGCCTTACCTGTTTTTGGGTGTATTTTGCAGGGGGCTTTCCATTCACTGCATCTTTTAGTGGGATCTTTGACACTCCTGAAGTTTTGGTTAGAAATAAGCTCCCTGGCAGAGGTCTGATAGTCTGGCGCTTCTTTTTCCTGATCCTCATGTCTTGCATATCTCGTGCCAGCTCTATGTTCTGAAGAGTCTGAATTTCTGTTAACAGACCATAAATAGGTAATTATTTTTCCTGTGTTATGCTGCGTACTATTCCAGCGTATTACACTGACATCATCAAAAAAGGTTACCTTGACTTCTGGATAATGTGTCCGCCACTTCTGAAGCCTCTGTAGCAGAATCCTCTGTTCTATAGCCAACAGGACTTTTACGGTTTTCCACAAGATCATCCTTTGTGTTATCAGCCAAGGCCACCGTATGAGTAACTTCTGTGCTTTTATTACCAGTTACATCTGTAGTGCTTTGTCCGCTTGTCTTTTTAGTGGGTGGTACAAAAGTGTTGCTGTTTGAAGGCATTACAGAGACACAGTGGTGTTTATCCTCCTCCTCTTGTAGTTTAGAGCTCTCTTGGACAATAGTTCTTTGTTTTTTGAATGGAGGAACAAACACAGGTGTTCTTATGTTGTCCTTGACCATGTTATTCTTGTGAGTGTCCGTCTTTGAATTCTTCAAGAATGGAGGAACAAATGCTGGTATCGTAGAATGAGTGGATTTTCTGTCACCTGGGGATGAGTGTGGTGTTGCCTGCTGCAGTCTGGTTACCATGTAGTTTTTTCCATCCCTATAAGACAAAAAATTACATGACTATGGGATAACTTATGCCCACTCCTTAAAAGCATGGTCAACAGTCCACATGCAGCTTACCTGTTTGGCCTTGTGATGTTTGGATGAAGAGAGACGCTGTACTTGAAAACTCTCCTGTCTTTCATTACAGCTTAAGTGACAAAAATACAAATTAAGAGCCATTTAACTTATGAAAGGAAATATGTAGTATTTGGAAAATGTGTTGCATTACTATGATTTACCAGTTGGACAGCTTTTTTCTGGCTGAAGTGTTGATCCTCTTGGACTACTAACAGTTCTGTCAAATTCATCCAGTAATCGTCTTTTCAGGGGAGGCTGACCTATTACACACCAGCAAGGCAATAGTTTATGGTTAATGCTCACAACAAATATAAACAAAGAAAAGCAGCTCATGGTTAAGATAAAATCATTTTAGTTAAGCACAACATGAGAACAGCGTATTTAATTTTAAGTATTTGAAGAAACTGAAATATTTAGACATTAAAATGAGTAGCAAAAATGCAATTCCATTTCTTCAAATAATCTGAATTTCAAATTACATCTGAAAACCATGAGACAAGTTGTGCAGCCTAAATCAAAATACTTCACAATAACTTAAAATGTCTAATTAATAACTCTGACACTTACCGGTCATATTAGTATCCTCTGCCAATCTCTTCCCTGTTGTTTTCTGCTCCTCTACACATTCCTTGCTGGATTTTGGGTTATCTTGCTGTGGCATATTTTCAAAAGTCATAGAGAGACTTTGGCCAGCTAGACCTTCGTCTTCTAACAAAGCTTTAGTGCAGTCCAGGGCTTCCTGGGCAAGAAACTTCTGCTGGGCTTCTGTGCAGCCACTGAGGTTGAGTGACTGAAAGTTTAGAACTGAAGACTCTTCTGTCCTTTTGAACTCCAGCTTCTTACTGCTGCTTGTCTGCTTTATTTCGTAGCCCATTATGTCTGGCCTAGTCTCTCCGCAGGGATTCAGCACCCCCGAGATAACACATTTGTCCTCTTTAAATTTACATGTATCTGTAACTGTCTTCTCTTTGATAAAGTTACAACCATGTACACTTGAATTTTGAAGGATTTTATTTTCACTGTCAGTCTCTCGGAAAGAACGGTGAGATTTAACAATCTGGGGGTCACTTTCAGCAAGAATGTTCTTGTTACATGTTGTTGAGAGATTGTAATTTGAGGGTCTTTTCACATCTTTTGATAGACCTGGATTGTGAGTGTCAACTGGGGCTGTTGAGTATGAGTTTAAATCAGGACACTCCAAACCATCTTTTACTTGAACAGAATCAGTATCAATTTCTCTCAAAAGGTTCTTTGCTTTCAAAAGATTTTTCTGTGACACTTGGACTTTTGTTCCCCCTGCAGTTGTGAAGCCACAATGTGTTTTTTCCTTATTATTTTGAGCATCTTCTGATTTCTTCTCACTTTTCAATGTGTCTGAAACAGCTGGGATGTCTGTGTTCAAACTGTCCTCAACATCACAGTCTTTGAAGAAGGCATCGGTCTCCTGCATTGCTTTAACTGTGATAGAATCATCATCAAATTCTTTCAAAAGATTTTTTGCTTTCAACAGATTTTGCTCTGACACACGGACTATTGCTCCCCCTGCTGTTGAGAAACCAGAATGTAGTTTTTCTTTATTTTGAGCATTTTCTTGCTTGTTATCGTTCTTCCTTTTTTCTGAAACAACTGGGATCTCTGAACTGGGACTGATGTCATCAAAGAGAGATTTTGCCCTCTGGAGGGCCTCAGATGAAAATTCTACTGGCTTACCACTGGCTGCAAGAAATCCACTATTTTTGGGTAGTGGACCAGGAAACGGCATCTTGAAATGAGGTGGTCTTGCATTGGTTTTATCCGCATCGTCATCACATTCACTCAACAGGGATTTTGCCCTTGTTAGAGCTGCAGATGAAATGGCGACTCCTTTGCCACTGGCTGTCTGAAATCCAACATTTTGTGGTGTTCCTTCTTTTTGTTTCAGTTGTCTGTTTGTGTCCTCGAATGTAGCACTTTCATTCAGCAGAGACTTTGCTTTTACTATTGCATCATCTGACACTGACACTTTCTTTACACTGGCTGTACAGTATCCACCGTCATTGTTCAATTCATCAACAGCAGAGGAAACAAGCTTCTTTGCTATTGTGCACGATGACAAGGAAAGTGGCTTTGCCATCGAGTATGAGTTTGCATGTAAAAAAGGTGCATCACTCAAAGCCAGTGTGTTCTTAAAAACACCTTTGTGAATCTCCACATTATCGTAATGCAGCATCTTTTCATGGTGTACATCTGGTCCAGCTTTCACATGTTCAAACTCTGTGTATCCACTGACAGGCTCCTCAGAAACATTTACTGTTACCCCTGGAACATTTTTAAATGTTGGGAGGATATTCTTCTTGTTGACACTTTCCTTACTTTTCTGTTTTACTGACATGGTGTCATTACTGTCCTTAACATCACAGTCTTTGAAGGAAGCATCAGTCTCTTGCATTGCTTTAACTGACATAGAATCATCATCATCAAATTCTTTCAAAAGATTTTTTGCTTTCAACAGATTTTGCTGTGACACACAGATTATTGTTCCTCCTGCTGTTGAGAAACCACGATGCAGTTTTTCTTTGTCTTGGCCATTTTCTTGTTTCTTATCATTCTTCCTAACTGAAACAGCTGGGATCTCTGAACTGGAACTGATGTCATCAAAGAGAGCGTTTGCCCTCTGGAGGGCCTCAGATGAAAATGCTACTGGCTTACCACTGGCTGCAAGAAATCCACTACCTCTGGGTGGTGAATCATGGACTGGAGTCTTGGAATATTTTTGGTTTCCACTGACTTCATCCTCAACTCCATCATATTCACCAATCAAAGATTTTGCTGCAGATGAAATAACAACTCCTTTTCCACTAGCTGTCTTAAAGCCACTTGGCTGATTGGTAAAACGACTGGTTCTTGAAGAGTTTGTTTTTTGTTTCATTTGCTGGTCTGTGTCCTTGTGTGTCTGAATTTCATTCAGAAGACACTTTGCTTTTGTCATTGCATTAACTGATACAGACACTTTCTTGCCGCTGGCTGTACAGAAACCACCAACGCTCAAATCATCGGTGGCAGAGGAGCCAATACTATTTGATGTTGTGCACAAGGGAGAAGACGACTTTGCTGTTAAAGACTGGTTTCCATGAAAAGAAGACTTGTCAATCTCCATATCATGCTGGAGAACCTCAGTAAGGTGTACAGATGGTTCAGAATTTACATTTTCTAACTCCGTGTGTCTTTTGACAGGTTCTTCAGAAAGGTTTACTTTGATCCCAGTAAGACTTTCACATTTTGAAAGGTTTTTCTTATGACTGAAACTTCCAGGCAAGGTTTCTATACTATTCTTATGTTTTACCGAAGTGCCACCACTACTATCCACATTATCACAGTCTTTGAAGAGAGCATTTGCCTTTTGCATTGCTTTTGCTGAAATAGAAATCCCTTTCCCATTGGCCATCTGGAACCCGCTTCGACATGTGAGCTTTGAATGATCCTTTTCATGAGGTACCAAGTTATTATCCACACTGTCCTTGTGCTCTGCTTTGCTATATTTTTCACAAGTTTGCTTGTCTGGTGGGTTTTTATCTGAAACAAGATTCTCCTCTAAATCAGCAAACAAAGCTCTAGCTTTGCTCAGACACTTTTTTGAAACCCTCAAAACATTTCCTCCAGCAGTTTTAAATCCCATGCCAAGTGTCAAAGGATTTTTGTTGTTTGGCAAGCTTTTGTCATCGTGTTCAGCTCTGTCAAGATTTTCACTTGACATAATAAAACTACTACCTTCAGCAATGTTCTTAGAAGAGGAAGGTACATTTCCAGAAGAGACGGTTTCTTTCTTCATTCCACCAGAGAATGGCATTTCTGCTGACTTACTTGTGTCAGGATTTATTTCATCTGAAACTAAGGCAATTTTTCCAGGTATCATTGTTGTTGGCACAGGCTTTTCAGCATCTGAACTAAAACTATCATCAAAATCTATACCGGAAAGAAAATCTGGGTCAAGTTCTTTGTCAGCTTTTTGGGGAGAGGTGGCATTATCTTGACATTGTTGGTTTGGCGTTGCAATTTTAAACTGTGTGAATTCAAACTGGCTATCTGCTTCTTCCAATAGAGTGCACAGTTCTGTCACGTCAGCTTTTTGTGAAGCTGTTAATTGGCAATTGATGTCCCTGACTGTTTCACTTGATGAAAGTGCATGGTTTGAGAAAGAAGTTTTTGTTTTCAAAGATCCATGAGTTTCATCTTTAGTGTCATGACCACATTTGGTGGGCTGATCACTACACCTTTCACGTTCACTCTCTTCAAAGAGATGTTTGGCTCTCTCCAGGTTGGCTGAAGATATTCTTATACCCTTATTTGAGGCTGTTTTGAATCCTGATGCATGGACGGATGGGAGAGAAACAATTGTTTTCTCTGGCAGGCTGCCATGAACTTGACCACTGACTGGAATGCAATTAACATTATCGACAGCTCCTTTTCCACTGGTGGGTGGAAGTGTTAATGTGATTTTTGTTTGAGGCTTGTTCTCTCTGCCAAGGTCCAATGTGTGGTTTTCCTTTACTACAAAAGACAGGCTGGCGTCAGTTTCAGTGCCATGTAAAATACCCTCTGAATGTACTTTCCCGTTTCCTTTATTTGTAGGCTGAAAAGGAGTGGTCCACTGTTGAGTTTGAGCCTCTTTCTCTGAGGTGGGAAGAGCAGAAAATGCAGTCATATGAGTGCTATCAGCCACAGCAGACTGGAATCCACTGTCACAAATAGTTTTCTCATTGATGGAGTTATTTTGGTTAGTGGCAGAAAGATGTCTTCTGTTACTGACGCCATCACAGTCATGTTGAAGGCTTGCTTGCCTTGCTTTGTGCTTAGCTTGTTTCAAGGCGGACAGACATGCTGAAGGACAGAAACCATTTTGAGGAGTATCCTCTGCTGCTTCACTCAATTTAATGTGGTCTGACATTTGACTGAAGTCTTGTGCAAAAGCTATGCAAAGCTGTGACATTTCAACATCCTGGACTTTTGCTTGTACAGAGGGAGGCAGGTTTTCTTCAGTGACATTTTCCAGTTGTTGCATCTCATTCTTCCCTTCAAAGGTTTTATTGTGGATGTTGCCACAGTCCCCTTTATCTTGGGCATTTGGCAGATGCTTAACGTTCAATCCTTGCGCTGAAATAAAGCATAACACCGAACAATTTAGTGAATAAATTGTATGTATGTACAGTTGCAATCAAAATTATTCAACCCCCATTAGATTTTAGGTTTATTGGCAAAATTTAAAAATGTTCAGGTGTTTACAATAAACAAATTACACAAGAATAGTTTAAATAGTTAAATAAAACTAATATTACAAAGCTATGCATCACGTTTGCAGCAGGTCATAACAGCAAAAGGGTGCTCTACTAAGCACTAAAGATGCTTGCCATGAAGGGGTTGAATAATTTGAGAGTGCAGTAGTCATTAAAAGTGGCATTTTGTGTTGAATTTGGAGAAACCACTTGTACTATTAGTTGTGTTGAGCTATTTAAATTGTTCTTGTTTGATTTGTTTATTGCAAACAGCTGCTAGTTTGTACATTTTGCCAATGAACCTAATTTGCAGTGGGGGTTGAATAATTTTGATTGCAGCTGTATGTATGTATAAATCAATACTTTGCCATGCATAAGAAATGTATGAATAGAAAGAAACTAGAATACCTGGTGATGAGTCAATCTTCTGAGAATGAATTTCCTTTTCTTGCACTTGGGGTTTCGAAGATTTCACAGTGTAAACAAATTGTCTCTTTTTCTTGATAAATCCAGAATCTGAGATTTTCAAGGATGGTCTGACAAGCTGGCTACAATCAGAGTCACTCTGTAGCTGTTTTTTTAAACAGTTGTTTTCCACTTGTGCAGCAGGACTGTTATTATGGCCCACAGTAGAGTTTGGTATTTCAGATAAACTCAATGGAGACCACTGAGTGGTTCCCATGTCTCCAGTTTTCACTGGACTTTTCAAGTGTGGGGATAAAGGAGCTCTGCTTGGCTGCTGATCAGCTGTTCTTTGGCCACTGGACACAGCCGTGTTCATTGTCAAGATCTGTGTGGAGCTGCAGCCAGGTTCTTTTGCTGAAATGATTTGCTTCCTTTTTATTCTGTCAGTTTTCACTTTTCTAAGTGCTGAACTGCTGTTGGAGAAAAATCCTGAAAGAACATTTTCAGCCCCATCAAAAACATTTGCTACAGTGGTGCAAATTTCTCCATCCTCAATAGCATCTGGTAGCTTCTGTTTACAGACATCACTCTGGATATGTGAACTCTGAGAAGGAGAGTTGTGAGGCTCTGGATTCTGATCAGCCTCAGGAGAATCAGCACCTGTTGATGACAGACTAGTTATCAGTATTGTTTTGCATTATGGCATCTAAGAGTCTTTCCACAGTTTTACATCACAATATCAGTCAATCTGTGCAATACATAGTTATCTCAGTCACATTCAGAACTACCTAACCATCTTACAATGACAAAATATGACAGAAAAACATGGTACCTTCTTGAATCATGGGAGGAATAAGGTCACTGTGTTTTGGTGACACAGTTCCAACTCTGGATGCATTTGAAAGTGAGGGGAAAAGCTTCCGTACAAACTGAGAGAGATAAGAAAAAAAAACATTAGCAGAAGCAATTTGACATTTCACTGTTTATTTTTATTTTTACTGTAACAATGTTACAGTTGTTAATGTTTTTTCCAGGTCATAAAAAAGAGAATGCATTGAGTATTTTTACATTTTAAAAATCAAATAAAGATTTTTAAAATGAGAGAGACTATCCTTTCATGGAGATAAATATGTACTGTATCGTGTGTGTTAAAACTGGACAGAGTACTCACAACAACACTTTGGTCCTCAAAAAGATTAACTGGGCAGGGACTCTCGTCAGTTTTAGCTACAGCATTGAGACAAAACAAACATAACTAACAGATCAGGTTTATGCATTTATACATTAATTGCTTGTCCCAAATTACACAATATTGAAAATATAAATATACATGCATAAATAAATGCAAAAACAAACACATTTTCTTACATAAAATCAGTGTGGAAGGCACTGCTGGTGGGGTATTCAGAGAACTGGTCCATGATATATCGGGATGAATTTGTGCACCAAGACTTTCAGATATATACTTTGCGTAGCTGACCTGTATCATTACAAAAAAAGGAGGAAATTAAGGGAAACCTTCAAGTTATCCATTACTCCATATTCAAAGAAATATAACATCACTGTTAGATATAAAACACTTACTGGGGATTTCTGTGGTGTCTGAAGCAGATCTGTACAAATGAAAAAGAAAACATATTAGTGGTAATGCTTACACGTTTATTTAAGATATGATTCAATCAACAGATAATATAATGAGGAATTTGCAGCTCACCAAAACTTTCCTCAGCCTGAGGCTGGACACCTTCATATTTTGAACCTGGCACCCTAAAAATAATGAGAGGCATAAACTCCCAACAGCAGTGACAACACTAGTCATTTGAGGAAATTCATCTCGAAATAACATTGACTCCATAAATACTGAATATATGGGAATGGATTTTAGTTGTGAACTTATAAACCCTTTCATAAAGGATTATTTGTTTCTAATGAGTTTTGCTTTGATTGAACAAAAACTTGAGAATCTATGTAGCTCTTTTAAAAATGGAAAAACCTTCCAACAACACTATGCAAAAACGAATTTGGAATATATAAAAACAGACACTCACCCCTCTTTTGAAATCTGAATAATATATGGACTTCTTGTCCATGGCAGTGTTTCTTTTTCTAGGGGGAGCATAGAGAAATGTTTTTTTAGATGCAAGCTCAACGAAGCTCCTGAATGCAGACATAAGCAGTTACATTAAAATATGAGTTTATGTATTGTGCCAAATGTAAAGTACATTTCTGCAAAAATGCATCAGTGTTAATGGTTATAGCAAACATTACCTGGTTCAGAAGTGAAAGACTGCTCATCCTTGGCTTCAGGTGACACAACTCGTCTGTGTCTGAAAACTTTAGGGGTTGAAAACAACTGACTCTCCACAGCAGTTTCATCAAAGGGTGTTTTAAAGTTTCCATCTTTGTATGCACACAAGTCATCTTGATCAGAGAAATTTTTCTCAGTTTTGACTGCCTGAGCTGTCAGTACATCAAACCAGTCATGGTCCAGTGGTCCCAGCTCTATAATGGAAAATAAAAATGGTTTGTTTGTTCTTTAGTTTTAAGCAAACTAACTCATACATGTGTGTGAGTGAGTGAGTGTGTTTTGTGTTTTCAGAGAAAGTATTGTTTGCTTGTTTATGCAGCTAGACTTGCAGGATTTACAGTCAATGCTGTGTGTTGTTTCCGGTTACTACACTCGATTGCATTTAACTGTACAGATGTTCAGACTCAAAACGCCGTTGTTACCTCTCCAGGTGTCGTCTTTGAATGTGTCGTACATGCTTTCTGGTGGTAAATCCATTCCAGGTGATGTGTAATCCCTAAAGTTTCCTATGTGGCACACCTGCAGAAACAAAACCACAGTTAGCAAACAGACATCGATCTAAGCTAAGTTAGCTATGTGTTAAATGATGGATCCTCAGGGGGACATGGCCAGTTTCCTTCCTGCTGTTTCCGACCACAGGTTACATTGCTGCTACTCAAGTACTCAGTATCATTAGCTAACGCGATAATAAAACTTCTCAGATAGACAAACGAGAAGGCGACGTTAGCTAACGTTTGGTTCACCCTCTTATGAAGTACTACAGTAGGTTGACAATGTTTAGAAAACGTAGATATTTAGCCAAACTCAGGTTACACCCCTGCTCATTTTGTAAAAAGAAAACAGCAACATTTTTCTTGAAGTTACTAAACTCACCATGACGGCGTACGACAGTGTCCAACCTTCATGTCCAGACGAAATCCTTCACAACGTATTGATGACAAACCAAAAAAAACGATGAAAAGATGATAGAGTGCAATTTCTACGTGTCAACTTTATAGCTAAGCTAGTCTGCAGCATTGCTACCAAAACAAACCTGGCGCGCCATGCTCCAGTGTGTGACTGTGATTGGTGGCCCAGCCTCCTGTCTTCTTCTGTGGTTTCACTGGAGGACTAACGTTAAAGCTTATACCGCGCCATCTACTGTGTCAAAAAAGTGTAACATCATGAATTTAAACAATAAAACCTAACAAATGAACAAACACAAAAACTACAAAGGAGTTATATTTTACTAAATCCGTTTTAACCTGTAATTGTTTATCTACCACCCTGCTGTTCAGTCTTTCAAGCACAACCTTTGTTAAGAGTTTTGCTTTCAGATGTTTTATTAGGCTATAGAAAGTGTATGAACCCCATGAACCAAAAGTCACATTCTGTCTTTGTGTTATACTTATGAATGTAATTATAGTAAAAATAAATGATCCCCCTTAAGGACCCCTACCGGTTCCCAAACATACTTTGAGAAACTATGGAAGTTTCTGCCAATGTGAAACAAAATTATAGAAGTTATTATGAGAAACTTTCTCAAAATAATTACATAATAACTCAAAATAATGACTTATCTTATAGATGTATTAGTATTTCATTATTCTGAAATATTCATTATTTTGAGAAAGTTTCTCATTATTTTGAGTTACAGGATTTACATTTCATCACATCAGCAGAAATGGACTTCGATAAGAAACACAGTCACATGAGAATGGACTGATCCACAAGCAGACTGGTAGAGCTTTTTGGGTGGTGCACAGCTTTAAAGGACTGCTGAAGAGGTTGCACCCTGGGAATACTTGGGTGTGCAGCTTTATGAAGCTACAGTATATTTTACTATCTGAGGATTCCCTTTCCAAAAGAAACTTATGTAATTAAAATAAAAAATAAAAATAATGATCATTTGTACAAATCATACAATGAAGCCATATTTAACAAATGTAAGTTTTATTTGTATTGTTACATAAGTGTACAGAACACCAAAGTACAGAAGTACAGTACATTGCAAAGGCAGTAGTATTTACAAGGCGAGAGGCTACACCAACAGTTCTTCTGGGAAGCTTTACAAATATGTAGCTATCTCTTTCATTCTGGATGCAACTCAAATTTTAAGTTCATAAAAATACAATCCTATGAGTCTGAGTAAAGCCCCCACTGGACTATGTACAATAATTCATTTAAAATATTTGTTTGTTCATAAACATTATTACTACAGTTATAATACATAGAATTTGCAAGCTTGGCAGATTTAACAGATGAAACAAAATATTTGTTTAGTCTGATAAAAGCATGTTTTTCTCTTGAAAACAATATAAATAATTTGTCTATTTGCTAAAAGCTGCACAGTTAAAAGGTACAGTAAGATGTTTTAAGTAACAGATAACCCACACAGCAGCAAGGTATGTAGGTCTGGGAGACATTACAGTAGATTTGCAGCATGTCAAAGTAGTTAAATGTGAACAATATATAAATCAATATCCATAATTCCATCTACAGTATGATGGTCGTCAGGTTTAAATCACACACTCAAGCACACACACACCACACCCATACCCACACTCAAATGCACGCGCACACACACACACACACACACACACACACACACACGCACATACACAAACGCACACACACAACTTTAAGCAAATAATGAAGCCTCCCTTTTTCTGTACTAACAATGTTTGTTTTCCAATGCTATGATACTCAAATACATTCTTTCAGGAGGATACAGTAAAAGTCTTCAACTTCTGTGAAGGATTGCACATTTTCCCTTGACAATTAAAACAACATAACTGAATCACTTAACTTTGGTATGTCATTAGTTAAATGTGAAAGTTGTTGACCTCAGTAGCAAGTGGTCGCTTTGTGACATCTATTATTAGTGCAATAAAAGCCTTTATTTCTTTACAAAACAACAGTATTGCTGCACGTCTGAAGATCATATTTGATGACATTCGGATGTACTCTGAGCTAGAAGAGAAAGGGAGGCTTTGTTATTCCCAGGTGAGAGCTCGTAAACCACTGAGATGATAGCAGCAACCTCAGACAGGACTAGAGGCGAGGCATGGGACAAGGTATTATGCAGGGATGGGTGTCACACACTGCTAGTCTGCCATCAAAGAGTTGAGCCTGAAAGCCTGGAGTCTGGGAGGAAAGCTGTGATGGCTCGATAGCCCTGAGCTCGCCGGATCATGTCCCGAATCTCTCCATTAAGTTCCATTAACTTGACAGAGATTTCTGTTAAGTCCTGCTTTGAGCCCACCAGAGCAAAAGTTCCTGTCTGACCCAAGGTTTGATGTCTGAAGAAGATGTTCAGTAAGGTCTGGACTTCATTCTCAGAGTGGCTTCCAAAGATGTCATTAGGCCACATTTTTCTGCAATTAAAAATAGGTATTTGTTTGACTGAGAACAATATTTGACAGCATGCAATCCAAATAAACAATGAAATAAGCCTTTTGCTTTTCTCACCTGCACTCCCGAATATGGCGGATGGATGACGCAAACTCGTTGTTCTTCAAACCCTCGAGAATGGCTTGCACAGCGGCCTCGGAAGAACTGAAGGTGGGCTCAGAGCAGGAGCTCTCACAGGCAGAAATCTCACCATTCGTCACTGAGGTTGCTGCTACTCTCAGGTTACTCTTCAACTCATTGAGCTCTCTGGACATGTTTGTCAGCTAAAGGTTGAGAGGGATTCATATTATTAAACAGGGACATAGATTAAACAGTGGGTATGATGGTTCCAAAAAGAGGGAATAAACACAATTGCATGGTGTACTCACCCTGGGAACAGAGCTTATTGCATGGACCTGTTCAATCAGCTTACAGTAGGACTGAAAAAGCAGCAACAGCTGAAAGTGGAGTTTGTAGAGTCTTTGACAGAGCTCCAGTTGCTGAAAAGTAAGAACAAAATACTGAGCAAATTTGTTTTCATTGCTAGTTCTCACTTACTAGATTTTACTGTAGGCTACTTTATTTTATTGCGTACTATTTTTTTTTTTTTTTTTTTTTTAGAGTTCTGCTATTTGGTGGATAATAAACTTACATACAACTACTGTACAACAACTTCTAGATAGGTGTCACACCTGCAGGAGCTATTTAAAGACCATTTAAAACAACAAAGAGAAACAAGCCTCATCCAACTTACAGCCAGAGATTCCATTTGCTACAAAGCAAGCATGTTACAGGACAGAAAAGAAGTAAGGAAAACAGAGAATCAAAGGAAGGGCATGCAATTCCTTATTTTTCATTTTAAAATAGGTGAGAGGTATTAACTGAGGGCTTTTTGTTGACATGCAAAGAGGAAGAAAAGTGAGGGTTGATGCATGTGGGTAAATTAGAACTTAAAGAAGGGATAATATTCACCATGAGATATTAAAAAAGCCAAGAGAAAAAAGCAAGCAAATTCACAATTTTGCCTGTTCATTTGCACAAATGCACTCACTTCAATGGTAATCTCTTGCCAAACTATATTATCACATTCTACTTGCTCTTAATTGTCAGGTTTCCTTTTTCCTGTCCTTTCCTTTCCTACCGTATCAAGTGAGTGTAATTGTTTACTGATAGATTAAATGCAACTTAAGAGAACTTGCTCTCATGCCCAGCAGAGCCAAAAATGATCACAATGCACAATTGAATGAGATAATCAAAGTGACGTGCGGCAACTCAAGGTTGTCAGAAAGTTGACATTCACATAGTGTGAGAAAATTAGAGGTAACACTCACAGAGCTACAGTATCACAGAGTAATCGTAATGCAAAAAGTACAATATGAGAGATCAGTTTCAATTGAATCTTTAATACTTTCAATCATTTTTGTAAGATTAGCTATGACCTACAAGATACGATCCAGCATTTTACATTATCCTTTAAGTGATAGCATGTCAGTGTTAATGCTCAAATTCCTAACAAATTAACATTTTACCTTTTCCTCATGCTCTGCTGGTTGACATGTTATGACAGTGCCCCCAGGACTCCTGGGAAAGGTGGCCTTACAGTTGCTCAACCACTGTGGATAATAGAGAAGAGACAACATAATCACTACTACTAACTAAGAACAAACAGGTGCCACTCAGACTTTAAAGCGTAATATTTGATCTCCTTACGGTGAGAACTCCATCCTTTTTGTTGTTGTAAGTATCAAGATACTCTTGAAGTTCCAACACACTGAATTTCATTTTTTCCAGGAGTCCACAAGACATAATCTGCGAAAATAAAGTTTTATTATTACATTTGTTCATCTGCCACTAATATGTTACACTGTAAAAAAAAAAAAAAAAAAAAAAAGTATTATAAATTGAAAATTGTTGGGTTTCTCACTGTGTCTGCATCGATGAATAGTGTTGGACACTCTGAGCATGATGTCAGCATTTGAGAAGACCTCAGAAACTTGGAACCTAATCCTCTAAGTCCGTCACTGAGGTAAGTCACAGCGTCACATGTCAGGGAACAAAATTTGGTCTGGATACTCTGCAATGCAAGAACAGGCCGGCTGTAATACTGTCCTAGTCACTCCTACATCATTCAAAGTATTTACCGTACATTCTATCATTACTTTAGTTTTTCCTAACATCCTAAAACAGTGCCTTCTTTGTAATTAATCAGACCTCTTCTAAAAGGTTGCCTCTTTTTCCAAAGGTCAGTCACTTAGATGACTAATCCTGTTACCCTTTCAGTTGAACTATTTGGTTTGGAAAGGCACACAGTTAATGGAATTTATGTGTAGCGTGGCTTGAAGGTAATTCTATAATACCTGAAATAATGAAGAGAACACTTGGAAAGTATATACTACACAGGCTCCATCTGAGTCAGACACAAGCTGGTTGATGTGACGTCGCCAAGCCTCTTCTGCATCGCTGCATACCACCGGCTGGAAAGCTGCGAGGATGGCTGAGAAGAAGGGTGATGGTGGCGGGGAAGAACGGGACTCTAGCATGTCATCTCTCTCCTCCTCCGCAAGGCTGAGTGAACACAATTAAATTAACTTGATTTACTTAAGCTATCTTTTTTTTTTAGCAACGTGGCTGTGAGAAGAGTTGTGAGTGTGTACCTGGGTAAGCAGCTGTCTAGGTCCAGTTGTCCTTTGCAATCACTGTGAACAATGTCCAGGCTCAAACTATCACCACAGTGAAAATCAGAGGGAAGTTCATGGATGGAGAGAGAGACGTCATCTTCACGGACATTTAAATCTTCGTCTTCTAGTGATGAGTCATTCTGAAAGAAAGCAAAGGAGACACGCCTTCTCAGCATTTGGAAAAAATAATTAAAGTCATTAGCAAATACTGTAGCAGCATGCAGTAAAGGTTATTATTAATGGCAATTATCTCCCTCTGTTATATTTAAATGTAAAACAGATAACTTGGATACACTAACCTTGCCAGGGGACCCTATGGACACTCCTTGTGGTGTTTTCTCTTATTTGGTAAATTCAGTGTGCATCAATTGTGCCAATTAAATAGATTATAAAATAATTTAAATCAGCCAGCATCGAGTCTCTGCACACTCATGTTTTGGGACAGGCAATGTGTAAACCTTTCTTGACTTCCCACATGCCAAGAGTTTTTAGTTGTTGCTTAGAGCCACCCAAGCAGAAGAAATAGGTATACACATTGCCTTAAACAGACAGACACAGAAAGAAAGAGACCTTTTCACTATTGCTGACTATCACCCCCTAACATCCCAGGACAATCTCTGCCACAATTAAAGGCACAAGCTACTCCAAAGCATTATGATTTGCCTGCTAGTTTTTACTTCATTCTCCTTTTAGCATGCAGTTACTGAAATATCTAGAAATGACTGGCTCATGCTCTACTTTAAAGAGAGGAAAAGTAGAAAAGTCATAGCGATGCAAAAAAATAGTTAAGATAGACTGAACCCAAAGCACATAAAACATCCAACACATTTCACAAAAGAAGTTGCAAGAGGATAGCTCCTATTTGGCAAAATTAGTAAAAAACTCAAGTATAGAATTGCGATAGGAATTAGTAGTTCCCAGAATCTCAGACACTCTGAAGCCCTTATTCACCCGCTGCTTCGAGTCCTCTGGCAGTTGGGCCTCGAAGCTAGGATTTTTGGTGTTCAGCGGAGTTGAATCAGCTGAAGTTGGATTGCAAAAGGCGGAGGGAGAGTCCATACTATTGATCTCTGCTGTTGGAGAGAGGCTGACAACCTGCAAAGAGACAAAGTCAAACGTAAGATCTCTTAATAATACGTGTCATTTTTCAACAACGATTAAAGCTCTTTAGGAACGCTGAAAAAAACAACTCAATACACTGAATTGAAACTGACTGTAACACTGTGAAGTCTCCAACATTCCTGAGCAGCCTGTAAGCACTGACAGTGGTAGAGTGTTAGACAAACCAGGAACATGAGAGGAGTGGTGTGACAGCTGCGTGGACACGACAGCTTGGCATATGTTACCACACTTTCCACAAAAATGTATGACGGTTGTACTGTATGATGATCATTAGTCATGGAATAACAGAAAGATGATGCAAAAGTTAAATTAAGTCTCACTAACGGTCCTTGAACACAGAATCTTTAATTACACAGCAAAATTAGATGTTTTGTGTGCATTGTGCAACAATGACAGCAACCTTTTGGTGGCACAAGAGGAAAGCCTATGGTTTTCCTTGCATTATAACTTTAATTTACCGGCATATAAACAAAAATAGACTTACAAGCTGTGAGTGGGAGAGTATCTGGCTGGCAGTGAGGGAATCCTCCTCAGACGACTCGTCTGAGTATTCATGGGTGATCTTGCTGAGGCTGGGCATGCTGATGGACAGCTGGCTCTCCTCCAGGGTCTGCAGGTCACTTTGGTCTAGACTGTCCATGGAGCGTCTACGCACACCCCAGTTAAAGTTATCCATGGTCTCTCCCTATAACAGAGACCGGCCTTTAGTTAGCAAAGTACCAAGAAGCACAGTATGATCTCTCAAACACAAACACATGCACACACAGATATTGTACACACAAATTCACACAACCATGCAGTGTAGGTTCAAAGAGGGGAAGACTCTCTCTGAGTTTTTTTCTTCTAGCAACAAATGGGAGGAATACTGCAGTTTGATGTAGTGTCATGAACACTTCAGTGATCAAAGTGGCCAAGAAGCTGGAGAAGCTGGCAGAAAAGTTTGGATTTGAGAATACCCTGATATAGTCAGACTTTAAATATTTACAGGTTCTCATCCTTTTAGTCAAACTGTTTAAGATGCAGAATGACTTTTCATATGGACATGTCTCTGGAGATGTGGGCCAACTTCCATATTCCATCAAAGCTCCACATCAACAGATCAAAAAAGGGAGATTTTCTTTGGTGATTAGCTTGATAACTACCACTAATGTGAAGCAACAGCTTGGGTAAAGCATTAAAATATTTTTGCTATTTTTGAAACATTTTCCTCACACATGAAACTATCAAACTGTGGTGCATTTTTGTTGACCACAGCAGTTATCTGTCAGTCTGAAGTTTTTGCACCACAAGGAGGAAACAAATACTGTGTTCCAGGATATAAAATTGTGTATTTGTGTGTTGTGTAATATACACACAGTGGGGTCAAATAGGCTGAAACCACTTTCCCAGTCAAGTGAATGGAAATTTTATGGGCTGTTGTGGGTTTTATGCTTGCCTAACATGGAAGCACTAAAATTAGAAAAAGTGATACCCTTATTCAAATAACCCAATATAAATTACACTTAATTCAATCAGTTAAATGAACAACAGTATTACTGCTTTAACAATAATAATGTGTATATCATCAGAATCAATGAAGGGATGTCTCGTGTTTACATGCATATCACTTGGAATGATTATGTGAAGTCAAAAACATATTATACACACTGTGTTCCCATTACTTCAAACTGAGTGAATATCTCTCTAACTCTACATGAACACTGCAGAATCTCAACTGTATATTTCGTGGCATACACATTAATGTGCTACCCCTTGCCATCGGGATAGAAGTTCATTAAATAATCTACAGTATACAAGCAAACACTCGTTTAAAGAACACAGCAAGAAGAATTGTAGCATGACTAAACTTACCTGTAGCTCCTAGATAGCACACACAGAAAAAACAGAAAAAGAAACCCCATTACACAGAGCAGGTAGAACCAAAACCACTTAAGATTGCTTTTTGGCGAAATATACATCTGCATACTAATGTCTATCTTGCTTTACCAGTATTTTAAAACGGTGAACTCACCTCTCCATCTTCAAGCTCCACATCCAGGAAGTCAAAGTCCTTGAAGACTCTGAATTGCTGCTCTGACGTGGTGTCATCCATGTTGTCGGGGTCTCGGGTACCATCATCAGAGGACACCTGGCTAGGCTGGTGCTCCATGAGGTCTAGATCCCCACAACTGGAGAAAATCACCTATACACACACACATACAGACAGACAATAATCAAATGGGCTTACTGGCTGTTCCTGAATGTATGATATTGAAGGGTTGAAATTCAGCACTGCTAAAATATGGTATATCTTACCGAAGGATTTTTGGTTAACCCCACTTCTTGTCCACACAACGATAACACATTCACCAGTTTCTCTCGTGTTCTTTTCTGCAGAGGGAGAGGTAAATGGAAATATTTTTAAATAATTTGGATGGCTTGTATTGAATTATTGAAATGATGACAGAATGCAATCTCACTTGAACCACAGTTCTAAAGTTTTAAAGTGACAATGCCAATGTGTTTGTCCTTATTACACACACAAAAAAATATTGAATACACAGACTAAATCAAATTGCAAATGCATATTTTCACTCCTCACATTGTGAACATCATTCTGAAGAGGAAATTTAAGAATTGCTTACCTGTGAGGATTGCGGCCTCTTCCAGCTGACTGGCACTAGGACGTTGTTGGAGGTGGATCCGGAGGAGGTAGAGGAGGTACTTCGAGTCACTGTTGTGGTTCTGCTTTTCCCATCATGGCCTGGAGAGCCCTGCAGGTCATCGTAACGCCGACCAATCACCGGTGTCTAACAGCATGGATACAAACAAATTGACATGTGCAGGCAGGAAGCCTTGATGAATCAGGGAAAGTTTGAGGAAGAAAAAGTCCCTTTCTCCTCAGCCGATCCATAACTCAGGCTTCATGGCAGTTCCTTCTCCTTCTGAACTTTGACAGTTGCAAGATATGTTGCAATCTGGCATTAATTTGCTATCAAAGTTCACCGTTTTTATTCCATTTCTCATTCCAAATGCTTGAGAGATTCGAAGATAATGAATCCCATATCTCTTCTACTTGCTTCCTTCAGTCTAAAAATATCTTGGTATTTTAAGAAATATCAGTAGTTTCTTGAGTGTGTCTCAATGTTATGTACACACGCTGGTGGCTATTCACATACAAAAGACGGCAGCTAAGAGCTGACATCATTTCCTGCTATTCATGAACTACACAAATAGCTCCCTGTTCAGTTCCCACACATACACCCCTCTGTATCTTGGACATCACTTTCATGCGCTGCACTGCTTGGCTAATTGTGTTTACCTTTCGAGCTTTCAAGCTAATCTCAAGGGGTTTGGTCAAAAAGAAATATCAACATTAAGGAAAGGGAAGAAATGTTTCCTTTCCAAAAAGATTCCACATAACCTCAACAAGCACCACACCCTGGAAAATACAGGAAAAAATACAGGGGCAAACATAGTAGCACTACGCTTTCCACAAAGCTAAAACAAAGAAATTTCTTACAAGATTCTTTAAAAAAAGTTACTTTTACACAATAATGTTATAGTAAGAAAGGAAAGTCAAAGAAATAGTCTCTAACCTCAGATATGTCAAAATGGAAATCCAGTGTTTTCCCAGGCAAGGCCTTGGAGGACCGATCCCAGACACGGCTGATGTCCTCATAGGAGAGGTCACTTTGTGGGAAGGAAGGCTGCACCAAGCTGGCCGATCGAGAAACCACCAGCTTCAGAATATTTAGTGCTTCCCTCCAATGGACAGTCTATAGTCAGCACAGACATACACACAGCAATTCACCCATACACACAGACAAAAACCAACACAACCACATGTTTAGAGAGAGGCAACCACAAAAGTCTTTTTGTGTGTTTTAATGTAGTTCTATTTTTGGAGACAGAGGTGTTCTGGCAGATGCCCTACAGTGGGAAGTGAGAGGAAAATTGATTCAGAAGGAGAATAAGCAGAGTCCTCGCTTGCAGTAGACTGTTTATAGTTTGGGTGTGTCTACAAATTTACTGCTCTGAACACAAGACAGCTTTTTTTCCTCTGTGAACATTTTCAAAAGGAACAGGGAACACAAGACTCTTACTCAGACCCTTGTGCCTAAAAATTTCCACTGATCACATCATATCTGTGTGATGCAAAGGCTTTCACTTTCCAGGCACATGTACTATATCAGGCCACAGAAAAAAAAACGGACTGCTTTTAACTATGAATCAATGTTGGGACAGGCACACAGTCACTGCATGACCAAATAAATAATCTAAAGTAAAACACTACTTTAACTCACCTGTACAAATTTCTCAATTGTCTTGAGCACCTCCATGTTGAAGGGTTTGGCTTGAATTCCACTCAGGTCCATGTGACTCAGGAGGCTGTAGATGATTTGTAAAAGGGTCTGCTGCATAGTGGGGAGGCCTTTCTCCAACAGCTGTCACAAAATAATTACATTTATTTAGCACCATTTTAGAAACTAATATTAAAAAATACTGGATAGCACCGATACTGTGATAAGCAAACATACATATAAAACATATGAACAGCTGATAGCATAGCTGTACAAACCTCTGCCATGTAAGTGACCAGGCTGAGAGTGATATCCGAGAAGGCTTCGTGAAGATATCGACACACTACATTTACCCAAGAGAAGCAGTCTCGTGTGTAAGAGTGTGTCTTATACAGAGTCATGACATGAGCAAGGTTGGAGAGCTTGGCGTTCTTCTCCTCAAGGCAAACCTACACACAAGAAGTATATCAGATTAAAACATGTTATCAGCTAAAAAATGAGTATAGACATATGTTAATAGAGCCAAACCTGGGCTATCCTCTCAGCAACATCTTGACAGAAATGTGTGGGGCCATCAAAGTTCTGCACGAGATGCGGGATCAGGCAGAGAACATTCAAAGGAAATCCTAATAGATGAAACAGATGTTAATTAATTATTTCATACGAAAATATTAACTTTGAAAAATCACTGTGAGATGCTCGCTGTCATGTACATCATGTGTATCCAGGAATAAAGCTATTTCATGAGCCAGGATGATGGTGGTTTAACAATATTGGCACTATATACTGTATTCATTAACAGTAACATCAAATCTAAAAAATATGAGCATTATTATTATATGTTTTAAGCCCATCTACCCATCAAGCCCTACTGTATAGTGTGTACCTATAGCTTGTGAAGTGTCCACGACAGGCACTCGTGACACAGGCGTGAGTTGCCAGAAGAGCTGAAGTGTGAGGTCAGTGGTGGACAGGGAGGTGAAGCCCTTCAGTAACAGCTGCTGGAGCCCAGTGAAGCTGCTCCATTTCAGCTGGCTCTGCAGTTTCTCCAGCTTCTCCCTGTTCTCTGGTTTGTCCAACGACAAGTGGCTCAGCAGCTTATTCAAGAGTCTCAAAGACATCTGATACTCAAATTCAAAGTCTGACTCCATCAGTGAAACGGCCACCCAGAAGATGGTGGCCAGCAGGTTACTAGGATGATTGATGTTGGTTGGGTCAGTGATGTTGTCTTTAGATGAGGAAGTGCTGCGGGTTTTGGCTAACAAAGCCTGCTGCTCATAGGCTTGAATACGGTCCAGTGTTGCGCTGCGTGGTGGATCAGACCATCTATCCGCCTCACCAAACTTCTTGGGGACAGAGGAGCTTCTCTGATGTCGGCTCCTCTCTTCCCTTCTGAGGTTGAGCTGCCCTGTGCTTTTCCTGTTGGACATCAGCTTTAAACTGGTGAGGAAATCTGGAGATGATGCTCTGGGATTAAACAAACAATAAATTAAAGTTACGAGACATTTCAACAAAAAATAATTTCCATAAAACAAAAAATATGTAGAGGAGACACAAACCTTGTCAAGATAGCCATGAGGTCATTGTTCTTGAGACATTCAGCCAAGTTGTCCACCACAGATTCTAGAGTTAGCAACACTTCCATTACATAGCCCTGCGAGAGAGAAACAAGAGACAGCTGAACTTTTATGTAGCCCTATTTCGTTGAAAATGTAGGGCTGCTAAGGCTCCACTTTTTTTATTAAAACTTGGATGAATTTAAAAAGAGGTTATGTATTGTTTGTATGCTTTTAAAAAGTAGCAGATGGATTTTGATGGACAGATTAGATGATGATCTAGGATTTCTGCGATTAGATGATTATTGGATATAATGCAGCGCTCATGAGCTGATAAGAGGGTCAAACATCTGGGGCATCCAAGTCATTTACTAAACAGCACTGCATCCACGTGCTATTTGCTTAAAAAAAACTGAAGATAAATTATAAACCAATACTGAAGCTGAGGCTGCTGGTTTTCAGCTTATATAATTCCTCAGTTTCTGTTTACTGTTCTGAGGCCTATTATAAATTGTTTAGCTGATGGGTGGAGACAGCAATAAAGAAGGAAAAGACTCAAGTCCTACATGGATTATCCATAAGCACTAGAGTTTAGTACAGCATAGTGGTCTCATACTCACATCCACATACCTACACACATCATATACACACACACACACGCACACACACAGCACTAACCTGCACTTCTTCTCCATGTTCTCCGACTACTTCCACCAGCCTTGAGAGTAGGTCGGACACACCGTGGGCAGAGATGGGTTGACGGAGGGCTCGAAACACCTGGAAGGAGCGGCCAGCATAGTGACGCGATGAACTACACAAGGCTGTCTGCAGCGCCACGTCACTTAGCTGCTGCTCCAGGTGGAAATCTAACACAGACAGAGAGGGGAATGTCAATGAAAACTGAACTGTTGAATAGCAAAGATAGTGAACATTTCTACATGAGGGGTGAATATATATTCCAAGGTTTACCTGATTTGGATTCTTTGAACACAGATACCACATGTCGCAGGAAGTTCGTCAGCTGCCCAGTGCTTTTTGAAATTTGATTCTTTGCTGAAATGTCTTCATGGCACCAGAGTGGTCCATACGCTCTATAGAACAACAGTATCTCAGTCACTAACAACACATAATATGTTTTCTTTTTGGATGTCTGTTAGAAGTGGGAACCCAGGCCTAAGTATGAGTACCTATACTGGCAAAACATTCAAAACAATTCACATGATAATCATGCACTATCTATACAGCACCACTAGGTGGTAACCTACATCAAGAAGTATGAGAAAGTACATAAGTGAGTCATAATGATATTTCTGAATTAATCTGTAAAATGTTTTTGGTGGATAATGTATTTATTTATCTAAAAGTTGATTCTTGTAGCTTAACAACACTACTGCACATGCCAGTAATGATTCTCAATACTATTGTAACAACATATCAACATGAGTACCTTGTGGTTAAAAACTCTATGAGCTTGTTAGTCTTCTCGTCCATTTTATTGGAGGCAAGTTCCTCCATCTCCTGTGAGATCTCGGGCAGGTTGTTGCTGCTGCCCCCCAGGCTCAGACTGGACGATGTAGAAGAAGAACTCAGACCAGAGTCTGGCACAGGAGATGCCTGGCACTCCCGTAGGAAGTCAAAACCTCCTGAACACAACAGAGGAACAGGGGTGTGATCAGAAACAGGTTGCAGTGGTTAATTTGGATGTTTGAATTCATTTCCAACATTCATGTGGAGATGGCAGGAGTTAATCACTGAGATCATGTAGCGAGCAGCATGGCCTTTGTTTTAACATGTCTGGAATTTGAATTAGCCTTATCTACTAATTTAATGTGGTGGAGCTGTCCAGTTTAACTAATAATCGGCTGCAAATTTAATCTTCCTGTTGTTGATGTACAAACAGACTACAAGATATTATACATTTACATACAGCAAACATGGGAGTGAAGTTACAATGACTGAGAGGAAAACGGGATGTTATCTTTGGATCGTAATGGCAATGTTATCATTCTGTTTTATTCATAATAAATCCCTATTTTTAGTATGCAATTTGCACTTAATTGGTCAAATGCACAATGAATATTCTGGGCATTTCAAAATGTCTAGACATTTGCAAAACAAATTTATGGCAGGGGGAGGGGAGTCAAACCAGCCTATCCAAGCCCTAGCAGATGGCCCCAATTGGGGCAAGGGGATAAAAATAGCAGTGTGGAATGCTTTAATCAAGACCTTTGATGTCCTCTGTGCTCAATATTGCTTTTGGCACAGTGTCCAAATATTTTCTCCCCAGATAAGAAACTTATCTATCCTATGATGGGAATGTAAGCCATTCCCTCCTGATGTTCAAGTTCATATTAGCCAGAGAGAAGATCAATATGTCAAATGCTCTGACAACTAGACCCAGGTTAATCTTTTTGTAAAGTTATAAGTCATATGTACTGTATATGATATTTTTTCAAGTTGAACGTATGTATACAAATGAGTATTAATAAAGGCCTATAAATGTACCTGTAGGTGAATACTCTGGCTGAAGGCTTGGTTTGCATGTGAGGGTCTTGGTGCCATTTATTTCTCGTGTCTGCAGTAGGACTGAGGCGATGGCCTGGAAGTTGTTTTTACAGGATAGTGCAATAAGCAGGTGGAGGAGGAGACGTTTGCTGTGCTCAAACACCTCAGGACGGTAGTGATCCATGCCTGAAGAGAGAAACACAATCAGCAACTTGTTCTTTGAATAGTAGGCGTCATTTGTTATAGCAATAAGTTCCCTTTCCAGTTTCACAACCTTTAGCTCAGAGTCCGCCCAAAAAATGTAACCGTCCAAAATGGAACTGCATTTAAATAATCAGTGATAAATCTTTTTAGACTCATAATACTTGACAATTTTTTATTTTCATCATCTGCACTCATCTATTGTCCCTACATTACAAAAAATATGTATATGTTATTGATCTTACATATATGGGTTTCACTTAGATTAATGATTATAGCGTGAACTTACCCAAAAACAGGGCGTGTAGTAGTAAAGGGAGGTGCATGGCCCAATCCTCTCTCACACTGTGGTCCACTACCATCTCTGTCATAAAGATGACTGCTATATTACACCTGTAACATAAAACATGGTACACACTGTAATTATTATATGAAGCACACGTTGCACATTTCAGATATTACAGTAAATCAAAACAGGACCAGCCACAAAAGGATGACCTTGTTAGGCACTACATCACTACAGACAATTGTTATGTGCTCTCTTAACCTACAGATACTTATAAGCAATCAATTAGAAATTAGTGTATAAATATTAACCTTGGCAGGTGATTATAGGACACATAGGACACAACTTTCAGCATTTTTGTCTCATTTTAAAATCAACTCAAGTAGTCAGAAAGTACAATTTCAATTTCTGTTTTAACGTGATAGTCTAACCTGTGTAGTGGTCCTCTGGGAATGATGGTCTCAGGCAAAAAGTCCACCAGTGGAGCCCAACATCCTCCATTTACAGGCATGGGCAGAGGATGAGGCTGGTTGGTTTCAACCACGACCATCAGCCAATCAGCATAAGGAGGAAGAGGTTCATCTAAAAACAGAAAATTGGACTGCTATAAAGTAGTTCGCCACATTCACAAAAATTACAATAAAACTAGAAATACTGCCTTGTAGTTGTATACGTCCAGCCAGTCAAGTTGCAGTTTACATCTACGTCTGTCCAGACTCATATAATATTTGTCATGAAGACTTTGATGAAATTTAATAAAAGGTCTTGAGTGTATATTTTTTGGTGAAATGGAAGTTACTACTATACTGACATATGATTCCAGTTATTCATTTCCTGTGAGAAACATGCTGTCCTCACTAAGACTATTTTTACAGAGAAGTACAGAGGACTGAGAGAGAGCTTCTACACATGGTGTAACGATAACCACCTGAAGCTCAATATCAGCAAAACCAATGAGCTTGTAGTGGACTACCATAGGAACAGGTGGCCCCCTGTCCTTGTTGACATCCAGGGAGAGGAGGTGAAGGTGGACTAATACAAGTACCAGTGTTTCCCCTACAAATTGTACAGGCCTGGCAGGCTGCCAGACCAACGAGAACCCCCACCAGGCCAAAAAAAATGTTGTAATTGCTAAAAATAACGTGAAATATCCATTTATTCAGAAATCCCTGTGTGGGTGGCCTCCCTGTGTAGTGCTGTTCCAAAATGTGATCAACCTCTGTGTTCTTGCCTGGGAAACTCTTGGTAGCGTAACCTCTTTAAGGAATGAGTAAATAAATGTTGCAGCTTCTCCAGACAAAGAAAAGTCATGTCTGTTGTTTCCTTAACTTCAGAAGGGTGTTAACTCCAAAGTTAGTAACACTGGGTTGGCCTAACCTGACAATGCTAAACAGAGAAACAGAGAATGGAAAAATGTGTGGCTGCTGAGTCTCTCCAGAGTTTGTGGTTCCTGAGACATCTCATTCTTGAGAAAAGTGACAGATGTGAGGTTACAGTGACCTGTAACCACCAAAACATTATCAGTTCATCCTTGAGTCTAAGTAGATGTTTGTGCCAAATTTGAAGAAATTCCCTTAAAGTTATCGGGAGATGCCGCGTTCATGTGAATGGGACGTGTATATACTGTAGCTTTATGGATGGACAGACGGACAGACGGACAAACTGAAGAAATAATGCCTCTGGCCACGGCTCTTGCAATCGTGGAGGCATAAAAATTGGCTTGCCTCGATTCTTCATGAATTAACATGGATTGCATGTAGCCACATAGAGAAGTAGAGAACTGATGCAAACAAGAGGTGCATTCAAATAGTTTTAAAATACAAAAAACAATAAATAGGGAAGAACTTAAATTTTGAGGATTAGCTCTTAAAGGCTATTAGGGATGCTTTTCGTTGTGTCATTACTCATACTCACAACAAAGCTGTTTTTGGACCGCTGGCAGCAGTGTAGAGGCACTGAGCTCCACTACTTTTATTTCAGTGCCAGTTCTCACCGAAGCCTTTTAAGAGCCCCAGGACACTCTGCACTGCTCATGCATTATCAATGACACCAAGACGGTCACCACCTTGCCCTGCAACCCAGTCTGTGTATTCAACACTCACAAGACCATGACAAGCACGTTTTTTAAAAGCTTGTGTGTTACCAAAATATACTCACTCTTATCTTCATCATAAGATCCACCTGAGCTGTTGCTGTACCGTGATTCCAGGCGGTTGTGTGTTCGCATTATGTGGCTAAGCCTGGCAAGAAAAAAAAACATTATGATGGCTCTTCAATACTTTAATTAAACGGCAAGCATTAAGATCTCATTGTTGACTGTACCTCTCCTCGTTCTCCTTTGCTGTCTTGGTATCATCTGAGTCAGGAAAGCTTTCCTGGCCTGCAACAACAGTATTGCTGCTCGATGTGGTGCCTATGAGTGACAAAAGGACAGAATACTTTTTACAGTATGTTCAAGAAAAGTCAACTGACCAAGATTTTTAACAACAACACAGCTTCAAATTCATGACTGGCGTCTGTGCTGTTCAGGTTTCTATGGTTGGCCATTAAGTGGTTCAATGTAGCAGATGGGATTTCCTGGTTGGTTGACTTTCCCTTTAAAAAAAGGGATGTAGCTTAGTTAAAGGACATACCTGAGGCTGCTGTGGAGGCCTTGCTTGTGGCAGTGAAGCGATAGAAAGGAGGGCTATCACAGTGCTGCACCACAGGGTTTACCGGATCTGTTTGTTGTAACTCAAATATCAACTCCTCCATGGTTTGCATAGTGTTGTTTCGACACAGAAAGATCACCACCTTCTTTATCTGAACAAACATATTACAAAATTCCAGTGATAAAACTGTCAAGGGTAAAAGAAAAAACATTTTTCAGAAGGCTGAATGATACATAATGGATGATATATAATGATCTTACATATGGCAGGAGGGTGGTGTCACTGCTGACACCACACAGGCTGATGAGAAACTGCAGGGCAGTTCTCAGATTGTTGCTCCACTTCTCGTTGCTGACTAAAGCATTCCAGGCGTTTTCCATCTCTGGTCCAGGTAAGTCATCTCCATACTGTGTACATACATACCATTATATTAGCTTGCTTTGACCTTAGATTACCTGCATCCAGATTCATTATGATTGCCCAGTGTGACTTTACCTTGGCAGTCATGAACATGAGATTATTGAGAACCATAGATGTGGCTTGTAGGGAGCCCCAGCCAGTGCCCTTCAGTTGGTGGGACGAAGCTATGCTGGTCGCCCGACTAGAAGCGTCATAATCCGAAGTGCACGGTGTGAAGACTGGGAGCAACAAGCCGCTATCCACCAGCTCAATGTTACCAAGCCAGGGCAGGAGGTAGGTCAGCATGATTTGCCTCCCATTGGGATGGGTGGTGGGGAACCTCTGGCTAACCTCTGGAACAAGCATAATGAAGGCAATACTAACATCAGAATAACATCAGTGTGAACTGCAGTGTTTATATCCTGCACAGGAATCAAACACATAATGTATACTCAGTTTCACCATAATTGCCTGTTTAATCCTGATCCACATATGAATTCAACTTAAACTTAGCAGTGTTTCTGTGGTCAGTGGGAGTCTCCATAGAAACAGCAAATGTGCGGGTAGTGGGAGAGAAAGGCTTCTTAAGGAAGATGAGTAAGCAGCATTTAGCGGGAAACCAAGAGAAGATGAGAAGCCTGTGAGAGTATTCCAGCTGGCAGAAATACCACAGCTAACCCCACTGTAGCCACACACACACACACACACACACACACACACACACACACACACGAAAATACTATATGAAGAGCTACCTGAGAAGAGAGGAAGTGTGAGTTCAGGGTACATCCTGGCCAGCTGGCTGGAGAGCTGGGGCAGGGAGACACTGTAAAGAGGTGGCAGTGGACCATGGGTGCCATAAAGGATATTGTTTGGCTTCTGCTCTGCAATCCTCTTGGAGTACACAAACAACTTAGCTTCAAGAATCTGCTCAAAAAAAAGGGAAGTGTGTCAAGTAGACTGCATTTATCCACAGAACATTACATATGGCACAACAAACATCATTGCTCGCATTTCTCACCTGCATTAGCTGCATTGAAATCTCATAGATTTCTCTGTTGGTGTCTGATGCCTTGAAGAGCACCAGATTTAGTAATGTCACTATATCACTTGGGTAGTTTCTACAAATAAGAAAGGAAAAAACATTACATTACATTACAATGACATTATGTTTGAGTATTTAAAGGTCTGAGCTTGGGTTAATGTTTTTGAGATAAAGCAAGAGAGGAAGGCCAATCTCAGATGAATAGTGAGCCCTTTAAGAGGATTAACTGAGGTGATGCTTTGAAGCTTAAGCTAATTTGCCAGTGGTTTCCCTTTGTACAAGAAATCTGGATGATCTAGAGGATACAGTATCTAACTTCATTAAGCGAAACATTCATTAATTGAATCTCAAAAGAAATGGCATGGCAGTAAAGAAAAGAAAGCATTCTGTAAACTCAACAAAAAAAAATGAAGATCAGATCACCACTGCCCCTGATAAAAAACTATGTGTAGCAGAAGTTGACCTTAATTACTGAAATAACAGAGAGATTGTGAGACTTACCTGCTGCCACAGACTGTAGCAATGGCTTTGAAGCAGCCTGAGGCAAGCTGGTAGGAGCCTGTGTAGCAGCGATCCACAGCCCAGTTGAAAAGGTTGACCTGGTCGGCATTGAGCTCCAGGAGCAGGATGACTACTTCACAGCCAAGCTGGTGGACCTGAGCCAGGAGTAGATATCAATATAGACGCTCCTGTATTTCACTTCTTTTTTAAGGATCTGTTGTATATATTCCCAATTTTACAATAGCTACTTTACAGGATGGTGTCTGCTTTGAAAGATTCAGTGATTGAGAGTAAAATGATTCCAGTAGCTATACTTCTGTCACACCAAAAAAGATGATCGATTACATTTTCTTGGCTAACTGTACACTTAATGCTACTCCTCTAGCCAACTGAGAAGCTCAGTCAATTTTGCAGAGAAGGAATGTGTAGAATAAACATGCACATGCTTTATCTTGTATCACAGAAAACTGAAATGAAAACAATATCAGACAAATTTATTTTCAAACAAAACCCTCCTTCACTACTTGCCAGCACTCCCACAAGATAATAGTGAACAGTTGGCAAGGACTAGTGTTGGGCTTTTACAAAGCAGACTTCAGCAAGCTACCAGGGCAGCTTTCTGGGTCAGCTTTTTGTTTAAATGCACCACAGTGGTAAAGTAATGGCCACATACCCGCTGATCCTGGCAGGCTAGGATATTATCCAGCCACTTATAGAGGTACCCATCTGGAGAGAGGCCAACGTTATCAAACACAGGCCCGCAGCACAGCACAGCAGACATGGCCTGGAAGAACACACAACAGTCAAATATGCTGACATGTTTTAACACTCAAGACAAATGTATTCATCCTACATTTTTCCACCCCGAGGAAGAATTGTTAGATCATAGCAGAAAAAGCACCATATCTAATCCCAATGTGGTTATTCAACACAACTTTAAACAAGCAGGAGTGGATGATGTCAACATTTTAAATCATACTGATCTTGAATATTTGACTTAGCTGCTGTGGTGCTCAGTGCTGTAATAGGCAATACTTTATATAGCTCAGTCGAGTAGCTGGAAGTACGTGTTGAATTTCCAGAATCCACGTTACGTAACAGTAAACCACAGCACCCATGTTTACCAACCGAGTCTAAGATAGTGGTGTGATGAGTGAGGTAACAATTTTCTAGATGTAGTGCACGCTCACACAATGCAATTGAGAAGAGACTGTACACATCTTACAGGTAAAGAAAAGTCTACAACACCAGGATTACACTGCAAGAAATTGTCTCAAAGTCAGAAGGAATAAGACTCTTGACATTTAAGCAAGCATTGTTATATAGAAGTATATTGAATGTAAAAGTTAATAAAATCTTAATATTCAGTTCTTACAGACCTAAAATTTCAGATGGCTAGAAATCCCGATTTGTGTTATTGGCCATGTTATTCTTCACGATATGTACTCCTCATTTATACAATGCTCACAACTTTAGACTGAGATTAAAATCAATAGACTTGCAATGCAAACATCACTGCCTCCTTCTATAACATGTTTACCTTTAGGGCACAGTATTGATATCTTGTGATTTGGTGATTCCTGTCACTGTAACGGTCTAGAGGTGTGAACATGATGCTGAAAGGGCCGGCCCACTGACTGAAGAGGATGAAGAGGTGATGCCGCAGGCTCTGCTGTGGAAACAGGAAGCGCCTGTGGTGCACTAGGGTGGGAGACAAACAAGCCTGTTACTGGTTAGTTCATTTAAAATGTAAAGACATCTTAAATGCTTAAACTAAGGTATAAAAGTGAATTTTCCAATATAGTAATCAGGTGTTGATATCCCCTGACAGATCATTAGTCATTCAGTGTGGACTTGTGAATGCTTGGCAACCAATGAGTCATCACCTGTCCTTGCCTGCTCTCTGTCCTTAAGCTGCACTATTTTTGGAACTACTCCTCTTGGGTTACGTCCAAATCAAGATCAATATCAAGAGTCTTGAGCGCCCTGTGCTGTGCTAACCCCAGCCAAATTGAAGCCCATTATGTAATTCGCAATCCACAAATGGATGAGAAGGATTGTATTAGGCATCCATATAAAACAAAAGTATAACACAAACAGTTTTTATTCGGTTATCAATCAGTCTGACCTGCACAGCATTGTCTGGTCTGACAAGAACGGACTGTGAAGCTGAACTAATGGAAGGAATTTGATCACCTGGTACACATTGGATGAGATTGGCCACCATGGCACTGAAGTGAGCTCGGATGTCCTTGAGGATCTCTGCATCTTTGTCATTCTCAGCTTCCAGAAGCATCCGGGTTAGATCCACATACTCCAGGAACAGAGCGCCCAGAGCCAGGGTGTCACGTTCCAGGGCTCCGTTTGTACTGTGGGATCACAGAGAAAACGGAGACGGCAGTGAGACGAAATCAAAAACCAAAGAGAATGTAACTAATATATTAAACACTTAACTCTTTAATATACAGTAAAAGTCAATTATAAGGTGTTATATCATTAGGAAAAAGTCAAGATCATATCCAGATGAACCTGCTAAGATATTTTACTTGTGCTCCTTTTCTGTGTACTGTGAGTGTGACATTGTCCAGTGTGGGGCTGTATTGTGTCAACTTCTGGCACACTAACCTGTCACTGATGACACTTGCATCAGCAAGCAGCTCAAAGATCCGCAGCAGCTGCAGTCTCAGGAGATCTCGTCGCTCACGCCGCTTCTTGTTCTACAAAAAATTCATTAAGAAAAATCCTTAATGACAAATGGCTGTACTTATACAACAGATGACATCTTTCCTTTTTGAGATTTTCTGACACATGCTAGCTATCTGGTGAGGTCAGGCCACTGTCTACAATACTTTATTAACAAATTCACTCTAATGGTACCTACTTTACTTATATCATATACTCCCCTGCAAATAAAATCAACCAACCTCAGGTCTTCTTTCCAATGCTTCTTTCATTAGTGGATGTAGCTCCTCCACAAGTTCCCTGTGTGCAGACAATGAAAATATAATCTGTTGTAGTAATTAAGAAACAACTAGTGAAAATATTTAGTGGACAAAGCTGATTTTCTTTTTCAAGGAAAAACATCTGAAACACATCTGAAAAAACAGCTGAAAAAACAGATTTCTAGGAAACAATTTGGATGTAAATGGCAGCAAGAGAACACTTTATTATAATCCTCTGTTCATCTCTCTTTTAAATCCACACAAATACAGGTCATCATGGACTTAATTATGTGGAAAATAATGGACTGTGCTCTCCAACTTCCATTTCACTGGTTCTGAGACAAAAACTAAACTACAGCTTAAATCAGCAGTCAAAACAAGTTATTATATATCTTGAACACAATTTACGTTGATAATAAAACTCACATGAAAAACAAATCATCAATTGTAACAGGAAATTTGAATTGAAATTGGTTTGTTCAGGCAAATAAACGAACTTAGTGTAGAACATTTAAATACCATTCTTTGATATACCTGAAAACAAGGGAATTGGTACGGCCAAAGCCCAGAACTAATGATTCTGTCAACTCAATGCTCTCTGCCCTCATCAGTGGAACCAACTGCTTCAGAAGCCAAGCCACAGATGGGCTCCCGATAACCTGAAACATCAAACACCCACAGTTCAGTCACACAAATAAACCTCTCACGGTGCTTGAGCACACTAATTACACAAGGCCGCACAGAGATAAGTGTCTGTACAGTTAAAAATATATCAGCTTCCTGGTCCATTCATGTCAAATAGCTGCTGTGCAATTTGATGCTTTGAGTTTGAATGTCAACAAGCTCCATATGAACACCTGATCCTGCAGAGACAAAGCACTGGGAGAATTAATAAGGCCAGAGGACAAGGAGGCAACAACCTTGTTATCGTAGCTGACACCGCTGTCGGGTGTGGCAGCTGTGATCTCAGGTGTCGATGCTCTCAGATGGCCGGGGCTCATGATACTGGGCTTGGCCACCCCAAAGCAAAGGATCAGGTAGTTTCTCCACAAGGTTACGTAATTGTCTCCACTGCCAGAGGTGCTGGTCTTCTTCGCATACACTGGGTTACTGGAGAATCACACAAAACATAAGTATTAATCTTGTCCAGGCTACTAAAAACAGAGGATCTTGTGACGTTTTTATATTCAATGAGGAACTAGTAGTATCAGGTAGTTATACTTAAAACAAGTGATAAGATCTCATTTTCCCTTTTGAACTCACTCCAAGATTTGAAGACACTTACTTTGGATCCACCAGGGGCATGAGCATCTGCATTCGAGTGAAGGCGTAGGGCCAGGCGTAGCTCAGAGCTGTTGGACAGTGCTTGGGCAGGTTGTCCTGTCGGAGGAGGCTATATACACACAGTACCCAGGGGTCCTTCACAGACTGGGCAAAGATCCACACATGTGAAGGGCTCCTAATGTCATAATGACTGTTGACGAGAAGTGCATTCCACTCCACAAGCCACTGAAGGTCCACATGGTGACCAGCTTGCATGGCGGCCTGTGAACAGCGAGTGGCACAGCAGGGTCAGGGGTCATGATGAACTGACTAATTATCCTTATGCCTAATGTGAATTATTTAGAATGTGAAAAATGAGCAAGGCGGAAATTAAACATTTGCTGCATTATTCTGTTCTCAATAAATTTGTATTATCAGCGTCATGTTGTCAGTCTGATGATTACACAAATGAGAGAAGTCAAACGGTCACCAGCTGTTCACTTCCAGCTGTTCCATTCATATTTTTGGACATGTTAGATAACCAAACTGAGCTTCAATTGCAGACTCAATGTAAAAAGCATTGTTTGGTGATGAATCCATACTAAGCAGTTCAAAGAGATCTTTTTTTATACCAGCAGCTTGAGTTTCCTGAGTTGGCACAATTAACATGCATCTCACTTTTCTATCTGGAAGTCAAATGACATGAAATTGTTGGTGTGTTACGGAAATGCAAAACATGACAACTTACCGTGTCAGAGACTGCAACGTTGACAAAACTCTCCAAGATTACAGGACTGAGCTGGTCCATAATCTCAATCATTGCTTTATCATCATCCTACAGTTGACAGAGTATAAAATCACAGTCTGTACATTCAGCTAGCAAAATTCTACTATATTCTGTCACTTAATTTTTGGTTTCTCTCAACTTACCTCAGACTGTCCGATGGTCATAAAGAGACTACGTATCTCCTTGAGTATGGCGATAGCCAGTCTGCGGGTGCTCAGCTGACAAGAACAGAGCAGGACAAGTGCCAGACCCTCAACAGCATGCAGCACTGTGGAGTGAGGACCTCGCTCTGCAGGCATCTTCAGATTTGAACTTGTTTGCAGCAGCTGTGACATAAACATCACAATAAAACAAAAGCTGATTTATTGCAATCATTTCTTGTTTAGTGCCTGACATTTATTATTTCATATTTATTTAGATTGCTGACTGTTATTTAAAAGCGCTTGTCACACAATAACACAAAAATGTGCCATTACAGACAGGAGCATCTATCATGGTTAAGGTATAAGTGTGTACCTCGGCAGTGTGTATCTTAGCAGTGTCACAGCTCTTCCCTGGGACGGCCAGGGTGAGTTTCCACTGTGTGAGCAGTTGTAGCAGTAATTTGAGGGAAGTATCTAACAGCCCCTGGTGGGTGTCTTGGACCTCCCGCAACAGGAAGTTAGTGAATCCAAACAGGACGTCGTCACGCCAGTCAGAGAAATCTACCAGCAGACTTTGTAATGAATTCTGAGCTATGAGTCGTAACTCATCATCCATGTGAATTGTCAATCTGAAAAAAAAGACAAAGACATTTTTTTTTTGATAAATGCAGTCTCAAGCATAGAGTAAATCCAAATTACTTCATGCTTATAGATTCAGATGAATTTAGCCTAAGGATTTTTTTTTGGCGGGCAGGATTTTTACAGTGAAAAAATCACATCTCTATCTCTATTAAACAAAATTGACTTCCTTCAACAATATAGCTAGGAAGTCAGTATTATCTCCACATTTCATGACCATTATATGTTGTATATTTATTTAGAACATAGTATTATAGTGGGATTTAAGCATAAAACACTGTGTTTGAGACTGTGCCAGCAGGAAATACAGGTTATTACCCTGCATGGCACTTGAAAATCTGTCTACAACTTTGAAGTCTCTCCAAACACACAATAATGACACTTGATTAGATCTCTGCTAAATCAGCTTTGCTGGGCTTGGTCTTTCATGTAAACGGGGTTGCCCCCAAGACAGCAACTCACCGAGAGAGCAGGTCTATGAGCTCTGGCTTTGACATCCCATCAGGCAGGATGCGAGGAATGGCAGCAACACATGTCCTGAACAAGTCGATCTTGGGTTTCCTTTCACCTCTGCAAAGATCAGATTGTAATTTTACATGCAAAAGCTGCTGCAACAGGTTTAACTGCCAAGTGTAAATTGAAGAGGTATTGTAATAAATAACTGGATTGTCATACAGTTGACAGTTGGCAGGAGTTAATTAAATTGAGGGCTAATTAATGATGGCACAGTAACCACATTTAACACTGCTGTGCTGAGTCCCTGAGTTTGGTTAACTTTAAATGTTTTGACCGTTAGGATGCCAGAGCAATAAGCACACATACGTGATCATGTCCTCAGGCTCCTTGTTCAACATCTGAGCATTAGTCATCATCATGCAGCGTCCCACCTCCTTATCCAGGTGTCTGAGGATGTTGTCAATAGCTTTACGCACATGATAATAATACTGTGACATCCCTGGAGAAGATGACAGAGGAAACACTGTTATTAATCAGAGGGAGTCCATCTAATTTGGTGCTAATGGTGTCAGGGTTATGTAAGTCTGCAAAAGCATGACATTTTCAACATTCCTGACCAAGGTCTGCTTTGCTCACCGATGACTTTGGCCTCTTCATCTGTCAGCGTTTTGCTCAGGTATGTCTTCTTCACTCTGAGTGTGTTCCCAGAGGGCAAAGTGCAACCAGTGTTAGGCATTGGAGGTTCGCCGTCCTTCTGCTGCAGTTTATCAGCTATGACCAGGAATGCTCTCAAACCAATATTCATTCTCTGCAGAACAAAGACATTTTATGTTCAGCTGTTTGTTATGAATAATAATAATACTAATACTTAATGCAACAGCTGATGTGGACTGAATTTGTTTATAAAGTTTAAGTAACGTGTACCTCTGGATTAAGACTAAAGGCTTTTGCAGGTTTCCCAACACAAAGAAGGTCATAGATAATTTCTTTCATGGCAAAATCAAGTCTTTCCTGCAATGAAATACAGAGAAAAAAATATGTTAAACAGTCATGAATTTCACAAAATGTCATGTCAAGTGTGCAATATTGGTTATAATATATATATAGGTTATAGCTGGGAATTACATGAAATATTAATTGTTACAGTGTGACTTAAAATATAGTATAGTACAGTACGTCCTTGTTTACCTGTGCAATAAACTGGATGATTTTGACAAAGATATTGAGAGGCATGTCTCTTGGTACCACACTGCGTGATCCTTTGGGAAACAGTGTTGTCACAATAGTGTTGAGGCGGCTGTGGACACAGAAAATAATTCATTATGAAAACCCTCATTGAACACTTATTTAAATCATAGATGTGTAAAATTACAGAGAAAACTATATAAAATGTGTATTAAATTGTCCCATTTTGTACAGGTAACCCATTTGAGGATCCACTTGGACAGAGGCTTATTTTAAGGCTAGTTTATTTTGGGCCTAATTAACACATTTGAAAAGTCTGGCTTGACCTGTTTGGGATTCCTCAAGTGGGCTCAAGGCTCATAATCATGTCTGTAAGCTGCTGATAAACCTGTGGGCCACCAGCACTGACAATCTGCTGCAGGCCTGACCCCAGGCCTGTACTCTTGTACACAGAAAGCAAAGCATTCCTCTTTTCCAAACACCAATAAAATCAATAACAAGGAAGGGAGGTTTGGTGTTAAATTTCTGCTTAAAATAACTTCCCTGTTCTTCCCTTAAGCCATAAAATGTTTTCAGGTGTTGACCATGGGCTTTATCAGTGTGTTTCTTACAGTTTATAAAGGGAGATGTTTTGTTTCCCTTGAAATGAACATCCCCAGTAAAGATATCTATCTATAAAAATAAGACTGGGACATGTTGGGCTGCGCTCACCATGTCAAGAAGGTAGATAAGAATTTAAACTACTTACCCCTGTGTTGCAGTGTTGCTCTCACACTTGATTCTGATCATGTAGACCCACAACAGACGATAAAGGGACTCCAGTGCAACGCGTGCCATTTTAGGGTCTCTACTCTGTAATAAATGTACATTAATAGTAGACAAGTCAACAACAGAAGCACAAAACCTTTGCAGCCAACTTTGAACTTAAATGTGACAAATCAGTTTTTTTGGTTGGCTATAATATAATAAGAACACCGAAGATATCATTAGTGTAATCACACTATGCTTGTATAATAAATTTAATGCTGATGAGGACAGTTAGGAAAATTATTGCCTTAAGCCTTAAGTACACCGTTCAGATATCAGATATTATGTAAGACAACCAATCTTTATGAATCTACATATGTCCTAAACAAAGGCTACTGTGATCTGAGTTACTGACTGCTGCTTTCCACATTACATTACCTTCAGGTTTGAGAGGCAGTTGTTAAGGAAGACATGCCATCTGTTGAGGAAGAACTGTTTCTGGCTGACACACAGCAGGCACGTCACCAGTGGGTAAAAGGCCTGTGTAGAGAACAGCAAATGTTCAGATTTATCATTGTTTATCATACATCATGGCATTGTTAAAATAGCTTCAAACTGGCTGAGAAAACAGGCTGAACATTTCTAGTTTCCACATTTCATGATTGAGGTTGTCTTTTGAGAGCATAATTTAAGGAACTGTGAATTATCTGCAAAGAAATCTGCATAAGTGTTATTTCATATGTAAACCAGTTTCTTTTGAAGACAAAGTTATGTTTTCTCCTTTTGTAATGCTTTCTGCTGATGATGCATCATTCATAAAATGTGTCTGTCAAGCATAATCGCTGCCTGAGAGGAGTCTAGACATTCTGTAAGAGCAAGTTACTGTTCCATAAGGATTATTGTCTTTCCATCTCAGTATAAAGTGCTGTGGTGTAATGCTTTATTGAAGACACACATATGCTTATACCTAGTGCACTTCCCTTTTCATGCTTTGAAAGGCTGCCTGTCTTCCTTCATAATTTATTTCTAGTGAGGACACTGATGTTGCAAGAGAACATTACGCAAGAGTGACCTTGAAATGCTTGAAGATTCACAGAGACCACAGGCATCCAGGCTATCTAAACATGCAGCAAAGGGTGTCAGGCTGAAAATGGAGGTGGAAAACACAAACAGGCACTACATTCTGTGTCAGTTGTGTTTTCTAGAGGATAACTGACCAGTGAGTGCTTCTTTCTGGAGGATAAGTCCAGGGTTGTGTCGTACAAACTGTCCACAAAGTTCCTCAGGCAGGGAACGTTCACCTCATTCTTCACGGCCTACAAGAACATCACACACAGTCACATGACAAGACAAGTACCATTTTTTCCCCATGAAACCAAAAATATTTTTTAATGTATGTGGTAAAACTTACTGCTGCAACAGGAACCAAGATCTCAACAAAGAGACCAGCCAAGGCATGCTTGATGTCCTTGTCTTTGACTTCTAGGAAGTAGTGAGCACATTCCTGCGTAAAAGAGAATGTCAAATGGCTTAATTCACAAAAACAACTAATATCACTTTCTATATATGAGGAGAGTATTAAGAAACTCACCTAAGAAGTAAACACACCTGATACTGTATAGTCAAATTTAAACTTAAACTTTAAACTGCGTGGGAATAAAAAACACAGTCATGGTCGAAAAAATCCTGACATCTGACATATTGGTGAAATGAGCCTTGACAGTTTAGAATGTTTTGTAAAGATAACATTCAAACAAAAATCAATAAATTGAAGAAAATATGGCATGAAACTATAGAATATAGCTTCTAATCTTAACTGAGATGAGGGCAGATAAAGTATAAAGCTGGTTAATGACAGTCATTTGCAAGCCATTTGAAGTCTGTTGTACCTGCATGAACTGGAAAGAGGCTTCAAAATCCTCGACGGGATACATCTTAATTCGGAAGAACTTGACCCCCATGATGAGGCTAATAGTACTCTGGACTACATATGGACTCTGCTCTTTCTGCCGCAGCTCCTTTAGCTCAGTCATAAACTTCTTCTTCACAGCAGGAAACCTAAGGAAAAAAAAAACTAAATGAGATTCTATATAAAGACACTCAGACAAATCCCAAATCAGCACTTCCACAAAAAGTTTCCTCTACTGAGACGTGACGCATATCCATACAGTGACAACATATTCAGGGAGCATGCCCCCCAAAAATATCATCTCCTATATTCAGACTACAAGTCTGCGTCCCAAGATGAACTCCTCCTCTAGCACCTGATCCCCTGCCCAAATTGAACCAGAGATGGGATTTTTCAGTCGGTCTAAATTTAGAAGATAATTCATCATGAGAGCTCATATGAGCGTATCTTAACCTCTTCCCTGGTGGCTATTACTGTGCTTGCAAAAACTGAATACAGCTGTTTCTGCATTTTGTTGCATGAGAGGACGAACTGCTTGTTAATTATATCTACGGAAACAGTGAACTGCAAATATGAACTGTATCAAAAAAAGAAACAATCTCTCTGAAGATACTCCAAATACAACAATGAGATTTATCAGAATCATTTTTGTTTACACTGAAACTCTTGACCTTTGAGTTTTCTAACATCAGAGGAAAGCAAAAAATATCTGTAAAAGCCTTTAGTAAAGTGTCTCCTACAGGAAATTAAGCAGAGCACACTTTGGATAGTAGGTATGCAGTGTGCTCACCAACCATATCTCTATTTTAAGGGTTTGTTCCCTGCTGCAATGATCTGAAAACTTCAAATAAACAGACATCAATTTCCAGTCCTAGTTTGGTGTGAAGAGGACCTGTCCAAAAGTGTGTCGTCCCTACAGTATGTTCCAGTCTCTTGAACAGGGGAATCTTTTGCAGCAAGGCATTAGAGATGGCAACACACTATCATGATGTGGCATGACACCAATAAAGATTTAACAGCCAAAGGAAATGGATGGAAAGAAGGAAGAAAACAGTAACATTCAGTAATATTATTATACTGCATTTCCATCTTTGTTAACTGAATTATTATTATTATTATTATTATTATTATTATCATTATCATAGTGCAGTCATTATTTCAACATTACTTGGATTGGGCCAATACTCCTATGACTTCAGCATAGAGGTCTGCTACAGTGTGCATGTTGCCAGTGTTAGGACCATGATACCTGTGAGAAAAAAACACAAGAGAAAGAAAAGTAAATCTTTTTTAAAAACTTTTAAAAATTAGGAAAGAAGGAAGGAACCGTGCTGGAAAATAACTTACCCCTCTTTGTATCTAAAGTGCTTAAAGGCTAAGTTAATGACTTCATTGACCAAGCTGTCAAGGACTGGGTGGAGCAGCATCTAGTTAAGAATCAGGAGACACAATAGCAGGATAATGAATGTTCAAAAACAACATAATCATCCAAAAAGCACCCAACGGAAAAACTCAAACAAGTGAGTTTTATATCATAGAGTAATTTTGTGAGAGTTGAGTCACCTGTTTCAAAACTTCTATAAGTACAAGAGAGAAGATGAAGTCAATGGCCAAATCCCTCCTTTCAAGTAGAAAATCTCTCTGCTGCTCATCACTGTTAGAAAAAGGAAAAAAAAAAACAAAAGCAGCAGGTTTGCTATGATCATACAAAAGTGAGTTTCACATTTTGTTTCTTCACAGTTTTCTATTGGTGACACATTGTTGCATGAAGAAATTCATTTAATGATTCTTACTTTTTGGACTTGGTGTTGGCTCTTGGCCGGTACTCGTGCAACTCTTCCTCTAGTCCATTTTGTCTTTTGTACCAGTCAAACAAAGTGCGCAGGATGGAGGGGAGACAGTACTCAGCCAAAGAACTCATGGAGCTTATCAACTGAAAGAACAAAACATACATTGCACTAATGAATGTTTGCATTTGGCAGTTAACATACCAGAGAAAGTGATAACAATCAGGGTTTCCTTTGTTTATTTGTACAGCAATTTCAATAAAAATACAGCAGCACACAAGCATTCATTAACATTTACTGTAAGTTTTCTTATGCTTGTAAAAAAAAAGAAAGGGGTTAGATAATATGAAGCATCTTTTGAGTGAAATCCAATGGTACATTAAGGTAGAGGGATGAGAGTGAGTGGTTAGCTGGCCGACACTGGGACTGTGTGGAAAGACAAGGTGCCCATGGGGCTGTCTTCATCAGTCTTGGGGGAGGGAGAGGGAAAGGAAGGAACGGGCTGGCCAGGCCGGGCTGGGCACACAGGAAGGGAGGAGAGTCTGGTTGTGCCGGGGAACACAGCGAACCCTTCATTCAGCACGAGGCTGGAGAAGAATCCTGGCTCTGTGTGGCTGCTGAATGGCCTCACGCAGCAGCACAAACACACCCCTGTGGCTGTGAAAGAGCCTTCTCTGCAGAGCCACAAACCTGCTAGACACACCTAGCACAGAGTCAGTGCCAGCTCACAAGGTAAACACTCCTGCCCTTGACTGGCTCTGAAAGACCTTTTTGGATGTGAGCAGGCCTTTCACCCATCAGCCTTTTCATGTTACAGTGCATCACACAGTATTCAAGATGTGAAAATTGACTTGCCTGTGTGCTCATACTGAGAGGAGAAACACGCTAGCCTTTTATATCAAATCTAAGAAAAATGTGGAGATACAAACTAATATGCACATACAAAAATAAGATTTCTTTGTAAACCAGATCTATTTCAAAATACCGTAAAAAATGGTGTATGAAAATGGTGAAAAATGGTGTATAAGACGCAGTCTCTTTTGGGGGGTCTCATGCTGGGAAAAACACGTTTCTATAAAAGACTGGTTTATTTGACGGCACTAATAACTATTCATTTATAAATACATATGTTTATACTTAACTTTCTCAATTTACACTTATTAGAAACATAATTAAAACACAAATATGACACCTGAATCTATGTGTAGGGTCAATGGTTAATGGCCCGGTAATGATTTGCTTAACTCAACTGGACTGGTATAGGCTATTAACTCAGACTGGGTTCGGTTTAGGCTGAGTTTCAATTAAACCTTTTAAAAGAACACAGTAACTTTACACATTTGATAGAGTGTGTAGCTGTGTGCTTACTCGAGTCCCAAAAACTCTTCATCAGATCTTTAGCTGTGCGCAAATATTGCGCCCAAGTCACAGTAAGTCTCAACAAGCACACTGTACCCGGACTCTGTGTCAGTCCCAGAGTCACACAAAGCATCCTCCTCTGTTCCATCCAATAGAAAAACAACAAAGTTAGTGAATCTTTTATTCTTCAGATGTGTGATCATACTGTGTGTCGTTGCCACAGCACAATGTCAGTTTGGTCTGTAAATACTAAAACACACTGAATCAGCACCTGCCGGTGAACAGGCCAGGCTTTATTTTTTATTTTTCTGTACAACATACAGCAGTAACCAGTCATATTTAGACTACCTATTTTAATTAGCTGCAGACACAGCTGAAGTGCGTGCATGCTTTACATAGCTGTTAATAGAAAATTATAGTTCATAAGTGTGGACGCTCACATCGTTATCTTTATAAATATAGTTATTGTTCTTAGTGTGGATGGCCCTTTACATACCTACAGTATATTCAGATCAAGATCCAACCTCTCTCTGTATTTTGCTGGTGAATAGGACACACCGGTGTATAAGACACACCCCACTTTTCAATGAAAAAAATATCCTGGGCTTCACAGTACTTACTTGGTCAAACTGAGGATCTTCTCCCCTCTGCAGTGACTTTGTTAATGGCTTTTCCTGCAAAACAAAGAAAAAAATGGGTTATTTTCACAGGGATTCTAACTAGCAAAGTTCTCTGAAGTTTATGGATGAAGCTCATAACTTCATCCATGCTGTCTGAAGAGTGTGTGAAGTATTTTTGAACAGGGATCCATTACAGCCCTGCTAATGAGAGAGCCATCAATCAGTCTGATGCTTGGATGGCATGAGCAGGCTGGGTCCGATATTAAAAATGGGACATTCATGACGGCTCCCATTATTACAGTCTTCTATCATCTGTGATAAAGGCCTCTGTGGGGGATTAAGGCTCAACATGCTCTTCTCTGTTCTGCGGATAGTTTCTTGGTAGCTGTACCAAATCATTTCACACTGACACATCTTATGTAGGCTGAAAGAACTGAAATATTACGAGCTGTTAACCAAGATGGAGTCATAAAAATGCTGCACTGCCTGCAGAGCTGAAACTATTTGTTTATTCATCAATTAGTCGCAAAATTAATCTCTAACTCAGTACATAAATGCCAAACATTTTCTAGCACCCAGTAACCTAAATATGAGAATGTCATGTTTTATTTCTCCTCTAACAGTGAATATCTTTGGGTTTTAAATGATATTTCAAATAAAACAAGCAACTTGAAGAGTTTCAGCATTGGGAAACATATTATAATCTTCTGCGCTATGTTGAAAACAAATTCAAGAGTCATTTTGAATATTATTACAAAAGCTTCATTGCTGTTTTATATTGCAGATACTACATGCAGCTTTTGGGGAGAAGCAGCATCACTTTGGTGATGAAAAAACTGTCTGATATCAAATATTTAGTATAAGTCTAGCATCAGCTGGAGCGTGTTTATATCTACAGGTATATGCTTAACACATTAAAGAAACTGCTTTATTTGACCTTTTGTGTGTCCAGATACATCCCTGCTGTCTTGTTGGCGACATCACTTACTTGATGATTAATCTAAAACATTTAACTGTCTGACTTGTCTGACACTGACATTGCGTGGGCTGATGGTAATGCCACTCTCCTGCTTGCAGCTGGAACGCTAGCTAAGCCTTTGATGAACCTTTTAGTTTTTGGGCAAAAACAATTGCATCTGAGGAGCCCATCTGTGCTAGAGTGACAGAAAAATCGGTGGCTCTTACACTGTGGGGCTTTAAAGGATTTCGTTACCCTGTGTGGTGATACAGCAGCAATTGTATTTAATCATCAGAAATACAAACAGCATTTCTTGGAGGTGAATTTTTGTAGGTTTGATGTCATGCATTCGGTCCCTAAATTATAGAAAAATATAGACCTTTTTTTTTTAGTTTGGTCTGTATTTGATTAATATTGACTATAAATCACTGAACATGACACATTCTGTAAAAATACAATTTGTGACAATGAGGATGAGCAGGGTGGACAACTGTGTGCCAATATCTTCAAGGCAGGGTTAAAACAAATTACTCAATCAGTTTTCCACTGAGAGGAAAAACAAAAGAGAGAGACATCCTCCCTGCAGTCCTCTGGAGAGAGGCACATTAAAACGAGGGGCTGCACACTTTCCCTGTGGTAATTATCACTTCCCTGCAGACCAAGGCCGGTGACTAACAGCTTCCCATAAATCACTGCCTCTAAAACTGGAGACAGCAGTCTACAGCAGACTCATTGATATAAGACCCTAAGTAAAGTCATAGTATATCAGACCTGTTCAAACCACATGGAAGGGGGACTATATGTAGTAAATAATGTAATGCTGCCTTAGCACATAATGCAAAAGGTATGGTGACTACTGCAGAAAGTATTTTAGTTGGAGTGAGAGACTTTTCTTAGTAAAGTGGATCAGTCATTTATAGTTGACTTTCAGTAGTACTTGTAAGATACTAATGTGGTCCTTGGAGCAGGTGGTGAGTAGTGCCTGCATTAACGCACACAGACTCTTCCCGTCTGCCTGTCAACAGAATTATTTATGACAGCTGTTGTTTGCCTCAACGATCAGCTTCAACCCTGACTGGGCAAAAACTCCTCTTAATGGCTGCCTTTGTCTTGTCTCATCTAATTTTCCATTATTTCCTCATTAGTCAGTATTTTTGTCAATATATACAGACATGGGCAGGAAACAATAGTTAGAGAGGGAGGCTTAACAGTCAGTTCCAAATAGGCCAGAGCTGCAATTATTTTCATCTATCTATAAATGACAGGAACGTCTGTCTGTCTGTCTGTTATTCGCATATCTCTCAAACCGTTTATCTGATTGATTTCAAACGTGACGGGTGTCTTGCTACGGGCACGAGTAAGTGCAGTGCCAAGTTTGATGTTGTTTGGATAAGAAATGTAAAAGATATAGATAAATATATGGGTAAAAGAAGCACACATTTGTTACTGTCGCTCTAGCTGCTGGCCACTCCCTCTCTCACCTGGGATTTCCACCGGGTCCGTCAGTGGCGCGGAACGTTGTTTTATTTTGAAAAAAATAAATTATGCCTATTCTGTGTCTGACTTCCTGTCTGGTGCAATCTGCTCTGTTGAGCTTGTCACGATTTAGAAACAGCTCCGTCAAAAATAGAAATGCTGCGGATTGATAGTGCTGCTGGGATGCTGCTGGGGCGCTGCTGAGACGCGCCCGGTGGAAATTGGACTTCACACAGCACACTGAGCACAGCGCAGGATCAGAGTTACCCGGGATTTCCACCGAGTCCGTCAGCGCCACAGTTTTGCTCCGCCCTCTACCCGAAGTCAACTCACACTGGGCGTATCACGGCAGCGGAGCTCTGAGAGAGAAATCTGCCTTTAAAATAAAGTTGCACTGTAAATACAGTAATTGCGGTAGCCTAATTAAATCTGAACAAGTGCCTTTAGGCTACCGCAATTACTGTAGTAGCAGCACAACTAAAAGGCCAGATTTTGTTAACTTGCTCAAATTTAGTTAATTTGGTAATTGTATTTGATTTTTGTGCTTATACCATGTGTCAGTAGGCTACATAGCTAGATGGTGTCTTCATCTGTCTGATTCGTGTTTGTTGCTGAAATACAATCGGGAGGCAGCACGGGTTGTTTTATTTTGAAAGACACAAGTTTTATTATGCTGATTATGTGTCAGACTTCCTGTCTGGTGCAATCTGCTCTGTAGACGCGATTTAGAAATGGCTCCGTCAAAAATAGAAATGCCGCTGACGGACCAGGTGGAAATTGGGCTTTAGAGAAGGCAACGGAGCTTTGGCAGCTAAAATGTGAAATGCAATTCAGACCCTCAAAAAAAAGGTTGAAACCCAGGCTACTTTGTAGTAAAAACACATGCAAAAAAGAGATTTTGCACAGGCACTGCACTAGTTATAGACTGATTTACCAATTATATTCACAATTAATGAACTATTCATTAATTGATTAAATGTCAGAAAATAGCTGAAATGACTGTTACAATATCGAAAGGCCGGGGCTGGCTGCTTGTTTTGTCCCAACAGTCGAAAACTCCCAGATCATTATCACATAAGACAAGAAAAGCAGGAAATCTTAATAAATGGTTGGAGCACACGCTTTCTGTTTATCAACCAATTGATTATTGAAATTACTGTTTCAGATGTAGAACAGACTTTAAATATGTGAATGAATAACCTAAACCTCCTTAAGGCAGATGTACTGGTGCTTTCCCAAACAAATGATGAGGATTTTAATAAAACTGCAGAGTGTATTGAACTGAGTTTTTAAAATCTAGCTTTACGTTTGAGAAAATTCTCAAATGTAAAAGCTGGAGAGACAAAATGTGTATTATTTCGAGTTGTGATTATTTTTCTTTGTTTCAATCCAATGCGAGTTGATCAGTCCACTCTACTGAGCAGGGAAGTGACCTTTTCCAGTAAGGAGATCAATCACAAAAACCCAGAACTCCTATTTTGATAGTTAATTACACAAATTGTAACATTTCATTCAATTTTTCTATCTTACAAAGCTTAATTTGAGTGAATCCCTGACAGCCAATTATGTCCTTATTTTCATAATTGCCATGGTGTTCAGATACGTAGCCAGGACTCACTGGAAGTAGTACAACTGTTCATAAAATGGATTTTGGATTTCGGTCTTAACAGCTGCTAATGTAATGAAACATGTTTTGTCTCCATCAGTTCTGTGGTTCAAAATTTTAAAAGAATACAGTAGGTGACTATAACTCTTCCCTGGGGTTATTACAGCACGTTATTCCATGTTTTGTTTCAGATGGAGCTGGTGATTCACACACACAAAAACACACCTTCAGCTGACAGCAATTAAACATGACAAGGTACTTAACGTCTCCTCTTTAGTGACTGAGACTCAGTTGCATACCAAAGACCTTGACAGTAATATATCTCTGTGAAGTTAAAATTACTAAGGAAGTCATTAGTAGGAGTCAGGCTGTCAGTTGTCACAAAAACCATAAATTCATTCTGGTGACACTTTTTGTCTTTTTGGGCTCCCAACAATAGAGGTAACTGCACTTCAGTTATGGACCTTATTTTTTTTCCATTTAACGCCTCCTTCTACTTCTACTCCACTACTACTACAGAAACTAGTGCTTTTCTCCCCTATTTTTACCAGCTTGTTGTCAGATAAAAAAAATTAAAACAACAAAATATCATAAACTATATTTATGATGCTTTACTTGTGTGAGCAAGGGAGCACCCCTTTTACATGTCTATGAGTTCTTTATCAGTTCCACCAAAGAGACATTTCCCCCCTAAACTTCTTATAGACCCCAAATAGTAAGATGATCCAATATCTCTAAAAAGAAAAAAAAATAACCAAAATGCATTGTGTGAAACAATTAATACAAGTTTGCACAGCAGAACTTGTCTTGTAGTAATGTGTCAGTAATACCAATCTAATTATGTCATATATAATAATATATTTAAGTTCTCAGGGGCTATTTTCTGCAGAATAAGGAATTTTTGATTTGTTAAGTACATTTTAGCTTTTATTTAACAATATTTTATATTATGTTTACTTCTATTGGAGTACTAGGAAGGATCTGCATACCTCTTCCACCAGTGTTTGCAATTCATTGCTGTCAAACCAGTTATTGTGGGTCTGTGTGTCGAGCTTCCTGTCTGACCTTGTTAGAGTGGTTCACAACCTCAGGTTCAAGACTTCCACTAGAGGTCACAAAGTGATTAACGAGTCAGAAAATAAGAAAAAAAAGAAAGAAAAAAACCTCAACTCTATATAACACAATGTTTGTTGTCTTTTTAAAATTTTTCAAATATTAGCTTTTTTCTCACTGTATAATTAAATACTGTTCTGTAAATATGCCTCTTTGAACTGCTCACAAATGACAGATAACCTTCCTTTGACAAGGAGCTAGTAGATACGGTTGTATATTAAGTGGTGATGATCAAAAAAGATTGCAAGCCACTTTTATGGAACACCTCATATTGACCTAATAATACCAGCTGCAATTTTTGCTTTTTTCTTATATTTTATAGTAATAGGCACTCAACAATCCCCACAAATCTTTAAAAAGAGAAACCAAAGTAACCCTTCAGCCACTCTGCTGACTCACCAGCGGCTCAGCCATGATGATGCAGATCTTGCGCTCAGACATGGTGGTGAAGTTGGCGAATAGGCTCTTGAGGACGTACTCGCCCGGCTTGCTCTCTGGGTCGATGCTGATGGGCATCATGGCTGGAGGACCCTTCTCTCCCTGAGGACAGCAGACTGGAGGGATGGGGGGTTTACTGTATCCGTTCCCCACGGGCGAAGCTGCAGAAGCAACAAAAGAAACATGAGATGGGAAACAATTTTGTCAAGTAAAACATTGCCATTTCAAGCACAAATGAGTGGGACAGGATCAGCCACAGATCTACTGAGAAGTTTCCAAACATGGACATAAAGTTCCCAACATGTTGAACATTCCTGAGGGAGATTGTCCAAAGGGCACCGGCTTGCCCTGAGTCTGCTCTTTCTTTCCTACTGCTACAGTGCACAGCGCGCATGTGGAAATTAAAACACCATGGCCAGCAGCTGGTGTTTTCATTTCGTACCAAGGATGTCATTGCCCTTTGAGGGAAGCAAAAATCTTGTGCATGTGACCATCCTTCAGCCAGTGTTGTGATGTGGCCCACGTTTAATTACGGATGGCTTCGCTGAGGCCATAAAACCGCATGAACTAACTCACAAGTTAAAATTTACCTCAGTGTTACACTCTGCTGCCTCCGGACAAAAAAAACACTGCTAAATATAGTAAAGAACTGCATACAAACATCTCATTAGAGCAGTGAAAATTTTAATTTAGCTGGAATCTCTACAACCTCTAACTGCATGTCCACCTCACAAACTGCCATAAATCAGATGTGTAAAATATTCAGAGAGGTTTCTGGAAAGACAGAAAAGAGTTACTGCTTGACAATGAGAGGCACATTTACTTCAGCTTCTGGACTCTCTCTCTTTCTCTGTGTGTGTGTGTGTGTGTGTGTGTGTGTGTGTACTGTATGTGTGAGTGACAGGATAAATGACAGGACAGAAATTCACAAAGGCAGCAGCAAAGTTGAAGTACAGCCTGCCCTGTGTCAGACACACATTACATCTCTCAAACACCAGACTTTGTGGTCAGCACTTTAGTTTTGATTCCTTTGTGTTAAATTATAGATCAACATCAGAGACTGCAGAAGAAAGCTAGTTTAATCAGGATACCTAAAGGCAGTATGAACACTGACATTGAAGCCATTTATGTTCATCAAGTTGAGACACACCAAAATGCAACAGCACAAGTTAAACAGAGGAATCAGATAACTGCTAATTTAATTTAATGGCGTCTATAGTCTGCCAAAAGAGGGACCAAAAGCAGAAACATCAATTTTCTCACAGATCAAAAGTCCATGGGATGAAAACAGCTCTAATGAGTTGCCTAAACTGTTTTACTCAAAACTATTACCACTTTACTGTCGGTTAAAGGAAACTGTAAGCAAACATTGCTGAATCACACAGGTGAATGTGGAATAGAGATTATACAAATCTGTTGTGCAGAGCAGAAAAAATGGAGTTGAGCATACTTCTAATCTGCATTTTTTTATACTGTGATAGTATACAGCTCTGGCAAAGCTGCATAAGAGAGAAACACTGTGTTACCAGGATTTTATGGTACTACAGAAACATATCTTTCAAGGAATGCCCGGCATGTGTGAAGATCTCGTATGGCTTTCAGAACATGCTTCTCTCATTCATAACTCGGCACCTACCCAGGCCCTTGATGAAGCTGATGACGCTGGCCTTACTCCAGCACACAGCCGTCCCATCCATAGTGGGGAAGGAGGATATAGTATCCAGGGTTGTCCTGAATTAAGACAAATGCTTGCTAGTAAAATCCACTAATGTCCATGTCTTGTGTGTCAGCTGGCTCTGTCCTCCTGGGCATAATTTCCATGGCATAAAGAGCCAACAGCGGGTGTGTTTTAAAAAGTGGGAGTAGTGTTTGGTACAGGAGACCACGCAGTCTCTAGTCTCTCCCTCTCTCTCTTTCCCTCTCCCTCCCTGAGCTCCCTTCTGCTATGGCTTCCTCTAGCCTTGTGACCAACCAGTGGCTTCCAAGAGTGAAGGTCAGGCAGGAATTTTTAGCTAAGGCAAAGCACAGTGATGAGGTCCAACATGCTATGGTGGCATAGTTGTGTGACTATATTTATCCCGGGGTACACACTATACTGACAGAGCAGCCCTCCCCTTTCCTCCACCTCTGTGATCCTAAAGCACGAGGTACATACCACCAGTGTAAACACAATTCTTAATCAGACACTGCTTTAGCCCACTCCCTTTAAATTGAACGGAGGCAGCTTGACTCTTAAGCAAGTTAAAATCTTTGAGCATAATGCTTATTAAGGAAAACCAACAGTCTGAATTTTAGATAACTCTTCAGCAACAGAGAGTCTGGATGCAAACCAATTTGATTCAGTGAACATAGTATAGCATGTTTGATGGACATCTCATTTGCACTAAACGCTGCCATGTTATGAGATGTGAGGTGAAGAAAGCAACTAGTGTGCATATCAAGCACTTTCTCTTGCTCTGAGCGAACGAAGACAAACGAAAAAGGGGCTTGGGCACAGTGTGCATTACATCATCGCCATGCTGAAAACAAACTGAGCATGGTGGTGCTCCCTAGAGGACAATACAAACAAGCTAACAAGTGTCTCTCTCTCACACACACACACACACACACGCACACATACACATATGCACGCACATATACGCATGCGCAAAGAAAGTAGTTCCCTACATGCATCGATAGAGACTGTCCCACTGAGTAAACAACCACTTTAGCAGTCGTTTGTGAACAGAGTGGGTGGATATTTAGATACTGCTGACCTCCTTGACTGGGCCAGAAATTCCAGTGTCAACATAGACCTCTGGGAGCACTTTGTCCAGCTGCTGTGAGAATCATTGACAATGCATTTCTGTGAGCAAGTAGTGGGCAATGTACACTCTGTCAGGGCCTAACATGACCATGTAATACTTACCCACACCGCTGTACAGTATTAACATATTACTCTCCCAGACTGAGTATAAAAGGAACACTGTTCTTACCGTAGACGCTCCACTGAAGGTTAATGTTAATAAGAAAGTTTAAGTCATGTTATGTAATAAGTCGAAACCTTTTGTCGGCTGTTTTGGGTCATACATTTTTATGTCAAATATCTAGATGTGCCCAACTAGCTATATTTCCATCTTACAAGGAGAAAGGGAAAACATCTTTAAACATTACATTAAATGTATGACTTAAACTGCTAAAAAAGTAGCACTGATTTTTGTGCAAACTATATCATGTCTACAATTAATTAAAAAATTAACAGCTGCAAATCTCTCCTCATTTATCTGGAAGACTATTAGGAGTTGAATTTCAACTATTTTTGCTGAACTGCTTATCAAAAGAGGAGGCAACAACTGGAGCCAATGGAGTATTATCCTGATACTAATACATTATCACAAGTTCACAGTTTGAGTGTCTCAAAAAAAAATGGGGAGAGTAGAGAGAGTGAGAGAGTGATTACAGACCTCTGAGAAAAGCAGATTAAAATGTTGGTCTCAAACTATTGACCATCAGCCCTGTTTTAGTGAGCTGACATCATGCTGAGAACTGCTGCCTGCTGTGATAGAGCATTTCAGTCCATTTATATAAGTCCTTGTTAAAACGCCTGCATCTGTCTCTTCCAGCTGAACACAAGTGGATTTGTCTATGTATACCTTCTGAGCATAAGTAATGCACTGCAATCTTGGTTGAATTATAAAGAATGTGGTCAAATATAACAGATACACAACAGAAGAATACATAAAAATGAACAATTCAATACAAAAAGCTTCAAATAAATTCTGCATACTTGCATTTCATAACATAAAACTCAACAATATGTTTGAGTACTCATTAGAAGAGCACCGATGTGCTCTGCACGCTGCAACTCATCCCCTGCTCTGATTGGCTGACAGTGGACCGGCCTTCAGGCAATTTGAACACCAGACCTGACTCCGCTGACTCACAATGCCAGTTCTGTGCTGCTGGTTGTCACTGTTTTATTAGAGCTTGGCAAACTGACTTGTAAGAGACCAGTACCTGATGGGCCTTGGCTTTGTTTACCTTGTGGTCACAGGACAAATAGTAATAAATATACAGCAGGGAAATATGTTGGATCAGGGCAGTAATTCAAACAGATCATTTCTCATAATCAACAATGAAAGCGATAAATCAATTTTTTTCTTTAATATTCAGCAGCATCATATCAGATTTTTAAGGCCCAACACCCCAGTGTTTTTACATTAGTTTTCATTCGGTTCTGTTTCTGTGTCATCTTGTGATTCATTACATAACATGTAAATGGGAGATATGAGAGAGATGAGATTAGGAGATCACATATTTAATGAAAATGTTAAATGCAGAGCCGTGGATGGCTGCAGATATAGTACAATGACTGCCTGTGCCTTTATCAGCAAAGTGACCCACTGTGAGGATTATGCAACATCATCAGTAGATGGCTCAATGTTGAATGTGTAGACAAGGACAGCATGTTCTACGGTATCTCTTTACATCCACATTCAATAAATACACACAAGCTATCACACTATCTGGGGGGAGGGGAGGAGGGAGAGGGGTACGCTGACTTGCTACCCATTTCTCCCTTTCGATTTTTAAACATTTGTACATGGCAGATAATGCTTGTAAAGGGGTTTAGAAGGTAATCTATACCACAAGTGCTTTGTAACGGTGCAGACATTTTTTTATTTAGTTTTTTACTTTATTCTTTTAAGTCCACCTCTCATATCTTAAAACAGAATTATGCCATGATCAGAAACAGGAAGGCATCCAGTCTCACCCTCATGGGCCTGATGGAAAGCAGTGAAGCCGTTACCTCTGGACAAAACATGCAACCAAGCTGAACCTCCACTAATCCTATTACTGTGTCCTGGCACTTAATAACATCTATTTAGACTCAGTCAGACTCACAGTCTAAACTAAAATAAGGCTTCAATTTAAACAGAAGCATCAACAATGACATGCTGAATCACCACCACCATCAGCAGAACATAAACATGTTACTGAATCTAGGTGATGTTACTGTATGATGGTGACTGTGTACAATGACCGACTTCTTAGTTAGTAGCTCTTACTAGATACTTGGAGGAAGTCCAAGTTACTGCATGTTCCTGGCTGTTGCTATGAGACACCATAAAACATTTTGGAAGTGTGATGCTCTGTTGCTAAAAGTATAATAATCCCACGTTTGCAAAAAACTGGCAAGCTAAACTATAAAATCACGCTCGGCTCAATCGGCAACAAGCAACAGCACGTCCCTGTCATGGACCACAACAGGAAAAAGAGGCTAAAAAGTCAGATTTCCCGTAGAGCTGCAGCCTCAGTCAGTTAGTCAGCTCTGTCAGTTGAGCACAACAACAACAAGAGAGACAAACTACTACTCACTGCCGCTCCATGATTTCAGCAGGGATTTGATGCTGATTTCAAAGAAGCCTGAGTCCTGCTGGCTGGCCATGGCTGCAGCTTCCTGTTGAGTGTCCCCCCTCTAGTTGTGGTTTCCCTCCAGTAGCAGCAGCAGCAGCAGCTGAGCTGGGACCAGCAGGTAGCGCCTGCTGTCACCTCTCTGTGACGCACACAATGCCGTTGTGCTGACGAGACCCTGAGAAAACACACGAGCACAGCTCTACCCCGTCTCTTGTGTCCTGTCCTTGGCTAACAGCCCTCTCTCTCTCCCTCCCTGCCTCTGCTACCTCCACACTCTCTCAACATCTCTCTCTATCTCTCTCTCTCTCTCTGTAAAGCTGTGGCAGGCAGTGGGCGGCAATGCAAGCTCCCTTTAAATAACTGCGCAGAGGCTGAGAGTGCAGGAAGCAATCCTCTTAGCACAGCGCAGTTAATAATAACTACTGTTTGTCTGCATGCAGGGCCTGATAACGATGACAGTGTTGGGCTTGTGCGTCTTTCAGCATGACTGAGAGCATCTGACAGGCTGGCACGACTGACAGATGAGATGGAGAACGCGGGATGTATGACACATTACAACATCTGTGAGACCAGAGGAAAGAAGACACTAAAGTGATCAGTAAGCAGCTGGGATTAACTGAACACACAGGGGCATCTACACAGGTGCAAGGGGCTGACTGTCATTTACTTCTTTACAATAGCAACTTTAAACAATTGTTGAATAAAAAGGTTAGTCAAATATTGCCAAGTTCTTTAGTTTTTTTAAATGATTTTTTTCTTGTTAAGGCTGCAACTAATTATTAGTATGGACATCATTTTTTCAGTAAAATGATTCAATGTTTAATGAAAAAAGGGTCAAATGATACACAGTGGTCTCCAGAGCTCTATTTGACATTTCCAGCATATTGTTCAGTATGACCAACAGTAGTGCTAGGCAATATGTACATATTATGATATACTATACATACACAATATATTACATATACACTATTATCTCAATATTGTGATGTGAACAGAAAACAGAAAGGCAGAGAAAAGTGATACAAAACACTTCATCAGCATGATCAGCCCATAAAATCTTGAAATAAATCTTGAGATGTCTATAATATGAAGTCAAATAGTAGAATTGACTAGTTGTCTTCTCATAGTGCCATCACATTATTCTTCCCATACAATAAGTAAAATACATTAGATTTAAACTGTCCAGTTGCCTTTTCTGAGCGTCTAATCCTAATCCTAACAACACTTACATATACATTTTAAAAAGATGCATGTCTTCAGCCATATGGACTATAAAACACATCCTCCAATCCCCCTTCCTCTGCTGCCTCTCATCGCTCTTAGTGTAATCCTATCAGAACTCTGTGTGTCCATCAAGCGACAGCCACTTGACCTTCATTACGTAACACTCTATGATGGAGAAGCCATCACTGGTCACAGACAGTGTTTGGTAAACACACATTTCTGAGGACTTTACACCCAAACAGCACTGTCTCGCTGTTCATGTAGCAGTGACGTAAGTCATTTAGTCATACAGGAAATATTTTTGGTTTTGTGCACTCTAACACAGTCTACAGCTTATTCATGTATGGTCCCGCCCTCTTTCCCACAGCAGTGACTGTGTTTTTATTTTTGTCAATAAACCACTTTGCAAAAAGAGCTGTTGTCCCTTTGTGTCATCATTTATGGGTGTTGTGTTTTTCAGTAACAACAATTGATTCATTTAGTCGGACTGCAACAGATGAACACTCCAGGGAATACAGCTTTTACATTAAGAGAAGACCATGACCAGTGATAATGTGTACTTTGCAGAGCTGTTCTGCTGGTTATACAAATACTGCATATGTAATCTGCATTAAAGGGGAAGGACCACAAGTGAATTCACAAACTGATGGACTTGATATCAAACATATCACTCTCATCACCATTACAACTATCGCAAAGACAAGACATTTTACAGGGGTAAGTCCCTACTAGTGATAGGAATAAGTCTCATTCTGTATTCAAGAATGAACATCTTAGCATATGGAAAATTGCTTTATTAAACAGAGAAAGTAAACAATTACAGTGGCTTTGGTTGTTATTCAGTCTCAATCTTCGGACATGCCCAGTATGATTTCCCTATAAGCAAATATCTCTTCACCCTAAAGTAATTGCCATATTCAGTCTAGTACAATACAATGTACAAATAACAGTATCTTACAGAGGCTGTGCTGCATAATCCTGTGTGTAAAAACACAAACTGTACACTCAAACATTACTCCATTTGAAACTAAACTGTTCTCATATAATGTGGCAGTTTTTGCAGTTCATGCTGCTTTCAGACTGATGTAATATTGAGTCAAACATGTGTCTAATTGGAGCAAAATTGGCTTAATTGTGGGGAATCACTTGGCCTATTATGGTCACAGAAACAGAACTTCATTACTGGTAACAGTGATCAGCCCAAATGGTTCACTTCCCTCACTTATCCATCAACTATAATCTGGTCAGTCTGACATGTCCAGTAAGAGGCCCTCCGAAGGGCAAACAGTTATGTAATTCCCCCGTTGAATCATTTTAGGGTTTTTTTCAACAAGGCTGCTAAACAGGAAAAGTCTAAGTAAAGGCGGACCAATGGACACACCTCAGACTTCCCAATGTCTCAAGTAAGATAGTGAAAATAAAAGAGGCACAAAAACACCAAATGTAGTTAATATTCTTTTTGATAATAAAATATGAAAAGTAGTATAAGTCCAAAATAACAACATAGATCCCCAAACTATTCACTGGCTCATCCTTCTCATTACAAAAATATCACAAAACCATAACAGTGAAGATATGAAGTTTATGAACCTCACCTGTCCTGACAAGCTGTGCTTCATATCATTTTAGAAGCAGTAATAACTTGTCTAAAGGACTGTCTCTCGGAGACTGGAGCTGACTGTAGAAGACAGAGATGAAACAAACTATGCACTCATTTAAAACAGATATATATACTGTCAAAGCAGATCAGAAGAATATGCAATGAACATGCCAGAAACGACAACTGCATGTTTGTGTCACGACACATCCAATAGTCATGAAAATATCTCAACTCCTGCCATTCTGCAGAAACCTAAATATAGTGTTTACGGCATAACACCCTATCTGGATGTCTCTAAACTTGTCAAGAGTAACTGCTGCCAAACATTTAGATGTAAAACACTGAAAGTCTGCTGGCGTACTGGATAGGATCTGTGCTGCTGCTTAGGAACTTGGAGGGAGCTACTTCAGTAACACTCTCATAATTACCACATTTTAAGGTCTGTTTATTGGCAGCACACGGGCAGTCATGTTTAGTCTCAAAGCAACATGTGAATGAGATAAATAATTCTGAAACACATCCTACACAACAATTCACAACAATTATTGGAAACATTTTTCCTTAATCAGGCTTTGCTGTATGTGGACAACAGCTCTGACAAATTAAGCACTTTTTAAAAGCATTATCAAGCTCTGATGAAGGTGAGGAATGTGAGGTATGTCTGTTCAGTTGAGCTATCTTTGTGGTATCAAGCTCAGACTACTCTTATTCTCTGCCCCTGGTGCGCTTCGTTTCTATGTTTTCCTCTCTTTTGCTCGTGTATTCTGATCTTCTTATTACACTGTTTCCTTTTCCCCAAGACGCAAGGAGGAAAGTAATTTTGGAAAGTGAAGAGACTATATGACCTCAACTACATGATGTCCAAAATTATGTAATGCACTCTCCCACTGTCTGAGTACATTATTAACAAGTCATCAGATTCCTAGGTAGATACGACAAATACAATGGTGAAGTGAGGCATTTCACAAAGTGATGGCAGTGGTGGATGAAAAGTGTCCAGGATCAATCTGCTGCTACTGCCTCTGCTGTATGTTTTCAATGATAATTTTAAAAAATCTCACAGATTCACAACTGAATTCTTGAGGCAATTACTTCAAAGAGTCAAAGCAGTACCTACTTTCAAGAATGGTGGGCCTCTTCTTGTGGCGCATCTTTTTAAACTTCCCTCTGAAGTCCCTGGGTGGGAATGGATCCAGAGGTAATCTGGCAATGTGCCCCAGAACAACCTCATCCAGTCCCTCAGAGCAATCCGTCTCAATCTCAGCCATGTCTCTCATAGCACTCTCCTCTGAAGACATGTTGGATGGCAGCGAGCCCACAGCTACTTCTATCATTCTTCCAAAAGAGTCATTTGAAGCTGTGCCAGGTTTTTCTCTTTTTTTTAAATGTAGTGTTCAATTTGTCTCTTCCTGTTCCTTCCTTACAAACTTCTTTCTTGTGGTGGAGCAGCAGATTTCTGCTGTGCAGAGATGCAGCCAGAGCTGTCAGCTTCAGTCTGCTAATGTGTTTTAACCCCTGCACTTGTCAGGGCAGTTCAGTAAGTTACAGTAACATTCATGAATTGGACAGGTATTGGATTACTTAGACAGTCCCTCCTCTTTTCAGCTAAAAAGCAAGAGGCAGAGAAGAGAGAGGCAAAGCCATGAGTAAAGAGGGAGGGAGAGGGAAAGAGAGGCAGCTCTGACAGCTACAACATCCCCGCCTACTTTATGCCCACGAGGCATTCCTGAATAAATATCCCGTATTTGTTTTGGAGACTACACATTAAAGTCTAAATAAACATGTTTTCCCCTGATAGTGTTAATTTCCCAATAAGATGGACTAAGCCAATTTAAGCAAATTTAATTATTAAATTACTGAGCTTTCATTACCAGCATAAATAAGAATATTTAAAAGTTGCGCAATGAGTCCTCTTCATAGTCCGAGATCTTTGACAGAAGAATTCATCCAGATGCATTGCAGGAGCTCCTTACTGGTTCCAGCAGCTCAGTACACAACATCTGCCCATTAGCACTTTGTTCTAGATCCAGTCATCTGAGTTGAGGCCCAGTAGTCTTCCAACTGTGTTATTTCCTGAAGTGTATGGCTAATGTGAAACCATCAACTACAGTAAAGTAATAAGTAGAACATAAATCCACAGCAACGTTTACACAGCATGCTCTAATAAGTCTTTTTCAACTACTGAAGTGAACAGTAACTGGACACACCTACCACATGAACCAGTTTTTCCAAGTCTGACCTACATCAGCAATACAAACACCATGTGTACGTACGTTTAGTTAAGGCGTTTTCTGTTTTAGTGAGAAACCACAGTAACAGCATGGAACAATCAGCCTATACACTTCTTTCATGCCATCAACACGTTTTTTCAAGGATGTGTGTTGCGGTACAAAACAATGTGGCCATCATTAAAATGTCACACATCACACCTTAACATGTCTAACTTCCCAGTAGACTGAACAAACAGGGCTGAACTGTGTCACAGAGAATACCTGCACAGCAGGAAGCCCTGGTAACAAGCAGTAATTTCACTTTTCATCCACCTGTCAAAGGAAAAGGGTAGATTAAAAAAGGTGAATTACAATTACCCATGAGTCTGGTCCTGACCTACTTGAAAGCATCCTTTGGGACAAGGATCATTATGTTGTCATTCTAAATAGCAAACAAAGCCCATAAATGTCTTCAAAACATCGGAAGACATGTTTTATGTTTGGGGTTGAAGGACTTGAAGGCCAACAGTAGGGAAAAAATCAAATTATTTAATAATACACACATAGAAACATATATTTATATGGAGGGAAACATACACAAAAATGCTGATTAGCATTAAAGACTTATTAAATCAAGTCCCACCTGCCTTCTTCCACTCTAGTCTAAGTTACAAATTAGTCTGGATTTAGGTTCAAACGTTACCTTTTATTAGAAATAGTTTTCATCTTTAACCACAGGTTACGTGATGCTCCTATCCTCTCTCTATTCCTCTGTATACAATTTCAAATAAAACGTTAAGTACTTAAGAAAGACAGAGGCTAGCGTCTTGTAATGCAGTATTACTGTAAATGACATGAAGTGGTTAAGGATATTATAGTAAAGGTGTGCCCTCTAGTGTTCAATTGAAGTATAATGCCAAGTAATGCCATGGGGTCAGCTCACTTTCACAGTTGATATCATAATGTTTACTTTTGGCTCTGTTAACTTATATATGAGCACCAGAGTACTTCCCAGCAGTTTACACATAAACATTCACACTCAATGTTTGCAGTTACTTGCTTGCTGAGTCTGACCTGAATTTAGCTCAAGCAAACTTGCAACCTGACAACATGAAACCACTAGACAGATGATCATCATTCAGTAGCTGAAGTAAATACAAGTAGGTGTCATTTGGTCTATATTTTGACCAATAATAGTTGGTCCTTCCATCTATTGACCAATAAATCTGGGACTGATGGAACTCTGACAAACTATAGCAGGAACAGCCAACAATAAGTTGGACATAACCTGAAAATAACTAGTGACAATGATTTTGTCTAAAATGTCCAAATATATCTGTCAATAATGGAATGTTTGAGCTAAATGAACAAACTTTTGCATATAATTTAACAATGGTTAATATTATACTATAAAAACTTACAGGTTTAGCATCAAAGCACTCTGTAGACGATGAGCTTTGTATATGAATGAAATTGAATACAAAAATACCACAATGAAATACATGATCAACAACCTATAACTCAGGGAAGAAAAAACAAACTACAATAATAAACTTCCACATAAAGTTTTGTCAAGTCTCAAAACCAACTGAAGCAATGACAAGCTGACATGACATCAAATCAGATCTAAAATAAACTGTAAAACTGTCCTGGGATTGTTTTATGGCATATGTCAGAATGTGGAGCAGGACTGCCTGGACTGAGAAACGAGGTTGGAGTCAGAACGGCCAATGAAACCAACACCCTCCAGCGGAGACAGAAGGCTGTTTCCATGGTGAGACACATTTAGATTAGCACAGGCAGAGCAGAACACGATGAATAATTGATAGATATCAGGCCCCAATGTTAGCACAAACCAGCTGAAGGTTAATTCCTGCTATGCTCATGGACTCTTGAATAGCACACAGATGCAACAAGTAGACAAACACACGGGGCACTGTGGGAACTAAAGCTGCATATCTACGACTGTTACATAACACACTTGTCAACTTAGAGTGATGAAATATCAGTGTATGTATGACTCTGCTGCTCATTTCTTCAGACACTCAGAAAAGAAGCTAAATAAAGCAACACAGAGATGATTAAATATTTACAAATCTCTTGAATGCAAAGTGACGGGAGTTAATACCACAATTTTTACAGGTCAGACAGCCCACTGGCATTTTTGACTTATCTATTGGAAATGTAAACTTTGAAGATCAACATGAACATTTAATTCAACCACCCTACAGGCAAAAAAAAACCACTCACTCTGGACACCATTCAGAGTGAGTAATTATTCAACGGGTCACCTATTCTCTACACTATTCTAGTTCTGGGTAAGGTCAACACACAAAAGGACCATTCAAGGGCTGCAAACAAGTCCACAAACTGCACCTGTTACCTCCTCTGATGGCCTGTTATCAACCCAGGGAGGGAGGGGCCTCATACCGAACACTTGTACCCACTGTGGCCTCAGGTGAGGTGAATACTGTGCATATCCAGTTGCAGTGAGGTGATTATGTTCTTAGGCATTGCAACAGGAATGCCTTACATCTGGGGAAAAAATACGTACAGTATTGATTGGTCCTAATAGATATATTTGAGAGTTTAGGCAAAGCCAGTGTGACATGCCATGCATACTAATTTACATTATTTATTTATTATTGACTCAGTCTTTTTGCCAGGTGGATAAGCCCAGGGATTCATCTGAGTAACTCAGCGGGGGATCATAAATATAAAAAAGGATAGACATACTCGGTTGAGTCATTAAAACCTTCATTATATCAATTTGCCTACAGGCATGAACAGCCTCTTTCATGAGTGAGGGTTCAAGTTGAAACTGTCTTTAAAAATATATTTATTGTCATTTTTGATGGTTCAAGTAGGAATGAGTTTTAAGAGATTACCCTACTTGACAGGAAGAACATTTTACAGTGTGCAGATATTGATAATATTGACAATAGCTTTTATGTGAGAGACACTTTCGGTTCACATTAACATGCATAAACATTTCCCTGTTCTGGAGTTCTGAGTTTCACTGGGTCTGTGTCAATAATGTCAAGTCAATTCAAGTCTACGTTATTTATGGAGCGCTACTACACAAACTATTTCTTCTATTTGTTTTGCAGTAGTACCAAACAAAACAAATGTCTCTTCTAAATCTGTGAGCAGTGTGAAGGTAAGATCCTTATTTATAAATCTGCAAGTCAGACATTGAGAATCTCATTTATGCAAAAAAATTGACCCAGTGATGTTCTTGAAATTACAGATCTGTAGTAAAACTCAAAAAGACACTGTTCTAATATTTGACTGAGTAACAAATACATGCATGATGGAGCATTTCTTGAATTTTGCATCATGCTATTCTAATGAGACTGCTTTTTTATTTCAGTTGGCAGAAATTTAAATTTAAATTGTTATGACTTTGTTGTACCTACAACATGTTTCACTTATGCTTTTCTTAATTGAAATTCATTTTTTCTTTTATTGTGTAGATTCACTGAACACACAAAGAGCTTTAACACTGTTTTATATAGTGAGGTGAACAAAAAGAGGAAAATAATGTTGCTCCAACAACAGAAATAATAAGACCAAGCAACATAAACATCCATCAAAGGTCAGAAGGACCCTGGAGCCTATCCCTGCATGCATGAGGTGAGCAGACTGTACATCATGGGCACAGTGGGTTGTGAGATGATTAATGAAAGAGGAAAGAAGGAAAAACAAAGTTCTGATATACAAATCTGTTTTCATTTTTTGGACTTTTTCTTTCATGTTTGGTGAAATATATTAGAGAATAAAAATAGATTAAAAATCACTATTTGGTGGAGCTGTTACTCACAGACATCTGAAATATGACCCCAACTACACACTGCTTTCAGTAAGATGTCAAACAAATATATTGTGTTTTAAAAGTTTGTCATGTTATCCATTCAAGTAAATAAAACAGTCAGTTAACTGTAGTGGAGAAGAAAGAACAATATTTCTCTCTGAAATGTAGTGGAACAACGTAGCATCAAATGGAAATACTCCAGTAGAGTACAAGTACCTCAAAATTGTACTTCATTAATACTACTTAGAGGAGGAAAGAGGAAAGTAAAACCTCCACATTTCATATGAGCTGCATGTTTTGGACAGCTAGGAAAGATAACTCACAGGAACACACTGTAAACATGTTATTTCTTTTTAAGGTGGAGGTAGACAATGACTGTTAAATTGAACATGCTATTTAGTCTTAACAAAATCAACACAACGTTTTCTTTCATGTTGGTAATGAAACGTTATCTACCCCATGTGTTATTCCATTCAGGATAGACCATTAACTTATTAAGTACTGCTTCAAGACCATCGTTACTTTCGCTTTGAGCCCGCGTTTGTCACACAAATGGACTTTGAAACTTGTGCATGTAAATAAATGTGCTTCTCTTTCAAACCTACAGTACATAACAATACACGAGTGGGAAAACAAATGTTGCTGCGACATTTGGCCACAGTGTTAATTGACCTTAAACGCTCGGTTTTAATTATAACACCACAACTCCCAACTGTTGAGGAAAATATCTACATTGATTTTTCCAGGTTGAGATAGGCCACATGTTACCGAAAAGCCAGAGAAACACATAGAAACACAAGTTGGGTTAGCTGTTTCTGGCTGGACAACAAGACTACCGTTTGTGTAGGCTACTTAAAGATTAATTCCTGGAAGAGCAAAGAAAGTTCCAGCCAACATTTGGAAAGGCGATAAATACCTTCGACTGCAGCAGGTGCCGTTATTTTGGTTGCTCCATCTCCATTTGAGATGAGAGTCCAAGTTGCAGAGTCCCTCCAGACACTCCACTTGTTCAGAGACACTTTTCCCTCTCTGTCTCCCTCCATCAGCTCTGTAGAGACTGACTCCGCCCCCCGCAGCCACCCTGCTCATGTCCTGCTGAATAATGAAACGCATGCATGTTGTAGGCTTTCTTCAATCTGCATGATGACCTGGCCTCGGGCCATGCCTGCCTCTATGAAACACATCTGCTGCCCGATGGTCAAAGTCTATTCACTAATATCACAATATCAGTAATATAGCACAGAATAGATCCGATAGCAGGATAATGCAGCAACTCTTTGGGTTAGAAAGAGCATGAAGATTGATGAGGCCAGTTTCTCTATGGCCTCCACGAAAACGTAAACACATTTTCTTGGAACAAGTCGTATAATAAAGGAATTAAAAGAAGTACAATGTACAATATGTCGCTTAAAATCATAAAAAATCAAATAAATAGATTATAGATCAAGTTTATTTCAAATGCATATATAGGTAAATGTAGGCTATTACAGACATATTTTAACAAATGTGCATTCCCAATTAAACTGTTTAGTTTATATCTTAAAATGCATTTGGCAATATATTATTGAGGTCATACTGGATGCATGGTGGTGGTGTACTGTGGTACATTATATTGAATGGTGTTCCTAATATTTTGTCCACTCCATTAAGATACATGAGGAGTGAACAATATTAGGAACACTTTTCTTAATATAATATAATGCACTCCAGTCAGTACACCACCACAACCCACTACAACCGCAATAATAAACATAAAGTAGAATTATCACCTTTCTGATAATTGTAACAAAAGTAAAAATAATGAGGAAACAGAATGATTTGTTCCACCATAGTTTTAGCAATACAATACGGTTATTGATTATGATACGTATGAATATCACACAATTTTTGCAGATAATTATCTAGATAAAATGTGTACTTTATTGATCCATGTAGTAAATGGAAATAGCACTTTGATGAGGATCCAGCAGATGGCGTTAAAGAACATGAAGAGGGGAAATTTCCTGAAAGAAAAGAATGTGAGACACCTTGACATATGCCTTTAGAAAAGAATGTGCGTGTAGGAGAGAAGTGTAGGAGAGGGAGATTTTCAAATAGGCAACCACACAAACACAAGACAGACTCACACTGACAGGACTTGACATTAGTATTAATGCTTCAAACACCCACAATTCTTAAAAGAAATACCTTTCACAAATATCTCAGCGGCTTCTTGTATGTGTCAGAGGTTAAAATATAAAGTCTGCTTTGCTTTTTGAACAAGGTGTTTATAACATGTCAACACAAAGCCTCAGAGAGACTCAGCTGGTGTTGACAGCAGACACCCTGACAAGGGTAGACTGAGTTCGATGGCTGGCCATCAAACTCTCAGACATCACTGTTTTAGCACTCAGGAAGAGTATGCCACTGATTCAAGATGATAGCATGCCCAAGAGCTCTGTCCAGAGCAGACCAACAAAATTGATTCGACAACTGTATGCGCACACTAGGGCTTGTTGCAACGACAGCAAAGCTCTCCAGTGCTGGTGAGTGACAAGTATGGAGCACCAGGTGCACTACATGACAAAAAGAAATACATTTTTAAAAGATTTTAAATGAACAAATATGTGCATGACAATATCTATGGTGGTTTGATACTAACAGAATGTACTCAACTTGAATGAAAAGTAGATCAGAATGTCAATGCCATCTGATTTATAATTATGCTTTGGGAAGTTTTGTCATGTGTATTTCTCTGTCAATATGACCCAGGTGTTCTTGGCTGCAATACTGGCTTTGGTGATAACACTGTTAGGCTGCCCATCAATGAAATTATACATCAGTGCCATAGCACAAAAGAAAGACAGAACTCAAAGCAGCTGAATAACTCAGGACGGCAGCTCTGACCTGATCAAGTGGTCCTTTCTGGTCTCTTCAAGGAATAGTGAAAAACTCAGGATGAAGGAGTATGTAGATGATTGTCACAGCACAGCGCCTTGATACACATGCAGGTAGTTTTCAGTTCTCAGATGAAAGTCTGCAAACCAATTAAAAAGAGATTCTATAAACCGGTTGTGAAAGCTATGACCCACACAGACATGCGTAAAATCACATTAGACACATCTTCTTCAAAGTAAGTTGAGCTTTACTTGGTGGTGGTGGTGGTGGTGTGTGTGTGTGTGTGTGTGTGTGTGTGTGTGTGTGTGTGGGGGGGGGGGGGGGGGGTTAAGTTCAATACCATCTTGGCAGTTTTCAAGGGTATTCTTCAGCTGCTGAAAGTCTTGCAGCTACCTTATTTTGGGGGATTTCTTGCTATGATCTGAAAGTTTTCAGTTTGTAACCTGCTCCACAGCTGACAGTCTGAGGCATGATGACCCTTGATTCATGCTTTTTAAGGAGTACAGGGGCCTGCCTTTGAAACCTTTGAGTTAGAGCACAAGAGATCAGTGCTCCACAGAGAGGCAGTTGCAGAGAGAGAAGGCACTGAAGCGGCAGGTCTGAGTGTGAATCAAAGCTCTCGTGTCTTGCTGGGATGCTTTCTGCATGGATTGGGCTGTGCTGCACAATTCTACAAGCAATATTGATGAGGCCACAGATGAGCTATGCAACTACAGCAAACTCTGCTAAGTATTTAAACAAGGACATGGTGAAATTTTGTTGGCACAGTCCTGTAATTGAATTATGATGTTAGAATACATGGATGTCAGATTTGTCTATATTTTAGTAATAGTCTAGATATGACCAGTGGCTAGAAAGTTTCACCTAGTTTAGTTTCATAGTTTGAATCACCACCAAGAGTGAGTAACAAAAAAATATAATTGACATTGTTCAGATAATTAGACTTGACTGAGGGATTAGTTATTCTTAACAAAGAGAAACTTGGAACAAATAACATTGGTTTTAGGTGATGTTGTTATTGGAGAGAAGAAAAATGAAAATTGAGGTATGTATAAAGACCAAGCAATAACATTGAAGATACTTTAAAAGATTTTTTGTCAGGTGTATGTCCGGTTTTTAACTTTAACAAACAGCTGGTAGATATGACTTATGGTTTTCATACAGATGGAAAGTGTTTGGGCCCTATACAATTTGCATACAGGACCCTGGGAGGTATAAAGATGCCATCTTACACCGCTGATGTTTTTAAACTAACATCTTAATGCTAAATACTCCTGAAAGCCTTTCAATCACTGTTTTCTCCAAAGCCTCACTTGGCAAGCTGACAGCTTCAAATGGCAGCAAGGAGTTACTGTGTATACCCAGAATTCATGTATCATCAGTAAACTGCTCACAGCACACTCATGTTTACTAACTGTAGCTTTGATTGCTTTATGCCAAAAGGATGAGGAGCCAAAGATCTAAGGAGACAACCTTTGCTGAATGGAGCAGTCACAAGCTTGCTGTTTGTATTTTTATTTTCTGTGAGCTGACAAGTGTTCAGGGTCCCACTTTGCAGGGATGAGACACTCTTCTCCACTGCAGCCCCACTTTTTGATCCATGCTGCTAAAACAGGTGTGTTTTTCCATAAATATCTTGCCTACTGTAGCGTTAAATTACAGGTTCTAATGCCATCACAGCAAAGGCATGCTTAGTGTGCAATCAAAACTATTTGTACATGAGCAGCGATGATCAGTGCAAAAATAATAAAGTTATAATAGTTTCTATAAACGCAAAGAAAAATCTACAGCACATCTGGGATGCAACCAAACCTGAAAAACATTAATAATGATCCCGTACATTAATGCAGTCTCATTCACAGTGGTGCTGAGAGAAAGAGTCCCCTTCGAAGAAGGGCCTGAAATTTACACAGAAGGGTCAAGGAGGGACAGGGGATGGTATGAAATTAAAAGATAATATATTACATTATTCAGATAAGCCAGTTACAATTAAGTGCAAGTCAGGAGCTGACAGCTTTAGCCACAGCAATGATTCCCTTTCATGCACAGCTAGCCACTTGGCACACTGTGCACGGCACACTGCAGCCACCATGCTCTGCACGACTAAGGGGACTTTAATAGGTTTTTCTTTCCACTTTAGGTTTAGCAACAAAACATACTGCCAGCTGCTGGTCAAGACATCAGTAGAGTCACACCTGTCTTGTTTGAGCACATTTTGCGAGATCAGCGTTTCACACACAACAAAGCAGCCTTGAAGTGACTTGTGAGTATATTGGAGCTTTATTCCCTGGTCTTAATTACTTGACATGCAGATGTTACTTGGCTATTTATTTGTTCACTTGGCACAGATAGTTGTAGTCAAGAATTAAAAAGACACACAAGCAAGTGAAGTCAGGTTCATGACTTAAAGTGTGTGCTATATATAGAAGCACTGTTATTCATAAGCTGTGCCAGCGTCACTATGATTTTCAAAGAGGCAGTGCCATTGTGTAATCTTCAAGAATACATTACTTTCATATCTGTGTACAAATGATGGATCTGTTCAATTTGCTTATTTTCCATTGGTGGCTGCTTTGGATGTTGCCATTTTTTATTAGAAGTGGATTAGGCAGGCTTGCCAAACTGTTAATGTATTATTATTTAGGTGAGTGATTATAAACATTGTAAGAAGAAATCAGACTCATCTGTTCCGTCTTGTCTTATGTTGCGCATCATTCCACTGTAACCATCAAAGATGATTGAAGTGTTACCACTTCACTGCTGTGGGGCTGAAATCATTGCATCTGATAATACTATCATGACCTTTATTATACATCTCTGTATCATATTCTGGTTTAATTTGCACAATCTGTCATTATTGCACCTGATCTCTTTCCAGCCTTGATGTTTTTGTTGTTGTTATGATGGGTCTGTTATTCTTTTTGACTGCTTACCATGTGAAGCAGCACAAATGAATGCAATTATACTAAATGAATATGAGTCCATAGAGAGAATAGACATTGATGTGAAGCTGGAAAGCGGCTGAAACATCTGTGGATGTGTGAACAGCATCAGTCTCACAGTAAGGACAGTATGAGAAAGCAGAGGTAAGCACTGTGTATCATTTTCCTGGAACTGATGCTCCAATTCATCATCCCCTCTCTGTCTGGTTTCAATCTGTCCTCTACCTGCTAATCTCCCCCAGGAGGGATAGCAGGCCGCGCCTGGCACAAAAGCGTGCAGGAAGGTAGCTTGTTTATCTTTGATTTTATCAACAATCTGCTTCTCTGGAATTATAACACACCACAAGACAATGCACCTTCAAATTATGAGATGTAAGAAATACTACTAAAAGTTATGAGGTAAAAACAAAAAAAACTAAAAACAAAAAAGGATGGCCAGATGGGCTTATCAAAACAATTGTGGAAGGGCATGATGTAACTGAGATGAATCAACAGAAGCTTAATATGTAAACAGGTCTGCTTGGATGTACACATATTCTTTTCATTATGTTTATTTAATTATATAAAGATGACATAGATGTGTGTCCATTACAAAGAGTCTTTGTTAATATTAAAATGAATCTCTAATCCTACTTCCATTGATTGACAGGCTACTGACAGAGCACAAGCATCTGTCTCTGTATCTGTTAGATCTGCTGTCGGTAAGCTGCTCTGCATGTTTCTTATTATGTGGAGGGCAATTAACGTGTCCTCTGATTCGTGTGTGCAGATCTCAAGGATGAAGGGCAAATCATTAAGTGTATGAATACGTGTCACCCTTTTGTATTTTACACCAATTTGCCTCACATAACTGGATTGGTCGACTTCAATCAAAGCCTCTATCAGTGACTATAAGTCTCTCACAGATGCCAAGTTGAATACAAACTAATAACATTAAGAGAGACAGTGAGCTACACTATACACTTGCAGAGCAGCAAATGCAGACAAATTACACAGCAGCAAAGACAATATAGTCTTAATGTTCTTGAAGCACTTATGCTGCTACAACTAATGAACATAATGCGTAATTCTATTTCAGTAAACCAAACAGAGCCAAACATTATGTTCAATCTCTATTCATCTGCATGTGGGGGTAGTTGTCTCATATTTCTAACAGTGTAATATCCATTCCTATTAACACAATCAAATGCATTGCTAATTACATTTCCATACTGCTATAGATATGTAGTGTGAACATTCAGCAGACCACCAAGCCTCAGTCCAGAGGTGACGTCACTACAATAAAAATCCATTACATCTTTTGGCAAAGCAATCATGTCTGGGTGAGAAGGTTAACACAAGCAATAAGGACATGCTTACTTGTATCCAAACTTAACTTGCTTTTCTCTGTTCTGTGAGTATGTTGGAGTGTGTATGCTTTAAGTGTTCAACCAAGAATGATGTAAGATCTTTAGTCATGCTAGTGGCTTGGAATTGTGATTTTGTGTGCTGGTTGGTCCACCATTTTGGCCCATACTGAAATATCTCAACACTTACTGGATGGATTACCTTCATTTTATCACAGATATTATTGGTGTCTAATAGATTTGGTTACCCCCTCTTGCTTTATACTTGGCGACCTATTTAACATTTAGATTTAGATTTAACATTCAAATTTATATTTAGATTTAACATTTAAATGTATATTTAGATTTAACATTTAGATTTAGATTTACATTTAACATTTACATTTAACATTTGGATTTAACATTTGGATTTAACATTTGGATTTAACATTTAGATTGAGATTTAATATTTAGATTGAGATTTAATATTTTGATTTATATTTAACATTTACATTTATATTTGACATTTAATATTAAGATTTAACATTTGCATTTATTGACATTTATATTATTAAGATTTAACATTTAACATATAGATTTATTTTTTACGTATACACATTTTTAGCATTCATATGTAACATGTTGTTTTACATGAATTTGTGTCTTAAATGAAAGAAAAATTAGCTAAATGTGAGAAAAGTGAGCTAAAAATATGTCATCTATAAAACTGTAACCAAAATTTTACAATCGGCACCCCATAGTATACAATGGGGTTAAAATGCCCCATATTGTATATTCATTATGGCAAACTAAATGGACAGCATGTACTATCTTGCACAGTTTAAAGACCTACAGTAAGCCTCAGCGCTCCCCGTTAATAGATCAGCTTGCACATTTTTTGCGGGCGATGTCATGTTTGCACACGTGTTTACACATGCAGATGCTAATCAGGTCCACAGCTTATTCAGTGTGCATGTCGAAGAGTCCTTGGTCAAGATGCTGAATCCCAAATTGCTCCTGAAGGTGTGAGTGTGTTGTATGAATGGGTGAGCATTAGAGACATTGCAGCTTGCATGGCAGCCTCTGCCGTGAGTGTATGACTGTATGTAAAGTGCTTTGAGTGAAAAGTGCTTTATAAATGCAGTGCATTTTAATGACTTTGCCTTTAGCCTCAGCTGCTTTGTGTTTAGTGTTAATTACCTAATGTTGGCTTGCTTACACACTAAACCAAGATGGTAGATATGTAAAGAAAACTCCAGGAATCATACATCGCTAACACAACTTTGAAAAAATAAACAAAACAGTGAGTGATTATAGAGAACAGTGAGATTACCATATGAAAAACAAAAGTGTAGACAGTCGGTGTCTGACTCCATCTAAAGTCCCCACAGAGGAAAGATGAAACAACAGAACTTCATTCTGCTTTAAATGTCATGCTTGATTACATCTTTCCCTTTTTTTTTGCTGATCTGTTGAAAGTTTCTGCACTCTAGCTTCATCGCTGCTGTATGAATTTGCATGAGGCCAGACATTCATGAGGCCAGAACAATAATAATGGAGACGATGAAGATAATGTAATACTGAAGACAATTTAAGTGAAATTAATGACTAATGGGAACCTAATATAACTATATTCAAACTCAATAACTCAATGACAGATTCAATGTCAATCAGTTTGTTATATGTAGTTTTCTGCTGAAATGTTGGCAGCGTGCCTATGGAAAAATGATACCAGCCATATCCACTGCAACCACTGAAAGTTGCATTGCTCTGATTAAAATTTCAAACACGCTTGAGGATTCACCATAATTATTCTTTCACATTCATCATATGGTGAAACTGGAGATGCGAACACTCGAGGGAAATAATGTTTTCACTCCAAACAATTTCAACCTCTTGTTTCTGTCACTGATTCATACAGTTCATTAGTATGAGAGGATTGTGGTCAGCCCAAACTGGAAGAGGCTAAAAACGGACCGAGGCTTAAAGCAAAAAAAAAACAACAAAAAAACAAAAACAGAAATGGACAAACATCTCTGACTTTATAGTTCCATACCACTGCTGCTGGAGGGCAGAGTGCTGTGAAAAGAAACTCAGGAGGTGCTTGATCTTATTACCTTCATGCCGAGGAAGCACAACCACAGCTCTTACATCTGCAGTATGGTCCTACATAAAGAGAGAATGAAAAAACGAAAAGAGAAAAAGTGGACGCCTGTTCCTCAATAATCATAATGGCACTTGTTATTTAATGTCGTCAGAAGGACAGAAGGAGGGATTTTAAGTTTAATGGAACCCTGAGCCCTGTATGTGCAATTTGCAATGTGTATTTTTACATTGTACAATATTTGCACATTGTTTATTTCATTTTGCCTCGTATTTGACCTCTTTTATTCTAGTGGGTATGTATTAAGCACTTTATCATATCTATTATCTGTGCTGTTAGTCAAATCTGTGTCAAGCTGGATGTTTGTTCTCCTCCTACTGCAAATCATATCTACCTATGGGTACAAATAAAGTAACCTGAACCTGTATATTTTTATTCTGTTATCTTAGAGTGCACTAATGGATCCAGCAATTCATGTTTTCCTCTATTGTGCCTGATTGTTCATATGTGTGTTTTCGTGCAAGATTTAGGGGCTTAATTCCTTCTGGTGTTATCCCTGCTAAAAATAAATAAATATGTGCACTTGTGAGCACTTTGGATAAATGCCATACAATTGTATATATTCAAAAAAACAACATATATTTATCTAGACATGAATTAAAAACTTCATCTTACATCATCTCTCCCATCAATCTGACCAGAACATGCAGGATACACATAAAATAATCTTAAAACATGCAGGTAAATCATGACAAGATGACACCAGCTTGTTGATTTAAGAAATACCAGACCAGACCAGCCTGGAAATTGAGATCATTTGTGCATAAAATACATTGCTGATTTGTTGCAGCCACCACACTGCTTGATATTTGCCAAGAGTTGTCAACATACAGAGCAGGAGAGGGAGTATTCATGAGCATTGCTTTCTCTGTGTGGTGCCACCATCACTATGCAGATTCACAAATCAACAACAGCTTAATGAGTGTTGGCCTATGTGCTTTGTGAAAACACAACATGCACAAGTAAGACAGAGAACCAACAACCAACACATTGTTGGTTGTAGCCAAACACTACTAGCTCTCTTTTGATTTTTTTGTGCCTGGTCAAGTTACCCATATTTAACACTGCTCTTCATTCAAATGCATATTCAATTCTACTCTTCCCTCTTCCACCACACCATATTATTCTGGCTCCAGGTCATAAGTTCAAGGTGTTGTTATTCATGTGGTCTAACACATTCACTCCAAACATCACCTCAGAAATGAGCACTGGGCATAATATGTACCATCTTTTCATTAAAAAGTAGAAAGATTACTGTCCATATTTAGTTGCGACAATAAATGTCAATACTGTAGGTCAATAGTGACCAAATCTCTAAATAATAATGTCATAATCGTACACTTTCTGCATAGATAAGGTCTACTATATATTTTATTATAGTTTTTATAGTTGTGAGTGGTCAAAACAGAAAAAGCAGCATCTTTTAGTTACTCTGTCGCACACAAAGCTGGATATTGATCCTGCTGAATAATTTTACTATGCATATTTTAAAAAAAAAACAAAAAAACAAAAAAACACCAGAAACAACATGCCAAAAGATTATAACTTGTCTGCCAATTTTTAAATTTGTTGATATACCCTGTTGTTTGCTCCAAAATCAAATTAACTGTTGTATTTCCAGAGTTTGCTTCTCATATCAGAGACTACAGTTGCAACTTATGGAGCTTGTGCCTCTCTAACTTACCCACACGTCTCAAGATAATTACATTTCATGCAGAGATGAAAGTGAACAGGTGGCCATTTTTCTCTACTATCTGTGTCTGAAAGACAAATGAGGGTTAACATGTGTGGGAGGAATTCTGACTAGTTTCATCACAGCATGTTGTTTCAATGCTCAGCTATGGTATGACGGCACATGCACACTGGGCTATTTTGCACCCCATATTGTTTTGCTTATTTCACACTCGCCATCAATATAATGGTGGTTTCTTCTGTTCAGTGCTGAACAGTATTATTCTAACATTCACATGCTGAATATAATATGCCTGGGTCAAGGACCGTGGCCTCAGAATTGGAGTTGCTCCCCAGGTGCAGCACTGTGGCTGCCCAGTGCTCTTAAACAAAGTTGGCTTTGGTCAATTTAAGAGGATATATTTATCCACAGGCATTAATAAAGTACCAACTAACTTGCTGAGCCACAACATGTCCTAACCATACAGTGACTTAAGTGTAACCTCTGCAATGTATGTAAGAGACAAACCAATGTCACAGTCCTTGGACTGCACTAAATATAGGCAGAAATAACCTACAGTAGTGTGACTGGACCAAAATCAGAAGGTACAGATTTTTTCTATGAGAGCAATACACAACTCTCCCCTAATCCTGCAGCCGTGTCACACCTCAATACGTGCTGCTCATAATGTACACCTGCTGAGAATAGAGGTGAAACCTCACATATTCAAGTGCTCCCACACCTCTCACACTTAATGCACTAAGCTTGTTAAAATTAATACTTTCCCTGAGCCCATGACTATCAACAGACCTGCTGTCAGCTTCACATCATTATCTGTTACACCAAAACAAAACAACACTCCCAACACCCAAGTTGTTTATCATGATATACAGTGGGGTCTAAAGGTGAGACCATATTTAAAATCTCTATATCTCTTATATTTTTCACGTAACCATGGAAGTAAACAGAACATTTGCAGATACAGAAACATAAAAACCCCAAGATGTTATGACATAAAATGAAGAAGAAAAATGTGAGATTCTGCACTATTTCTAGGTCAGCAATCAAAGTTAGACCAATTTCACTCCTTTGTACAAAAGGTCAGACTTCCTTCAGTGGTATCCCATGTAACTATATTTGCAGCTGGTGTTCATCATCTGTTAGAAATATTGCTGTGCCTCAGGTTTCCAGTAGATCAAATTGTTATTCTAAGCAAAGACGGGCTTTGTCACCATCAAATCATAGCCTAAAGTAAAAGTTTTTGAGGGGGCAGTTCATTGAAGCCATTGATCAGTTGTATCCAAAACACATTCAATCAGACTAAAAGTGACCATCAGAAGATCAATAAATCAAGCTTAGTTCTGTGAGAGATAGAAAAGGAGCTTCATCACAGTTACAGAGTTTGTTAAATAAAGAATTCAAGACTCCACTCAGCCAAAGTACTGTCAAAAGAAGGCTGTGTTGTAGTGTCTCATAGGACAAGTAGCAGTTTCTAAACCACTTCTCAGGAGGGGAAACAAGGCCAAATGCTTGGGGTGAGCTTAGAAATACCAGAATCTCACAGTGGGTGACTGTAAGAAAGTCCTATTTAGTGATGAATCCAAGTTTGAGATTTGTTGCAGTAACAAAAGGATGTATGTAAGGAGATGAACAGGAGAGAGAATGATAACTCAGTGTATCAAACCACAATGAAACATGGTGTTGGGAATATTTAGGGGTGTTTTCTCTACTCTGGAAATGGACACCTGCACTGGATTCACTACACCGTAATTGATGATATTTAAAAAAAAATGATATTATCATTAATAGCACATTTGTATCTTGACTAGTGGTCTTGGGACCCAGCTTTACATCTTTGATTGACTCCTCAAGAAGTCTGTACTGCTAAATCAGAACTAAATAAATACGGTTTATTAGGCCATGAGAGCATTGTGAAATAACTGTGTAATAACCAATTAAATTCATGACAAATGAAAAACTAAGATCACAAAGTTTATTATTGAAGTTTATTGTTTGGATGTTTTACCTCTCACTCCGGCTGTATGTCTTGTTTTTAGTTCATTGTTATGTCAATAAAAAGTTGATCGCAAAAAAATATACGTGTATCCTAGATTATATATCAGCAGACTCCATTCACATCTTGGACAGCTAATAACATCTCCCCCCATCAGGGACATGATACAGTGTCCCATGCTGCAGCCTGAACTGATACAAAGAGTCTGTTGCTCCCCTGCCAATAAAACTGATTAACTCAGAATGATAGTCTGGGTCTTCACTGCACAAACATAGTACCTTGCAGCTCTATTCCTTCCTTCCTTTCCTTATTTGCTATTTATTGTTTTATGCTGGCTGGCTTTGTACAGTAATTAAGTTTTTCCAAAAGTGTACTTCGCTAATTGCACTCTTTGTAGGATATATTGCTCTGATATGTATATATATATATATATATATATATATATATATATATAGCACTGCCGGCTGCTTATTTATGTTTTCTTTGACTGTTTTTGTGTGCTTTCTGTGGTGACTTCCATGTCCAAGACACATTTCCCTGCAATGCAATAAAGTTTTTTTGATCCAATCTAATATGCTCTTGGAATAAGAAGCTTGTTGAGGGTAAGTATTCAGAAATACTTTAATCGCTATCAGTAGTCTGACACTATGACAGCATGCTATTTATTTTACTATTGAACTAGCTATAAAACCAATCTTGCGTAACGGGTGGTTAAGAGCCTTTTGACTTTCAACACTTGTCCTTGGCCTGGCTTTAACTGCAACTGCCCATTTACCAGCACATGTGTAGAAGTTAAACACCTCCTGTATTATCTGCTTCTTAGAAAAGAGCCCTCTCAAGCTCAGTATTGTAATATGACTGTGTTTATCTGTGGGGTTAAGCTGTGCCGGCACAATCACATTACCCTTTGAGGGCATCACTAAATTATACATATACATGAAAATAATTAATTTGCCAGTCAAGTCACCATTCATTATCATGATTTTCTTATTCTAAATAGACCAGCAAGGAGAAGACTCCTGCTGAGGAACACCTTTTGAATACATAATGTTCAAATGTTCAGTACAACCTGGGTGCCATCAGTGAAGTTCCCCCTCGGCAAAACAAGATTTTACATACCTCTAAAGCTTCTGTGTCTACATCTATATTAAATTGTTGACTTACAAACCGTGTTACACATCTGACTCATCAATTTGCTGATTTCAGGCCCTGTGAGAAAGACAGATTGGAGCAAAATTATCAAAAAAATTATAATTTACGGATGAATTTGTTTGCACTGTCAATCTGACCCCTTCTGCTGATTACGTGAAAATAAGCTTATTCACTGTCTTTTGTATTCTCTACTCAAAGATCTGGTACAAATCGGAAAGGAGCAAAATTAAAATCATACACAGAAACACCATGTTGTTTTTATACACAAAATAGGATGCATAATTATACATTGTGATTTGAAAGCTATTGTGTCTCACTCATTTACAAAGTACTTTTTCACTGAATGATTTATGGTTTAGTTTAAAATGAATGCATCTCTGAGATAACAAGAGTAAGAGTCTAAGCCACACTATGAAGCACAGTGGGTATAATGTTCTCTAACACTTGCTACATACCAAAATGTATTTTAGTCATAAATCCAAGTTTTGAAGAAGGTGAAAATTTGATCTGATAATGAAAAGGTACAAGATTCATTTTCAAGGGGGACAGGAACATCTGAACCAAATGCATCCAATATGGGGCATTTTACTAAAAAACATAAATGCCAAAAGAACTAGTTGTCAGGGGTTCTCCAAAGTCATCAATACACAACCAGCCAACAGACCAGCATTGCTATTCCTAATTGCTACAGCAGAAATGTGAATACACATTGTCCATTAAATGTTTCACCTAGCTGCATTTTCACTTCATGAGATCATGGGGAGAAGTTTCTGCAGTAGAAGTCTCATAATTAATTTGCAAATGAGATCTTTGCACTCTCTTTTGTTCCCCTGAAGGGATGGAAAACAGATTGGCAACAAATGAGAAGACTGAGTGATGTTAAAAGCCTCAGCTGAACTGACAGAAATTTGTGATGACTGCTTTTTTTTGTCAGCCCTGCTGGTCAGTGAATCCTCTGTAGAAAAAGCACTCATATTCAAACAGCCCAAAATGAAAATTCAAAACCGCCAACTGCTCACTAGTCAGGACTCTCCACAGCTCAGACATGCCTTTATTCAAATAGAGGTTGAATAATAATCCAGATATGTGAACCCCATTCTTTACTTAAAAAGGTAAAGGCAGACACTGAAGTATGACAATATGAACTCTTTATATAGTCCATTTGTAATGAGCTTCAAATGGACGATTAAAGCTGAATAGTTTTAGATGGAGCGTCTGCAAAGTGTCACAGTGGATCTGAGATGAGTTGCTGCTCACAACTTAACCTTATGGAATTTTACATAGATAGTTTATCCAAATTGCAACATTTTTATTTTTATCACAGTATTTTCAGTTTTCATAGAAACACTTGCTTCAGTAGAGAGTGCTTGCAATACCTTTTCAGTGATTTTGGACAAACAAAATACACCATTGGAGGCTGAAATCTCAGAGGTGGTTATTTCAAAACCATACAACTAAAACTCTCTGCATGGCTAGATACCAGTAGAAATAAGTGAGAGAAGTTTTCTTTTAAACAAATTTACACAAAATAGATTTTGCCTTTTCTTCACACAATGACTGTTTCTTGTGCATCCTTCCATCATTTATTATTATTAGCAAGAATAATTAAATAAAATAAATGCATAGAGTAAAAGAAGATAAAAGATTTTTAAAAAAAGATACTTGCAATAAACAGTTAAGGGAACATTATTATGGCACAATGAGTGGAATGAGTTAATGTAGGCATCTGTTTAGTGACTTAAATGATCATCAATGCTACTTTCATGTGTTCATAGTTAATGGTTTAAATGAGGTCTTGTCCAGGAGACCATCACTCACACCACTGAGGTCATGTCTTTTGTTTTATTCTGGGAATAAGGGAATGTATCTGTAGTGGAGTTTACAGTTAGATGACTTTTAAAGCATGACTCCATGTCTTTAGGTGATCAAAGTAACATAAAAATAATAAGATAATACGAATCCAGAAATTCCCCTCCAGAGTTTTATACCAGATGGTGTTGACTTTGAAATAACATTTAAACCTTCAGGTAGGGAAATAAAATCTTCAGAAAACATAAACTAGCAGTTCGTTGAATAACAAAAATGTAAAAACAATTTTCCAAAACATAATTATTCCAATGTATGTATTTTCTGAAGGTCAGTGGTTTCACAGGGACAACTAATGATCTCATTATATCTAAATCCATGCTACAACTCAAGACTCCTAGCTGAACATGGTGGACGTTTTGGAGGAAATGCAGTGATGCACTCATCCTCCTCCTTTACAGTTTTGGATAAGGATTATAGAGAAAAACTGAACACTCAAATCTGACCTGACTGGGATGTTGCTGCTGACACACTCCAAATACTAGCAGAGCAAGCATGTTGTGTGAACCTACTGTGCTTTGAATTACACAGAGGATTTCCCTCACTGCAAAGCGCTGTCTTACCACCACTCATCACTCCATGTGTGGGTGAGTCCCGCTAGGAACTTAACTTGTTTCCTGCAAATAGGTTACAATTCATATGTGTGTTAGGAAATGTCTACTTGACTTATTGCACTGCTTCAAGTGCCTGAGGCTAATAGACTTTTCATGAACTCGAGTCAGCCCACTGTGCTATTAGGACAGTGTAAATTTAGCACCACAATGCTGACAAAAAGTAGAGTAACATCTTCTGTATTACACTGTGTGTCTCAGACTGACAGTCATTTGTATCACCAAATGAAGATTTCAAATTCACATTAGTTCTGTGTAATTAATACCTCTATCTCTTTGGTCTTCAAAAGCTTTTGTGATTTTTATGAGGCAGCAGTGCAGCTTCCTTTTTTTTTTTTTTTTTAGAAAGAAGCATTAAAACAGCAAATTAATATTTTAAGAGGGCAAACAGCCAAAAGAAAGGTTTAATTCTTCAACCAGGGCTCAAGGTCTTTGAAAGACCTTTAATAATGGTCAGCAAATCACTGGGTCTGCGCTGCCAATTAATTATCTCTGACAGTTAATTTTGTGAGGAAAAGAAAGTGAAAATGAAAAATTGGTTTGATCTATTTCTACAACACACCTTGATGTATACGCTAATGTTTCACAAGTAACTATGTCCATGAAATTATGCTCAGGGTTTTTTGTACTGGTGACTCTATTAAAAAGAGTCAAAATGAGCCTTGAGAAACAGCTGATTTGGGCCAAAAATATAATGAGGGTGTTGAGGTGAGTAAATGTGAGACACTAACCTGCCTGAGCACCAATTGGTTACTGATATACACTACATGTTGGGTACAGTTTAGGAGTAAGTACAAACCTTCAGCATGCCAAGAGCTTTTCAGAGCTTTAATGCTGCCTTTTAGCTGCACCAAATACACTCACACATTGTATACATACATAATCATACAGGCGAGTTGTGTGCTTGAAATTGTTATAACTCAGTTTTCGCACTCTTATTAAGTCCATCTGAAGCTTTTGCCCTCAAATCATCCTTAAGCCATTTGTTGAAAACAGCAATGGGGTCGATGTTCCAGTGTTTATGGAAAGAGATGGGCACCTGGTGGGCTAAGAAGTCTCTGGCGTAGTCCTCTGGGCGTGCCTGTAAAGTAAGATTAAGTACAGTAATTTAGATTTGGAAGCAGTCACAAGAGACTGCAAACAGAAGCTACAGAGAGCAAGAGTGAGACTATGAAAGTGATTATGTTCAAACAGTTACTGCATACTAAAAAACTGGGCAACTGGATACTTATATGTTTAGAGAAATTGCTTGAAACATTTTTGAAGTAGTAAGTGCTAATTTTTTCTTTATTTTAATTACCAATTCTTTGACCCACGCACGCCTACACTTTGCATTTAACAGATACAAATAACAGATAATGTTTTGTCAAAACATTAGATCTCTGGGCTCTTATTAAAGGCTCGGCACACTCATGTTGCAATCAACTGCACAGGTTATTTCATTTATTTCTGCTAATTAACTCTTCTTTCAGGGCTGCGTGGGTGAATCTGGCTTGTTTTGACACCTCGTTTAGTCTCCTGTTGTTTTGTTAGGGTGGGACAAATTGCACCTTTATCAAATGCCATTTTCACAGATGACATTTTGACATGTCACAGTAGGAAAAAGCATAGGTGGAAATAATAAAATGAATAATGTCTCAATTCCATCTAGTTGCTCTAGTTTCAGGGTCCTGGTATTGTTCATGCTGGTTTGCTTTCACACTGTCATGACTTATTGAAGCGCGTCAACAGAAAAGAGCCATTGATGATTCAAAAACTCTGCTGTAAATAAAGAAAAAGGTTACTGTTATTGGAGCACTGAGTTTGGTGCTTTCACATAATTTCCAGAAAAGCCCTGCCTACTCTCAACCTGATGTTGCATTCATATCACATCGGAGTTACAATAATTACTGGTTTCCGACTTGTAATTACTGTTCAACACATCAACACCCAAACTCTATTTATGCCTGGGAGACTCTGATTTCTCTGAAAGCTTCAATATAACTGACTTAATAATAAGGAGGGGTCTGAAAAGTCAAAAAAGTATTGACACATCAGCTAGGGCAAATCCATCTTTTAAAAGTTAATTAAACACAGTTTTAATCAATATGGAGTGTTTTTTTTTTACCATCTCATACATTTATAAAAGTTTCTTAATGCGAGATATAAACTGAACGTTGTACAGGCGGCACATTTTTAATTAACCAAATCAAATGCAGTTTATTGTTTATTTTTTCCATTATAAATTCCCAATATCTCAGACTCTGAATTACAAGTACAAAGACTAATGTGAATGGTTCGTCCCACTTGGTGGCACATAATTATGGTCTATACAATACAACTTGAACGTGGCATAAACAGAGTGCTAATCAGCCAGAATAACTAAAAACATGTGTATGGGTGTGCAGGGCCTCTAAATATCAGATATCGATAACATGCTAAAAGTTCAATTCTCAATATATTTTGGCATGAAAATACACACAGAGACACAATGTAGTGAACAGTTTATGTATAACCTGGTGGAAGAGGGGGCTGTGTGTGGCAGGAAGGCCAAGAGCGTTGAGGCACATTCCCAGCACCATGTCATCCGGCGCGTCATCGCTGTAACACTTGCAGCCGCTGTTCAGAAGTTGAACCACAGCCTCTCTACTGAACACCATACTGCAGCAACACAGACACACAACACAAATGTAAAAATAGATACAAAACACAGTGGATTTAGCTGCACTATAAATGATAATTTTAGAATAAAATGTTGGAAAAACAACAGAAAAGAAGGTGTCTTTCAACTCCTTTTCTTTTAAAACTTTGTTCAATGCTAAAAAACATGCCTTCCCTTGAAATAAGTAGATAAATAAATAAAACAGACCAAATTAAAATACAGCAAGGAAGGACTAAAGACAGCATGCTCAAGTCGTACAAATTTACATACCCAATTTCAGTGTACTGATAACAACTTCAGTATGATCAATAAAACTGAAATGATAACGTGAGTTCACAATATTAAAAAAAAGGAAATTAGATTCAAGAGAGACTATCCTCATTCTCAGGGTTTATCAGAGCTGGATATTTGACCAATACCATTATCCTAAAATCATATTTGCAGTAAAGGTTCTACTTCTGTCAGAAAAGGTAATCAAATCTTGCAGAATATGCCAGATGAACCTTGCGCTTCATTTTTCTAACCTCAATGTGAGATATTCCTGAACTGCTGCGTATGAAATGAAGGAATTTCGTCTTTCCATTTCAGCAGGATTAGATGATGAGCAGGCAGTGTCCAGAATGCTAAGAAGTCACACCGGAGCTTTTTTCAAAGGGTAGATATCAAGAGAGTAATGCAAAAAGAGCTATAATAGGGCAGGGGTCTATAGACAGTTCAAGGACCTCTGAAAGAGTCTTAAATACAGAAGGCCAGTAAATTTCTGCTCCCATCTTGAGGTTCATCATGCTTACTTTATTCATTCAGTGACAGGGTGACAAAGTAGGGAATGAAACTGCAAATCAATCTGAGGGAGAGGTGTGGTTTTCTGTGAATCATCACTGTGCAACAATCATTTCCTTTTAAAGAGAAGCAATTACACATGAAGCAGAAAAAAACTCTTCAGCTGCCAGAAAAATCCCCCATTGCCACTCAAATCAGTTTTCAGGAGATATCACTTTTCAGAAAACTGGCAGTTGCAGTTTCACAATAACTGAAGTGTCTCTAAATAGAGTTTCTCACACACAGCTCAAGAATTATCTACGGTAGCGCTTTCCTCTAGCGCTGGCAGCTGACATATAATTTCTGCTTATTGTCCAGTTTAAAAACTACTTACATTACATAAAGAGTGTTGTAAAATGTGGCTCTTATGGAACTGCAATTATTTTTGTACTTTCTTGCAATAGCAGTTTTTATCTATCTAGTGTGAGTATTACTATGAATCGACTCTCCATTTTGTCTTGTCAACTGATGAGTGTCTGTTTTACTGCACACAGTGGTTATTTATTCCATAGTTTTATTGCAGTGCAGCCTGAGAACCAAATTTCCATTTGGGGAGCAACATAATTTTAATCTGAATTGAAAGGGTTTATCAGTAGATAAGAGATTACAGGTTTTTCATTGTACATTTTATAGTCCCAGTGCTGCGTCTGTATATTTCATCATTATTCCCTGAGCATCTGAGCTGTGAAACTCACCCTCCACCTCCTGTGATGTAGCTATAGCCGCCTTGGCTCAGTCCGTAGCCATACCTCTCACCGAGACACACTGGTTCAGAAGGGTCATAACAGCTCAGCAAGACTTGCAGTCTGGGCAGGCTGCAGAAAGCACAGATCAAAGTCATCACACACTCATCATCGTCTTAGATACATGTCTGCGCACACATACAGGTGAACGGACATATACACACATAAATGAAACTGGCCATTTAGAGGCTGAAATAACTGCTCTCCCTCAGGCACTATTACACATACAGAGGCTTCCACATGAAGGGGCATCCTGACAGATATAAAGTGAAGCCAGCTGGACTTGAATTTATGAACTGAGCTTTTTAGATGTCCAACAGGATGGTAATATCTCTGTAACTCATTTTCCCAAAATGACATCATTCCAAGCTGTGCAAACCCTTTTGGTCGCTCTGAGACAGAAACTGTTCGAAAATGTATGAATAAATGTCAGTCAAGGTTAGAGAAAAATGAAAATATGGCATTTAAAGAATGAGGCAATGAATAAATCACATTTTCTCACAGTTGAAAATATGAGAAACCAATTCCAGATCATGAAAAGATACCTGATAAGTGTGTCATCGTCCACAACAAGGAGCCACTTGGTCTTTGGGACAGCACTGCTTACAAATCTTTTAAGAATTGCAAATGTTTTCCCGCAGTGGCCTGAAAGTAGAGACATGCCATCAATATAGGGCCTGTATGACTTAATCACATATTGACCATGTGCTGTATTCAGGGTTTACAAAGATGAATGACCCTGTTACTGAATGAAAAAACACACTTGGCATAAGTAGGTATTTACATGCGCACACACGCCTGCATAAACACGGACACAGATATGGGACAGCAGCTATGCCACAAAAGGAAAAAAAACTGCAGTCATAAATTATGTTAATGCAAAAGGACCTGAGAGGCGGCAGGCTAACCAACAGTCAAGTTGAGTAACCGCAGAAACAGCAACATATCACCAAGGAGAGGACACTACTGTAAGTCCTCAGTTTTAAAGCAATAAGTTATACTACAGCTCCATTCAATACCATGAGCGAATTTATTTTTTAGCATCAAAGGCTCCGGTGGGAATCCAACCTGAGCAGCGTTTATGTGCTTTACTGCTCTAAAGGATTGGATAAAAAAATCATTAGACACAGTCAATAGTGTTTTATCTAAATAGTATGATTGCAGCAAACAACTTACTAATTAGACTTTCATTGTCATGACAGGTATGAAGGACAAAAAATGTACATAACAATACATAAATAAATAAATAAATGAATAAATAAATGAATACACATATAAATATATAAATGCGATCGCATCAATGGGTCAATGCCCGAGTTGAAAATGTTGAACTTTTGCAGCGACATCGCAAGTGAGACTAAGAGTACCTCAAAAGTACAGGTGGCTATAAGCGGACATGTCAGCTACTGCAGTGTTCAAACATGTTTAAAGGGCTGTCTGTTATAAAGCCTTTGCCACCTTTTAAAGATTTGTATTGTACTGTACAGCATTAAAGAAAATCCTACTTTCAGTGGGAGGATATCTTTTCTGTCTTCTAGAGCGGAGAGAAAGCAGATGTCTATTTTCTGACATCTCAAAGAAATAAGGTATGTTTGGCATGATGGGATGGGAGGATCAAACTTTTACTCAGGCATGCTTGACATGACCGCCAGACGAAACAAAATGTTCTGCCAACTCTTGAAAACAACAGTGGTGTGGTAGTACACAACAAATACAAGGAACCTGAAGAAATATACCCATCACAATTCAAATATCTGCACACCACCGAAGCTGGGAACTGAGACATGGAAATCCCTGGTGGCAAACATCACAAAGAATACTGAGGCCTTACTGTTTTATTTATAAGGCACCCAAGGTGTTTTTTCCCTAGTATCTGAATATAGAACAAGAAAGGACACCTTGAACTGCTGACAGGAATAAAATCCAAAAACACACTTTTAGAGGGAGGCCTCCAGACAAGCCTGGTAATCTTATTTCTAGTTGGAGGAGGTTGTTGAGTGACATTCAGAGGCTTGGAAAGAAAGATGCGGTAGCTTCCATGTTCATGACTCGTGCACTATCTGCCATTAAAATGTGAGCATGAAAGTGTGCACTATCACTGTTTCCAACACCAACATAATACAGCAGCAACATCACCTATGGCCTCAGTGGCTTCTATCCTGAGGTCTTTGTTCTCCGACACACTGGAGGTGAGCACATGTGCAACACATTTGACCATGAATACTAGAGCAGTATTTACTTATTCCTGCACCATGTTCCCTTTTCAAGGTTGTGTAACATTCATGTCCTCACTTGCTTAGTCCATTTAAAAATGTAACCTTAGACTTGAATTTATTTTTCAGATCCAATTATTTCTTAATGGATTATATCCATCCATTCATCTTTCCATCCATCCACTTACCTGCTAAATCTTTATTGCCATGAAATTCTGATCTCTTTCAATCTCTTCTAATCTACACAAATATTGTATTTTTGTACTTCACTCGTAGATACATTAATGACATAGTTTTAGGATGTGGCTCTACAAGGCAAATCAACGGAATCAATAGAGTTAACAAGGTGAAAAAAATAATGAATAATGGTGGTGACTACAGATTCCTGACATATTGATGCCTGTTGACTGTTGATGAACTGCAAGTCTGCTTGCAGCGATCATTAGCATAAACCATGAGACCTTGGAAAAGCAAAAGAAAAAAAATGGACAGGAAGATATGATGTAAGTCATGACTTCAACTGAATTTTTTGTTTGATTACTGATTCAGTACGTGGATATTCAGCACTGAGGGACAGATAAACTGCTTCAATCCATAAGATATTATTTCTCCATATCTTATTAACAGTGGACAGTGGCTTTATGTCTCTCAGTAATTGGACACATTGCAGTGCTACAAGAATTAAATGTTCTGTTGTTATGTTATTGTTTAACTGAACAGTTTTGGTCAGACATTCTACTGAAACCACTGCAGAAACCTAAGTTACTGAACTGACAGTAGCTCCAGTATCTGGCTCCTTACCAACTAGAGAAGATCCCGCTGCCCTGATGATGGACTGTGGATTGCTGCCAATGTCCCAACACTCTATTGTTGTCTCCCAAAAGTTAAAAAAACCAACAAAAACTGGCATGCAGTGTAAGACAAAATTAAAGGGATGGAGCCACTCTCTCCTAAAATGATCCATGAAAAAGATGTTGGCAACATTGGCTTCAAAAATATATTTATTTATATAAAATTGATTGGTTGAGAGGCGCAGAGTCATGACTTTTTCCGGAGTGAGATGTCAAACTTAGAGGTAAGTCACACGAACACTCTGTGCCCCAGGTTAGGTAACGTATCAAGTTATGTAAATGAGTAGGTTTGAGAAGTCAGACATCTTCCGCTTGAATTTTTTGTCATGGCATAACCAGCTGCCAACATGTCAGCTCTGCAGTATGCAACTGTGAATGGAAGCAGACATCAGTGCCTCCCCTGACCCCAGTATTGTTGTAGGGTGAACACATCACATCACATATATTCCACATATAAAAATCTGAAATACCAGGATTGTTCTGCTTAGTGGCAATGATTCAAACAGACAACTATATAACAAATCCTTAGGAAACATCTTTTAGGTCAGAAAAGGCCCACTATACTAAGCAACTGTTGCTGCATATATAGCACATTCTTGGGGTGGCTGTGGCTCAGGAGGTACAGCGGTCGAAGATTGGCAGTTCGATTCCACATGTCGATGTGTCCTTGGGCAAGACACTTAACCCCAAATCGCTCCTGTTGCTGCGCCAATGGTGTGTGAATGAGAATGAATGGTTAGCTTCCCCCTGATGAGCAGGTTGGCACCCTGTGTGGTAGCCCCTGCCATCAGTGTATGAATGTGTGTGAATGAGATGTAATGTAAAAGCGCTTTGAGTGGTCGTAACGACTAGAAAAGCACTATATAAGTACAGTCCATTTACCATTCACATTGTCATGCCTATTAGCTACCAGTTTATGTACATTTTTACATATCTAGTAGAGTTGCAACAATTAATCAATCAAGAAATCAATAATTATTTTGATAATAACCTGTTGTAGTCATCTTTCAAGCAACAATGCCATACTTATGCTAGTTGCATCTTTGGAAAAGTGAGGATTTGATACTTTTCTTAGCCATATATCATGTTAAACTTCGTTGGGTTTTGGACAGTTGCTCGAGTATAAATAGGCAAGTTAAATATCTGCTTGTGCTGTGGGGAAACAAAATCCCCAAACAGGATTTTTTTCTATTCTTTTCTGACATTTCGCAAAACAAGCAAGCAAGCATGACTTTATATAGCACATTCATTCCAGATGGAGGCACAATGTGCTTCACACAGCATGAGCTACCATGGATGCAGTCACAAAAACTATGTGGATGGCATATAAGTTAAAACATTGGCAAAATGGCAAAACAGAATTAAAACAAACACATACATAATAGATGCGAGTTAAAACCCATTAAGACAGTAAAACAAATAAGACAAGCATCAGTTAATTATTGATTAATTATTTTTAGTTGCAGTCCTGCTATTTCATCTAATTACCTATAATCAAATGCAATCCACTTGAGCAGCTCTGCAGTCTTTATCAAGGTTGTAAAGTTTGCTTTTCCTGACACTGTCACAGTTGATTCTACTCTATTGCCACTTCTGAAGCTGCAGATGTTGTACTGCAATGCATTATGTTATAATATCCTATGCCTGTCATCTATGTAAATGCAGGTGAAGAAGAAACACCAGTCATCTTCAGCATAATGCAACCCAGTGGAACCTCAACTAATGGAATTAATCAGTCAGTCAATATGATAATAGCATTTTAATTGAAACTATCAAATTACTGATTGCAAATATAATGAGAACCAGTTATGTAAATAATGACTTACACAATGCAGCTATCAGGCATAAAGTCAACAAGGCTTTTAAAACTATTCCTGCACAATATGATAATTTTAGTACAATTGGGTTGCAACAGGTTAACTAATTTCTCATGGATTTGCATGTTAAAACCTCACTCTTTTTACCTTTTTAAAAGAATTTAAAGCAAGCTGCTTTCAGTCAAATGTGACCCGGCTCCAAACATTTACACATTACTTGTGTGTGACTGTACTGTCAATTTCCTTTCTAATCTTCACAAAGACTCCAACTCTTTGCTGCGTATGCCGTCTCAAAAACTCAGGGGTCAGGTACAAACTGGTTGTTGTTGTAATTATGTAAATTTCTCACATATTTACCTTTATTGATGCCTTTTTTTCAAGAAGAAACATAACAAGCAGCAGATAAGATGAAGAATAGAGATGTATCTTTTCATTCTTTCACAGACCAAAAATATGTAATTGCAGTATGGAGTATCTCCATCACTGTTTCCTACTGAGTCCATGTTTAGATGATTACCTAGACCTCCTGTGATGTTATTATCTTCCCCAGTGCAACTGACAAAAGGAGAGTTTTGAAACCATTTTGAGCAGCCAAATCTGAATGCAAGAACAACTCTCTGTGTTTTAGTGTCAGTAAGTCAAAGAAGCTTGTCGTTGATTTGTTACAGAGCAAAAAGCTGCTGGGACCTGTCGTGTCACTATCCGCAACGAGTAGGTGGAGACGAGGCAGCTGTTGAAGTATGGGGGTTGCATATCAACAAGAAACTGGACTGATACCAGAACAACTTTACAAGCAACGGTTGACTTTTATTCTCAACTGGTTCTGCAACAGACAAGTCCACATGCTCTAGTAGTAGCCGATGGCAGTCTGCTTCCACTGCATCAAGGCAGGATAAAAAAAAAGGTCCTTGTTAAAGGACTGAGTAGCCTAGAGACAACAACTGAAGGGAGACTATACCTGACACTTTTTAACAACAAGCCTCGCCCCCTCTACAGTGGGCTGAAAGTGGCTAAAGCCAATGCATCATCCCATTAAGGTGCAACATGAGAGGTCTTAGGTGGCACTTTGTGCCGACAGCCATCAGACTGTAAAATAGTTCACACCCAGATGGCCCCTGCCTCAGGCAACCAGGATACCGATGCAGAGAGCTTGTGCTGTCTTCACAAACTACAAGAGCTTGCTATCAGAATTGTGATCCATGTACAGGTTCACATTTTTATGCATTGTGCATTTTCATTATTCCTGTATTATAGTTTTCTGTATGTATTTTACATCCTCGTTTGTTCAGGTCCCATCATTGCACTATTTGCTGTTGCAATAAGATGATGTTGTCAATAAATGCCACAGTAGTGTCCTATATATTTCTGGGACCATAGATGCAATTAGTTCAGTATCTTGTCAGAATATCTTGACAGCAATGACTCTGTAAAAATCATGGCTCATACAGCTTTTTCAAGCACTTTCAATTTACCTAAAACCAAAAAATCCAATTTACAGAATTCATTTATATGTACAAAAATCAATGTATACAGTCACTTTGTTTTACCAGCTGTTCATATCAATGTTGATTATAGGTATATTAAGTTTGTACATAGCAGTGAGTATCATGACATCTGCTTCTGTTCAAACAATAAAAATGACATATTTATATAAACATATATTTACATGTTTTTTCAGGTTACATTAAAAAAAGTTTAGTGCTTGTAGCAACTGATTCAGTTTTTACTTTTACTTTTACTTAACTCTCATTTATCTGATGCTCCATCATCTAAAGGACTACCGTTTCTTTTGCTTTCGAAATCAAGCTGAGTTTACCAACTTCTTCTGATCTCTCTGCATTACAATCACCTGAATGTCCTCTACCATCCCTCTCATTTAACCCTCTTATCTCATCCATCACTCCATTTCTTTTTTCCACATTTTTCTTATCCTTCCATCTAATTTCTGGCTTTTCAGGAATTGTTTCAACTTAAACTCTTTGGCATAGGCAATGTTCAACACTCCCCCAACACTCTTCACATGATGATTCACTGTGCCACCAGTGAGTGCTCATGCATATTCTCCACCATCACTTCTTTGTTGACTGAGAAGCCTCCTTCTACAGAGGCTTGGCCATGCCAAGATCATGAGTTGTTTCACGATCTCCCACAGGTGGCACCACTCTACCTTGGTGGACAACTGCTTGTGGTAGCATTCATCTAATCTGTTGCTCTCTGGGTTGAAACTTGTGAAAGAGTCAGTCTTGAGGCTGTGATCATAGAACTGGCTGAACTCCTTCAGGACTTCATCACAGGATCTCTCATGGATGCGGCCAAACTCCACAAGGATATGAAGAACACTGGTGAGTTTCTTCACTCATGCCTCTTTGATAAGCACTCTTGGGTCCAGCACTGATAGATGTCTTTCAAAGGGATAATTGATTGGAGCCTTGTCAATAGCCTTGAGACGGTCTTCATCAAAAACAATTTACAGCTCTGTCTGAACTCCAGCCTCAGCCTTTGAGTGTTTGAATGTTTCTTTTTGTGGTCCTCAAGTACTCTTGCTGTAATTAATTCAGCTTTCTGACGTCAACATGGTTCTATGCATCATTATATTCTAGCAGTTTCAGTGTGGCAATGACATTCTGCATGACAGCTGACTTTATGAACTTCTCCAGTAAATCTGGCAACAAATCGGAAAGATCCTTTTACATAAATGGGAGCATGGGTTCATAACTCTGGTACCTTTTTATGAAAGGAGAGATTTCCTTTGCCACCATTTGAAAAAAGTTACATTTTGCTGGAAAGAGATAATTTCCAATAATAATTCTCAGCAGCTTTATACAACTTGTTTGATGGTGCTGTCACTTTTCCTTGTCCTCCCTCTGAGTTGGAACATCCTTAAAAAGACATTTCAGGCTTGAGAGGGAGCTTGCTAGCTCCCAATTGGTGGCTGCACAACGCTCCCTGAAGGAATTGTGGAGAACTGTGCAGACTGCAGCTCCTAACTGCCACTATCTTCTTGCCAATTTTGGATTTGTATGTTGTTGTTTTTTTGCAGGAGTGAGAAAGGCTTTCACTTTATATCAGGGCTATCCATTGATGTCAAGCTGGCACCTTCTCATTTCACGGTTCAAACTTTCATCAAACAAAAGCACATATCTTGATTCGTTCTTTACTCTCTCCTTCATTAGTGACAAGAAATGGGGTGCTATGCCAAGATATGGTGCTTTCTTCTCCCTGCAGGTTAACTGCTTTGCAATGTCACGGTCAGGGAACATGGCTTGGAAAACAGCTCCGAAGTACTCACACAACTTGTAGGAGTAATAATCTTTAATCACTTTTGCTGCCTGAAAAATTTCTGCAAACAGTGCTGGGTTTTAAATAAAACAAAAGGATTCACTGGGTTTGTACTGCTGCCTGCTGCAAAGGTAGCTGTAGTTTCACCAGCTGATGTTGAGGTTTCACTGCAAAGTGTTTCAGATGTTGGGTGGAAATGAGATCCCAAGGTGGGACCTGACCTGAGCTTTGAGAGGTATTCATGCTTCTTGCCTTTGAACAAATAGGGAGAGGGGGCACTCGGACAAACAGTACCTAACCAAAACTTTGATGCAGACAAAATCAACATGTTTGAGTTACTAAACCTAACCCTGGTGTTTTGAAGAATATTTTTACATGAATACAACTTAAGTGACTCAAACATGTTTATTTTCTCAGTTAGTGAGGTTTTAGTTAGGTTAGGATACTGACACGTGGCATGAATTACAGTATAAAGTATTAAAAACACACCATACGCTATGCATGTATGAACACGATGCATTTTTACTTGGCTGTCATTAACAAGTTTTAGTAAGTTTAACTCTTATCTCATTTGCACAGGTTGTGTAGCATACCTTCCTTTGTGCCTCCTGTCCAAAGCCATTTTTTATTTTTACATTAGCCAGGCTGTCATTAAAGTGGCAGCTTGGCATGTTGATACAGCGATAACAAAATCCACTTGCTCTCTAGTAGCTTATGAACAGGTACAATAGTTAGCTTGTTACCTTCAATGTGCATGCATGCATAAAGGTCACAAAGTTCAGAGTCATCAGAGCTTCCAGAATGTGTTCAATGCTTGCACATTCTGAGAGCATATGTTCATCCTCCAGACGCGGAGCAGAACGTTTCATTTTGGTCAATCTAGCTTTGTTCTGCGTCTGGTGTGAGACGCCAGGAGACAACAAACAAATATGCTTAACTTGAAATATTCGAAATATTTTCGGTTTACTATGTGATTGTGTAGATGAAATGCCAGATCTGGCTGAAAATGAAGCATATTTCAAGGAGTATATTGAAATTCAAGCACATTTCTAATCTTGAAAACATAACAGTTAAAATGACACATTTTCCAAACATGCAAGATGTACAATCCCTGAAAAATGATCCTTTGTGATGAGTTCATTCCAAAATGACAGGAGCTATCGGAAACTGTGAAAAATTGGCACCGTGTTGAAATAGTGTAATCACTTCTGGGCACAATAAATTACATTTCAGCTAGGAGTAATGGTTGAGCCACAATATGCATATCCATCCGTCCATCTGTTCCTTATCTGATTCACAGCATCAGTGGAAAGCCAGCCAAGGCTCCTGTAACCCAACAATATCCTCCAGCCTCTCCTGAGGGAAAAGCTGGAGGATGTTGTTGGGTTAAAAAGCTTCTCCTGAGGGATCACCAAGCTCTCAGGGTAGTTGGGAGATGCATTTTCCTTCCAGGGTAAAAATAAACTATGACAAGTAATGAAATGATCTAATGGCTTAATCACCGCCTCTTGAACCAACAAATATCTGGAGCAAACAAATCAGTTATTAAATACCAACCATCCTCTGTGGAAATCAGTGGGGGATATTGGCACAGCTTTTGGTGAGCAAATATGCAGTTTATAGCTTTCAGTCAGACAAAAGCTCTTCATATTAAAAAACTAAGATAAGCCAAAAGGGCATATATCACCTCAACATTATTTAATGGAAAACATGTTGGAGCATGTGATAGTAAAAAGAAAATAAAGAAAAAAGTAACATTATTAAGTTAAGATCCCAACATGTTTGTCCTTACTATTTACATTTTCATATATCTTACAATATCAGGTTTGAATCACTGCCACAATCCCCTCCACGAGCTATTAGCCTGGTGTAGACATGTCAGCTTTTTCATGTTTCTGTGTATGTAGCTGACCCTGCAACAATACCATAGGTTTAACAGTATTTTTGTGGTGCAACTAAAGCTAGAGGTTAAAGCAAAAGGAACACTTACCTCTTTCAGTATTTGGTACTCCTAAATTTATGGTTGGTATTGAAGGATCAGCATGGTCACTGTAGTACTCTAAAAATAAGGCATCTTTCTCCCAAGTCTTCTTTATCACTGGAACTAGAGCAAAGGGGGAAAAACAATATAGAGGTAAGTAGTTTAACAACAAGTAGACCTTTGGTTCTATGCAGTGTAGTCTTGTTCCCTGAGCAAATGATTATCTCATATTATATACTGCTTCTCTGATTTGTTTGTTTTTCCTAAAATATTCCAGAAAAGACAACTGATAAAGTTTATAAGGCAATACATTTTCAGCAGAGACCGGAGTGGGACAAGATGAAATAAAACTCAATGAATGTTCAACATGATTTGCCAGAAAATATCAGAATGAGGTAGTAGTGTGCAGATACTACTATATGGCACATACCATTTTGAATATGTAACCATTTTTTAAAACTCCAGTTTGAATCCTTGCCTCTTCTTTTACCACTTGTTTCAACTTATTAATGATTACACTGGATGAAATCAGAAAATATTTAAATTTGATGTTACAAAGTGATATGAATCCTTTGTCTTCTATCATCTGTCATTTTGTAACAACTTTTTCTCAATGTCCTTTAACCTATAGTACTCAAACCTGCAGCCTTTTGACTTTTTGCAGAGCTGTGGTTTCATAACTATATCTGGATGTATATCCTCACTGTAGTCAGCTGAGCCTGTCGCACACAAAATGCTCATCTGTCACTGATCCAAACCCTGGCATCATAGGAATCATAGATGGCTCAGATTGGTATCTGACTGGGCTGATCTGGAGGTTTTGCGATGACTGTCTGAGTCGTCTAAGCATGACTGTATGAGTGATGAAAAACACAACATCTACAGCAGCTCAAGGCTGTGTGCAACTCTCATAAATCAATACAGGTGAATCAGGGTGGCATATTTAACACTGAAAGAATGAACTAAAAAGCTAAAGGTTGAGAGTTGGCTGACTTTCTGTGCAGTTTCAAACTGCCAACTGAACTGATAAAGTTCAAATTAAGTTCTAGCTATTGCACTGTTATTTTATATCACCATATTCAAATGATCAGAATAAATTAAACAATAAAAATTCATCACGCAGTGTAGAAGTTGATTGTCTGTCTTACTGCACAAAACACAACCTACACATTAAACTTTGTGAGGTAAACTGTAGCTTTTGCAAATCAAACATGATTGAAACTGTAATGATGTTCAGACTTGGGTCACAAAATGGAACAGGGATTTTTTCAAAAAGTAACTACAAGTTAAGATTTTAATGGAGCCAAGACACTGCCATGACGTGAAACTGAAAGAAAAAACTGAAACTCCGTGTTTGAAAGTGTACAAAAGATTTGAAACTTTGGAACTAAGTTTTGATGGTGTATACTGTTTTGATAGGCTGAAAAAAATTTCAAATCTCTGAAAACATTATTTTCTATTTGAATTTTCATTTCAAATCTCTGCAACTTTTGTGTGGTTGAAACATTGTAAAAAACAGTGCTGTAGTTGTGAAGAAGGAAAAGTTGCAAAACAAAAGCACAAACATTGCAGAGATTTGAAATGAAAATTCAAATAGAAAATAATGTTTTCAGAGATTTTAATTTTTTTTCAGCCTATCAAAACACTATATAGGCTACACCTTCAAAACTTAGTTCCAAAGTTTCAAATCTTTTGTACACTTTCAAACACGGAGTTTCAAACTTTCAAATCTTTTTTCTTTCTGTTTCGCGTCATGGCAGTGTCTTGGCTCCATAGATTCTCTCTTCTGTATTTCCAATCTGCAAACGGGCAAAAAAAAAAAAAAAACAGCAACCATGTGTGACTGTTCACCCTTTTTATGGTTGAATGTGCACTTCCGACTTCAATTCGTTTTTTGTTCTTCACTATCACAACAGATAGTGAACATTAAAAGGGCTTAGTGACATAAAAGTAAATTAGTTGCGAGGCTCTTTCATCTGTATTGCTTACTGATCTAAGCTAACCTTTGATACATACAGTAAATCTAATATTCATTTACATCCTGTCCACATTTGAAACTGATAGTGGCAGCTTGGCAGAATATATGGTAATTAAGATAATTATTGCAATTTCTTTTGAGAAACACTTTGAATTTAGAGCTCAATTTGTCTCATCTCTCTAAAATTAATCTGCAAAATATCAGTGCGATCCATTGACTGAGCCTGCTACATTTTCATCACGTTAAAAGAGAAGCAGATTTACAGAAGATAGCTTAATGTCAAATGAAGCTTGCCAATAAATGGCCAAACGTGATTTTTTAACATCTGCATGATTGTTGGATGATCACATATTTCAAAAATAAAGGGAGGCATGTAATTGTGTACTTATAGGTATTTTTTATTTTTAGCTTCAACACCATTTCTATTAAATCCTTTCAGACCGACTGTGGAAAATTGAGTGAAAGACTTTATCATGATAATGAGAAAAAGCTCTTATGTGGTCACACATGTCAAAGGTAAAACAAATCCAATACAAGAACACAAAGCACACAATTGTGCAGTATTTAAAGGGAAATTGTGCATCCTTAGCAGATCCTCTGAGTGTGTGTGACTCACCTCTCTCACTGTGAAATTTCTGACACGTTTTCACAGCAACAAATATATCTTCATTTTTCACAGGCTCCCCCTTTGATGAAAAAAGGGGACATGAATCAAAGAAATGCTCACATAAACACACCCCATAAATCAAGTGTAATTAAAAGTGAATCTATATTGCAAACAACAAAATGGTCGAAATTGAGTTTTTCGGGGTATATACAGACCCTTTCCAAAAAATTAGAATATCATGGAAAAGTTGTTTAATTTCCATAATTCCATTCAAAAAGTTAAACTTTCATAGATTATAGATTCAGGGCCCACAATTTAAACGATTTCAAGTATTTATTTGTTTATTTTTACATAATTTGGGCTTCCAGCTCATAAAACCCACGAAAACAGGAATTCAAAAAATTAGAATACTGTGAAGAAATCACTATTTACTTCTCAGTTTTTGCAGAAAAAAAAGAAAGAAATTAGGATCACATCAAATCAATCAAAATATGGTACTTTCAAAACGATATGTCAATATTCAATACTTGGTTGGGAATCATTTTGCCTTAATCACTGCCTCGATGCAACGTGGCATTGCCTGGGAGTTATGGAAGCCAAGATTTCCTTGATGCTTGCTGTCAGCTCTTCTTTGTTGTTGGGTCTGGTGCCCCTCATTCTCCTCTTGAGAATACCCCGTAGATTCTCAATGGGGTTTAGGTCCGGCGAGTTGGCTGGCCAGTCAAGCACTGTGATAGCATGGGCATCAAACCAGGTTTTGGTGCTTCTGGCGGTATGGGCAGGGGCCAGGTCCTGCTGGAAGATGAAATTTGCATCTCTATACAGATCCTCAGCAGAAGGAATCATGAAGTCCTCTAAAACATTCTGGTAGACTGTTGCAGTGACCTTGGATTTAAGAAAGCAGAGTTTACCAACACCTGCACCGGACATTGCACCCCAAATCATGACTGACTGTGGATATTTCACACTGAACCTCAAGCAGCTTGGGTTCTGTTCCTCACCCGTCTTCCTCCAAACCCTTGGACCTTGATTCCCGAATGAAAGGCACACTTTACTTTCATCGGAAAAGAGGACCTTGGACCACTGGCCAACAGTCCAGTCCTTCTTCTCCTTGGCCCAGTTGAGACGCTTCCTACGTTGCCTCAGGTTCAGAAGTGGCTTGACCCGAGGAACCCAACAGTTGTAGCCCATCTCCCGGATGCGTCTCAATGTGGTGGTTTTTGAAGCTGTGACTCCCGCCTCATTCCACTCTTTCTGGATCTCTGCCAGATTCTTGAATCTTCTCTGTTTGATAATCCGCTGAAGCCCACGGTCATCTCTTTTGCTGGTGCATCTTCTCCTGCCACATTTTGCCCTTCCACTAGACTTTCCATTGATATGCTTGGACACAGCACTCTGTGAATAGCCAGCCTCCTTCGCTATGAACTTTTGTGGCTTACCCATCCTATGGAGGGTATCAATGATGGTCTTCTGGCCAGTTGTCATGTCTGCAGTCTTCCCCATATTGAACCAAACTGAGACAATTGAACCACACTGAATTTAATTAAAAAAATAAAATTTGGGCTTATTTCTTCACAGTATTCTAATTTTTTGAATTCCTGTTTTCGTGGGTTTTATGAGCTGGAAGCCCAAATTAGGTAAAAATAAACAAATAAATACTTGAAATCATTTACATTGTGGGCCCTGAATCTATAATCTATGAAAGTTTAACTTTCTGAATGGAATTATGGAAATTAAACAACTTTTCCATGATATTCTAATTTTTTGGAAAGGGTCTGTATTACGTGTCAAACAGATCAGTGGGAGTTCAAAGGGTAAAGTAAATGATCTGAAGTTATTTGGCCCTAATTGTCTTTGGCTCTCCTTCTGAAACTAAAGACATACACTAGTCGATAACACTGCAGCATATGGAGACATTTCAGGGCTTAATGCAGAATTAGATGAATATTTGGGGCATAAAAAAGCCTTGAAGTTAAAAAGGCAAGCAACACATAAGACTGTGAAGGATAATAAATTAAAGGAAAGAGAATAAAAGTGAAAATGGAACATCTCTGTGTCCTTGTTACCACCTACGGTCCAAAATGGAAAAGGGTGGGAACAATCACACAAAAAAAGATTTACAACAACAACAACAGATAGAATGCAATAAAATGTCACCAGTGTTTGTGTAAGCAAGCCATCACTTTTTCAAACAACCTCTATAATGGTGCAGTATGTGATAAACGGTAACAATCTCTTTGGACATGTTAGAGACTGAAACAATATTGTACGAACTAGGGTTGCAACAAACTGTTATTTAATTATTGATCACTGTGTTGATTATTTCTTTGATTCACTGATTGAAAAATAGTGACAAATGCTAATCGACATATATATTAATTGACCGATAGTTTCTGCACTAATACAGCCCATGAAAAGGAGCCTTGAAGACCATCAGGCTGTACTGATCTGCATCTTCATGACTGTCAGACAGAAAAGCAAGTAGTGTTTTGAGTTTGCAGAGATGCATTGTTGATCTACGACACCCAGACCTCAAACCTCACCTTTAATAGAATTTTGAACAAGCCTCTATCCTGAAATGTCTGGGTTGCACAGAGAAATACCACCAATAACTGTATTGCCTTCAAATAAAAAAGGACACATTATGCTGTCACGGCCACTTTGTTTGATTGTTGTCCTTCACCTCCTTGAATCTGCCTCTCGAGACTCAGCCAAAAGCTGTTGTGGCCTCACTTGATAATTTGTCTTGCTACTGTTTCAAACACTGTCCGACTACGATATGCACCCTCTTGTTTTATGTCAATGGGAACTTCTCCCTGAATACTTATTAAACCTGTGACCTTCATGTTTCTTCACTGGCTGCCTTGAATTGTCCTGTTGGTCAAATTAATGCAGTTTTATGAGGACTGTGATTTCCATGGAGAGGGAGGTAACAACCATACAAGTATAGATTTGACAGATCAGGCTGCAACAAACATGTATCAGACTGAAGATCACATATGCATAGGCAGTATGTGACCTGAATCACAAATCACAAAATCAGACTAGATTTTTTTTTTATGATGTCAAAAATAGGAAGGAGGGAAAAAAAATATCAGAATTGAGATGCTTTCAGTTGCTATTCTGGCATTGAAAATTCAACTCACTTCCTCCACTTTCAATACAGCTACAGTCACATACACATCCATGCAACACAGTCACTTCTTCCATCATTGCTGATCTTTTTAGGGTGCATGTGGGATCAGCAGAATCATGGTTAATGGTAGCTAACCCTTTCTTTACACTTCACACACTAGATCAAATATAATACTAAGATATACATCAATTATTATGCTGCAAACATGCTGGCAATCTAACATACTAATATGGTCAGAAAAAGTGACCTGGTCATTATGTTTTGTCCTCAGCCACACCCACTCACAGAAGTGTACAAGAAAACTACTCAGATACACTCTCAAGTCTCCCTTACACACAAAACTAAATCTAACTCCTTTCTATTATCTGCTAAAGAGGAAGTATGAGCTCTGTTATTCATTGTTCAACAGTTGATGAACTGCAATTTTGTAATAAAGCCTAGATTACAAAGAGAGAGACATTAACTGAATTCTTATAATTGTAGTGTACACCAGTTCCTAACTACTTCACTGGTATTATGTTGCTTAGTTTGCATTTAATAAGCCAAATTCTTTGTGCTTGCTACACATTTTCTGTTGCTTCAGCAAAATAAACAAGGCAGCTTGTTTTCATGGTAGAAATATCCTTCAGATATGTATGCTTTATTTTATATTCATCACACAATATGTGGGATGATTTATGTTTTCGTAATAAATGCTACAATCGTTCTCATACAAACAGATGGGCGTGTGTAAGGTAACAGTCGAACGAAAGAGATAAAGGGAATAAAGGAAAAAGAGAAGATGAAAGCTGATAAGTTACTAGCTGTGGACAACATGGATTTGCATGTGAATTGCGATTTCCTTGGTCCAGATATGACAAAAGGAAGAAAGAGGATGAAAAATGGAAAGAGGGAAGGATGAGCCTATTAAAACTACTATTAATGTTATTAATAGTCTACACCCAAAACTGTTAGAGTTGGAAATGAAATCTGAAGTTGAAATTTTGATGAATGTCAAAAAACGGACAGATGCCTCTCTAGTTACTGAGAGGATGCATGTCTTTCTTTTATGGATGACTAAATTCAATTTGGCAAACAACGCTAAGACTTGTATAACTTAAGATAATATAACAGCAATAATATCCCAGGTCGTACTGCACGGTGAAATGCTGGTGCTGTTTTGATGCTGCAGCTATGAGGATGATGGCTCATGGCTGAATACCGTACATCATTCACATAATAGCCAATTTCTCACAGTGAAGCACCCCCCTGTTTTCTGTTTTATGTTGTTTAATCTTATTCCCTTTCCTTTTCCTGAGAATTAAAGACAATCAAACAAATCTGCATACGGAGTAGATACTCACACACAGCGGGGGCTCTCTGCTCAGAGAGGTAGCACAGTGCTGGGCCTGAGGAGAGTCCTCCGGCTCAGTGCACAGCTCAGGAACAGCAATGAGATGTGGACCCTTCCCATTGTCCCAGATGTACAAGGCAACCTGCAACAACACAAATTGATCTTGTTAAGTTTATGAGCTAAAGACAAGATACAATCTTTCAGACAATGTTTTTTTATTATAAACTAAACACATGAGGTGGGATTTTTCTTTTTTTTATCATTCACATTACATATCCTTGATAAGCGTATTTAGTTTTCAAGATGACTCATAAAAGAGACAAAGTGGATGACGGAGAGGGAGAAACATTGGTGAGTGATATTATACCTCTTTCTGTAGAGGTGATCAAATCTAGGACTTAGTTTAAATATTCTATAGGGGAAGATACAGACGTTACAGCAAAAGAAAAGATGACGAGGATGGCACAATCAGTGCCATCTGAATATTGAAGACTCTCAAAGAATCAGAAACAACAGAAACTGTTAGCTGTGACGTTTTGCTGATTTACAGCCTGGAGCTAATCTACTGACAGTGAACTGGAATGACTCTGGATTCAGTCAATGTCTATCTGTACTTTTCTGTATAAAATAATCTTAATTTTGACATACATGAGGTTGCATGTGTATTTAAATGATGATAAATTAAACTTTTATAATAATAAATGAATAAATGAATAATAAACTTTTTTCGCTAAATGCTCGTGACTTCCAGTTTTCTCATCAGAAAAACACCATTTGATCCCTCTGTTTTTGCTTTTTCTACACAGAATACTGTATTCTTACTGAATCTGAAGGACTAAACTCATGCCATCTCTAACTGAACCACCTTTTCCAGACTGAGCCTGATAAGTCTGATGCTGTGTTTACTCAACACAATCCCTAGATGCCTTCTTGACTGAATTTTTATGATAAAAATAAGAACCTCAATGCTGCACCATGACAATTCTCCAAAGTAATGAGATTTCACTTCAAGGTTAGATGGATTTCATGCCTCACTCTTCTTGTGCAAATAAATTATAGTGGGTCGGCACTGGCTTGAGAAACACGAAAATTGTTAGAAAATGTCTGAAAACCAGGAGCCTCATCATCACTTTCCAGAAAAAGAAGTGGTCTGAAGGAAACAGTTTAACTTTCATGTTATCTTACCTCATGTTTCAGGTCAATAGTGAAGTCAGATTTAAGTGGCTCATCTCTCACTTTGTTTGCAAGCCTAAAATAGCAAATCACAGGTTTCAAGTTACAATATGCAATAAGCAGTAAATCTAACCTCTTCTATTGAAGGAAATACATACAAGCATGTGTATTGCACTTACTCACCGGACTACAAGGGGGATGCTTAAGGCCCAAGCCGCAGCAAAGTCTGGATATTTAAAGACGGAGGGATTCTCTGCAAAGGCGTAGTGATGGATGATAGTAGACTCCACATCATAGAGGGGCTTACCAAGAAACCACTCCTGATAAAGGAGAAATAAATGACAGCAAGTCCGCACCAGCACAGGTTAGTTCTCTTTGAGTTGTTTTTCATTATCATATTACTGTGAACTTTAATAAAAAATGACACATTTTAGTTTCTGCCCAATTTAGGAGTTTTCACACTGCATTTGCCAGAAATACTTTGAAAATTCTTTCCAGTGAGTAAGTTTGTTACTGGCTGGGAAAATAATGAGATTTCCTGATGGAACAAAGTTCAAAGGTGTCAGATACTGTAGCCACAAAGGCTCTCATCATAATTCCTGATATATCGTGAGTAAAAAAAAAATCTTCTATTTAGTGGAAGCCTCCCACAGTTAACATGAAGTTAAAATATCTGTGCAGTGAGGTCCTGAGAGCTCACATACTCATCATATAATAATTTAAATCACATATATTTCAATGTAGTGTCCCAGAATCTGACACTACTACTACATTTATGATGAATAGTAGTAAACAATCTGGGACCCAGATTGTTTACTACTATTCATCCTAAATGCAAAAATATGACATAACTTAAATTTCTATTCCAATCCTCTCCTGTAAAAAAACATTTTAGGGCATTTTGGCTTTCTTGCTGAGATTTAGATTAAACAATATCATACCACTTTCATGTTTGAATGCTAAGTTCAGCTAGCAGCAGGTTAGTTGAGTTTAGCAAAAAGACTTGAAACAAAGATGTTTTAGTTAGGTCTTATCATGGTGATGTCTAAGTGCTCATATTTATGAGAAGTTGTTTTAAATTAGTTATCTGGCAATATAAAAACCATTAAAGGATAGGAGGGTGGAGGGGGGGTGTCCCGCAGACTGTCATCTCACCACCTGACTCTACTGCACAGACTCTGGCTCCAAATGATGTCACCCAAGACAACAACTCCTGGAAAGGAGATATTTTGGCTTAATTGTGGCAGGAAATGGAGACGTGTCGTTCCTCTTCATATGAAGTCAATGCTTAGACTCCATCTGTGTGTTCTGCAGAGATAAGCCCCCGCCACAGCCAGCAAGGTCATTGTGGCCTGTTTGTTTTGTTGTTGATGTCATCCCCTTAATCAGGTGCCTGACACTAGGGATGAGTTATGATAAACTTTTTTAATTCACTATGATACCAATATTCTTCATTTCAATTTTAACAATACTGATACCGATACCAATACTACGGAAGAGGATTAGGGCCACTGTGGAAAAAAAAGTGAGCTCTGACTTTTTAATTTGACTTTAAAGTCAGAATTCTGAGAAAAAAGTCAGAACTCACTTTTTTTCCCCACAGTGGCCCTAATCCTCTTCTGTACAATACTGATACTAATCATTTCTTAAAAGAATATATGTCATGGGTTGATCAGTTGTGGTCATGTTTTTTCTCCACTAATTATCCTGTCATTTCAGATCCTGTCACCCTCATCAGCTCACTCCCCTCACCTGTGCTTCCCCGCCCATCTCCACAACTGGTTGCAATCATCAGTTCCCCTTCATATACAGGCCCATTTGTCCTCTGCCAGATTGTCTCGTGTTTTCATGCCTAACTTTCCAGCGTTACTCTGCCTGTCTTGCCTGGTTCCCGGTTTTTGGATTTTTCCCTGCTCCCTTGGATTTGTCAGCCCGCCTGGTTTTGACCCCTGCCTGTTTTTGACTCCGATTAAATATCTGTGGACTCTGAAATATCTTCCTGTTGTCGTGCTTTTGGGTTCCCATGCCTTCTGAGCCATTACAATATATGATTTTTTTTATGTTATATTTATGTTTATAAAAAAGATAATTACACTTAGAGGCAACATAACACATACTGGCTAATAAGTGCTAGGTTTGTGCCAAAAAGTTACCAAAAAAAAAAAAAGATCTAACAGAAATACTTTCAGGAAAAAAAGCAAAAAATAAAAACGTATTAATTTTCCTGCACTCTGACATTTCAGAAATGGCCTGGCATTTTATTTACTTTCCTAACCTTCTTAAACCCAAAAGTTTTCTTTTTCATAATGAGTTACATGTTGTAAAGATTATTTAACACTTGGGAGGGAGTGACAAATTCTCACATTTATTTAGTGCTCTCAAGAGATATATCTTGGCATTTTTACACAAGATTTAGATTGGGTCTCCGGAAAGTAACATGTTAACATTTTTAGCTGTAAGCCGATTTTGTCCGCAGCTAATTTTATCTTCTACTTTAGAAAACATCAAAGCAAAGGGACCTCGCTCCTTAGATTCACCTTTTCTTCCATGTATCTGCACAGTTCAATATATGAATCTGTGTCTGCTGTGCAACTCTCTTGAAAGCCATTATACATATGTCAAACACCTACCACAATCCTTCTCCCTCTCCTTTTAATGTTCAAGGTCTAAACCATTCTTTACAGTGTTTGCAGCGGGTGACCCTTGTGGTATTGACAAGGCCGTTCCCATAGAGGAGCTGCAGTCGCAGAGGGTCCACTGGTTGTTGCCTGTCCATCACACCTAACAGGGCTTTATTCTCACTGATGAGATGCGATTTAATGGTTTCTACATTTCCATCACAATCATCACAAAAGACAATGTTTTGGAAGCTAGTGTCCATAAAGGTGCTGGTGGCTAGAGTATAGTCATGCTCAATGTTACACTTCTGCCCAGCACACGTGGTTGCTCTTTGGAGAAGAAAGACCAGAGGTATGATGTTAGAAATGGTTATATACTGCTACAGGCCTCAGTGGCTTGGCTGCTCTGGCTCTATTCTCCCTCATTCAAGCACAAGATGTTTCTCTCAACAAGACAAAGTGCTGTTATAACTGCTTGTCATTGTTCATACAGTCTCCAGCGTATACAATACTGAATTTCATCAAATCTTTGCAGCTTGGATTAGACTGTGCTATGGGAATTGCAAATTAATTTGTATTTGTTTTAGCTTGTCAGATGCTTTGGTGCAATGGTGAAAGAACTGAAAAATAGCACCACATTTCTCCAGGATTGACTCCAAACTTGTGTCAGCCTTAATGAAGACCTTCATAATAAGTTGAGGGTGTATAAACAGCACAGAAAGTGTTTCCAGCGAGTTGTCCACAAAGTTGAAACCATATTAGCTGGATTGTCTGTAATAATAATGGCATGGACTACTTATATAGCTTTGGACTTTCACTAGACATTAAGGATTTCCTAAAAGGGGGTTTGTATCAGGGATCAACCACCTTCATAAAATGACGGAAACCTGCTTCTTCTGTAACAATCATTTTGACTCTCATGTCTCTGGCTGTTTGGGAATCATCTGAAAAGGATTAAGGTTTTCCCATTATAAAAGGAAAGCTGAATTCTATTTGTCATAATATAGCTCATTCTTCTAGTTTTCTCCTTTAACAACTAAATTAAAAATAAAAAAATAAATATGTCAGTTTATTGTCAACACAAACGTTATACAAAAGTAATGAGAATGTTTGTGAAGTGATGTAGCCCAACATTTTGTATTCACGTAACTTCATTATATATATGTGTGTGTGTATATATATATATATATATATATATATGTATGTATATATATATATATGTATATATATATGTGTGTGCCAAATGAGTAGCTTCTGAGTATCTAAGTACAGTATTGATCCCGCAGTATCGATCCGACCATCCCAACTGCCACTTTATTTAGCTGCTGGTAGTTTTAAAAGCTAGCAGCCCGTGTATCTGTGAATACGTCATGTTGTTGTTCACTATCAAGTTGATAATCAAGGTGATGTGTATTTTCAATCTAGCTAAGAGGTAAAATGGAGAGAAGGTACAATCTGGGTGCATTATAGAGCAAGGAGAGAGCAAGAAAAGTGGATAAGCAAGCTAATGTTACTGCTAGCACTACTAGCCTGACAGTGGCTAACAGCCAAACTATCCAACCTTAATTTGTGGTCAGTTGAGCTAAACACTATGTGCCACCATGAAGGAGAGGAGGAGGAAGTTTTTAAAAGGGGATGGGACATGTATAGAACTTGTTAATGTGTTTGGATTATTTCGTTCTATGAAGGATGATGGAAAACACCAATAGACTACACTTAACTCGAGGCTCAGCAGGGACAACAATTGGTGAGTTTTGGACACCCTGTCTGTTTTACTGCCTGTGGTGTTGAAGACTGTCTAGTTTGTCTTTGAATAGGCCTTGTAATGATGTCAACTGCTGTGTCTGTTTTATGTTGATGTGATTCACGTGTAAGAAAGGCATAGTGCTGAGACAGGAAACCTGGCCTTTAACTGTCTAACTGCGTCGGTGTTGAACAGCTCGTCATTAGATGCAATAGATAGAGCGTTATGTGCTGTCCATGGTGCTGAAACATTTGATTTTGACTGGGCCCTAAAGATTGCTCTGCTCCTTCTCTGTGGGCAACTAAAGGTCAATAATAAGCACACTTTATCTCCTGTGTTCAACAGAGAAGTGTAAAAACGACAGCTTGTATCTCCCCCTGGCTACTGGTGTTAGTGTCACATTCAGCACACAGACAGTGTCATCCATCTCCTCTCAGAAAGAAAGTGAATGTGTATTTATAAGAATGTCAGATTATTCATTTAAGATAAAGATAAATAAGATTTATTTATCAGCTTTTGTCATTAAATGTTTTCATTTAGACTTTGTGAATCACTTTATAAAACTGGTTTTGAAAATAATTAGTTCTTGGCTTCTTAATAATTTCATATGAACATGGAGACATATTAATGCCATTTTAAAGCATCTCAGTTTCTAATTAGAGAGAGCTAATTTAAAAGTGGCAGCTCATATCTGTAATGAACCTCCACTCCTGAAAATATTCTGCAGAGGAAAAACTAAATGAGTCTAACTTATCACTATACGATAGTGACCCCACTGAGCTGTAACACCTGAGAAAGAAGTCTTTCCTTCAGGGCTTGTTGTAATGAATCAAATCATGAGGTGTTGTATCCATTGTGTATTTCTTCCCGAGATAAGGTTGTGTATAGTCATACAGTAATGAGGTCCATCCCTGACTTGGAACTGAAATACCATGCAGAGAATAAACTGCTCTCAACATCAATACAAAAAATCCATTAATTGTGTGAGTTTTTTTTGTTGAGTTTTTCTGAGACAGAAAATAATATTTTTTTCCTGCAGGCGTCACATCAAAGTGTAATTAACGTCATTTTTAGCCCTGTTTCACTTGAGAGTCAGCTCAAAGTTGTAAGTGTGTTGTGAAGTGTTGTCAACATGGTAAATTAGCACAGAATAAGAGACAAACACAGTCTACAATCTACAGATCAAACCACAAAAATCAACACATTATTTGGATTACTCAACTGATGATCAACTTAAGCTGGAATTCAAAATGGGGATGTAATTGATACGCTTGACAGAGACATAGATCAACACAGGAAGACAGAGAGGGAGATACAGTTTTGGAGAGAATATTATATACTTACTTTATTCTTGTCAAACTTTGCAAGGACTTGAACAAGCTTATTCATCTTCAAATTAGTTTCCTCCTCAAGAAACACAAGCCAGGATGAATTTTTCCAAAAGGAGTAAGAAAAGCTGAGGACACAGAAAAGTATTAAGTATAAACAAAACTAGTTAAATAATAGAGTGATTGCTACATTGCCATACACAGACGAACTCGACAAAAATGTGTCTTTTCATTTCAGTCCAGTCTGAGGAACTGTAACTGAGCCTCCTAACCCAGTCAGAGTAAGGCAGCCACAAAGTTTTCCCGGAGGGCAGAAAGAAAAAAAAAAAAACATCACAAGCACACAGACTTTCAGGGAGGGCAGCTCTGTAACGATTTAGGGTGCTTTTGAAGATCTGGGTGCTAAATCTTTGTGATGGAGGGGCAAAAATTATTCAGATGTCATTTCACATCTCCCCAAAACAATTATTGAACCCAAAATTTATTTTTGAGAAGGTCCAAACATGTAGACTACTATAGCTAATGTAATTATCATGCTGTTCAGACCACTGGATAACAGCGGAAAATGGCTTACTGTCACAGATATAGGCCCATTAAAAAGGGATTTATCATAATGTGAAGCAATCAACCACAGCTATTATGTTATTATGTTTTTGAAACAATTTGTGTAAAATGTGGTAAACTACACCCTCAAAACATAATCTCTACTGTAGGAGGCCTTTGTGTTTCTGGAATTGAGTCCACATTTCGAACCCTCAAATCTTTAGTTAATCTAGCTCATGAGCCCAGGGATACTTACTAAGGCAGCAGAGGAAGGATACTCCAGTCTCCCTCATTATCTGATAAACTGTGAAGAAGCAAAACCACCGGTGGTTTCTGAAAGAAACACCACAGATCATTTTAACTGTACAATAGCTACACACAGGTAAAGACAATTAGAGCAGCTTTTCTGCAGTGAAGGACCCAAGGGTGGCCTGGTGTATAGAGGGACTGTCCTTTAAATGGAAGGTCAGTGGTTTGATAATGAGCTAGTTCTGGATCAGTCTTGCAAGAATCTCTCTACTGAGACAAGTCACTAGATATTTCTAAGCAGTTTTTAATAAAACTGCCACAAAGACTGTAAAGAAAACAGAAAATATAGAGAGATAGAGTAATCCTTGAGTCAGACTGCATGATGTGTCAGACAAGGTTATCACAGAGTTAAATAATCTCTGCCATGATTCGCCTGAAAGACTCAGTATACGATAAATTGGACACCGACCAATCATAGCTCAAATATTACTCCAATACAAGTAAAAGTAGCTTAGTCAAAATATTACTTAAGAAAAAGTACTTAAGTATTTACTTTAAAAATTACTTAAGTAAAAGTATTTTTAAAAATATCTCAGGAAATACAGGAAAGTAATAATAACATTTTATTTAAAGGCGCCTTTCTTGGCACTCAAGGACACCGTACAGAATTACTGAAATTAAAAACCCATTAAAAAGAAGCAACAATACAAATAAAATATAAAAATAAAGACAATATAAAAGTGACAATTGACATCAGATAGAATGGGCAGTTTTAAACAGATGTGTTTTGAGTTGTGATTTGAAATGAGGGAATGAATCGATGTTTCATATATTGTTATTATACAATACACTGATGCGATTATGCTACAGACATGTTTATAACTAAAAAATAAACAAATAAAGGTAAGAAGCCCCAGAACACAGCCTCAGCTGCATTCATCAACAAATGACATTTCTTCATATTGTACAGTAGTTACATTTCAACACACCTAACCCCTACCTTGGACTCTTTGATATGAATTGTATAAAAACATGAAACAGAAAGTCAACTTAATCATTCAACTACACTGCAACAGTTGCCATATGTTTAAACCGTTTAAAAATGCCAACTATGATACTACAAGCACATACACTTATGTGTAAAATGTTCATCTGCAATTTAACAAGCATTAAGCTAGCTAACGTTAGTAGCTACTTTACCGCGACATACTTTTTCAGGTTGGAAGACGAGTTTTTGTAGGCTGTGATATCATTTGTTTGCGGTAAGCACAACAAACATTTCAACTGAAACAAATCTCAAACATGGGTTTGAGATAAGGCCACGGGTGCCTAGTGGGAGTTTCTCCATTTTCTTCCTCCATTTCTTCGTATGGCATGATGTAATACAGGTACGGCAATACGACTAAGACAAATCATACCCAAATCAGCAGAAACAGTTTATTTTCTCAGAATTTTGGACAAAAAAAAAAAACATCCTAAAAAAAGTAAAAGTATCCCCCCAAAATAATACTCAAATAAAGTAGAGATACTCAAAAACTGTACTTAAGTACAGTACTCAAGTAAATGTACTTTGTTACTGTCCACCACTGGTGCTTGGAAAGGTGCCAGAGGCCAACGTCAATATTCCATCTGACAGTAAGAACAACATGTTTATGTACTTAAACACAGTTTTATGAATGGCGGTGAACCTGTAACCACTCATCATATGTCTGCAGTGAATGTGTGCTTTTTAGTTCTCAAATCACACTTTACACACATAATTTATATATTAGTGCTAAGTGTGATGTCACACTCACAGGTGTGATTCAGTTGGTATAATGCTACTGACTAGAGTTTGACAGCCAAATGGTTCCAGGTTTGCTGTAAATGAAATAAAACACCATCATTTTTCATTTTCCCTGAGTAAACATCACAAAAGTCTTTGTAGCTGTTCAGATATAGTCTGGCTAACGCTAGGTAGGGTCTGGCGAGGAGCCGTTCATTTTCTTGTATTTGAGGTGGGATCAACGAATGTTGATCAAATGCTTCTGTACGCTACTGGACAAACTTACAGCCAATCATGTCAGCGATACACGATGACATATTCTGAGCCTGTAGGGAGCAGCGCGAAGACATGCTCTGAATGAATGAAATCATTCAGAGCAAGTTTTTGTTCTATTTTCAAAGTGAACTTGCCTTCCAATTTATTTAGCAGACAATCTATTGCTGCTTCGAACGGTTCTTTATCTCCGTGGCCGCCATGCTGGATGTAAACAGAGTAGCTCTACGGTCGTCATCGTCTTGAGCCCGCCTCCCCGTTCTGTGATTGGTTCCCTATCTCAGGCGAAAATTTTGTCTTGGTGGCCATGCTAACTTTCTGAGCGAAGTGGAATGTCGCTGGAAAGAGAGCATGGGTTTTACCCAGGCTAGTTCAACTAGACAAGAGAAACCAAAATGTTTGTCTTTTTGTTGGTTTTTCATGAGATGTCACAGATGTGGCATCAGTTGTCTTCCACTGTGACACACTATACAAGAAATAAACAACTAGCAAATACACTACACTGTCTGGTTATTTAAATCTATATTGTCTGCAGGCTTCTGATTGTCCATACACTAAATAATAAACAATATCTGTAACAAACAAAAAACATCACAGAAACACTTCCAAACAAGAACAATCGGTTTCTGCTAAATGTTATTTTCTGGTGATAATGGTGTATAAAAGGTGTGTGAGGATTGTCTGATAGAGCTGATGTTTCACACTGTGAAGAAAACAAAGCAGTAGAGCGTAAGACCCTGTGGTTCATTACTGCACGGTCCACTCATCATGCAGGAGGGCAGGGGGAACATTCTCCTCTGAGCCACTCTGTCTAACAGCAGCCTGTTTGATTTAGGCAATGAGTCTGACACTGTTTACACTTATTAAAGCCTATTAGTCAGTTGGGGTTTGTTAGCACTCATCTAATATGAGCTTTATCTTAAAGCTAATGGCATAATGACACCTAAAATGTTTTATTAAAACTGCTCTCCACTTAATGTTCACACCACCATTGTTACATAAGATGACAAACGTCAAAACTTAAACAGAGAAGACGTGTAGTGCTCTGATAACAATGCATTTTAAAAAACAGGGCTTTTGCTTCAAAGAGTTATTGACATTCCTGTGATAAATGTATTCAAGTAGGGGAGGCTGATTCTTTCATAGCGATTGTCTGCAAGCTGCAGACTCTCAATCAACAGATAAGAGTCATTCCTCATGTGGACACGTTTCCAACGACTAGAACACTGATTGCTTGGTGACTTAGAAGATAGGGGTCACTGAGGCCTGGATGAAATAGAGGGACAGGAAGCTATGCTGGAGGGGCTGGAAGGAAGGTATAGCAGCCACCTCAAAACTACTTCTGTGATGAGTTACAGTCACATATAACACTTTCTGATGACCGATTAAGCCAAGCCAGTAAAGGCCACCTCATCAATTGGGATTCTATGTTAAAGCTGGGTTGTGGGGCTCTTGTCTCCCCCTTCTGGCAGTGAGAATAATTACACAAACACCCTGTTGACATGTGCTTAGGTCATAGGCTCCATCATAGCCTACTCCAGTGTTACTGTTGTGGCTGTAAAACGATGGATACATTGTTTTGAGTGCACACAACCTCCCCAAAATGACTTGTTTCACTATCATAATTTAATCTATTAATTCCAATAACATTTGGAAAGCTTAGAAAAGCTGCACATCTAAATTATTTCATCCCAATTCAAATTAGCAGAGGGCTAACTGGAAGTTGCCCATAGAGCATGTGCAGTATGCATTCATGCAGCCAGTGGGTGAATGTCAAACTCGACACTTGATTTAAAAATGAGGTATACTGTGAAATACAGAGAGGTTTATCTGTTGGTGACAGGCTAAACCAGCATTGTGTGAACTTGCTTGGCAAGGCTTTTTCATAGTTGCTCTGTAAATGCTCCAAGTGTTAAGATAATGCAAGTACTGATGAGAATCCTTTTAAAAAACATGGTGTATCCCACTACTGCTGTAAGAGGTTTTAGAGTTTAATCTTTGTCTGTTGTATACCTCTGTGGATATGAGCATCGGCTAAACAAAAATACTGTATAAATGTAATGTGAATTCCTCCAAGAAGGCAGAATGTCAGACTGTGGGAACATGGGCTGTGAGCTGCCATGCAGAATACACAAGTTCCTGTCTGTGTAAATCTGTGGATATCACAAAAACCTTTCTCAGACAGACAAGGATAAAAGAAATATCTGCTGTGAGTGAAAAAGGTAGACAGAAAAGACAGAGAAGTGCCAGAAATACTTGATGGTACATGACTTTCCCATCTCTGAGATGCAGTGATGAGGCCATAAATCTATAACTTATCATAAATGTTGGCCTAAAACATCACATCATGAGTGATACAAAGTCTGCCTAAATCATTTAAGAATCAAATATTGTACATTTCATAATCTTTTTGTTGTCGCCACCTGGCTAGAATACAGTAATTATCTCCTTTTCTTCCTTTCCCTACGGGTTGATTACAACAGCTCATCCAAAAAATGAAGCGTCTTTCATGAGCATGTCATCTCATAACTGGTTTCAAGATATTTTAAAAGGCACTAAAGGGCTTTGTGCAAATCTTTCAGAACCACAAAATACAGTACATCAAACATGTTTAACAGCTACAAACTAAGCAAATCTCTAATATCATTTGGCTTTGATATTTTTACTTCAGTATCCCAGAAATTCCCTTTAGCACTGTCAAATGCAGAATTATAGGCGTCTGTGTTGTGCCTTGGGGGTGGGAGTGAAGTGGTGGATGACTGGTTGTAACTCATGTTTGGCTTAAGAGGGTGGGGGCGGTGGTGAACAAGATAAATGGGAGACTTAAAATTTTATCTATATACTCAAATGTAGCCATGTAAGCAGATTTTATGTTCTGCAAATTTCGATTCTGATTTTCACAATGACTGGAAAGTGCTGGTGTTAAAGTTAAATTCAGGTTGAAAATGAGGCAACATTTAGAGGCGGCGCAGTCCCATACAGCTTTAATGGAATGTTGAAAATGTTTCATCTTGATTGAAAATGTTGGGCAAACAAAAGGAAAGACTGGAGGGAAATAAAGTCTTGGAGTTTTTTGATGAATTCTGATCTGACCTAACTTAAACTTACATTAATTGTCTGGAGACTAGAGACAACAACCAACGTTTTTCCAACTGGGGACACATCTTTTGTCCCCAATTGCATAAGCCTTCCCATATGAACTGGTCCTAAGTTTGAAATTTGTCCCTAAAAGTAGCCTAGGCAGTTTCAGTCCTGCAGCTTGCTTGTTATTTAGCATGATACCTAAAGAACTTAAAGTCCCCCTCCAGTCAAAAGAATGGTTTATGTTTTTCTTCTGTCTCCTCCAGCTTCACTATACAGAATGATATATGTGCAGAGTTTGACACTACAGGGCATTTTTTAACATTTAGCTACTGAAAGTGGAAAGTTTCTCTGTGCTTATTGAAAATCCAATTTTAAGGGATGGACCTACATTCATGATTTGTAATATCACATCTTGGTCCAATATTCAACTTACACCAGTGTGATGTGGAAACTTGAATCTTCCAGTGCACATAAACAGTGAAGTAGGAGACATCTTGTGTTCAAAAGGTCAACTTTGAAATGAATAATATTTGCATATTTATAGAAGCTGGGAGTTTTAACGAGAGAGAAGGAGTAATTGTAATTCTTCGTGGAAAACCATATCAGACACAAACTATTATTCATAGTGTTTTATATAAATCTTAAAACATGTCTGGGAGGGATCTTTAATCAATTTCAAGAATTTTGGGTGTACAATTAGGCCATGGACTGTGGAAGGAGTTTATTTACTTTTTGTGTGCATGATTTTTTCAAAAGGATTTCAATATCTTTGGTATTTTTATACACACGTCTACAGTTTTTGGCAATATCTATTATCATTATGTACTCTATATTTTGAAGGATATGGAAAAATAAAATCTTCTGTTAATACATAACTTTCAAAAAACAAATTAATAACACATTTAGAAGAATCTGTAGCTTTGGTGAGGGTACAGAATGCACTTTCTGAATATCTGAGAGTGAAGAATACCTTAAAACAAAAGTTATTTTAACTATGATTCAGTGAATCATGATTTGAGCATGAGCCTAGGGTTTTATATGTCAAGCATGCACTGTTGCCTCTTTGAGAAGTTGCTGATTTAAAATTCTCCATGGACTCACGGAGTTTGTGTAATTGCATGCAACAGTTACTTAAATGCCAGACATCTTTGAGATCATAAATGCAAACACAACATGATGGGCTATTCATAAAGTTGTCTTATCTTATAAAATTTGATGTCCATTAATGTAACTAAATCTTTTCATGACAAATCGTATCTACATGCAGAAATTGATCCCACTATTCATTACAGGAAACATCAAACTATATTTCCAAATTGTGGGCAACCAGGAATCAAAATCAGATTTCAATAATAATGAAATAAGATCACCTGGTGCATCAATTCTAATTTTGGACTTTCTATTGTTTGCAAGGGAGTGTAGGCTTTCAGGGCAAATGGTATGACAGACCGGATATTTTGTGATTACTTTCAAGTCATTATAATAGAATTAGAAGGAGAAATGATGACTGAGTCTGAGACAACTCAACATTTCAAAGTCAGAAACAAATCCAAGACCGCATAAATATGAACCCACATGAGAGATCTAAATTGGTCTCTTGATACAGGAAACACAGCGAGCAGTTCCTCCATCTAGTTTAGTATAATATTGTCATTAGTGATGGTGCATTCACTATTTAACCAAACAGAATATAACTCATATATTACGCTACATTTCATCTGGCTCTGAGAGGATTTAATGAACAGAAATGGAGGACATTTTGACCTGCAAATGTCTTCTAATGCACAGACACAATGCTGATCTGCCCACTGGAATTTTACAAATTACCTGAAATATGAAGTCATTACCCCTGTAGAACATGCTGTTTTTCTTTCCTCTCGACTTAATTTATTTTTTTCATAATAAACAGAAATTACATACATAACATGTCTTCTCCCACCCACTGGATGATCATCACTTCTCATTAAAAATGTATGTAAAAATGGCCAGTACAGGCAGAAATGTTGAGCAGAGTGATGCATATCTGAACTTCAAAGCTACGTAAATGTCTGGATTTCCTAAATACATAAAATTATAAGCAAGCACAAGATTTGATGCCGCAAGGAACCAAAAATGTTGCATATTTCAAACTACACTTGAATATTTTGGACTTTGATGCACTGTACTGTAGAGGTTTGATCTGGATGCTAATTAATAATTCTTCAGAACATCACTCAATATTTTAAATTATAACTATTGAATAATAGTAAATTATCACACATGGCAAACACTTGGTTTTTATTTCGGCCCAGTGAATCGATGTCATGTGTACTTCCCTACTCCCAGATGGATTTTTAATTAAAACCAAATTAAGTATTTGAACGAATTTTAAAATTTGTGGTAATGTATACAGCTTACAACAACTAATATTCAGATCTGACTTTGGCTGATAGTGACCTATTTTACTGAGCGTTTCTAGCATGTGCCATATGCTCTTCATATGCCAAAATCAGAACATGTGTGCATGAGAGTGAAAGGTAGCTTGAATCTTACCTCTGTGAGACTGTGTGCTTGCCTTAGTAAATCTGCTTTCCGTCTCTCTGCTTGCCTCACATGGAAGGAGTTGCTTTGACTCTGGATGACGAACACTATCTCCCGCAGGTCTAGAGGAACACAAAGGACAGATGTGAGACTGCTCACACACTGTGAAAAAGGATCACGGCAATTGATGACCTTCCGAGAGCAAGACAAGATAAGAGTCACGGTCTGAATAACTGAGGTGACTTTTGCTAATCGCCATTATTGGCCTGTTGATAATAACCAGCACATCAAGAGCTTAATTGGCTTGGGGAGAGAGTATGTAAATGTCACAGTCCAGGCTGTGTTACTTAATAAAAGATTAGCAGTCAGAGTTTTTCTCTGAAGTGCCGTAACACCCAAAAGACTGGCATAGTCCATCTGTCCACTAATGGCTGAGCGACACAAGCGCATTATCAGTAAAAAGTATTGATACTGCGTGTTAAGGCCAAGGTTAACAAGGAGCCACTAGCTCAATAACCTCAGTTTAAAAACTGCTAATACAGGCTCCTTCAAGGCTTACAACATGTTTGGATACCATCTTTGTCACTGACCCAGCTCTCTGATGTTCCTCTTCATGTGAAATCCATTTACAGGGTAGTAATAGTGACACAGCTCAGCGAAGAATGACATTGGCTGCACAAACAAGTCCATATAAACCCTGTGGCTACCATGGCCAGTACAATCAAAATTAGATCCAAGGAGGGAGGGTGGGGCGATAATAAAATAAAACAAAGGAAAAATCTGTCATTTTGTCTTTGGCTCTGTACAATTACATTTGACAACTCTTAAATCCTGTAAGCTGTCCCTCACATCAAAATGAAGTCGGCAGCACCTGGCTGGAATGGCTGTGACAACAAAAAGGCTTTTCATGGATTTAGAGCTAAGAGGTAGGAGCCAATACCCAGGTGTGAAGTAAGAAGAAAGCCGAAGAGGTGTAAGAGTTTTCTTGCGATGACAGACAGCTCAAAAACTTCCCAGTAATGAGATGTGTAGGACATTTTGTGTATATGTGGCATACAGGCTATTTGTGTGTATTTGCCCACTCACTTTCAGCTGTGTATTCTTTTATATACAGTATATGCACTTTATATTCTAACTTTGGATGGATGGATGGATGGTATATAAGCTGTGGGATTGCACTGATTTATTTTAATTTATTAAAACAAACAGTGGGTAAATTTCACTTAAGCACCTTGTAGCAGCCAATGACGTAATAATGTCGGATAATGTAATAATGGCCGATAACAATCATTTTGTAATGTAATAAAGCTGATAATTTGATAACATTTCTGAACCAATAATGTTTTGCAAATAATAAAATAAGTTATTACATTATTGGCTATGTAAATAAAAATGTAACTTGATGGCAGAAGTTATTATTAAGAAAAGTTATTACATTATTGGCAATTTATTATTTTATTGGCTTGATTACACTTAAAACTGTCAAAATTATTATGTTATTACGTTATTGGCTACTATATTTTAGTGTACACTAGTTCATTTGTCTATATCTTGCTTCATGTTTGAGGAAACTTTTATTAGGTAGCTGTATACTTTGCAGAACATTTTAAAAAATGGGAATTTTATTGGTTATTGTTGTTCGGCTGATAAAGCTAAACTAGCTTATATATGTTAATGTCAGTTGTCACTAGTTGCCTTAGCAACAGTATATGGGTCTATGACATTTTTTGTTTTTTTTAAAAAAATTAACATACAAATACCTTGCACTTACAACAAAAATACTAGATGTACATTTTAACAAACCTGATGCTGCTCTTAAAACTAGTTTTAACATATTGTTGATTTGCTCATCTTGCCAACCCTTATTTGTCTAACCAATATATGCACTATGGGCTAATGTAATTAATACAATACATGATTTTTAGCACAGACGTCATCATTTTAGTTAATAGACATAGGAAAGAAATACTTAGATTTATTGTAATGCTTGGGTTCACTTATTTCTATGACAATTGTAGATTAGAGAATGAACTTTAATACCTTTTGATATATCAGAATGAATAATTCCTGATACTTTTTTATATAAGCATTTTTGTTTATCCGAATTCTAATTGTTTATTTCCGATAATGTATCATTATTTTGGGAGAGGCCAACTATGATTTTGATACAATACTAAGATTATTCCCACATACTAGATTGTGGTAAGCCAACAGTTGGCAGTTACACCCAGAGAATATCAATAAAGCCAACGAAGACTAGCCAAATCATGCCTGCCTGTATTTATTCTTCCCTTTTCTTTAAATATGTTCATGCTGAGTCCCATGTGATTCATGCATGCAACATATTAATGCCACTTAATCTGAACTCAAAAAAACATAATGGGCTCTGTGCCAAATAATTCTCACTTGCTTTCGACATTTTAATTAGCTATTTAAGTGTTTGCACAGAATACAGTCATAAAGGGTACACTATGTCATAAATTATGATTACAGTACCAGAAGGGGCTTTTCCTGTGAAGCTTTTGAAAATTTGCTGCGTCTGTGTATTCTGCTGTTTCAAAACATAACTAAGTAACAGCCACTGCTGACAGGTCTATAATCTTCCCTTCGGAATAGTTGTGCAAAAGCAATACAAGAAAAAAAGGGGAAGTGCAACTGCTGACAATGGCAGGATTAGATGGATTGCCTCCTCTTCAATTACACTACCTGAACCTATTCCCTCCCTGGGTTCAGATATTAGCAGTGGGGTCAAGAGAAGACACTATGTCACAGTACAGTATCTGTGTCAGATCTTTTTAATTAAGTGTTGGTGGGTGTGTCGCTCCTTGGCGCCTCTCATAACAAAGATCCCATTGATCCTCGAGCTCTGGCAAAGGGGGGGGGGGGGGGGGTTTACTTGCTAAATCTCAGCATGTCCATCTCCCAACAGATCTAACCTCCGCCGAGAGCTAAGCTTAGGGAGCGAACACCACTACACCACCTCTAAATGTCCTTCTGCTGAGTTTGCTAAATGAATGACGATGTGTGTGTACGTGTGTGTGCATTTGGTTTCACATAAAGCAGTGCATTTTAAAGCCCCAGGTGAGATAGCCACGTCCTCCTGATACTGCACAGTACAGCAATAATACCAGCTGCATGAGACTAACAGCAAAATCAGATAAGCAGTTTGCCAATCCTTCATTGTGTAGATAATACGTACCCGATGTCAAAGCAAAGGAGAACGAGGGGTAAAAAAAGAAACTAATTAAGACTGAATTCACTGGCCTCGGCTCCACACTAATGGGTTTCGATTAATCATCAAACAACAGGGAGAAAAGGGGAAACGGAAATATCCTGTTGTAGTGCCCTTCTTCCTTCATTTCCATCATTCCTGTGTCCTTCTCCCTGCTGGTAAGAAACCTCCATTGTGCACTCTCTTGTCCCCCATGCCAGGCCATCCCAGATTGCAAATGTGCAATCACTAAATCTACTTGTATTTAATTATAAGCCAAAGACTTAAAACAACAGCTTTGGTCCCAGAGATGCCATAAAACATTTTTTCCACAGGCAAGAATATCCAAGGATGTTCCTGAGCCAAGAATAATGTGCAAACAAGTCAAAAAAGTTACTTGGTCTGAACACAGCTTACATGCAATTGCATTACTATGGTGTTATACAAAGGTTGGAGGTGTGGATAGGTGTTGATAGCTGGTTGCTTGGATGTTGTGAGTAGTTGTTAAGTGATTGCTATACAGTTGTAGGTGGTTGCTTAGTCCTTGTTTTTGTTCCATCTGAGCAGTGGGAGGAAATTTAAAGGTGTTTTTCCAGGCCAGTGCTGTTTAGTCCAGTTGAATCATTTAAGCTGGCTGAATTTCATTTTCCCCTCTGTGTGATTTGTTTGAGCAGATCTGAACACAGCAATCTTAGTCAGGTGCAGACCAAAACAACTGCATTGAGACCTTTGAGGATATGGTCTCAGTCTGAGCCCAAATAAACTTTGAAGGAATTTGTTTGTGGTGAAAATGTGATCCACTCTTAATCCAAACCCAACTGCAAGGCTTTCTATACAAGTTTGAGCTAAATGGCTCCCGTAGCTGGGTAGCTGGTAAGGAGATGAATTAAATTAACTGTTAGCAGCTGGCTAGAGTCTGAATTAAGATCCAACATGGACTACTGGAATAAAGTACATTGCATGACACATCTAACCAATGAGTGGAGTCAACGTTCTCAAGTCGCTGCAGTGATGCATTCTGGTTCATTTGGATTTTTCTCTGTGTGAAAAGAAACTAAACTAAAGGGAGAACAAAGTGATTATCTTTAAAAGTGTCTCACACCCCACTTGTTTTCTTTGGCATTTTTAACTTCATATTTCAAGATGTGTTAACTTTAATTGTGTTAATATGTCATATCTGTGCTTTTCCCCTTTCTCTCCTTTCCTCCTCCTTTAAAGCACTTGGTAACTATTTCTTTGAAAAGCTAACCCCAGCTAAAGTCGTATGGTCAGATGCTGCTAGGTATTTGCTAGGGTGTTGTCTAGTTGTCAAAGATAATACTGTCTTGCTACTCCCACTAGCAGTAGTGGCACTAGTTGTATTAATAGCTGGATAGTCAGAGGTGAAAGTATGTCATCAATTCATCTCTTCAATAATAAGGAAAAGATGTGAAGCAACACCCTTGTGCAAAATATGTTACAAAGCTTTTTTCAGTGGTTAAATTAAATTATCCAGGGATGCCTCTTGGCTGAAAATAATGCACATCAAATGAAAGAGACTGAAGGTTTCTGGGGAGATGAAACCAAAGCCCCGGTCACCTCGGTGCAGATGATTTTATTTTGCCAGGCCAATGGAACTAGAGTGCCTGAGTCTAGTGTTCGTTTTTCTCCCTGCACTCATTCAGTATTCCACAGAGGCTACTCCACAGAAAAAAAGACTGTATCGGCCTTGAAATATATTGGATGAAATGAGACACGGGAGAATTCTGCCTCCTTCCCTCTCTGATCTGATGCTTTTCTCAATGCATGAGGCTACTCTTTTAAGGCTATGACCATGTGGTCTATGGCAAACTCTGAGTTAAGGCTTTGAGAGTTGTGTATACTCACTGCCTCGCCATCTCTGCATGTAAGTGGGGATAGAATCAAACTCATTAAAGAATCATGTCTGATAAACTAAAATGTGTTAAGATTTGCTGGTGTGTGTGTGTGTGTGTGTGTGTGTGTGTGTGTGTGTGTGTGTGTGTGTGTGTGTGTGTGTACGCATACAGGAGGGTGTAAATATCTGGACTTGAATGTAGATTGTGTGCTCTCATACTGGCTGGCCCTGCAGTGTTGTCACCTCATTGACACAAATCAATAGTGACACTTCCTTAGAGCAGGATGGCAGACGTTGCCAAGTGGCAGAGGAGCTGAGAGCACACTGACCTCTAGGCTCTCCTGCAGCTCTGTCATTTCCATCAGTGTCACAGAGCAGGTGTGTGTAGTCACCAGAACTGTCACAGGAACGTTTCATTTCCTACAGTATCTCACATCCCTACAGTTAAATAAACAAACATCCATTGCAAGGCAACTGACATAGAACATGCACAAGTGAATGTGTGAATAAGTAGAAAACAGGATTTAAAAATTCTTACAGAAAAAGGAGAAGGCAGAAGGATGGAAAGCAGATCGATAGGGCAATTTCAATGACAAACATCTGCTAATGTCTAAAGGGATAAGATTCTGCAAGAGGGCCATTAGGCTGTTGTGAGAACAATGAAACTGTCATGGTAGATCCAGAGCTCTTCATTGCCAGCACATATTCAGAGATGACAGAAGATGTCAATAGCTCATTTCCATAGTTGGCAGGCATGACTTCTCATCCAGCGGCTGATTGTGCTGGTGTAAAACCTGCTACACTCCAATGATTCACATCATTGGACTCCCTGAGACAAGATGGCCCAGAATCATCCTTCTCTGGAAAATTCCCCTCCATCGCTCCTCTCCTCACATCCAAAACGGTGCATCTGAGAGACAGAGTGCACCGAAGAGAATTGGTTGCAGTTGCCTGGCCAAACTAACCATGACCGTCACACCAGACAGCACCAGAATTTAATAGCCAATCCACAGACATCTGGTGATATTCAATCTGGAAGCCCAGATTCAATATAGCCAACTTTTACGCTATTGAGAGTTTGATTTAGCAATATAAAAATAATTGACCTTCCCCATAGGCAATCATCTAGTGTGGCGCAGGGATATGTGTCATGCAGCAAGTGAAACGATTTCCTATCAGCTTCTTCTCATATTAATACAGACTTTTAATTGCCTTGCAAAAGATCAATAGAGAGCATGGTGTATTTAACTTTCAGCTTACCGCTGAAAAGGTCAGTGTCATAAATATCTCTCAGTAGAACAGAGAGAGGAAAATAGCAGCGAGGGGGTAGACAGAAAGGGAAGCAAATGAGGAAGCAAACCAAGAGAACCAGGGAGATGCAATGGGACTGTGAAAAAAGAGAGCCAGTGTCTATGTGTGTATGCACATATGTCTGTGTGTGTGCACGAAGGGCGAGCCATACAAGTGAAAAGTCTGTAAAAATTAGCTCATTACAATTCTCTCCGAGCTGTAACGCAAAAACACACGTGCAAAACAATCACGCAGCAACATGTAAAGGTTGGGGGGAAAAAAAGATCTCCCACCTGTGATTATCACACTCATTAGAGGTTCTCTAGAGTTCACGACTCCATGGACAACTCTGCTGAAGACTAATGAGTGCTGAACTCAACTCCTAAACCTCACTTAGCATCAATAATTCAGGAACCTAAGGCAATTAACACTTAACAGATTCCAGGTTTTGCTTATGAAACCCATTCATTACCCATAATAGTATTTTCAAAATGGATGGGACATACTTGGAAATAAGGGTGAATTAACATTTTGGACGATGCATAGTTTCATAGCCCAAAGAGCCATATATGCTGGTACTGTTTATGACCTTGTTCAGTAGGAACGTGTGGTTGTTGTATTAATGTGTAAGATAAAATGATCAGCCGTGTTCAGAATAATAAAGCAAAGACAATGGAGTGTTGTGGCAGACAAGCAGCCAAGCAGTCTTACACATCACGAGAGGGAAAGAGACAGAGGATAAGGAAAAATAAATGACCCAGGGAATGCTAGTTGGTACCCAGGAAGAGTTCAGTCATCATCTTGTGAACCCTGTACATTCCTGAAGATACAATGCATATCCCCCTAGCCTGAAGAGGCTGGCTCCAAGCCACAGCATAAATATAATATAACTGCAGAGGGGGCAGTAGCAGGCTTAATTATTGTTGTAGTGATAATCTGATTTAAATTCTGGTACACTTTCTTTGCTATGAAGCAGTCTGTGGTGCAGTGTTGCTCTATCCCCTCAAATATCAAATAAATAAATAAAAATCCACAGTTTAAAAAATGGCAATGTACCTTGCATCTGCTGTTTGCTGGAACATTTTTCTTTCTCCCCCAGATAAAGAATAAAACCTGTAAGTATAATCTATTTTTCTACAACACTGAGGGTAAACATCTGCTTTTGGTGGTATTTCCTTTAAAGCCATAAAGCAAAGGATTATTTTTACATTTACAGTGTTGAAAGAGTTCTACACAAGTTCTACACTGTCAATGGCCCTGACCCAGAAAACTAGGATGAAAAGACAGGACCGTGCTAACAGTGTGCATATAGAGACAGTAATGTTGATCGCTCTATACAAACATTAAATGGCCCTCAGATTATGCATCCTAATAACTTTGGTGATCCTTTGACTTTATAGTGCCACCTTGAGACTGACCTTTATGTTTCTTAGTGAAATTTCTTGACATTTGGTTGGATTTTCTTTTATTTGTACAGACATTCATGATTCATTTTTTTGACTTTGGAGTAAATTTACAGGTCAAAATTAATTTTTGTCAAATATTTTGGTTAATGGCTAATACTAACACTAATGATGCAACACTAATAATGCTTAGTGCTAATTAGTAAATGTTAGCATGTAAAGATGCTAAACTGAAGATGAACATTGTAAATATGGTACATCATAAACAGCAGGTTAGCTTATAAACAAAATCCTTCTCCATGTATATCTCTCATACCAATGGATTCCTTCAATACACATAAAGTATAAAACAGGTGAAAACATGTTCATCTCATCTTGGGGATGATGAAATTCAGTAGGCTAGTGTGCAAAAGTTTAGTCCCTAAGTGTAAAGTGAGGGTGCTTTTAAGAAGGACGACATTGTTATTTATTAACTGTTAACTATTAAGTTTATAGAAGAAAAAAAACTGGAAGAAAAAAACTGAATGTAGTAATACTATGTGTGACCATGCTTTTCATTTAAAACAGCACTCAAGTGTATCAGGACTTCATGAAATGGGATGTGATTTCATTACCAGGTCGCAGTGGATGAAGTGTAAAACCCTCAAACTCGTTGCAATATTTATTCTTTTTTTTTTTTAAGATTTTTTTTTCAGCACAGACATCTTTATTCAACAGTAGACACACAGAAAACATGGGAGAGAGAGGGGGGCATGCAGCAAAGAACCTCCGGCCGGGATTCGAAACGGGGTCGGCTGCATACGTGGCATGTGCTCTAACCACTCGACCACCTGCGCACATGTTCTAATATTATCTTGATAGAAAAGGACTCCAAACGTATAAAGAAAACTGTAATATAAACTGTCAATGAAATCTGAAATGAATTACCTGCCTCAATTCAAAGGTATGCTGAGTATAAATGCATCTAATGGTAAATTAAGTAATACATTACTGACTCTCAATCCCAATCAATAGCTAACTAGATTCTAGTCAAAACTGCCTCATCCAATCATCACATAAGAGATAAGAACAATTGAATTGACTTTAAAAGCTGAACATGGCAAGCAAGAAAGGTTAAACGTTTTAATTTCATTATCTTCAGCAGACTACTGAGTACTGTAACAATGTTTTAACAAGTCTATCTGACAGGTCAATCAGCCCACTACAGCTGATTCAGAACACTGCTGCTCAAGTCCTCACCAACACTAAGAAAGGGGATCATATCACTCTGTTTATCAGACTTCTCTTGTCTGTCAACACATTGATTTTTACATACTTTTACTTGTTTATAAAGCACTGAATATGTGTTACATTATGACCCAACCAGACCTCTCAGATAGTCTGTTACAGTTCTGCTTTCTGCTCTCAGAGTCAAAACTAAACATAGAGAAGCAGCATTCAGTTTTTATGCACCACATACATATCTGAACCAACACCCAGAAACCTTCAGGTCTTGTTTTAAGTCACAGCTGAAGACTTTTCTGTCACTGCACTCTAACTTCTATTCTTGTATTTTATACCTGTTTTTTTCTATTTGAGCACATTTCCACTTTAACACTTTTTAAATTCTATTGAAATGTCTTTTCACATTAAATTGTGTTGCTTATACATTCCGCCTGGATGAATTTTATGTTTCAAGTAAAGCACTTTGAACTGCTTTGCTGCTAAAATGTGCTATTCAAACAAACTTGTCTTGTCATTAACAGTTATTCTCTTATGCATTTACTGTATATACTATACACATAGGCTATGTACAGTACCAGTCAAAAACTTGAATACACATTCTTTAAATACACATTTGAAGAGAATGGAAAGGTGTACTGTAGGTGTGCCCTACACCTGGATCACACTAGAGCACTGAAACCACCATTTACACTCAAAAAGTTGGTTTAATTGAAAGTTAAGTTCTATTCATACTTTTTTTAATTACTGTGACTCCTCTACTGCGCATATAAAACACACATTTATCTATTTAATATTTTTAACGATTCTGGAAAAGAAGTGAATTGATTGAGTTGATGATAAGCCTAGACTGCCAAAGGCCTTAAAGTACATGATATTATTATTGATGTTTACTGAGATGGTGCAGAAAATTATTTGATATAATTCATTATAAACTGATTAAGAGAAATAAAAAGAAGAGATGCTGTTCTGCATTCATTGACTAAATCTGACAGGCAACTGAAGAGGAGCACCATGAAACTATAATGAAAGCTCATTCAATATGTGGAGAAAAAAACTCACTTTTTTAGATTCCACGTGTTTATTGTGATGTAGAAAGGCTTTATTATATCCAGTGGGGACTTGAAGCCCTGGGCACTGTTGGAAAGTGTACACATGCATGTTGGCATGAACGGTGTCTTTTCCTCAGGCTTTTAGGTAGGCGATGATCTCAGAGGTTTCAGCTATCTCTGTGATGTAGCATGTTGCATTTTTAAAAACACTTCATGCAGAACGAAGCAGCCAGAGGAATTACCTTGATTTTTGGTTTGCTTTAAAAGGTGTGTAATGAAGCGGACATATCAGCATACACATACTGTATATAACGCCTTACTTCGCTTTCTATTTAGATTTTTAATTTATTCGCTCTAAAGAAACACTGTTTGAGTGATTTCTTCAAATACCTTCGAAAAAGGTCACCAGCTCCTTTAAAATACCTTTTGATGTTTGCTATACTGTTAAAACAACAGTGAGTTCTGCTTTCCTGTCTTCATCTTTTGAATTCCTGCCTGCAAACAATATACTCTGCAGGCCAACGTCGCTAAGCTGCTGTGACAAAAGGAATTACTTTGGCGGTGCCAGATAGTGTAGCTCCATTTTTCAGATAACTGTCTGTTTGTATTTTCTCTCTGTGCTGAGGTGCCAAATGAGAGCATTATGAACTTGCTTTTGTGTACTTTTGCGTGTGTAGTGACCCAGTTGAATGAAAAACAGGCAGAGGTCCAGCTCCAAACTCCTCTACATGCTCCCAAAATCACTCTCAGATGGTGATTGTATGAGCCCCCTGAAGCATGAAAGGCACGCATGAGATCTTTTTTATTTACTCGACTTATGAAATTCCTGGTTGCTGTCAAATCGATAAAGAGATGGGATTAAATTTACGAAAAAGTCTGAGGAACTCTGAAGTTTACGTTTTAAAAAGGCAGGCATCACACAAAAACAACTTTTAATCAATCCAACATTTTTCAAGTCAACATTTATCGTTCCTCATCATATCAAGTGACAATCTCTTTGAATCCTTTGAGGATACTGTTCTCTTTAAAACTGAAAAAATACTCTGAATAGTTTTATAACTTTGAATGTCATCCAAGATTACTAAAGAGTTCCACATGCTGGCTGATAAATATAATAAAACAAATATCAAACACAATAAAGACTCCATTCTATTAACAGCAGTTTTGAACACAGGAAGACAGCAGCAATGAGATTGATAACAGTTTTTGGCCATGCTTTAAATTATACCCATTAATTTAGAGCCACACACAGTTTTTATGCCAGTTTTTATATTTAAAAAGTACCAACAATATAATTTATTTCCAGAAGCCGTAAATCTGTCACTTGCCTCTTTTCTCTTTTGTTTTCTATAAATGGGACATATTTCATTTAAAGGGAACATATCAGGCCTACAGTATGATGGTTTTGTACTACTTATAAACCTATGTATAGGTTGTATAGGACTATGTATAGTCGATGTTCCAAAACGAGGTTAACGTGTAGAAATACTGCTTGCAAGTCAAAAACCAGGGCTTCAACCTGCTCCCACCATTCATTTGCTTTTTACCTGGCCTTCTACCTGGCTGTCAGCTTCTAGCACAAGTCCATAAGCATCCACCTGTTTCAGGGTTATTGCTAAGGTTTTTCCATGTGTTCGCAAAAATATTCTAGTAGAGCCACAGATTACGAGATAGACCTGGAAATATGTCCCCTTTAAAGTCAAATGTAAAGGATTTTTCTAGTTCTACCACCATGCAAAAAACACAGGAACTGGAAAACTGAGAAACAAAGACACACCAATAAACCATGATACAGCCATAACCTTATATTTTCTTGTACCTATTGGTTTTTATTTGATAGTATGTTGTAATTTTCAGGCTGTAATCTGAAGCATTCTTTTTTTCTTTTTGCTTTTTTTCGTTGACTTACTTTTGCTACAAATTAGAAAAAAAGGACTTACCCAGTTGACTGTTGTGGATGACGTGCATATCATCTTGACTCTGAAAAGACAGAGAGACTTTTTAATAATTACAGCAAGGAAAAGAAATATCTGTTTAAACACATCTTCAAATACCGACCTACATACATCCACATTTTTGTTTCAACTAAAAACTTTGACTGTCAAAACTAACTGTCAAAAATGGCCTGTGAGAAGATTTGGGGTAAATACAGAATTTTCTTCCTAATAACTAATTAAGACTTAGGGACACTAAATATGGAAAGCCCTATGGGCTATTTGGAAAAATAATAGGCGATACCCCATGTCATTAGTCCCTACTAATTGTGTGGGTTTTGTGCCTGCAGCATTTAAGCTCTGAGCATTCGGCTCAATTAAGGCATTCAACACTGTTCCACCTCCAGAGCTGTCAGCACACCCGGTAGACCATGAAGGGATGAGTAAATCAATCACAAGCCGAGCAAACTTTGAAGGGCTGTCTTATGCCTCCATCTTTCAGATCATGCGAGTTCTGACTGTTTCCAGAGCTCTAGAGCGAGAGCAGCACAGTATTAATAGATAATGACAAACTGAGGCCTGTTTTGATTTATGACTTCCTCTAGACTAACAATCATTCACTGGCGAGTTGTTGCAGCCTTCAGAGAGCTTAACTAAGTCATAAATTCACTCTCAGCAGGTGTGGCGTAGTGGTTACAGAGAATCACAGTAGTTTGGTGGCAGTTGTCTGAATCAGCCTGTATGTAACCTGCTATTTCAGCACATTTAGATGGCTACCAATTTTCATAACCGAGCGCCCACTATAAATTTAGCCAATTTCCTGCCCAGCCCGTGAACAACTTCCTGCCATAGCCATGACTAAACATGGTTTATTTTCTTTTTACAATTTCTGTTTCATATCATTCCTATTACATTCATTAACGTTTTGAATTGTGCATTTAGACAAGCATCAGATGTCAAACTAATAGTAGACAAACTATAAATATGTGCACGGCTAAGATTTGAGCATGAGTAAAGCTCTCTGTCTCCTCTTATTTTTTCAGGTGATCAGAGTTAGAAGCAAATATATGCATAGGCAGAAGAGATCATATCAGGGTGATTTAATTCAGTGGATACAAGACATCAGCTTAATTGGCCTCAGTAGCATTAGTCATGCCCACAAGGTTTCTGTCTCATCTTATCACACACTACTCCTCTGAAATCATTTCCTTAGCTGAAGAGAGAGGGCACCTCAAGGAAAAAAATGCGTCTCATAAGCTAGGAGAATTTGACTCGTTATCACATAATTACGCATGTGAAATCTTTCCAACTTGAAAAAAAAAATAAATAGAGGGAGTGACATTTTGAAAAAGGGGAGGCGGACAATGAGAAAACAAAATAAGAAGTGTAGGAGTTTGTGTGGATGAAGATGGCAGTAATGATGGAAGGATGACAGGTGCAATTTTATTTCGCTCCGTCTCTTCCAGCACAACTCAACTGTCAGACACAGAGGAAACAGTAAATCACTGCACTGTCACTGCCAAACAAAATATATCAAGAGCTACAGTGTGACAAATGAACTGCTCTGTGAAATGTTACCAATTAAATTGATTGCGTCTATGCAATTACGTGAACTATGTTTATTATGTTTGCATGTGAGTCGACTACAGATTTTATGTGACCCTGAGTTGAACCTATGGAATGTTTTAATGAGAAATATGGATTTCTAGCTGAACTGTATATATTCTTACACTGTTAGACATCAATTTGTAATGTTCTATGTATTTAGGAATACATTAGTAATGAGTTGTTGATCCTTAATCATTTTAGTGAGACTCCAGCACAAAAGCCAGCAGCTCATCCAGCTAAAAACTGTAACACGGCTGAACTGTTTTTCACATTATCCAAAATAAAAAAGCAGCACTGTCCAACTAATTACATGCAAGGGCACATTTCAGGTAAATTACTTTTTTTATTGTGAACATTCGCATTACATCCTCTGCTAAAAAATAATAAAATGATGATTGTCATGGTGACTTTCCAGTTGTAAAATCCTGCTTTGCAGTTCAAATTCATGGATGAATTCCCTCCTTGATCATATTTCATTTTTGTAATTGTATCTGCATCATTATCACACCCATATCATTGTATCCTGTTGCTTTGTGCGATTTTTTGTCTGAAAAACTGATTGGACTCCATGGAATGTCTAACATACTTTTGAATGAATCGAATGTTTAAATGAAAAAAATATACTATTCACTTCTGTGTTGCTGTAGATCCACTTGAAATATCTTTCTTAGTTCAGAAATGAAAAAGTATGACAAATAGTTGCTTTATTACAGTGTACTTGGATATATGAACATATTTTCATAGATGGATTTCTCCCATAAAGGCAGAATCTCAAAATATAAACATGGTATCATTGAGGTGAATGCATATCTTAAAAATTCTTATCTGGCTTTAACAAAACACCTTTTTTTCAAAATTCTGCCCCTCGGTTACACTTCAGAAAATCTTCACAGCACAGTGACATGCAGGCTACAAATCTTTCTCTAGTAAATGATCTAATACTGTGTGGAAGAGTGAACACAGATCAGGTTTAACATCATTTGAACCATTACTGAGAGATGAATTATTCTCAGCTCAGAGAATTTAGCTCTTTTTGGCCTACTATGCTTCTGCGCACAGGTGACGTTCTCCTTGATCCCATCTGACAGCAGGCTCTCAGCGCGTTTGATCCGAGGCACCATGGCACTGATACAGACAGACAGAAACATTGTGCCTTATGTACTTTAACCTCAGAACAACGCCAGCACTACGGTGGAATTTTACCAGCTGAGGTGTACATGTGTAAACTCCTCCAGAATGATGCTCATCCTGCTTAATATGATTGTTATGGAATCAAAGACACCTGCAAAGACAACCCTTTGATCCCTGCCTTTGACTTGGAAGCTCTTCACACACTCTCTTCATACATTCATGTCAAAGCTCCTGCCACATTTCTCAGTCCCTAAGGGCACAGACGCTCCACTGATGTGAGTGACCTGTCAGGTCTCATTAGCTTTCTGTTCAATGATGGCAAGAAAGAGTCAAGGTTGCAGTATTTCCTGAATTGTGACATGAGTGGAAAATGTGTGATATTTACAGAAGCATGTTGTCAAGGTGGACTAAACACCTGAAGCACCTGTGGTTTTGAAACACTATTACTAAAGTTTCCAATCTATATTTATATTAACTAAGGAATAAAATGACTGATGTTACAAATGCAAACTGAGGATGCTTTCAGATCTATCGAACGGTTCTTACACAAGCAAAAGCTCTTAATGTGTAATGACTTATTGACTTCAAACGTCTGCTGACTGTGACCGTCAGCAGACTATTCCTGTCAGGTTCTCTTTATAGTATTTTTCTGCATTTTGTTGACTTCGACTGAAAATTGAAAAAACTGTTAATAACAATAATATAACAATAATAATAATAACTGTTAATAATAATAGTCTGTAGCGAAGGAGCAAAGCACCAACTGACAACTCAAACTGTTAACCTGCTCTTTCATTTCTCTCTAATTGCCAACATGGCTATTAAGCATTATCATTTGGATTTAGTTTACATTTGGAGTGGTAATCGGCCTCTGTAAGTAACAGTTTGTTAAGCCCCCACCCCACTTTAGTGAATGTTGGCATGCCTGTCAAACTTTCAATTCTCCTGGGTCTTATATGCATTTTAAAAAGATTACAGTAGTAACCTATAACCCTACAAACTAATACAGTTAGTTAATGAATGCTTTTTGGCCTTAGGGGTAACACACGCTCACTATTGTGGCCAGTAAGCTACTTCTCTGGACACACTGATGTTTGTAGCTTATGTTAGAGCTGATAAACACACTGTTTGATCCACTTCTTCCACGTGTGTATTTTTGGTTTTGGAAAGGAAAAAACAAAAAAAAAAAAAAAAAACACCCTGCTTCTAACTATTCAAAGTATTGCTCTTATGAACAGCCACATACACACGACTTCTGCATGTGGAGAAACATAAAGCATGGCAGGTCTACTGTGCCTCGTTATGGTGATTGGACAACTGATGATCAGAGGAGGCGTTCCGTGAAGGGTCAATTAACAAATCCTATTTAAATAATCAACATAACATGTTGAACTTGAGGCCGTCTTCATTCATAGCAGCACTCTCCCTCTATGTTTTTATAAAAAGAGGAAGAACTCAAACAATGGAGACCTCTGTGACACATTTGCTTGATGTGAATTCATTTTGCACATCAAAGTCCCTGTGCCTCCTGGGAAGCCATATACAGAGCAGGCTATCATTTGGCTACATGCATCATTGTATCCTACTGAAACATCCTGTCAAGGTAACTTAAATATGTAATTAACTGGCATAAGACATGGTTGTTACAGCATTGGACCGTATCCATAGCAACACGCATCGTCATGTCCCCAGTGAAGTACAGTGGGTGGTAGTGAGCACTGAAGTAGGGTACTTTGACCTGTCTAAATTATATTATGAGTCCTTTTTAACTATTTTAAATTACCTACTTTTGTCTTTTGAACTTTTACACACACACGCGCACACGCACACGCACACGCACACACACACACACACACACACACACACACACACACACACACACACACAGCTATCTTTATTAGGACATTGCATTGACTTCCATTCATTTTGGAAAGCCTTACCCTAACCTAAGATGAATCCACACATTCACAGGTCCAACAAAAATGCATATGCACACATACACGCATCATTAATAATCCGAAAATGAAAGTGAAAATGAAAGACGAATGTCATTGCATTTAAATTTCACATTTGCAAGATAACTAGCTAATTAGCAGGATAAATTACAATAGGTTGAATATTTAACTCCTGCCAGCCTAGTCTAATTTGCAGCTTGACAGTTCTGTTGTATCAGAGCACTTTTAGATCTGGAGACGCAAGGCAAGTCTGAAAAAGCTTCTTTGTCGTCTTGAATATAGTAATTGGTGTTTTGGTATACAGTTTTGGTTAATTCCTCTGAAGGTGAACCTGCTGCACTGTTATCCTCCTCATTTTTTAGCTGCTCTCTATTGTTCATAAGCCCTGTGGCTCCTGTGGCTCCCTGAATGCGGAAGGGGATTGGGAGGGGTCTTTGCTGATGGAGGTGTATTTTGTTTGGTATCAGTGAATTCCTTAAACTTGATGAGTTATCATTGAACATTTTTCTTCAATAATTCACCACAGACTAAAACAAGTCAGCAGGAGAACTCTTTCACTTAGTTAAAAGACTGTACATCAAGGGATTCAGCTTGGTTTTTCTAAGCACTGAACAGTTGCCAACAGAGGCGCCCAGACCGCACAAAATTGTTGACAATGGTCCAAATCTGGTTGCCTGGGGCAACAGGGCAACCGTTACTGTCAAGCCCTGCTGTGTAAGTTATTTAGGGTCACAGTATGCTCCCTAGCCTCTACATGAGGTGGCTGATAGGTGGTTTTGACCAGATTTTCACTGAAAAACTTAACAAAAAGAGATTGGTCACACACAAAAAACATCATTCAAGCTCTAATGCTTCATTGTTCTGGATAATATTGCAGTGTTGAGGATTCCTCATCCCAGTTTCTCATTAATGGGACTCTGCTGTAAATGTGGGTTATATGAGCCTTACTCAAATTAAACAAATTAGCACACACCATGGGCGTTGGCTGGACTGTTACCCATCAGGGGCTGAGCCCAGATTCTTCTCCATCAAAGAACTTCTAAAACCATGGACTGTTTCCATGCATTTTTTTGGGCTACACAAAAAAAGGGCTACACATTGTTTAAAAAAGAAAAAAATGGAGGAGGAAGGAAGGGCTTGGATTTGATTTACTATATAATCTGCATATGGATATTTAAGCCACTTGAATGTCTCAAACCATATCAGATACCTACTACCATTATTACCAGGTATACATTATAGAAAATCCCAAAAGTAGGATTGCAGTCAAAATAAATTGTGTTTCTTTACTTAAGGTACAGATTCCGGGAGAAGATGATGTAGGTATTAATGAATGCAGATGATTGTATACTAGAGAACTGTGGATATTCACAGTTTTTGTCTGTTATCGGCAGGGCCATCAGGTCAACATTGTCAGCCTTCATAAATGTACACAATCTCAGAAAACGACTCTGTCTTTTCTGCTGAGATAAGGTCATTGCAGGGGAGATGAATCAATGATTCAGGCATCAGACCCAGTCTGATTTCTTTACAACTGCCAAAGGTGAAAGGAATTTGTAGAATAAGAGAAGCTCTTTTCGTATGTGGTGGCACTCTGTCATTACATACACATAGGCTTTAAACACAAAACACTGCAAAACGATGTTTGTAAGAAAGCTGCCAGACAACAGAGAAGATGCCACTGTCCAATTAGACAAGACGACTTGAACTGAGTGTCAGTAAGGAATGCTACAGCCCCTTTTCTTCAAGACCGGTCATTATGTCAACAATAGAATGGCACTTAAGAATGAGTGTAGTCTACAAAAAGATGAAGACTCAAAAGGACAAAAGAACTAAGCAATGCTTATCCTGGTGATGGTGGCAGAAAGAACATATGGATCGTGTTTGGGTTAGAAGTTTATAAGGACGCCACTTTGTATAATTTGGAAGTAAAATGTTTTACCCTACACCACGTGAAGATTAACAGAAAAAAATGGTTTAAATAATAAAAACACCATTCAGCCTCTAAAACATATTAAATAACTCACAAAGATCAGCATTTTTTACTACTTTTTACTTCTTCTGTACTGATTGTGTTCTTGTGTCTGCCATAAGTCTGAGCGTTGCTTTTTCCCTGGCATCTAGAAACATCACCTGAGGGTAAGAGTAAAGCGTCCTGTCTGGGCCTAGAGATGAAACTATATGACCAAAATTATCACAGTTATCAGTATTATTGCTTGTTAAAAATGTGCTAAAATATTCAAGTACTGATACACAAACTGAAAACCACAAATAAAATTAGCAGCACTAACATTATGCACTTTTTGTTTGCATAAACATTAAAATAATAACATGGCAAGTATCTTATGTAAGCGTATAAAAACCATATCAAACGTGCATTAACATTTATGATGGCACCATGTGGCCATTAGAGGTGATTGCACTTTGCACTGCAGCAAACATGAGTGCAAATACTGTGTTATTTTTCTTATCAAGTTGTTGTTTCCTTTTCTCAACTTTTTCTTGTTTTTCAGCAATGTACAGGGAGTCCTCAGCTGCATGCAGCCTGAAAACCCTACAACAGGCTGTGTTGGTGTGGGCGTGCTGTTCAAGGTGCTGGTTAGACAATGATATATGATCCAGAAAGTCTGGTTGGGGGAGAAGATTATTGCATTTAAAAGTTTGATCAGAGAAACACTGCACAGCGGTTTGTAATACTGATTGTAGTGATTGGCTAAAAGCATAAATTAGACGTATGTGATTTATACAACCTGGTATTAATTGTTTGTATCACTACTAACAATCAAACGACAGATATAATGTGACAACCTGTACTGACGAGCCACAACAGAGGTTTTTCTTATGAAAACCAGGACCCACTCACAGGAGGGGGCCTTCACTGGGAGACTCATTTGCATTGTTCTAGCAGCACAGGAGGGACCAAAGTGTCATGGAAAGGCTAAATGGAGGGGCTAAAAGGAGAAGGTAAATGACTCAGCAAATGGAATAGCTAATAGGTAAAGGAAAAGCAGCCAGGAAATGGAAATGATAATTGGAAAGGGAATTGTCCTTTTAAATGCCAGATTAAAAGCTGTATTCTTAATACAGTTTGTGAGTTCAGTTATTCCTCTTTTTACAATTGTATCTTCAAATTCACCCACTTTCTTTACCACGTATCCTCTAAAAGGTTGCGGGGGAGCTTGAGTCAGTCTCAGCTGACGTTGGGCGAGCGGCAGGTACACCATGCACAGGTTGCCAATCAATCACAGCTAACATATAATAATAATATATATATATATATATATATATATATATATATATATGTATAGACAGACAACCATTCACACTAACATTCACACTTATGGGAAATTTATAGTAACCAATTAACCTAACCTAAATGTTTTTGGTCTGTGGGAGGAAGCTAGAATACCTGCAGAGAACCCACACAGCATGGCCAGAACATGCACACTCTACACAGAAGGGCCCCATCTGGCTGGTGGGTTTGAACCCAAAACCCTCTTGCTGTTGATTTGTGCCGTTCATTTGTAATGCCTTTTTTAATTTGAACAATTTAAAGTTAAACTATTGTCAATTTGTGGCCCTCCACAGTTTTCTAGTGGGCACATGTGGAATGTGTTTGTGTCCGTGGACCTCCAAAAAAAGTTTGAATGGAGCCACATTCGCATCTGCAAGACCACAGCTTCCTGTGGATGTGGAACGCAGAAAGCATGAATTATTTCTCTTAGAAGGCTGAAAAATCTCCGGAGTGCTCCAGAGACTTTAGTTTTTCAAATCGCACTAATCAATCAATCAATCAATCTTTATTTGTATAGCGCCAAATCACAACAAAGTGACCTCAAGCCACACATAGAGCAGGTTCTAAACGTACTCTTCAGGTTTTAATAGAGACCCAACATTCCCATATGATCAAACACTTGGAGACAGTGGCAAGAAAAAACTCTTTTAATGATAATCAAAATTTCAAATGTTAATCCTAACCATTAGGAATTTTAAAGTGGTTCATTGTGAAACTGGTATCTGTTTCATCCCTTTTTAGGCCTTGTAATTTCTTTTGAATGTCCTGGATCTTAGGAGGTCCCAATGTTAGCAAGGCAACATAAATATTAGTCCTTTAAGTGATTTTAGGGTAGGCCAGTGTTTCAGAATCAGAGGCATGACGTGCAACACAACAGCGTCAGCGTTTGTATCTTTTATACAGAATAACAGGTCATCATTCTAGCTTTAAAAAGATAGCATAAAAGTAGCCATAAAGTTTAAGTCATTAGCTGGCCTCGGAGAACCCTCAACAGGAAGTTTGTAAATAATTTCACACACAGTGTAGTCCACATGCATTCTCTCATAGTCCTTTGAGTGCAGGAGATCAAGGCACTTCTGCTTACATTAGCAAACTTGTTATATACTTGTTTAGGCGGTTCATGAAGCCCTAGAGCAGCAGATAATCAAGGTACCTGTGCTTGCCTTTGCCAATTTCTTCAAGTCGTTCTATGTTCAAACAGATGCCATTCATCAGAGGCTTGAGGCCGTCTTCAAAGGGGGGGGGGGGGGGGGGGGTTGCTAGAAAAACTTCCATATGCAAGGCACAGACTGGGTTCAAAGACAACTACTGAAAATGATATTACAGTGTTTACTGCTGCAGCTACAGTATATTTCCTCCATTACATTTTATTACATTTGTAGCAATGTAGGAACAATGCTGATCAAAGCCAAATCTGTAACTTAACAACTCTCTAAAAATTGAAAGAGAATATTAATGTATATAGTTTCCTTTTCTGCCATGCATGGGCCTTGGAATCACACTAACACTTTAACTTACCAGTTTTCTACACTTGTGTAAAATTGTTGTGGTTGTAACGCTGTAGCCCCTGTGATCACACACTCATATTACATGCTACAGGAGCCACTGCAGATTTAGGAAGATTTTAATCACGATGGGATGAGCCCAGCTGTTTGAAGTCAGATGGGGAATCCTCTCTTATGCAGTGCCAGATCATGCCTGCTGACCATTTGGCCCTAAAATCTGCTGAAATAAGCTTTGCTAAAACAGTGGTTTCAAAAACCACAATTCTGGTTTCAGTCCGTTAAATGCAAATCCTACACCAATTTATTTAACACATTCTTATTATCTTACTGGGGAGTCACCTGGTTGATCAATTACATACTGCAATCATGATAATAAATAGGTTCTTTAAACAATCATTTTCCACACTGACTTGCGATCTTACCGCTATTTAGTGCACAACACAAGAAGGCTGCAAATCCCAATGTAGTCTTTCAACAAAATCACTGCCAAGTCAATAATCTTAGGCTGTTAGAATCACAAAAGCTCTTTGAGATCATGGTGAGACTGTCAAGTTCCTGCAAGTTGGTTTTCATTCCACAATCAGTGGCTGAAAAATAGGTTGAAGTACTATAATGTGATGAATGCAGAAAGAAACAACAATGCAGACTTTTAAATTAGACTGAAAAACATGCAGAAGACCCCATGTTTAAGGATATCTTCAAGTCATTTTGTCCTTGCAGCAATCCCTCTGAACAATTATTATATACTTATGAGAAATATGAATCATGTCTGATGTGTTAAAGACATGAGTTATGGCTCTAAGTAATGGTTTAGAACCACATCTAAGAAACACTTGGCACCAAAAAATGTGAAAATATTGTTTTTGTTTTTTTTCTGAGGGAGAGATAATTCTAAATGATTTTGCATTTGGATAGCTCAGACAACATGAATTATATTTTTTTGATCCAGAAACTTAGATCTGTATTGTATTCTACTGTATAATATGTTTTATTTCTTTAGGATTCCTTGGTAAAATAGCTTTTAGTTCAGTTTGAAATAACATTTATAAAGATGTCCCTCATACAATATAAAACGACTTTGCTAGAAAGTCAATAATCCTCTGTGTAATGAGCAATAATTAACTGTGTTATTCAGGGACTGGTTTATTCTTGAAATAATATATCACGTGTGTTTACTTTGTAGTCCACTAATTTATAAGCGTGTTGCAAATATGTTGTGTATGTAAATGACTGCAAGGCCTCTCGCCATGACCCTGATGTAAATTCTACGACTTTCCATAACTGGAGCACTTCCATGACCTAAAAATCTGTATTCCTGTCTAATTAATGTTGTTCTTCCGCTCAGAAGACCTAAAAAGTAGGAAACAACCTGGTTGCTACTTTGAAGTTGGACTTTTTGTGTAGCTGAACAGAACAAACATTACTGAATTCAACAAACCACTGATAAAAAAGTGTAAAAATACTGCCACAGTCCAGGGGTAACTAGGCAACTAGTTTACCCCCCCCCCCTCCCATGTTACCTGGATGTAACTCCAGTTCTACACGCGTAGCCTCTATTGTGCTTTGCTATTGGTTTACCATAGCAGGCTCCACCTCAGCACCTGAATCTGGTGGTAGCTACGCCGAGATGCCGGACTTGTTAGCAGACATATAGATACCTTCTGTGACACCAGATGGTGTAACTAAATGAAAGATGAGCAGAGAGCGCGCTGGGGCTTTATGGGGGGGCGGGGGTGCACGGTAGCTTCCTCCTGATCAGGTGGTTAACACAAAGATCCTTCTCAGGTGCCTCACAGGGTAAACCAATAGCGAAGCCCATTAGAAGATGGAGCACGTACAACATAGAGTAAACTTAACTAAGAATAGATGTATTGAAACAGTTAAGACAAACAAGTGCACCATAAAGCAGCTTCTCAACTTTTATCTTCTTTTTTTCCCCAGCACATTAGACATACTAGACATGACTTTTATTCCTGATTTTGTTTCCATTGTTGCAAAAACACTGCTCTTTTCATTCCTATAATGGGTTTCTTCTCCTGAATGGATGTCATTTAAATCTTTGCTTTCATCCCTCTGACAGGCAGCTGTCCCTAATCGGTCCTTTATACTTTTGTTATGAGATCAGGCTTTGATTCAGTATGTTTCATCTTTTAAAAAGGTCCACTGGAAATGTGACACAATTACTTTAAAAAAAACTGATTTAAGGGTAAAACTCTTTTTTTGTTCAACTGAGAGGAAAATATCTGTGTGGGTTTTTCATAAATGCATTCTAACAAGAGAACCAATTCATGTTTTTTTATTTTCAGAGTTGCACTGAACATTCAGTTCATAAGTATTTCTGTCTAACATAGAGCAATGTGAAATGAAATAGTGACAAGCGAAAGGGCAAAACTTCCTTAGTGTGGAGAAAAACAGTTGACATCAATAAGAAGTAAGACAGTAATTTCCCATTTCTGCGATGCTAAGCACCTCTGCCAGAAGGTTTACTGTCAACATCTTCTCACACCAATAAGAAGTAGAGCAACTGAACATGTTAATTATTTATCGAGCAGCAAGTGCAGAATAAGAAAATGCAACAGCATGAAAATCATCTTGCACGTGAGGAAGGAGTGAATGGATTTGTATTGCAGACCGCTTCTAATCCAGTTGGGCGATAATTAATCCATTAAAAAGAAAAAGGCATGGTTGTTTATTCCAGTTGGTCAGGTAATTAAGTTTTTAATAGAGGTGAGGAAACAAGGAAATGAATAATTAATAGCAATTATCAAGCAAACGTTTCTGGGCCAGTTTGTACATTGAATAAACAAACATCACTGTGTCCAAGGCAGTTCCTACCTGTGAGCCTTTTCCTGAGCTGCCAGCAGCAAAGTCAATGTGAACTGTAAGAAAGCAAAAGAGAAAAATGATATAATTTTAAGAACAGGCACAAACAGTAATGAATCCCTTGAACTGAACTGTGATTTGTCTCTATTTGTCTTCCAGGTAGAAGCTGCCTTACAAAAGCAAGTTTCAGAGAAAAGAGAAAACATCCTGCTTCCTGTGATTATTTTGGAAAAAAAAGAAAAGAAAAATGAAAAAGGTCACTCAGAGACTAAGTCCTTCATTCTGAGTTTGTGTTGGATCTCTGGGAGTGCAGTACACCATTCATCTATCCAAATTTGTAATTAGACCCCTATGAGCTTCTATCCAATTACACTGCCATTGATTCTGAGACAAGAAAGTCTTTGCAGAAAAGATTCCCAGGAATCAATACATCAAGAATTAATTTATACACCAGTTTATATTAAATCAGGTTATCTGCACTCCAACATCAGTCGGCTTTAAATCTGACCTCAATTAGGTGAATACAGCGGAGAAAGAGTTAAATTCCTGCTCCTGACACGCTGCAATGGGCAACTGAGAGTGTTGATTAAAGCCTAAAAGCAGCAGATATGTTTTCTAGGAACAAGCCAGCTGATGTTTCTTGTATAGTTAAAAGCACTACACAGATATACAGTTTTGCAATAAAAAAATACCAATATAAATGTACACATTTAATAACAGAGATACAATCTTTGTGGCTGGCTTTTATGACCCAATATGCAGTAATTTGGTCAGATATTAATTCCATCCATTGCAAAGAAGCTCTCTTCTTTAATTATTCAAAGAGCTGAGTTAACTTCAAAACACTTCTATGTGTGAAGCCTGGAGTGGAGCCACCAGTTCAGAACAAACGAACATAATGAACCTAATTATTTTAGTCATGAAAGCACCAAAAACAACAATGGATGCAAGCCAGCTTTCCCGCAGTCCAAAATTTACAGCCAAGCCATAACAATATATTTCTTTCGAAAATACATGTTTTAAAGAGCAGATAATACCTACTAAAGTGGGGGTCACATCTAAGGTCTTTACCACGGAACTTTTATAAGCAGAAGATTTGATTTCAACACACAATTTTATGTTTCCTCACAACAACACATATATCTTATTTGCTGCTCCAATAAGACACTGCAGTTTTGGGACACCTCAGGATGTGCTTCCAATAAGAGAAAGCAATTAAACAAATGAGAAGAAAACACCAAAGAGCTGCTTATCCAGAAAATCCTATAAATCCTGTATATTTTCAGCAGTTTGCTAATGCTCAAAATGACCACTGTTCTGGGCTCAACTTTTCATTTCTAACTTTGAGAACACTCAAACAGTGAGTTGCAGATATACAATTCATCTTAAGATTGGTGAGTTCTTGTAACAACTAAAGTTCAAGTCAATGATTCAAAATGAGATGCAGATACAGCAGTGTGAAGTGGTTCAATGCCTGGAGTCTCAAAAGACCTGCAAACATGTAGCTAATTCTCTTTTACCAATCGAGAAACAGTAGTCTTGTAGTTCAAAACATATCTGATAAACTTAACAAAGCCAGTGCCTTTTTGCTCTATTGTAACCATTCAGTAAGTTATGTCTTGTTCTTTTTCATTCATGTTAAAGCTACCCCCTTACCTTTGTTACATTTTTACACATTTTTTTGTTTAGGTTAAAATGCTATTAATAAGGTAATGGCACTCTAAAATGTTAGAGATCCACCAGGCATAAGAAACTCATCATTATTGGTGGAGTGGTAGGGAGGTGGGGAAGGGAGTGTGGGGTGGGACATAGGAGGGAGGAGGGGTTGTTGCTGTGTGAAATGTAATAAAGGTAAGAGTCGCTTTAAGCTAATGTTGCGAGTAAGCTAACCTTAACAAACAAAACACCGGTCACCAGTCAAACAGTGGTAACCTGTTCATAGATAGTGATGTAGCTTGTAGGCTATCAAAGAACCACCTGAAACTCACTTTATTCATTTAATACAATTTATCAGCGCAGATGTAGTAGGGTAAGCCATTTCGTTGTTGCTATGGAAATGGTAAATTGTGTCTGTATGTGTTGCTTTGGTGTGAGCGGCCCAGGTTCGATTCTTGTGATTGGGATTGTAAAAGCAGACGTCCAATAAAAGTTGCATCCTGTCTCATTGTGAAACACTGATCTGAACTGATGATTTTTATGAATTGTTTTTTTTATTTTAAGAAAAAGATGATTATGATGATAATGTTGTTTTATAAGCTAGGTATCTGTTGTGATTGATCAGTGAATTGCAAATATGGAAAAGAGAAATATCTGTGGACACCACCCTGATGAATGCAAGATCGCTGAAAATGTTTGCTGCCTAAATCATGGAGTGCAACATGTTTTAAGCAACTTTTAAGCCAATATTGATGAGAGATACTCAGAATAATGGAAAGTGAGCAAATTTTAACTCCTGATGAAAGTCATGTTCTATGGGTCAAAGCTCCAGAACAAGTAAATAAGTATACCTGAGCTGAGCTGAATAGGCTACTGTTGTGTCAATGGCTGTCTCCAAGGTCAAGAATGATCTGTCAAGCTCTATGTAAACATTCATTCATTCATGTTTCGTGCTTTATCTCTCAGAACATATGGCTCCGAATGAAAAAGTGGCAGCTTGCTGGAAAAAAGAGACAGCTAAATTGTTGAATGTGAGAAAAATGATAACAATTTGCTAGTTGCTTGGCCAATATACTGCCTCTGTTTTTAAATGAGCAATAAAAAGCGAAATAAACACATTATCATCTTGTGCCTATTAATGCTATTACCATGTGATGTTTAGAAATATAAAATCTGATCCAGCAAATCATGAGCTCTGTGGAGCCAGCAGAATGACTACATTGTCATCTGGCATCCCAGCTTCTGTTGGTATTAAAAATGCAACATTTGGCGTGAAACGAAGCTTCCTAAAGGAATACATTGGAGCTCACAATACATTCTGCTGCATCTGCTCAAACCTCCCATCTTTTCATGGCTCACCCTGGAGAGGAGGAGGCAAAGCGAGGCAGTGGGAAAGGGGAAGTAACTCCCTACATAATGTCAGGAGTGCTGATAGGAACACCTCCATCTCATCGCCTCCGCATACTGCACAATCAAGTCTGTTGTTTCAACCTTGTTTTCAATTGAGACGCACTGGAGGGAACTTGCTTGCTTTGATTTTAGAAACCCTGAAAAATCACTCTACATGATGAAGGCTCTGAATGGTTTAGTTGAATGCTTTTCAACAAACTACTCAATTTACATTGTCATTGTGATAAAAGCAGGTGTCCAATGCAAGTACCTGAGAGACACTACTCTCATAACAATGGGAGGGAATCAGGCTGATATATCAAGCGAAATTTTTTAAAATCTGATAAGGCAAAATCTGGTTGATATATGTATGTTAGGTATCTACTTTGCAAAATTACAATTCTTTAGTGCTTGAAATAAAGGGTTTTAATCTAATCCAGATTAATATGGCAATGTAGTAATGATTTGCTTGTTTGATGGTTGGCATCTGACTTAACTTTCTACTTCATCCAGGATTGAATGAAAACAGAGAGAGTAGGAAAAAAATACAGACATCATATTAAAGTGCTTTTGAGCTAAATAAATGAGATTAACAGAGGCAGCAGTGCAGGTGTATTATATTAACTTGAATGCTAATTAGCAGTCGGTGTTTATTTTAAAGTTGACCTCCGATAATCACCACATCCATGTGTGACTTTTTAAAGCAACGTGGGACCACTTAAGGTTTCCAAAGAGGCTGATTTTTGAAGAGTCCAAACGGCAGGTACATAGGCCCCAAATAATATCTTTTTTTTAAAAAAAGAAAAAAAAGTGAGTTTCATCACAATGCTGATATTTATGGTCACCATCCAGAAACCACTTCTGAGACCAGTGCACAAATAAACTCAAGCTGAGGGCCATTAAAGCTGGATTCGGCTCTCCCCAACCACCTTTTTAAAACTACAGACAGCAGCTCCCAGCACTCAAGCTCAAACAAGAACACCATCACACAAGCATAAAATAGGAGAGTGTGACTAGTGCAGAAAGTTAAACATTTACCAATAAAAGACACTCAGATAGTTTCCTCAGAAGTTGGAAGAATAAACCTGAAAGAAATGTGAATATTGGGTTTTCACTCCACATGTGGTGAAAAAGGAGACTCAAATGGGATTCTCATGTCTGTCTGACTTAAAGAGGAATTTTCACCATGCTTTCTTCATACAAACTAGGGGCAGTCTGTATTAATCAGCCAAGGTGCCGACACTACAAAAAGTTAGCAAACTAGCACTCTAGCCCATTATTGTCTATATTGGATGATTCTGATTCTGAAGTATTGTGGCCTTAATGTAGTGAGGCAGACACTAAGAGTGTGGAGGTCAGGGTGGTGAACAGGCTTGTAGCGAGTCCAACATTCACTTAGAGATAGGTGTTCACATCACAGCACAGATGTTTGCTTTTTTATTTTAACCATAATCACAGTCTTCCACTAACTTTAACCATACCTAGTAGCTATGTGCATACAGTATATTGTATTGTATGTAGAAATTGTGCAATGGAATCAAAAAACACATTGTGGGGTTTTGCAGTATCAGGTGTTGGGGCTGGTGCCTGTGAATGTGTGAAAGCACAGATTAGGACTAATCTCAAAATTGATCAAAAACTCCAGTCATTTGTTTTTCTGAAAGCTCTCAGCTTTATCCTTCTCTCTGTGCATTCAAGGAGTGCAGTTGCACAGAAAATCTGTGTTCTGTTCTGTCTGAAAACATTTAAGAAGATAATGAACTGATTTATCAAGGTTTGTTACTGTGAGATTTGGATTTTTCTGGTCAATGGAGATCAAAAATGACTTAATCCAGCTTGAACCTGTTTTTCTTTATTGTTGAAAAACCTGTCTGGTTAATTAAAAGATGTCTGTGTTTCTTCCTTTCATGGAATAATTATGACTCTTTGTCGGGACAGAGGCAAGAAACTCTGTTATAATAAAAGCAGCTCCTCAAAGGACTGGCACAGATGGCATGCTGTTTGCGCTGCTCATACAGTTGTAATAATGCATCTGATTTGTATTTTTGAAAACTGCTCGGCAAACTGTTAGCATGCAGAAGGCGATGGCTTCATCTGGTGTTGTGTTAAATTTAAACTTTTTATTCAAACTCGAGCAACGCCAGCAGTCATCGACGATCCATACAGACAACTGCTAACTGAGTTTAAAATGACTAGCTGGAGCTCACTCTTGATTTAATATTGTTTAACATTAGTTACATTATATTTAGTGCTTTTTTAACTACTGCTTAGTGTGCAGCACCCTCACTACCAATACCATATGGTCATTATAAGATATCAACAAAATAACTGAAGAAAAAAAGCTGTCATACATAACATATGATATTAGTTTACTTATTTAGAATATATCCCACATATGCTGATGTTAACTGGCTTATCTCCCAATTGAAAAAAAACAAACAGTCAATGTTGCCACACTACAAAAAGCAACAATTTTGCTAATCATTTGCCACAAGATATCTTCCTCTATTGTCTGTAATATGCAGATATGCTGCTGTTTTTTCTAATAATAATAGTTAACTGAACCTCTTTGGGTTTGGGATTGTTTGTTGGACAAAACAAACAGTAAAGACTATGAAGGCATTTCTCACAGATTTCTGACATTTCATGGACTAAGGTAACTAAGGTGACATTAATATTTTAAAATGATTTTTAAATTATTTATCTTTTTAATACAAGTAAGACCATCCAACACTCAGCCAACACCTGCTCATTCAGTGGAGACAGAAGAGTCCTTCCTCCAGCAGCTTCTTTCAGCTCGTCCTTAAGCACCCCCAGACCAGTTAGACATACAGTATACATCATATCCTAGAGGTGAGAGGGTGGGATGTCTTTGGAGGAAATCGATGAACCACAGACGAGATATACCACTAAAGTCCACTTAATTCCCAAACCTTCTCACACTGTCACACAACAGAGAAGCCATCCAGCCTACAGAAGAAATTCAATGTGGCTGCCTGCTCGTGTCCTCAATTTCATTCTTTCAGCCACTATCCAAAACTTTTGACCACAGCTGACAATCAGAACAAAGTTATTTAAGAGCTTTCCTCTGTGGCTCCATTCTCTCCTCACCACCATCAGCCACATCATTCTCACAATCCTTTTTTACTGTCACTTCTAACTAAAACCTCCAAGCGAACTCTGAATTCAGCCACTTCAATCAAGAAAACTACTTTTTTTTATGGTTAAAACTCAAAGTGTTACTTTCTGCATGTTCAAACTTGAATTCAGATGAGATATAACCTTTGAGAAGTTGCTTGTTGGTATGCAATGAAAATGTCATTGACCAACTCAGTTAGTTAGTTAGTTAGTTGCATTGCCAGTCCAGCAGTTGAAACAATTAGTCCATTGACAGAGAATACACTAACGACATGATACGTAATTAATTCTTTAAGTCGCTTTTTTCTAGCATAAATGCCAAACATGTCCTAGTTTCTGCCTCTCAAATGTGGTGATTTGCTGTTTTTGTTGTATAGTCTGATTGAATCTGTTTTAGGTCTCTTACAGCATTTATTGACTTCTAGTATTTTATCGATAATTTATGGAATTAATTATTAAATCTACAAAAGAATTGACAGATTTATCAGTAATGAAAATAATTGTCAGTTGCAGCTTCAAAGAATGAGATATGTATTTATTTATTACAGATTTTAGCTTTATTAATCAAATCCACAATTCAGTATAGCACCATTTTGCCACTGCACATCATGTTAGTATCCAAATATCGACATTCTAACGCAGACGTTGTAGATGCCAACACACGTGCTGCAGTTGAAATGCGGCCCATGTGGACTCAGAGAGAGAGTGTTGGATCCTCAAACTTGGAGGTGCTTCTAATCAACCTGACGTCACGCTCAGCTACAAACTGCTCCAGTGCACATCAGAAATGACTGTCTGTTGAAGCCTCGTGGATAACATCATTGAAAAACAGCAGAGATGGCACCCTAATGTCACCAAAATGGACACTCTCCAAACCTTGGCTTGATGTTAGGTCCATGAATATTACATACAGGGGGAGCAGACAAGCAGCCTTGTCAGAGTCTGATGCCCAACTAAACTTGCTTGACTCAGTGCCAAATACACAAACACAGCTCTCACTCGAGCACAGGGTAACAGCAGCTCGGAGCAGTGACCCTGGCACCCCATACTGCCCAGACTGTATCTGAATTTTTGACTTGTCAACAAGCTTGAATTGTTGTTCTGCAGCATGTTTTGCTCAATGCACAATAATGTTAGGAGAAGAAAAAGAAAAGAGTGTGACAAAGTGTAGGTTACAAACTACTAATCCAAGTTTGTATCAAATGAATAATAAATGTGTGTCATCAGTAGCAATTTCTCGTTGCATTTAGATTTCTAGATATTTACACAGTCAGCCTGTATTGAAATTGTACCTATCTGTGGTCTTAACATCGTGTTAAACATGACAGAAATGTCATTATTTCCTGCATGATTTACCCAGACAAGATATTGCCCTTTCTTGCCCTTCTAAAATATTTGCAGACTCTTGTGCATTCCCGGCTTTTTCATTTCATTATTACAATTTACTATCCTTGCAAGGCAGGCACACTCTCCTGCGCTCAGCATTTATCTCATTCTATTCAGGAGAACATCCACATGATGCACTGGGCTGCAATATTGGTCTCTCCACAGCTGCAGCCACACATTATGTGCTGCACCCCACCCAATGGACACATCACTGAATGTATTTTGCATACAGAACATGTGCAAGGACATAACATACTGTATGTATAGAGATCATATTGGCTAAATATGTCTGCTTTATTTCACCTAAAATATCTTTTAAGAATGACATTTGTCCAATTAAGCAATTAAGTCAATAGATGGAATCACAGGCAATTTTTCAACACTTTGACATGCTTCAGCAACAAATTTAACTATTTGAATTAAAAGTAGAATGCCACTCTCAATTTATTCCCCCCCTACAGCAACTGACAGCTAAATAAATGACATAACACATAACTCTCATACTTTTGTTGCAATCCTCCCTGTGCACATGCAGAATGACTTAGTAAAGCTTACAGTAGCTGTAGCCCGAGGTGCATTCATCCTCAAGCTTGACTCCCACTACAGCTACGTCTGTGTGTCAGTAGGAAGCTACTTAATGCCTGACGCTTGTCGGAAGCTGATTCGAGCGAAACATTTGTTGTAGAAAACCATGACTCCTAATAGACCCCTTTCACTGTCACTAACTCTAAATGTAAACTTATAGTCTTGCCACATGGTAACCGATACGTGTAAATCGCCTTTCAACTCCTCAGGAAGTTGAGGCGAATCATGGCTCCGCACTTCTGAAACAGTTGTTTAATACACTCGTAGCTCGTCTCTTCTTGTTGCTGGAAACACTGAATCCAGATCACACTGCCGCCCTTTTTCCAAACACAAGCTTCACCCTTTTCAAACACGATAACCTGTTTACCGTTCAGGGTGTCATTATGTCCCTCACAGCTGTCTGTCTTCTAGCCTCTCCTGACATGGGGATTAGAAAGTAAAGTGAGTACTTACAGAACGAGAGGAAAAGCAAACATCCTGCCACTTTGTGCCCGACGTGAGGATTGTTCGACAGCATCTTTACATAGTCCTGTTTGCAGTGTAGGTGGTGGAGAGAGCTCGCAGTGCATGGGCTTTCTGACAGTGTTAGAAAAAGAAACACAACAGGGCTTTTTCCTTTTCACAGTTTCATAGAGAACGGGGAGTGTGTTGAGCTCCAGTAGGAGGCATCCCCACTTTCTGTACAAGGCTCAGGGACGCACTCTGCTGGCGGGATGAGGTCACTGACTCACTGACAGACAGCCTGACCTGATGGACAACAACACTACTGCTGTATTCATGTGTTACTGATAAGACTGCTTCTGAATACTACATATGACTACATATGTTTTTGAAGAAAATAATGGAGAAAATATTCAGCATTACAAAAGCATCATTATAGAAATCAGCCTTCTGGAGTTAGTTCAAAACAGAGAAAATAACAGGATGGTTTTAGGATTTTAGAAAAAGTCCAAATTCCCAAATCTTTTTTTTAAACCAGCCTCCCAAAAAAGAAAATTAATTTTCCAGATTATCTATCTCGTTTATTTATTTAGCAAATTGATCAATATTCTTAAATCTGAAGCTAAATTTAAGATAGGCCTACTTAATTTATGTATAATAATAATCATAATAATCATAATATATAAAATATAATACATGATATATAAAAATAGCAGAATATGCCACAGTAATTAATTATGTTATTTATTTATTTGTGTAGTTATTTATTTATTTTTGAGAGCAAGAGGACACCTTGAATGTTAATTTTTTTTTTAAATATCAGACATTTTAACTTGTTGGCACTTGGCAGGACATATACAGGTGCATCTAATAACAGAAGGTTACATTGTAACCCCTATTTCTACAACCTATTACATATTTACGGGGACTGACCGTACAGCAGCTGACATGGATTAGTCTTTAAGTCTCTCAAAGAGCTGGTTTGTTGTCCTGTGGGCTTGTGTCTGATGAAGTTACACCATTGAGGCCCCTTCAGGGCACAACAGAGACTGCCCACTCAACCCTGCTTCATCATCCTGAGATGGGTGGGAAGGGTGCAGCTCAACAGAGCTCACCCCTGCTTCAGCTGGCCAGAAGCAGCAGCATCCCCCATGCATCAAAAGGGCATGAAGCCCACCCATTTTTTGAACTGACACAAATGCCAATAAGAACACTGACTTAAGAGAAAGCCATTTCAGCCCAACCGTTTCCACTGGATCAAATGGCTCATGCTGCAAGGCTGACAGCGCCACCTGCAAATCCCATGGCTGTCTTTCTGTGGTAGGGAGTAACCCTACAAACACCTTTAAAAAGAGTCCTGTGGGCCGGGAACAAGAGGTCCAACTGAATAGGGAGCACCCAAGGGAGTCCTCGAAGGAGGGATGCAATTGCTGAGAACCATATCACCTGGGGCCAATTGGGGGGTGTCAGGATGAGACTCACCTCTTCCAACTGGACTCTCTGTAGGAGTGGCTGCAGGAGGATGATGCCCAGGGGAGGAACTTCTCTCTATGCAAACAAGAGGGGACAGTGAGCTGTCTCCCTGGAGGTGAGGAGGTCAGCTACAGCTGTACCAAAGCAGTCCCACATGTCGTTTGCAACCTCTGGATGCAGCCTCCATTCTCCCAGGAGGGGTCCTCCCCTGGGGAGCTGATCCACTGCAAGGTTCACCTGACCCGGAACTTGCATTATCCTCAGGGACTTGAACTTTGGATGAGCTCAGTCCCATATTATCTCAGCCAATCTGCAAAGGCGAAGGGAGCCCAGGCACTCCTGCCTTCTGACATATGCTGTTGCCACTGTACTGTCTGTTCTCACCAGTTCCCTAGCTCTGACAGGAAGTACAGAAGAGTTTATAGATAGCCTACAATCCCAGAAAACTGATATGCTGTGCTAACTAGGGTCTGTGCCACTGGCAGTTGATGCCTTTGCCCTCATAGAGGACTCTCCAGCCTTACAAAGAGTCAATGGCAATGCAACACTGACAGAGCAGTTGCATTGGAGGATGGCCTGTCAAACCTTCGGTATAGTCAACATCTCATATGTACCAATTATGGATATTAAAAGTTATAAGCTCTCGTTATCAGGGGCACCACCTCACTTTTATGAGGAAATAAAGATTGTACTTATTTAATTGGTTGTTTGATTAACCAATTAATAAGTCAATACATTTCTGAATCAGTAAAATTTCTGAAGTTATGAATTCTCTAGCCAAGCATCAAACTCTCAAAGTTCGTCAAACAGAGTGAAACTTATCAAAAATCAAGATCAGAAGTATTAAATGTCTTTGGTTGACTTGAGCAAAAGGGCATCAAAAAGAAGAGAGTTGAGCTTCAGCTTGAAGGCACAAAAATTTGCGGATTACAAAAATCTAGTTTGTGACTAAGTTTTGAATTATGCCGCGGAAAAAGAATGTAATCAAGGCTGTTAAGTTCTTTTCCAGCAAATAAAGTCATGACAGTATCAATATGTATCTCATTTACTCATGTACTTCTTGTAGTATACAGTTATATATTTTTACTTTATTTCATTCATATTTGGAGAGTCAATTTTTGACATTGGTAATAGTTAAAGGTCTGTTCCTTGAGACTTTATTCTGGTAACATCATGATCAAAAAACACTTCAACGTGGCACTGTTTGAAATGCAAGTCAATTCTCAAGAGTGGCAGTCAAAAAGGGGGTGTCAAGAAATTCAAAGTTATAGGGGACTTCTGCCATTCGTCAACAAAGAAGGGGGTGAGGTGAGAGTTCAGTCAATGGTGAATGCCATTGTAAATTCTACTAGATTGTTATTCTGGGACGACACTAAGTGGGGTCTTCCTTGATGTCCCGGTGATTTCACTAAACCCCAGTATCAACCTTTTATGGGAGTGTGAAGGTTTTATCTTTTGAGTTGGGTCTGCAGATGCTTACCAGATGTTGTTTCAGTCCTGTGGTCAGAAAGCCATTTGTTTTGCTGTGAACTAACAGACCCCTATGTTCGGCTACACGTATCATAGGGGTCTCAAAAACTTGATGAGCCCTCTCAAATCCGAAATCAATCTGAGTCTCCCATCTTTTTGGGAATTATAGTAGGTACTCATGTGAATAAACCCCAGCCTGCTGATCATTCTGCTTCACCTCCCTGATGGCCTTCTTTGCCAGGAGAATGTAGATCTTCAGCCAGAACCCCCCTGAACTGAGAGTATGCCCACATTGAAAATGGGGCTGACCTTGTCAGTGGGGGTAGGTGCAGTAACTGCAAACAATAACTCTGGAATAACCCGCGGCTAATGTACGCTTGTTTGCATCCTCCAACTAGGTCGAATTTCACAAGGGACTATGGCTGTGTGTGTCAAATGGTACTGCTGCTGAAACACACAAGCCACACTTGGCCATGGTGGTGTAGAAATCAGCTGGGAAGCATGCCCGCCACTTCCTCCGACGAGGTCGGATTTCAAAGGAGACAGTGGCTATGCATGCAGACCGGCAAAGCCAATGCTGCAAGCTGCTACACTTTCACCAGCTTGTGAAAGAAAGAAAACAGTGATCTAGAAAGGGGCCCATACACCAGCTCTCCTACTCACTAAGTAAGCAGACAACGCTGATGTTAAAATGTACATGTTAAAACATCCACAACTCAAACGCTCTCAAGATCAAGGAGACCAATGTAACCTATATATGGTGCCTACATAACCATGGATCTCTAATCAGTGCATGTTCACAACAGGTTATATGTCCTCAAGAGTAATGCACGTTAGCTTCTCCTTTGGGGGCCAGTCCCCATACATATGGAATATGTAGGAAGGAGAGATAGTCTTGACACAATAGAGAACTCATGATCTATGGAGGGAGGTGACCATCAGAATTCATGGCCCCAGTCAGTCATGTCAGTAAGCCAGACTAACAAGGAGGGTATGATTTACAATAATTTCCTCGTCAACACGTTAAGAATATTCTTACACACTAGTGGTTCACACACAGACACATGTTAATCTGCCTCAGACACTTTTCTCACTTTCCAAACAGTCTTGTTGAACTTTTACACCTTTCATCATTCATCTCTATGTAGACTCTCAGCATAGCTCTGCCAAATTTGTACCAATTAGCTACAATAATTGATAAATAATATCATAAATAATATCATAAATGTAATACTTTGTTGTCTGTTGACTTAAAGTATGGTAATATTTGACTTATAGCTGTATAGCAATAGCTGTATATTACCACATGCCACTGTATTAATGAAATACATTACATTTGTTATCATTATGTAGATTTTCATTTTCATTTTTTGAGCAAGTTATTGTTTTTTACACCTGTACCTTTTCTGCTACAAGAGTTGTGCAGGAACTATATATACCATTAAGTTGAGAGCTTAATGATCCTGTAGAAATTAGAGAAATATCTAACCCATGACCACTGGCATGATTTTGCCTTTTAAAAAACAAAAATCCTGCTCCCTGCCTGTTTCTTGTGCTTGTTTTATTATGTGTACAAGAATATGTCAAAATATGCCTTACTTACAGTAATTTATTGAAAAAATATAGATAGATTTCACCCCTAGTTGTTGCCATGGCCTCAATATTACAAAATATATGTCTAATTTTAGCAACCTCAACAAGTTTATTTTCTCAGCTGTTACATTAGTTAGTCTCATGTTCAACTGTAGCAGCAATATTCCCAACATCTCATGAAGGCAGCATTTATTTAGATGTACTTTGAAAGACTGGTCCAGACTTGTCTACATGAACAAGTGTCTCCCAGAGCTAGACACAAGACACAAGGAAACCAAGACAGTGCCATTTTGGATTTATTCTCAAGTGACAATAAATAAAAGAGCATATTTGTAGACAGTGATGCTTACTTGATTTTATAGAGACACAGTCAGAACTTTTGGCTCATAACTGCTGGCGACAGTCACTGCCGCTGAAGGCAGCTATGTGTTTTGTCTGATGAAAGCCTTGTGTATGGTTTTTTGGAGGATGGCTGATGTCCATAAATATTATTAATCTTCCTAAAACTACAACAATACCATTCAAATATACAACGCCTTTAACTTCAGACTGTTTTCATCCAGACTGGGTATAACAGAAAAACATATCTGTGGAAAGCTATGATTGATTGAGTTGTTTCCCATCCTGAATAATTCCAGCTTCCAGATTCAAAATCTCTGTTGTATCCTTTGCTTTAAAAGGTGCTTACAGTCACTGAGCTTTTTTGAAAAATTCAGAGCTCTTATTGCTTGGAATGAACGCAGGTAATTATCTTACAGGGTAGGGCCATCATGTACTAATAGTTTCTATAATCAAAAAATAAATGTGGCGTGCATGAACCCCTCCAGGTTACTTGTGTAGTTATTGTTTGTTAACATTGAATTGCACGCCCTTGTACTTTAGCAATCAGAGGAGGAGGGGCAGTGTTCAGGTGAGTGTGCACATAGGATGATAAATGACTGGTTTTCAGGATCTCTGTGGGTATGATTTCTATGAACAGTGGCCCAACAAAATAGAAATACAACAGTGACAATTAACTAGATGGAGTGCACAACATGCAATTGTATGCACATACTGCGGTACACCTTATTTTGGTATTTTCTGTCAGAGTTTATTTTGCTTACACAAACATGATTGTGACTACACTCATACAGTATGACTCACTTTCCTCATTATGGTTGGATCCTTTATCTAAAATGCACAGCTAGAAAAGCCTGTCTTCTTCAGTGTCACATGCTCTAAATTTTCCCTCTTTATTATACCCCATAGAGGTGGTGTTTATGTGGAAAACACCAGTATCAAATCCATGACAGTTATAAAGGAGGCAGAGTACATTGCATTGGGTATTACATCAATGTTTAACCACTTAACGCACGCTGTTCCGCCTACGGGACGGGACGGATGTTAGGAGGTAGCCACACGGTCTTCTGAATGTTTTAAACACCAACCCTTAAACATATATATTCATGCCGTACATCGTTGGGAAGCTTAGATTGTCCTGATTCATTCAAGACCACTCACGACTTATATGGTTGCTCACAGCCGTAATAGTATTAGCGATTAGCTCGGCTAGCCCCTGAGCTAAGTAAGAAAAGCTATAATGCCTACATACCTTCAAAGTCTTCCCTTTATCCACAACGATCATCTTATGACTCAGCACTTTCTGTGCAGCTCGCCAAGTATCCATTCTTGTGAAATATGAAATCCGTTTCCATAAAACCGGAATACTTTCCTCAATATGTCCATGTATTTAGTCCAACACGTAACGTAATAACACAAATAACAAACCATATACGGTCCGTTTACGTCATTTCCTGACCTGCACGTCCATCTCAGAGTACACGTGACTAGATGTTTACGACCGTGAGCAAAGTCCTTCTAACCCTCTCTTATTATAATGTCTCTGCCGTGAGCCTCTCCTGCTTCTGACGACACCACACACAAGCCAATCGGTGTTTAGGTTTAGGCAGTACATGTCTCCAAAGCCAATGAGGACATGTGACCGATGACAATGACGACATGGCTTTGATTGACAGCTGTTCCAGCCTATGGAAATATTCGGTGAAATGAAGTTGATAACCTTTTAGCCAATAGTCTGAGGTTTCCAACGGTGTATGACACTAAGCTATTAAGTTTGGCTGTCCATAAACAAACTCCAAGCGTAACCGGCGTGCGCCCGGTGCGTAAAAGAGTTGAATCATATATCATTACGCACACGGCATTTTGGTACACGGTTGGTTCTTCTTCGACTTGACATATGACTTATAGCAAAATAGATAGATAGATAGATAGATAGATAGATAGATAGATGGATAGATAGATAGATAGATAGATAGATAGATAGATAGATAGATAGATAGATAGATAGATAGATAGATAGATAGATATGGCCAAACAAAAAAATATGGTTATATGTAATAATAATAATAATAATAATAATAATAATAATATGGCGTCAGCTTTCATTAGAGACCAAGATTTTGATTGTAGGCAAAGGGGATGTGAAGTTATAGGTGTTTGATTGTGGTTATACAGCTTTGGTAACCAAGTGTCCATTTGGAGTCTCCAAAAAGGACCTGAGGAAAACGCATGGACATACCTGTTGAAAAATAATTCAGAAAAATTCATCTTTTGGTCTTTTGACTCCAAATTTGGACTGCATGAAGCCAAGACCTGTGGCTGTGGCCTCATTGTGTCTATATCCTGCTGAGAGGTCCCTGAATGTCTGTACACATGTCATTGTAAAGGCAAACCTATGGGCGAGTAAACAACCCCATCATTGTAACCTCTGCCACTCTTTGTCAGTAGGTCACAGAATCACACAGACACTTTTACAAGAATCCTGGGAGTGTTTCCTTTCCAGTGATACCAGACACATCTCTGAGTCTCAAACTATGTGGGATCTGTGCTGCTCACAACTTGGGCATGTCGTTCAGGCTAACAGCATAAAAAACAGGGGCGTGTGTTAAGTGGTTTTAACATGATTTATTTGTAAAACATAAGAATGAAAGCAAGTATACTGGTTTTTATTAATAATACAATTTATGCCAGTGCCTGTTCACGAGTTTGTGGATAATACATTAATTAGAACATAAGACATCATATCTTTAGATAAATACATGTATTATGCAAACTAGAATCATTAATACTGGAATGATGAGATTTCTTTTTTTCTTCTAATGTTATCATATTAATAGAATCAGTAATGTTATCTGTATCCCCAACAGTAATTTTTCAAATTAAAAGAGAGGAAAAACAATAAATAAATTAATGTTTTTCCTTATGTGAACCTGCAAGAGCTGATGGTTTGGCCACTTAAGGGCACCAGGAACTCAACACAGACGTTATTATTATCACCTTGTGAAGCAAACATTAAATTTCAGAAAAATATTTACTACGACAGAAAAAAAGTCTGCGCATTGTAGCTTCAAATGCAGGTATAATTTAACATTTTAACATTTCAAGCCTTCTGCTGACTGTCTTAGACTGAGTCTGGGTCTGAGTCAGAGTAGAGACTTTATTCTGCCATTACAGAGAGTTATTTGGTTCAGCACCAGCTTTTTTATTCCAGATGTGTGTATCTACTACATAACTTAGTCAAATATTTACTCACATTCAAGCTCTGTTTTTGGTTTCCATCACATCTAGTAATAACCAAAACAATGAGTTAAAATCTTCTGTAAGGCTCCTTAAAGCTGAGGGGAACTGCAGAGACCCATTTCACATACTAGTAGTGTGAATATATAAAACATATTGATTATTGCCACTTTCAAGATGAAGGGCCAAGTTTCAATATCTGTAAAAAATAATTACATCTGACTGCTCTTTTTTGCTGTTGCTTTAATGGTCATTTAGTGTTTTTGTGGGAAATTCCTCCACATATTTGTGCACTTAAGTCTCAGTGATACAAATGAAAGTGCTTCCTCACTGTTTGAATCCATAAATGTCACAGTTATCATTTCTGCTTTGGTCTAATGCTAATGATTTCCCAACCCATTTTCACTTCTCTTCATGCCAAGACCTGAACAGCCTGAACTTCAAGCGAGGGACCCCCTATGCAGGCTTTGTTGAATTAATGGAAACAGTTTATTGTCACATTTTCACATGGTTCCATACTTTCATTCATCTTTGGCTTCACTTCACATGGTCTATTGTTGAAAACCCAGTTTAATATAATATATTCAACCATAATTTTCAATATTATTTCATTATATTTTATTTTTCATCATTCTGTCTCTATGGTAGTAGATGCTGCAATGACCCAGTTTCCCAAATGTAATCAATACCGTTTCATCTTGTTCATTTGACTCCAGTTACTTAGTGTTGCATACGAAACGATCAATACCAGCATGGGAGAGATCAAGTCTTACACTGTTACTTGGTAGCTTCACAGTATCAGTCTTTCGGAGCTTACTGGTTTGACAATATGCCTGGAAAAAAAACCCAAACACTCTAAATATTTTCAGTCACATTTTAACTAAATCTGGTGTTAAGACTTGGATTGCATATCTACTGTAGTCTTTGCTGTTGTAATGGTTACAGCTCACCCAGTCCTGTGTTCACGTGGGTGAAACATGCCTTTAATCTTCCTCAATGTCTCTGTCACTGATGGATGTTGGAGGAAGTGTCAGCGTAGGGTGTGTCCCTGACTGTAATTATGCCACAAGAGGAGCAGGCAAAGTTCAGTTCATTTCAGCATTTGGAGGGAGGAAGAGACAGAGAAATATACCTTGCACTACTCAGATAATCAATTGGGAAATAATGCAGGTCACCTTGAATTCCTCTACGTCAGCCTCTGTCTTGTCAGGATTGATGGCATCAGGGAGATGTGTTTTTACTCTCAGGATTTCATGATCTGGCATACTCAGAGGATCAATCAAAACCTCATAGGGGATGGCAGGATGCATCCAGGAAGAGGAGATGTGGACACTCCACCTCTCAGATTGCCCAAATGTCCCTGTAGAAATTATTAATGGTATATTTTATTCAGGTTATTAATGGTTTGGGAAATTGCACAGTATGGTGCTGAAAGAATATGACAAAGCCAAAACTGTGGCTTCTCAAAGTGTTAAAATGTCTGAATCCACTTGAATTATCTGCAGCAGTTCCCTACCGTGCAGCACACTTTTAACAACACCAGAGAAAAAGGTGTTTACATACATCAGCAATTTAATGACGTTTCTTGAAATGCCAACAATTTTTCAAAATAATGTGCAAAATTGCTAAGTAAAATGTGTCATTTTTTTCTGTCTGCTTTCTGTAAATCTTCCCACTGTATGACGTTACATAAATTAAAATAATTACACTCTCTGCACCGTTATCTTGTAAAAGCTATGTATGCAATTTTCAGTAAGTGGTTGGCCCAAAGAGTGATTACACTCTTCCTTTTGCTACTTAGAAGGACTCGGAAAAACACTGCAAAGAGTTAGCGAGAGCAAGAGTCAAGTCTTGACTGATAATGTGAACTGAAGAGGTCATTCTTTTGCCTAATCTTAAGCATCAAAATAGAGGTTTTTTTGTTTTAGATTTTGTTGTTGGTAATATTATGCTTACATAGATAATTTCCTGAAGTGCTATTAACTAAAAGTAATTGAGACACAGCACTAGAATCATACTTTGGTGTAGGAGTGCTGGTTGTTCACTGGCTCTCTCGGCAAAACATAATTAAGCTGCCATGTAGTTTGCAGTATGCTCTGTACTTGATTCGTACTTGAAGGTGACACGGCACATACACAATGCACAGAGAGTGGGAGGTTGGGGGTCCAGTAGCTCATTTTTGCCCTAGGTGCCCATAATGTCCATGTATATAGTCACACTAAATGAACATACTGTACATAACAGCACTTTCACCTCTAACACTGTGCCATGCTCAAGATTTATGCTGTTTGCATGAACATTAATAATATCCAGAATGAGAGGATTGACAGATGCATAATGACACCCACCTATGAATTCTCCATGTGCACTCCAAAGGCGCACTGTGAAGTCCATGGATGAGGTAAGCACCACTAGATCACTGTCAACAATCTGCAGGCTGGACCAGAATAAAGAGATGAATGAGATGCGATGAAATTGGAGAAGGCATTTCTGGCAGAACGCTCTAAATCTTCCAGTGTGCTGGTGTGTGTGATGGCAGATGCACTCTAGCCAGCATCTCACCTACACTGATCGTCTGTTTCAGACCTTCCCACACATAGTTCCTTCCACACTTTGTCTGTTGCAGCAGTAGACTGCGAATGATTAGCTCCACTAAGGATGTACCCACCGGGAGTTTTAAATAAACAGCAAGCCAAAAGTTAAGGAAATATCAAGTCTAATTGCCATTTAACTGCAGTTACAAGAAAGACTGACTATAAAAAGTCACACATTTACTTCACATACCCAGTAACTCTGCTGGTGTGGGCACGCCAGAATTTCTTAGCTGAATGAATGTAGAAAAAAAAGAAGGAAAAAGAAAGAAAAAAACTGTTTTAGATTATGAATTCACGTCTATTTATTCATGGCTAGTTGCAAAAAAAAGTGACGCTAACCTCTTGGTGGCTTTCTCTCAGCATTAAGATCAAATGTCTCCATGTCATAAATGTAGATGTAACCAATTCTGTCAGCAGCGTACAACGTGTCCTTGTCTGTTTTAGCCAGTTTTGTAATCTTTTGTTGGAATTTCGACTGCAAAACACAAATGAAAAAGAAATTCACATGAGTAGGCTACTTTCAAACCATTACAGCAACGCATCACATCTTTATATTCATTATTTTACAATGTCTCTCTTCACTCCATTCAAACTAGCTGAATAGAGAGACAGAATCAATTATTAACACCTAACAATTATCTCTGCTTGTGGTAACCAAATATTACCTTCCTTGCAGATAGATAATACATTCCCAAAGATAATAACCCTCTTCAAATAATATGATATAAAAAATACAAAATGTGCCCGGCAACAAAGTGTAGAAACTAATCGCTGAAAAATTTAAGTGCATGAAAAAAACAGCCCCTGAAAATTCGTAAGAGCCAATGTTGCTAGGTAACTGAAAATAGATGTTTTTAAGGTTTTTTTTTTTGGAAATGTAAGCAGTTTCTGTTTCAGTTGGAGAATTTCATACATGTTTTATTTCAGCTTTCAGGACACACAGCTGCCTCAGGTGCTCCCATGCTCACCCAAATATTAAAGTGCTCTATTTTGCATTGTGTAGCTGCAAGGAAGGTACTGTACCTGCTAGTTGTTTAAAAACTAGAGCAAAGCAAAGAAACAGTGCAGTATGAATTGATCAGCAACTTTGGAAGTAGAGAGAATAGAAAGAAAAGTTAAAAAAAAAGAGTTGTATCCCTTGATCTCTAAAGGTGAAACAGAAGAATTTAGTTGAGTGAATTTTCTCACAGCTTTGAAGCTCCTCACAAACTTTCCACCACTGAGCACTTTCCAGATATTTACACAACCTTTAAACAAGAAAGCACATAATTGGTACTGTATTGCAAGACATTGTAATGGGTTATAAAGTTCAATCATGCTCAGTAATTAATTTTGTTCATAACACTGACCCATGGCCCCAGACGACAGGAGAGCTGTAGCTGAAGAAAATTGCTGTAACTTGGAGTTCTTCAGGAAAATCATGCTCGGAACACTAATATCTAGGCCTGCGTAAGAGAAAAATACGAGACATGAAATGTTGTGATCATAGCAGATTTTACGATCAAAGGAAATTTGATCGATTATGTTCATCGTTCACTTTGAAGCGCCGAAATCACCTTCAACATTTTGGTGTTCAGCTGGCACAGGGCTGACAAACCGTGTCTGTATACGTCCAGAAATCACATTCCACACTATAATCTCTCCATTATAGCTGCTGGTGGCCACAAGAGATGGGGGACAATGTGTCACACAAAGGATGTCTTCCTTATGGCCATTTTTCTGAGGAAAAGGGAAAGTGTGAGTGTTTTTTTACGGCAGCGTATTGCTGCCACACCAGGAAAAAAAATACAGATCAGTTTCTTGTTATAACATAAAACTTTTCATGTTATAGCATGATAACATAAATGTTTCACGTTCTGGGAATGAGGAAACGCTGTGTGGAGAACGGATTAATTGGGGAATATGGTTCATTTACAGGATTTGATCAAGTTCATCTTCATGCTTGGTTGTCATTGAATGCGGTGGATGATATTGTGCGATTTTGTAGAAATCTCAACAGTGGGGTATCTGTGTTTTGGGCCATGGTGATGCCAGTTCACTGCAAAAGGCCAAGTGCCATTTCACAACCTGGTTAACCAGGGTCCACCTCTGCCTGAGACCAATTTATCACATTATAACGTGAAACGTTTCATGTTATAACAATATAAATTATAACATTATTATGTGAAAAGTTTTATGTTATAACAAGAAACTATCATGTTATAATGTGAAAAATTTTATGTTATAACAAGAAACTATCACGTAATAACATGAAAAGTTTTACATTATAACTATCACGTTATAACATGATACTGATCAGTTTTTTTTCTGGTGTGGCAGCAATACGCTTCCGTATCTTTTAACAACTGAGAGGTAAAGAAAATAATATCAGGCAGGGTGTACATTTATTTGCAGTGCAATAGGCAAGCATGATTTTATTTGCATTGTGTCATGAGTGATAATTAATTGTTAATTTGAAGGATTCCTGTCAGTATTTGAGCATGAAAAGATATATTATCTCCTGTTCCATCACTTCAGCATGTGTTTAACCAACTATAGAAAGTTATTAAAGCTTCACTTTTTATCTCTTACACTGGGGAAGATAGGGAACAGTTTTTGTCTTCTCTTCTTTCGAAACCAAATAATATTTTCAAACAGATAAAGCCTGATGTGGTATTGCTAATGGTACAGGCCATTAGTCTGTTGGAGCATTCTGAGAAATAGGCTTATTTGCTTTCTTACCAAGAGTTCAATGAGAATATCACTCTCCTGTCTGAATAATAAACATGAAACTACAGCCAGCAGCTCAGCAAAAATAAGAGGAGCATCTAGCCTGGCCTTGTTCAAAGGGAACAAAACAGCCTACCAGCACAGTAATGAACACATCATATCTCATTTGTTCAGTCAGTGAAAAAACCAAAAACATAATACAAATGATGGTTACCTTGGTAGTCAGGCTAGCTACCCTGCCTGCCACATTTGTATGCTAAGCTAAGCTAAGTGGCTGCTGGCTGTATAAGTTCATATTGGTGGACAGTGGTCTTAATCTTCTCATTTAACTTTCAGTTTTATGGTGCTTTTCTAGTCTTCCAACTACTCAAAGTTCTCTTTACACTACATGCTAACATTCACACACTCACACACTCATACAATGATGGGAGAGGCAGCCATGCAAGGTGCCGACCTGCTCATCAGGGAGAGTCTCTAATGCTCACTCATACACTAATGGCACAGCCTTCTGGAGCAATAATAAGAATAAAACTATTTCCCAGAATGTCAAACTTTTTTAAAAATCTTTATCAGTTTAGACATGTTTAATGAGTTTCCAAACCTCACAGAATAAATGAGAAACTTAAAGGTCACAGAGCTGTTAACCAAATACATGAAGGAAAGAAAGAGCTAGGGAGTGTCATTAAACATCTGAGAGGAATCCTGAATAAAAACTAAAATGTTTCAAATCTTGTTTCAACCAATGTATGAATATCAATGACAAAAGACCAGATTTCGCTTACAGTATTTTAGCCAAGTGTGTCACGCATTTTGGAGCAGAAACTAACTTGATGTCAAACCCCTGAGCAAGCAAACAAGCCAGACATTACTACTGCCACTGTACTTCACAGTGATACACAATGAGTCATCTTAACTTCATGTGTTTATTTCTCCCTGAACTTTACAAGAATGTTTCATTGGAAAAAAACTGTACACGTATACGAACCAAATCAGGAAAAGCAGATGGTATTTTTCACTTTGACAGAGATTAGTGAGTGCTATCATGCCCAAACTGAAGTGAAAAAGAAGCTGAACTGGGCCATGTCATTTAAAATTTTTATGATCACTGACCATCTGCAGAAACATACATTCATTGTGTGTGTGTGTATATATATATGTATGTATATATATACACACACACCCACACACACACACACCCACACACACACACACACACACACACACCTTCCGCCTGCAGGCCATTAATGAAAACAATTTCAAGAGAGGGCCCTATAGATGATCAAGGGGGGTCACTTTTCTTACTGGCCACTGTCATCCAATCTTTCAACTCTGTTAATGGGCCTCATTGGGGTGAGTGTAACCACCAGCCATTATGAAAGACATGAGAGGGGACTGAGCGTCACATCCTCCAGTGGATCATACAACGTTAGTGAGAATCAATTTTCTCTCCTAGAGCACATGTAGAGAGGACAGTGCCCTGCGGTAAGATGACCAAATTATAGAGGTAAAATTAGATAAAAAGAATGATTTTATTGGGGATTGTGAGAGCTGTTTCATGTTGAGAAAAAAAACTGAATGAAACACAGCAGATTTTAACTGATAATGAAGTGAAGTTTATGCTGGTTTTGATTTATATCAAATGATTTGAAATTTTATTACACTGCAGGGTGTGTTACAGTATACTTTGTCTTTCTGCAGTGATCTAATAAAGTTTACAGTCCTGTTTTAAAGCTTTATGTGGATCAGAAGTACAGAATGTAGTTTTTAATTAGGATGGTGTTGTAGCTGTTTAAACAAGACTAAGAGTGTACTTCCACTCTAGCCATGCACTACAGTTCTTAGAAACAGCTTTGCTTTGAGCTAAATGTCAAGGCTTAGCTGGTAAATGTAATAACATTTGCAAATTTGCACTAAATACAAAATACAATTGAGGCAGATGTGTATATTTGAACATAAATCTCACATCTAAACTTCTTCCTCTGGGTATCATAAATGTCTGTACAGATTTCCATGAGAATCCATCCAATAGTTGTTAAGATTACTGGGATAGTTCAGTCTATACCAAAATGCTACAACTTCTCACAGACTGATATTCCCATCCTTGGAGCCACTCCACAAGCTTGGCTAAAAATGTTACATGTTGCCTGATAGCCTCTTTTTGCAGTAAATGGGGAAAGCTGGGAGACCAAACTAATATTTGCAATTTCAAAGTCCTAAATGTTACGTGCTGTGACCCTATGAATTTAGCTGTAGGATACATGGTCTAAAGGTTGGGTAATTATATAAACTGACTAGTTTCATTCACAGTGAGACATCAGACTAAATGGTCAATAGTGAGAAAAGAAAATTCCCAAAGACTAGCACTGGTTTGAGCATCTATTTGCCTTGAATAACAAAACAGTAACAATTCCGAAGGTGGAATCATCTGCATTTCTAACGCAGATTGTTTTTCAGAAATAGGTTTAAACGTTTGATCTGACTCAAATGTCTGACTCATATCATTTCATATGCAAAACAAAAATGTGTACAAAAAAAACTGAAATAACCCAATGAGACATTGTGGTGGGGGTGCAAAGGTAAATTTGGTACACATATGAATTAAGTCAGTTGTGAAACCCTGTGTTTTCAGACTCTGGAGCAATCATAAACTACAGTATACTAACCTATGAAAACATGGCTGCACTTGGACTTTGACTCTAAGGAATACTATGTGATGTGATGACAACAATTATTAACAGTAAATTGTACTAAATATGAGTAACAATTATAATATATTCATGAGATACATGCATTAGTACTTATATATATATGTATAAGCAGACAGCAAAGAAGAAACTGAAAACTTTTCCAAAAATATAGCTGAAAATCTCAAAAATGAGAGAAATAGAACAAAGGAGAAGAATGAAAATGGGAGACAGACGGGGTTGGGGTAACCTGCTGCTCAAGTTAAAAACGTTTCTGCAGGCGATACTGCACAGTAGGGCAGAGATCAGGAGGCTTTGTTATCCATCTCTCTCTGAGCTTTCCTGCCAGTCAGCAAAAAAACGATTCTTAGGACCAAAGGCTACAATGTCCTCTATGTGTCTGTGTAATATGAACACAGAACCAGCAGGAAAGCTTTATCTTCACAGCCCTGCAGGTGCAACAGTGACTGAGTCAGAGCATGAGCAGAAATGACCGAGTGCCCGTACATAATGTAAAATGTTGAGACGGCTAGGAAAGCAATGCACAGGGTTAAAAAAGCATTCTGCATACACAGACAAACATGAAGTAAATGCAAATCCACATGACCAAATGCAGGTCATAATGCATTTGAAATGTGACTTTATCTAAAAATACCAGTGGTGAAAGTATTCACATCCTTTTCTTTAGTCAAAGTGGCAACACCACACTACAAAAATAGTCCATTACAAGGTCCAACATTCGAAAATGTACTCAAGTAAAAGCACACAAGTATTATCTGCAAAATGTCAGTATCAGTATGAAACATCCTCATTATGCAGAATGGCTCATTAATAGAGTCTTATATTGTTGTGTGTATATATTATATTACTAGATTAATATGCAATAAGTTTAAAACAGCATATTACAGGTGTATGTGAGCAATGTGGAGCCAATTTAAACTACTTAATACATTACTATGTAGTTTAATCTAAATTATATAATAATACAATAATAAAAACTGCCAGAAATAAATGTGACTGTGGAGATACAAACTCTCAGTCGCAGCCAATCAAACTACTTATTACTTTAGGCTGCCTGAACAGCCTGGTTCTTGTCAAAAGAGTTTTCTGTTCATTAATCACCTGATCATCCTGCCATGAAGGCTGTGGCCTCTGGATATGGTGAGGGTCCTCAGGTATGTCCTGACAAAATACAGCAGTACAGTCAGCAAACAGGAGACATTTTACATCTCAAAACTTAATACATTTTGTTAAGTTTGGATCACAAAAATAGCAGGTTGTAGAACATCCTTATAAAGAAGACAGTGACAATGAGTTCTTTTGCTATTGTCTGGTTTTATAATGAAATTCAAATTAGCTTATACAGTACGTAGCACAAACTATCAGTATTCTTTTGCTGTTTTAGAATGGAGTTCAGCTGGTAATGACAATGTAAACAAATGCAAATGGGATGCGATATGTTGAAGGGATTGAGGAATTGGAGAAATAATTGGACTGGGATTCCTGGAATACAACTGACAAAGAAGATAGAAGATATATCTTTTTTTCTTTTCTTTTGTACTCACTGAGTAAATGTCAATCTTCCGGTCCCAGCCGACAGACATCACATAGCTTCAAACATAAATTGCACAAGCTCAACATGGATTAATATTTATACAGAGCCTGGAACACTTGCCAAATACCAAATCATTACTTACGAATTCCTGTGAACTTTCAGAAAGTAGCAGTCGCACACCTCGTGACATTCACCATCTACACAGGCAAGATGAAAAACATAGTTTCATAATTATTGGAGATGAAAATCTTTTCTTCTAACATTTTGTTTTGAGGAAGTAATGAACATTTACAGTTCGTACCCTTCTTTAGGGTTTTTAGGCACTGCCCATTGTTAAAGTTCCAGATTTTTAGACAACCGTCTCTTCCCCCTGTGATGAGTCTTTAAATAGAAGAAAATTCTGTGCTGTGGTAATAGGTAAACATATTTCATGACAAGGTGAGTCTTGAACTGTACCTCCTCCCTTTGGGGTCAAAAGTTATGCATGTGATGGCAGACAGGTCATGTGTGCCACCAAACTCAAAAACCTGACGTCCAGTGTCAAAATCCCAAACTTTCACCACCTAAAGCCAAGAACATTTTCAGTGATTTTTACAGTTCATATACATCTGATTATACAAAATGGCCATGTTCCACAGACTGAATTCATTTTTCATTGGAAATGTGAAGCTGTGATGTTGTAAAGTACTAATTTACTCACAGATCCCTCAGTACAGCTGACAACTTGACGAAACTCCTCACTGTAGCCGCAGCACATTACAGGCTCATTATGTGAGACATTCAGACGGCTGTGAAGCTGCGGCCTTACAGAGGGACAAGATAATAAACAGTGAGTTGAATATTAAGTCATTGCATTCATCTCCGGAGAGAGGAAAAACTTTGAATCTGTATAATTTGGGTAAATCTGGGATATTCGGTCCCCTAACAATAAATCTTCTAAATCATAGTACAACGCCTGAAATATCCTAAAATTAGCTCATTACGGCATTTTCAGAATATCTTTAGGCCTTTGGAGTCTATGATGTGTTAAACATAAAGGCACGACAACCAACCTTATCTTCAGAGACAGCACAGCCATACAGTCTGCTGCTGTGTAAAGGGATTTCATAGCAGGGGAATATAGGCATGCAGATATGTCACCATGAATCCCAGTGGCTTTTGGATCTGCTGTAAACAGGCAACACTGATCTTGAATATCCCAGATCTGAAATGAGAGCCGTTGAAATGTCCTCAGTAGGTAATGCATCTACAGTCATATGCATATTGTGTTCATTTTGGAGAAACAATATCACAAGTGAAATATAAAAAGTCATGACCCACTTTTACAGTGCAGTCTATGGAGACTGAGAAGATTTGACTGTCTTCTGAGGAGATGCAGAGGTACATGACAGGAGCAGAATGGCCTTTCAAAATCCCAGTTGGTTTCCTGAAAAGAAAAATAGAAACATGTATTTGTTTTTTTAAAGTTATTAGCAAGAGATCCAAATAAAACAGGGTCCCTCACCCAGAAAAATGTGGGTTCCACATGCGTATGAGTCTGTCCATGCCTCCAGTAACCAGCAGGCTGTGCTTCTGACAAAGATCAAAGGTCTTCACACCTTTGCAGATGGTGAAGACTGTCTGGTCACATGAAGCCCTGAGCTGTGGAGTCCAGCTCAGTTGGTCCTTCTTGGTCTTACTTTCATAACAAGCTTCTCTGATCTCACTCAATTGCTGCTCAGCATCCGTTAAAGGCAGCACACAACCTTAAAAAAGAAAAAGAAAAAAAACATTTCATTACAAGTTCATGTGCACAACCATCGATAAAAACATTATTTGAGCAAGGGTGAGTCATTATCAGAATAAATGACCATGTACATGGGCGATCATGCACATACACTGGCACTGATTGATGAATTTGTGACAGATGAGTCATCCTACAAGGTTGCCTCATGTTGAGTCCAGATTTAAATTGCTGCTCACACAGAGTCATAAAAGTCAATACTTTTTTTATCATCAACTTCAGTATGCCTAATTTTCTATTTTGGTCTTTTAATAATGAGGAGAATCTGCATAATAGAGAGGTAAGCATGTATTAAAGTCCATATGACAATAATGAAAACCTTGCATTGTTTGCTATTTTTGGGCATGTGCAGAAAATTAGCCAAAAAAACCCAAACAAAAAACAGCCAAATAAAATAGCTTAACAGAAATCACCCATAACAAGAGATGAAGCCTCTTCATTTGTCGACGAGATAACAGCTTGGAAACTTGGCAAATATTTTACCTGATGTCAGAGAGGAGAGTTAGTTGCTCAGTGTTTAAGAATGGTCTGCTCGTCATACAAGTAAAATGCCACACTATGGAACAATATTTATTGTTATACTGCTTTGGAAGATGTTATTAATTGTCACTTGGCTAAACTTGAGTCTATTTCTTCAAACAATGAACAGAAGTGAAATGCATGGACATGGTGAAAGTTAAAATGTCACCTGTGTCACCCAGTCCTGATGAACCTTCCATCGCACAAATGTCACACTCGGAGAGAGCACTGCATTGTCAATTGTTATGTTGGGCATATTTTCAATCTTTGGTAATTTATTCCATAATCTATAAAAATAAAAGTTGAAATGCACAGTCAGGCCTGCTTACATTTTCTAAGACAGATCATCACATCCATATGCTGCATATAATTTCTTTGAAAGGCGGGGACCCTATAGGAAGCAATAATGCATCCATATCTTTGAAGTGCTAATGTGACTCTCAATGTGGATATTTTTTCCAAGAGTTCACAGTCCATGCACTATGTTCCAGTATAACCTGAACAAAATAAACATGCCATGAATCCAGGTCACATACAGTACAACTGAAAAAAAGAAAATTACATTGTTATATTGCATTATAACAATATATAATAGTCATGAAATAGTTCTATTATTGTTTGCATGCAAGATTTGCTTTTACTTATTTGGCAAATCAAGCAAACTATGATTCTTATTACTAATAATCATTCTGATTCTGAGTATGATTTTACTAATTGTAAAATCTTGCTGCAAAGACTGCCACTGATCATGCTTATATACTCTGTAGAGGCTCCCAAACCTTTTACTCAAGAACACAAGTGTTATTTCAATGAGAAATCACCAAACATGCAGTAAATGTTGCTCACTCATAGCAGTTTCTTTTTCACTATCTAATTCCTTTTGATTAGACAAAAACATGATCGAGGAGGGAAACAAGACAGCACACAATTCTGATTGGTTGGTAATGGTTGATGTCACGTTCAGACTCTGCTGGGTTGTCTTTGGTCACCTAATTGTAGAAAATTAGAATTTAATCACTGACAAAGTGGTTGGTAGTGGATTTGCTGGAAAAGATGCTAAAACTTCCTCAAACTGCTGTATATTATACAAATTGTGTATACTGTTAACTATGATACCTTGCATCGTCTTAGTCCTGTTCAAATGTAACTAAAGCACAATGCAGCACAAAGGAGGATTGACTGAACTAGAATGAAAGTGAATATGTCCAGTAGATGATAAAATAATCTGATTACCTGAAGGTATCTCCAACAGAGGACACTAAAATGATATTCACACCTCCCTGCATCACAAATAGAAAAAAAACCTCTCACAGCATTAATCAAGTGGGACATAATGACTGATTTTTGTCTGATAATTGGATCTGGTTTCAACAAAAAAAGACTTACCTCAGTGTCTCCATACAGAATACAACATTTATCTAGGCCTGTGCAGCTGTGGGCAAAAACACAAAGCATCACACTTTGATACTTAGTTTTGGAGGGACATTTGATTGTAAAAAGCCGTTGTTGTTGCTCACCCGTAGTCTACAGTCAAAGGGACTGTGTCTAGTGTACTAATTTGGCAATAAGGCTCCAGTGTGGAAAGCTCATAAAGTTGGATCTCTCTGTCCCTGCAAGATAACAACGACAGGCACAATAAACAAACTTAGAGACTGGTGACAAGAGGAATCAGAGCTCCTTTAATAATCTAGTCTTTTGTTATTTCATTACACCTTTTTTCATATTACCCTGTTCCAATCATCAGCTTGTTGTGCTCTGTCATCAGAGTAAAATCACTTGCCCACTTTGACTTCCTGTTTGCAGGTCCTTCGTTCTGTAATTAATGAGCAAATTTGTTAGGTTTCTCACAGTTTTATGTATAACTGCAGGAGGTGAAAACAAGACCATGATCACATTTACAGCACCAGTCAAAAGTTTGGACACACGTTTTCCTTCATGTGAATAGGAAAGTGTGTCCAAAATCCATGACAATATATGTGCAACAAATACTTTATTTGTGTCCATTTGTGATGTTTTAACAAATTGTCTGAGGTTCTATCTTGCTTAATGATGTCATATCTTATTTAATGTTTACATAAGGTGTTCATGATATTTTGCTCCTACTATACATGCAGAGGAGTGACAAATAAATTGAACATCTTACAGTGCATATGGACAATATAAGAGGTTAAGTCTGGTGACACTCACTTTGTTATCAATAAATATCACCAAAAAAATTCAAACCAGCAATGAATGAATCCTACACGTGTTTCTTGTGTAGTCAAAGCCTAATACAGCTTACTCCTCAATGTCATAGACCTCAATTTTTGTTCAAAGACCATTAAAAATACATTACATCTGAGTGGCAGGATCTTTTGTTACCATGAACACAGGCGCTCTCTATTTTGAGTTAACCCCACATACTCATACAAGGACACCAAATCTGTATTAATCTGCCCTTGAAAATAGTGTTCAACAAATGGAAAGTGCACTCCTGCTTGTACCAATATTTCTACAAATAAGTTTAACAAAAAGAAAAAATGTTGAATTTAAGGTAATTGGACAAAAGTTCAAACATACAAACATGTGTTTGGTCCTCTGGAGTTTAAGCTCAGGACTCCAGTAGCAAACAGCTCCATCTTCTCGCACAGTTATGATGGTGCCATCATGGGTGGAGTGGATGTTGATGATGGGAATGCTATGACACAATGCCTTCACGGTGGCTGGCAGAGTGAAAGCCACTTGTTTACTGCGTCTTGCTGTTTCCTCCTTTTCTTTGTACTCCTGCAACATGTGTGTGCAGAACTCACCCTGTATCACATTAGTGTTAAATAAAATCACACTCCAGTGGAACACCAGAAATACAGAAATATAGAAATTCTAATCTCTTCATTACAATTCTGCAATACAATAAATACTTTTTCATTTGTATAATCTATTCAAGCAGAAAAAACCCTGAGATTATTTTAAAAGTCAAGCATCACAGTCAAGGCAATAATTTAAGGAAGCATCACCTGGGACTCAGCACAAGATAAATGTGTAAGTGTACAGTCAAGTTGGCACTAGAAAAGCTGATTTAACCCAAATCACTGTGTCCCATTTCATGGTGGCCTAACTTTTTATTAGAGATTCCTGGTGTTACCATGCATGGAAAAATGTTGTAACTATAGCAATTTCACTTGCACTGAATAAAATGACTGGAGGCTCCATTAGAAACAAATATGAATTTCAGCTCACCCATGAAATTCTTCCCTGGCCTGAATAATCAATCTTCTTAAATAACCCTTGAATTTGTGCATTGCTCTGTGAAATTCAAAGAACAAAAGAATAAAGAACAATGACACAAAGATGATAGTTAGTGTCAAAGAATTGCATAATTAATCATGTAATTGCAAAGTCGTGTCCTTAATTGCAAATGTTTCAGCCACAGAGAGAGATGAGAGAAGCTGAGAAAGAGAAAAGTCACATGGTCTTACTGTTTGAGGAAAACCCAAACACTTCTTCACTATTCGTCCAAAATTCTTCGCATCAATGGTTCTCAAGCAACCTGTTTCAAATTCCTTCATAAAGAAAAACACAGTCAAATCTTCCCAAAATTAAACACCAGACTGTCTGTCGGTTTTATTTAATGTTCAAACAGTACCTCAAATGCTAGTTTCAGTTTCTGGAGGTTATCAAGTGATATCTTCTCATCAATCTTATTACAGAGAGGGAAAAAAATGTGTCATTACATGATGGTACAAGCTAATATGAGCCAATTACTTTAATGCAGGTTGATTATGAATATTATAAAACAACAACTGGAGAAAGATAAGCTTGAAAACCATGCTAAAATAAATCATTAAAGTCAAGTATTAAAGTGATGGCAACAATGCTCCATCCACTCAAATCCACTCACCAGACAGTTCAAAAAGTCTGAATGCTAAAAATCAAGGTTAGAGAGAAGATGTTAATCGAGATGGAGAGGAGATGTTATATATAATTATCAACACACATGATTAGGCCTCCATCTCTGACTATTAATGACTGCCTGTCATGGCCACTATATATACAAGCAGCCACCAGCCACAGTATGACATGTCTCTGAGATGCTTGCACAAGGCCACATGACAGTCCATGCTCTCTGTGTCAATGGCATCTCTTCACTTTGCCATGGTTTCCTAGCAACGGGTCCTTGATCCATGACACTCTTTGATCTATCATTAATAAATAACAGGGATAAACAGCCTAATTCCTCAAGGATGTAACTAGAGTCGTGGGTTCCCAACGGTATCTCCTGAATTGAGGAGATAATTGTTTAATCAGTCAGAGTGAAGGAAGTGCTGAAAGTGTTCATATAACCTAGACTGCTTTCCAAATCCCTTTATTAGAGCTGCATAACTTTGAACTCTTAAGTCCGCTCTGCCTAATCTGTTATGGCACATTGCTCATTACATTAAGCAGGAGCGTGAGACTGACATCTGCAAACAAAACCCACAAATTTCAGCCAGTGCATTTGTATCAACCGTCTATGTCATTCTATCATTCCTGCCAGCTTGAAAGCTTGAATTCGAATCTACTGGGGTCCTTTTAAGTAGTTGGCTCAGCAACTGTGTTTGTTTTACTTTGGCCTGAAACATAGCATCTCAGGGACCTGGATAGATTGTTCTGCCCGAGGCTACAGGTAAATTGATCATCAACTTAATTTAAAATGGCATTTTTGGCATTACCTCACATTCATTCTGCTGGTGAGACATGCTTCTGCTGGAGTTGAGTTTAAGTACTTTTGAGAGTGCATGTAAACTGGCAAGTATGGTAATGCAACAGTGACACCTTCAGGCTAAACCTTGTAATTTGAGAAAAATCACTCATTAGTTGAATCTTGAAGTCAGTAGATTTAAAAACATTCGTGAAGATGAAAGGTTATGTCATTTATGTGAACTCAATGAAGTTGAAAATGAATCACATTTTCTTTTATATTGTCCCTTGTATGATAAATTGAGAACTCCAATATTTCCTGAAATGTCTGTTAAAAACCCAGAAATGTTCTGGTGCTCTGATGATGATAGAATGGGCTGGCTGTTTTACTTTAAGTTTGCTAAATCTGAAGCCTGGAAAAAGTGTCAGGATGGTTTATATGTTTAATTGCTCTAATGTCTGTTATCTGGTTTTCATTTGTTATTATTTGTTCTTTTTTTGTTTGTTTTGGTGTCTTGTAAGCCCATCTGGGCTGGGCTCTTCTGGTGCATGACACGTTAATAAAAAAAATCAATCAATCAATCAATCAATCATTGGGGAAAGGTGAAAAATCTATGATGACACTAAATGATCTAGACTTTTTGAGTGGATGGGTTGACATTTAAATGGCTCATATTGACTTCTCTTAGCTCACATTCACAGAAATGTTTTTGAAAAATGTACCTTGAGGCTCTGAATTGGATCAGTAGACTGGTGGTGGTGTTGTCTCATGATTTGAACCTTGTCTCCAAGTGTGACAGAGTGTCTTCGTTTGTTCTGTTTCAGCAGCTCCCGCACCAACCATTCAGGCTGCTCTTTTCTTTCCTCACTGACACCCGCTCGTCTTGATGATGAGGAGTAATCTGAGACTTTCTCACCTGGACAACACGACCCAGAACTCTTTCTTGTTCTTTCTCCTGTACTCCCCAATTCAGAAAGGATGCTGGGAGAATTTAAGCTGTGTCTGTTATTCCGATTTAAGTACATGCATGTTTCTCATTATTGTTATTATGGGTGAATTTCAGCAAGTAATTGTTTTACCCATTATTAAAAGCATATATCTATGACAATAAACTTTACTTGATTTGATGGAGCCAACACTGCAACCAACTTCATCTATTAAATCTTAGAAATGTGACACTCAATCCCAGGTTATCTCCTGTATTACAAGGTAACTGCTCAGTGCTGCCACAGATGGCAACTCCAGCTCCATGACAACAGTAAACATTTTCTGAACGGGACGAACACGAATAAATGACATATAAACAAGGCAGTACCTTATCCAATCATCCTAAAATCCCTTCCCATGAGATTAAAACTCCTTGTGTGAAAATGTGATTTAAATTGGAATGGCATTTAACAACAACAATGTGATTTGTTGTAGTGGAAGACGAACAAAAAAACAGCAGATTACCTGGACACATGTAAGGTTTCTAATCTTCCTGAAGCAGAGGAAGAGCGAACCTTTTTCCCCAATGGCATCCTTGTAAGTTCCTGTCTCTTAAAGGTTGATGTGTTGTAAAAAGCAGAGTTGGGTTCAGCACATTTCCTCCGAAACACCTTAAAGAGAACTTAATCAGACAGACTCACATTAGTCTGCCTGACACTCACTCTAATATTACACCTGAGCAGGGCAGGTGGCCGTGGTAACTAAGAAACACAGAGTGACAACTGAGACTGCAAAAGTAAGAACAAGACACTGCACTTCCAAGGACAAAAACAGCTTAATAATCTTATTATATCTTCAAACTAGTAGTATATATTGTGCCGTTAGATTGCAATTTAATCAGTTTAATATTGTAGCAATTTGCAGCCAGCTTTCATGTTGTTTTTCTTTAATTGCCACTACTGAGGGAATGAATAAAGATAATTATGAGTAAAGATTATCTATATTCCTTCCAAACATTTCATAACTCAAAACAGAGGAATGATTAAAACCAAACAAAAAGCTGTTATGCTGGTGATTTTCTGTGCCAATAGAATCCATTAAATTATTGCTTTTATTCTCTTTCTTGTTGTTATCAAGCTGCGGGCAGACTGCATAATGTCAGATAGCAGAATATGGGGGCAATGAAACATGAAGGCAGACAATTTTCATCAGGCGGAGATGTTTAATTATCTCAACAGATTTAAAGTGAAAAAAATAGCAAATGAAATGTGTAAGACAGATACACATAAGCAAGGTCCCACCACAGCTGGAAATGTACTCACTTTCTCCCCATGAATTGGTGAGCATATTTACTCAAAACTGTTTTTACAGTCTCCTTTTCTGGAAAGTCAGAGACAGATATATATATTATTAGTTACTTGACTGTCAAAACCAGTGAGCAGTCTTTATTACAGATGTTACATCAACTCTCTTTCCACAAAACCTGTCGTAGGTTGTCAAATCTAATCCTTTCTGCTGAGTGTGGATGTGTCTTTGCACAGCAGTTGGTACTGTAACACATAAAGTGTGAGGCTTAATGGCTCATGTTGTTTGACATTGTTTTCATACGTTGTCAGTGTTTTCAGTTTACTGTACCTATACCACAGCAGGCCACACTATAATCTCTGTTGCAGTTATGGTGGGAGTAATTCTCCTGCAGTTCAGGTCCTTTGCACTGGCTGGCGGTAATTGTCCCTCATCTCTGTGTCAGTAGAGAACACTGCCTGACGCTTGCTGTGCAGAGGTGCAGCTATTTGTTCTGCTTTATAAATGTTACCATATCCTGTCAAACAAGTTCAAAACCAAAATGAAAAGAAGTCATAGAGAGAAATATCACAAGTCTAATGATGGTTTAATTTGGACATGACTGACTGCTTGATTGTTTAGCTGCTCTGGGCTTTCATATAATATGGTATTGTGCTGCCAAGGCCTACAGATCTCCCCCTGAGATGGGGGACATTACCAAGGGAACCTGGCATACTCAGAGCTTCGGAAGGCATCCCTAAGCAGCCTCCACATCATTAAAGACTTGAAGCAAAAAGCTTGATTTAAAGGTTACAATACACTGTGAGAGGTCAGACATGGCATTCAGTGTTAAATGTAAAATCTTTAGCTGAGGCTAGCACAGCCTAAATACCTGACTTGGATGTGGGTTGTTTCTCCTCTGACCCGAGGATGTTCCTGTGCAAACTCATTCAGATTTACAGGCGGCTTCCAACAAAAATCCTGTGAATAAGAGTCTATAAATGATGTTGACATCGGGGGCCTATATTAGACTGTTACACATAAACAACTGTTTTGCATACCTAACTTCATCACAAGCCTAGAGATCCATAAGAAGAACTTACGGCAGAATTTCTGCAGCTAAATTTGGCCAAAAGATGGAATTCTCTTTCTCTGAGATGTTTCATAGGGATCCCACCACTGTTTCCCCTCTGCAAAAACAATTTTAATATTTGAAATGTAACCCAGCATTTTTGATATACAGCATATTCTTGTCATTTTGGGCTGTGGATATAAGCAGGCGTACTCTTTTTAAAAAAACTCTCACCATCCAACATGACTAGACAGTAAATACAACCAACTTTCCTTGCTATACTGATACTTGTTCCAACAATAACAGCAAATAGGAACTAAAATTACCCAATGCAAGGAGATATGAAATACAAACTACTGGAGCAGTAATAATAATAAAAATAATACTAATCCATGCAACTCTGCAACAGTACACAATAAATCAAATGCTAATCAAAATTTAGATTAAATTGTTATCAGGTTGGTTTCTTTCTATCTTCAAATCTTGGCTTCACATTACCTTTTGTTGCCATTGGTGACCACTGCCTTGGTACCAGGTGTTATGGTTGTCGTCGGTGTAATGAACACCTTTTCATTTGCATTCCAGATGAAAGTTCACTTCATGGATTTCTTGCTGAAATGGGAAACTGGTAAATGTAGACCCTTGGCCTGAGTCTGAGCCGCTGTCTACAATAAATAGAGATATATCTGTATGCAGACAGAGCTGATTCCAGCATGTCTCTAGGCATTGTGGTTATGGAGACCTACAACATTTGAATGGCTGTGAGCTGCTCAGCAGGAGGGATGTTGCATAAAAAATTCAAGAAATGCATTATTTATTTCTGTCCCTGATATTAGTGGCAAGTAACTTTACATGTGTATTTCATTTTATTCTGACTGATCTTCAAATCCATAACATTTTACAAAGAAATATTTTACTATAAAACTCCTATGCTATTATATGAATACTAAATAGCTGGGAGATTTAAATTGACAAAACATGGGATCATCTTATAAAATGTCAATTAGTTCAGATTCTAGCACCCATCTGCTCTTTTATTTTAGGGAAAGTCAATGTTTTACATTTTATTATGTTAATATTTTAACAATATGTACATTGGTGTGCAGGTGGTCGAGTGGTTAAGAGCGCATGCCACATACACAGCTGACCCTAGTTCGAATCCTGGCCGGAGGACCTTTGCTGCATGTCACACCTCCCTCTCTCTTGTGATTTCCTGTCTCTCTACTGCTAATAAAGGTGTCTATGCCAGAAAAAAAACATTAAACAACAACAACAATACGTACATTCATATAAAAGAGACAAGTCAGAGAGAGGAATCCTCCAAAACATTTAATCTTTAGTCTTATTTTCACTCTAACTCACAGACTCACTCATATTCAGTTAGACAGCACAAGCAGGCCAGTGTTCAATAAAGCCTCGTTCACATACAGTATGCCATCTATCCCTGAATCTGCATGGGGTCATTTGTTAATGGGTGCAGGGATTGATATTCAGGGAAATCTGTACCACCAATTTCCCACCTCAAGACCTAATATTTCAGGGAAAATGCTGGTATAGCTGTATTGTGAATTAAAACAGGGACATTTTAAGTACAAGCACATACGATACAAGATATCTTATGACCTAAAATCTCCTTAATCATTGTTTTATATTTTGTATATAACATATTTGATTAATTAAAAAATGTTATATAGGTTGATGTAGCCTAATTAATGAGAACATTTGAGCGGCCACTTCATTAGGTACACCTGTGCAATCTAATTTAATCCAATACAACAGGTCTGCTATAAATTCTACTTTTTCAAGTTTATACATTTTCAGATTTGTTAACATTGTCAAAAAATGTGTTAATTCTACTTTATGTTTATTACTGAGGTTGTACTAAGTGGTGGTGGCATGCTGCGGTGCATTATATTGACTGGTGTTCCTAATATTTTATTCCTTTCATGTATGTTAATGGAGTAAACACAATTTTAGAAACATCATTCAACATAATTCACCCTAGTACATCACCATCACCTACTATCACCTCAATAATAAACATAAAGTAAACATACCAACTTCTTGACAATGTTAACAAAAATGTTATGTATAAACTTCATAAATGTATAATGTATAGCAGAGCTGTTGAATTGGATTGAATTAGATTGCACAAGTGTACCTAATAAAGAGGCTAGTGAGTGTATAATGTAGCTCTGTACACTGTTTTGATGCTGTAAGAATAGTTTGGTTTTGTGTGCACTTTTACTTATGGTGTAATTTCTTCCACTTCACTGTTCTGCTATATACTGTAGACACATTATCCTGTTTTGTATACAGTTTTTAACTTAAAAAAGAAAAAAAAGAAACTGGTGCTGCTGCTGATAATTGCTCATAGGATTATTATTGTTGTTGCGAAATGAATCACATTTAACCAACATTTTTGGGCCATCTTGATATGTGTCTTTCAGTGTAATGAAATATTGTCATACAGTGTAGCACCAATATGTTATATTATAATACAATAACTTGTCTTTTTTTGACTCACAGAGACAAAACAAGGATGAAGTAAAAGACATTTAAAAAGAAATCAGTACAAGGTAGTAAATGTTGTACCAATGATGCATGAAAAACATGAAATAATGTCATTTTTTCTGGGTAATTATATTTCTGACAGTCCAAACAAAATATAGAACCATATGATTATGATAAATGGACACACTGAATTACATTTTTCTATGGTACATTTATATAAATCACAATAAAAAATAATTACTGGCTTTATTCTTGAGTATAATTCATATAGGTGACACGTCTTTGACCCATAAACTTCATAAATGTAGAATTTATAGCAGAGCTGTTAGATTAGATTGAATTAGATTGTAAAAGTGTAATAATTAAGAGGCCAGTGAGTGTATAATGTAGCTCTGTACACAGTTTTAAGAATAGTTAATTTGGTTTTGTGTGCACTTTTAATGGCGTCATTTCTTTCACTTCACTATTGTGCTGTTCTTTACCATCCTAACGTCATTGTACTTACATGCATCTTTCTCTTATTACCTGGATAGTGGATACTGTGTGATATTCATGTTTAGCGCCATCGTGTTGCCTCGCCTCGTCGTGTTGTGGACAGCCAACCGCACAACAAGCAGCGCTGAGACAGCCAGTGTCCAATAAGAGGCTCAGCGGAGTTGGCGGCAGCCAATGTCCGACAGCCGTAGCCCCACACATAGGATAAACACAGAGGGACTCTCGCAGCCAGAGGACTGCGCACTGATGGTGATATAGTCCTATTGTTTCAGACGTAACGACGTACAGCCGGCCTCATATAGCGTTTTAGGGGTAAGCGTCATATATGTTCACCTATTAACCAAGCAGCTAGTATGTAACATCATCTGTAATGAATGAAACAGCGGGCTGTAATGTATTTTCCGTCGAGTACATCGGTGTTGTAAATTTTTAGTGGCATGACTGAGCTGAATAGGATGCTAACGCACTGATGGTAAACATTGTTTTGCTATCACAGCGACGTATAGTGTATAGTCTGACACTGACATACGCTGTGGTCACATACTATAAGCACGTTAAATAATATCGCCCCCTCCTCCAATGGCTAAATTAAGGCCACTCTCGGGTTAACTTAGCGTAATGTCCGCTAACGTGTTCCCAGCTAACAGCGACATGCTAACTCGTATTGCTCGCTGTTGGCTCATGTAAGTTAACGCCGCTGACTGGTGCTGAAGCAACCCGACAGCGGTGATACAGGCAGAGCATCTTTATTCGGGATCATCGCCACTTTTGATTAAAATTATAAATGCAATAATCTGCATTGTGCACGCAGGCCTTTTTGCGCTGAAATTTTGAGGCCTAAAAGCAGTATGCTAACCTTTGTTGGTGAGCTAATCAGCCATTTTAATAATCATGAAAACGAGCACGATGACGAGCCTGTTTGTTAAGAAAAAAACTAGCTAGCCTAGCTTCACAGCATGAGGACACAAAGCAAAAAGCGGAGCCATACTGGCTAACAGCTAGCTCACAATCAAAGAGCTCGCTTGCCACACGCTGTACAGGAGGCTACTATATACTGCGTGTGCGGATATTTACTAGCCATATACTATGAATGTGAGTGGATAGTAAAAGTAAAGCAGCACCAGTATATGAAGTTACATTTGGAGTATCTTAGTAGTTAAAGAGGCAGCATTTTGACCTCTACATACAATGGATCATCAGTCACCCTAGTCACCCTCCTCCCAGCCCACGATTGAAACAATAGATGTACCCAACAAAGCAAGAGGCAGACAATTGAGCAGGGAGATATTTAGATACTGCTTGTGCTGCTCAATATTTAATTCAAATTGTCCTTTTTTTTTCCTTTTCACTTTTCAGTTAGTAAGCCAAGATGGTGAAGGATCCAAAGAAGCCGAGGGGCAAAATGTCCTCATACGCATATTTTGTGCAAACATGCCGAGAGGAGCACAAGAAGAAGCATCCCGGTGCCAGTGTCAACTTTGCAGAGTTCTCCAAGAAATGCTCTGAGCGGTGGAAGGTAGAATACATTACAGAGATTAATACATTATTTTTTATTTTTTTTATTTTATTTTACAATATTTTTCTTAATCCAATATTATTTTTGAAGCCTAGATTGTGTAATAATCTGCTTTTTTTCCCCCCATAGACTATGTCACCGAAAGAGAAAGGCAAGTTTGAAGACATGGCCAAACTAGACAAGGTGCGTTATGAGAGGGAAATGAAGAATTACACTCCTCCCATGGGGCAGAAGAAGAAGCGATTTAAGGACCCCAATGCCCCCAAGAGACCACCGTATGCGCTATAATCAAGTTGCTGCAGACTAACTCATTTTTTTTGGTTGTTTTTACAATAACTTGGAACACTAACACATTTTTCCCTCTGCAGGTCTGCATTCTTCCTATTTTGTGCAGACTTTCGCTCAAAGGTGAAAGGTGAGTATCCAGGGCTCACCATTGGGGACACTGCAAAGAAGTTGGGAGAGATGTGGAACAGCTCATCTGCAGAAAACAAGCAGCCATATGAGAAGAAGGCCGCCAAGCTGAAGGAGAAATACGACAAGGTGAACAGCTTTTGTTTAATTGAAGCTGAACTGATTTTTGTGCCTTGAATAAATTGGGTTTATTGACTTTGAAATACAGGAAATGGTAGGCCTCGTTTTCACTAAAACATTTGCTTTCCCCCCAGGATATCGTCGCTTACCGCACGAAAGGCAAGGTGGATTCAGCATCAGCTGCTACAGCAGATGATGATGACGATGATGAGGAGGAAGATGAGGGAGAGGACGAGGAGGACGACGACGATGATGACGATGACGAGTAGTTTGCACAGGGTTGGGACCTGAAGTTTTGTTTATGCCATATAACTCTTATATAATCAATTCACCATCTTGAAACAGAAGTCAAATTGAACAAGAACATGTGTATATTTAATGTTTTTAAGATGTACAGTGTTATTCTCCTTTTTTTTGTAAAGTTAACACTACATATCTGAGTTTGAGATTTTCTAGTGGTAGTTCTTTATCCCTGCCATATTATGTAACAATTTAGGAAGACTAAGTATCCCAAGAGTAACTAGTCTTTAGGTGTTTAAAACTCAAAAATGAGATTTCTGAGTTGGTAGTGTATTTTTCTTTGTTTTTGAGAAATATTTTTTTATGTGCTGTCCCAATGTCTTTTTATCGTTCTTTGAATACCACTCTAATATCAAATGCAGCTGTCGACATTCAAGAATGTCTTCAATAAAGGTCGTTTTTTTAAGAGGTTTTGTTTGTTGCCTTGTTTATTCCTTGTATTTGAGCCTTTGATGCCTCTTGTACCACCTGTCACTCACTACACATCCAACTTGAAGAACATGTAGCCTTTCAGGTTTATATAAGAATAATTACAATACTGAAAGGGGTTTGGAGCTTTTCATCAAACAAGTGTAGCTGATCAATAACCAAGTGTAAGATCAAAGCTGTTCTTTCTGCTGATAAATAGTAATTCGAGCTTTACTGAAAAGTTGATTGATAAAAAATTAAGTACTTTAATAACTGATTGTTTTGAGTCATTTTTTAAAAGTAGAAATCGTAAAATGCTCTGGTTCCAGCTTCTATAATATGAATTTATATGGCTTCTTTGGTCCTCTTTTACAGTAAACTATATCTTTGGTTTGTGGGCTGTTGGTCAGGACACACTATTACATTTTAAATTGCATCTGGGGTTTTGGAAACGGTCACTGAAATTGTTTAACATTTTCTGACTTTTTAAATATCAGATGATTAATTGAGAAAAAAATACAACATAAATGTTTGTATAGTGAGCCAGCCTCAAATGAATATAGTTGAATCAGAGATGTGTTTAACCAGCAGAACAGCAAAAATAAAGCTTAACTGATGAGCTTTTGCAGATTAAGTTAGGTCCAAAAACAGATAAAGAATCGGTGCACTCCATGAGTAATTTACCTGGGAGTAAGTAAGTTATCTCACTACATGGTTTGTATCTCATGTTGTGCTTTGGAACCACAATTACAGACTCTATTTCCCTCTAAATGAGCTTGATAAGTGAACGAGGTCTTTCTGGTTAATCATTAAAGTCAGATGGACCTGAATCCAGATGGTGGCGCTGTATGAAGTAAAATGTAAAGCAGCTAGGAGCAAGGACAAACTTTTCTATACAATATACTTAAAGTATGTTTCTCAGTATTGAAAAGGTATTCAATTATTTTCACTGACATACTTTACAAATAATTAATGGTCATAAGAATGTATTGTCAGTTTTTTGTTGCCATAAGGAGGATCCCAACTGTTGGCTAAATTTGATTGATCCTATTTAAAACATCAAATCAAGCATTTATTTTGGTTATCACCCCAGTGTTAAGAGAAATGTCCTTTTTGTGTTTTGTGTGTATGATTCACTAGTAAGTGAGAGCAGGAGCCTTTTGTGGTCTTTAGCTTGGACTGAGTTCCCTCAGCAAGTAATTTGAGACAGTCTCACAGTCATAATGGCCTCACAGTCACTTAAGGGAGGTTCACGTGTCCATTTATCAGACTTTTCTAAGCCACATTGCCCTTTGCCGTACAAAGAACTGTCCTCTCAGAAGTGTTTGCAAATATTAATGAGGCCACACTGGGCTTCTTGCAGCAGGGTCTATCACAGAAACAACTCCATGTAGTTACCATAAGGGTTAAAAGGTTTTTATTTAAAACACTATAAAGTTGGTGGTCCTGCTCCTATATGTACCAGCAGTAATTCAGTGAACCATAAGTGCAGTCACCTAGGAGACAGTAGTTTAATTGTGAATAACAATAGAAACATTCATTTATATTCTTATTGCAATTAAGCCATATATTCAAATTAATTATTTGCATGTGCCCCAAGAGACTGTTATGTTGGTACACATGGTAACAAGCTGTTAATCAAACTTCAGTTAACATTCTGTGCTACAGTGTCATGTCTAAGCTCTTTTGAAACCTGTGATTCAGAGCGGCAGGGTTTTTTCCCCCCTTTCTCTTCTTTCACCCATTGATTGAATGCCTTGCACTCTGAAAGAATTCCCCATCTGACATGCAGCAAAAAAGGCTCCCTCTAGGCTACCTTACTGGATCTGGAACTGTTCAAAGGGTCCATTTCATCTCTACATTGAGGAACCTCAATAGCAAAATCCATGGAGAGAATATAAAACAGACTGATTCAGCAAAACATAGTGGGTTTTATTATTATTACTACTTTTTTCCTTTACTTCTAAAGAGTGCAAGGACTGATTTATTTCAAGGCTATTCAGCATCTTTTCTTATGAAATGCATACAAGTATAGAAATAACAAACTTTGAATCTTTTGATCTGCACATTTCGGACCCCCAGAGTACTTTTTCTGCTGCAGGATTTGCATAGAGTGATGTCAAAGGGGCGTGTCAGTCAGGATTACAAACTGAGAAGATTGAGTAATCACTATGGATACAGCTTTTATAGTTTTCCATTTGTCAGGCTTGTGTGGAGGTAATGTGGTGCAGTTTCCAGGACTTTTATCACCATGTCTGCTTTGTTTTGCACAGGAGCTCATTTTCTTACATGCAATTGCGACCAAGTAAGGGGCATTTAGGTAGTAAACTTTATAATGGACCCTGCTGGACACTGGAGAAGATATACAATTTTTATGTTTCATTTTCTGGTAAGCAGGTTTTAATATTTTGTAAAATTATAATGTTACAGTTTATTGAAATATTTGAAAAGTTGCATAGTTCACTTAAACAAGAAAGTGAAATATGCATTTCCCCCCCCTTTTTTCTGTTTCCTCAGACTGTATCCTCCTATGAACCTTCATCTGGAAATGCAGTGAATGTGAGCAGCGAGAAACAGTTTGCAGATACCGTCTTAGGGCAGCATACGCTCCCCTCCTGGTTTGATACATCTGTTGATGCTGTGCCCAAGCATGACACAGTCAGCTTACACTCTGAAAACAGATGGCGATCACAGATGGCTTTCTCCAAAATTGTCTATTCATTTGAAGTGAAAGAAGACACGGTGCCAGGTTAGTCATCTGTGGAGGAAGGCCAGCTCCATGTCAATTAGGCAATAATATATGTGTTTGTTGACAGCAAGAAGATAAAAACAAAAACATTACATGATAGTTTTTTTAAAAATGAAATCTTATTTAAGCTGTGATTTTAGATTAATACTTTCTTCAGCTCCTTCTATTTTTAATATACTTCTTTTCACTCCAGTGTCTTTTAGATTGCACAATAATTCATTACTCAATGTGTTGGCAGGAACAGTTGTGGGAAAGGTGGAAACAATGTTTGAAAGTCTCACGACTATCACATACTCGGTGCAGGAGGATGATGGAGAAAACCTGTTCCTTCTCAGCCCCCTCTCAGGGGAGTTTCTTTTATCCCGCAGCCTGGATTTCGAAACACAAAGATTCTTCATTCTCACAGTGGTGGTGCAACAGGGGGATTTGCAGGTATCCAGTGTCAGGGTGTACTTCAATGTGTTGGATGTGAACGACAACCCCCCTGTTTTTAGTGAGGATAACTTTTCTGCATCATTGCTGGAAGATACTCGGGTTGGCACATGTTTCCTTTCCTTAAATGTGTCAGATAAAGATGATGGTGAGTGAACAAAGTACATTTCTGGCATTCAGTAAATGTCCCACTTCTTATGTCTTCTATAGCATTTAAATACAGGGTATGTATCAACTTGGGCATATATCAAATGGGGGTTTGCCCGCTGGGTAAAGTTGTGGGAAATACAGCTATTTCAGTTCAGATGTTATGCTAGAGTTTCTTACAAAAAGGAAAAAAAAGATACATGTATGGAAACTATTCCCCCTAGAGGGCACAATTACTGGGCTTGTTAAAAACAAGCAGCAATAGCATTTTTTTTATAAGCACTATTGATCAAAACATAAACTATTAAGATAATTCACTACAGTATACAGAGTAGGCATCAAAACCTTTAAGTGTATTTTAATGTTCAGTTATTTAATTACTGGCTAAAAGGCTGACCAACAGTAATGCAATACGACATCATTATCTGGTGAAAATATATGTATCTGTACGTACTGCTCACAACTACAAAAGCAGGACTCATTTTGAAAGACCCTTTTTTTAATACTTCAATACATTGCTTCAGCTATGAAAAGGGGTCAAATTCACTACCTTCACTGCATTGCAACTTTTAGCCAAAGCTAAGAAAATGCTATGCTATGTTTTTTGTTTTTTTAGCAAATTTGAGCATTTAGTTCACTCATTTAATATAATGTCTGTACTTGGCATGGATCTTCATCCATGATTCATCCAGTTTATCACAGCAATAAAAATGATAGCAAAACAAAAATGCCCCTCATTAATTGGATTTAAATTATACACAAGAGTTCAATCTGCCAGTCATGTTGTCAGCTTGTGTACTCCCAAGCTGTGAAGAAAAAAAAAACTTTTTTGGTCACAGATGCCACATTTGGAACATCAAGATATGACTCTGATTTATCTAGTGAAGTTTGACACTGGGCTTCTTTTGTTAGCTGCTCTTTAATGCTTAAGCAAGGTGCATTATAGGATTTACATATGGCAGGATCGGTGATGTGCTACAATTTTGTAAACCAGACTTCTATCTTAAGGCAATTTTTATTATTGTGATAAAGTAATTCATTATCTTTTCTTCTCTGCCAGGTGACAATGGAGACTTGAACCTGAGAGTGGTCAGTGGCGATGAGGAGAGAGTGTTCTTCATAACCCCCACTGGTAGTTTATGTCTGAATACAGAGTTAGACAGGGAGAGACAATCCTCCTACAATCTGACAGTGACAGCCAATGACTGTGCCCAGCCTTTACTGTCACAGTTCACCAGCACAGCATATGTTAATGTTGTGGTTGAGGATGTCAATGACAATGCGCCATGGTTTGTGTCATCCAGAAGTGTCAGTGTAGCAGAAGACACTGCACTTAATTCTGTGGTAATAACTGTACATGCAGAGGATGCAGACTCTGGATCCAATGGAGAGGTTTTATATTATTTAAACAACACTTCTGGTGGCAGTTTCAGCATCGATAATGGAAATGGAAGAATATACCTAAAGGAGGCATTAGACAGAGAACAGTTAGATAGGCTGACTATTACAATAACAGCTACTGATAAAGGCTCACCCGCGATGGCTACCACTATTAATCTCACAATAAAAGTCGAGGATGTAAATGACCATGACCCTGAGTTCTTACAAAGCACCTACAGCCTGACAGTGAGAGAGGACATCACCAGAGGAACGAGCCTATTGCAGGTTCAGGCTTATGATCACGACATTGGGACAAATGGACAAGTGCACTACCTGTTGACCCAGACGAGTCCGTTTGTCGTGGACACAGTTCGAGGTGTCATCACAGTCATGGATAAACTGGATAGAGAGAGAGATTCAAACTACACCTTAATCATTGCAGCTGTAGATCATGGGGACATGCCAAGGTCTACCACTGCTGTTATCAGTGTCACAATCTTGGACATAAATGACTTTGCACCCCTCTTTTCTCCAGAAACACTGATCCTGCATGTCCTGGAGAATGAAGAGGACCCCTCTCAGCTAACACATCAGGTACTAGATTTCACTGAATGTTAATAGCATAGATTTTATTTGGGTGTTAATTTTTTCATTATTCTTTGTTTTTTATTAGGTCTCAGCTTTGGATAATGATTTAGGTGTCAACAGTCAGCTGACTTATTTCATTCAGACAGGAAATGGAGATGGTTTATTCTACATGTCTCCCAATGGCACATTTCAAATTTCATACAGCCTGGACAGGGAGAGGGAATCATTGTACATGCTGACTGTCATTGCTGTTGATTCAGGTAATTATAATTCTACGTTTATAATGTATTGCTCTGTAATCCTTCAAATATCAGGACGTCAAATGATTTAATAGTTCTTTCTTTACTTTCTCATTTTAAGGATTACCACCCCTAACAGGTACTCTGACCATACATGTTGTTGTGGATGATGTTAATGATAACCGTCCAGAGTTTACTGAGGAAGTCTATAACACAATAGTATCTGAGGACAGCCCTGAAGGCACTGTGTTTGCCATGATAATGGCATCTGACATCGATGAGGGTGTCAATGGGGAAATAAGGTAAGGTGGCCTACTTTAATGTCATTTAAAGGTAGAATATGTAGAATGAGCAGAACAACGCCATCTAATGTCTCGAGATCGTAGTCGCAACAACCAAAAAATAATTCCAGCAGTTGGGTTGCCAGGTCCGGTGCCGGATTTTATTTTAGCTCTAACTCTGTAAATACACCACTTTATCCACATGTCTAACCTTTTTAGGAAGAAAGTAAAGTAGCCCTTTAGATCCACAATGTGACGCTAATTTGTCCAAATAACATCTGCTTAAAGTTTTGTTCCTGCGAATTCGGAGCCGCTCAAGTTAGCCGTAGCGAGTAACGCACTTCCGGTCATTTTCACAAAATAAAACACCCGTTGCCTTTTATTATTAAGAAAACCATAACGATAGAGGTGCTTTTATTTTGAAAACAGGAAGCGAACATACCCTCGCTGTAACCGACTTGAAACCACCGAGGTACATTACATTATGGGAGTAGCAGCAATGTCTCTGCATGTACTGCCTAATCCTAAATACTGATTGGCTTGTGTGTGGTGTCGTCAGAAGCAGAAGAGGCTCACGGTCGTAAACATCTAGTCACGTGTACTCTGAGATGGACGCGCAGGTCAGGAAATGACGTAAAAGGGAACGTATATGGTTTGTTATTTGTGTTATTACATTACGTGTTGGACTAAATACATGTTGACATATTGAGGAAAGTATTCCGGTTAGAAGGAAACGGATTTCATATTTCACAAGAATGGATACTTGGCGAGCTGTACAGAAAGTCCTGAGTCATAAGATGATCGTTGTGGATAAAGGGAAGACTTTGAAGGTATGTAGGCATTATAGCTTTTCTTACTTAGCTCAGGGGCTAGCCGAGCTAATCGCTAATACTATTACGGCTGTGAGCAACCATATAAGTCGTGAGTGGTCTTGAATGAATCAGGTCAATCTAAACTTTCCAACTATGTACGGCATGAATATATATGTTTAAGGGTTGGTGTTTAAAACATTCAGAAGAACGTGTGGCTACTTCCTAACATCTGTCCCGTCCCGTGAACGGAACAGCGTGCCTTAAGAGGTTAATGATCAAATATCAAAATCCGAATAGCGTCAGAAAGTCAACCCACTCTCCACATTTCCATTTCTACCGTTTTGATACTTCATGGTACACAAACAAATAGCATCTCATATGAAAGCTAAGACCCTGGCGAGTTCAACAATACCACTATTATTGCGCTAAAAACTCAGTGAACCAGCAGCCAAAGAATACAAAGGTAAACAACCACTTATTTACAGCGACTAACAGATATTCTGTCTTACCTTCGAAGTTTTGTGATGAAAAGTTGTACTTGAGAGCAAAAAACGCTGGTTTTAGTAAGTCCAACACGGCTCTGCTTGTTTACAACTCCATTTCACCCAGTGCCAGCCTACAGTAGCTGCACCGGTACAACAGATAACCCTGGCAACCCGCAATTCCGGCCGCTAATTGGCTGGTACAGTGTACACAGAACGTCATTGTCGAACCCGTCAAAATTTAAAAAAAATATTAATTCAGACTAAATATTTTTTTTTATGGAAAAGCAATACTTTCATTCTGTACCCCTCAAAATGCCCCGTGGCTGTATTATTTTTAAAAAAAATATAGCTTTTAATAAATATTCTACATATTCAACCTTTAACTTGAAAGTAGTAGCATGTCTTTTTTGTAAATATGCTAAATTGTGCTGCAAAATAGTAATTAGAAAACACTTTTGGATGCTTATACATCATGTTTATTTACTTAATGTTAGTA